>NC_090647.1:131655618-133105618 GCF_040937935.1 Hyperolius riggenbachi | reverse complement strand
AAGAGATTTCTTTTAGACTTTACTTATTAAAACATATGTACCAACAATCTTTAATAGATATCTTGTATGCCCATCATGTTTTATAGTCCTTAATCTTTTATGGAGAGCAACAGACATCTACTGAACAAAGAAGCATTGCAGAGAAAGTAACTTTGTGTACAATGCAGATTAAAGCACTCCTGCTTCTTTGTATGTTAAATGATTCCTAGTCTGCTATAAAATAAAATTGCCTCTTGTGTATATTCTAATATTAGCCTCCCCCGCTGTTACTTTGTACACCATTTGCAGGAAGCATGTTGACAGTCAGCATGTATAAATGCTGATTGCTGACCCTAATAGTGTGTTGGGATAGAGGTGTCCCTGTAGAGAATGGAAGGAGGTTTCAGCACTTGGACAGCTCCCGGTGCTGATTTTCTTTCCCCAGCCAGCTGCAGCCTCCAGCAAAACAGAATCTCATCAGCTTCATTGATGTAAGCAAAGCTGAGAAATCTGGAAACCTCACCCTGAGGATGTGCAATCAGCAGTATGCAAATGACGCTCCCCACCAGACCACTCTGTGTTCCTTGAAATATTTACCAGTTTCCTTTGTCGCTTAGTATGGAAGAGATTGTGCTGGGAGCAACAGCCTCAAAGTACTGCTTCTACCTAATTCAATTTTAAGATTTTTCTCAGAGCTCAGATAGAGGGGTTAGCATATAATCAGGTATAAAGCATGTGTCTCTAGTCCAGGTCATGTCAAACAAGAATGTACTATTTTATTACAGGTCAGAACACCATGTATTGTGCCTAGCAGAATGGCAGCTGTGTTTATTTCATGCTGCAGAGAGGGATGAAAGAACACTTTCTTTTTAATTAGTCCCTTGGAAATCTGTCTGAGATTTAAAAAAAAAAAGTATACCTTACAGATCAGAGGAAACAAAAGATGGATGTTTCTCTTGGATACAGCTGTCAAATAGTGTGTGTGTGGTGTTTGTGTGGTGTGTTTGTGTGGTGTATGTGTGTTTGTTTGTCTGTTTGTGTGGTGTGTGGTGTGTGTGTGTGTGTGTGTGTGTGTGTGTGTGTGTGTGTGTGTGTGTTTGTTTGTCTGTTTGTGTGTGTGTGTGTTTGTTTGTCTGTTTGTGTGGTGTGTGTGTGTGTGTGTGTGTGTGTGTGTCTGTTTGTGTGTGTGATGTATGTCTGATTGTGTGTGGGGTGTGTGTGTGTGTGTGTGTGTGTGTGTGTGTGTGTGTGTGTGTGTGTGTGTGTGTGTGTGTGTGGTGTTTGTGTGTGTGTGTGTGCAGGGGCGGACTGACAACTCATGGGGCCCCCGGGCAATAGGAGATTATGGGGCCCCCATACCAGTGTTTCCCACCTTTCACGTTATATTTTTACAGACTAAGATATAATCATTTATTGACAACAGTAAATATGTTATATTGAGATATTGTACACCGCCAAAAAATGGGTGTGGTCACGCAACAGAATGTGGGCGTGGTCATGGGTGGGGCAAAATATACATGACCTTAGCAGTGGTGTAAAAGGTCTGCCGGGGAAGTCTGAACTCTGCCATAGTGTTTCCCCCCAAAATACATGTAATCTGACAGCATTTCACCAAAAATCCATGCAATTTGGCAGAGGTTCCTCCAAAATACAGATAATATGGCAGTCGTTCCCCCAAAATAGACATTATCTGGCAGCAGCGGTTCCCCCAAATACACATAATTTGGCAGCGGATGACCAAAAATACATGTAGCAGCAGTGGTTCCCCCAAAATACACAGAATCTGGAAGCAGCAGTTCCCCCATTATACACAATCTGGCAGCGGTTCCCCAAAAATACACATAATCTGGCAGCTGTTTCTCAAAATACACTTAATCTGGCAGCAGCAGTTCCCCAAAAATAGTAAATCTGGCAGCAGTTCCCCCAAAATAGGTGCCCCCAGTATAGGTAACCAGGTCAAAAGGTATCCCCAGTGGAAGTATCCAGGTCTATAGGTTTTCCCAGTGCAGGTATCCAGGTCTATAGGTGTCCCCAGTATAAGTAGCCTAATCTACAGGTGTCCCCAGAATAGATAACCAGGTCTATAGATGTCCCCATTTAAGATAGCCAGGTCTATAGATGTCCCCAGTTAAGATAGCCAGGTCTATAGGTGTCTCCTGTATAGATAGCCAGGTCTTTAGGTGTCCCCAGTATATGTAGCCAGGTGTATAGGTGTCCCCAGTATAGCCAGGTCTATAGGTGCCCCCAGTATAAGCAGCCAGGTGTATAGGTGCCCCCAGTATATGCAGCCAGGTGTATAGGTGCCCCCAGTATATGCAGTCAGATGTATATGTCTCCCCAGTATAGCCAGGTGTATAGGTCTCCCCAGTATAGCCAGGTGTATAGATCTCCCCAGTATATGCAGCCAGGTGTATAGGTGCCCCCGGTATATGCAGTCAGATGTATAGGTCTCCCCAGTATAGCCAGGTGTATAGGTCTCCCCAGTATAGCCAGGTGTATAGGTCTCCCCAGTATATGCAGCCAGGTGTATAGGTGTCCCCAGTATAGCCAGGTTTATAGGTGCCCCCAGTATATGTAGCTAGGTCTATAAGTGCCCCCAGTATATGTAGTCAGGTGTATAAGTGCCCCCAGTATATGCAGCCAGGTGTATAGGTCTCCCCAGTATATGCAGCCAGGTGTATAGGTCTCCCCAGTATAGCCAGGTCTATAGGTGCCCCCAGTATATGCAGCCAGGTGTATAAGTGCCCCCAGTATAAGCAGCCAGGCTTGTAGGTGTCTCCAGGAGGGGAGACAGCCAGTGAAGGAGGGCGATGGGCATAGCAGCGGAGAAGGGGGGAAGTTCCCCCCCCCCCCTTCTCTCACCTTGGGGCCCCCCTTCCTGGCTCTCCCCTCCAGAATCTGTAATGTGTCGGACAGCTGGAAGCGGCTGACAGCAGGCGGAGACTTACCGCTGTTCAGCCACCGGAGGCATCGCTGATCTGTGTGCAGCTAGTCTGGGTTTCTCAAGCCCACACTAGCTGCACACAGATCAGCGATCCCTCCGGTGGCTGAACAGCGTCTCCGCCCGCTGTCAGCCGCTTCCAGCTGTCCGAAACATTACAGATTACGGAGGGGAGAGCCAGGAAGGGGGGCCCCAAGGTGAGAGAAGGGGGGGGGGGAACTTCCCCCCTTCTCCGCTGCTATGCCCACCGCCCTCCTTCACTGGCTGTCTCCCCTCCTGCTCAGGGTTCTCTGGCGGGTGGCGGGCCCCCCCTGACCACGGGCCCTCGGTCCGTGCCCGAGTGCCCTAATGGTCAGTCCGCCCCTGTGTGTGTGTATGTCAGTGTATGTGGTGTGTGTGTGGTGTTTGTGTGATGTGTGTGGTGTTTGTGTGTGTGTGTGTGTGTGTGTGTGGGGGGGGGGGGTTGTGTGTGTATGTCAGTGTGTGTGGTGTGTGTGGTGTGTGTGTGTGTATGTTAGTGTGTGTGGTGTGTGTGTGTGTGTATGTCAGTGTGTGTGGTATGTGTGGTGTTTGTGTGATGTGTGTGGTGTTTGTGTGTGTGTGTCAGTGTGTGTGGTGTGTGTGTGTGTGTGTGTGTATGTCAGTGTGTGTGGTATGTGTGGTGTTTGTGTGATGTGTGTGGTGTTTGTGTCTGTGTGTGTGTCGGTGTGTGTGGTGTTTGTGTTTATGTCAGTGTGTGTGGTGTTTGTGTGTGTATGTCAGTGTGTTTGGTATGGGTGGTGTTTGTGTGGTGTGTGTGGTGTTTGTGTGTGTGTGTGTGGTGTTTGTGCTTATGTCAGTGTGTGTGTGGTGTGTGTGGTGTTTGTGTGTGTGTGTGTGTGTGTGTGGTGTGTGTGGTGTTTGTGTTTATGTCAGTGTGTGTGTGGTGTGTGTGGTGATTGTGTGTGTGTGTGGTGTGTGTGGTGTGTGTGTGTGTGTGTGTGTGTGTGTGTGTGTGTGTGTGTGTGTGTGTGTGTGTGTGTGTGTGTGTGTGTGGTGTTTGTGTGTGTGTGGTGTGTGTGTGTGTGTCGGTGTGTGTCGGTGTGTGTGGTGTTTGTGTTTATGTCAGTGTGTGTGTGTGTGTGTGTGTGTGTATGTTAGTGTGTGTGGTGTTTGTGTGTGTATGTCAGTGTGTTTGGTATGTGTGGTGTTTGTGTGGTGTGTGTGGTGTTTGTGTGTGTGGTGTTTGTGTGTGTGTGTGTGTGTGTGTGTGTGTGTGGGTGTGTGTGGTGTTTGTGTTTATGTCAGTGTGTGTGTGGTGTTTGTGTGTGTGTGTGTGTGTGTGTGGTGTGTGTGGTGTTTGTGTTTATGTCAGTGTGTGTGGTGTGTGTGTGTGTGTGTGTGTGGTGTGTGTGGTGTTTGTGTGGTGTTTGTGTGGTGTGTGTGGTGTTTGTGTGTGTGTGTGTGGTGTTTGTGCTTATGTCAGTGTGTGTATGGTGTGTGTGGTGTTTGTGTGTGTGTGTGTGTGGTGTGTGTGGTGTTTGTGTTTATGTCAGTGTGTGTGTGGTGTGTGTGTGTGTGTGTGTGTGTGTGTGTGTGGTGTTTGTGTGTGTGTGTGTGTGGTGTTTGTGTGTGTGTGTGTGTGTCGGTGTGTGTGGTGTTTGTGTTTATGTCAGTGTGTGTGTGTGTGTGTGTGTATGTTAGTGTGTGTGGTGTTTGTGTGTGCATGTCAGTGTGTTTGGTATGTGTGGTGTTTGTGTGGTGTGTGTGGTGTTTGTGTGTGTGTGTGTGTGTGTGTGTGTGTGTGGGTGGGTGTGTGTGTGGGTGGGTGTGTGTGGTGTTTGTGTTTATGTCAGTGTGTGTGTGGTGTTTGTGTGTGTGTGTGTGTGTCTGTGTGGTGTGTGTGGTGTTTGTGTTTATGTCAGTGTGTGTGGTGTGTGTGGTGTGTGTGTGTGTGTGTGTGTGTGTATGTGTTAGTGTGTGTGGTGTTTGTGTGGTGTGAAAAAAAACTACTCCTATAACTAGCCTAGGCTAGGGAAGTGTGTGAACAGTTCAAGCTCTAGACATAGCAAGGATGGGCTCCTCCCCCCAACCTGAGCAAGAAAAGGAGGAACAGATACAATAATGGTATGTTTTTATATGCAGCCGGCAACAGGGTAACTACAAAACAAAAATTGTCAAGGATCCGCCCATCTAAGTTCTAAGCCTTTCCCCAGCCTTAGTAAGCAATGCAGCAAGTATCTGTCCCACTCCACCCCCTCAGTAAAAAAATGCCACCAGATTTTGTTCCCATCTAGTAAGAGTTTTCCTCTCCCACCCCTTTGAATAGCAAAGCGTACAGTGGAGTACAGATATCTACTCCAATGCCAGGTCCTCTTCTCAGCATTACTGCAGAAGCATCCCTCTGTAGGCTCCTGATGCATGTCATGTGACATCGTAAGAGAATACAGATAGATGCTGCTGCACAGTGATAGGCTGCAGTGAAGAAGAGAAGACCTGCCACTGGAGTAGGTATGTGTGCTTTACACTCCGATGTAGGAGAAATAGAAGCAGGCTGCATTAGTGAAAGGTGTACCTGCACTTGATTTATGATGCAAACAAATATACATGTAAAAGATTCCAGCTTGCTTGAGTTATTATCGGTAGATATTTCCTTCCTTTCAGAGTTATCCCTCTGTACACCAATCAGTCATTGTTGTTCATAAATCACATCCCTCTGAGCTGTTGTAAGATTCTGCAGAAACACAAAAAGCACTGCACTATAAAAAAGCCTCAAACCTCATATGCACGCTGTACAGAACCCAGTCAATGCAGCCTTCCTGCTCCGTCACAGCAGAGAATTTAGATATAGGTAGCACAGTGGCATAGTGCTGGGTCCTTTGCAGTGCTGGGTCCCCAGTTAAAATCCCAGCCAGGGCACTATCTGCCAGGTGATTGTATGTTCATCCTGTGTCTGTGTGGGTTTCCTCTGGGCACTCCAGTTTCCTCCCACATTCAAAGATAGTGATGGTCAAGTATATGCAAATAACTTCGAGTAGATGCAAATTTATGCAGCTTGAAAATGAACCAATCGAATTTTACCTCAGCAGGATTTGATTGGTTCATTTTCAAGCTCCATAAATTTGCATGAAATTTGCATAAATTTGCTCGAAGTTATTTGCATCTACGTGACCATTACTATTCCAAGAACATACAGATAAGCTAACTGTCTTCCCCTTAAATGTACTTGACTTTAATGGACATGACTATGGGAGGGGGATTAGATCGTGAGCCCCTCTGAGGGACAGTTAGTGACAAGACTATATATAATCTGTAAGGCACTGCTGAAGATGTCAGCACTATATAAATATGAAATCATAATAGCGTGTGTGTACAGGTGTCCCCCTACTTTATTTAAAGGTCTGATATGTTGGATACTTAATCAACAATGACAGCCAAACACATTGTTACCCTCCCTGGCACACCCTCTGAAAGGTATCCCCGATGTGTGCTGTGCTATCTTCCCTCGTCCATTCTCTACAGCAACAGTTTTTAACGAGTTAAAGTATCCTTGAGCTGGGATGAAATCTATCAAATAAAGCCCATGGTGGGCTACATTTCCTTTATAGAAGTGTCCTGGCCCTGCTTGTTTGTCTTCATGTTGGACTGGAGGATTTCATCTAATATGAAGACAACCGGGGAGTGGTCCCCCGGCCCTCAACAGCCTCTGAGGACGAGGAGTAGTGCCACACGACTTCTAAAAAGGTTAACTAACCCACCACAGGCTTCATTTTTTTTTGTACACAGTTCAGGGGTACTTCAACCCTTTAAATGTCGCTCTAGGGAGAGGGCCTTGATCTCTACAAGCACCAGTTATTGCCTGGGTGTACTTAGCTTTATACAGTGAGCAAAAAAATACCTGAATTTATGTCTGTTTTACGTTGTGGGTGGTCAAGCAAGATAGTCTTTTATGACTATGTGGTTGCACAGAGACATTTAATCCCGCTACTTTACAGTCGTCTCAGGCTTTCTGGTCATTATCAGGGCAAGGTATGGAGGCCTAGGCTTTGTGGAGTGAGGACTATGGAGATAGTAGTAGATTTGTGATAAGGTGGATCATTTATAATGGAACTGCTTTGGTTTTCAGCAAAGTCATATCTCAGTATATTTAGTCAAAACTGTAGAATATCCTGCTTTGGAATGTGTTGATCGATTTTAGCCTTAAGAAGAACAACCCTTAAGCAGAACAAGACTGAATGGTGAATACTGTAACTGTATGCTAACCCATAAAAAAAGATAAATAATTTAGTGAATATTTATTGCTTAACTTGTGTTTGTATTGACTTTCTAGCAGAGTTTAATAGGTGTGGCATGTAATGCATAGCAATAGCCTTCTTTTTTTCTCCTATGCTTTCCAGTTAACCTTTGATACTTAAGATGGGAAATTTAACAGAATATGATAAGGGTAGACAGGTCTTCAGCAGCTTCATTTGCTCAATTACCATAGCAGCAACAGTGCTGTAAGCAAAACGTATGATCACTCTTTGTGCTGTACAGAATATCACTTAGGGGTGTGAAGTGTAAACACATTCTGATAGTGTTGCTGAATTGGTCTCAGGGTCATCTGGTCAAAATAACACAACTGTTTTAGCTCGTTTTCAATATAAGGAAGTCACATTACAAGTGAAAAAGTAGTATTAAAATGTTCAAATACAATAAAAGTAATAGAAATTGTGCTGCTGTTACAACTCTTGAGTAACTACAGTGTCTGCAAGGAAGCCCACGGCACACCAAGGCAAAGTTAAATCCTGGCTTTATTGGGCAACATCAAACACACGGAAGGCAGCTGACGCGTTTCAGACACACAGGTCTTAGACAGATAAATTTTCATCTTCTCTTTAACCGCTTCCTGACAAGCTGCCACATTAAAACAGGAGAAAAATGTAATTGCATATAGGCCAAAATGGCAAAGTAACATTATGTGAAGAATTTTTTAGTAACTTGGTTACTACTTAGGTAAAATTCCATACATCAAAATCTAACTGGCACTTTATGTCATTGAGATAATATGACATGAAAACTATTGTTGGATATTTACTCCTCTTCATACCATAGTCTGACTGGTTGCCATGGGCATCCACTTATCTTCTCTTAGGCTTTCCCTAGAATTCACTTTGATTTGATATTGTTGTAATGCTGGAATGTCCTTTGAAGTCCATAACTAATGCTGGCAGAATAGAGACCGGTGCATATGGCAGACAAAGCATAATTACCATAATACTGAATCAGGCTGCGCAACATTGACAAGCTTCAAAGGCAGTAATTAGGATTTGCTAGATCTCAAGTCATTAGGGAACAAGAGACCTCATACTCCATCTAATCGTTCTTACTGGTAATTAACAGACAGACTGATACTGACCACGATTTGTAGTTATTAATATTGTAACCTTGGCTTTCTGTCACTGTGGCAACAGCAATTACAGTAAAAGTCGTTTTTTAAATAGAAAGTCATTTTCCTCATTTGTAAATGAAATCTAATGGAAACAAGCAATGAACAAAACAGAAATGAATTGAACGTTTACAATAACAAATACACAGCTGTGCTGAAAAATAGGCCCTCTGTCCAGAGTTTCCAGCAGCATTGTTCCAGATGGTTACTTCTCTCCGGATAATGATCAGGTTAAGATAATTTATATCCAACCACAAGGATTACAGGTAGAATAATTCTCTATATCAAGAGATCTCTATTCTCTGCCCATGGTACTATGAATATCATTTACTTATATAAAAGAATACATATTGAAATAAATTAATGGATTGATTGAATATGTCACTATTACCAGTAGCATAGCAATAGCTAGATGCAGAGGTACCAACCCCATTGGAGCCCTTGGACCACATGGGCCCATCAACGACCCACCTTCAACTCCTGTATTAGCTTTTAATTGGTTCTATGCTGGTAATGATCACCTCTATATGTGCTTTGAATAGTAGTAATCATTAGCAAACTGTTCTCCTCCACCTACTTACAACTGTCTATCACTGCAGCTGTTTTTGGCAGATTGTGGTGTTCCATATCAATTGCTTTAGAAGGGCCCAATGTAAAACTTGCGCTGGGGCCCCTAGCTACTTGGCTACACCACTGACTATTACTTTGTGTAAACATGTCCATTACATTTGTTTTACAGTAAAAATATTTTTATTCTTATTTTTGCATTACATTTTGTAATTGTATCAGCTGACTTTTATTTAAATTTCAGGCTTTGTAATTTTTTTGCTTATTTTATTGTTACTTGTTAAACATTCCTGTGTTGTATATGCCTGTTATTTTTCATTTTTGAAAGGTCAGATTAGTTTGAGGATAGAAGTTTTTAATGGAATAATTTTGTTCTGCACAAAAACATGTAGCCTCCGTAGAAATCTGAAAATGGCAGCATATTGTACAGTGGTGAGACCAGTATTGACCTTTTGGCGCTGAAACATGGACATGTACAGATGCTAGTGGAGATTGAACAGACACTGGAGAATGAAGACTTTAGGTGCATGTTCAATATATGATAAATCCTAATAAGCAACTTGGCCCATGGCTTAGGCTTTGTTTTAGATTTTGGCCTCTTAAAGAGGAACTCCAGTGAAAATAATGTAACAAAAAAGTGCTTATTTTTACAATAATTATGTATAAATGATTTAGTCAGTGTTTGCCCATTGCAAAATCTTTTAAATCCCTGATTTACATTCTGACATTTATTACATGGTGACATTTTTACTGCTGGCAGGTGATGTAGCTGCTGCTTGCTGTTTTGGCAGTTGGAAACAGCTGTAAACAGCTATTTCCCACAATGCAACAAGGTTCACAGACAGGAAACTGCCAGGAGTACCATGGTCATCAGAGTTTCTTGTGGGAGGGGTTTCACCACAATATCAGTCATACAGAGCCCCCTAATGATCCGTTTGTGAAAAGGAATAGATTTCTCATGTAAAAGAGGGTATCAGCTACTGATTGGGATGAAGTTCAATTCTTGGTCACGGTTTCTCTTTAAGTAATTGAGTTTGACACCCCTGATGTAGATATAGGTATGTGTAGATAAACTGTCTGGGACAAAGAAGGGTGATGTAAACTTTTTTCAATAAGAGCTATTTGTGTTAGCAAACATTTTCATCTACTCTACCTTCAGCCCTGAAAAACTAATGCAGAGAGGACTGTTTGTTCTGTAAAATGAAAGCTTAAAGAAACTGTTGTTTACCATCAAAAGCTAATCTTCAAGCCCTTGTATGTACAAAATGAAACACTGCTGAGATATGAGAACTGCTGCCAATCTACGTGAGCATCTCTGCTTTTAATACTTTATTATGAGGGAACAAGTGAAAAGGTCACAATAAAGCTTGCATATTATTATAGTTAATATTTAGTATTTATAAAGCACTGACATCTTCCGCAGCACTTTGCAGAGTATATAGTCTTGTCACTAACTGTCCCTCAGAGGAGCTCACAATCTAGTCCCGAGCATAAACTTATACGAGCACTTGTAGAAACACATGTCAAATATATGCAGGTAAAATGAAGTGAGAAAACACCAGAGGTTTGTTAATTACAAAATGTGCTTTTGCAACCTTAACTGAACCTAGATATTAATAGCGCAGCTTTGGTAAAAAGCGTTGTCAGTAGTAATCCATAGTGCTATGTCTATCTTTTCCTTTCTTTATTAAACATTTTTTTTATCTTGGTGCAAGATCCTTTGATGCTGCTAATTAAAAATACTTTTTGTGCTGATGAAGAATTTAACGTTCATTGAGTCTCCGAGTTAATCAGTGTTTCCTGTTTTTTTTTTCCTCCTTAGGGAAAGCCGTATGCTTTTGACCGTGTGTTTCCTCCAAACACCACTCAGGAGCAAGTCTACCATGCCTGTGCCATGCAGATTGTTAAAGGTAAGATTCATAGTTTATAATGTTTTTTCATAGCTTTGAGTTTTGTTATAATCTTTGGTCCTTTAAGTGGTACTTTAACCATATATCTTATATACTCACATATAAGCCTTATTTTTCAGCACAAAAATATGTTGAAAAGTTACTCCTTCAGCTTATATGCAAGTCAGTGGAGCAGAATGGAGGGTGGAGCAGGTTTTGTTACTGGCATAGGAGTGTAAAGGTGCGTACACACATGCGACTATAGTCATTTGAAACGATCGTTCCCCGGTCCTTTCAAACGACGATCGTTTGAAAAAAAGCAGCCAACGACCATGAAGTCTAACGACGGACGAGCTAGATCGTTCAAAACGAATGATCTAGCTTGGCAGATTTTTCCCAACGACGATCGTTTGCAAAAGTAGTACATCGTTGGAAACGGTCGTTTGTACTAGGCTTGACATGCGCATTTCACTATTTCTCCATGGAAGTTTTCATTTTTATGCGCAGTCGCAATAGTTGCTTTACGTGATGTAACGTTCGTTCTAACGATCTGATCGTTACACACCTTTTTAAACTAACTTTACTTAGGTCGTTCTTTCATCAATTAAAAGTTTGTTCGTCGTTGACAACGAACGATCGTTGTCGCATGTGTGTACGTAGCTTAATGATCTTGCACTAGTGATCCTGCTCTTGCCAGCTGGCTCCCTGTTGTGTCCGTGCAACCCATCCACTGCAACATGCTGTGCAAAAATACCTGCAGTTTTCTTAACCTTATTTTATTTACTTATTCAATTAGTGGTATCAAATGTGTGCGGTGTTATTTAGAGACTATGGCCCATATGCAATTCACTTTTTCACCTAAGGTATCTCCTAGGTGTTATTTTCACAACTTGTGAAAAAATGTTTATTAAATCACCAGCAACCAAATGCTCAAAATTATTTTGACAGTACTTTTTCCCCTACTCTTTGGTACTTTTTCAATTGCAAAGTGCTAAAAAGTTATTTTAAATCGAAGATGATTATTTCCTAGGAGAAATCTCAGTAGAAAAAGTGAATTGCATATGACCCTACCTCTTGCTTTACCCATGTGAATACTAAGGGCCCTTTTCCACTGGCATCATATTGTGACCTGATTCTGATTGCTTGCAGATCACAAAAAGCTAGGTATTTTTCCACGGGCAGTTGATCGGCCTCTCAAACTCTCACAACTGCTCGCTGCTGCCCGGTAACTGCTCACTGCTGCCTGGTAACTGCTCACTGCTGCTTGGTAACTGCTTGCTGAGCACACAGTTCAACTGCTAGTGGAAAAATGGGCCTGAAACAAGAGGTATATTTTGGCTGCCATATTTATTTCCTTTTAAGCAATACCAGTTTCCTGGCTGTCCTGCTGATCCTCAGCTTCTAATATTTTTAGGCATAGATCCTGAACAAGCATGCAGAAGATCAGGTGTTTCTGACATTTTTGTCAAATCCAATCAGAATTTCAAGATGGGATTTTAATTGGCCATTTTCAAGCTGCATACATTTACATACAAAATCTGCATAAAGTCGTATGAACTTATTTGCAGCTCATTGACAATGCCTACTAGTGCTACTAGTGACACAACTACACACCAGGCTTTATTTTTACAGCAGAGATGATATATATAAAATATTCCTGTGTACACATCAGATATACAGTCACAATCAGATATGCATTTCTGATTTTGAACATTAGGTCTTTGTTTTCGCACACATTTTTTTACCTTAAAATTTACAATTGTATGCAAATGTTAGTGTGCAATTTTTTTTTAATGCACGTAATTAAAGTCATTGGGAATTTGCATGTGATGTGCAAATGTATGATGAAAGGAGTAATTTTTTTGGTACTTATCTGTTAGCCGGGCGCATCCGGCAGGTGGCGACAAAACTCTACCAGAGTTACATCTCTCCCTACTATCCATGTCGGCCTGGAGGGGGAATAGTAATTAGCGCCACCTGCCGGATGCGCCCGGCTAACGGATAAGTATCATTTTTTTCCACGCAAGCGAAAAACACAAACACAAAAATGTGAATTTTGACAAAAGTGCGATTCTTCATTGATTTTCACTAGACGTGCGATGAATGCGTTTTCACACATTCCAAAAATGCACGCATGGTTTAATAGGTGTGAACCCTGCCTAACTGTTTTTAAATTGGTTCATTGTTTAGCTGTTCTGGACTAAGCACTACTATCACTATATATACGAGTTAGGTACTTATCCGTTAGCCGGGCGCATCCGGCAGGTGGCGCTAATTACTATTCCCCCTCCAGGCCGACATGGATAGTAGGGAAAGCTGTAACTCTGGTGGAGTTTTGACGCCACCTAGAGGATGCGCCCGGCTAACGGATAAGTACCACGAGTTATTTAGTGTGACTGTTATCTGAGAAATAGATCATTTTGTTTAAAGGGAACCTAAACTGAGAAGGATATTTTTCCTTGTAAAATAATACTAGTTGACTGACTCTCCGGTACTTATCCGTTAGCCGGGCGCATCCTCTAGATGGCGACAAAACTCCACCAGAGTTACATCTTTCCCTACTATCCATGTCGGCCTGGAGGGGGAATAGTAATTAGCGCCACCTGCCGGATGCGCCCGGCTAACGGATAAGTACCGACTCTCCTGCTGATCCTGTGTCTCTAAAGGCTCATACACACATCAGACTATGGTCTTTGGAAAATGAAAGATCACAGACCAATCTTACCACCCTTCATGTAGTATGAGAGCCATACTCTACACAGTCTTTTCTATGGAGCTGAACTCCACATCAGAAAAAAATCTTTGCAAGATGCTGCACACAAAGATGCTGTACAGACACAAAAGATCAGTATCTGCAAAAGATCTGTTCCTGACAAAAATCCATTCCTGCAAATTGCAATGATAGTCTGCAGATCATCATACACACATGATTTAACTGACATTCATCTGCAGATCAAGCAATCATCCGCAGATCTGAAAATCCATCCTGGTGGATCTGATCTGCAGATGAATGTCAGTTAAATCATGTGTGTATGATGATCTGCAGATCTCATAGACTATCATTGCAATTTGCAGGAATGGATTCTTGGCAGGAACAGATCTTTTGCAGATACTGATCTTTTGTGTCTGTACAGATCCGTGTGTGCAGCATCTTGCAAAGATTTTTTTTCTGATGGGGAGTTCAGCTCCATAGAATAGACTGTGTAGGCATGGCTCTCATACTACATGAAGGGTGGTAAGATTGGTCTGTGATCTTTCATTTTCAAAAGACTATGGTCTGATGTGTGTATGTGGCCTAAGGCCTCTTTTCCATGAACTGTCGAGCTGTGTGTTCAGCTACCAGGCAGCAGCAAGCAGTTACCAGGCAGCAGCAAGCAGTTACCAGGCAGCAGCAAGCAGTTACCAGGCAGCAGCAAGCAGTTGTGAGAGTTTAAGAGGCATTTCACTGCCTGTAAACAGTTTGTGGAAAAGAGGCCTAATACTTTTAGCCACAGCCCATCAACAAGCATGCAGATCAGGTGCTCTGACTGAAGTCAGACTGGATTAGCTGCATGCTTGTTTCAGGTGTGTGATTCAGCCACTACTGCATCCAGAGAGATTAGCAGGACTGCCAAGCAACTGGTATTGTTTAAAAGGAAACAGCCCTATCCCTCTAAATTGAGGTACCCTTTAAATTACATTTTGAATTTATTAGGAGATGGAGTCAGTACATTTTTTATCAACTCCAACTCCAACTCCAGGTACCCAATAATTGGAGTACATTTGAAATCGGCGCCGGTAGACTTGGGCGCAGGATACAGCGGTGAGTACATTTGAAATCGGCGCCGGTAGACTTGGGCGCAGGATACAGCGGTATATGGCTGATCCTGCTTCTGCACAAGTCCGGGCCGATTTAATTACTATTCCCCCTCCAGGCCGCCATGGATAGTGGGGGAATGAAATAATTCGGCTTCCAGCGACTGCTGTATTATTATGTTTTTAAAGAGACTCTGAAGCGAGAATAAATCTCGCTTCAGAGCTCATAGTTAGCAGGGGCACGTGTGCCCCTGCTAAACCGCCACAATAGCGCTGCTAAACGGGGGTCCCTTGACCCCCAAACCCCCCACTGCGACACTTGGTCGCAGACTTGGTCGCTCCTGGAGGCAGGGCTAATGGCTGCAGCCCTGCCTCCAGTCGCGTCTGTCAGCAGCGCATCGCCGCCTCTCCCCTGCCCCTCTCAGTGAAGGAAGACTGAGAGGGGCGGGGGAGTGGCGGAGATACGCGCTGACAGACGCGCGTGGGGCAGGGCTGCGGCGGTTAGCCCTGCCCCAACCAGGAAGCGCTCCCCTGCATTACGGAGGGGATTTGGGGGATCAGGGACCCCCGTTAAGCCGCGGGATAGCGGCGGTTTAGCAGGGACACACGTGCCCCTGCTATCTATGAGGTCTGAAGCGAGATTTATTCTCGCTTCAGACTCTCTTTAAGCAACCTCGGCTCCGTCTTCTGACGGAGCCGACATTACTCACTGAGCGCTTCAATAGGAGTGATTCCTATTGTAGTCTATGGAGGCGCCGGCTGCGCCCAAATCTAGCAGCGCTGAAAAGCACTGCTCCGCAATAATTGCTCCAACTCCATCTCCATCAGTGGCGTAGCTAAGGAGCTGTGGGCAAGTTTTACATTGGGGCCCCCCAAGCACTCTATACATAACAATTGCTACAGGGCACCAAAACCTGCCAATGGCAACAACAGTGTGGGCCCGTTTCCACTATCGCGAATCTGCATGCAGATTCGCACTGCCAATACAAGTGCATGGGCCTGTTTCCACTTGTCAGTTTTCCTGAGCGTTTGTCTGTGCAGGATTTTTCTGCACGGCAGAGCCCTCAGAATTCGCCTGCGTGTGGAATGCATGCGAATCGCCGCTAATGTATTTAATAGGGAAATCGCCTGCGGCTTTGGTATGCAAATTTTCATGCGAATTCGCATGGAAATTAATGGAAAAGCACACCGGCACTGCCATGGTTAAATTCGCATACAGCGTCATCCATGCGAATTTTCATGAAAATTCGCATGAAAATTCGCATACAACTGGTATGCGAAATTCGCTTTCGCATGTGAATTTTTACCATGGCGATTCGCACCGCACAAGTGGAAACGGGCCCTGTCAGAGGTGCAAGAAGGGAATGGGGAACACTTTGTTAATGATTACCACTATTCAAAGTATCTATAGAAGTGATTATTATGAGCACAGGACCAATAGAGAGCTAATATCACAGTTGCGTGAGGGCCCCTCTGGCCCAAGGGTCCTGATGCAGTCGCAACCTCTGCACCCCCTATTGCTACGCCCCTGATCTCCGTAGCCCTTTTTCTGCCTGCATACATTTGGGGTTCAGTGTCAGGCAAATGACTGTAAGTATTTATGCTCACTAACTCTATTCCTCTCCCCTCACAGATGTGCTGGCTGGGTATAATGGGACTATCTTTGCCTATGGGCAAACCGCCTCTGGGAAGACTCACACCATGGAGGTAAGCTTAGAAAGATTGTCAGTATATCATAAAATGTAACCTTCCATATTTTACAGATGTTTACAAAACTGCGGCAAAATGTGTCTTCAAGTGTAATTATAGTGAAAAAAAGTGCCCTTAGGGGGGTATTTACCTCAAGAAGGGGAAGGCTCTAGATCCTAAAGAGGCTTCTCCTGTCCTCCTCAGCAGAGGGGATCCAGCACTGGGACCCCTGAAGATCTGCTTCTCACCCCTATTGGGAGCCCAGCAGCTTTCCTGCGGAAGTAGTCGAGCCTGATTGGGTCCGCTCTATTGCGCAGGCGGGCCATTGGCTTTGTTTATGTTTTGATTTTTCCACGGCTGCCAACGCTGAATTGGGGTGACACAGGAGGATGGGGGAAGCTTCATTAGGATCCAGAGGTTTCCCCCTCCCGAGGTAAGTATCAGATTTGTATTTAATTTAAAATTACAGGTTTCCTTTCAGTTGATCTTTCTGTTTGTTCAGCATCTGTCCCCCAATGTATTATATTTGATCTTCTGTAATTGTTTTGGCTATACAATGTCACATATAAAGAAGTCAGATTCCAGTAACAAGAATACCCAAAAAGCCGTGTGAAACACCACCTTAAATAGCATTTACAGAGAGAGCCTGTTGTTGCTGGGTGGTTGGGCTGGTGCACACCAAGAGCGGTTCTGAGTGTTTTTAAAAACGCATGTGGGTTGAAAACTGCTTGGCTAATATATTGCAATGGGATGGTGCACACCAGAGCGGTTTGTTTTTTCCCCAAACGCAAACATGGGTCCTGCAGCATTTTTACGGATTTCTGAGGCGTTTCTGCCTGAATGTTAAGTATAGGAAAGTGGAAAGTTGCTCTGAAAACCGCTAGTTCAGAGCGATTTTCCAAACATTTTTGTTACAGAAGCTGTTCAGTTACAGCTTTACTGTAACAAAATATAAAAAATGCTACACCAAAACGTTCCAAAAAACGCTAGACATGTTTAGAAAATTGCTCCAAACATGCCTAGAATCGCTCTGAAAAACCGCTAGCATTTGCGGATACGCTAGTGGTTTTTGGTGTGCACTGGCCCTTACACAATACATTCACAACTGCAGTGGGTGTGGGGTGGGGGGCAGGAGTAAATAGCAGATAACATATCAGGATCCCAGCTTCAGCTATCCCAAGGGAGCCAAAAGCAGCATCCGATTCCTAACTATGCAACATGCTGAAGGGTAATGATGTCAGTATAGTTGTTCTTCAAGTGACATTTATTGGCAGGCCTTAAGGAGGGCAATCCAAGTGCAGATATAATTATTGTCCACTGCTCATTAAGCAATGAGTAACATAGATCAAAAAAAGATATACTATGTTAGAGGGTGTATTTAAATAGCATACAAGATGTCAGGGATAGGTCCTGGATGGCCAGTTTATATTCACCTTATTTGGGTTGTGGTTCCTTTAAAGTGAACCTGAAATGAAAATAAACTTCTAAGATAATCAGTTGAATGTGTAGTACAAATGATACATAAACCGTGGCCCATATGCAGTTAGCTTTTCCACCTGAGTTTTCTCCTAGGTGATATTTTTACACTTGGCAATAAAATGCCATTTAAGCCACCAGCAAACAAAAAAATACTCAAAATGATTTTGTTAGTACTTTTTCACGTTTTGGTATTTTTCCATTGCAAAGTGCTGAAAAAGTATTCTAAATCGAAGATGAAAAATAATCTCCTAGGAGAAAACTCAGTAGAAAAAGTTAATTGCATATGCCCCCATTAGTAATATAGAAAAGAGTTTCATATTTTTATTTTTAATTTTATGGCTTTAATTTTTAAGATTTTTAAGCTCAGACTGTCACAGTTGCAGTTTAGAATCCACACAATGCTTTGTTTACCTGAAAAAGATACAGATGCAATGACTCTTTGCATTTTCCTTCACTAAAACCTTATTATCCGCCTCGCTCTGACAGATATCAGCCTTTCAGCTTTTATTTACTTTTCAGTAAACTGGACTGAATTCACAAGCCTTCATTTATGTACAAACCACAAATGTGTATTACAGGTCTTGTTTAAGACCAGGTATTTTGAAAGAGGGAGAGCATAAGGAAAGGTAGACAAGGAAAGAGCCAAGGGTGAAAAGAGGGAGGGGTAAAAGGAGGTGGAGGGGGTAAAGGGAGGGAAAGAGAGTGCGATGGAAAGGGAGACAAAGTGGGGATGATGATGGATGCATTGTTTTTTAGAGTGTTTTGGTTGTTTTTTTAGGTACAGTAAAACCTCTTTTATCCAGAACTCAGTTAACCAGAAGTCTCAAGCAACCAGAAACAAAGTTCTGGCCTTGCAGGATGCATATATCTACTTTTATACTTCTTTATTCAATAAAAATCCTCTGTTACATTAAGTCTGTCCTTTGTCCTAATTTGTTAAATAATGTATTTCAACATTAATACAGAGTTTATGGTAAGTATACAGTGTGGGGTATAGTACTGTTTTTAAGCTGGGCCTATTTTTAACAATGGGTTTCAAGCAACCAGAAACTGCATTTATCCCTACATCAGCCAATCCCTGTTGGATTGGATAATTGGGATTTTACTGTATAGTATAAAGCTTTTTTGTTCTAATATGTAAAATAGCTCAAAAAGTCTTGGGAAAGGGATGGCCAAGGCAGTTATTAAATAATCTATACAATCAATCATCAATTAATAATATCAAATTTCATGCATCCTGCCAACGAGATAAGGATACTGGATAAAAAATAATGAGAGTTGGCTCTTGGGTGCATGAAAAATTACAAAAAGCTTTATTATATAACATCACGAATAAAAACTACCACATAAACACATACTGAACATCTATGAAGGGTCTAAAACAGTGAATCATTCCTCCCGGAGAGCAACCTGCTGGTTAGAACTAAATGAGGCTGCAGTCCTCAAGCAATCCCCCCAGACAGAGAGTCCTGCTTCCAGATAGATGTAGAGTATCCAATACAGTGATATAATCCGGATGGTATATTCTTAGGATAGAACAAGTTCACAAACCACAGATAAAGATGATATCATCCAGACTAATGCACAGCCATGTACTAAAGGGATGCCGCTGTGAAATGTTAATGAGCCAAACATTTGTAATCCATGAGGATCCTGGTTGATATAGTATAGACATGAACACGTAAATGTCCAGAAACTCCCCCAATCGCAGGGAACACAGCAAACGGTAACAGGTGTATATTTGATGTACAATGGGCCCTGCAAGTGCCTGGTGCAAAACGTAGCAGATGGATAGAAGCACGGATATATCAATGGCAGTTCATGCATATGTCAGCAATCCGTCATTTGTACAAGGTGGACATAACACATGAGAGTCCAGGATCTCCCTCAGTCGCAGGGAACCACAGCAGATGTATATTTGTATATTTGATGCACAGTCGGTCATGCCGGTATCAGATGCAAAGCATGGCGGAATACACAGATATGTCAATGGCGATTCATGCATGTGTCAGCAAGCCATAGTTACCATCCTGGTATCCAAGTATTGGAGCTGTAAGGAAGTTCAGCGGCTCCTGAGGTGCACTCCGGAGAGGATTATTGGCTGTCGTGGAGGCCTGACATGTTTCGCCGCCTCTCGCGGCTTTTTCAAAGGCAGACAGCAACACATACAAATGTGTACGCCATAATGGCGTTTATATCCACCGCCGTGTGTGTCTCGGACCCGCCCAACCCCGCCCACGCACCCGCCCACGTCCATCAATGAGCGTCAAGGACGCACCGAGCGGCCAAACGTCACAAGGTACGCCCACCAACGCACAGCGAGGACGCACGTGACCAGCCCGCTGGAACGCATATGCGCACCATAATGCCAACCAGGAAGCGCATGACGCGACCCGGGAGGCAGATAGCAGGCGAGGCCCAGGGCGGGGCGGAGGCACGGAAGGGCGGGACAGAGACCCAAACCGCAGCAGAATTCACATAATTAAAAATACACCCCAGTAACAGGTGACTAAATGGTCAAAACAGAGAAACATATATCCAAGTGTCAGGAACATTCAGCTACATGGGTCCCACACTGGACATATTTATAAATACATACATATAACTAGCTATGTGATATAGGGGCCTGGGGGTCCAGTAGTCGTGGCTAAAGGTAGATGATTCACCACGGCAACAGGGCCATGGATGCCAATAGCATCCAGAATCACAGCCCCCATAAAAACAAACAAAAAGGAACAAAAAAAGACCAAAAAGCAAAAGATCTCTAGATATATGAAGTCAGGGCGAGAGGAGCAATAATCAAAATCATATAATAGTGATAGTACTGCACATTAGGGCCCGTCCCCAGCAAGCCCAGCGTATGTACAGTCAACTATATGTCACAGGGGGAGAGAACAAAGAAAATGCTCACAGGGAGGAGACAAACAGAGTGCCCCACCAAACGCAGGGGGGAGGAACACCTCAGAGCCGAGAAAAGTCCAGTTTAGTTTGGCAGGAAAACACGATAGTTAATGCTGTCGTTCAGACCCTTAGGTTCAGTTGCCTTTAGGTTGAAAATCCACCTGGATTCAAGTTGTAACAGTTTTTTATCTATGTCCCCACCCCTGGGATGGGCATGTACTCTGTCCAGGCCCACAAATGTGATAAAGCTAGGGTTGCCCCTATGTTCAAGATGTACATGTCTAGAAATGGGAGACTTAAAGTTGCATGTAGTGATGTCACCAACATGGTCCTTTATTCTTTCTTTAAAGGCTCTTGCCGTTTTGCCGATGTAGAAACATCCACACCTACAATACAGAAGATAGATCACGCCTATTGTGTTGCAATTTACAAAATGTTGCAACCACCATTGGCGACCATTTGGTAACACCACCGACCTGCCAACTAAAAGGAAACGACAATATACACATCCTCCACACGTGTAGGTCCCAGCTACCGTGCAGTGTTTGCCCGGCCCACCCCTGCCCCAGAAGTGGCTCGAGGTAAGCATATTCCTTAATGTTTGACTACGTCTATAGGTGACTTGCGGGGTGGGGGATACAAATCCCCCAAGATTTTTATCGGACGTCAGAATATGCCAGTGCCGACGGAGAATTCCCTCCACCTCACTTCTTTGTTCATTATATCGCGTGATCAAGCGTGTTGTACTGTTAATATCAGTTTCCTTAGTCTTTTTGACCAATAATTCCGTGCGATTAGCTGCCTTGGCGCGTTTATATGCTTTTTTAAGCCATTTGTCCTTATATCCCCGCTCCCTAAACCCCGCAAGTCACCTATAGACGTAGTCAAACATTAAGGAATATGCTTACCTCGAGCCACTTCTGGGGCAGGGGTGGGCCGGGCAAACACTGCACGGTAGCTGGGACCTACACGTGTGGAGGATGTGTATATTGTCGTTTCCTTTTAGTTGGCAGGTCGGTGGTGTTACCAAATGGTCGCCAATGGTGGTTGCAACATTTTGTAAATTGCAACACAATAGGCGTGATCTATCTTCTGTATTGTAGGTGTGGATGTTTCTACATCGGCAAAACGGCAAGAGCCTTTAAAGAAAGAATAAAGGACCATGTTGGTGACATCACTACATGCAACTTTAAGTCTCCCATTTCTAGACATGTACATCTTGAACATAGGGGCAACCCTAGCTTTATCACATTTGTGGGCCTGGACAGAGTACATGCCCATCCCAGGGGTGGGGACATAGATAAAAAACTGTTACAACTTGAATCCAGGTGGATTTTCAACCTAAAGGCAACTGAACCTAAGGGTCTGAACGACAGCATTAACTATCGTGTTTTCCTGCCAAACTAAACTGGACTTTTCTCGGCTCTGAGGTGTTCCTCCCCCCTGCGTTTGGTGGGGCACTCTGTTCGTCTCCTCCCTGTGAGCATTTTCTTTGTTCTCTCCCCCTGTGACATATAGTTGACTGTACATACGCTGGGCTTGCTGGGGACGGGCCCTAATGTGCAGTACTATCACTATTATATGATTTTGATTATTGCTCCTCTCGCCCTGACTTCATATATCTAGAGATCTTTTGCTTTTTGGTCTTTTTTTGTTCCTTTTTGTTTGTTTTTATGGGGGCTGTGATTCTGGATGCTATTGGCATCCATGGCCCTGTTGCCGTGGTGAATCATCTACCTTTAGCCACGACTACTGGACCCCCAGGCCCCTATATCACATAGCTAGTTATATGTATGTATTTATAAATATGTCCAGTGTGGGACCCATGTAGCTGAATGTTCCTGACACTTGGATATATGTTTCTCTGTTTTGACCATTTAGTCACCTGTTACTGGGGTGTATTTTTAATTATGTGAATTCTGCTGCGGTTTGGGTCTCTGTCCCGCCCTTCCGTGCCTCCGCCCCGCCCTGGGCCTCGCCTGCTATCTGCCTCCCGGGTCGCGTCATGCGCTTCCTGGTTGGCATTATGGTGCGCATATGCGTTCCAGCGGGCTGGTCACGTTGCTTCCTCGCTGTGCGTTGGTGGGCGTACCTTGTGACGTTTGGCCGCTCGGTGCGTCCTTGACGCTCATTGATGGACGTGGGCGGGTGCGTGGGCGGGGTTGGGCGGGTCCGAGACACACACGGCGGTGGATATAAACGCCATTATGGCGTACACATTTGTATGTGTTGCTGTCTGCCTTTGAAAAAGCCGCGAGAGGCGGCGAAACATGTCAGGCCTCCACGACAGCCAATAATCCTCTCCGGAGTGCACCTCAGGAGCCGCTGAACTTCCTTACAGCTCCAATACTTGGATACCAGGATGGTAACTATGGCTTGCTGACACATGCATGAATCGCCATTGACATATCTGTGTATTCCGCCATGCTTTGCATCTGATACCGGCATGACCGACTGTGCATCAAATATACAAATATACATCTGCTGTGGTTCCCTGCGACTGAGGGAGATCCTGGACTCTCATGTGTTATGTCCACCTTGTACAAATGACGGATTGCTGACATATGCATGAACTGCCATTGATATATCCGTGCTTCTATCCATCTGCTACGTTTTGCACCAGGCACTTGCAGGGCCCATTGTACATCAAATATACACCTGTTACCGTTTGCTGTGTTCCCTGCGATTGGGGGAGTTTCTGGACATTTACGTGTTCATGTCTATACTATATCAACCAGGATCCTCATGGATTACAAATGTTTGGCTCATTAACATTTCACAGCGGCATCCCTTTAGTACATGGCTGTGCATTAGTCTGGATGATATCATCTTTATCTGTGGTTTGTGAACTTGTTCTATCCTAAGAATATACCATCCGGATTATATCACTGTATTGGATACTCTACATCTATCTGGAAGCAGGACTCTCTGTCTGGGGGGATTGCTTGAGGACTGCAGCCTCATTTAGTTCTAACCAGCAGGTTGCTCTCCGGGAGGAATGATTCACTGTTTTAGACCCTTCATAGATGTTCAGTATGTGTTTATGTGGTAGTTTTTATTCGTGATGTTATATAATAAAGCTTTTTGTAATTTTTCATGCACCCAAGAGCCAACTCTCATTATTTTTTATCCAGTATTTTTGTTCTAATACAGTACATGGCTGCACTGGTGATCCTTGCTCCATATCCCCTAACTTAACAATAGTTTTAATAAAAACAATGTTTCAATTTTAGAAGGCCACACGTCATTAGTTTACGACCTAAGTGCTGTACTGGAGTGCTGTAGCCAAAAGGCAGGAAGGCATCAGCATGAATTAAATAGCCCAAAGTATGGCCACCTTCTGATGGTGTGTTGGCCACATTTTGGATTCTGGGTTATTTTGGATAATGGGTTATTTTCAGTTATTTTATTTGCATATTTGTGTTATGTTGCCAGTTATAATGTTATGCTATTTTAATTCCAAATTCGTTATCACTTTCCTTCAGGGCAAGCTTCACGACCCACAAATGATGGGAATAATACCCAGAATTGCCAGAGACATCTTCAATCACATCTATTCTATGGATGAAAACCTGGAATTCCATATCAAGGTAAAGGACCAATCCAGATCACGAGCTGATTTAGGTTTCCTGCACACTGCATGCGATTCCGATTTGTAATCATTTTTTCACATCCGATTCCGATTTTTAATCATTACTACATGCTGCGTTTTTTCCTCCGTTTTTCTGTTGATTGCATTCAGGGAAAATCGGAATTGCAAATCAGAAACAGAATCGGAAGCGCAAAACGGATTTGCAGTGTGCAGGGAGCCTGAAACAGATGTTTTATTACACAGGACGTAAACTCACATTGTGCATTCGAAGGCACTATTCAAATTCCTGATGAGGCGCTAACATTTGTCAGAGTGTATTCAGCCTCCTGTGTAACCTGTGTCTGCCAGTTTAAAGTGGACCTGAACTCAGAACTTTCCTCTCTACTCTACAAGATAAGCAACAGCATAATAACCTTTAACGAAAATAAATTATTTGTTACATCTGATACAAATCCTGCAATAAATATGCAGTTTGCCTATTTCCTACTTTGATGGAAGCAGACATATCGTTAACATCCTGTGTTTACAAGTGAGCTTTCTGCCATGGCAGTCAGCTGATACAGCTGAGGGATGATCAAATTACAACTTGTGATTAGACACAGATGAGGGGGAATTAGACAGGCTAAACTCTCTAAATACATACTGGGTGCATTTCTCTATGTTTTTCTTCTGTCCTGTGCAAGAGTCCAGGTCCACCTTTACCCAATATTGTCCTGTGCTTATACCAAACACACCATTGGCTTGATTTATCTGGATGATGGATTATCAATTGTGAATTGCAAGGCTTATTTTCAATCCCTGCTGCTAGGGATGATCAATGAGATGCAAATATTTGCGAGTTCATGCAGGATTATGTACATTTTTATGCAAATATACTGTATGACTGTACCATTTCAAGCAATATATATTTGCATACCAATGTACAGTATTCTGTATGGTCTGGGAAATATTTGCATCTCATTGATCATCCCCACTGCCTACCATGTGAGAGGCAAGGTTATGTACAAACCTTAATTTAATGCATTGTTCTGCATAACAGGCTCCACTGAAATAAATATAAAGACAGAACAATTGCCTCTGATCATACTGTGTGGTGGATAGTCCTCAGATTGATGTACAGCAGACTCACAGTGTAGTGTGAACTGTGGAGTTCCGTTCTTTTTTAAAGGATACCCGAAGTGACATGTGACATGATGAGATAGACATGGGTATGTGCAGTGCCTAGCACACAAATAACTATGCTGTGTTCCTTTTTTCTTTCTCTGTCTGGAAGAGTTAAATAGCAGGTATGTAAGTGGCTGACTCAGTCCTGACTCAGACAGGAAGTGACTACAGTGTGACCCTCACTGATAAGAATTTCCCCTTTTTATCTCTTTCTTGCTCTTTAGAAGCCATTTTCTGCTAGGAAAGTGTTCTGTAGTTGTAATTTCTTATCAGTGAAGGTCACCCTGTAGTCACTTCCTGTCTGAGTCAGGACTGAGTCAGCCAATTACATACCTGATATTTAACTCTTTCAGACAAAGAAAGAAAAAAAGGAACACAGCATAGTTATTTGTGTGCTAGGCACTGTACATACACGTCTATCTCATCTTGTCACATGTCACTTCGGGTATCCTTTGAACACAGTGGTCCTGATCCAATTCACTTTTCACCTAAGTTTTCTCCCAGGAGATACATTTCATCTTATGTTTAAAATAACTTTTTAGTGTTCTGCAATTGAACAAGTGCAAAAAAAGTAATTGAAAAAGGTCAGAGAATATTATTCTGAGTATTTTTTGCTTGCTGGTGTCTTAATGGGCATTTTATTGATAAGATGTGAAAAATTCATCTAGGAGAAAAGGTGAACTGGATTGGACCCAGTGTAAGTCTGTGCTTGCATGTATCAAAAATTAGACTTAGAAAATATAGTTTAAAAATATTCATTCTTCTCTGACAAATAATAAAAAAAAAAACTAAGACAGAATATTTAGCTACAGAAGCCCCATTTCACACACACACAAAAGTGTAACATTAACATATTCTGATCTCACATCTTAACCCATTATTACTCCATATGCTGGTGTTGTTTACCATGGAGGCAAATAAGCATGGGGTTCCACCTCCTGAGCAATACCAAAACACCTGGTCTTAACATTGGGAGGTACATTACAAGAGTGAGATGAAAACTCCTTCCCCCAACCTTTTTTTTAGTATTATTATTATTATTATTTATTGTATTTATAAAGCGCCAACATATTACGCAGCGCCACTAACAAAACATGAGTTTTAGGATGTGAGAAAAGGTAGGGCTAACCACATGGGATAGGAGTAACTTAGGGAAAGAGGAAGCCATTCATGATTTGCCTTATAGAGTACGGTGGGATTTGTGGGTGCTCTGCAAGGTATTTGAGAAGGTATGTAGTCATCTCTAGATAGAAAGTGAAGCAGTTACATGGAATTACAGCTGATAAACCATTGATTAAATCACTAATGCGTTAATGTTCTATCCTTCCAGGTTTCCTACTTTGAGATCTACCTGGATAAAATTAGAGATCTGCTTGATGGTAAGTAGCTCTTATCCAAAAAGTCCTCCAGCCACTATAAGTAAACTGCTGAATAACTTACTGGCAACCCAGGAGCAGCAATAAAAGCGGTGGGATCGATCAGCGCGAACAGCAGAGCAGATTTCTGACTGCTTTGAAATGCACAGTCAGGTAGCTGCTCAAAATTACATTGAAAGTTATAGATCGATTCTGAGCTACTCAATGCCTTTCACTGAAGTTTGAGAAATCTTTAGGGTGTGTCTGGTTTACTGCAACAGAATTGTTTTGTATATGTAAATGTAGATTGCAGACCAATAAATGAGTGAAATAATAAATATGTTCACAGTGAAAAAGACAGCTGCTGTGGCTGCATAATCACTCTACTGATATTTATTACGTGGCTTGTTAAAGTCAGTCTATGTAAATGAGCAATTATCAGCTTGTTGTGTATTCAGTAAAGTGGGCTGATGTCTCATCCACTGCAGTAATCAAGTCAGAGTTTTCATTATAGATTACGATGTGTCACCTGCTGGAGATTGTTAGTATTAGTGTTTACTGTCAACAATCCAGGACTGAGCACAAGCTACTCTTTACTTCATTCCCTCTCATGCAAAGCAATACATAGTACAGAGGTCGGAGTCTGCGGCTTCTGAGCCACATGTGGCTCTTTAGCTACTTGAGTGGGGCTCTTATATATTGTATGACTGTCCCGTGTGGATGACAATGCATAGGCTTTCCTGGCAGCCAGGAAAAGGCCCAGGATTGGCTGGGCGAAGTAGTTAGGCAGGGCCATCTTTACCTGGGAAGCCCAGAACGCCAATGATTGGCTTGGCAAAGGGGGAAGGCGTGGCTATCTGTACTGCACTGTCGGAGCGCGGTACAGAAGAGCCGATTGCATGCTCTCGCTACGTTCTGGCTGGAGAAGTTCTGGAAAAGTGCTGCCCTAGAGGAGTTTCATTTGGTGGGTAGCTGGTTTCTAAGGATGTGTAAATAGTGGCTTCATGGATTTTTGAAATGGAGTCCTCATGCCCTCTGCTGCCCCCTTCACTGCTTCAGCTTGCATGGAACTACAAGAACCAGCAGGGATCTACATGGTTTAGTTTACAGTTCCTATCTGTTCCTATTATATAAGCTGAAGGTGTAAGAACTTAAGATCTTCTTTGTTGGCCATGATGTTGAAGTGTATCTGTGCTCATTTGTCTTATTTGCTAGTGTTAGCAAGTATACAGCGTGTTTATTGGTGTCGCCTTTATCATTGATTGCCTCACTCTTACAGTGTGACACAAAGAGAAATAATTTCATGGTTGCATACATACACCAAAGGGTACAGATGGATACGCTGAGGCAGAGTGTTGGGGGTGCCATGTGAGATCCCTGATAGAATATGAGTGGGAGACATAGAGAGTAAGGCTTGCCAGATACAGCATGATTTCATAATTTTTCAACACATGCTCAGGTTGGCAGGGTACAGGGGGCAGGGTACAGGTGGATACTCTGAGGCAGTAATAGCAATAGCTAAGTGTTGAGAGTATTACTCAGGTGAATAGTAGATATTCACCTGAATGATTGCCCTGTGTGCTGGGTCAGGTCGGTGATAGGGAGTGAGGTTTGTGCTGTGGTGCTGTCTTTCAGCACCATGGCAATGCTGCCTCCCTCCCCCATGGTGACAGTCGCATGCATCTGACTGTCACTCGACATCCACCACTAGAGCCACAAGGTTCACAGTTACTCACCCGAAGCTCGCCAGTGCATGCCAGGCTCTCCTGGCATCATTGCTCCCCATAGCACTGCGGAGGACGTAGAGAGTAAGACTTGCCAGATACAGCCTAATTTCAGATTTTTTCAACATATGCTCAGATTGAAACGCTCAGGTTTTGAATGTGTTCTTTACATTTCTCAGGTTTTGAATGTGTTCTTTACAGTTTCTTCACTGATTTACTTTTTCTAAAATCCATTCATAGGCTTAATTTGTCTGTACACTATTCAATTATCACTCAATTTTGTTTTCAATCAATATGATCAAGATTGATCATATGATCAATCAATATGGAAGCAGGAAAAAAGGGCGCTGGCGGTTAGTGGATGAAAAGGGCGCCGACATAGACTTTGATGCATTTATCGTTAATACGGCGTCCAAAGCAGGAAAAAGGGCGCAAGATAAATATCATTAACAACATTAGAACATTAAAGTTTTTGAAATATGTCATCGTTTTAGAAGCTTGCAACGTTGTAGTTTTTGTCATATTATTTTGTTTGTATGTACAGATTCTACATGATCAAAGATATTATCATTTCTATGTGTGTAAGGGTGTTTCTGCAGAGGGAGTGGTTAGGATTAGGCACCACCAGGGGGGTGGTTAGGGTTAGGCATCACCTGGGGGCTGTTAGGGTTAGGCAACACTAGGGGGGGGGTAGTTAGGGTTGGGTAGGTACCACCAGGGGGTGGTTAGAGTTAAGCACCCCCGGGGGGGTTAGGAACGATCAGGGGAGGGTTCTGTGTGAGTAGGGTTGGGCTAAGCTGTATTGTTGAATTACGTAATGATTTTTAACGTTATTTCATTAAGGATGTTTATCGTTATTGAGATTGTTATCCAGCTGGGCCCTTTTTTCCTGGTGCCCTTTTTTTCATGCACCCATCAATATGATCAATAATAGGGGCTAAAACTGATCAAAAGATAGATCCACAATATTGGTTCTCAGTCAGTCGTAAAAAAAAATTAATCATAATAGTGATTGTAATATTGATTGTAATAGGGATCGAAAACCAATATCGAGTGGTAATTGAATAGTGTATGGCCAGCTTAAACGAGACATTCTGTTTGTGCCACATTAAAAACAGTGTGTATTTATTACTGAGCGGACACTTTAATTTAAAGGCCTTACCTTTTAAACTTAGCAGATCTGTGCTATAGGCTTTTATTTATAACTTGCAAGAAAAAATATCCGGGGAAAATTGTTTAACCTAATATTGATTTTTATTTAAAGCTTAAAAATCAATGTACTTCTTTTCCTTTGCAGTCTCTAAAACTAACCTCTCAGTGCATGAAGACAAGAACCGGGTTCCATTTGTCAAGGTGAGAGCGGATATTACACTCGTTTTGTTTTCTAGCCAAAAGAGTAATCACACTTAGACAGCAGATCAAAATGTATCCTTCATATAAAAGATGTCCGACTCCTATATAAGGAAAGTGGCATGCCAGTGCAAGCAAGAAATGCCCTTTAATCCTAACATGCTCCTCTGACACAATTACACAAAACAGGTTTTCTGTTTGTTTGTGTTGCGAATTAAAAATTAGGTTTGTGTTGCAAATTGAAATCGTATTTTTAATATCTCTTATTTATATGGTGCTTGGGCTAATCTTCATATAATGTTGTACACATGAGTGAGGTGACTACCTGGTTCCCCCTGCTTTTGTTGATAAGCTTACACCCTCCAACATTGGTGGAAATGATATACCCCATATGTTTTGTACCCTGGAAATAGCACCACTCGAGATTATATGGCCCTTATTTAAAGAGGAACTCCAGTGAAAATAATCCAATTAAAAAAAGTGCTTAATTTTTACAATAATTATGTATAAATGATAGTGAGTGCCCATTGTAAAAGCTTTCCTCTCCCTGATTTACATTCTGACATCTATCACATGGTGTTATTTTACTGCTGGCAGCTGGAAGTAGCTGCTGCTTGCTTTTTTGGCAGTTGTAAACAGCTATTTCCCACAATGCAACAAGGCTCACAGACAGGAAACTGCCAGGACCACGGTCCTCAGAGTTGCGTGTGGGAGGGGTTTCACCACAATATCAGCCATACAGAGTCCCCTGATGATCCGTTTGTGAAAAGGAATGGATTTCTCATGTAAAAGGGGGTATCAGCTACTGATTGGGATGAAGTTCAATTCTTGGTCACAGTTTCTCTTCAAGTCAACGTTTCTATAGAGTTTTTTTCTTAGGAGATACTTTTTCATCTTCTGTTTAAAATAACTTTTCAGCACTCTTTTTTCACACCTTATCAATAAAATGCCTTTTCAGCCTCCAGCAAGTAAATACTCAGAATAATTTTGATAGCACTTTTTCACCTACTGTTTGGCACTTTTTCAGTTGCAGAGTGCTAAAAAGTTATTTGAAACAGAAAATGAAAACGTATCTCCTAGGAGAAAACTTAGGTAAACATTTGACTTGTATGAATCAATAAATAACAATTATACTGGAATCAATAGAGTAGGTCATGATTGTAAATAATTAAAAACACTTAAAAAGGCATAAGTAAACTATGGCAAATAAAGTGCAATTTCCTTTGAAGGTAGTGCTATGATGCTGATTTAGCTGAGCCAGTCTATAGATGTGGTTGTTGAGGCCCTTTTTTTAATGTGTAAAAAAATATTATTTTTGTATATTTTGTATAAAAATAAAACTCAGAATGTTATGAAAAACAAAATACCTGTTTTGTCCATGATGACCTGTTGGAAACTTAAACCTCTCTATATATGTAATATGTCCCTTTAAAAGTCCCAGTGATTACTTTTTTGCTCTTGCCAATTATTGAAGAATTTGGATGTAGAGAATCTTCACAATACAACAGTCTGAATTTATAGTAGCACAATAAATTAATAAAACAAACAAACAGTTCCTGGTAGACAAATACGGAATAGCCTGTATTTACAGCCAATGGGCCTGATTCACAATGCTTTTCTGTTAAATTACCTCCTTAAAGAGACACTGAATCGAAAAAAAATATATGATATAATGAATTGGTTGTGTACTATGAATAATTACTAGAAGATTAGCAGCAAGAAAATATTCTCATATTTTTATTTTCAGGTATATAGTGTTTTTTCTAACATTGCATCACTCTATAATATGTCCAGATTACACAACACTCAGTATTCAAAATGAGTCTTTTAGAGCAGTCTGTGAAGTAATGAACTCTCCTCTGCCAGAGGAAAAGTAAACAGTTCAATTACAGTTGAGATAATAAAAGTCAGATAACAGCCCTCTCCACGACTAAGTTGGTTGGAGAGCTTAATAGCTTTTTTGCATAGAGATAACAACTGGAGTTTCTCAACTCTTCCTGCACTGGAAACAATTAGACTGATGTATCTGATCTTAATGTTTTTTTTCTTAGCTGTACTACACATACAAATCATAATATCATCATTTTTTTTTTTCGCTTCAGTGTCTCTTTAAATGACTTAACTCATGATTTACCTCTCCTTATCTAACTTAACTCATGGTTCAGTTCTACTTATTTGACATAACTCATGGTTCAGTTCTACTTATTTGACATAACTCATGGTTTCAGTTCTACTTATTTGACATAACTCATGGTTTAGCTCTCCTTATGTGACATAACTCATGGTTTAGCCCTCCTTATTTGACATAACTCATGGTTCAGTTCTCCTTATTTGACATAACTCGTGGTTTAGCTCTCCTTATTTGACATAACTCATGGTTTAGCGCTCCTTATTTGACATAACTCACGGTTTAGCTCTCCTCATTTGACAAAACTCATGGTTTAGCTCTCCTATCTATTTATCTCATGAATTATCTCTCCTTATTTTTTTATCTCATGCATTAGCACTCCTTACAGTTAAGGTGAAAAATAAGTAACCTTTGTGAATCAACCCCAATATCTCTCATTAACAGCTTCTTGGGAACAACTCAGTAGTTGGAAATAAAATTTGGTCAATAGCATAAATGACTGTGCATTAGTATAATAGCAGTAGTAGTAGTAGTAATAATAATAATAATAATAATAATAATAAAAATAATATTATTTATGCTTTTGATCCATGTCTCTAAAGCACAATGGACATATCTTAAATTCAGAGTTTAAACTTAAAGTGAAACCTCATGTCAAAGAATGGATATCTAAGAAGAGGGAAGCCTTTGGATCCTGGAAAGACTTCTTACGCCATCCTCTGGACCACCGTTGCTGCTCGTCGGAAGTTGTATCTCTGCGTGTCGGATTTCTGATCCCGAACTGCACTTCTCTTCATGCACAAGTGCAGCTGTACGGCACCTGCACAAGTATGGCTGCGCCTGCACAAGTGGCTTTGTGCAACTGTGCAGGCGGGGCCATGCTCACGCGGGTGCAGTATGGCCGCACTTGTGCATGACAAGGAGCATTGTCGCAATGGCAGTGGTCAGGAGGATGGCATTGGAAGCCTCTGCAGGATCCAGAGGCTTGTTGGGTAAGTATCTGTCTGTCCCGAGGTACAATCTGGGTTCACTTTAATTTCAAAAAGGAGCAAATTATTTATTTACTGTCAATGATTATTACTATCCAGTGCCCATGGCCACCATGGATTTATCTAAAAATGAATGTGTGTGCTACCATCTGAACCGTATGCCGGGTGAGAACGAATAGGGAAATATGCATACAAATGTACTGTTTCCCTATTCATTTTAGTGGTGCTCTATGTGGCAGCTGGACACAGATCCAGGTATACAGAACTTCCTGTTTCTGCATATTGCTGCAGCTCACCTGCCACTAAGGAGATCACAACAGCACTAAGCTGAGGGACTGCAATGTGCAATCTCTTTCATTAGGCAGGGAACACACTTGGCTGTTTTCGTGCGCATTTTCTGCACAGAAAAACTGAGAACGCATGATTAATCAGTGGGCTATTTCAAACTTAGTATGTTGTTCGTGCGCAGAAAAAAACTGACATTCTGCATGATGACTGCACATTTTGTCGTTTTTTTCTATCATTTACATCAGCCGCTGTGAAAAAAATTTGCACGTTTTCCTGCATAGAAACACACTTGGTGTGCAAAAAAAGCACACAGAAAAACGCACGCAGAAAACTGAAAGACAAGTATGTTCCCTGCCTCAGTATATTAAGCTGTGTCTATAGTAACTTAGTGGGTTTTTATCTTCTTGTAAATACCTTTCACATGCACAAGATGAAGCAGTCACACCATTATGTACATGAATAAAGGTCATACCAATAGCAGGTGTTCTTTCTATTAGTGGCTGCTATGTGCCAAAATTCCATTACCGGGACAACAATGGTCTTTTTACTTGTAGTCTTATGTAGGCAGGTAAAGTGATTCGTGAGGTATTATTTGGAAGCCAGCATCACAGAATGCTGATCTCATGCTGCTTTGCTGAAACTCAATAACACTACGGAATACATGATATCATCTCATGGAGTCACAGTTCCCAGAATCTGAATGGCTTTCATGCTGCTTCTGTAGTGGAAATTATGCCCTTGACACAATGCAAGGAAATGCAGCTGAATTTTCTGGCAAAATCATTTTTGTGATACCCTTTCAATAAAGTTTTGTTGAGCTAGGTAAACTACCCTCTTTCCCCGAAATTAAAGGGACTCTGAGCAGTGCCTGTGGTTATGCCTTTAAGCATACCCACAACTAATTAATTATATCCTCACACCTACCGGCATGATGTTTGTAATTATATCCCCCTGGGTTCCTTGTATTTCATTGCATTGCACTGAATGCAGCTGCCGACACTGGGGAAAGTGTCGTCCTGCATAATACAATGCTGAATAAGGAATCCAAGATGGCGGCCACGATTTCGATCGCAAAAATAATGAAAACTAGAAGGCATAGGGTGGTTTATATATCATTGGAAAGAGGAGAAAGAGAGCTTCAAAATGGTATGCATCTTTCCATAGTTACTGCACTGCTTGGAGTCCCTTTAAAACATCCCGTGAAAGTAAGCCATAGCAGGAATTTCAAGCATGCTCCAAATATAAGTCCTACCCTGAAAGTAAGCCCTAGCAGCAGTAAGGGGAGAAAGTATGGCATCTTGTGTTTCTACAGGATCGGTTGGTCTCGTGGGCAGCACTATGGCAAGTGCAGTGATTGGCCCATTAACGGAGCCATGGTCCCACCTGTGAGACCCTCGGCTCCAGTAGAAACACAAGTTGCCATAATTCTTCCCCATAGGCTGAAGATCGGGGACATAGTGACATGATGCAGAGGGACATCAAAGGACACGGGGGACGGACGGTACACCATGGGGCTGGGGTAAGAGGCGGATGCAAGGGGACATTGGAGGACCCAAAGGACACCAGGAGGTCATAGGGGGACACAGGAAGATAGCGGATAGAGGAGGACACAGGTACAGAGGGTGACACCAGGAGGACACTAAAGGTACAAGGGGGGCACAGGGGTACAGGGATCCAGCAGAAGCACGGGCAGCACAATGGGGAAGACAGGAAGACACACAGCAGAGGAACATGTGTGTTCATAGAAATATAAGACATCCTCTGGAAATAAGCCCTAGCACATCTTTTGGTGCAAAAATTAATATAAGACATTGTCTTATTTTCGGGGAAACACGGTATTACTGGTATAATGGTGACTAGTAGGCCTAAGCCCATTTAAAAACGGGCTCTAGGACTGTGTTGGAATGCCACCTCCCTCCCCTCTCCTCTCCTCCCTTCCCTGTGACCGCCACCACCGCGCACAGTAAGCGCACATGCGCGTGCACATGCCTGCCCGGCGGCCCCCTGGCCTTCTTGCTCCCTGTCCAAAGGGTGTCCCTGTGGCACATGTCCCATATCTTTATTAGACTACAAGATCACATACAATTAAAATCCATAAAAGGCCCCCATATATCACACAATATGTGGATCACCAGTCTTGAATTATCTTATAATTATAGTTAAATTACATAAATATCTTAGCCTCCTAATCAGGCAATGAACATCAGCTGCTGTAAATAATGTGTAGGCAATTAAATGCCAATAAAAGTGTTCAGTGTCTGATCATCAACAAATTAATTATCATACATGTGTGCAAAATACGCATACAGAATTCACAAAACAAAAATAAAGTGCAAAAACACCCTACTGTGTACCTATCGCGATACAAAAAATACAAAAATTCCCAAAAAATCGTAAAAATCAATACTCGAACACCCTATTAGAATCGTGGGCTGCAGTCCACACCCAAAAAAACAGGATATGTGCTGCAGTCCACAATCCACCCACAATATCAAGAAATCACAATGTGCATATACAAAGTGCACAGGACGGGAGCCTTATTGCAAGACTCCAACCAACCCCCCCCCCCCCCCCCCCCGACCATGTTACTCCAAAAAAAAAAAAAAAAAAGACAAAGTGCATTAGTGCTGATAAGACCTGAAAAGGAGCTTACATGATAAGATGAGAAGACCTGGCGTGGGGGGTGCTGCCTTACGCGCTCGCAGACTCTGTCCGCTTCAATCGAGGCTGATGTCTCTTATGAGTCTCATGGTTTAAATATAAATCAGGCAGGGGGCGGGTGCTCTACATTCAAAGTACTTGACTAATACGTGGCCATGTACTTGACTAATACCATACGGCGCTAACAATCTGCGCCGCTGGTATAGTCCTATCAGCTGAGGTGGGTGGGATTGTGTCCAGGGGGCGTGGTTAGTCAAAAGCGTCCATGACAATTAGTATTCCACCCACTTGCGACAGTGACGTCGCACACTGGTGGATAAACACCACAAGGTCACAAAGTCACATGTATCTGATTGCGGAAATAGTGCGCGGTGGTGCGTTCCAGTCGCACACGGGCATAGGCACCGGCGGCGATCGGAAGGGTGGGTGGGAATCGGAAGGGAGGAGGGTATCATGTAGCTAGCGCTAGGCTAGCTACATGATTTAAAAAAATAGATATAAAAAACCATGCGCAGCCGTGCGGCTGCGCATAATCAGAACGCCCAGCAGGTTAACTACCTAAAGACCGCCTGATGCCTATGGGCGTGAACAAGGCGGCAGTTCCAGGACTGCCTAATGCCAATTGGTGTCAAGTCCTGGGGCGGGGATTTGCAGGAGATCACATGCCGATGCACGACAGTAACGTCACAGATACTCACTTTTTTCAATAAAAGATTGTTCAAATTTCTCTTGTTTCGGTTGTGTTCTTGATAAAGTAGTTATAGGGGTGATTATCAGTCTGTTAATTTATGCATCTTAAAGGACAATTACAGTAAGAAGAAGATGTAGGCTGCCAGCCTTTTAAACAATACCAGGTGCCTGGCAGCCCTGCTGATCTATTTGACAGCAGTAATGTCTGAATAACACCAGAAACAAACATACAGCATATCTTGTCAGATCTGACAATAATGTAAGAAACATTTGTCAGTGTCAATAGGGGATGTAGAAGTTGCGACTGCACCGGGGCCTTTGGGCGATCTTTACAATGGTGCTATGCAGGGTCATCAACAAATTGTTCCCCTCCTCTGCTTACACCTCTCATACTGCAGCTGTTCTTGGCAGGTTCTGATGCACCATATTCATTGTTATGAATAGAATGCTTGGGGGCTTCATGTAAAACTTGCAATTGGGCCCAAAGTTCCTTAGCTACGCCACTGGTTGGGGCCCATGGTTCTGCAGCTATGCTACTGGCACTCGGACCTTATAAGTTACATCTTTTTCATATAAATAAATTCCAGTATTAATTAAAACTTCTCCTCCATCAGGGTTGCACCGAACGCTTTGTATCCAGTCCAGAGGAGATCCTAGATGTCATTGATGAGGGGAAATCCAACCGCCATGTGGCTGTGACAAGTGAGAACTAAGAGAAACTTTTAGATGTTTTGCTTTTTGATTTAAATTGTCTTTAAAGTAACTTGAAAATGACAATGACACAGACAAAAATGATGGGATCCTTAACCCAATATTTTATTGCATCATCTTTAGAAATTATCACTGCAAACCAGCAATTCTTTTTGCGGTCATTGAGATTCTGTACCTAGTTTAGCCCACTCTTCCTGAGGTGTATCATATTTGAAGAGTGCTTTCTCCAGACTGTATAATTTAGTTCTTTCCATTGGTTGTCCATAGGTTTCATGGAAGGTTACTTCAGAATAGTGCAGTGTTTTGCTCTCATCCATTCTTGAGTGCTTGTAGCTGTGTTTGGGTTATTATTGCCCTTTTGGAGGTTCTTTGAGCTGCAACTGGCACAAAGCTTTCTGTCATTGAGTAGTACAGAACGTTCTGCTAGAGGACAATTTTCAAGCTTTGAGATTTCATTCTTCCCCAAAAAGATTCAAGGCTCTCTGTGCCCAATGCAACAAAGCAGCCTCCAACCACCTCAATGTTTCACAGTAGCTAGGGTGTCCTCTTCTTTAAAATATAATTTTTCCTTCCCTGGACATAGGACTGATGTGACTTGCCAATAAGCGCCAGTTTTGTTTCATCTGTCAAAAGAACATTCTCCCAGAAGCATTGAGGCTAGTCAGTGCGAATTTTAGCAAATTCCAGTATGACTTTTTATGTTTTTCTTTCAACGGTCCTCTTGAGTTTTCTTCTATTGATCCAAATGTCACTCAGAGAGTGTGATCAGATGCCGCAAGGGGAAAGTACTAGACAATTAAAATCCATGCAGCCCATATACTATGATACAGTCAGACTACTGTTGATGAATGCAAGCTCTCTGTGGTTTTCTTGGAGACAAACTGAACCAATTATAGAATCTTGAGGATGATTATTCCCAGAAATCAGGACCACAAACCTCTATATCAGTACAGTGATTGAAGATTGAAGGAATAGAAGATTACTTGTTTTTTTTTATCAGTTGGGGCTACTCACACTTGTATTTGCGGGAAAGCAGGCATGATTCTGCATTTGTGCCTTTTCTGTTCATTTTTGAACTAACATTTGTGCACGTTTTTGAGATTTTTACATGTGCTTGTATGCAAAAGTATGCATTATGATTATTTGTGAATATCAATTAAACTAATTTATAAGGTAGCAGTAGCAGAGTATTGTACTGTGTTAGCCATCAGTGAAAGCTGGAAGTATTTAATCAGGATGATACCATTTATTTGCTAACTTAGAAAAAACAGTGAGTGAGCTTTCGGCTATGAAGCCTACTTCAGACTTGTTCCTGTAGGAATAGAAACTGAAGAACTCAAGCCTGCAGCGTACTCCTTTTCTTTTAAAGCGGAATATAACCCTGCATTTCAACTTTGCTCTAAAACATTATTTACAGTATATTATATGCAACCAGCATTTTTTTTTTACTAGACCAGCATTGGAAGGGTTACACAGGGCTTTAAAGTCCCTAGAGATTTCTGCAGACGCATCCGAACTTCAGTTAGATACTTTTTGTTTACAAATATGTATCTTTTAAGTGTTTATTGTGACTCATCTCTCTCACTGAGAAGGAGCTTGGAGGACAGCCAAAGAGTGTGTAACTGTTTATCAATAGATACATCTAACTAAATAGAATGTAACTATCTGAACGTCTGCACGGAACTTAAAACCTCTGTGTTTAACCCTTCCAATGCTGGTCTAGTAAAAAAAAATGCTTTTTGCATATAATATGCTGTAAATAATGTTTTAGAGCAAAGTTGAAATACAGGGTTATATTCCGCTTTAAAGAGCAAGCGACACCCATGCTAACCTAGAAATAAAAAACACATATATAAGTAGATACATACTACTTCTACTTACATAACAGATGTATTGTGCTATCCACATACTGATTCCTGTGACTTTTACAAAGGAAAAGCAGAAAATCCTATTCTAGGAAGTGGCTATCTTGCCAAGCTAATGCTGACATCATATCCTCCCTGACTCTTGTTTTCCCCCCTCCTTTCTCTTGCTCATTGTGTATTCATTAGCTGCCCTCCTCCCAGAGTCTTTTTTTATTTATTTACACATCCTATCACTGAGTCACCCCAGCCTTGCTTATAAACACAAGTGATCAGAGGGTGTGTCTGATAAGCAGCTAGGCAGGGAAATAAATGGAAGAGGAGGAATATATTATAGATAAAAATAACTCCCAGCATTCAACTTTTTGGCACTGTTTAGCACTCGGGCCAGTGCTCCTAAAGTATGTGATAACTCCAAACCATAACAGCAGAAAAAGTTTTGCAAGTTTTGAATGCAGGATTAGCATCTTTATCACTTAATCCACTCAGACCAGTTGCTGTTGAAATTTGATTTTTATAGTGACAATATCGCTTTAAGTTCGCCAGTAAATGGTATCATCCTGATTCAAAACTTTCTGCTAATTTATATGAAAATTTTCAAATGCAGATTCGCACAAAATCAGAAATACAATGTGATGCCATTTAGATACATTCAATCTGCAGCAAATTCGCTTTTGTAATTTTGCAAATCTTGTGCTAATTTTAATAAGTGTGTACCCTGCCTTGTTATATTTGGCAACGCTCCTTTTTGATATAAAGGGCAAAAAAAATGACAATCCTTTACAGAGCAGTCCACTTCATCCCAATGATACGCTCGGTAGTTTAACAAGGATAAGATGTATCTCAAGATGCCACGACAATTTCTTGCAGTAAAGAAAACATTCACATTTTTATTTTCTCAAAATACAAAAATAAGACAATCCAATTGGTGAATATTCATGAAAATCACAATTGTAATTTAAAGCACATAAATAAAAGCATCTTCATGAGATGAATCAATCAATCAAAAATGTAAACTTGGAGTAAATGAACCAATACTTTTCTAGGCAACTACACTAGTTCGTTTCAGGCGAATGCCCTTTGTCAGACGTAGGGAGCTATGGTGGATGCATCATTTACTCCTGTTGTGCCTGTTTCATGGTACTTTTTTTTCTTTGGAGGACATTTATATATTTTTGGCTTATGACCTAAAGATAGATTACCGGTAATATCTTTTTAATACTAAGGCCTGACGAAGGGCAGTCGCCCGAAACAAAACCAGTGTCGTTGCCTAGAAAAGTATTGGTTTAATAACTCCTAGCTTAAATTTTTGATTGGCCTGAAGATGCTGTTATTTATGTGCTTTAAATTACAATTGCGATTTTCATGGATATTGACCAATTAGAGGAACAATTTTAGTATTTTGTGCAAATAAAGAATTAAATGTTTTCTATCTTGCTGGAAATTCTCATGGTATTTTGAGATACATATTATCCTTGTTACACAAAACCATAGCTTGCTGTAGACTGGAAAAATCAACATAACAAAACTGCTGATGTTTTTGTGATATATATTGGCCTCAATTCACTCAGCAGTTTAGACTAGTCTACAGATGGTTTTTAGTCTACTGAGGATTTGGTGTAATGTTTAGACCTGTTTTAGACCTGGTCTAACATTCAGTAATTACACAATTCGCAAAGGCAAACAAGGAGTAACCACACCCACTTTTTCTGACAGAGATTAGACCAGCTGATTTTTTGTCAGTAAAGTAATTCTGTGAGGTATTTTAGATGTGAGGATGGAACCTTTTGAATTAATTATGCAGGAGTTTAATTGTATGCAGAGGAGAGCTAACCAGAGGAGAAGCTATTTGTTTGTGAATTGCATCTTTTGATAATTTTCCCTGCTTTACCCACCTAATTACCAAATAGTTTAGACAAGGTCTAAAAACAGGTCTAAAACATTTGGTAATAGTGAATTCCCCTCTGATGCAACTGGCTAAACCATCAGTAGACTAAAAACCATCAGTAGACTAGTCTAAACTGGTTAGTGAATTGAGGCCATTGTATCAGCATTTTCTCTCCTTTGTGAGAGAGATATGCATGTACATTGGTTCCCTCCAGTCTTTCATTGGCCCATCATTTCCTAAACACATCCTGTATCTTCCAGACATGAATGAGCACAGCTCCCGCAGTCACAGCATCTTCCTCATCAATATCAAGCAGGAGAATGTGGAGACCGAGCAAAAGCTGAGTGGAAAGTTGTATCTGGTGGATCTGGCTGGCAGTGAAAAGGTAAGCTACCCAGTCTGATGTAGTCAATGGAAGGCATTGCTGTTTACTTCCAAATGTAATTCCATGTATGTTTATACACATTCTAATGTTCTATAAACCCAATTATCCTTACATTGCTACATATAAAGGCAAAATAAAGGACTGCAGATTAAAAATTAGTGATATGCAACAAGCTCGCTTAAAGTGACAGTGAAGCACAAAAAAAAAAAAAACCCTACGATATAATGAATTGTATGTGTAGTACAGATAATTAATAGAATATTAGTAGCAATGGAAAGAGTTTAATCTTTTTTATTTTTAGATATATAGCTTTTTTTTTTTAATAACAATTCATCATTCTGTCATATTTGCACTTACAAACCACACACAAGCCACACACGGGCCATATGCAATTCACTTTTTCACCTGAGTTTTTGCCTAGGGGATAATTTTTCATCTTCGATTTCAAATAACTTTTTAGAAGTTTGCAATAGAAAAAGTACCAAAAAGTACATGAAAAAGTACTATCAAAATTATCATTTTGAGTATTTGCATGCTTGCTGGTGGTTTAAAAGGCATTTTATTTACAAGTTGTGAAAATGTCACCTGGGAGAAAACTCGTGTGAAAAAGTAAATTGCATATGGGCCACTGTATTTTAAACTATGAAACAGAGCAGAGCTAATGACCATTTGAACGCCCCTGCAGTAAAACCTTATCTGAAGCTGCCTCTCACTGTTTGTTTGATGTTTAAGTGCTTCAGAAAATAGGACTGTCTCTGACCCAAGTTGGTCAGAGAACTCAGGGAAGCTCTTTAGCATAGAGAACAAATGAAGTTTTTTAATTCTTCCTGTACTGGAAACAATATGAGACTCTGTTCTTTGCAATTAATGTTCTATTCCTTAGCAGCTAAGGCTTAGCTGAACTACACATACAAATCATTATATCGTATGTTTATTTTCACTTCAGATTCCTATTAAATAGGACCATTGGTGAAAACGTATGTCTGTGCCATAGCCCGTAATGTAAGGGTCTGGAGTACTGTTGCAAGGATCGGTGGGTGGTAGGGTTAATCACCCGTTACTGTTTAATCGCGAATGCCCCTTTAGTCCTTTAGTGGGTGCAGGGCCGGGCCGAGGCATAGGCTGGAGAGGCTCCAGCCTCAGGGCGCAGTGTAGGAGGGGGCGCAGAATTCATTCAGCTGTCATTCCTAATTGTGTTTGAAGCAGAAAGAAATAAGAAAAGGGGATACATGGCAGTGACTGCAAGCCATATAACTAGATATTAAGGTGTTGGGGAGGTTGTGGGCCCTGTGGCGCCTCTTAGTCTAATAGCAATCAGTGTGTGACGGCTGGGGTGGGAGGGATGGAGGGGCGCACTTTGGTGTCTCAGCCTTGGGTGCTGGAGGACCTTGTCCCGGCTCTGAGTGGGTGATCCACCACACCCAAATTTGATACTTGTTTCTTAGGGCTCATTTCCACTGTTGTGGTGCGGAATCACCTGGATTCCACCGCTGATGAAATCGCATGCGGATGCGATTCCCCATGTGTTTTTTGCCGCGAATTCGCATGCGAATTCGCATAGGTGAGGGTATATGCGATTTTAACCATGTCACTGCCTGTGTGAATTTACATCGGTACCTATGCGAATTCGCATGCGGCATTCGCCGGCAAAAAACTCATGGGGAAAACGCATGCGATTTCCCTATTAAATACATTGCATGCGATTCGCATGCATTCCACTCTCAGGCGAATTCGTTGGCTCTTTTGTGCGTTTTTTCACCGCTCAAAAAAATGCACATCACCAACGCAACAGTGGAAACAGGCCCATCCACTTGCATACCATGTGCGAATCCGCATGCGTTGGACGCATGCGGATTCGCGATAGTGGAAACGAGCCCTGATACAAAGGGCTATGAAAAAAATATACTGGCAGTACAGATTTTTATGGATATGCCAATTTTTGAATTTTTGTATTTGTGTCACTAAAGTTGTAACAAGTATTTTGTACTGCCAGATTGTGTTAAGGTGGCCACTATTGATCCAATTTCTAGCGAAAAATCGTTTGAGAAATCAGAAATTCTGATTGGAAGTGAAATCGTTCACTACACCATCAACGAACCAATCTTTGCTTCCTATCTATCACAGCCAACAAGGAAATCCAAATTTTGGTTTGATGAAAATCCAATCGGAGAACTATTTTTATAATCGTTCGTAATTGATTGTGCCCATTAATGGAGATTATTTACAACCAATCCAATCAGAATTTCTTATTGCTCGAACGATTTTTTGCTAGAAATTGGACCGTTAGTGGCCACCTTTACAGTATCTTTTTTCATAGTCCTTTATATAAGAAACAAGGGTTAATCACCCACCTGCTCGCTTATAAATCATTAGATGTCAGAAACTCCACCCCCTCCTTCTGCAAGACAGCCAAGGCCATTTTCTCCAAAGTCTTCCAAAGTTTTGTGGCCACATCCCACCTACAATGCTGCGGCCTGACCCACAAAGCTTCACAAAACTAAAAGAAGGTGTGTCTTGGACCAACCCTGAGGTGCCTAACAGCCCAAAAAAAGGAGATGAGTCTCCCAGCTGGCACTGCACATTCAGATATACTGTAGATAGCTCACATCAGGAGATAACAGCCATATTTTTAAAGTGAAGCACACAGTTCAGTTTTAAAATGTACTATACTGAAAGTTAATGATAGAAATAGTTTTTTTGCTAAAAATGTTATTGATGCCTTCTAATCTAAATCCGAGCCTTTCTTTATTTTTTTTATGGTTTTATGAACCATGCTTGGAAAACTTCATCTTCCCTACATTTTTTATTCTGCTGACAATTCATTTTGCAAAGTTCCTTTTAAATAGATGAGTCACTGCAAGTATGAAAGATGCTGGGTACAGAAATAGATTGCAGATAATTATGCGCAATCATCAGGACAGCAGCCATGAGATATTGTGGAATGGAATAGTGCACAATCAATGTGAACTCAGGCTGAATAAGACATATTGATTCCTGAACTCCACTCATTTTCCAGGCTGCCCGTATTGCCTCCGACTGCAGAATTCAGCAAACAGAGAAATGAACAGCAGAGAAATTGTGCAATTGTTACAAATGACTGTCTGTTGTGTTTCAGTTCAGTGATTAGGAAATAAATGCGAATGATCTAAATGAAGCTGTTCTCGTGCTTTCCTCATAATGCTGTGCTGTGAGCGATCATTGCTCCTTATATTCCTTCTATTCTGCATCACGCCGACTGGTCCAGAGATCCAGAGTGGTAATCAAAAGTTATCTCCGCTCTGAATGAAAACGCAATGGCCTCAATTCTGGTAGGGTTATCAAACAAATTACCTCATGTGAGGTAATTTACTTCATGAGGTAATGACATTTAGCAGACATGAGGTAAATTATGAGGTAATTCATGAGGTAATTTACCGAAAATAGCTATTCTCATGGAAATTAGGGGGCATTTTAGCACATAATTTGCTGATCAGTTTAAGACCTGCCTGTACCCGGAGGTAAAGTCAATTTGTAAGCATTTAGCAGTTTTTAGTGGAGTTCCTATGCAGGCTGTGTAATAGAAAAGAATAGTAGAAAGAAAACTCCAAATATTTACTGGATTTTTTTTTTTATAAAGGATGCCTATAAATATACTTTTCATAGGTTGCTGGATAATCAAATACCCCCCCCCCCCCCCCCCCCCAAAAAAAAAACAACAACATTTGGTACTTATCCGTTAGCCGGGCGCATCCTCTAGGTGGCGACAAAACTCCACCAGAGTTACATCTTTCCCTACTATCCATGTCGGCCTGGAGGGGGAATAGTAATTAGCACCACCTGCCGGATGCGCCCGGCTAACGGATAAGTACCCAACATTTTCCAAAGACTATCCTAACTTATGGTAAACAATTAAACACTACTATTATTTATTTGCTGCAGGCTAACCTCTGAAATACCTCATGTTTTACCCCACTTTATGCATTTACCTCATGTTTTACCTCATGTTTGGAAATAAAGAAAAATCTTTCAGAACTGCTAAAAAAAGAGGAAAATACCTACAAAAAATATTTTTCACATAGCTACCAGAATTAATGCCAAGATATCACTAGATACATCAGAACCTTATGGGTCTTGGGCTGCCTGCTTGTGTGATCGTTGTAGACAAGACAAATCCCCTTTCTTACCTGAATAGAAGTATGGAATTGCTGAGTTTGCATAGTTCAAAAGCTCAGTCACAGTCAGACAAGGTTGATTGGTGATAGCCCATGTCTTTCTCATTAAAGCACACCTGAAGTGAGAGGGATATGGAAGCTGACATATCTTTTTCCAATGCAAATTGCCTGGCTGCTCTGCTGATCCTCTGCCTCTGAAACCGCAAGCCATAGATCCTGATTACAAGCATGATGATCAGGTGTTTTTGACTGAAGTCTGACTGAATTAGTCACATGCTTGTTTCAGGTGTGTGATCCAGATACTACTGCAGCCTAAAGATCAACAGGACAGCCAGGCAACTGGTATTGTTTAAAATGAATTAAATTTGGCAGTCTCCTTATACCTTTCACTTCAGGTGTCCTTTAAAAAATGATGAAATTGTAATTTATGTATTCTGGGAAGATGAAAAAATCCTTATCCTTCCTTGCTGTCCAGATCGCACTTCGGTGCAAATCTAGAGGACATGCTACAGATTTCTGCTGCCTAATCACTAAAACCGTGCATGGCACAGCTTAGAGCTTTGGGCTGCGGCTACGGAGCATAACAGGAGCAGCCGTGGCTCCCAGTGGAAATAATCCATAAGTTTTCTTCTAGGTGATATTTTCACACCTTATCAATACAATGGCCTCAATTCACTAAGATCATGCTGGAGATAATAAGGCAAGAGAACATTTACCTCCACACAGTGAGAGAGTTATCTTATCTCTCCATTCCTTAACCTCCCTGGCGGTAAGCCCGAGCTGAGCTCGGGCTATGCCGCGCAGGGGGAGATCTCAGCCCCTGGTGGGGCGATTTTTATTCTGTAAAGTGCTGTGCGCGCAGCCAGCACTTTGCTAGCCGCGCGCACAGCTTGATCGCCGCCGCTCTGCGGCGATCGGCCGCACGCAGCGGCGAAAGAGGGCCCCCCCCGCCAGAGCCCTGCGCTGCCCGGACCAATGAGTTCCGGGCAGCGCTATGGGCTGGATCGAGTGCGCATGACGTCAGGACGTCGGCTGACGTCCATGACGTCATCCCGATCGTCGCCATGGCGACAGGAGAAGCCAAACAGGGGAACGCGTTATATACGCGTTCCCCTGTTTGCTATAGATGCCGGCGACGATCGCACTAGAGGGACACATGCGCCCTCTAGTGGTGTTTCATGTAGCTACCACTCTGGTAGCTTTACATGAAACAAAAAAAAAAAATTTAAAAAAAAAGGATTTTTGCCAATTAGGCAAAAAAAAATTAACCGCCAAGGAGGTTAAGTTACCTCCTCTGTAGTTATTTTACCTCCTCTGTAGTTAATTTACCTCCTCTATAGTTATTTTCACATGCAGTTAATAAACAGCCTGTCTTTAACTGTGGAGTTATTTTAAGGATTGAAGAGTTAACTTAAAGACAGAAGAGTTAACTTTAGGTTTGCCTGAGGTAAAATGTTTCCTAAATATAACATGCCTCATCACCATGGTGACCACTCTAGAAACGCTATTAAAGACAGGAGATAAGCTTAGTGAATTGAGGCCAATGTCTTTTAAGCCCCTCGTACTTTAATTTTCCCAATAGGCTGTCACTTGACAGGAAGCCAAAGTGTAGGGATCTTGTCGTACAGTGAATCAACCCCCAAGTCAGCTAGCTAATTGTACAAGCTGTTGGTCGGTATGTCTCCCCTCTGGCTCTTGGGGAGATTGCTGATGTTGCTGAAACCCAAGAGAAGCTGAAGACGTGTCTGACACTTTCACTGCTCGGAGGATCAACTTTGTACACATAATCATGGCAACAGGAATGTGAGCCCTCTGCTGCACATGCACACTGTGCCAGTTTGAAACATAATGTATGGCTCTCACAAAATTACTTTTAAAATATGTGGCGTTTATGGCTCTCTAAGCCAAAAAGGTTCCTGACCTCTGCCCTAGGACAAAACTTAGGAGAAAAAGTGAATTGAATAAAAGCCACCACAAGGAAATTATGTTTCAAAATAGAAGATTTATGAGATGGTTTTGATATGTTAATTTTTATCTCCTTTCCATTAATTTTTACAGCTACGATATATATATTTAGACTTTTTTCTTTTCTAGCTGTACGGAGAACAGACAATTTGATGTAACTTATATTATGGTTTTGAGTGCAAACACTTTTAATGTAAAATATGGAATGGATCGTTTTTTGTATGTCTTAAATTGATCCCTTTATTCCCTTTATTATCCACAAAGTGCACCATTGTGTACTGCCTGCATCCACATTTTACCAATTACAACCATGATTATAATCTGCCCGATGTGCTCAATCATCTTCCTTAAGTTTTGATGTTACATACACTGCATTGTACACCTCACTAATCATAATGGGTTGCTCTTCTCTGCTGTAACAGGTCAGTAAAACAGGAGCTGAAGGTTCTGTCTTAGATGAGGCCAAGAACATCAACAAGTCCCTGTCTGCCCTAGGAAACGTCATATCATCCCTGGCAGAAGGATCGGTAATTATCAACTCTATATATTCTTTCTTTCTTAGATATTTTTCATTAGAGTCTTTGTAATGCCACTAGAAGGTAATGTCCTGTGAATGGGGAGAACAAATTTTTTTTTTCCTATGATCCCGTGCAGATCCGGATTAAGGCCAAATGGGGCCCTAAGCAAAGTAGCAGGTTTGCACTACAACCCCACAGTATAGTTGCCCCCAGTATAGTAGCAAGCTATAGGGGCCCCCACTATAGGTAGCCAGGTTTATTGGTGCCCCCAGTATAGGTAGCCATATCTATAGGAGTCCCCAGTATAAGTAGCCAGGTCTACAGTTGTCCCCATTATAGGTAACCTGCTCGCTGCCGCTTTGCTAAATTTTGTAGGGGGAGCCCATAAGGGGAGGCCCAGGTTAGGGGGGCTTCCCCTGCTCCCTTCCACTCACTCTGTACCCACCGCTCCCCTTTCCTGCACTGTGCCCTCTCATTCTGCAGTGCTGACGGGGCCCCCAGACTCTGTATGGGGGCCCCAAGCTACTGCTCATGTTGCCTGGTGGATAATCCGGTCCTGATCCCGTGTTGAAGAAGAGAGTGCATGGGCAGGCACACTCAGTGGTTCCTGGCATCACAGGGCTCCCAGTATCGGCTGCAGGGCTTGCAAGATAAGAGCCGGTGATGCCATTGTTTCTGCATGTAAAAGCAAAGCAAAATGAGTGATATCTGCCAACCTGGTTCTTAAAGTGTACCTGTATTGTAATAAGTGCCCCAAATGTGTGCTCACCTTGAGAGAGGAAAACCTCTGGACCCTCCTGCTATTTCAGATGAAGCCAGAGCAGGTCCATGCTAATGCGCAAACACAGTGCAGCCATGCTTCAGGGGTCCCGGCTCTCAAACAGCTTGGCGGAGGGGAAATAAGGGGAATAGAGGATACAGAGGCTCCTTCCTCCTGAGGTAAGTATGTCCTTTTTCTTTCAGCAATTCTCACAGGTTTGCTTTAACTTTTAGTAAACCCTTGCAGAGAACTGTGGGAGTCTAAACAGGCAGATAAAAAGAGCGAGTGCACACCATTGCCTCAAAGCTTTGTCACAATTATACCAGCGGTGCAACATCCAGATGAAAAACAGCTTGTATCTATAGTAACGAAGAGGGGAAAAGAAATATCCAGGAGCTACTCGCCATGGTTTACTTCAATAAAAGTTCAACTTTTAATGCAATTCTTCCAATAAAAACTTTTTCCAAGGATAAAAGGCAAAAAAGACAGCAATACTTATCAGACAGGAGGTAGTACACAAGGTGCGGAGGCAGGTCGACGATCGTTTCGCCCCTCTATGAGGGCTTTCTCGAGACCATCTTTCTCGAGACCATCCCACGAACTGTGGGAGTCTGCGGTCCTCTGCAGTCTGTGGCTGCACTGCCGCCTGGGCATGATGCGAAGGCTTCCCACCCAGAAATCATGTTCTGTAGTGGTTTAAGCCAATGGACACTCTAAACATTCAAACGACTTGTACACACGTGGCTAACCTGCACAGTAGTCGGTCAATTGATCTGCTGGTTGCATCGGGCAAACCACCTCTTATCAATTGCTCGTCTAGTCGTTTGCCACGCGCCCAACTTATAACAGACAAGTTTGGACAATAGTTGGGCGGTTACCATTCTGTACTGTTTTACCTTGACAAAGGGGACCCCACGGGCCCCGAAACGAGTCGTCGGTTTATGGAGTGGACTTGTGTCACATTGGTTAAATAAACCTTGATTTTGGATCAGTTTGAGTGTGCGGACCTTCCCGATTTTTTTGTTTGCAGTTGACAATGGTCCAGCACCTTCATGGTGGTGTGCGATTCCCACTTTGATTTTTGGACTTATGATTTGGTATCCAGGTACAGGCAATGTTGGCAACAGGTAATCAGATGGGCAGAAGTACCGAATCAGAGAACAGGAGAGTAGTCAGGAAAGCCAAAGGTCCTAACAGGTAACAGTAACGTATCTCAGTCCTAGTCTTAGGTGTGAGGTCCTTGGTCTCAACACCTGGGATCTAGTGTAACAGATAAACAGTAGCAATGTAGCAATCTCCTAGTCTTAGGTGTGAGGTCTTTGGTCTCAACACCTGGGAACTAGTCTAACACATAAACAGTAGCAAGCAATAGTACTTTAAAGCTATCAACGGAATCTGACTCAGTGTGAATTCCCAGCTCCGGCTGGTTCTAACACACTGTGGGATCTGACTCAGGTCTGAGCGCTCACACGTAAATGTTCGCAACAGCAGACAACTTGCAACTGACAGGCAAGTCCTATATATACCAAAAGTGCTCCACAGTGCAGCCCCAGTCACTCAGCCAATCCGGAGCATAGCTGGGGTCAGCTGATCGGCCTGATCAGCTGACTTCCCTTCTACTAGCATAAAGGTCCTGTCGCCTGGCGCGCGCGCGTAGCTCTCCATCTGTGTGCACTAGAAGGACCAGGCAAACCAGCATCATGTTGCTGTGCGGCAGAAGCCGCCGGCTGGGATGCGGAGATAGCCGCCATGCCGCTTGCCCATGCGGCGGCATCTCCGCTATTCATTACAGAGGTATTGAGATAATGGCTATCATTCATAAAACATTACCGCATGCGGTAATGCAGAAAACAGTTGACTTTACCGAGCACTTAGCAAAATGTCAAATTCATAAAAGCAGTTACTACATGAAAAGCTGAAATTCCCGAGCAGTGAGGTAAATTACCACTTTATGTGGTGATTACCTCAACACATGTCAGTAAATGTCAATTCATAGAGATTAGAGCAGGCGGTAATGGCATGGAGAATACTGCCTGCTTTGAAGAGGTGATAAGAGAGCGATAACAGCAAAGTTAATGGAGACAGATCTCCCAGGCAGCAGCAGAGCGATCAGAACAAACAAAGCTTCCCATAAATACCCCAGGCTGTGTTTTTAACCTCTTGGGTACCTGTTTTCAAATGTGTATTTCACATCAGAAAGCCTGCATGTGTAAAGTTTTTGGAATTCTTCTACGCTGTGGCAATAAAATAGATTGTTTAGAAAGACTAATAGACAGATTCAGCGCAGATTCAGGACAGTCAGAAGCAGATGTGCAAAAAATGCACATCTAAAGGGAGGTTGAAGATGCCTCTTTTATTATAATGCTGTCTCTGCATGGAGAAATGTAACAACTCAGCCAGCTACTCATTAATGTATCAACTCAGCCAGCTACTCTTCTCATTACCGACACTTTAGTTCGGTAAAACACTGCATTTCTACTGCAGGGTCAGGATGTAGACTACATAATAAACACAGAGCAGTGAGTAAATGGAATTTGAATTTATGTCTGACAATCCTGCTTTAAAGAAAACCTGAACGGAAAATTAAAAGTCAAAATAAGCATACACAAGCCATACTTACCTCCTGTGTAGTCTACTTCTCAATCTCTTTCTCCTCTCCCGCATCCTGTTAGTCCACTGTGATCGACGGAATTCTCCGTCCTCCATTTTGAAAATGGCCATTACCCCATAACAGCTTTCTGGTCAGCACACTGTTAAACTGTGACATCGCCCACTTGAGCCATAGGGAAACATAGACATTACCGGGCACCTCAGTTGTCCACTCAGCTATAACTGACAGTAACTGATATATAACTGACAGCGACTGATATATTTGAGTTCTGACAAAATGTTGTCAGAACTGAAAGGGATCATTGTCAGAAGCAAATGGTGAGCTTCTGAGAGGAACTGATGGCAAGGTAACTATTTAATGTTCATTTTAAGTTACTTCATGTGTTTATTTTAAATAATTTTACTCAGTACAGGTTCCCTTTAAGGCTGGGAATGCAATAGTAATAATAGAAAATACATTTTTCTTAGTAACTACTAGAGTTTGAATGCTGTATAATAACTTTTAATAACCCTTGTATAGTATCATCACTCCTGCTTGTTTTCTCTTTATTTTAGAAAGGATATGTCCCCTATAGAGATAGCAAGATGACCCGAATTCTCCAGGATTCCTTGGGAGGAAACTGCAGGACCACCATGTTCATTTGTTGTTCCCCATCTAGCTATAATGATGCAGAGACCAAGTCAACACTCATGTTTGGCCAAAGGTAAATGGGTTTAACACAGGGGTGTCAAGCTCAAATACAAAGTGGGCCAAATTTGTACACTCAGGGGGACATTTATCAAGAGTGTCTGAGACAAAATATTGGTAGGTTTTTAGAAAACCATGCAGAACTGTCTCAGGCATCTTAAAGAGACTCTGTAACAAATTTTTCAGCCTTAGTTCTTCTATCCTATAAGTTCCTTTGCCTGTTCTAATGTGCTCTGGCTTACTGCAGCCTTTCCTAACTGCACTGTCTCTGTAATAAATCTTATCTCCTTTCCTCTGTCCTGTCTGTCGGGCTAAGGCTTGAATGTGTGGAATGTGCAGGGCTGCTTGTGATTGGGTAGAAGCAATACACACCCTCTGCAGGCCCCCTGCAGGCTCTGTATGACTCACACACTCTGCTTATGTGAGCCTATCACAAGCTGGTTAGTTTGTTTGTAAACACTGCCTAAAACTGGCAATTACAAGCCAGGATTGCAGCAGAGAGTGGCAGAAACAACACAGAGGGGCCCAGGAGAACATAATGAATAGAATGGTATGCTTTTTGCTGTAAAAATTTTAGAGTACACATTCTCTTTAAGAAATCATTAGATAGTGCAGATTCCTTCTAAAACTGCTGTAAAATAGGAGGAGCTAGGAATGTCTCTCAGACAGTGCAGTGTGTGAGGGGAATTGCTGTTGCTGAGGTAACCAACACACCTGCTGTATTGATAGCAGCAGGCACTGAGGAGGAATTCAGCAGGGGGGATGAGCACATCACAAATCATGTCTAGCCTGCACTCTGCAATCATGTCTAGCCTGCAGTTCTACATCTGTAGAACTGCTATCAAGCACTTCTTAATCTGCGCCCGTTTAGGGATGGATTTGCGCTTTTCTTAACTGTAGTGCTGCTCATGCTAAATTGCTACTATTACCTAGGATTTAAGAAGGTTCTTATTATCATGAAGAACTGTTCTCCCTGCTGGTTAGAACAGATTAAGAAGAAAAAACTGTCAGTAATGCGTTGATAAATCTCCCCCACTATGTCTACTGGTCATCTACCTCCCTTATAAAGCAGTAGGAGAACAGAGGCGCCAGCAGGATAAAAGTGGATAAAAACTTTAAAATTTGCTGGGAGGAAGTGGTGGACTTACCTCCATAAAGCAGACACGAAAGACTGTCTGAATAGTAGTCACATTTATTAATTAGTACCCCAAAACAGTGCAACGTGTTTCGCAGGCCCAGCCCGCTTCATCAGGCAATAAAAATGGGGACAAGACAGAATTTCAGCAATAGCAGGTGTAGGCGTTACACCTGCTATTGCTGAAATTCTGTCTTGTCCCCATTTTTATTGCCTGATGAAGCGGGCTGGGCCTGCGAAACGCGTTGCACTGTTTTGGGGTACTAATTAATAAATGTGACTACTATTCAGACAGTCTTTCGTGTCTGCTTTATGGAGGTAAGTCCACCACTTCTTCCCAGCAAATTTTAAAGTTTTTATCCACTTTTATCCTGCTGGCGCCTCTGTTCTCCTACTGCTATACCGTGTCCACCCCTGGTGGAGGGGTGATCTACCCCCTTTCGCATCTACAGAGAGCGACTTCTTATCCCTGAGTGAGGACAGGTCTAATCTCCTCACCTGCCTATACAGTGGTTGCCTGTGTGGTAACCCATGTTTGTGAGTATAATTTTCTCACGATAACCTTTACTTCATTTATGCTTAACATACTACACTATATTGGGCTCTCGGTTTCTCTACTCTTTACCTCCCTTATAAAGTTCCCTGGTGTGTAATACCCCCCCCCCCCCCCTCCAAAACCTATACAGTTCCCTGGTGTCCTCCCCTATCCAGTTCCCTAGTGTTTAGTGCAGTCCCCCCTCCCCCATATGGCTTCCCTGGTGTTCTAGGACTTCACCTCCAATACAGCTTCCCTGGTGGTCTAGGGTGGGCCAAACAAAGTGTAAAGTGGGTAAACCACTTGAGGGCCAAAATTAATTGCTCTGACGGCTAGATTTGGCTCGCGGGTCGGAGTTTGACATGTATGGTTTAACAGAACACTTGATTTACTTTTCTAATGGTGGCCATATATGGTACAATTTTTTCATACAATCTTACCATTTCTATGTAGTATAACGGTAAATTAAGTGAATATACTGAAAGGATAATTTATGCAGTTCCCTTGTATTACATAGAAATGGTAAGATTTTATGAAAAAATTGTACCATGTATGGCCACCATAAGTCTGTTTCAGTGTACAGTGTATGCGCTGTTTCACACTGAAAATTGTGGCGATTTTACCCCAGTTGAATTTGTGATTCTGGTTTAGGAAACAAAAATCACTCCTGAAATGTGGCACGCAGTACTATTGGACAGACAGACACAGAACAATTATATCGCACTTTTCTCCTGTCGGACTCAAAGCACCAGAGCTGCAGCCACAAGGACCCGCTCTATAGGCAGTAGCAGTGTTAGGGAGACTGGCCCAAGGTCTCCTACTGAATAGGTGCTGGCTTACTGAACAGGCAGAGCCGAGATTCGAACCCTGGGCCCATATGCAATTCACTTTTTCACCTGAGGTGATAATTTTAAACTTGCCAATAAAATTTTAAGCCACCAGCAAGCAAGAAAATACTCAAAATAACTTTAATAGTACTTTCTCGCCTACTTTTTAAGTTGAATAGTGCTGGAAGGTTATTTTAAATTCAAGATGAAAAATTATCTCCTAGGAGAAAACGCATGTGAAAAAGGGAATTGCATATGGGCCCTGGTCTCCTGTGTCAGAGGTAGAGCCCTTAACCATTACTCCATTCAGCCAGAATTGCAAGTGCAGCAGAACCATGGCAGGATTGCTTCCAGTGTGAGGTCCAGTGCACACCAAAACCGCTAGAAGATCCGCAATATGCTAGCGGTTTTGGGAGCTGATTTCAGAGCGATTCTAGGTATGTTTAGAGAGGTTTTCTAAACATACCTAGCGGTTTTGGGTGCGTTTTTGTGTAGCAGATTACACATATTGTTACAATAAAAGCTGTTACTGAACAGCTTCTGTAACAAAAACGCCTGGCAAACCGCTCTGAAGTAGCGTTTTTCAAAGCGGTTTGCGTTTTTCCTATACTTTACATTGAGGACGAAACGCTTCAGAAAACCGCAAACGTGCAGCAAGAGACACGTTTGCGGCTGGGCAAAAACCTCAAACCGCCGGTGTGCACTATCCCATTGTCCATACATTAGCCAAGCGTTTTTACAGGCGGATGCGGCTGGCGGATCGCTCCAAAAACCGCTCAGTGTGCACTAGGCCTGAAACAGCTCTAAAAGAGGCCTCAGGTGTAATCAGAATAGAGAGGGAAAGGTTGAGCATAATGCAGTTTATTCAGATGTAGCAGCAAACATTTAAGTGCAAATGCACACAATGGGCGACTTTCAAAGTGGTGAAACATCAATAAAGACAAGCTGCGCTACTTATCGTTACTGTGCTGTAATGTGGAGTGTGGCAGTGGGCGTCTGTGGTGCACGGCATTATGAAAGTTTCTCAGAGGCAATCATTGCTTCTTCTTAGGCTAGTGCACGGAGGATTACCTCCCCGGAACAGCTTGCCTTTATTGATGGTTCACCATTTTGGATGTCATCCATTTGCACTTTACTGTTTGCTGCTACATTTGAATGAACTGCATTGTGCCAGACCTTCCCCTCTCTATTGGTTTATATACTGTTGTTCCGTCTTGAGCACATGCAGTTGCTGCAATACTGCTGAGGAACTTTCTGTTTTGTCCTGGTTATCAGGAGTGCCAGCTCCACTTTCTGTCTAGTAATCCTTTTAACATTGCCTTGTTCTTTTTATTGTCACCACACTTTTACTCAGAATGTTCATTTTATTCTCCATAGGGCCAAGACCATCAAGAATACTGCATCTGTCAACCTGGAGCTGACTGCAGAGCAGTGGAAGAAGAAGTATGAGAAGGAGAAGGAGAAGAACAAGACCATGAAGGAGACTATTCAACGGCTGGAGACTGAACTCAGCCGCTGGAGGAATGGTAAGGAGGAATCTTCACCAGCGGGTGACTTTGGAGCCCGCACTTATTCCTTCACTCAGGTAGACCCAGGGATGGTTTTAAAGGGGAACTGAAGAGAGAGGTATATGGAGGCTGTCATGTTTATTTCCTTTTAATCAATACCAGTTGCCTGGCAGCCCTGCTGGTCTATTTCTCTACAGTAGTATCTGATTAAAACCAGAAACAAGCATGCAGCTAGTCTTGTCAGATCAGACTTATAAGTCTGAACCACTGAAACACCTGATCTGCTGCATGCTTGTTCAGGGGCTATGGCTAATAGTATTAGAGGCAGAGGATCAGCAGGGCTGCCTGGCAACTGGTATTGTCTAAAAGGAAATAAACATGACAGCCTCCATATACCTCTCTCTTCAGTTCCCCTTTAAGTAAAATAGTGCCCTGGGCGAAAATGAACTTGGAGCTCCTTATATTTTCATACTGAAATTAAAGTTGTGACCTCTACAGTTCCTGACTTGTGGGGCTTCTACGGAGCTTGAGGCCCTGCGAAATTGCCCAGTTTGACCCGATGGAAGCTCTGGCCCTGGATAGACAAAAAATGTTTGTAAACCAGAATTTATGAATGATATATTTTCCCTTTAGGTGAGAACGTGCCTGAGACGGAGCAGATGAGTGACGGTGAACAGACCACCCAGGAGCCGTGTGATGAGACCCCGGTCAATGATAACAACTCTTCCATTGTCATTCGAATCTCCGAGGAAGAGAGGAGGAAGTATGAGGAGGAGATCCGTAAGATGTACAAGCAGCTGGATGACAAGGTAAACACTTCTGCTCAATAAAGATGAGAAAAAAATTCCAAAGAAAATTATTGTTAAAGGGGCACCTTAACAGTATATAGTCAAATGCAGTAAATTATTTAGGAGATCCACTTTTATGTTCAATATCCTGGGCTAAGCATTAGAAACACTTCCTATAGCTATATATTGTTGTAAATTGGTGTGTAGGCCCGCCCTCCCTCCCACTGAGGCTTGGCCTAGGCAGTTCAGCTGTGTGGAATCCTAAGGCCCGGTTCACATTAGGGTTTTTCTGCGGAGCCGGCCGTAAGGATCCGGCCATCAGGATCAGGAAAAACTGTCAGTTTTCTATTTGTTACTACAGTATGTAGCTGCAAAACATTCCGTGTAAGTTCCGCTGAGCAAAACGGTCCGGAAAATTGGGTCCTGCAGCATTTTTTCATCCGCTCAGCGGAACGGACCACGGAACCGTACTGCCGGTTCTGTTGGCAAACACTAATGTGAACTGGGCCTTAGCCTGCTTGCCCCCCATCCCAACCATTCTGGGAGACCAGGTATATTTTCTACTGGCTTTAGAACTCCCAGTAAACTAAAGATGTTGCCGCCTGGGATAAATTTCAGAAAGCAAATTAGGGAGAGGAAAGATTTTACAATGGAAAAATACTGACTAATTTATAAATGAATATTATAACAAAATAAGCAATTTTATTCATTGTTATTTTGAATACAGGTCCTCTTTAAGCCCTTCATGCTTATTATTTTGTAGGATGATGAGATCAACCAGCAGAGCCAACTGGCAGAGAAGCTGAAGCAGCAGATGCTGGATCAAGAAGAGGTATTACTTCCTACATGCAGTGCGCTATACAATGCTTCTATTTTATGCACTTGTGCAATGGGGTAGCTAGAGATCATGGGGCCTCATAGCAAAACTTTCATGAGGCCCTCAAATGTAGGCACTCTTAAAGAGAAACTCCGACCAAGAATTGAACTTTATCCCAATCAGTAGCTGATACCCCCTTTTACATGATAAATCTATTCCTTTTCACAATTGGACCATCAGGGGGCGCTGTATGGCTGATATTGTGGTTAAACCCCTCCCACAAAGAAATTCTGAGTGCGTACTCTTGGCAGTTTCCTGTCTGTGAACCCTGTTGCATTGTGGGAAATAGTTGTTTACAGCTGTTTCCAACTGCCAAAACAGCAAGCAGCAGCTACATCACTTGCCGGCAGTAATAATGTCACCATGTGATAAATGTCAGAATATAAATCAGGGATTTAAAATATTTTACAATGGGCAAACACTGACTAAATCATTTATACATAATTATTGTAAAAATGAAGCACTTTTTTTTTTACATTATTTCTTACTGGAGTTCCTCTTTAAGCAATGCCACCTGGCCCTACCCTGTAGATATGAATTAATTAGGCAATTTACATTATCATAGACCTGGAAAATGCTTCAAAAAAACACAAAGGGAACAAGTACTGGGAGAAAATAGTGTAATATGTCAATATACCGGAAGGTTTAGATGAGGAGATTTACTCAGACTTTTTGGGTTGCAAATTAAGTGCAACTACCAATAAGGCCTGTGGAGGAATTCCTGTCACCGGTCGGGTTTGTGAGGATCCTCACTGGTTGCACTCCTGATGACCAAATAGGCCACCAAAGGGGACTAGGCTAAAAGAACAACCTCCCAACAGAGGTGTAAACCAGTAATACTTATGGGTGGAGGTACTCGTGTCTTATCACTCCAAGCCACACAGAACTTTTTTGGGATTCTGTTGACTCGAGGAAGCGGGAAAAGCCAGTGCAACGCATTGTCTGACCCTATTTCGGTGCAATAAATATTATGAAATGTGTTTGAGTAGCACTAGCTACTTTTATATACAGGAGAGGTAAGCCAACCACTGACTCTCTTTTTAAACTGCTTTGTTTTATTATTTTTGGGCACCTCCACCCACCTGTAGGTGGGCCCGCGTAGGGCCATTTTGGGGGGCTGGAGGGGATGCAGTATGAGGGGAAAGCCATGGCCACACTCAGCGGGGAGGGGGGACGGTCCTTTTGGGGGGCTGGAGGGGATGCAGTATAAGGGGAAAGCCATGGCCACACTCAGCGGGGAGGGGGGACGGTCCCCCCCCCACCCCCTCCCCTTCAGCTTAAATTAGTGTCTGGGCAGCGGAGGGCAGATACATACCTTCCTTGCGTTCCACCGAGGATACTCCTCGCTCTAGTGTCTGACGCGACTTCCTGTTAAACAGGAAGTTGCGTCAGACACTAGAAATAGGAACATTCCCGGTGGACCGCAAGGAGGGTATGTACCTGCTCACTGCCCGCCGCTGCCCAGACACTAATTTAAGCTGGAGGGGAGAGCCCGAGGTGAGGGAGGGGGGGGGGAACCTCCCCCCCCCCTCCCTGCCGAGTGTGGCCATGGCTGTCCCCTCATGCTGCGTCCCCTCCAGCCCCCCAAAACAGCCCTGAGCGGGCCCCAGGGGGGTGGGTGGGCCCAGTCGGAATCTCTGCAGGTGGGCCCGGTGGCTCCTAGTTACGCCCCTGCATGCAGAGCATACGTTATAGTACCACCAAGCAGCTTTTGTAGTGCTTTACTAATTCATATATGTCTGTTCACTGATGAACATCTATACTTGTCTGGATACATGACATAAACCTGGCACAACCTCTTATGCCTACAGCTGTTAGTATCCACTCGGGGAGACAATGATAAGGTGCAGATAGAGCTGAGTCGCCTGCAGTCGGAGAATGACTGTGCCAAGGAAGAAGTAAAGGAAGTTCTGCAGGCTCTGGAAGAACTGGCTGTGAACTACGATCAGAAGTCCCAGGAAGTGGAAGACAAAACGCTACAGAACAAAATCCTCGCAGATGAGCTGTCTCAGAAAGTGGTAAGTGCTCTAAGCTAATACCATACTCTGACCACAAGGTGGTGCTAAGACACTGATAAATTGCAAGTCATCTGCACAGGTATTTTTAATGTGATGTAAATAAAATGAGCTTTTATTTAGTCTATTATTTTTCTCCTTCACCATATTCATATTATTACTACTGATACATAAGTATTTACAGTGGTGTGAAAAACTATTTGCCCCCTTCCTGATTTCTTATTCTTTTGCATGTTTGTCACACTTAAATGTTTCTGCTCATCACAAACCGTTAACTATTAGTCAAAGATAACATAATTGAACACAAAATGCAGTTTTAAATGATGGTTTTTATTATTTAGTGAGAAAAAAAACCCTCAAAACCTACATGGCCCTGTGTGAAAAAGAAATTGCCCCCTGAACCTAATAACTGGTTGGGCCACCCTTAGCAGCAATAACTGCAATCAAGCATTTGTGATAACTTGCAACGAGTCTTTTACAGCGCTCTGGAGGAATTTTGGCCCACTCATCTTTGCAGAATTGTTGTAATTCAGCTTTATTTGAGGGTTTTCTAGCATGAACCGCCTTTTTAAGGTCATGCCACAACATCTCAATAGGATTCAGGTCAGGACTTTGACTAGGCCTCTCCAAAGTCTTCATTTTGTTTTTCTTCAGCCATTCAGAGGTGAATTTGCTGGTGTGTTTTGGGTCACTGTCCTGCTGCAGCACCCAAGATCGCTTCAGCTTGAGTTGACGAACAGATGGCCGGACATTCTCCTTCAGGATTTTTTGGCAGACAGTAGAATTCATGGTTCCATCTATCACAGCATGCCTTGCAGGTCCTGAAGCAGCAAAACAACCCCAGACCATCACACTACCACCACCATATTTTACTGTTGGTATGATGTTCTTCTGCTGAAATGCTGTGTTACTTCTACGCCAGATGTAACGGGACACGCACCTTCCAAAAAGTTCAACTTTTGTCTCGTCGGTCCACAAGGTATTTTCCCAAAAGTCTTGGCAATTATTGAGATGTTTTTTTAGCAAAATTGAGACGAGCCTTAATGTTCTTTTTGCTTAAAAGTGGTTTGCACCTTGGATATCTTCCATGCAGGCCATTTTTGCCCAGTCTCTTTCTTATGGTGGAGTCGTGAACACTGACCTTAATTGAGGCAAGTGAGGCCTGCAGTTCTTTAGATGTTGTCCTGGGGTCTTTTGTGGCCTCTCGGATGAGTTTTCTCTGCGCTCTTGGGGTAGTTTTGGTCGGCCGGCCACTCCTGGGAAGGTTCATCACTGTTCCATGTGTTTGCCATTTGTGGATAATGGCTCTCACTGTGGTTTGCTGGAGTCCCAAAGCTTTAGAAATGGCTTTATAACCTTTACCAGACTGATAGATTTCAATTACAGTACTTTTGTTCTCATTTGTTCCTGAATTTCTTTGGATCTTGGCATGATGTCTAGCTTTTGAGGTACTTTTGGTCTACTTCTCTGTGTCAGATACCTCCTATTTAAGTGATTTCTTGATTGAAACAGATGTGGCAGTAATCAGGCCTGGGGGTGACTACAGAAATTTAACTCAGGTGTAATAAACCACCTTTAAGTTATTTTTTAACAAGGGGGGGCAATCACTTTTTCACACAGGGCCATGTAGATTTGGAGTTTTTTTTTCTCACTTAATAATAAAAACCATCATTTAAAACTGCATTTTGTGTTCAATTAGGTTATCTTTGACTAATAGTTAACGGTTTTTGATGAGCAGAAACATTTAAGTGTGACAAACATGCAAAAGAATAAGAAATCAGGAAGGGGGCAAATAGTTTTTCACACCACTGTATATAGTGCAGACATTATTCACAGTGCTTTACAGAGTACATCAACCAATTCTTGTCACTAACTGTCCCTCGGAGGATCTTACAATCTAATGACCCAACCATAGTTATAGTTTAATGTCCCTACCATACTCTTAACCGGGGGTGTCTAACTCAAATACACAGTGGGCTGACATTGAACACTGGTAGCAAGTCATGTGCCAACCTTAATATCTAGTGTCTACCTCCCTCCCTTGTAGCATTCCCTGGTGTCTAATGGCCCCTTCCCTCCCTTATTCAATCCCCTGTTTTTAGTGGCTCCGCTCCCCTACACAGCTCCTTGGTGTCTAGTTGCCCTCATCCCTGCCCTTTACAGATGTCTGGTGTCCCACCTTCCTTTATACATTTTCCCGGTATCTAGTGGTCCTCCCTCTCCCATACAGTTCCCTGGTGTCTTCTGGCCCCCATCCCTCCCCTATACAATTCCCTGGTATCTAATGGTCCCCTTCCCACCCTTAAACAGTTCCCTGGTGTCTAGTGGCCCCCCTCACGCTACTAAAAAGTTCCCAGGTGTCTAGTGACACCCCTTTCTCCCCTATACAGTTTCCTGGTGTGTGGTACCTTCCCCCTCCCTCCCCCATATGGCTTTTCTGGTTACCTAGGACTTTATCCCCAATATAGGTTCCATGGAAATGTGATGTGGGCCAAATATATAACTGAGAAAACCACTTACAGGCCACATTTGATGGCTCTGCAGACCAGAGGTTGGCATGTATGGTCTAAAGCCTTTTTTTCTTATTTGGCCAGCCATTTAGTATGTTTTTGGTTATGAGCTTAGAAAACAGTATAAGAAACTGACACTAACACAGAGAGAACATACAGACTCCATGCAGATGGTGTTCTGGCCACAGATTGGTGATAAAAGACAACAGCTGTTATTGGGGTCTGATTGAAGTCTAGAGAGGGTTGCCAAAAGCTTTGTAAATGACCACTTATTTGATAGCAGTCTCATGCAGGTGCCCCAGTGAACCATTAAATCAAGCACTGAGATGACAAATCTTAGAAGAGTACATGCTAATACAAGAATATATAATTATATTAATTAGTTGCCTATATGTATATTTCTCCATTCCCATTGTATTTATTTATATTTTCCTAAATTTCAGGCCAGTCTCTTGTCTTTGGAGAATGATCTGCATCGCCTCCAGGAATTTAGCACTCATCAGCGCAAGCGGATCGCAGAGGTTCTCAATGGTCTCATGAAAGACCTCAGTGAGTTCAGCGTTATAGTGGGCAATGGAGAATTTAAACTGGTAAGTAATTATAATACACTCAACCTAAATACACATCATCAGTAGCAACTGTGCCTGATTTACAGAGATTGTGCCTTAGGCCGCATTCACAGTGGCAACGAAGCGCGTTATCATACCGCAACCCGTTATACCGCAACACACCCGCTGCATAGGTGCATTGCAGCCAGGCCCGGATTTACATCATAGGAGACTATAGACACAGATGTCCTGGCACCTTAGACTTTGCCCTCCATGAACCTACAAATCCCCACCAAACCACAATGCAAGTGTGCTGGCTATCCCAGCAGTCACTTCTCCCTTACTTCCCTTGCCCATCATGGGTAGCTACAGGTGCCCCTTAGTATTAGGTAGCCAGAGGTACCCTCAGTATTAAGTAACTAGAGGTGCCCCCAAGTATTAGGTAGCTACAGATCCCCCTGACTAAAGGGAGATCTGGTCAGTGGAATGCCCTGACCCAGGTGAGTAACCTCTCATTTACACTCCACTCCAAACTCTGCATAGGCAAGATGGGAAGGAATGAGCCACCTTCCCATCAGGAAACAGTGCCTTATGGTAAATCTGGCCCTGATTGCAGTACGGCAAGCCCCGTTACATAGTGCGCGTTACAGAGCACTGCAACACACCACTTTGAACGTGGCCTAAAAGTTTTTGGCTTTTACCTGGGGAAATATCTCCAGTTTTCCAATTTGACAATTACACAGTATACGGTAATTGTAACAATCTGGTCATGTAGATCGTTATCAAAAGATTGTTATCTAAACAAGATCAGAAGATCACTTAAAGAGAACCTGTAATGAGTAAAAGTATTTAAAATAAACACATGAGGTAACTTCAAATAAATATTACATAGTTACCTTGCCATCAGTTCCTCTCAGAAGCTCACCATTTTCTTCTGACAATGATCCCTTCCAGTTCTGACAACATTTTGTCAGAACTGAAATATACCAGTTGCTGTCAGTTACAGCTGAGAGGAGAAATGATGTGTCCATGTTTCCCTATGGCTCAAGTGGGCGATGTTACAGTTTAACTGTGTGCTGACCAGGAAGCTGTTATGGGGTAATAGCTATTTTCAAAATGGAGGACGGAGAATTCCATTGATCACAGTGGACAAACAGGATGCAGGAGAGGAAAAATAGATTGAACAGTAGACTATACAGGAGGTAAGTATGACTTGTGTATGTTTACTTTTCAGTACAGGTTTTCTTTAAAGGAAATACTGACGTCTGCACAATGGATTGGAAAAAGAAAACATGTTTATTTACTACAGCGTAATATATATGTATATATGTATATATATATATATATATATATATATATATATATATATATATATATATATATATATATATATACATATACATACACACACAACAATATATATGCACTTGCACAATCAGAAATTCACAGAGCACCACAGATTCCAGTTTAACCACCCTGACTAAATAACTAAATTAATATATACAACAGCAAATATATGAGAGCACGATCAGCATTATACAATGGCAATACACCTAATGCCTAAACCCCCTTTACCTTTAAGTGCCCCTCACCCCCCAACACACACACACACACACACACACTACCTAAAGGTGACCACTAACGGTCCAATCTCTTGCAAAAAAATTGAGCGATCAGATAATTCTGATCGAAGAAAAATTGTTCACTACAACCAATCTTGGTTCACCAACAATAAACCAATCTTTGCTTCCTATCTATAACAACCAACAAGAAAATCCAAAATTTAGTTTGACGAAAATCCAATCGGACAACTATTTTTATAATCGTTCGTAATTGATTCTGCCCATCAATAGAGATTATTTACAATCAATCGGATCAGAATTTCAATTCGCTCAAACGATTTTTTGATTTTTTTGCTAGAAATTGAACAGTTAGTGACCACCTTAACACTAACCCACGCTTCAATGCTTCAAGTGCCTAAAACTGTTCCTTAACCCTCTTTATTCCTAACACTAACCCAGGTTCTCAAATGAGTGCTAGTTGTAGCTGATCATCTACAAGATTTGTAGTCTGGGCCTGGGGAAAGCTCTGTATAAGATATCTGTTTGTTGGATGTACTTCCTGATACCAGTTCTCCTTGCAGCCTGTGGAGATTAGCGGAGCCATAGAGGAGGAGTTTACTGTGGCCCGTCTCTACATCAGCAAGATCAAATCTGAGGTGAAGTCTGTGGTGAAACGATGCCGTCAGCTGGAAAATCTACAGGTGGAGTGCCACCGCAAGATGGAAGTGACTGGGCGGGAGCTCTCCTCATGCCAGCTGCTTATATCACAGGTATGATGAAAAGGTTCAAGCACATACAACGGGCTCATCTGAGTCAGATGTGAGCTTGGGCCTGATGCAATAAAGTACAGTAAAGTTGCTGTGCTCAGGTAGTACAAAACAATTTTAGCGTTACTAGTGCAGGGGGAGCACCAGCTGTTAGCCCATTAGTGGCACGTGCTATGGTAACACACGTTACATTTGGCTTCTCAGAATGTGTCACCTATAATGCCAACTTCTTGGGTAAATGTAAATTTGTGCACTGACCCTTAGCATAGTAATCATATTGAATTTGTACAATTCCTGCAAAATTTGCATAACACAATTTTACAAGATGCATCAGGCCACCTTGTCACACAAGTACCCAGTATGTGAAAGTTTACAGCTGTGTTTTGCTGATATGTTCCATTAAACTATATCACTGTATTTGTTTTTTTAATTTTTTTTTTTACATTATAGCAGAGCTCACTGCACAGTAGCTGCTGTCATTGGCTAATCCCAGTCTCTCCAGCAGCAGTGGTGTGCACTACTCTTCAACATATTACATAGGAACAGACCCTGGCCTAAGGGACAGGAAGGTTCATACAAAAATTGGTCATTTAATAATAGTATTGGGTCTCATAGCAAAACGTTTGTAAGCCCTACTCATGCCTGTGGTGTATCTCTCCTGCCCCTCAGTTCTTGCCTTGAAAAGTGCGCTCCCCAGTGTCCCTGGTACTCCTAATCCCTTTCTCATAGCAAGACTCCCATGCCTTCTGCTCTCCCCAGCTTATATGGGTGGAGTTTAAATTGCTCTGCACACTATGCATTAGATTAAGAGTAGTATATTAGGGAATAAGCAATGTAAAATTTGAATGCAATTTGCATAGATTTGATTGTATCTATATGGAGTAATATGCAACTTTCTTGGATGGTGATCTGTGGGGTAGACAATATACCATGTGTGTGGTTCCCTTTAAGAATTATATGTATAATTAAGGGTGGAGTCCTGAGAAGGGAGCTACCCCCTAAATGGGTGTGGTTGAGGTGATGATGTTTTATATATTGCACTGTTTTCACATCATTTGTTGTACACCTAAGAAAGAGAGAGGAGCTTGAAACTGTTTCTGTACTATTGTGTACAATGGATGGTATAGAGCCTCCCTTGTTGTCTTATTTTGATTTGTTCATAAGCGTGTGAGTGGTGAACCACAGGGGAAAAGCACCGGCAGCCAGGTGATAGTATCTCTGGAAGGAGGTTTGAGAAAGAGTCCCCTATTGTGCTCTCCCCAGCTCACCTGACCAGGTCCTACACCACATAACTTGTGCCAGGAGGTAAACAGTGTTCCCCCCATATCTTTAGTACCGTATAGACATACCAATGTCTATACCAATGCATTCTGAATTCTGGCATCCAAGCCATACAATATATTTGCTAATCCAGTTAATGAATAATTTAATATTATATTATAGTGTTCTGAACCAAACTAGACTACAGTACTAAGACTACTGTTTTCTTCATAACACTGCCTTTATCTTTCTATTTTTACTTTGCAGCATGAGGCTAAGATCAGGTCCCTGACGGAGTACATGCACAGCGTGGAGCTGAAGAAGAGGCAGCTGGAGGAATCCTATGACACCCTAAGTGAAGAACTGGCCAAGATGCAGGCTCAAGGTACTCCGCTTACCTGCCCATTCTAGTTACTCTGCTGAGCATTCAGTGCACAGCAAGAACATGACAGCGGACCGCACAACCCAGCAGCTTGGGCACTCGGCTGACTGCAGAGTCTGTGCAGCTCCTCCCTGTTCTGACACATTTCCCAGGGCAAGACAAGACAAATAACATTCATGTCACGCTTTTCTCCTGCCAGCCCCAAAGTGCTTGAGCTGCAGCCACTAGGGGCACTCTCAGTAGGCAGTGGCAGTGTTCGGAATTCTAGCCCAAGGATTATTGGTTACTCTGCATCATAGGAAATGTGTCAGACTCTGCAGTGAGCCGAGTGCCCAAGCATGCAAGAAAAATAATGAGATCATATTACACTAGGCAATCATTGGTCCTTAATAAATGGGCATCTAAAGATTGCCAGAAGAAGATGATAGTAAAGCCGTATCGCCAGTGTCGCAACAGGAAAACCTGCTTTATACTTAGTTAGGCCTGAAACCCACTAGCAGTGCTTTTCTAAGCACTTGTGATTTGAAAAGCTCTTGCTAATGTAATGCTATGGGTGTGATCCCACATACTGGGCGCTTATGGCGGCACCCTTCTTTCCAAGGTGTCTCCTGCACCCATTTTTCCGCTTTGGTTGTCATGTCTCTATTAGTGGATTTTATGAAATGTGTTGACCTTGTCATACTGGATGACACACGTGAAGGACGCTGTTGTTCATTGAACATGAAGTGTAATAAGCGCTGTCACTTTCCTTCTGCAGAAAATGTAACTGAAGTAGCAGCAAAGGATAAAGAGCAGGATGAGGTGGAAGCCCACGAGGTCAAGGTCTGTATTCTTGTGTCATATTTCACTCTAATGTGTGTTCTAGCTGACACATCATGTATACTAGTGACAGTGGTAACATACATGTGCTAGCACTGCACTCTGATCAGCAATAGGTCAGATATATTGTCTTCTTACGGTCAGATCAGGAAACATCATCTGGTTAAACTTAGAGAGTTTAATCACTAGCATAAAATAACACTGCAGACGTAGATTGAATAATCTGAATGAATTGTAAGGACAACACAGGCGTTTTTATCTACAGGTACCCTTAAAGAGGAACTTTAGTGAAAAGGGTAAAAAAAATCAATACATTGAAAAGTGAGAAGTTAAAAAATAGAAGCGAGATCAAGAAATGATTGATATTCGCCATGTAATTTGTTCATATTGTTTGATCCACAACCAGCCTGCACGTAACCAGATTTACTACTGGCGGACATGACAAAAAAAACAGACAGCACCAACTGCCATTATCTATAATCATATACAATACAATAACATTTCTATAGCGCTTTTCTCCCATAGGATTCAAAGCCCTTAGACTCTCTCAGATTCAGTCATTGGTAGTAGGATGAAGTATTTGCACAACAAAAATTATATTTCTACAAATGCCAAACTGAACAGGTGGGTTTTCAGTCTGGATTTAAACACGTCCAGAGATGGAGCTGTCCTGATCTGCAGAGGTAAGGAGTTCCAGAATATAGGAGCAGCATGACAGAACGCTCTGGGACCAAAAGTTTTCAGGTGGACTCTGGGTATGACTAGATTATTAGAACCTGTGGATCTGAGATTGCAGGGATTACTACGCAGCTGTAACATTTCTTTCATGTATCCAGGGCCCAGATTATGTAGTAAATTAATTGTCAGTAGGCCGATCTTGAAAAGGACCCTCCATTTTATAGGTAGCCAGTGAAGGGGGTGCAGGACTGGTGTTATGTGGCAGTGACGGGGTTGGTTGGTTAGCAGTCTGGCAGCAGTATTCTGTATCAGCTGTAGGCGTTACAAGACCTTTTTTGGAAGGCCACTGTAGAGAGAATTGCAGTAGTCCAGTCGGGAGGTAATAAAGGCATGAACTAAGGTTGGTAGATCTTCTGGGGGGATGAGGTGCTTGATTTTTGTGATGTTCTTCAGGTGAAAATAGGATGATTTCCCCACAGCAGAGATGTGAGTTCTGAAATTAAATCTCCATCAATTAGAACTCCCAGGCTATGCACCTGTTTAGAGCTGTGTAGATCGGTGCCTCCTATTCCCCCTAACAATGCGACAGGCCAACAGGTTGTTTTTTTTTAAAGATATACATATTCACAGAGGGAGATACTGGTTTCTTGGCAGTTGGAAACAACTGTTATTTCCCACAATGCAACAAGGCTCACAGATAGGAAACTGTTGGGACCTAGGTCCTGACATCACACTGCGGGAGGGGTTTCACCACAATATCAGCCACACAGACATCCCCACCCCAAATCTACTGGTTGGGATGAAGTCCAATCCTTGGTTATAGTTCCTCTTTAAATTATCACTATAGAGAAAATGTTGATGTTTTACTGTCTCTACACTCATTCATGCAATAACAGCTAAATAAAATACTCGTCATTATCAGATCAGATCTATATATCACAAGAGATTTTGCAAACATTATTTCAGATTTGTTATTTTGGACTTGCCTCAGCCTTTTGACAGATTTTGGTCTAGTCCATCTCCTCAGTGGGGATTCTCTAGGTTTTCTTTATTCTCAAAAACCCTTACTGAATGGTGGTTGCTCAGTCCAACTGCCACAACAGTGTACAAATGTGTAGGGAGGCTGGCTGCCATCTTTATATAGATTATTTACAGGGGGTGATTTTGTAAATAATAGAGGAAGTGCAAAACAAATACCCCATGCCATGAGGAGATGGACTAGTCCAAAACTTTTCAGGTCTGAAAGACTTTAACTGCTTACTGTAAGAAAGAGCAACGTAGGATAGTAGTCCTTTGAGTTTTTTTAATCCACTGCCAGTACTTGAATTACTATAGGGATAGCAAACTATCAAGAGCTTAGCTATCATGGTCAGATAGGGATGAAAGAATTGAGCTATTTGCCGGTAAATGGAAATTCATCCAGCTCTACTAGAAGTGATGTAGACCTTGTCATCTGGGGCAGAGAAGAGAGATGCTTCGGGTTTTTGAATGCTATACTGGGGCATCCATCAGCATGTTACCTTGGTATTGATGTCCAGAAGTAAATCGAGTTTGCATGATGGGACAGGGGCCCAGAGGAGAACCAGTAGTGGACCAAGTGGGTGTAAAGTGTCATCTCTAGATGATTTTTTTTGTATGAAATGCCCTGAATTATCCTTTATAGACAAAGCTCAGTGACTTCTTAAAGTTCTCTTTTATTTATTACTGACTAGTTGATGGCCCAGCATTCCCCGGGTATGTATTTGGCTGGTGTTGGCTCCACCCACTGTTTCTAACACACAATTACTCAATTACTCAATGACCTATTTTGTGTGCTTTGCGGACTTTGGCATCAATAACTTGCATTGAAATGAAACAAATCTGATTAGCTGTTTGTGGCTCCACCCCTTTATCTGAATTTGAACCCCAGTCACCCAATGACCAACTGTACCAGGTTTGAGGCTTCTGCCATTAACAGTGCAAGAATAGCAGCAATGAAATATTCCCCTTGAAAATCAATAGGTCCATTCTGATTGGCTTATGTAGTCTCCACCCACCTTTCTGAATATTAATCCCAGTCACCCAATGATCAACTGTGCAAAGTTTGAGAACCCTACCATTAACTGTGTAATAATGGCTGCAGTTTACATTTTTTCCAGTGAAATTTGTATTTGTCTCTGCCCACTTTTTGGTTATGGGGATAAAAAGTATCCTACATGTTATTCCAGTTAATGTACTATGTGTGGCCAAATTTCATTCAAATCCGTTCAGCCATTTTTGCGTGATTGAGTAACAAACATCCAAACATTCAAACTTTCACATTTATATTATTAGTAAGATAAGATAATCATGCAATATGGTAAGTGTTTCTGAATTGTCTGTACTCCATACAAAATATGATTGCCCTGGTTGTGAAGAAATTAAAGTTATGGAATAATTAGCTGGAGGAAAATTGAAAAGCAGGAATATTTTCAAGATACTTAAATTACAGTTATGTCATGCACTGGCCAATTCTGTGTTTAGGCAAATTTATTACAAAAATGTAATGTTCATGTAATGCTATACACGGCTTGCTTTGAGTCCTGTGGTTTTCCTTTAGAAGGTTCTGGAGATGCAGATGGAAAGCCACCGTGAAGCCCATCATAAACAACTGGCCCGCCTGCGAGATGAGATCAATGAGAAACAGAAGATCATCGACGAGCTTAAAGAGTAAGCTTCATACAAGTACTGACATTTTTTTTTTTATGTGACATCAATATAGTCTAAACACATTGGTTAAATGAAGCACAGTTTACCCTGTTGGGGGTCACAGTACACACCATTGATCAGAAATTGTACAACTGCAGGACTACATACTACCCCAAAAGTAGTAAAAAGACTATCGTTATCTGATCAGCTATAAACAATGAAAATATTTTAGCAAGGTAGTCTACATAGAAATACTTGGTTTGTTCTCTACAGCTGTGTGCAAATAACATAATCTCAGGGGCTTATGCTTTTAACCATGCAGGCTTTGCCTCTTAAGAACCAGAGCCTTTTTTTCAGATTTATATTGTAATCACTGGGATTGGCTCAGTGAAATTGGCTCCTGACCAGGGGCGTAACATCAGAAGCTGCCCCCACCCCCCACCCCCCCCAGCAAAATGATCACGGTTGGAGATCCATTCTCCCCTGTAGCAGCCAGCTGTATCACTTCTCCCCATCCCCCTCCACATTTTTGTGCAGAGTAAGCACAGGGGGGACATATGCAATTCACTTTTTCACCTGAGTTTTCACCAAGGTGATATTTTCACAACTTGTAAATGAAATGCCTTTTACACCACCAGCAAGCAAATAAATACTCAAAATTTTGACAGTACTTTTTCACATACTTTTTTATACTTTTTCCATTGCAAAATGCTGAAAATGTAATTTAAATTGAAGATGAAAAAATGATCTCCTAGCAGAAAACTCAGGAGAAAAAGTGAATTGCATATGGCCCAGAGAGTCCTGTTATATGTACCTAGTCCCCTCTTAATTCCAGGAGCATGCGCTTTCTATGCTGCCACCTTGAGGCTCCTGATGACGTGACATGTACCAGGAGACTCAGGATGTCAGCATGCAGTGTGCAGTTGCCAGGAGGAGGAGGATACAGCATAGACTTATATATAACAAGCTCTTACTCTGCACAAGAGGGGTGAGCAGGCCCCTTTAGCCCCTGGAGCCCAACCTGCAAGGGACTATTGTTACACCACTGCTCCAGACTGGGGTAACAAGCTGAGATTAGTGGCGACGGATCAGCAATGGCTCCCATTGCGCATTGTAAACAGGTCAAATCCACGTCCTGTCAGAGACTGGCGAGTACAAACAGGACATAAATTTCACCTTCACTGAAGGGGATAAACAACAACAAAACTAGGCATTTAGGCATATTTATACATGATTTATTTTTTATTTTATTTTAATACATTTGTGAGTTGGTGTTTGCCAAGTACCTCTATTGTGAATTACATCACGTCAGGGGCATATGCTTTTAAATGACCAAAATAAGCATATAGGCCTAGTTATACATGATTGATTTTTATTCATGTCAAAACTCACTGCAATAGGTTGATTTTAAGAAGTTCAAGTAACACCTAAACTCAACCCAATTACAAAGCCCTCCCCCCCCCCCCTCCCCCCAATGCTACCTAAAATCTCTGTCACCATCACTGGAATCACTGCCGCCATCGCCAGAATCACCGCCACTACAAACTCTAAGGGCTGGTGCACACCAAAACCCGCTAGCAGATCCGCAAAATGCTAGCAGATATTTAAACGCTTTTTTTTATTTTTATGAGGCGTTTTGCTAGCGTTTTGCGGATTGCTGCTGCGGTTTTCAGTATAGTAGATTTCATATATTGTTACAGTAAAGCTGTTACTGAACAGCTTCTGTAACAAAAACGCCTGCAAAACCGCTCTGAAGTGCCGTTTTTCAGAGCGGTTTGCGTTTTTCCTATACTTAACATTGAGGCAGAAACGCACCCGCAATCCAAAAAATGCCTCACCCAGGCATTTTTCGTTTCTTCAAAACGCCCCCCGCTCTGGTGTGCACCACCCCATTGAGATACATTGACCAAGCAGATCCGCAGCCGCAAGCGGATCTGAAAACGCCCAAAAAGCCGCTCGGTGTGCACCAGCCCTAACTGGAGTTCGGTGCAATGGCCTACCTCCAGTGCTGAATTCACTGTCCCTGCTGCTAACTTTAGTAGCCAGAGTTCGGCTATACTTTTGGCCAACTCCAACACCCGTTGCCCAGATTACTTTATTGGTGCAGTTATTTGACTGTGTGCATTTTTTTCACTGTGTTGTTGTTGGTTGAGAAAATGTGGTAATATTCTGTTTGTGTCCTTTTCCTCAGTCTGAACCAGAAGCTGCAGCTGGAGCTGGAGAAGCTCAGAGCTGACTATGAGAAACTGAAGAGTGAAGAACACGAGAAGAACCACAAGCTGCAGGAGCTGACGTAACTATGATAACATCATTATTATCATGTATTTCTTCTGAAGAGCTACTGTATGTCTGTATGCTTTCATAAAGCCCAGACATAGGTCAGCGTAAGCAGAAAGGACTCTGCTCGGTTCCCAAGGGTTTTTAAACAGACTAGATTGGAGGTGATAAAGGGGTGTGACCTAGTCAAACAGTACATTTATAGCAACTTTTTGCACAATGCACAATGATTTCTTTTCAGAGTTCAGCAATAAAAGCATGGCTAGCATGTGTTTACATTGGAGGTATTAGTTAACCCAAAAATTGCAAAAATGCTTTTATGCTGACCAACCATGGCAAGCTTCGATTGGTCAATGAGTTCCTCCACTAACCCTGCACTGTGCATTGCCATGAGAGCAGACATTTTGTGCTTCATACCTCACTGGCAGCCTACATTAGAGCTCTTCAGGGCCCGTCTCCACTAGAGCGAATCTGCATGCGTTTCCTGCATGCAGATTCGCATAGACAATACAAGTGGATGGGCCTGTTTCCACTTGTCAGGATTTCTGAGCATTTTTCTGTACAGAAAAAAATCTGCATGTCAGAGCCATCAGAATTCGCATACCGCATACTGCTATGCGATTCGCATACCATGTATTTAATGTAGAAAATTCGCATTTGGTTTTGGTATGCAAATTTTCATGCGAATTCGCACAAGATTTCACATAGAAACAATGAAAAAGCACACAGGCACTGCCATGGTTAAATTCGCATACATAGCCATCCATGCAAAATCATATGCGAATTTGCATGAAAATTCGCATACAACCGCATGTGAAATTCGCATCCGCATTCAAATTTTTCCTGCGGCAATTCCCACCGCACAAGTGGAAACGGGCCCTGATCCTGCACAAGGTAAACTCCCAAAACACACATCTGAAACTATTTCCTGCAAACAATCATTATTTTAATTCACATCACTTACACAATATAAATGGGCGAAAGATGGAATCGGATTAGGGGGCGCAGCAGCCATGAGCCAAGTTTCAGGTAGATACTCATAGATTACTAGGGAAGTGCGTACTCTTAATACCAACACGTCCCTCAACACACCCACACCACACCACACAGTTAGGGTGGTGACAATATATTTATTGTACAGCGCTGCGTAAGATGTCGGCGCTATATACTGTAAATACTTAATAATAATAGTTTGGCATGGCCATGGTGTGTAGGACACTTTGATCCGCTTCAATACCATGTTGTACTGCAGCAGCATTCCCACAACCACCTACATTCCCCTGTACACCGGAAAAAAGTAAGTGCTGAGAGGACGAGGTCGAGCATAAAATTGGATTGGAAGGGGTTAATTCATCAAACATGTCAGTCAAAAGCATATTAAATAACTTTCATCTCAGGAAGATCCCTAACAGCCATGTTTTTAAATACTGTGGTATTTGAATAGTGTGAAGTGAATGTTGAATGATTCCTGAAAGTTCTATGTACGCAACCAGTCCCAGGATTGGCTCTAGTATGCAGGCCCGCTTTGTCAATAAATTACTACATTATCACATAGAGGACACTTATTGTGGCACAAATACAGTACTAAGAAACCCCACACAAGGATAACAGCTAGGGATGGTCAATGACAGGGCCGGGCTGAGGCATAGGCTGGAGAGGCTCCAGCCTCAGGGCGCAGTGTAGGAGGGGGCGCAGAATTCATTCAGGTGTCATTCCTAATTGTGTTTGAAGCAGAAAGAAATAAGAAAAGGGGATACATGGCAGTGACTGCAAGCCAGATAACTAGAGATTAAGGTGTTGGGGAGGTTGTGGGCCCTGGGGTGCCTCTTAGTCTAATAACAATCAGTGTGTGACAGCTGGGGTGGAAGGGATGGAGGGGCGCACTTTGGTGTCTCAGCCTTGGGTGCTGGAGGACCTTGTCCCGGCTCTGGTCAATGAGATGCAAATCATTCCGAGTTGATGCAGCATCATGCAAATGTATGCAGCTTGAAAATGAACCAATCAAATCCCGCTGAGGTGAAATCCGATTAATCCATCTTTAAGCTTCATAGATCTGCATCCAAAATTTGCATAATCCTGCAGCAAATCAAAATGATTTGCATTCCTAATACCAGCACACTGTGTTTTCGCGATGGAATAATGGTGCATGGCTTAATTAAAGGGACAATAAGTCAGTTGCCTTTGTGTAAAGAAAAATGTAATGAAATAAATCTGATGTATTCTGTCCCAGATTTCTGTACGAGAAACACGAGCAGTCCAAGCAGGATCTTAAAGGGCTCGAGGAGACAGTTGTAAGCATATTTCCTTTCCTATGAGTATTTTGGGATGCTGGTGCTCAAAACTATTGGCATGAATGAATGTTTCCTTTTTAAGGCACGTGAACTTCAGACCCTCCACAATCTTCGGAAGCTTTTTGTTCAAGACGTCACATCTCGAGTCAAGAAAGTAAGTTCTCTTGTAACTCTTTCTGGATTGATTCTTGTAAAGATAATAATATTATGATTATTGATGATGATTTATATAGTGCCATCATTCTTCTTGATACTGTATGTAGACAGCAGGAAACAGACAAAGGTACCGAAAACTACAGACATTGGTATACATAAAACTACAGACATTAGTGCAAAATATTGAAATGGTAGACAATATAGTATATTACAGTGACAAATATATAGAATTACCAAATCATATAACATCTTACACTTACAAAAACGCAAGAGCCCTACCCTTGTAAGCTTACAATCTACATATTAAACTAGAACTATATGACCTGCCTTACAATCCCCTTATTTCTAAGGATACAAGTAGTTATATAGTGTATCTAGGTCCCCTGGCTATTAATCTTGCCATTGCCTGTGATAGAGGAAGAGGCTGATAGCTGACACTAAATTGGTGTGTTCTTGTAGCCATGGCCATCTGTAGAGCTAAGGAAAAGAGCTTGTCCTTCTGTTGCTTTAACAAATCAGTCCCCTATGGATTTATTTGGAGTAAAACATGAGCTACTGCCTATTGGAATCTATGAAATGCCTCACTACGTTCTCCTTTCACAGCTTACTGTGTTCCAGGTTTTATAAACCATTTCAAGCAGTAAACACATAAGAGCGTTCTGTCCTAGCCTCTAAGTGTGTGGGTAGTAAATCACATTACAGTGAATAGACATTTATGCTGAATAAGGCTTTTTCTCCTCTATAGAGTGCTGAAATGGAACCCGAGGACAGTGGGGGGATTCACTCCCAGAAGCAGAAGATTTCCTTTCTTGAGAACAACTTGGAGCAACTTACAAAGGTTCACAAACAGGTAAGGGTGTTATCTGGGGAGACACCATTCTAGCCATGCTGGATAAGAGCAAATAGAGAAGACTGCCTGTGCCACAACAGTCCATGTTATCATACACGCCTACATTTATTGTCATGAGTAGATATTTTTGTTCACAACGTTGAGGGAGAAGATAATACATTTTTCCCTTACTTTTTTGGGCTTATTCACTAAAACAGCGTAACAAGATTTGTTGATATGCAAAGTGAAAAACCAGTTAAATTTTAGTTTACGCCAGTTAGTTCAGTGCAAGACAAATTCTGATTGGTTACATTGGTTCACTGCACTCTGCAGAGTTTCCTTTGCTTTACTGAATAAGCAGATATATGTTTCATGGTGTAGCATGGAGAGCTCCCAGTTCCTCTCATGCTTTACCTACCATCATGTAAGTCCTGTCTTCAGTCATCATTACTTCTCAGTGCATGGCTGTAACCTGAGGTGGAAAACGGCTCCATAAATATGAATAGGGGTTTCTGTACTAGTTTCTGGTCATGTATTACAGTTAGATATATATATATATATATATATATTGGTTGTAAATACTAAGCACTATTTAATTTTCATATGGGGAGGATGAAGAACTTAAAGTGAACCTCCAGACTAAAAATCGACTCAGCAGCACTGAAAAGGCCTGGTGTTTCTTTAACAGTTTCACAGCATCAGAACTTTGTTTCTCTTATACAAGCCTCATTTTTAGCTGCACAGAAGAAAACTGCCCGGGCATTTTCCCCCTGATTCTGTGCGAAGCATGATGGGATTTCTGATGTTGTTGTTCTCGTTCTGCTGTTTTGGTGCAATTTTTTTTACATTTTGAATTTGACATTTGAAGCCTAGCGTGTGCAGCTGGGAGGGGTGATCAGGACAGAGGACAGTTGGAACTGTGTCTCCTGCTCCCTGTTACCTCCTTTCAACCAAAAAGATGGCAGCCCCCATGAATAAAAATTGCAATGCAGCGGCATCAAATGTGCTTTTATGGTGTTCAGTGTTGGGGCGCTGTAATTAACACTAATTATAGCACTGTAATTATGGCACTCCTTTTTCACTGCAGTGATTGTGTGCGTTCCAACTTTTACCTAAGCGAAATCGAACTTCCTACTGCGATTGCGCTTAGGTATTAGTCTATGGAAGTGCAGGAAAAGCGCATAGCAAACGCGGTACTATGTGATTTTTGTGCAAATTCTTTATGTGTTTTGTCTCCTGAAAATAGGAAATGCACTGCACATAACGACAATTGTGTGCATGGTAAATTGCATTTACAAAAAAATGCAAATTGCAATCAGCATTGCAGTGAGATTCCGATTTGTAACGGAAAAGTGATGTTACCATATTTATTTAATACATTTTTATTTTTTTTTGTTGTTGCAATATTCATTAATAAATTATCTGGTCAATGTTTGCCCATTGTAAAATCTTAGCTTAGCCCCAAGTTAAATTATTAAAACCATCAGACACTTGTACTGCTGGCAAGGTAAATCAGTGTTTACATTTTAGGTTAAAGGAAACTTGGAATGGGGCTTCTGCCAGCTCCTTGTAGCCGTCCTGTGCCCACGCCTGTACTCGACAATCTCCTGACGTGGCTCAGTTTCAGATTTTTCAGTCGCCGGCCACTGTGTCTGGTAGGGCTCTTGTCGCCGGGATCGTCCTGTGCAAGCGTACTACGAGATTTTCTCGTACTACACCTGCACAGGACACTCCCAGTAACTGGAGCGCAGATGAGGAAGCGTGTGCGAGGGCCGTGCAGGCGGTGGACGTCAACTTGCAAGTCAGCAAAAATAAACTTACCCGCGGCGGGGGACAGGAAGATCGTTGAGTACCGAAGTGGGCACAGGGCGGCTGCAGAGGGCTGGCAGAAGCCCCAGGTAAGTGAAACTTTTTTTTTTTTAATGACATTACAGGTTTCATTTAAATAACGCTCATATCACACATGTGAAAACTAAAATGACCCTCAGTTACTTTGATTAATAACTGAAAAAATATAATTTATGAATTAATTCAGTTGACTGCACATAGCCAATTACCACTGCAGTCAGCCAAGTGGAAATTAAAATTAACTGTATACTGAACCTTAAAGGGGCACTACAGTGAAATTTAGGCTACTGCGATTACTCTAGTAGCATGTTTGTAGTAGGAAGAGCAACACATATTAGGTAGTGTTTTTGCTTACAAAGGTCGGCTGGATAGGATAATTTATAGCACATATACAGATCCTGGTGTCGGTAAGGCAAGTGAAGCAACGTGCTCTGTGTTCAGTAAGGCTGTGTAATACCAGCTGACATCTCTTTCCTCTCCGTGCTGTGAGCTCACAGCCCATTCTTGTAATGCAGGCTCAGTCCCCAGCAAGTACTGTGCTGTTGAATGTTTTAGGTAAATAAACAGGCTGTCTGTTTATTTACCTAGCACCTTCCACAGCACATTACAATATATCAGCTAGTATCACACAGCCTAACTGAACTCAGAGAATGTTGCTTTACTGACACCAAGATCTGTACATGTGCTAAAAATTATCTTATCCAGCCGACACTACCTAATATGTGAAGATGGTGCTAACCTCACATTCTTAAAGTTTGTCCTTGTCCCTATGCTGTGGGATGGGTTGTGGCACATGGTTTGGATCGCATTGGTGTGCACTGTGCCTACGACACATGGGCATGAGCATAAGCTAGCTAGTGACAGTGAATGGAAGCAAGAGCTAGACATTGGCTCTGCAATGCAGTCCTAGCTCCAACAACATAGGTTGGTGCCTGCCACACATCCTATTACTTACAGTAAATAGTGGTACAGGTCAGGTAGAGATGTAGTGCTGATTTAGCCAGTATTTCTTATGTTTAGCAAGGCTTTAGCGCTTCACCTTTCAGTGATGAGAACAAACAGGAATCTAGCATGTGTGCTAGTGCCCCAGACCTCATTTAAAGTAAGGCATGCTACGCCTTTAAACTTTAGCACCCCCCAACACCCCAGTTACACTGCTTTAGCAGTAAAAGCTTCTGTGCAGTTTGTTACCCTCGGTGCTGGATTGAGCTCAGTCCTGGCCATTGACACTACTGCCTTGTACACATGCTAGATGCTGGAACTATAGCAGTGAAAAGGTTACAATAAAGGAAAAATGCCAGCATTAGGATGGGGATGTAACTGTCCTTATAGTTCAGCTATAAGAAGTCAGAACATTCCCAGGTTTCCCCAGTCCCTGCAGAATAACAATCTATGCTGCAGTGCCTGCGTCCAGCAACTATTTGCTCAGCTGAAGCTGTATTGACTGTCTGTTGCCATGGTACAAGCATGATTGATTATTTAATCATATGGTTGTACTGTATGCTGGACAATTTGCTGTATAATGGATTCAGTTAATCATCACTAAAGCATGAATAGTGTTTTAGACTGTGAGTGATGCTTCATGAATGCTGCTTGGAACAAGACAGGTCTTCTTGTTATTCCTGGTTACTGTAGGCAGCAAACTGTGTGAGTTTGTTGTGAGATTCAGAAAGCTTTCCTGCTCAGCTGCTGTGTGTGTTTTGCTAATGTACCAGCTAATGCAAGTACTAAACACTTATTTACCAGAAATTCAGAAATTTCAATTGGCTTTAGCAGTGAGTCATTAGTAATACTGTAGCTGTAAACAGAAACTGTGGTCAATAGAAAAACAAAATACATTGGGGTTGATTCACTAAACTGCTCTGCTGCAGTTTACAGAATACTGTTGCCAGACTGCTAACCAACCAACCCCGTCACTGCCAAATAACGCCAGTCCTGCACTCCCTTCACTGGCTACCTATAGAATGGAGGGTCCTATTCAAGATCGGCCTACTGACATTTAAATCACTGAATAATCTGGGCTCTGGATACATGAAAGAAATGTTGCAGCTGCGTAGCAATCCCCGCATTCTCAGATCCACAGGTTCTAATAATCTAGTCATACCCAGAGTCCACTTGGAAACTGTTGGTCCCAGAGCCTTCTGTCATGCTGCCCCTACGTTTTGGAATTCCTTACCTCAACAGATCAGGACAGCTCCATCCCTGGACGTGTTTAAATCCAGACTGAAAACCCACCTGTTCAGTTTGGCATTTGCAGAAATATAACTTTTGTTGTGGGAATACTTCATCCTACTACCAATGACTGAATCTGAGAGAACCTAAGCACTTTGAGTCCTATGGGAGAAAAACGCTATAGAATTTTTATTGTATTGTATTAATGACAACAGCACATGATAATAATCTCCAGTGCACGCTATGGTCCTATAATTTAACGAGTGCTCCACTGAACCCGCCCAGAGCCCAATGTCTTCAAAGAACGAGATTCCTGCACTTTGATTGGCCCAATAGGTTGACTGCCAAGTGACAGGTAGCCTACTGGGCCAATTAAAGTGCAGGAATCTCGCTCTATATAGAAGCATAGGGTAATTTAGCAGCGCACACTATGGCTGCATAGTGTGCGCTGGAGATCATTACCACACACTGTTGTATTAAGCTGCACTGCTACAGTGAATCAACCCCTTTATCCTAGTGAAAACTACTAGTCAAAATCATCACCATTCCAGAGATGTAGCAAACATCAAGCTTCTGTCACTGGTCAGTCCCAACACTTTCAAGCATACCTTAGTCCTCATGAATATAAAAACGGGGAAAATGTAAACACAGTCATGTGTAGTGAGCTCTCCTCATGCCCACCACTCCCCCCTTTCTCCTCCGTCCCCCTCCATTATGATGCATCGACCCTCCAAAGCTACTTCCTGGACGGGAGGGTTGATGCGCGTCCATTGATCGCGCACCCGCATCCAGGAGCGCTCTGCGCAGGCACACTGTGCAGTTGTGACGGACGGTCGGTGCATCGCAATGAAGGGAGACGGAGTTGAATGGGGGGATCGGTGGGCATGAGGAGAGCTCACTACACATGCCTGCTCCCCCAGTTTTTAAATTTTCATGAGGACTAAGGTATCTTTTAAGTTTATAGTAAAGTACACCTAAACTGAGAAGGATAAGGAGGCTGTCATACTTATTTCCTTTTGAACAATACCAGTTGCCTGCCAAATGCAGCATCACGTGGCTGATTCTCGAGAGATTTCATGTGGTGTATGGGCAGTCAACAGATCTCTCTGAAATCAGATTCGATCAGAGAGAGATATGTCTCTTGGTTGATCTACCCATGCATCGCCAGCTGTATGAACACCTTAATGCATTTTTCACTATATGGGTCTGAATTAAAAAAAAAAAAAATCCAGCAGTCAGCTTCCTTCCTGTTATGTATATAAAGGAGTCTATGGGCCATATTTATCAAAGTTTTTTTTCTCAAACTGTTCTAACCAGCAGGGAGAACAGTTTTGCATGATAAGAACCTTCTTAAATCCTAGGTAATAGTGGCAGTTTAGCATGAAATTCTACAGCTGCACTACAGTTAAGAAAAGTGCAAATCCATTCCTAAACTGTTGCACATCAAGAAGTGCTTGATAGCAGTTCTACATATAGTGCAGAGTGCAGGCTAGACATGATTTGTGAGGTGCTCCTCCCCCCTGCAGAATTCCTCCGCAGAGCCTGCCAGTATCAATACAGCAGATGTATTGGTTACTTCAGCAACAGCAATTCCCCTCACACACTGCACTGTCTGAGAGACCTTCCTAGCTCCTCCTATTGTACAACAGTTTTAGAAGGAATCTGCACTATCTAGTGATTTCTTAAGACGCCTGAGACAGGTCTTCATGGATTTCTAAAAACCTACCAATATTTTGTCTCAGACACTCTTGATAAATGTCCTCTAATGGGTCTTCTGTTTATCCGTGGCCACAAGTAGTGAGAGGTGAGCTGAGAGGGAAATTCAGCTCTCTGACTGTAGGCTGTTCTCTCTCTGACTAAAACGAAGAAAAGATGCAGTCATGCATATTAAAATGCTGCTTTTCTTTATAATGCCATCATAAAATTGACTTTAAATTTCCTATAGTGGTCCTTGAAGTAGCCCATGTTTCTCGGACTACTTATGACCTTGGCATGCAGTTTCATTGAAGGGACTCTGATTTTGCATCATTTCATGCTGTGTTCAGTTTCTATTTTTCACATACCTCACCAGTTTGCCTTGAACTGTCATTAGCGTTGGCACAGTGGTCAGAAGATGGCACTAGGCAAGGCAGCATGCGCTGTGACAGCAGTCTGTTCACACTTCACAGTTTGCAGAGCCGCTGCTCATGTGCTTATTATGAATTGTAAACATTTTTATACAGTAAATTGTGTTTGTTACATAACATTGAACTAGTTCAATTCCTAGAACAAAATACAGGTACAGGTAGTCCCCAACTTACTTACAACTTTCCAACTTACTTACAAACTCCTGACTTACGAACGACCCGTGATTCTGTGAATCTGTGGGAACAAGTCCAAACATTTTTTTTTCAAATTAGACTTTAAATTTAAAGAAAAAATGGCTTTTAAACTTCTATAAGCAGGTACAGAGGGCAGAGGTGACACAGAGGGGGACACTGGCGGCACAGGGGGGGGGCACAAAGGAGGTACAAGGGAACAGAGGTGGCACAGTGAGGTACAGGGGACAGAGGTAGCACAGAGTTCCAACTTAACAGATTCAGGTTAAGAATGAACCTCCAGTCTCTATCTCCTTCGTTAACCAGGGACTACCTGTATATTTGCACAAAACACGGCTGGACCAGTGTACTCCCACTTGGGTGTTGTCTCCTACTTCAGTATGGACACTTTCCATAGGTGTGTTCAGTTACAAAAGGAATGGTACCCTACATATCCACTTCAGGTCCCCATAAAAAAACAGAATCATTGCTATCTGTTGGCTCACCTGAACCTTTTTTGTGTTGTTGGTAAGTAACTTATCCAGTGACACTTTCTTTTGCCTACTTTTGAGGATTTCATAGAAATGTGACATTGTACAGTCACTACACTCAGATTAAGTCCAAGCCTACAGCGTCAAAGGGAGAAGAATCATCGGCTCAGTTGTGTTGACATGCGTATACACGAATCATACGCACGTCATCTCATCACAGCTATTTGCATATGAAGACGTTGCTTGCTTATCAAGTTAACATTTCATTAAAATGTCATTAAAATGGTTTCTTAACTCGTAAAATGCTCTTAAACCAAGTGTCCACAATTGCAATGCAAGGTGTTACTATATATATATATATATATATATATATATGTATATATGTATGTATATGTATGTATATATGTATGTATATGTATATATATATGTATATGTATATATATATATATATATATATATATATATATATATATATATATATATATATATATATATATATATATATATATATATATATATATATATACAAATAGTAGGTAAAATACCATAAGTTATTTCACCGCTTCCAGACCACTGGTCTCTGTTTTTCTCAGAAACAGAGCTGTGATCCCTGTGGTAGTGAGCACAGGGTCAGGAGTCAATGAAATCCGCTCCTGACTGGTGTACGGAGCTCTGCTGTCATTATGACAGCAGAGCATTCTGTCTGCAGCAACATCAGAGCACGCGCGAACAGTGAGAGTGACGGGTCCGTGCAGCATGAGTAACTGAAATCTACGCCCTCGCAGGAATAACAGGCAACAAGCAGGGCGTAGATTTCCACTATTGCTGTCCGCAAGAGGTTAACAAATGTGTACTGGAGTTGTTAAAAAGTGTTGGCTGTTACGTGACAAAAGTTGCAACACTCACCTGGACCATATCAGAGTACAGACCACAAAGGCAGTGGCCTGGGGGCAAATGACCATAGGAAGGTTGTTGGACATAAAAGGGTGGGCTACAGAATATGGAAAGCGTAGGGTGGCATATGTTTAAATATGGCCAAATCAGCCTGTTCAGCATATTAACATTGTGAAACCCAATAGGTTCACTTTAAGGAAAATGGAAGGTATTATATTTAGTTTGTGAGCTTTTCTTTTATTTAATAATTGACCTTATCCATTCCAGAGAACATTATTGCAGTTTTTTCCTCCCTTAATAGCTTTGCTGGACATTTTCCAGATTTCATCTCAATATAAATTCAATGAATAATAGAATTTATATTGTTCTGTCTATCGAGCATCCTCTGCAGTGTCACCCTGTGTCCATTTTCCTGTTTGTTTGGTGTTCAGCTTTTTTTTGTTTGCACGTTGCATTTGTACAGAAGGAAGCAATCTCTATTCAATGACTCCCATTTGTATCCCCCATTCCCTCCCTGCTGCCTTCCATTTAGCTGGATGACTGGGTATCCAAGGTACTGAAAGACATTAATGTAGAGATGTTTGCCTAAGTCCAGGTCTGCTGGCCTCTCGCTCCACCCACCCGTCTCACAACTTCTGCGTATTGTGCACTGTGCAATGATCTCAAGCTCTTATCTGTGGCATTCTACAGTGGAGTGGTCTTTTTCTTTAATGAGCCATGTCAGGCAAATATTTAACTATTAGTTTTATACAACTAAATATTAGATGAGAAAAAATACTTCTCAGTTTATGGTGAAACTCCACTTGTGTTGAGAGGACAATTAATCCAGTGCAGGTTAGCTCTGCTCATGGCAAATGCTGTACTAAACTTAATTATACATTCTGTTACATTCTGTCAAGCAGATACAATCTCTAGCCATTTAAAACTAATGCTAACGGTCACAATGGGAATGGCCCAAGTTTATAACAAGATAAGCAAGGAATGTAAACCTATATTTAGATTTGATCGAAGCAAAGGCTTGCCTCAGTAAAATAAGGGTTAATTAGTACCCATGGTTGCTTAAATTTTACTTTCTGCTCTGTGCAGACATTTGCACATAGAGGAAGATGAGAAAATGTGGGTATTTGGTAAAACAAGTTTGCGATATAAAGACAATTTAACAATGTTAAATTATAGAGCTGGTTATTTGACACTGATAAAGGCCATATCAAACATTTTTTTTAGAATAATGGAGTGTTGAAAGCTACTATAAGCAAATTGCGTAGTTTATACAAAGTGCTTCGAATAGAAGAATATTTAAAACATTTTGGAGTTAGCAGACATTTTCTGGAGACTGGCAATAAATAGACAACTATAGCTTACTTTTTTTTTTAGAACTTACTGGAAACTGTGCAGCAGCAGCATACAGTATAATATTAAAGATACTTAGCATTCTATTCTTTCATTCCATAGGTCCATAAGTCTCAACAAAGCTGGACATATAATTCATTGCTCCCTATGCACCCATATTCTGACATGTGTTTGCAGCAGATGGTCGTAATCTCTCATCTCAGTAACGCTAGGTACTCACAATGCAATTTCCCATCAAATTGACAGGTCGAATCCATAATTTCTGACATGTCCGATCTGCTCACGATAATTAACGGAATCGATTCTGTGCATCACTGATGTGACAATCGATCCCATAATCGATTGGGGACTATCAGACATGTTGGAAATGATCAATTCGACCTGAAGGGAAAATGTATAGTGTGTACCTAGCATAACAGCTGACAGCAATTCAAGGCAACTTTCCCAATGGAGCATAGGGAGAGGTTCAGAGGTGAGGTTAGGAAACACCAGAGTAAACACAGGAATGTCAGTGGAAGTCTGATAGATAAGTTACTTGAAATATACTGAGATCATGTGATGTGGATGGACATTTTGTACTTACGGAAAGTGGAGTAACCGATTAACTTAGATCAAAGCTTTGGTTGTCCTGTGTATTAAGTCCTGGGCGCACGCATGATTTTTGCTGGGCAAAATGATTGCTTGTGACCACTTCTGCCTTCAGTCTACCAGCAAACAGTGACAGTTCATTCATGCTCAGCACAGATCACCTACATACACAATTGACTGAAGGCTGACACAATATAGCCACACTCTTAAGGTGTACCCAAGATGACATCTGACATGATGAGATAGACATGTTATATACAGCGGCAAGAACACAGACACCTATGTTGTGCTCCTTTTCTTTTTTTCCCCAGCCTGAAAGAGTTAATATTTCAGTTATGCAACTGACAGTGTTCCTCCAGTTGGAACCATCCCTCACTGATAACAAATTACAGCTATAAAACACCTTCCTAAGCAGAGAAATGGGCTTCTGACTGCACTGGATAGATAAAAGTGTCAATAGTTCATGTACTTTCCCTCTGCAATTGAGCAGAGACAATAAAACATTCAATCTACTTTTTAAATGTTTATACATAAAATAAAACCATGAGATATCTAAAAAAAGTTATTTTTAGGAACAGGAAGAAAGATCCAATTGTTTATCTAATCTGTTTATTTTCACCTTGGGTTCACTTTAAGGATTACGATTTAGCATAGGAGACAACAACACAAAGAAAGACTGGCTGTGTAGAAAGAAAGGATAGTATAATTCGTTTCTTGGCTGGAGGCTAAAAGTCTATGTCCAACCAACTTAAGGGACCACTGCGACAATCTCCTTAAACTCATTAAACACCCTTGTGGGGTGGGGCAGTATAACCACTTCCACCTGGCTCAATTCAGAGGTACTGCCTATGCCTGTAAAGAATAAGGTCATGAGTTCAACTCCCAGGTAAAAAAAAAAAAAAAAGAAATGAAACATTCCTATGTCTTTTCCAGACAGGAATCAGAATGATAAATCACTTCAGCTGGCAGAGGGGCAGAGCAGTAAAACCTTTTTTTTCATAGAATGAGGAAGAGGTAGAACTTTTATTAGGTTTTTGTTGCCATGCTCTCCCAAGGCAGAAAGGTGCTGAGGTACTGAAGGAAATTTGGGAAACTGTTATTGGTAGAACTATTGGAGATGATGGGGAAAGGGATTTTGTGGATTCCTGTTATCACATGGTGAGGAGACCACCCATTCACCTAGTGGTCTTCCCAAGGGCAGTCAATTCTATGTGCTTTTCCAGCTGGTAAGGGGTCCTTTTATATCACTTTACAAGTACACATATGGAGCAATGGACTGATCAGCCATACTGGATGCAGACACCTGAGCACCCTCCCTTATAAAGTGTTCTCGTTGGTTTTGAAATAGTATGCTATAAAGTTAATTGTGATTATAATGAGTGAGATGATGAAGCTGTCTTTAGGCAGCAACGTAGCTAGATCCACTAGGCAAGATTTTGCACATATGCATTAATTAACTCGCACAAGTGCTAATCCAGTGAAAATATTTTCTCATAGTTCATGAGATACAACAAAGTCAGCAAAATTATAAACAAATAAGATAAAAAAAAGAGGTAAATAGGACTAAAGAAGTGCATTGGTCACTTTGTGGCTGGTGCACAAAATGGTGGTAAATTCAAAGAGACTTGCGTATCTGTCACCTGACCAAACTGATCACATGCTTCTTCATGAGTTCCCCTAGAAATGACCATCACTACCAAGCAATTTACAACAAAATTTCCATAAAATTGGCCTCCTATTTATCACTCCTCTTGGACAGGCTTCTCCTAGTTTAGCGTCCATCTGCGCTCTTTATTCAAAATACTGTAACCATATATTGAAGTACATTTTTCAGTTATTACAATATATGGAAGCCATGCAGGTGATTATAGAAAGACCTGCAGATCTGTTAGCCTTCATAGGTTTTTTTGTAGCCTAATTTTATTTTTATGGTTACTTTATTGCATTAGTGGAGCTTTGAGTTAATGAACAAAATAAATAACTGGCAGTCCCTGGGTCTGGAGAAAACCACCCTCCACAGCAATCCCTCCTATGTAGAAGGCGTATGCTATCAATGAAAGTGGTCTCAGTCACTCCTTGCACTGCTATGATGTGTAGTATTGTCAGTCACTACAGTATTTGTAGAGCTGCATGAAATAGCGTTGCTTACTTTTTCAGCTATTGCTGAGGCATAGCTTCTCATCCACCATTCTGTAGCGTCACCAGCTTTTTGCTTCCTCTGCATGTAGTGGTTGCAGCACTTGCATGCAATATTGAATGCTGATAACGAATGCATGCAATATTGGTATATCTATGGTAATATGATAAGATACATTCAGATCATGAAGTAGGAGGGATGTGAGTGTGGTATAATAGCTAGGCTTTGTATAGAATCAACAGTGGCGTAGCTAGAGACTATGGTGCCCCATAGCAAAAATGTGCACTCTTGAGCAACACCACCTGCCCCTTCCTTATGCATATGAGTTCACTAGGCAATTTACATTTCTGTACACTGTGTATACTATAGTTCATGGGTTTATGAGACAAAGTCTGAGGGTAGAGAAACAAAGGAAAGTGAATATATCAAGTACCACCTGAGCCCCTTCATCTCTAAGGCCCCATAGCAGTTGCAATGGCTGCTATGGCTATTCCTACGCCCCTGAGCATGGATACAAAGCAGACAAATGCAACATATTAGATCAAAACACAATCCTTAATACAGTATATTAACTCATTTTTCTCAACAAACATATTCATTCTTTTCATATCCCACCTGTGTTCAAACAGGCATACTTTTGTTAGGGAATACTTCAAAGCGGATATCCAGTCTAAAGGTGCCTATACACGTCAATTTGATCGAACCTGCTTGAAATTGATGCCGGCTAACATGCTTGACCAATTAATCATAAGAATAATTTTCGGCCGAAATTGGTCAATTGGTCAATCGCACAGGATGAAAGATATAAATGGGCAGCGGGTCGGAAGATGGCCCATAATGTTGCACTGCATTAAACAGTGCAGCACTGTTTTATAGATTTTTAATAGATTTCATGCTGAAATCTGTTAACAATCTGTGTGCAGTGTGTGGAAGGATTCATTCAGATTGATCCCTCTATGATTAGATTCAGCAGAAAGAAGAGGTGGGTGGGGTCAAGTGTTTGGCTGTGTGCTCACAGGTAAAGTCTAGCTGGTACCCCCTCCCAGCATCTCCCTATCTATCTTATAGGTAGATGATGATGGGATAGGGGGAGGAGTTTGGATGTCCTCTCTGACGAGCATTCATCTTTAGCAACGTACTCTGTAAAGTACTGCAGAAGATGTCAGCCCTAAATAAATAATAATAATATAGGCACAGTATTGTTAGGTTCCATGGATGTTTGTAATTATCACTGACACAGGAAAGTGTTTGAAGTATAACAGAGACTGGTACTTGCAGGCAGGGGCGTAACAATAGACCCTGCAAGGGATGCAGCTGCAGGGGGGCCCAGAAGCCCCAGGGGGCCCCACGGGGGGGAGAAGTTTCTATTTTGTAGTTTAAGAAGCAGGTTTTTTTTTACAAATGTACATAGCGTTAAAATATACTTATGTTAAAGTTGGTTATTGTTATAAGAACTAAAATAACAGATTTTACACATTATTCACATAGCTTGCAGAGCACCTCTACAGACTGAAAAGGGTACTTATTTGCTTATTATTTTGCTTTATTGTGTAACATCAAGTGTGCCAGCTAAGCTGTGGATAATAAACAATGGTGCAGGAATTATCACAAGCTGCCCAAAGGCTTGTGGGAGTAGTCCGATCTAGTTGTCCTCTGCACCCCCTGGTAAAATGACGCATAATCACAACATGGCTTGGCCATGCTTTACTGCTTATGCATACAAAGCAAGGAGCAGGGAGAAGGGTGTGTAGACACTGCTTATTTCTAGAAAGACCCACAGTGACTACAACAGGTTTTCTAACCTGTCCAAATTACTAATTCCCCTTGAGGAAGGACATCCAGCAGTCATCTATTGCACCACAGAAGTGGGCTCATCATTTCCAGCTGTGACAATACATTGTTGAAATATGAGAAATCTATCAGGCCACTTACAGTATTCCTATATGATCAGGCAGCAAGGCCTTTGGCCCCGTTATGAGTGCATCTAGCTTTGCTGTCCAATGTACATAAGGGTGTGATTGACAGATGAGAGCCTTCCCCCATGAAAACCATTTATTTTAAAATGGCTTCATACCATTTTCGCTTGTATTAAATTTAAGCTATATTGGCACACGGAGGTAGGTTATATCTCATAGTTCACTCTCTGGCTAAACATGTATGTGTTTGTGCTTGGGAATGGGGAGGTGAGAAAATTATTTTGTTAGGGAGTCTGTACTCATTCTCACATGTAGTGTGAGCTCAGCTTTAGGGCCGGTTTACACTGCATGGATCAAGAACTGATCCGTATAAAAACGGATCCATCAAACTGAACATTTTTTATCTGGGCATCAGTTTTTCATCCATGACTTCCTGCTCCATTAGCGAGTGGTTATTGCAACACATCCGTCACTCTGGATTTATCGCAGCCTCCCCAAACTTGCGCTCTGTTCAGTGGAGTGGTCCGAACTGATCCATTGGAATGGAGCAATGTGAACGGATCCTATTTAGGATCCAGTTCATTTATTTCTGCTAAACTGACCTTTTTATGGCAGTGTAAATCGGCCCTAAGGCATTAGGCACTTGAGGACCACAGTGGTAAACCCCCCTAAAGACCAAGCTGTCTGTTAGGCATAATAGGCCACTGAAGCTTTAAGGCCAAACTGCAGGGCCGCACAACAAAGCACACGAGTGATCCCCCTTTTCTCCCCACCAACAGAGCTCTCTGTTGGTGTGGTCTGATCACCCCCCTTGTGTTTATTTATTTATTTATAAATATTTATGTTCATGTTTTTTTACTATTTCTACTATTTTTGTCTTTTTTTTTTTTTTTCTCCAATCCCCTCCCTCCCCCCAGCCGGCCAATCACGCGATCGGCTGTCATAGGCTTCTGCCTATGAGAGCCGATCGCTCTCTTGTCCCCCAGGGGGACAGCCGTGTCACACTTACAAATTTACGTCTGGGGAAAAACGCATAGGCCTCAATTCACTAAGCTTTATCAAACACTTTATCGAACGTTTGATAATTTACCTCATGAGTAAAATCTTATTTTGAATTCACTAAGGTGTTATACATTTATTGAACGTTTTATCGATAAAACATTTTGATAACTCTATAACACCTTAGTGAATTCAAAATTGGATTTTACTCATGAGGTAAATTATCAAACGTTCGATAAAGTGTTCAATAACGCTTATTGAATTGAGGCCATAGTGCTGGCTGTTTTAAATCACATACCATGTGTGAATCCCCATAGCCGTGCATGGCATGGCTAGGGGGATTAGGATACGTACTCGCCTGAGCACTGGTCTGTGGAAACAGGACCTAGGTACTTTCACATTGCATCCGTTGTGGTGCAGTGCAATAGACAATACAATCCCATCACAACACAATTCCATTATATTTCAATGGCATGCTCACATCTGGGTGTTAAGGGCGTGGCGCAGTGGATTCCATCAGAATGATGCACAGCATTCTGTGTTGTTACTGGACAATGTGCGCAAATACAGTTGCAGTGAAGCATACTTCTATGTACTGTATGCTTAACTGTATGCGTCACATTGCATTCATGATGGACAATGCGACTTTTCAATACCATTGTATTGTACTACATTTTTCTGGATGCGCATCAGAATGTGCATAGTGTGAATCTAGTGTATCTGAGAGGTTAATTACTGGTGCACTTATACTTACCTGGGGCTTCCTCTATCCCCATGAGGTGCGTGGAATCCCTCGCTGTCCACTCCAGGAGCTCCTTTCTGTTATTATCCCTGCTGTTAATTTGCCCAGTAGCGGCCACTCGTGTGCTTCTGCGCATGCTCGCCCAGGCTGTGCGCAAGCCCATCACGACCGTGTGCCTGGGAGCACTCTGCACCTGTGAAGTACTACTGTGCAGAACTCGCCCGGTTGTGGGAGCACAACAGTGGGTGCACACGCAGCTGAGCCATGCATGCGCAGAGGAGCGTGATCACCCAGATTACCATCAGGAATAACGAGAGAGCGGAGAGGTCAGCGAGGAAACCCTCGCACCTCATGGGGCTAGAAGAAGCCCCAGGTAAGTATAAATAAATACATCAGTAATTAACATCTCAGCTTCTTTACTACTTTATGAAAAATAACTGGATAACAATACATCCATGTCCAGTAGTGCAAGACACATTCCATATCCACCAAGCGTACACTAACAAAGCTCCACATATCATTTGGCAAGCAGTAGCAAAACAGTTCCTACTCCTTGGAGACAGAGATAATAGGTAGTGTGTTTCAGCATATAAAAAGGCCTTAGTCATAGCATAAATATGGATCTGGATGGCATGAACCAGCTTTTGTTGGACACCAGCACGTTCTTTGACTTGCATATTGTTTTTATGTTTGTTGGCGTATTGTGTCGTTTTTCTGCATACCACTGGGGGGCACTAACCTATTTTTCCACTTTTATTGTTTCCAAATAATTGATGTCAGCAAATCAAGCTTTGTGACATTCTTTTTAAATGTTATGTTCCACCTATGATTCAGACTATGAGTAATGCATTCTTATAGGCTGAAACGCATTTGATGTTATTTTTATTAGTATCTATCGAGTAAAGAAGAAGAATGTTGCTGTTACTTGGTGTTGTGTATGCTCAACTTTGTTCCTGTAAAATAATATATCAGTTATTCCACTTACTGTTTGAATACTGTTCACCTTGGATTATTATCGCCTTTAAAGCTGAGCAAACCCCAAAAACAAATAAGGGAAATTGTGAAAGCATTCATGTTGATTAATGTAAAATGCCTCTGGAATTCAAATATTCAAATAAAAAAAATTCCTAGCATAGCTGTGTCTGACAGCAGCTGTGCACCTATCTATACAGGTTTGTTTAGCATTTTTCTACTCCTGTTGGCAGTATCTCCAGACTTTAGTATGTCAGGACCAATATTCATGTATGCTGAATATTAAAAAAAATCTGTCTCCTTTAAATGTTCATTCTGCTTTAAATTGAATGAGTTATGTCATGTAGAGACCTGAAACAGTTATAAAAACTGTTTTTTTTTGTCTGTCAATTTATTTAGTTTACTTATGTCTGAAAAAAGTACACTTTTGAGTTCAAAAGTCCTGAGAGAAAAATATGTATTCCACAAATTACAGATCAGTATGTTGTCAAAGCTTTCTAATCATGGTCAGCAGATAGCACTCTCGCCTAGCAGTGCTGAATACTTCGTTCAAATCCCAGCCAAACACCTCCTGCACAGAGTGTGAATGTTCTCCCTGCGTGTGTGTAGGTTTCCTCTGGGCACTTTGGTTTCCTCCCATATTCCAAAAAACATACAGATAAGTTAATTGGCCTCTCCCTAAATTGTCCCTAGACTACGATGGGCATATGACTATGGTAAGAATTAGATTGTAAGCCCCACTGAGGGACAGTTAGCAACAATGCTATATACTCTGTAAAGCGCTGCAGAAGTAGTCAGTGCTATATAAATACTAAAGAATAATAATATTACTGGTCAATTCTCTGCACTCGTTTTAGCATTCATTATGGTTTGTTCCAGCTGGTTCGTGACAATGCAGATCTTCGTTGTGAGCTTCCTAAACTGGAAAAACGTCTTCGGGCTACGGCTGAGAGAGTTAAGGCCCTGGAGGGTGCACTGAAAGAGGCCAAGGAAGGGGCCATGAAGGACAAGAGAAGATACCAACAAGAAGTAGACCGTATCAAGGAAGCTGTACGTTACAAGAACACAGTGAGGCGCACACACACTGCACAGATTGGTAAGAGGGGACGTTAACTAGCATGTGATTATGTTCATCACATATCATAATGTAGTATAATAATTTTTAGTGAAACTATGTGGCACGACATGAAAGGCGAAAGAAAACATGAATGAAAGGGAAAGACAATTGCTGCTTTGTTGTTAGTACAGCCAGTAAAATAGTCATACTCTGTGACCTCAAGGGTCCTGAGAACAGATTGAAAATTCTACCAGTTATAACCCTTTTTTAAACCCCCTCTCCATTCACAATTGTTTCTATAGTTCTGTGTTGTCAGTGGCAGAGTTTGCCTTTATCTGCGAACCAACCAACTTGAGTTGTGGATGTCCATTAATCAATTCTAGGAGAAAACTTAGGAGAAAAAGTGAATTAAATGGGGCCCATAACGCTTGCCTATTCCACCCACACACCCACAGTCTTCTACTGGTGCATTATGGGTGTTGTTTATTGCGTATTTACAGGTTAAATTTGCAAATACATTTTGAATTAAGGAGAGTTAATCTGTCCTTCATATTCTTTCACGTCTGTCATACAAGCCTCTGCCATAGTCTTCACATTTTCTGTAGAGAGAAAATTGTCTTACTGCTTCTGTCTAAAGTGCTTTTCTTTTAATTTTAGCTAAGCCAATCAGACCTGGACACTACCCAGCATCTTCCCCAACCAATTCCTATGGAGTTCGTAATTCTGATTCCCTTAGTTACACCAACAACATCTTCCAGCAATACCAAAACATGTACATGCATTCATCCAGCTCCTCCAATGACACCCTGTAAGTATCAGTGATAGCTAACAGAATCTTCTTTCTATCCATGCTCCGATGTACTGTACTGTTACATCTCACAGGACAGCCGAAGCCTCGTAATTTATGGTGTTGATCTAACCCATGAGTATCACATGCTTCTGATTCATTAAAAGTATGTGTATCTTGTGTTGCTAATTAAAACTACTGACCAGTGCTTCCCGTTGAAGCGTGAACTTGATGGTGGTGCAGATTTTCCTCCTCCAGATAAAACATATGATTTATGACTGTCATACTTAGCAGCAACCATGGAAAATCTGCCTCACATGGGGGTTTAGAAAGAAAGACAGCAAAGTTCAATAGAGCCTCTGTTTCATGTCCTGTATACAATGCAGATTCTTACTAGTGTTAGAAATAAAGTTTTGTTTTAACTGCACTTTCCAATAAAGTTTGAGTGCATCAAGAAGTGATGGGCCTGTGGTTATCAGCAGTCATGAGTGATCATAGAAACCTAATTTCAGTTTGTTAAAGACATAGTTACATTTGGTTAAAAAAAGACATTCATCCATCAAGTCCACCCGGGATTTAAAAGAAAACAAAAACAAGTAAACGTTAGGTACCTTGCTCTCCTGTACCCTCACAAATTGCAGTTGATCCAGGGGAAGGCACAAAAAAAACTCTTACAAGGCTTGGGCCAATTAAGGGAAAAAAATCCTTCTCGGCCCAGGTGGCAGTCAGATAAAATCCTAGGATCAATTCTGCTGGGAATTAACTAGTATTTATAGCTGCGGATGTCCTTCAATGCAAGGAAAGCGTCAAAGCCTTTAAATGCAGATAAAGAATTTGCCATAACTACTTCCTGTGGAAAAATATCTACATTTTAACAACTCTTACTGTAGAGAACCTTTTCCTAAATAGATGGAAAAATCGTTTTTCCTCCATACACAGATAATGTCCCCTTGTCCTTTGTATAAGCCTAGAGGCAAAAAGCTAATCTGCCAAGCTTTTGAATTGCCCGCTGATGAATTTATATAGGTTAATCAGGTCAGCCCTTAGCCATGTTTTTCCATGGTAAATAAACTCTTCCATCCCCCTGATTAATTTAGTTGCCTGTGTTTGCCATATTCTTACTGCAACTAACATGGCACAACCTTTAATTTACTAAACTTTCAGCCACCATCATAATCTAGGCATGAGTTGCAAATATCCACTGAATAGCAGAAGATTTTTTTTCTATAATTTTTATTAAGAATTTTGGGCAAATATACAGACACAGAAGAAAGAACATGTCATAAAAATGGGAATTATACAGCTACAGCTTGATACAGTGCAGTACCTGACAAACAAAGGGCGTAATGTCTCAGCAAAGTGAATAATGAACACGATGACCATACATGACCATATGTCAGAGAATAACACAATATGAAGTCCAAACAAGATACAGATGACCAGTGCCGGCCGTTTTTTTTTTTTTTTTTTTAAAAAAGCAGGATTTTTTTGACTTGTAAAATTGTGAACAAAAAATCGCCAGAACATCCGATGACATCTAGGATGTAATTATAGCTTGTGATGAATTGCGGAAAAGCCGCCGCATGTTCTGACAGTAAGGCGGCTGATTCCGCGTCTGATGTGGCGGTTTGTCCGCGTCAGCATGCGTCTGGGTTGTCTGTAACTGGTGGTGCACATGGGAGGAATGGCGTGGGGGCCGCCGCGTGTTCTGACGGTAAGGCGGCGGATTCCGCGTCCAGTGTGGCGGTTTCCCCGCAGCAACATGTGTCTGGGCTGTCTGGACCTAGTAGTGCACACAGCTGGAGAGCTACGCGCGCGCGAGCTGCAAGACAAGCTCTTTATACCAATAGGAGGAAGATCAGCTGATCAGAGCGGTCAGCTGATTCCTGATCAGTCAGTGATTGGTTGATGGGAGCTGGGCGGCGCTGTGGAGCGCTTTACTATATATATCTCCTGCTGTTCAGTTGCTGGTTGTCTGGCGTTGCGAATGCCTATGTGTTAGCCTTCAGACCTTAGTCAGATCCTTCAGTGTGTTGGAACCAGGAGGACCTGGGAATCCACACTTAGCCAGTTACTGTATATCATCTGTGTTATTCTCTAGCATAGTTCCAGGGTGTTGAGATCACGGCCCTCACACCCCAGACTAGGAATACTGTATATCATCTGTGTTATTCTCTAGCATAGTTCCAGGGTGTTGAGATCACGGCCCTCACACCCCAGACTAGGAATACTGTATATCATCTGTGTTATTCTCTAGCATAGTCCCAGAGTGTTGAGATCACGGACCTCACACCTCAGACTAGGCCTTGTTCTGATATCTGTTATGACCCATAGCTTTCCTGACTATTCTTCTGATCTCTGATTTGGTACTTTGCATATCTGATACACTGTTGCCGACCCGGCCTGTCTGACCTTCTGGCTGTCACCCCCCGCAGGGTGTCCAGCCTTTCCGCAGGGGTCCCCTGCTCTACAGAAGGGACACTGCTCCTTATCATTGTACACACAGTATTACAGCGCTAAAGATGAAGTCAATGCTATTGGGTGGAGCGCGCTATATACAGTTACCAATCCTGTTTAGATAAAATTCAAAGTAGCTTGCGCTCAGTCCATACATCCAAGGGTCACTTTGCTCCCAAAGTATCTCTCCTGGGCATGGAACACCTCAAAATAAACAAACACAAAGCAAGATAATAGTGCAGACTGAAATACAAGGTATAAACCCCTCTGGTGTGAAAACAGCACAGACTCGCAATAATGTGAAGGTATGGGGCAGGGGACACCACCACCAGCTAAACTCAGGCTCTCCCCTCTGGTCTGATATCCTCCCTGCTCACCGTCAGTGCATCAAGCAGGGTCAACAGAACACAGCCTCCCGTTTAGCCTTCTTAATCACAAGCAGCAAGCCCATTTAGTATCCACATCCCTTGTGTATCCTCAGATCAAAGCACAAACAATGCCAATGTGTAAAACCATAACATTTAATATCTCGCATAAAAGTATTGCGCGTACATCATATCATATTAAAACAAGCATGTCACAAGCATACTACCGATCTCCCACTCCAGGGCCACGGCTCGTCTCGTCTCGTCTCTATCTCCCAGCGTGTCCGGCGTCTCTCACGTTCGTTGTCCTCCTCGCTGCTCCAAGCCACGTCCTACCGGTTTCGTCACTAGTGTGACTCATCAGGGGCTGATTGAGCATGCGCGGAGAGGACCATTATGTACTATCAACCCTCCTAAGGGCGGAAGTGCATCCTCGGACGTCGGCCCGCCTCCACCTCCGCCCTTACCCTACTGGTTCCTGATCTGCCGCTAGTCACATGACCAAAAGAGTCATAGTGCAGACCAGTTAGCGAATCCCTTCAACTTGTCAGCCTCCCCCTTACCCTCCATCGTACCGCCCCTATTGCCCATAGCAACGCTGCAAAACCGCCTCCCCAAAGCGGATTCACAGCACCGCTTACTAACTTTAACCGTTTCAGCCACGTCCTACATCCAGGTGGGCGATCGGCTTACAGTGTTATAGACCCTTCTGGAGACATTGCCACTCCATTACATACATGCTAACCTATCCCTAACATAAACATTCTGCTGACCCTGAGCCGCATTAGCACACCATATACCTTGCTAATCAGGTTAAAAATCAATATTAGCGACCATATGGTTATACATAACCTTATCTGTATCCAACTCTATGAGGTAACACCCCCCTATTACACACAACTCTATATGTATAGGTACAGGTTTATTGCACATCCCTCCCAGAGGTTTCAACATCACATATGGATACCATATATATTCTTAGGATGTCTGTGTCCAATGTCTTACTATCTCGACCTATTATTAATACAGCAACTCGATTGGCTATACCACATGCTATACTTCCAAATGTCATCATTCCATAACAGTACTACAGTGTTCAGCCAGCTCATATGGACCTATTCTCTTATAGTGAGGCAATAATTATTCTATACCGACAGTATCCACTTATAATCTATCACCATTACAGAGCAAGGGTGATTAGTTGCATTATGAGGCAACTATCATTTAAACTGATATTATTACAGGGCAGGTATTAATCATAATCTATCATAGGTAAACATATTTAATCGTTAGTAAGAAAGCAATTTATATCCAATTCAATGTTTATGGTATCCATATGTGATGTTATATATATGGTATCCATATGTGATGTTGAAACCTCTGGGAGGGATGTGCAATAAACCTGTACCTATACATATAGAGTTGTGTGTAATAGGGGGGTGTTACCTCATAGAGTTGGATACAGATAAGGTTATGTATAACCATATGGTCGCTAATATTGATTTTTTACCTGATTAGCAAGGTATATGGTGTGCTGATGCGGCTCAGGGTCAGCAGAATGTTTATGTTAGGGATAGGTTAGCATGTATGTAATGGAGTGGCAATGTCTCCAGAAGGGTCTATAACACTGTAAGCCGATCGCCCACCTGGATGTAGGACGCGGCTGAAACGGTTAAAGTTAGTAAGCGTTGCTGCGAATCCGCTTTGGGGAGGCGGTTTTGCAGCGTTGCTATGGGCAATAGGGGCGGTACGATGGAGGGTAAGGGGGGAGGCTGACAAGTTGAAGGGATTCGCTAACTGGTCTGCGCTATGACTCTTTTGGTCATGTGACTAGCGGCAGATCAGGAACCAGTAGGGTAAGGGCGGAGGTGGAGGCGGGCCGACGTCCGAGGATGCACTTCCGCCCTTAGGAGGGTTGATAGTACATAATGGTCCTCTCCGCGCATGCTCAATCAGCCCCTGATGAGTCACACTAGTGACGAAACCGGTGGGGCGTGGCTTGGAGCAGCGAGGAGGACAACGAACGTGAGAGACACCGGACACGCTGGGAGATAGAGACGAGACGAGCCGTGGCCCTGGAGTGGGAGATCGGTAGTATGCTTGTGACATGCTTGTTTTAATATGATATGATGTACGCGCAATACTTTTATATGAGATATTAAATATTATGGTTTTACACATTGGCATTGTTTGTGCTTTGATCTGAGGATACACAAGGGATGTGGATACTGAATGGGCTTGCTGCTTGTGATTAAGAAGGCTAAACGGGAGGCTGTGTTCTGTTGACCCTGCTTGATGCACTGACGGTGAGCAGGGAGGATATCAGACCAGAGGGGAGAGCCTGAGTTTAGCTGGTGGTGGTGTCCCCTGCCCCATACCTTCACATTATTGCGAGTCTGTGCTGTTTTCACACCAGAGGGGTTTATACCTTGTATTTCAGTCTGCACTATTATCTTCAGTGTTCTCCCCAGAAATTTTTTCCAGCCGGGTGGCATGAAAAAGTAGCCGGGTGGGGCACAACCGGGGGATTGCAGGGAGTACATTTGAAATTGGCGCCGGTAGACTTGGGCGCAGGATACAGCGGTATATAGCTGATCCTGCTTTTTGCACAAGTCCGGGCCGTGTTAATTACTATTCCCCCTCCAGACCGCCATGGATGGTGGGGAATGAAATAATTCGGCTTCCAGCAATTGCTGGAAGCCCAATTATTGTGTTTTTTAAGCAACTTTGGCTCCGTCTTCTGACGGAGCTGACGTTACTCACTGAGCGCCGCTATAGACTGATTCCCATTATAGTCTATGGCGGCGCTGGCTGCGCCCAAATCTAGCAGCGCTGAAAAGCACTGCTCCGAATGCAGGGCTGACGCAACTCTACTCACAGCATAGGAGGAGGAAACAAGCTGATGTTAGCCGGGTGCTCACCAAAATTAGATGGGTGCAGAATGTGGCCAAAAGAGCCTGGGGAGAACACTGAGCCTCCATATGGCTCTCATTTCAGGCGTGCTTTAAGAAATACACAATCTGTCTTAAAGGGACTCAGCTGAAAATCGTAAAAAGATTTTGGGGAGGAAGCCCCAGGTATGTATAAAGCCCCATCTACACAATACGATTCTTTGTACAATTCGATTACGATTCTATTTATGATCCAATTAAATCCGACATGTCCGATCGGGATTCGATTTGCCATTGCTTTGCAATGGCAAAGCGAATTAAATCGAATCCCGATTGGACATGTCGGATTTAATCGGATCGTAAAAAGAATCGTAATCGAATCGCACAAAGAATCTTATAGTGTAGATTGGGCTTAAATCTTTTTACTATTTTCAGCTCTGGTACACTTTAAAGTGAGCAGTGCTTTTTGTTATATTTGCAGCTACAGAAATCCGTCTGACAGTGCAGGTGAAACAGACATCATATAGTTAACATGTCCAGAGCTATACAGCTATATGTATTGGGCATCGTTAATGGTACCGGTCAAACACAATTATTCAGTCAATGGTTTTGGGGTTGATTCCTCTACCAATCACCTGATTGATAAAGTTTTCCTTGTTGTTTGTGGACCCCATCGATTGTTTCCGGCTGAATGCATTTATTCGATCAGGAATCGTGTCGCATGTCCATGTTCTACAGATTACTCTGAGAAGCTACAAATTCACAAAGATAAGAACTGTGTTTTTTGTGTGTGTGAAAATGCAAAGTGCAGCATGGTCTGAAAGGACATGCTGGCCCTTGTGATTTCACAGGTTTATTATTGTATCCTTGGGGTTAAAAAGGGTGGGGGAGGGGGAGAATAAACGTCAGGACAGATTTTTTTTTTGTGTGTGCAAACTGTCTGAGGTCACAGCTGAGCTGCCAGCTACATGCGTTTTGCCTGTATCTGTTCTGATCAGGTTTGTTCTCTTCAGTGCTGCGGTCAGTGAGCTCCGTTCTCCAGGCAGCCAAAACATCCCCTCTCTATGCAACTAGTCCGCAGCTGCCCCATACGTCTTGTGACAGCCGGGGGAGGAGGTGAGTGATTGCCTGCACTCCCCACTCCTCTCTAGCCTTCTAAACACAAGTGCCGTATATTTCACAGAGACGGGCAAGTAATTACGGAATACACACATTCAGAGGGGAGGGAGGGAGAGAGGCAACTGACCTAATGACGCAGCTGTGACAAGGAAAGGAGGCTCCGAGAGTCCGAATTACAAAGCCAAACGGCCTTTATAGTTACACAGACGCCAGAGTCCCTTCTCTGTGACTGACTGACTGCTTGTATCGTTCCTGGAAGAGCACGCTGCAGTCAGATGGTCCCGCCCACCGCCGAGCTGAGCCAATACCTGGACGAGCCTGCTGAAAAGCAGGAGATCTCGTACACAGAGAGAGAGAGCCCAGCGTGTGAAGCAGCCGGGCGGGGGGCTTACCTCACCCGGGCGGCGCGCCCACCTAATTGATCCTGGGGAGAACACTGATCTTGCTTTGTGTTTGTTTATTTTGAGGTGTTCCATGCACTGCTCCTTATCAGTCAGGGACTCCCTCTCCAGGTGTCCTTGACTGCAGTAGGGTCTTCTCTACTTATTGGACCACCTGCTACCCCGGTGGTCCAAAGGTTACTGTTGCACCAGAACACTTACACACTCAGGTGTCTAGAGGTTAGACATATTTGATTATTGGCGATTCTGCATTTTCCCAATAATCAGGTATATCTGTATTCTTGGGGATACTGCAGATCGCCAAGAATCAGATTCTCTCTCTGGTTGCTGACACCTATCGTTACATAGCTCAAGTAGTATATATATGGTAGCTCTTGCTGCATATAAGAGGCTAAAGACATCTTCCAGAAGCAGGTTATGCCCTCATTGCAGCCCAATCTGCCCACATAACGGACAGTCGCTGTTTCGAATGGGTAAACCATTCTTTGTCAAATGATAGCATCACTTGACAAAGAAGATAACATCACTTGACAAAGAACGGTTTACCCATTCGAGAATGTGACTGTCCGTTGTGTGGGCAGATTGGGCATAACCTGCTTCTGAAAGATGTCTTTAGCCTCTTACATGCAGCAGGAGCTATATATACTACTTGAGCTATAATTACATCCTAGATGTTTTGGCTTTTTTTTTTTTACTTTATACTTTTTTAGCCAACCAAATTATGTCCAAATGTCCTGTAATTCGAGTAAGATGCGACCATCTCCTTTTGCTCTGTAGACTTCCTGATGGAGAACTTCACAGAACAATGGCAGATTTGCTTATAGGGCAGAGATCATGCTGCTTGCAATAAAACATCCTGCTATTTTTCACATTCATAACTGTATATGATAAGATATTATGCAAATGTGCCTGTTGTAGCACGCTCTCTAAACACAGAAGACGGCACAGTTTACTTCCTTATCAGTTTTTACACCATTAGCACATTACTGACCTTTCCTTTCTTTATTTTAGTTTCACCAACCCATGTTCCACCGCAAGGAGCATTTCATCTAGGAGCTTGCTTCCCTACACAAAGATGAATGTGGACAATGGTAAGGCGTCCAACTAAATGGCCTAAAAAGATAATGAGGTGAACTGTGGCTTTAGTATTGTTTGTTGTAAAAGGATCAGCTGGATATTGTGTGTTGTGCAGACACAAATATACTTGATGCAATGTCGGGCACCAGACCAGTGACAATAGTGCAAATATGTGATCTGTCATGAAATTAAGGTGATCCTGAACTGAGCTTGAGCAATATAAACTGAGTCTATGAAGATAAAATACACAGAGTGAAAACTGCATGCAAAATATCTGTAATGTTTTTCTCCATAACAATACCCAGTAGAGATCTTTGTTTTTTTTATGATATAATGAATTGGTTGTGTAGTACGGATAATTACTAGAAGATTAGTGGCAAAGAAAATATTCTCATATTTTTATTTTCAGTTATATAGTGTTTTTTATAACATTGCATCATTATCTAATATTTACAGTTTACACACTACTCAGCATTCTAAATGTTTTTACAGAGCAGTCTTGTGAACTATTGACCTGTCTTTTGGAGAGAAAAAGAAAATACAGTGACTGACAGTTAAGATAATAAGCTTCAGAAGACAGAGCTTTCTACGACTTTGAAAGTCATGGAGCTCAATGGCTTTTTTGCTTAGATAACAATTGGAGTTTCTTAACTCTTCCTGTACTGGAAACAGTATTAGACTGATGTCTCTGCTCCTAATGTTTTATTTCTTGGCTGTACTACACATACAAATCATTATATCATATTTTTTTTTCGCTTCAGTGTCTCTTTAAATAGGTCCCTATATGTCCCCATTTTCTTTTTTTTACCTCGTCTGGGTGCTGAACTGCAGGAACTGCACAGTTCCAGCAGGATCATGGGAAGTTTTTTTTTAGCTACGGTCACAGGCTTTTCTCAGCATGCAAATAGCAGAAAGCTTTCTATTTTGGATATGACAAGGACACTATAACCTGAAGGAAATTGAAGAGTTTACACAATGATGTAAGCTTGTTGTCTATGTGATTTTTGGTGTGAGAGGGACAGTAAGTGTGTGGCAATAGGGAGGGAAAATTAAAACTGAGTTGGGTTGAAAGAAAAGAAAAATAAAGTGCAGAAGTGATGTCACTTTGGGCATCACAGAGAAACGGTAAAGATGGAAGCCAGCATAAAAATCCTTTTCCTTTTTTTTCATATCACATATCCCCGAAATCTGACTGTGAACACTAAAAAAAACAGTATAGGTAAACGAAATAAACATGATAGGTAAACTCAACAAAAAGATGGACACCGAGAGCCCTATATAGTGTAGTGTGCACTGGTAAATGAAGGTGTGTGGAAAGAGTATATGTAGTATACTCACAAGTCAGGGTTACCACATATGCAACCACTGTAAAAGCAGGTGGAGAGATTAGACCTGTCCCCACTCAGGATTAAGAAGTTGCTCTCTGTAGATCAAGAAAAAAAGGGGTAACACCACTCCTCCAAGGGTGGATATGTATAATGTAGTATGGATACAGAGGCGGCGGAAGGATAAAAAGATCTAAAACATTTAAAAATGAGGAGGTAGTTATGGACTTACCTCCTCCAGGCAGACACAAGAAAATGCCAATCAATCTTCAGCAAAACAATTTATTTACATACTCCAGTAAAATACAACGCTTTTCGCGGGAGTGACCCGCTTCCTCACAGAGGCGCATGGCATAGTACCAGACCTGTTTTTGTATATGCTCCATCTTATTGCCTGAGGAAGCAGGTCACCCCCGCGAAATGCGTTGTATTTTACTGGAGTATGTAAATAAATTGTTTTGCTAAAAATTGATTGGCATTTTCTTGTGTCTGCCCGGAGGAGGTAAGTCCACCACTACCTCCTCACTTTTAAACGTTTTAGATCTTTTTATCCTTCTGGCGCCTTTGTATCCATACTACATGATAGGTAAACTATTTACAATAGTTGGTCTCGAAAGTTCTGTGAGCAAAAGCAGCTTTAAAACAACACTGGATAAAAAGTTGTTCCCAAAACACTGTACTGCATTAAGTCAGTGAAAAGAGGAAAAGGGTGGTCCTTGTTCCCCTGCTGTGTCACATGTCCAAGCAGAACAGAACAGAAGCTCTCAAAATGCATATCACTAGGTATAGACAATATGTAATGCATATATATAACATACTACTGCTGACCACTAACTAAACCATCAGAAATGTCCAAACAAAGCTTTTGGTTAGGGGTAGTACCACTGCTTACATATGGTAGTATGCTCCTGTAGTCCCCTCCCCCACCCATATGGGATTTGCCATCACCAGTCTCAATTCAAAGAATCCGCCTATTGAGTGCACTCCGGGTCAGGACCCAATTTATGCCGGGAGATGCATGCCACAATGCATGCTGGGAGCTGTAGTCTATATATCTCCCTGGTGGGAGCTGCATACTACAGCTTCCAGCATGCACTGCGGCATGCATCTACTGGCATAAATTGTGGTCGGGAGTGCGATTCATAGGTGGAGTCTTTGAACTGCAGCAATGGAGCTCTCCCGGCCCCCCAATGGCACACTGCGTTAGAAGACTGCCTTATGGGGAGGTTCATTGTGAAAAAAAGGGTGATGGGTGCTCTAAGTGCACTTTGAGTTTCTTAAGCAGCTTTTCTGTTGATCAGAAAACAAGCTATAGCTTCTTGTTGTTTCATTTTTTATTTTTTTTTTACTTTTTGTTCCATACAGTATATCATAGCATGAAGTTGGCACCAGAGAGGTTCAGAAAGTTCACTCTTTTATTAGCCATAAGTAAATGTAATCAAAGGAAGTTATCTTTGGCTAAATAATGTATAACGCTATCTTTCTATGTCACCTTGGCACATACAGGCAACGCTACAGACATCAATGATAACAGGTGAGTCACAGGAACAGAGTGCTGTGTAATAAGGCATGACTGGTTATTCACATGGTCGTCACATTAAATCACCTCACTGGGCTCTATTCTCAAAGACTTCCCGCATGCGGTAAAGTGCATGCGGGAAGTTACCGACCAAAACACCGCCACATTGAAATTCTCAAAATGTTACGCATGTTTTTTCCGCATGCGGAAAAAGTGTGGTAAAAGTGTGGGATTCATACGGAAAAATTTCCGCAAAAGTCGGTATTTTCTGCAATAAAAGATCAATTCTCAAAAATGTTCAGGCGCATCATTTCGTCGTTAATTACCGATTTTTTTATCACCTACAAGTAGTAGGTGATATATTCCGCATCCCATTAACTTTAATGAAGTCTGGAGGCTTAAGGGCTGTGCTTGCTGGACTTTAACTTTTTTTTTTAAACACTTTTTCATGCGACCTTTTTACCGCATGATTCCCGCATGAATAATTGCTGTTTCCGCATCTTTTTTTCCGCATGCGGCAAACATGCGGAAAATGTTAGAGAATGCTGAAAAAATGCGGAGTTTACCGCTGGCGGAAATATAGTGGTAAAATTTTGCGGAAAAGTTTGGTCTTCGAGAATACAGTTAAAGAATGTGCTTTTTCCAGTGCTACACTCACTGCTTTTTAATGAACTTAGTGTTAGTCCCAGACATAATGGCTGTTGTTTTTTTTTTTTTTTTATTCAGGAAAATAAAACACAGTTCCATATCTGCAATTTAAGTGGAGCTGAACACACAAAGTTACAGCGCATGCTCATTTTCAGAATAGGCCATTGGTGCTAAAGGAAGGCACTGGTCAAAGTGCCCCCCAAGTCATTTAGGAACCACTATTGCTAAAAATTGTGAAATTTAAAATACATAAAAACCCATAAATAAGAAGTACCCGTACATTTCTCCCAGAGTAAAATGTGCTATAACTTACTTTTCTCCTACTGTATGTTGCTGTCACTTACAATAGGTACTAGAAATCTGACAGAATTGACAGGTTTTGGACTAGTGCAGAAAAAGTGGGATCAGCACATCACCAGGCCGCCTCTGAATGGCCTCAGCTCAGAGATGCGCTGAGCCCCCCCCAGAAACTACAAACGCACCTTGAACCCAAACAGAGGCTCTGCATATACACCAAAGAAAAACTAACAAGTGGGAGCAGCTGACCAGAATTAAATCAAACATAGCAAAGAAATGAACAGCGCTACTTAAAAACAGATGAATGCTTACCTGCAAAAAAGTGCAGACCCCACTCATGGGATACAAATACACAATGAGCACACATACAACCTGTCTACCACTTGGAGGATGTTAGTTTCCACTAACAGCTTGCATGCAATTTGTTAGGTACTCGTCCCTCCCACTGTCGAAGAAGTCTTTCCTCCATGGGAGGGGACCTAACACTAACTAAATCCTACCTATGCATATGCATAGCCTGGGCGCGCTACCAGTAAAATTAAGAATTGCGCAGAAAAAGTGGGATCAGCGCATCACCAGGCCGCCTCTGAATGGCCTCAGCTCAGAGATGCGCTGAGCCCCCCCAGAAACTACAAACGCACCTTGAACCCAAACAGAGGCTCTGCATATACACCAAAGAAAAACTAACAAGTGGGAGCAGCTGACCAGAATTAAACCAAACATAGCAAAGAAATGAACAGCGCTACTTAAAAACAGATGAATGCTTACCTGCAAAAAAGTGCAGACCCCACTCATGGGATACAAATACACAATGAGCACACATACAACCTGTCTACCACTTGGAGGATGTTAGTTTCCACTAACAGTTTGCATGCAATTTGTTAGGTACTCGTCCCTCCCACTGTCGAAGAAGTCTTTCCTCCATGGGAGGGGACCTAACACTAACTAAATCCTACCTATGCATATGCATAGCCTGGGCGCGCTACCAGTAAAATTAAGAATTGCGCAGAAAAAGTGGGATCAGCGCATCACCAGGCCGCCTTTGAATGGCCTAAGCTCAGAGATGGCTGTAGTGTCTGGGGGGGCTCAGCGCATCTCTGAGCTGAGGCCATTCAGAGGCGGCCTGGTGATGCGCTGATCCCACTTTTTCTGCGCAATTCTTAATTTTACTGGTAGCGCGCCCAGGCTATGCATATGCATAGGTAGGATTTAGTTAGTGTTAGGTCCCCTCCCATGGAGGAAAGACTTCTTCGACAGTGGGAGGGACGAGTACCTAACAAATTGCATGCAAGCTGTTAGTGGAAACTAACATCCTCCAAGTGGTAGACAGGTTGTATGTGTGCTCATTGTGTATTTGTATCCCATGAGTGGGGTCTGCACTTTTTTGCAGGTAAGCATTCATCTGTTTTTAAGTAGCGCTGTTCATTTCTTTGCTAGGTTTTGGACTAGTACATCTCCTTATGGAGGATTCTCTGGGTTTAAAAAGCACTTGGTGAACGCAGCAGTTGCTCATTCCAACTGCAAGAATAGTGTGCAAACAGATGGGGGGCAGCCTGCATCTTTGGATAGATTCTTTCCAGGGAGCATTTTGTAAATAATAAATAAAATACTGAGAATCCCCTATGAAGAGATGAACTAGTCAAAAACCTGTCACTTCCATCAGATTTCTACTAACTACTGTAAGTGACAGCAACCTACTATAAAAGTAATTTATAGCGAAGTTTACTCTGGGGAAAACACACTTCTTATTTGTATGTGTATATATATATTTTACAATTTTTCGCGATAGCATTCCTTTAACACATCTCTAAATATAAATGTGTCTTCTTAACGTGCTGTTGCATGCATGGTAACAGAAGTGTGCTACTACCTCTGTTACCATGCATGCAATTAACATCTGAAAACACAGCGTATGGGTGTGCTAGCTGCTCTGACTCATTTCTGTATTGTAAATATTGCAGGCGATAATTTTGTATTGACAAGCAATACTAATTTGAGGACACTTAAGTATAAGTGCACTAAAGTCCTGCACAAACATATGAGGACTAGGACTGTGGCCTGCAGGGATCGTGACTCAGTATTAGAATCATTGTACTGTGTACTGAATATATGCGTGGTGCATAAATTGCTTTCATTGTGCATTATCATTTTAATAGCTGAGGTATTTTTTAGTCAGACATTAAAATGAAGCAGTGGAATTCCATTGAGCAAAGAGTGGGGAGTGCCATTTCAAACAAAACAAATACCAGTCTGAGAATTGAATGCCTACTGCAATTATTTATACTATTGCAGTTATTTATTGCCAAACCTATCTTTTACAGAAGTGACTTGCCCTGTGGCTGCGAAGCTGATGACCAGTCCCAGTTATTTCCCCTCCATCAGGAGACAGCAGCCAGCTAATAACAGCATTCACATGATAAATTGTCTACCTGCACTTCCAGGTAATGTATATTCAGTATGTGGATCCTGTCATTAACAAACCTATACATTCATTTCATATTAAAGTATTACACCTGTAACAACAACAAAAAAGCCCCTATGGGGTACTTACCTTGGGAGGGGGAAGCCCCATGATCCTAATGAGATTTACCCATCCTCTGTAGCCTCAGGGATCCAGCGCTGCTCCCTCAAAAATTCCCCCAACAAACGCAGACAAGCGGATTTACCATAAGGCACTGTAGGCACATGCCTTCAGGCGCCTTCTCTCCCCAAGTGCCTTTCTTCTGCCTTGCCTATGCAAAGTCCCGAGCGGAGTGTAAATGAGAGGTTACTTACCCGAGTCTCTGAATTCCCCTGACCAGATCTCCCTTCAGAGAGGGGGCACCTCTAGCTACCTAATAATTGGGGGCACCTCTAGCTACATAATACTGAGGGTACCTCTGGCTACCTAATACTAAGGCATATATATGAAATCGCCGCCGGGAGACTTGGGCGCAGGATACAGCCAGTACATGTGTTATCCTGCTGCTGCACAAGTCCCGGCGGCGTTAATTGCTATTCCCCCTCCAGGTTGACGTGGATGGTAGAGAATTATGTAATTCGGCTTCCAGCTATTGCTGAAGGCCGAATTACAGTGTTTTAAAAGTAACTTCAGCTCCGTCTTCTGACGGCGCTGAAGTTACTCACTGTGCGCCGCTATAGACGTCATTCCTATTACGGTTTATGGTGGCGCCGGCTGCTCCCAAATCTCCTGCGCTGTTATTACAGCGTTCAATATTAAGGGGCACCTGTAGCTACCTATGACAGGCAAAGGAAGAAAGGGAGAACTGACAGCTGGGACAATCAGCACACTTGCAGCGCGGTTCATTGGATGTTTGTAGGCTTATGATGGGTAAAGTCTATGGTGCCAAGACGTCTGTGCCCAGGGTCCTGCGATGTAAATCCGGGCCAGAATATGTACCTTCAGGGTTCCAGCGCAGTAGCAGCTTTCCGATAGGCTCTGGTGGAAATAGCCAAGTCCAATCGGGTCCGCTCTATTGCCTGCATCTGCGCAGTAGAGGGGACCCGATCGGGATCGGCTTTTTCCACCTGAGCTTGAATGGGAAGCCATTACTGCACCAGCACTGGATCATGGTTGGTAAATATTTACCTAACCGATGTTTGAGGGCATCAAGCACTGTAATTGAGGGACGGAGGAGGAAGGGGAAGCCTCATTAGGATCCAGAGGCTTCCCTCTCCCAAGGTAAGTACCCCCCAGGGGCTGTTTGTTTCATTACAGGTTTCCTTTGAAGTCCACCTGAAGTGATGGAGGCTGCCATATTTATTTCCTTTCATACCAGTTGCCTGGGTCCCACTGATCTGAATCACACATGTGAAACAGGCATGCAGCTAATCCAGTCAAACATAAGTCAGATACATCTGATCTTCATGCTTGCTCAGGGTCTATGGCTAGGTACACACGATGCAATTTTATGACCGATTTACTGTCAGATCATTTATTACCAACTTGTCAGACATGTTGGAAATAATCAATCTGACAGTAAATCTATCAGAAAATTGCATCATGTGTACCTGGCATAAAGCTGGGTACACATGTCAGATAAAAATCTTTGGCAGAAGAGGAATCAATCTGCCACATCGGTTTGTCTGGATGGTTTGAAAGACTGATTGTTCTAAAGATACTGTACACACACAAAAGATCAGTTCATGCAAAAGACCCAGGAAATGCTTTTGTCATCTCTTTAAATCCTTCTTTTTTACTCATGCCAGTGCACATAAACGTTAAGAAATATCTGAAGATCTCATACAGACCTTGTTTTATGCTGAGAATATGCGAGTTGTTTTTGCAGCAGATAGATGGTTAGATAGATCATTTCCGACATGTCCGATCTCCCGTTCAATTATTTTGCTGCTCGATTCCTGATAGAGGTGAATGGAAAAAGATAAGAAAAATGAGCGGAAGAGAATTGAGTGGAGAGTCGAGTGGCAAAATCAATTGAGTGGAGAATCAAGCGGAAAGAACGACCCCGTATTCCCAACATAACAATCTATTGTTTGCAGACCAGATATGTCGGGATGGACTTTGGTGTTTGAGAGACAAATATCTTTGGTCGTGATCTTTGGTGGTTTCTTGTAAACTTTTTACAAAGATTATCTGCAGGTCTTTGATCTTTTGTTTTCCAAATACTTTTTATCTCATGTGTGTATGCAGCTTAAAGGCCCATACACATGTCGGATTTCTGTGAACGACGGGTCGTTTGAACGTCCCGTCGTTCAGTCGTTTGCCCGCTAAATCGGGCGTGTGTACAGACTGTCGTTCGCTCGATAAGAGTGAGTTTGAGCGATCCACCCGTCGTTCACGGAAATCCGACGTGTGTATGGGCCTTAAGGCTAAAAGTAGAAGCAGAGAGAGGATCAGCAGGACAACCAGGCAATCTGCATTGTGTAAAAGGAAATTAATATGCCAGCCTCTATATCCCTCTCACTTCGGGTTACTGACCACAACTACACCATTGCACATTAAATATACTGTATGTAGAATAGAGAGAATTTACAAGTAGAAGTGTTGTGCCTGTGTGTATTACAGGTGCAATTTTGTGTATTTTATAAACAGTAAAGTTAAAAAAGTAACTTTAACCACTTCACCACTGAGGGGTTTTACCCCTTGAGCACCAAAGCAATTTTCACCTTTCAGCGCTCCTTCCATTCATTTGTCTATAACGTTATAATTACTTATCACAATGAAATTAACTATATCTTGTTCTTTTCGCCACCAATTAGGCTTTCTTTAGGTGGGACATTATGCCAAGAATTATTTTATTCTAAATGTGTTTTAATGGGAAAATAGGAAAAATGTGGGAAAAAAAATATTATTTTTTAGTTTTCGGCCTTTATAGTTTTTAAATAATGCATGCTACTGTAATTAAAACCCATGAAATGTATTTGCCCTTTTGTCCCGGTTATAAAAAAGTTTAAATTATGTCCCTATCACAATGTTTGGTGCCAATATTTTATTTGGAAATAAAGGTGCATTTTTTTCAGTTTTGCGACCATCCCTAATTACAAGCCCATAGTTTATAAAGTAACAGTGTTATACCCTCTTGACATAAATATTTAAAAAGTTCAGTCCCTAAGGTAACTATTTATGTATTTTTTTTTATTGTAATTTTTTTTTTTTTAATTACAAAAAAAATAAAATTGGGGAGTGTGGGAGGTAATGAGTTAATTTTTAGTGTATAACTAATATATTTGTATATGAAAAATGCTTTAGGGTGTAGTTTTACCATTTGGCCACAAGATGGCCACAGTAAGTTTTTGTTTATGTGACCTGCAAGTGTACAGGAAGTACGCTTGCAGGAAGGGTTAGGAGGCTGGGAAACTGTTTTTTTCTTACAATGATCGCTGCTTCTCGTAGAAGCAGCTGATCATTGCGGGGGGCTTAGATCAACGAACGGGAAAGGTTTTTCCCATTCATTGATCTCCGGGCGAGCGGGCGGCGGCGTGCACGAGCGCGCGCAGACGAGTGAGCGGGAGCGCGGACAGTGGCGAGAGGTGCGGATTTCTCTGTCCCTGGGGGTGAAAGGATGGAAAAAGGGACAGAGAAATCCGCACCGCTGGGGGTAAAGTGGTTAAAGTAAGTGGCACAGAGCAATATTAAATTATTGTTAGTCAATATAAACATACACATGTCTAAAAAACAAGCTGGGTTAGAGATGCCCAGTATCCATTTCTCAAGTTCTACATGCCTCTGCAAGCCACCCCTGATGCCTCTCTGTAGTTGGTAGGTGGGCTCAGTGTCAGGCTGGATCTGAGAAAGTCAGCCTAATGGTGGCCATACATGGTACAATTTTTTCATACAATCTTACCATTTCTATGTAGTATAAGGGTAAATTAAGTGAATATACCGAAAGGATAATTTAGGCAGTTCCCTTATACTACATAGAATTGGTAAGATTGGATGAAACAATTGTACCATGTATGGCCACCTTAACAGAGATCTTCTGCATCTCCCACCATGTACACACCATAGGTGGACACCAGTGATGGCCACAGGGCACCATAAACCAGCCTGTAACAACTGGGAGTTGTACCATTTTACTTGAATTCAACTACACACTCAACACTTTTAAAAAACATTTAAGAAACAATGTTTTAACTGTGACAAAGCTTAAAGAGGAACCGTAACCAAGAATTGAACTTCATCCCAATCAGTAGCTGATACCCCCTTTCCCACGAGCAATATTTTCCTTTTCTCAAACGGATCATCAGCGGGCTTTGTATGGCTGATATTGTGATGAAACCCCTCCCACAGTGTGATGTCAGCGCCTCACAGCACTGAGGTACTGACATCATACTGTGGGAACCTTGTTGCATTGTGGGAAATAACAGCTGTTTCCAACTGCCAAAAAAGCAAGCAGCATCTCCTTCCAGTGACATCGCCTGCCAGCAGTAAAAATGTTACCATATGTTAAATGTCACAATGTAAATCAGGGAGAGGAAAGATTTTACAATGAGCAAACACTGACTAAATCATTTATACATAATTTTTGTTAAAATTAAGCACTTTTTTATTACACTATTTTCACTGGAGTTCCTCCTTAAACAAGAAAAACAATTGTTTGCTTGTATCTTGGTGTCGGTGTAGGTTTAATTTGTTGCCATAAAATTTTCAATGCCATTCTGAATGAAAATGTGCCAGGCTTTTTGAAGCAGAGCTCCCCAACCCTTTCCTCAAGGCCCAACAACAGTCCATGTTTTGTAGAAAACCACAAGCTTGCACAGGTGGGGTAATAAGTGTTGCAGCAGAGCTGATTGACTACCTCTGAGGATTTCCACAAAACATGCACTGTTGGTGGGCCTTGAGGACAGGGTTGGGGAACACTGTTTTAAAGCACCTCTATCATGAAAAAATGTAAAATAAATGTGTATTAGAGTAAATGTATTTTTTTCCTATGTCACAGTAGGTGGTAAAACTCTGAGAGTTTGAAGACTAGTCCATCTCCTTATGAGAGATTCTCTGGAATTAATTTATTTTCAAAAGCACTCCCTGTACGACAGTGGCACAGTCCACCTGCCAGAATAGTGGCATGCAAGGAGACCAGCTTCCCAGTATGGGCCCTTTCACACTGGGGCCCTTTTCAGCAGTGTATCAGTGCTTTGCTGATTGCCAGAAGAGTTGGGCCGAACGGTTCGCCTGCGAACGGTTCCATGCGAACTTCCGTGGTTCGCGTTCGCGTCCCGCAGGCGAACTTTTCGGAAGTTCGGTTCGCCCCATAATGCACCATGAGGGTCAACTTTGACCCTCTACATCACAGTCAGCAGGCCCAGTGTAGCCAATTAGGCTACACTAGCCCCCTGGAGCCACTCCCCCCCCTACTAAAAGGCAGGCAGCGGCGACCATTACGGTCACTCGTGTGCCTGCATTAGTTAGAGTAGGGCGAGCTGCTGCACATTCTCTCTCATAGGGGAAGATTAGTTAGGCTTAGCTTGTCCCTGGCTGCATACCTGTTCTGTGAACCCACCACTGCATACCTGTACTGTGAACCCACCACTGCATACCTGTTCTGTGAACCCACCACTGCATACCTGTTCTGTGAACCCACCACTGCATACCTGTACTGTGAACCCACCACTGCATACCTGTTCAGTGAACCCACCACTGCATACCTGTTCTGTGAACCCACCACTGCATACCTGTTTAGTGAACCCACCACTGCATACCTGTTCTGTGAACCCACCACTGCATACCTGTACTGTGAACCCACCACTGCATACCTGTTCTGTGAACCCACCACTGCATACCTGTTCTGTGAACCCACCACTGCATACCTGTACTGTGAACCCACCACTGCATACCTGTTCAGTGAACCTGCCACTGCATACCTGTACTGTTCAGTGAACCCGCCACTGCATACCTGTTCTGTTCAGTGAACCCACCACTGTATACCTGTTCTGTTCAGTGAACCCGCCACTGCATACATGTTCTGTTCAGTGAACCCGCCACTGTATACCTGTTCTGTTCAGTGAACCCGCCACTGTATACCTGTTCTGTTCAGTGAACCCGCCACTGCATACCTGTTCTGTTCAGTGAACCCGCCACTGCATACATGTTCTGTTCAGTGAACCCGCCACTGTATACCTGTTCTGTTCAGTGAACCCGCCACTGCATACCTGTTCTGTTCAGTGAACCCGCCACTGTATACCTGTTCTGTTCAGTGAACCCGCCACTGCATACCTGTTCTGTTCAGTGAACCCGCCACTGTATACCTGTTCTGTTCAGTGAACCTGCCACTGCATACCTGTTCTGTTCAGTGAACCCGCCACTGTATACCTGTTCTGTTCAGTGAACCCGCCACTGCATACCTGTACTGTTCAGTGAACCCGCCACTGCATACCTGTTCTGTTCAGTGAACAGTTTGGTGTGTCAGTGTGAAGCAGTACCTTAATTACACTACCTGATTGATGTATACACATGCAAGATGTTTTAAAGCACTTTAGGCCTGTCATTTAGCATTTAATATGATTTCTGCCCTTAAAACGTTGCTTTGCGTCAAATCCAGATTTTTCCCGGGGACTTTTGGCGTGTATCCCACTCCGCCATGCCCCCCTCCAGGTGTTAGACCCCTTGAAACATCTTTTCCATCACTTTTGTGGCCAGCATAAATTTTTTTTTTCAAAGTTCGCATCCCCATTGAAGTCTATTGCGGTTCGCGAACTTTAACGCGAACCGAACCTTCCGCGGAAGTTCGCGAATCCGGTTCCCGAACCTAAAATCGGAGGTTCGGCCCAACTCTAATTGCCAGAAGTCTGCCTTATGTCCAACCATAAAGACAAAGTGCAGCCTATACATTAGGAATGGTCAATGAGAAATATTCAAGTTGATGCAGGATTGTGTGCATATTTATGCAGCTTGAAAATGGACTGCTGAGGTGGAATTCAATTGGTCCAGGCTCGAGCTGCAAAAATCTGCATACAAAATTTGCACAATATTGCATCAATTTTGGAATTATTGCATCTTGTTGGCTATCTCCTATTATGCATAGAGTATATATTAAAAACCCAAATCCAGTACACCTGATAACTTAATAACTATAGTGTCTATATATTTTTGGTTTTTGTCCCAACAAGGCACCTATAGCTAAAAAAAATCCTGTTTTCACAATTTGGACATGTGACCTGAGGCAGCCCAGAAGAAGAAATTGTCAACAAGGACTGTAGGCAGGCATTGTCATGTATTGGGGCAGGGCACAAACACAGCTTTGTGTTATGATTGTAGCCTGCAGCTTTGAAAGTCTGTGTTGCTGAAAATGCTCAGTAAAGGGGCATTGGATCTGGGACTACAGAAGTGATTTGTTTTACATGAGTTGATCTATTCTAGGTTATTACACTCCAGTCAAAACAAATACCATGTACCTATACAGTGCTAGGAAACCATTTATGCTCAGAGCTAGGCTTAAAGCAGACCCGAACTCTTGCACAGCACACAATAAAAACTTTTTTTCACATATAGTTGTTGAAGAAATTCACTGCTCTGTGTTCTGCATTTGTTTAGCTGATCAAAATGTCTAATTAGTGTAAATACTGAGGCTTAAAGAGTACCCGAGGTGGGTTTGTGACATCAATATTAGGACACAGAGGCACATTCTGCATACAATGCCCAGCCTCTGTGTCCTTACAGTGTGCCCCCAGTCTCCCCCCATGCTCTGCTGTTCCAATTATAAAAACTGCCAGGTTAGCGACACGCAGATTGTCACTATTCGGCTGTTTACCTTTTGGCTGCCACTCAGCGCCGCTCCCCCGCCTCCTCTATAGTGCGGCTCCCAGCCTGTGTCCCTTCCCTCCCCGCCTCTGTAATCCGATTGGAGGAAGCTTACTGTGGTGGGGAGTGAAGGGACACAGGCGGGGAGCCACCTGTGTTCCACTTTAAATAGCTATTGCAGGCTGAAAACCCATGCCGGTATATGCTGACACTTCTAAAATGACCTTTGTATGCAAATGAACATATGTTTTTGTGATTTTCATGAGATGCAGCTAGTTACTAATTATGTCAATCTCCACAAACAGCACAAGGCGTAGAACACCACAGCAGGCTATGACAGGTACCACACCTTTGTTTTCTGTGCTAACACACTCATCTATTAATCTCTCTGCTTTTTCTTCATTCTTTTTTTCCACTTCTAGTTTCCAAAGGAACTGAAGCTTATTCCCAGCATGCTGCAAGTTAGCTTCCTGTGGCCTCTGCTGCCAGACATTATTCTTCCTGTATGACTGTCTTGCTCAGTGTCTTTCTACCGTGCTCTGTTAATGTACTGTATACTAACAGCTGCTAATGTTTATTGTATATCTTTACAACTTTGCAATGCACTCAATTATGTACCCACTTGTGTTTTAAACTCAACCTTGTAGATTAACTTATGTATCTGTCAATTCTCACACTGTGTCATTTACATGCGGATAGAAAAGTACGCTCAGGAGTGGAATAAAAGGAGACAATGAAATAATGTAAAGCTGTTGTTTCAGTGTTTAGGCCGTAGGGAACATGTTTGGAAAGGTGGTTGAGCTCAAGGGAAAGTTTTATTCAATACAGACATTATTTTATTTATGAATGATTAAAAATACATGTATCCACCTGAATGAGTTTGCTCCTGTTGCAACTTGTTTGGAAACAGAGTACAAATACAGTGGCAGTTTCTAGGTGAGAATATGTGACTGGCGGGCTTTTGATGATTTTTCATTGTTTCCACTTATTTATCGCAATTTGGACAAAAAATATGCTATGGGCCCATTTAAGTTTTGCTTTTTTGATTTCTTTGGGTAACAGTTTCCTATTGATTATTGAACCAACTCTCAGCTGAGCTCTCTGTCCTATGAAGAGGGGACAATGGGAGGTGTCCCACTGTGGTGTACATGTAAAAACAGCAATTGGACATTTTGGTGCACAGTTAACATTACTGATAGTCTATTTTAACCCAAATCTCACAATGAGCATCTTCAACCTACATCTAACACTAACACACGCTGCTAAATGATACTGCTAATTTGGTCCAGCGATAAATCCCACCCCCAAGTACGTCGTGCCATAGTTAAACAGCTGGCGCTGCCATGTAACTTTCTTCTATGGGTCGCAAAAATAACTAGGTGCCAATTATGTACCATAATTTCCTGTCTTCACCACTGGAGCTGCAATGGAACAAAATAAACAATGTCACAGAGCCAAATATTAAAGTATACCGAGCACCTGGGTGCTGCAATTATATTAAACAAACCTTTCCCTAAGGGAGGTTTTAAACTGAGTGGGCTTTTAGGGTGCAGTAATCATTTACTTACCTACTTGGGGGCTGCTCCATAGCCCCCTGTCTATATGTAAGCCCCCATCTTCTCTCGCTCAGTGCTGCAGGTTGAAATTCCTGTAATGATACAGCTCATCACAGGCGGCCACAATGCATGCCGAGGCGCGCAAAACATTGTGGGAGATTACTTTTATTGATGTGGTTACACCTCCCTGATAAGAGATGTAATTAAATCAGTGGGAACTACATCTACCGACATGCATCGCCCGTGACCTGCAATAATTGTGGCCTATATCAGCCTATTACGCACTATGTTGTTTCAACATGCGGTTCTTCAACACCAAGCCAGTGAAGACGGATGCAGCCAAGCATAGGTAAGTGAATGCTTTCTGCACCCGCATGCATCGCCTGTCGTCGGCATTGATTGCGGCCTATATCGTCCTATTACTCACTATATTGTTTGAACCTGTGGTTCTGCGACACCAAGTGAGAGAAGATAGATGCAGCCAAACATGGGTAAGTAAACGCTTGCTGCATCCCCAAAAATCAACTTAGTTTACGGACCATCCTTTGGGGGAGGTTCGTTTGACAAATTTTGAAAAAGTAGTTATAAGTTCCTTTTAGGAGGCCACTGATATAGGGAAACATCTTTACAAACACTAGATGGTCACACAAAGCAATCACAGATGTTTTTCGAATAGTGAAAATTTAGCATATGTCAGTAGCTTTAGGTTTTATTGATCTGCTTTGCCAAGACTGAATTAAATGCCTAATATTAAAACTTAAAATTAGAATTTTTTATTGTAATTAGTCAAAGCCACTGCGTAGCTTATCTGGAGTGAATAAATCACTTTTGGTCCACACCATCTAGGTCTGAGATGCAGGGGAACAAATTGTCTAAGACCTCAGCAAAGTGTCACGTAATTATTAATTATGGAGACAGGCATATAACTAGATGGGAAGAGGAGGTCCGCCTCTTGTCTCAGGAGATGGCAAAAAGCAGGGGGAGACTACTTCCTTGTAAAAGGAGAGTTAAACAAATGCACTAGCTAGAGTTTGTAAAATAAGTGCTTATTTCATATAATAAAGAGCAGTACAACCATTGCACCCCAGATCATTTTGTGTAATTTTTTTAGAGATTTGATGGCTTCTAGAATTTCTTCCAAAACACATGGTGCAATCAAGCTCTTAGCCCCATATGCAATTCACTTTTTCACCTGAGTTTTCTCCTAGAAGATAATTTTTAATCTTTGATTTAAAATAACTTTCCAGCATTTTTCAACTAAAAGAGTATCAAAAAGTAGCTGAAAAAGTACTTTCTTGCTTTCTGGTGGCTTAAAAGGCATTTTATTGACAAGTTTAAAATTATCACCTAGGAAAAAACTCAGGTGAAAAAGTGAATTGCATATGGCCCTTAGTGTCTGTACAGCTGAGTATTTGGTCTAGCCAACTTTTTACTGACTTAAATACAATTTACTGTAAAACTCTGTAACAAATGTTCATCACCGGGATGGACAAAGATTCAACCCCTCTTTTTTTTTTCTATAAGTGAGGGCTTATAAAAATTTGTGAGTTACCCATCAACGTAGTTGAATAATTGACGTTTCATGCAGACTTGAATCTGATTGGTAGCTATGTCGGAAATCAATTTGTATTACAAATGAAGGTGCCTGATCTATGAGTTTCCTTGGCTGGAGATTATTATTAGTGAACATGGCCCTTATTCAATTCACTTTTTTTTCTAGGGGATAATTTTTCACCTGCTCTTTAAAATAACTAGTCAGCACTTTTCAATTGAAAAAGTACCAAAAAGTAGGTGAAAAGGTAATATCAAAATTATTCTTGCTTGCGAGTTGCTTAAAAGGCACTTTTGATAAAGTGTTAAAATATCATCTAGGAGGAAACTTAGGGAAAAAAGTTAATTGAATAGGGGCCATATTGCTGCAAACCTTGCTTGTATCCATTAAAAACTGTTTGCTGTTAGGTTACAAAAGGTTAGTGAATTATGAGTGCAATTGTGGTCATAGTGATATCGTTTTTCAAATTACATCCAGCCTGTCTTGTATTTATTAAAGAAAAAGCAGTCTTTGTGGGGTTGTGCATGCAGATAACTGTAGTTGGCTTGAACTGATCAGCAGTAATATTGTTGTGAAAATTAGACGGGCTATCCTCATACCCTGGGCCTCTCCAGCAGTCAGCCAGCTGCTGAGGGCAAGCAGAGGCATGGGATCCTATGTGTGAAGAAACATGTCTCCCCACATTGACTCCGAACATCATGTTTTTGCAGACAGGCACACTGTTGGACACTTGTGATCAGTTGGTTGGCAAGCGCAGGAAACTGTTTTTAGTAGGCCCCAGCCCTTACTGTTCATAATCATTGCCTTATGCTGTGGAGCATATTCTACTACATATGCAACTACAGCATATTAGACCAGGCAGTAACAACCATTGCTGCTTGTCTGCACAGTATAGCCGTTAGCTACCTTTACTGTTCATTATTGTTGTTTTGTGTTGTGGAGCTTATTCGACAAGATTTCATGTTATAGCCAACACTTAGTACCAGAGCCGTTTGCTGCACAGTATAGCCATAAACTACCAACTGTTCATCATGACTTTTGTAATATGAGTCTTATTTGCAGCAGATCAGACCAGGCATTCATCAACAGTGCTGCATGGTCAGCAATATATAGCAACATTTTAAAATATGGTAAATATGCCTTCATTGCTCAAAGCATGTAAAACATGACAGGGACCTTTTGTTTCACTTGGTTGCAGTAGTTTCCCACCAGAGGCCAACCAGAATTCTTAATCATCGACTTCAATGGAGTTTGGATCAACGCAGTCCAAATACAGAACATTTTATCAGTTTGGATGGACTGCATATTTATTGAAAATAGGCATATCTGAGCAACACTAATAACCTTTAGTCATCTTTTGCTATGGTTGAATATAACGGTGGTTGGATTTGCAAACTTTCCCCCCTTAATAGTAGATTGTATTTCACAAACTTTAGCCAGGTCTGCAGCATGACTTTGGTTCTCCAAAGAGCTGTGGTCCAGAACAGCTTTCATAAACCAAGCAATGTCTACAATAAAAACTTTACTCAGTCATAACCACTAATCAGATTTCAACCTGATGAGCAAAATAACAGATGCAACATAAAAAACAGGAATCTGACAGATTAAGACAGTACACCGAAAACTTATTGCAGCACAAGGTGGTTCTCTAGAGAAAGCAGCTACTAGGGCAGGATAACTCACTTCATTGGGTGGCGCTAAACTGAGGCACTGGCCCCCTGGGAATCATTGTGTCCCCTTGAACGACCCTCCCCTTCCCGGACACCCCTCCCCCCGCTCAGTAACATACAGTTAACTTCCAGACGCCAACAGCGTAGAGCGAATAGGATGGGGTCTGTAAAAAAATTTGCCATGTCTATGTAGGCGTTAAGTTAACCAAGGCTCTTCTTTATTTGACATAAATACCTCACAATACTTGCAAGATCACTTGTGATTAATGTATCTGGATGAGACTTATATTTGCCAAAAAACCTCTCTACCTCCTTCTGATTGTATGTTCTAACATTGACAGTGAACAGAAATAGAGTTTGAAGAATGCTTACAAGCTGAAATTTTTTTTTTAAAACTAGCCAATAAACTTGTATTATGAACTTCCTCCAATCAGCGTACAGAGGAGGGGAGGGAGGGGACACAGGTGGGGAGCCGCGCTATAGAGGAGGCGGGGAGCGGCGGTGAGTGGCAGCCTGAATGTAAACAGCCGACTAGCGATAATAATCCTGATGCAAAAACTTCCTGTCTGTATTATACAAGCTCTATTCTCCAGCAATACTAAGATAAGGAATTACACACACAGGGCTTGATTCACAAAGCGGTGCTAACCTAATTAGCTTTAGACGTGCTAACCAGGGTGCTAAGTAGGTTAGCACCGAATTTCTGAATCAGATCGCGCACTAAGTACCGCGCGCAAAAAAAACTTTGGGCAGCTCTGTGCAGTGCGCGCGTAAAGTTTTACGCGCATAAAGTTTTACGCACGTAAAGTTTTGCGCGCGAAAAGCTCGTTTAGACGTGCTAAGGGGGTTTTCACAGGCGTGCTAACAGTTAGCACCGCTTTGTGAATCAAGCCCACAGTGTTTCTCTCCCTCCTGCCTTTTCCCCTTCCCCTTGCTTGTAGGCCCCTTAAACACAGGTTGGGGGCTGAGATGATTTGTCGGTGATCTGTCTACAAAAGAAAAGCTTGCTAGCAAGTAGGGATTAAATCAAGCCTGCAAACTAGCCAAGTACATCTGTAGGTAACTTTCTTCAATAATAACACCATCAGTTGGACAATAATCTCTGCTCAAAAGCCTCTGAGTTCTGTTTGTGATATTACATTTGGTTCCTATCATTGCTAAACTAGTTGGCCTTAACTTTATAACCTGAATTAGCCAAAAAAATATATTAAGCTTCCCATACAAACATCAATTTTGATCACCCAAATGGACCCCACTAGTCAGCCATTGTGCCCCCCCCCCCCCCCCAAAAAAAAGCTAGAGCTGCCACTGTTCATTGCATTTAGTTTTCCACTTATTGGGTTATATTCACCATGCCCAGTTAAATTTCACATGTGCAGGCAGCACACATAAAGTATATTAGGCTTTACGCAAATTATATAACACATTACAAAAATTGCATAACTTCTGTTAGACATGCAACATTTACAATGCATATTACACAGCAACATAGACAGTGCATGCATAATGCAAGCTGTGCAAATTATGGAACATGCTACGTAATTTGCGTGAAGCTTGGCAAACGTTGCCTGTGAAGGTTACTGGAATTTAAAGAGACTCTGTAACAAAATGTTGAGCCTTATTTCTTCTATCCTATAAGTTCCTATGCCTGTTCTAATGTGGTCTGTCTTACTGCAGCATTTTCTAGTTGCACTGTCTCTGTAATAAATCTTATCTTCTTTCCTCTGTCGGCTCTGTCAGGCTCAGGCTGGAATGTGTGGAATGTGCAGCACTGCTTGTGATAGGCAGAAGCTTTACACATCCTCTCCAAGCTCTGCATGAGTCGCACAGTAAGCTGTTCTCAGCGTATCATACTCTGGTTAGAAGCCATGTCATTTGTTTGTAAACACTGCCTAAAACTGTTAATTACAAGCCAGGATTGCAGCAGGGAGTGACAGAAATAGCACAGAGGGGCCCAGGAGAACATAATGAAGAGAATGGTATGCTTTTTATTGTAAGAATTTTAAAGTACAGATTCTCTTTAATAAATATACTCCATTGTTCCTTAAAAGTAATCACTGTCAGATACAAATATATGTATTTTATTCTTTACATTTCTTCATTACAAATTGCTGAAGACAAGAGTGAAATTGACATTTGACTTATATTTTAAGGTTACAGCCCTTTGTATATTCAACTTTTCCTGACTAAATAAGCCTATGTAAAATAAATGTCTCTTTGATGAAGCTTTCCCTTGACGAGTATGTGACGCAAGGCACAATGTCATTATTATGGTAGGTAGAATATGAATGGGTTTTGAGTAAAATTACACATTTATTGTTTTATTTTTGGTTAAAAAAATATTAGGATAATTTACAATAAAGATACTTCAACAATATTCTGCTTTAACATTTTTTTTAAGGTAAAGGCAATTTACTAACTTATCACTACCAGGACTGATGTTTGTGATGTGTGCCCTAGTGTGGACGAACCATCGCACCACACCGAGAAGGTATCACAAAAGAACAAAGGGCAAAAGTAGAGGGATTGGAGCTGGTACAACAAACATGCCAATTTTATTTCCTACCAAGATAATAATCAGTTCAGTTAAATAGTGTGTACCCAGAGTTTGAATTATTAAGGCACAACTGAACTACCAGTAGGCCAAAAATTGTGATTGCTACTTACCTGGACCTTCTTCTAGCCCCTCCCTCCTCCCCCCCCCCCCCCCGCATAGTGTATCAGGTCCCTCGGTAAGGTTCTCTAGGTTAGAGATCATGGCACTTATTCAATTAATTTTTTCTCCTAGGTGATATTTTCACATCAATAAAATGCCTTTTAAGCCACCAGCAAGCAAGAAAAAAATCAGAATAATTTTGATAGTACTTTTACACCAACTTTATGGTACTTTTTCAACCGCAGAAAGCTGAAAAGTTATTTTAAACAGAAGATGAAAAATTATCTCCTAGGAGAAAACTTGGGGGAAAAAGTGAATTGAATAAGGGCTAATATGAGAGCATAATTGAGCCTACAATCCTGTTCTGAATTACTAAATCCCATTTCCAAATACAGATGTTAAAATATTACTTAATGGTTTACTAAATGTATTAATCAGAGTGCTCAAATCATTTTGTGAGAAATTCGTCTTCTCCAGGAGCACTGAGTACAAGGAGTCCGTAATCCGGCTCTGAGGGGTGGACTTCTCTGACTCCACTTAGACACCCCCTTTTTTTCCAATTGCTTTCAGCTCTTGTATCCTCTAAACAGCTGATCAATCATGTGATAATTGAAGATCATTTGAGCCCATCAGCTTCTCTGTTTTCATGCACTAAGATCTGAATAATCTGTTTAAAAATACACTCACCTAAAGGATTTTTAAGTACGCCATACTTACAGTGTTTGACTACCTTTCGCCTTCAGAACTGCCTTAATGCTACGTGGCATTGATTCAACAAGGTGCTGAAAGCATTCTTTAGAAATGTTGGCCCATATTGATAGGATAGCATCTTGCAGTTGATGGAGATTTGTGGGATGCACACCCAGGGCATGAAGCTCCCGTTCCATCCCATCCCAAAGATGCTCTATTGGGTTGAGATCTGGTGACTGTGGGGGCCATTTTAGTACAGTGAACTCATTGTCATGTCCAAGAAACCAATTTGAAATGATTCAGGCTTTGTGACATGGTGCAATATCCTGCTGGAAGTAGCCATCAGAGGATGGGTACATGGTGGTCATGATCATGAAGGGATGGACATGGTCAGAAACAATGCTCAGGTAGCCCGTGCCAAGAAAACATCCCCCACACCATTACACCACCACCACCACCAGCCTGCACAGTGGTAACAAGACATGATGGATCCATGTTCTCATGCGGTTTACGCCAAATTCTGACTCTATCGAGACTCATCAGACCAGGCAACATTTTTCCAGTCTTCAGCTGTCCAATTTTGGTGAACTCGTGTAAATTGTAGCCTCTTTTTCCTATTTGTAGTGGGGATGAGTGGTACCCGGTGGGGTCTTCTGCTGTTGTAGCCCATCCGCCTCAAGATTGTGCGTGTTTTGGCTTCACAAATGCTTTGCTGCATACCTTGGTTGTAACGAGTGATTATTTCAGTCAACGTTGCTCTTCTATCGGCTTGAATCAGTCAGCCATTCTCCTCTGACCTCTAGCATCAACAAGGCATTTTCGGCCACAGGACTGCCGCGCATACTGGATGTTTTTCCCTTTTCACACCATTCTTTGTAAACCCTAGAAATGGTTGTGAGTGAAAATCTGTGAAAAACTGAGCAGATTGCGAAATACTCAGACCGGCCCATCTGGCACCAACAACCATGCCACGCTCAAAATAAATCACCTTTCTTTCCCATTCTGACATTCAGTTTGGAGTTCAGGAGATTGTCTTGACAAGGACCACACCCCTTAATGCATTGAAGCAACTGCCATGTAATTGGTTGATTAGATAATTGCATTTATGAGAAATTGAACAGGTGTTCCTAATAATCCTTTAGGTGAGTATATGATGATTCACAAAAATTTGTATAATTCATGTGCACCTTTAAAGAGAACCCGAGGTGGGTTTCTGCAATCAATATTAGGACACAGAGGCACATTCTGCATATTATCACCAGCCTCTGTGTCCTTACAGTGTGCCACCAGGCTCCCTCCCATACTCTGCTGTCCCCCATTATAAAAACCGCTAGGCTAGCGACACACAGATTGTCGCTAGTCGGCTGTTTACATTCAGGCTGCCACTCACCGCCGTTCCCCGCCTCCTCTATAGCGCGGCTCCCCGCCTGTGTCCCCTCCCTCCCTGCCTCTGTAAGATGATTGGAGGAAGGGACACAGGCGGGGAGCAGCGCCAAGGAGGAGGCGGGGGAGCGGTGGTGAGTGGCAGCCTGAATGTAAACAGCCGACTAGCAACAATCTGTGTGTCGCTAGCCTGGCGGTTTTTATAAGGGGGGGACAGCAGAGCCCGTGGGGGGGGGGGCTTGGGGGCACACTATAAGGACACAGAGGCTGGTGATAGTATGCAGAATGTGCCTCTGTGTCCTAATATTGATTGCAGAAACCCACCTCGGGTTCTCTTTAAAGTAAACAAGAGATCTTGAAAACTAAAGATTAGATACTTATCCGGGGCTTCCTCCCGCCCTATAAACACGTGAGAGTCCCACGCCGTCCTCCTGTAGTCTGCCATTCAGCCGCAATCAGCCCGAGTAACTTGCTCAGTCGCGTCAGTCCAGGTCCACTATGCATGCATGGGAGGTCCACGCATACACAAAAGACCCAGACTGGACCTAAGCTAATTACCGGGGCTGACTGTGGCTGAACGGCAGACTACAGGAGGACGACGTGGGACTCACACGTGTTTATAGGATGGGAGGAAGCCCTGAGTAAGTATCAAATCTTTAGTTTTCAAGATCTCTGGTTTACTTTAAGTAGACGTCAGTTATCCATTCCTCCTCTGATGTGTAGCCACAGTGTTAATAGCATTCCCTGCTGGAGAAATAGTTTCTTAGTTGCAGTGCAGTACATGGGCCCCCGATACTAGTCCCGCATGTAAACAGCTGATCGCTGGTACCAGCCCAATCCTAGATTGCTGTCCATGCCCAGCTTATTGCATCGCTGGAGAACTAACGTTTCCTCTTGAGTGTTTAAATATAGGTCTGAATCATAATACTAAACTACTGGTATATGTCAGGTTGGGAAGAAATGGACAACTGACATTTACTTTAATGCTACTGTACATTTGTTCATTCTCTGCTATTAGAATCAGAATTTATTTCGCCAAGTACAACGGTGGATTGTACCCGGAATTGGTTTTGGCGCATACAGGGTCGTTGATGAAAACAAGAAAATAGCACGGTTAAGCATGGTACATACATAGACATGGGACAAGCATACATAGGACAACATTACAGTTTGTGCGTACATTTAAGCAGCGGGTCGTATACAGTTAAGCATGGTACATACGTATAAACAGTAGAAGCAAAAACAAAAGCAAAACAGAGAGCATTACAGCATACACGTACAGTTAACGTAATTCAAACAAAGCATTGCAGCATACACGTACAATTAACGTAATACAAAACATAGCAGACATACACTGATAGCAGGAACAGAAAAGAGTGGGACAGGAGGAGCAGCCTGAGAGCTGATACGAGCGCTGCCATTTTCGGCACTGGACGCTACACAGCGACACGCTCCCAACTAGACAGGTGCTACCGATTGTCCATGAAAGTAGAGAGGGTAGTGAAAGAGAGAGAGAGAGAGAGAGAGAAAGAAAGAAGGGATAGCTAGAGAGAGAATAAGGAAGAAGAACAATGAAAGTGAGAGTGGGAGTGGGGCCCCTTGGGCAGTGCGGTGTGACTGGATAGCGTCCCGTTTGGCTGTCTATGCCGCAGTGGTGTGGGATGGAGCTGGTGGGTGCACGGGCCCTGCCATGAAGCTGATGGTTGCAAATCTATTACAGTAGATGACAACAATTAACAGTGCTCACCAGGACCACACTGGAGCTTAGTGAGGGGTGCTGAAAGGTCACTCATAGCTGTTACACCATTTTAGTCATGTGCTTGCAAATTCAGTCCGGCTTGTCCTGGAATTACTGAAGAAAAGTTCTCACTATGGGCATACACACACAACTGCAATCACACAACTTTATCCGCTAAGTGATCTAAACTTCTTAGCAAGGGTTACAAAGTCATGCTATCTTAAAGGTGAATATTTTTTTTAAATTAAAATCAAACCAGGTTTGCAGGGTTCCTTAAATCGATTTTGGTAGGGTAGATGATATGGGATACACTAGGCTCGGTTCCCAATTGTGTAGAAAATGTATCCGCTCAGTACGCTTTCTATACCTCAGAGAAATGCAGGAAGCGGATCCTATTTCTGATGCACATACATGCCTGCTCCCTACGTTTGTGCAAAGCAAGTCGCCCCGTGTACCCTTTAGGGCTCGTTCACACTGTAGGCGTTTTCGGGTATTTTTACATGCGGGCGATTTAAAAAATCGACCACTAAAAGCTTGTGCAATGAATGTCTATGAGAAGGTTCATATCAGCGCAGATCGTTCAGTAATGTGGTGCATGGACCATTTTTGAGGCGATTCTGCCTCAATGGAATGTATAGAAGAAACGCATAACGCACACAAAATCGCTTTGCGTATCGATTGCGTTCGCGTTTTTAAGAATAAATACATTGTATTTATTATTTTCTGGATCAAAAAGTTCACTTCCTGACTTGAGTCAGGGAGTGAATTACAAAACCGCCTGGAAAAAAACCTCTTAGAAAACTAATAAGCACAAAAATGAATCCCACCCAAGCGCCGGGAATCGGTAAAAAAAGACACCTCAAAAACAGTCCAACGCAGACGGACGTGCGAACGGAACGCAATGTGAACAAGGCCTAAAGGGGAGATGAAATCTGTGAACAGACTGCAATGCCTGGCCCTTGTTTAAACAGATAATCTGACCATAGCAGACTATTTACACACAGGCATAAAGATGCTAGGCATTTTTGTTGTTCAGGTTTTTAAAATGTGTTGCTCATCTTTGTCAAGCATTTGTCAAGTATTTTGAAAGAAACAGGACTTGGGTGTTAGTGTGAAACCGAGAAGTGTACAGACACCTCACTCTGCTACAGAAGATCGACACGTCTGTTTTAAGGGAGAAGGGACAACAGCGTGGCACACAATGGAGCAACTTCTGGTGGGAGGGAGAAAAAGGGGAACAATGAGGGTTGCTGTCATTTAAAATCAGTTATTTTTAAAGGGATTCTGAAGTGAAAATAAAGTTTTGATATCATTAATTGAATGTCTAGTACAGCTAAGGAATAGAACATTGGTAACACAGATATCAGTCTCATATTTTTTCCAGTACAGGAAGACTTAAAGTGAACCTCCGGACTAAAAATCGACTCAGCAGCACTGAAAAGGCCTGGAGTTTCTTTAACAGTATCACAGCATCAGAACTTTGTTTCTCTTATCCAAGCCTCATTTTTAGCTGCACAGAAGAAAACTGCCCGGGCTTTTTCCCCCTGATGCTGTGCAAAGCATGATGGGATTTTTGATGTTGTTGCTCTCGTTCTGCTGTTTTGGTGCAATTTTTTTTTTTTTACATTTTGAATTTGACATTTGAAGCCTAGCGTGTGCAGCTGGGAGGGGTTATCAGGACACAGGACAGTTGGAACTGTGTCTCCTGCTCCTTGTCACCTCCTTTCAACCAAAAAGATGGCTGCATCCATGACAAAGATGGCAGCCCCCATGAATCACAAACATTTGCCTGTTCTTTTAAAACAGTGTGGGTAAAAAAATATATTACCTATCTATTCTAATTAACATAACTAATGTAACTTAATGACAGTATGTTTGTTTAGGCTGAAGTTCCCCTTTAAGTAACTTGTTATCTATGCAAAAGAACTTCTCTGAGCTCTGCGCCCCAACTTGGGTCAGCTACAGTGCTGTTTTCTGAAGCACTTATCTTAACCTGTCTCTCACTGTTTCTTGTTTGTTTAAGATTTTACTGCAAGAAAGTTAAATGGGTGATTAGTTCTGCTCTCTTTCATAGTTTAACTACCTAACGACCGTGTCACGCCGATGGGCGTGAACATGGCGGCAGCCCCAGGACCGCCTAATGCCAATTGGCGTCAAGTCCTGGGGCGGAGTTTTGCAGGAGATCGCGCGCGCCGATGTGCTTGCATCTCCACTTGAATGACGAAGCTCTGCTCTGCAATCAGTCTCCCAGCGGCGATTCCCACTAGGAGACTGTTAGGCAGCGATAGCGTCTATTTACAGCTGCATGATTTACGGCAGCGATGTACTGGGGACAGCTGTATGACATGGCTGTCTCCCTGGGAGGCACAGAGAGCGATCGGCTCTCATAGGCTGATGTCTATGAGAACCGATCGCTGGGATTGGCTGGTGGAGGGAGGGAGGGGTTAAAAAAATATGAAACAAAAAGTGAAATTTATAAAAAAATATTTGTAAAAAAGTAAACAAGCACCCCAACAGAGATCAGAGCCACCAACAGAAAGCTATCTGAAGTGACATGCAACATAGGGGTTGATGCTCTAACCCAGGGATCCCCAAACGCTTTGGGTCGAGGGCCGGGTCAACATACTTCAGACTGCTGGGGGCCGGAGTATACATAAAATGATGTAGAAGTCTTTGCGGGCCAGACAGTGAAGCATACTCAGGTGACAACCTAAAATCCAATTGGACAGCAGTGTCACCTGATGTGGAGTTTGATTGGAAACCAGCAAATTACTGCTTTCTGGCTTCCATGTGGATGGGTGGTGCCAGCACTGCTATTCTATATGTGGACCACCAATATTTAAAGATGTAGCTGACTGCATATATAAGTAATACAATTTGTGTGTGGGTGGCTGGTAAATAAGCCTCAGGGGGCCGCATTCAGCCCGCGGGCCTTAGTTTGGGAACCACTGCTCTAACTCTAAACTGAATTAGGACCACAACGGACAACAGACAAAGCAACCAGCCATTACGCCTCCAAATAGGTAAATCAAGTAGCCATCGTGCCTCCCCAAGCAAAGCATGTGTATACAGATACAAAAATTAAATAGTCATGTGTCACCAGATAAAAAAAAGTAACCATGCACCCTCTGGATACTAAAATTAAGTGTCAATTCTAAATGCAAGAATTACATATACGTGTACCTCCAGATACCAGGGTTGAATAGTCATGTGCCCCAAGTGTAAAATCTATGTAGCCATATGACCCCAGTTAAAGGTAGGGAGATACAAAAAAATAAAATAGTCACATGCCTCTAGATACCAGAACTAGGTACAGGGATCAAATAGCCCCCAGATAAAAAAATGGAGTAGGCATGTGTCCCTAAGATCATGAACTAAGTAGCCATGTGACCCCAGATATCAGTATTAGGTAGCCTTGTGTGCCCACCACATATTAGGTGCCCATGCAGAAAGCCGCTAGTGCGCCTGGGTAGGCAGGCTACTGTTATTATTGTTGTGGATTGTTAGGGGGTGCCAAGGCTTGATCGGACTGGCTGAGGACAGGTGGAAGTGTCATTAGGATCCAGAGGCTTCCCCCTCCCGAGGTAAGTGTCTGTTTTTTAAAGTCAAGGATTCCCTGTAGCCACCCTGGCGGTATGGACGAGCTGAGTTCGTCCAGGAAAAACATGCAAAAAGCGAGGGAAGAGGAGGGAGAGGCCACCCACAGCCCACATAGAATGGGAACCCCCACCGCACAGAAGGGGGAGTCCCTGACCGGCCAGCACCAGCCTGCACAGTAGGGCCAACTGTCACGGTCTCTCCGTGGCAGTTGTTTTGGCCCCCCCCTCATGGTGTCACGGGGCGGGAAGCAATCCTCACAGCAAGGAGAGACTAGTCCCGCCCTCCTGGCAGAGCAGGAGAGTCTGGCCAATAGCAGCAGCAGCAGCAGCTTTCCAACAGCCAATGCTGTTGCTGCTCTGGCCAACTAGAAGGAAGAGGAGTGAGGGGCATTATTCAACATAATCCCCACGCTGTATATACTCTGCACTGAGAGAGGAGACATGTGCAGAGGAGGCTGCTGGACATATTGGAGGAGTGCTGCTGTGCTGATCTCTGGGGATTATAACACAGGCATCCTGTGTTTATTTATCTCCACCATGTGCTGCAGACAGACCAGGAGATAAGAGATCCAGGCCTAGCTGAGTGAGCTGCCTCCCCAATGCTTTTTCAGGCTGCTGGTGACTCATTGATTAGATTTTAGCAGGCACACTGTCACTGAATTTGGAGAGGGAGGGGGTTTCAGTTATCTGATGACATGGCTTTGCAGCAGAGCCTTGTCATGCATGACATTTCCCTGCATAGGATTGCCCCTATCATTAGTGCATGGCATGAAAGTATATGGAGCAATGGCATTGTGAGCCTTGATACGGTAAGAGATTCTATAGTATCAGGGCTCACAATGCCATTGCTCTATATATTTTGTACGTTTGCATCCTGCATTTATTTTTTTCTTTTGCTAAATGTGATTTTGTGAAGGGGGGAGGGGGATGGACAGCAGTTTATCTTACCTGGGGACACTTCCAGCCTTCTGAAGTCATCCTGTGCCCTCCTGTGCCCTGAATCCACGATCCTCCACCCGCCCACAGTGCCCCTCTGACAGCTGCCAACTTTGCTTGGCTACTGCGCATGCGTGGTGCAGTGTTATGTGCAGACCGCTCCTGATATCAGAAGACATGCAGACTGGGACCGTGCATCCAGCATGCAGAGAGACGCTACGGATGAACTGAAGGTCACACAATCAGGGCGAGGGCACAAAAGGATGCAGGGGGCTAGAAGAAGGCACATGTAAGGTAAACTATTTTTCTCCCCCACTTTAGGTTCCCTTTAAAGGAAACCAGAGACGCCATAAAATTAAGATTTAATACTTACCCTGGGCTTCCTCCGGCCCGTAAGCACCGCTGAGTCCCTTGCGATGCTCCTGAGTGCCTCCCTTCTGCTACACTTCAGTCGGGGTCTTCCTTGTATGCGCATTAGACCCCGAGTGATGCGACTGAGCCAAATTATCGGGGGAAGACGGCGAGGGACTAAGACGGGCTTATGGGGCTGGAAGATGCCCCGGGTAAGTATCAAATTTGGCTGAAATCGACCAGCTTTCATCTAGGCCTGTGGGAGCGGCGGGATGTGTACCCACTGGACCTCTTCCGGAGTAATGTGGCACTCTGGCTGAGGTTCATTGATGACGTGCTCCTGGTCTGCGGGGAACCGAGGAACAGCTGTCCCTGTTTGTGGAGGGGTTGCAACGCAACTCAAGAATCATCAGGTTGACCTATCAATATGATAAAGAGGTGTTATCCTTTTTGGATTTATTATCCCTCACGGATGAGAGAAGATGCAGCTGAAAGACTTAATGAAAAAGACAGGGGGTCTCTGTTGACTGGGAAAAACAAGATGAGTGCTCTTAAGAAAGGAAATGATGTAATAAGGTTTGTGACCGGGTATGGCCCATACTAGAATGATTTACAAAGAATCCTTCAAAAGCATTGGCATGTATTAATGTTAGATGAAAAAATCAAACAATGCATTGGTGAAAGACCATTTATGACAGCCCGCAGGGCGAAGAATTTAAAGGACCATCTAGTGAGGTCTGAATTCCAGTCCACACAACCATCAACATGGTTGGACAGATATCCTAGAAGGGAGGGAATGTAACTCTGTGGATTGTGTGTCAACTGCAGGTATGTGGACAGAAGCAGAACTTTTACAAATTTTGATGGTACTAAAGACTTCGAGATCAGAGCCAATATTAATTGCAATTCGACACGTGTCGTATATGTGATAAAATGTCCTTGTAATCTACTTTACATAGGGAAGACAAAAAATCGGCTGAGTAAACGGATTGGAGACCATATTGGTAATATCGGGAATGGGGACCTTGATAGTCCGCTGGGGAAACACTTCATGGATTCAGGGATCATAAAACAACAGACTCCTTTTCGTGGTGGGGACATAGAAAAGAAAATCTATAAAATTGAACAGACCTGGATCTATCGTCTAGGGACACTTTATTCGAAAGGTCTCAATACAGATCTGAATTTAGTATATTTTTTATGAACTGACCGGCTGTTCATGTAGAAATTATGTCCTTGAAGGGGAACTGAAGAGAGAGGTATACGGAGGCTGTCATGTTTATTTCCTTTTAGACAATACCAGTTGCCTGGCAGCCCTGCTGATCCTCTGCCTCTAATACTATTAGCCATAGCCCCTGAACAAGCATGCAGCAGATCAGGTGTTTCAGTGGTTCAGACTTATAAGTCTGATCTGACAAGACTAGCTGCATGCTTGTTTCTGGTTTTAATCAGATACTACTGCAGAGAAATAGACCAGCAGGGCTGCCAGGCAACTGGTATTGATTAAAAGGAAATAAACATGACAGCCTCCATATACCTCTCTCTTGAGTTCCCCTTTAAATGTCCCTACTGTGTGCGATTTAGTCACTAATAAATCTGTATCTATCTATGTACATAGGCTAATTGCAATAATGGAAAGACTGTTTTGATGTTGCTGTCAAGTGTCTGATTCAAGAAAACTTTAAGGCAGTGATATGTTCTCTCTATAAATCCGGCCCCTCACCTTCATATGTATGGACAATACAAGAAGTAATTGCAGCCTTGAAGCTGTGTGGGCGTGAGCTGTGATGTCATGATACAAAAGAGGAAGAGTTGGAGCCGCCGTCACTCAATACCTTGAGAAAGACCCTTAGGGGGGGGGGGGGGGGGGGGTGAAACGCGTCGGTGGGCGAGGCTACCACGGGAATGCTCGCGTAGCGTCCACACTTGTAACGCTGTCCACACTGACCCGGCTCCTTGCACATGAGTGGATAACGCAGCGCCAGCAGCGCTGAGGCCTAAGCAGATGGAGGCGATTGTTTGTACAGCGGCGGAGGAAGTGCATTACACCCAGTGCACTGCTGTCAACGGAGGGCCCTGTGAGCCGGAGCTCACCAACTGAAGTGCGCAAGTATCATAGGTTGTACAGCCGCAAGATACTACAAGTTTGTGAAGCCCGGATGTGCCATACTGTGACCCCCTGTCCGCAAATGCCAGTGGATGAACTGTTTGTCTGCAGTAGTTACTTCATCGCCCGAGAAAGCTAATGGCCATTCAGTACTGCAGCAACATGTCATACCAGTCATAGGAAGCCGGTTTTGGCAATATAACACAGTGTGTGCGGTGTTCAGGTGGTGGCTGAGGACCATATTGTTCCTAGTTTGCTGGGTGTTTTTAGCAGTAGGCTGCGGCTGGGCGATTACACCTTGCGGGTAACTGGATCTGGTCCCTCTTAGATAAAAGCACGCATATCCTGGCCAGGTACTGTTTTTATTCTTGTGGGGTTTTTAATTGTGTTGTGAGATTTACATGTAGCTAAGGCTGTTATTAAAACGATTTTGTATGTGCATTGAGACAGCAGTCTTTTTAAAACGAATTGTGGTTTTACATAGAAAGAGCGACAAATGCGGAAGAAAGAAGGACAGAAGGATTGGGTTCCCAAAGAGGGACTGTCCCTCCAAAATAGGGACAGATGAGAGCTATGAGTACACGTTAAGGCACTATTCACACCTAAAAACGCAAACGTAAGCGTTTTTGTGTGCTTTTTTTCCCTCCTGGCGCTCCACTGCATGCTGCGTTTTTATAAAAAGCGATTTTTCAGAGCAGTTTTGTAATTCACTCCCTGACGCAAGTCAGGAAGTGAACTGTTTGACCCAGAAAAGAATAAATACAAATGCAATGGCTGCACAAGCGATTTTGTGAGCGGTTTGCCTATACCTTCCATTATAGCAAAAACGCCTCAAAAATGGTACAGGCACTGTTTTGCTGAACGCCCAGTGATATGCTGAACGCCCAGCACTGATATGAACCTTCTCATAGAGATTCATTGCACATTGTGGGCAATTTTAAAAATCGCCTGCGCTTAAAAAAAGGCAGAAAACGCCCCTGGTGTGAACGGGCGCTGAGCGAGCTTGGAGAGACACCTGTATACACACATGATTTCCAACTAGTGTGTTCACAACTTAACCCTCCTCCACTGAACAAAAGGACGTTTATTTGGTTATTTTTCGTGTTTAGGGGAAATACAACTCCAAGCTACATTCATCTAGCTGTGAAGACGATAAACTGGGCCTCAGTGATGAAGAGGTCGCTCACGCAGCAGCTTGTGCTTTCACTACAAGCGTAACCACAATCATCATCACACTACAGTGCTGGAATGCGGCAGCTCCGCCAGGCGCTCTTCATTGAAGATGCTGCCGCTTGGCTCGCCAGTTACTATTACTACACTTGGCCTGACGTGTGCTGACGTGAGCACAGTGAGACGAGCGGCTGGGTGGAGGTGGAGTTGTAGTGCGCAGGCGCGCCCGGCGCCCAGGTGAGTTGGGAGGGGCGGAGAGAGCGGTGGTGAGCTGAGGCCAGCGGGGCAGTACCGGGCGGCTGGGACTGAAGAGGAGGAGGCTGGTGGGCGGCAGCACTGTGCTGACATGTCCTCCTCGGCCGCTATGCCCGCCGGTGGCTCCTCTGCAGCTGTGGGGATCCTGCCCACCACCACTGCCAAGACCAAGACGAAGAAGAAGCACTTCGTGCAGCAGAAGGTGAAGGTGTTCCGGGCCAGCGACCCGCTCGTCAGCGTCTTCATGTGGGGAGTCAACCATTCGGTGAGGCCATGACTGACGCCCCTGGGTGGGGAGAGGAGGGACGAGGGTAGCCAGCCACTCACACCCCCACTCACCTGCTACAGCCCGTCTGCAATACTTTCCAAGAAGTTTGTTGTCTGTGGCTGCCATTGTGTCTTGTGGTCTTCTGTCACTGGCTTCCCCAGGATCACATTGTCCTACGGCCCATAGAACACTGCTGGTGTGGTGACGATTTTTGCAACTTTATAATATTTTGCAACCGGTTGCAATAATTTATACTTACAGTTATCAGAAAGTGCAACCTAACCATTGATTCCAATGTATTTATATTTTTTTTCACAACCATTCAGTTGATAACAGTCCTGATCACTGGCTTTCAACGATCTCAGCCTAGAAAAGTGGGCTTGCAGCTTACAGGTAGCCTTGGAAATTGGTTGCAAATAGATAAACTTTTGATAACTTTAAATTGAAGTAAGTACTACATTTTAATATAAGTCGCTGATACCTGTATACCTGTTTATAGCCACTTGTAACAAACCTGAAGTTTCACTTTTTAACCACTTGCCGACCGCCCACTACCTATGGGCATTGGCAAAGTGGCACCCCCAGGACCGCGTAACGCAGATTGGCGGCAGCTCCTGGGGGACTGAATTGCCGGAGATCGTGCACAGTGATCCGCCAGCGTTAGGCTCCACCCACCACATTGTTAACCCCTCATCTGCCGCATAGTAAGCGTATAATACGCTTTGTAATGTATACAACGCGTATTATCCAGGCTGCCGCCTGCCCTGGTGGTCCCAGTGATCGAGAGACCACCAGGGCAGGAAGCAGCCCCCCTAGTAAGCACACACAAACACTGATCCTGCCCCTTGATCGCCCACAGCACCCCTCAGACCCCTTCTGATCACCCCTTCTGACCACTGTTTGCACCCAATCACCCCCCTAATCAACCATCAATCACTCCCTGTCACTATCTGTCAATGCTATATTTTAGATTAGGTCCTAAACTGCCCCCTGGGGGCTCCTGATCACCCCACACCCTTAGATCCTCCCCAGACCCCCCCCCCACCCCCCGTTCTGTATACATCTATCCTCCCCTGTAATCACCTGTCAATCACCCCCTATCACCACCTGTCACTGCCACCCATCAGATCAGACCCCAACCTGCCCCTTGCAGGCACCTGATCACCTGCCCTCAGATCACCTCTCAAGTGCATTGTTTACATCTGTTCTCCCCTCTAATCACCCATCAATCACCCCCTGTCACCACCTGTCACTGCTACCCATCAGATCAGACCCTAATCTGCCCCTTGCGGGCACCCAATTACCCGCCCACACCCTCAGATCACCCTCAGATCCCCCTTATCACCTCCCCAGTGCATTATTTACATCTGTTCTCACCTCTAATCACCCATCAATCACCCCCTATCACTGCCACCCATCATACCCATCAGATCAGACCCTCGCCTGCCCCTTGCGGGCACCCAATCACTCGCCCACACTCTCAGATCGCCCTCAGACCCCCCCCCCCCCGATCACCTCGCCAGTGCATTGCTTGCATCTGTTCTCCCCTCTAATCACACCCTGATCACCTATCAATCACCCTGTCACCCCCGTCACTGCTACCCATTAGATCAGACCCTAATCTGCCCGTTGCGGGCACCCAAACACCCAACCACACCCTCAGATCGCCCTCAGACCCCCCCCCCCCTCCCGATCACCTCCCCAGTGCATTGCTTGCATCTATTCCCTCTCTAATCACCCCCTGAGACAACCATCAATCACCTCCTGTCACCCCCAGCACTGCTATCCATCAGATCAGGCCCTAATCTGCACCCTGCAGGCTTCTGATCACCCGGCCAAACCCTCACCCGCCTCACCGCAGTGACAGATTTTTTTTTTCTGATCACTGCTGGTGTCTACGACTTAATTGTGGCTGAGGCCAACCGTTATGCCACACAATACACAACCGCCAACCCAAGAAGCTACCATGCCCAGCCTTTTCGGTGGAAACCACTCCAAGTTTCCGAACGTAATATTTTTTGGGGCCATCTCCTTAACCACTTGAGGACCTAGGGCTTTCTACCCCTTAAGGACCGGCCACTTTTTTTCCATTCAGACCACTGCAGCTTTCACGGTTTATTGCTCGCTCATACAACCTACCACCTAAATGAATTTTGGCTCCTTTTCTTGTCACTAATAAAGCTTTCTTTTCGTGCTATTTGATTGCTCCTGCGATTTTTACTTTTTATTATATTCATCAAAAAAGACATGAATTTTGTCAAAAAAAATGATTTTTTTTAACTTTCTGTGCTGACATTTTTCAAATAAAGTAAAATTTCTGTATTCATGCAGCGCGAAAAATGTGGACAAACCTGTTTTGGATAAAAAAAAAACCATTCAGTGTATATTTATTGGTTTGGGTAAAAGTTATAGCGTTTACAAACTATGGTGCAAAAAGTGAATTTTCCCATTTTCAAGCATCTATGACTTTTCTGACCCCCTGTTATGTTTCATGAGGGGCTAGAATTCCAGGATAGTATAAATACCCCCCAAATGACCCCATTTTGGAAAGAAGACATCCCAAAGTATTCACTGAGAGGCATAGTGAGTTCATAGAAGATATTATTTTTTGTCACAAGTAAGCGGAAAATGACACTTTGTGACAAAAAAAAAAAAGTTTCCATTTCTTCTAACTTGCGACAAAAAAAAAAAATGAAATCTGCCACGGACTCACCATGCCCCTCTCTGAATACCTTGAAGGGTCTACTTTCCAAAATGGGGTCATTTGTGGGGTGTGTTTACTGTCCTGACATTTTGGGGGGTGCTAAATTGTAAGCACCCCTGTAAAGCCTAAAGGTGCTCATTGGACTTTGGACTCCGTAGCGCAGTTAGGCTGCAAAAAAGTGCCACACATGTGGTATTGCCGTACTCAGGAGAAGTAGTATAATGTGTTTTGGGGTGTATTTTTAAACATACCCATGCTGGGTGGGAGAAATATCTCTGTAAATGACAATTTGTTAATTTTTTTTACACAGAATTGTCCATTTACAGAGTTCTTTCTCCCACTCAGCATGGGTATATGTAAAAATACACCCCAAAACACATTGTACTACTTCTCCCGAGTACGGCGATACCACATGTGTGGCACTTTTTTGCACCCTAACTGCGCTAAAGGGCCCAAAGTCCAATGAGTACCTTTAGGATTTCACAGGTCATTTTGAGAAATTTCGTTTCAAGACTACTCCTCACGGTTTAGGGCCCCTAAAATGCCAGGACAGTATAGGAACCCCACAAATGACCCCATTTTAGAAAGACACCCCAAGGTATTCCGTTAGTAGTACGGTGAGTTCATAGAAGATTTTATTTTTTGTCACAAGTTAGCGGAAAATGACACTTTGTGAAAAAAAAACAAAAAAAAAATCAATTTCCGCTAACTTGTGACAAAAAATAAAATCTTCTATGAACTCACCGTACTACTAACAGAATACCTTGGGGTGTCTTCTTTCTAAAATGGAGTCATTTGTGGGGTTCCTATACTGTCCTGGCATTTTAGGGGCCCTAAACCGTGAGGAGTAGTCTTGAAACAAAATTTCTCAAAATGACCTGTGAAATCCTAAAGGTACTCATTGGACTTTGGGCCCCTTAGCGCAGTTAGGGTGCAAAAAAGTGCCACACATGTGGTATCGCCGTACTCGGGAGAAGTAGTACAATGTGTTTTGGGGTGTATTTTTACACATACCCATGCTGGGTGGAGAAATAACTCCGTAAATGGACAATTGTGTGTAAAAAAAATCAAGATTGTCATTTACAGAGGTATTTCTCCCACCCAGCATGGGTATGTGTAAAAATACACCCCAAAACAGATTATACTACATCTCCCGAGTACGGCGATACCACGATTGGCACTTTTTTGCAGCCTAACTGCGCTAAGGGGCCCAAAGTCCAATGAGTACCTTTAGGATTTCACAGGTCATTTTTGTTTCAAGACTACTCCTCACGGTTTAGGGCCCCTAAAATGCCAGGGCAGTATAGGAACCCCACAAGTGACCCCATTTTAGAAAGAAGACACCCCAAGGTATTCCGTTAGGTGTATGGCGAGTTCATAGATTTTATTTTTTGTCACAAGTTAGTGAAAAATGACACTTTGTGAAAAAAAAACAAAAATCAATTTCCGCTAACTTTTGACAAAAAATAAAATCTTCTATGAACTCGTCATACACCTAACAGAATACATTGGGGTGTCTTTTTTCTATAATGGGGTCCGTTTCTGGGGTTCCTATACCGCCCTGGCATTTTACGGGCCCAAAACCGTGAGTAGTCTGGAAACCAAATGTCTCAAAATGACTGTTCAGGGGTATAAGCATCTGCAAATTTTGATGACAGGTGGTCTATGAGGGGGCGAATTTTGTGGAACCGGTCATATGCAGGGTGGCCTTTTAGATGACAGGTTGTATTGTGCCTGATCTGATGGATAGGAGTGCTAGGGGGGTGACAGGAGGTGATTGATGGGTGTCTCAGGGGGTGGTTAGAGGGGAAAATAGATGCAATCAATGCACTGGGGAGGTGATCGGAAGGGGGTCTGAGGGGGATCTGAGGGTTTGGCCGAGTGATCAGGAGCCCACACGGGGCAAATTAGGGCCTGATCTGATGGGTAGGTGTGCTAGGAGGTGATTGATGGGTGTCTCAAGGTGTGATTAGAGGGGGGAATAGATGCAAGCAATGCACTGGCGAGGTGATCAGGGCTGGGGCCTGAGGGCATTCTGAGGGTGTGGGCGGGTGATTGAGTGTCCTAGGGGCAGATAGGGGTCTAATCTGATAGGTAGCAGTGACAGGGGGTGATTAATGGGTAATTAGTGGGTGTTTAGGGTAGAGAACAGATATAAACACTGCCCTTGGGAGGTGATCTGACGTCGGATCTGCGGGCGAACTATTGGTGTGGGTGGGTGATCAGATTGCCCGCAAGGGGCAGGCTAGGGGCTGATTGATGGGTGGCAGTGCCAGGGGGTGATTGATGGGTGGCAGTGACAGGGGGTGATTGATGGGTGATTGATGGGTGATTGATGGGTGATTGATGGGTGATTGATGGGTGATTGATGGGTGATTGATGGGTGATTGATGGGTGATTGATGGGTGATTGATGGGTGATTGACAGGTGATTGACAGGTGATCAGTGGGTTATTACAGGGAAGAACAGATGTAACTAATGCACTGGCTAATTGATAAGGGGGGGGTCTGAGGGCAATCTGAGCATGTAGGCGGGTGATTGGGTGCCCGCAAGGGGCCGATTATGGTCTGATCTGATGGGTAACAGTGACAGGTGGTGATAGGGGGTGATTGATGGGTAATTAGTGGGTGTTTAGAGGAGACAATAGATGTAAACACTGCGCTTGGGTGGTGATCTGATGTCGGATCTGCGGGCGATCTATTGGTGTGGGTGGGTGATCAGATTGCCCGCAAGGGGCAGGTTAGATACTGATTGATGGGTGGCAGTGACAGGGGGTGATTGATGGGTGATTGACAGGTGATCAGGGGGGATAGATGCATACAGTACACAGGGGGGGGGGGTCTGGGGAGAATCTGAGGGGTGGGGGGGTGATCAGGAGCGGGCAGTGGGCGAGATAAAAAAAAATAGCGTTGACAGTGACAGGGAGTGATTAGGGGGGTAATTGGGTGCAAACAGGGGCCTGGGGGGTGGGCAGGGGGGGGGGGGTCTGAGGGGTGCTGTGGGCAATCTGGGGCGGGGGGGGGGGGAATCAGTGTGCTTGGTGCAGACTAGGGTGGCTGCAGCCTGCCCTGGTGGTCCCTCGGACATTGGGACCACCAGGGCAGGAGGCAGCCTGTATAATACACTTTGTAAACATTACAAAGTGTATTATACACTTTGTATGCGGCGATCGCGGCGTTAACATCCCGCCGGCGCTTCCGTATAGCCGGCGGGATGTTGCGGTGACAGGCGCCGGCGGAGGATCGCGTCACGGATGACGCGATCGCTCCGCCCATGCCCTTAAATGGACCGCCGCCTCTGTGGGTGAGCCGGTCCTTAAGGGCTCCACTTCCCGGCCGCCCCTGTGCGTTAGGCGGTCGGGAAGTGGTTAACATGGGTCTAGTCAAAAATAATGTATTGCGGTCTTATTGGTCTACGCACCCAATACATCACATGTTCTCTGCTGCCATGTCCAGGTCACAATTTGAGAACATCCTGCGCTTCCTGCACTTCAGTGCCAATACAACCTGTCATCTAAGAGGCCACCCTGCTTATGACCGGTTCCAAAAAATTCGGCCCCTCATAGACCACCTGCCATCAAAATTTGCAGATGCTTATACCCTTAACAGTCATTTTGAGGCATTTGGTTTCTAGACTACTCCTCACGGTTTAGGGCCCCTAAAATGCCAGGACAGTATAGGAACCCCACAAGTGACCCCAATTTAGAAAGAAGACACCGCAAGGTATTCCGTTAGGTGTATGATTAGTTCATAGAAGATTCTATTTTTTTGTCACAAGTTAGTGTAAAATGATGCTTTGTGAAAAAAAAACAATAAAAATCAATTTCCGCTAACTTGTGACAAAAAATAAAATCTTCTATGAACTCGCCATACTCTTAACGGAATACCTTGGGGTGTCTTCTTTCTAAAATGGGGTCACTTATGGGGTTCCTATACTGCACTGGCATTTTAGGGGCCCTAAACTGTGAGGAGTAGTCTTGAAACCAAATGCCTCAAAATGACCTGTGAAATCCTGAAGGTACTCATAGGATGTTGGGCCTCTTAGCGCACCTAGGCTGCAAAAAAGTGTCACGTGGTTTCGCCGTACTCCGGAGTAGTAGTATAATGTGTTTCGGGGTGTATTTTTACACATACCCATGCTGGGTGGGAGAAATATCTCTGTAAATGGACAATTGTGTGTAGTAAAAAAAACAAACTCATTTACAGAGATATTTCTCCCACCCAGCATGGGTATGTGTAAAAATACGCCCCAAAGCACATTATACTATTTCTCCTGAGTACGGCGATACCACGTGTGACACTTTTCTGCAGCCTAGGTGCGCTAAGGGGCCCAAAGTCCTATGAGCACACTTAGACTTTACAGGGGTGCTTACAATTTAGCACCCCCCAAAATGCCAGGACACTAAACACCCCACAAATGACCCCATTTTGGAAAGTAGACACTTTAAGATATTCAGAGAGGAGCATAGTGAGTCTGTGGCAGATTTCATTCTTTTTTTTTTTTGTCACAAGTTAGCAGAAATGGAAACTTTTTAAAAAAAAATTTGTGTCAGTGTCATTTTCCGCTAACTTGTGACAAAAAGTAAAATCTATGAACTCGCCATGCATCTCAGTGAATACTTTTGGATCTCTTTTTTCCAAAATGGGGTCATTTGGGGGGTATTTATACTATCCTGGAATTTAGCACCTCATGAAACCTGACAGGTGCTCAGAAAGGTCAGAGATGCTTCAAAATGGGAAAATTCACTTTTTGCACCATAGTTTGTAAACGCTATAACTTTTACCCAAACCAATAAATATACACTTAATGGATTTTTTTTTTATCAAAGACATAAAGCACAATAAATTTGGAAAAAAATGTATATAGGAATTTTACTTTATTTGAAAAATGTCAGCACAGAAAGTAAAAAAAAAAATCATTTTTGCCAAAATTCATGTCTGTTTTGATGAATATAATAAAAACGAAAAATCACAGCAGCAATCAGATAGCACCAAAAGAAAGCTGCATTAGTGACAAGAAAAGGAGGTAAAATTCATTTAGGTGGTAGGTTGTATGACCGAGCAATAAACCGTTAAAGCTGCAGTGGTCTGAATGGAAAAAAAGTGGCCGGTCCTTTAAAGTGGTTTAAAGAGAGTCTGAAGCGAGAATAGATCTCGCTTCAGACCTCATATATAGCAGGGGCACGTGTGCCCCTGCTAAAACGCCGCTATAGCGCGGCTTAACGGGGGTCCCTGTCCCCCCAAATCCCCTCCGTAATGCGGGGGAGCGCTTCCGCATTGGGGCAGGGCTAACCGCCGCAGCCCTGCCCCACACGCGTCTGTCAGCGCGTATCTCCACTTCTCCCCCGCCCCTCTCAGTCTTCCTTCACTGAGAGGGGCGGGGGAGAGGCGGCGATGCGCGTCTGATAGACGCGACTGGAGGCAGGGCTGCGGCCGTTAGCCCTTGCCTCCAGGAAGCAAAGTTCACGACCAACTTTGCGACCAACTTTTGCGGGGGGTGGGTTGGGGGTGAAGGGACCCCCGTTTAGCCGCGGGATAGCGGCGTTTTAGCAGGGGCACACGTGCCCCTGCTATATATGAGAGCTGAAGCGAGATTTAGTCTCGCTTCAGTGTCTCTTTAAAGGGGAACTTCAGCCTAAACAAACATACTGTCATTAAGTCACATTAGTTATGTTAATTAGAATAGATAGATAATATAATCTCTTACCCACCCTGTTTTAAAAGAACAGGCAAATGTTTGTGATTCATGGGGGCTGCCATCTTTGTTATGGGGTCAGCCATCTTTTTGGTTGAAAGGAGGTGACAAGGAGCAGGAGACACAGTTCCAACTGTCCTGTGTCCTGATTACCCCTCCCAGCTGCACACGCTAGGCTTCAAATGTCAAATTCAAAATGTAAAAAAAAAAAAAAAAATTTGCACCAAAACAGCAGAACGAGAACAACAAAATCAGAAATCCCATCATGCTTTGCACAGCATCAGGGGAAAAAAAAGCCTGGGCAGTTTTCTTCTGTGCAGCTAAAAATGAGGCTTGTATAAGAGAAACAAAGTTCTGATACTGTGAAACTGTTAGGGCTGGAACCCACAAGAGCGTTTTTTTGAGCATTTTGGCAGCGCTGCAATACGCTAGCGTTTTGCCAAAACGCTCAGCTGATGTTAATGGATGGGGCAACTTCCACAGGAGCGTTTGCGTTTCCCAGAAACGCAAACGCAGGACATGCAGCATTTTGGGAGCGTTAGCGCTTCAATGTAAAGTATTGAAACGCTAGCAGAAATCCTCAGCAAAACTTAAACTGAGCGGTTTTGCTAGCGTTTTGCGGTTCAGCACACTGTAACAAAATTAAAAATAATTCACAGGACCAATCAGGATAAAAACGCAAAACGCTACACAACCGCTGAGCAAAAAAATACAATGTTGCAAAACGCGACCGCAAACGCGCATGAATCCGCTTGCAAACCGCTCAGACAAAACTCTAGCGGTAGCGTTTTGCGTTTGCTGTTTTCAGTGGGTTCCAGGCCTTAAAGAAACACTGAGCCTTTTCAGTGCTGCTGAGTCGATTTTTAGTCCGGAGGTTCACTTTAAAGGAGTCATCAGGGTACAGAGAGTAAAATGAATGGTACTTCCCGGGGGCTTCCTCCAGCCCCAAGCTCCCAGGACCTCCCTCGCCGCAGCTCTGCTCGCAGCGGTTCACCGGAGCTCCGACCCGGTCCCCGGCGATGACGTCAGCTGGGCTGGAGGTCGCTCTGTACTGCGCCTGCGCAATCGGCGCTGTCAATCACCGATAACGTGGGCCGGAGCGGACTGCGCAGGTGCAGAACTACTGCGCCGATGCAGAACTACTGCGCCTGCGCAGTCTGCTCCGGCCCACGTGGCGGTGATTGACAGTGCCGATCGCACAGGCGCAGTACAGAGTGACCTTCCAGGTCGCTCTGCCGTCATAGCCGGGGACTGGGTCGGAGCTCCGGCGAACGGCGGGAGGTCCTGGGAGCTTGGGGCTGGAGGAAGCCCCCGGTAAGTACCATTCATTTTACTCCTCCTTAAAAACCCTGACATAATAATTAATGAAAACATGTTTACCTACTTTTTATATGCCATACAGTTATCATATTTGCATTTGTGCATAAGTATTATTCATTTAGACGTTATAGGTTCCCAAAACTACAGTTTTTTGCTTTGTGAGCTGACTTTGCATTTTATTAATAACTGGTTTTATTAATTGCTGTTTTGCAGCCAGACAAGCTTTCAGTGTATCTCTGTCTCCAGCAGCTTCTCTGCAATCAGAGAATGTGTCACATTCCTCACTTGATACATTTAAGTAAACACAATATAACATTATCTGAAGTTTGGATGCTGCAGCATTTCACTGCACTGAACATTCAAGCTCTGTGTGTAACCCTTCGAATGCTGGTCTAGTGAAAAAAAAATGCTGGTTGCATATAATATGCTGTAAATAATGTTTTAGTGCAAAGATGAAATGCAGGGTTATATTCCACTTTAAGGGGTTTTATGACTGCAGTCCTTAAGTGGTTAAGGAGGAGCTCTAGCTTCTTCCAAAATATCCTATGTGTCCTAGGTTCACAAAATGTGGTATTTGTACCCCAGGGGCTACAGTGAAGTGGTTCCAGGGGGTATTCTGGCTTTATATACTTAAAGGGAACCTGAAGCAAGAAGTATATAGAGGATGCCATATTTACTTCCTTTTAAACAATACCAGTTGCCTGGCAGCCCAGCTGATCGATTTGGCTGTAGTCACGTCTGAATAACACCAGAAACAATCATGCAGCTCATCTTGTCAGGTTTGCCATAACTGTCAGAAACACCTGATCTGCATATGCTTGTTCAGAGGGTATGGCTAAAAGTATTAGAGGCAGAGTATCAGCAGGATAGTCAGGCAACTTGTATTGCTTAAAAAAGAAATAAATATTGCAGCCTCCATATACCTCTAGCTTGAGGTTCCCTAAGTATAACACATTCATCTGCAGATCAGATCCACCAGGATGGATTTTCAGATCTGCATATGATCGTCAGATATGCAGATGAATGTCAGTTAAACAAAATGTGTATGATGATCTGCAGATATCATAGACTATGAATGCATTTTGCAGGAACGGATCTTTGGCAGGAACAGATCTTTTGCAGATACTGATCTTTTGTCTGTTTAGCATCTTTGTGTGCAGCATCTTGCAAAGATTTTTTCTGATGGGGAGTGCAGCTCCATAGAATAGACAGTGTAGAAATGTTCTCATACTACATGAAGGGTGGTAAGATTGGTCTGTGATCTTTCATTTTCCAAAGACTATAGTCTGATGTGTGTATGCACCTTTAGTGTGAACGGAGCCTAATAGATTGCAATTGTGTGTATGCATGCACCACAAGTCCTCTACCTGTGAACTATGACTAAGGGCAGATTGTAAGCCCGACACGCGTCAGTTGAACCTTGTGATTTTATTGCATCTGTCATGTGGAATTTTTGAATAAAAAACCAGTGTTTCCACCTCTGCTTGGTTGCGGATCCTTCTGTACATCCTCTACCTGGCATGCTTTTAATTCAACTACAGTATCAGTAAGCCACCAGAAGAAGAGCTTGAGCACGAAACAGTCTTAGGGCTGTCATTCTACCAGGTCACCCGCAGCCACTAAAGCCAGTTTGCCATTCACAATCTGCCATGTGAATATCAAATGTGGTGTTAATTTTAGATGTCCTAATAAGTTTTGTATACCAGCAGTGCCAGGAGTGTCTATACAACAAAAGACTTATGCCCATCACTGTTCCCTGAGCATGCTATTGACAACACAGGATATCTAGTGGTTCACTGCTACTGCTGCCAGCCTCTGTAGTGGGGAACCACATTGGTAGTATTGTCTTGCACTCACTAAAGGATCAAATGCATAGTCTTTAAGGGGAGTGCGACAGCTGAAAAGAGGGATGACGCCCTCTATGCAGTATTCAACAAGGAAGAAAACTGGCACATCTAAAATCAATCTTTATTGGTTCCATGTAAAAATATGGCCAATGTTTCAGAGCCGCGTAGGGCCCCTTTATCAAGGCAATATTTGCCCTGAGGCAAAGATCTGTCTGGTGCTGTGAAAAAGTTCCTGCATAGGAAGTTGGGAGTCTGGCTGCTGCTGATCCCAGTGAATGCACATCGCTGTCAGCGAGTGTTAGAGGAGCCAGACTCCCAACTTCCTATGCAGGAACTTTTGCACAGCAGCAGACAGATTTTTGCCTGTGTAGTGGGGAATATGTGAGTGCCTGTCTCTCTTCACCTACTGTAGGTATGTATAGCAGAGCTATCTGGTGAGTTGGGTGCTGGATGATGCCGATAGTGAAAATATTAGTACAGTAATGTGGTCTTAGGCCTAGTGCACACCGAGCGGTTTTTGGAGCGATCCGCCGGCCGCATCCGCCTGTAAAAACGCTTGGCTAATGTATTGCAATGGGATGGTGCACACCGGCGGTTTTAGGTTTTTGCCAAGCCGCAGACGCGCCTCCTGCTGCACGTTTGCGGTTTTCGGAAGCGTTTCGTCCTCAATGTAAAGTATAGGAAAAACGCAAACCGCTCTGAAAAACGCTACTTCAGAGCGGTTTGCCAGGCGTTTTTGTTACAGAAGCTGTTCAGTAACAGCTTTTACTGTAACAATATGTGTAATCTGCTACACAAAAACGCACCCAAAACCGCTAGGTGTGTTTAGAAAACGTCTCTAAACATACCTAGAATCGCTCTGAAATCTGCTCCAAAAACCGCTAGGGTTTTGTGGATCTACTAGCAGTTTTGGTGTGCACTGGGCCTTACTAATATTTTTCTATTGACTTACCCGGCATCCATTCTTACATTAACCCTACCTAACCCTATCTCCTAATGCCTAGCATTATCCCAACCCTCCAAGTGCCTTACACAGGGCTGTGGAGTCGGAGTCGTGGAGTCGGGCAATTTTGGGTGCCTGGAGTCGGAGTCGGGAAAAAATGCACCGACTCCGACTCCTAATGAATTTGTAGCTGTAATTAAAATAGAAAATACGATAAAATGTTCTATTTCTCAGATAAGTCATTAAAAATAATGTATATATACAGTAATAGCTGTGCTTAGTCCACAAAAATGAAATAAACCAATCAAAATTAGTTACTTGTGCTGCTTCAATAAAGCAGTCCCCGTATTTTTAAGGTCAGATATACATATCTGATTGTGACTGTATATATGATGTGTACACAGGAATCTCTTATATATACTAAATAACATCTATGCTGTAAGAATAAAGCCTGATGTGTAGCTGTGTAACTAATAGAGATGGTCAACGAGATGGAAATAATTCTGCATTGATGCTGATTTATGCAAATGTATGCACTCTGCTGATGAAATCAAATAATTTGATATGTTGTTAAAATTTGGTTTGGTGACTACAAATTAAAGGGTAACTGAGACGGATGAAAAGTAGTTTTATACATACCTGGGGCTTCCTCCAGCCCCCTTCAGGCTAATCAGTCCCTCGCTGTCCTCCACCACCCGGATCTTCTGCTATGAGTCCTGGTAATTCAGCCAGTCAGCGCTGTCCGGCCGCATGCCGCTCCCACAGCCAGGAACGTTCTGCACCTGCGCAATAGTGCTGCACAGGTGTAGTATGCTCCTGGCGGCGAAGTGTGTGCATGCGCACTATGCCCGACTGGCTCAAGTACCTGGACTCATAGCAGAAGATCCAGGTGTTGGAGGAGGACAACGAGGGACTGATTATCCTGAAGGCGGCTGGAGGAAGCCCCAGGTATGTATAAAACTTTAATTTCATCTGTCTCAGGTTAACTTTGTTACACAGTAGTACTATACTCTACATATGCACTCCCCACAGAGCTGCAGGGAATCCACTGAGAATGCTAAACACATTGAACACAGAGGTGTTGTCTGTCACCCATAAACCTTGTTCAGATTGTGCATGAAGAATGTGTAATAGAGGAAGAATCTCCTCATTCCCCTGCAGAGTACCTGCACATCATTCTTACATGTACCCACAGTTACATTGCCTATGGCCTGATAGATGTTCTTTGTTCCGGTTTGTACCTTTTACAAGTACTCTTACCAAGGACTAGTTTTAGTCTAAAGGGAATAAATATAGTAGTCTACATATCCTTCTCACTTCAGTTGTCTTGTAAAATTCCTAAGCGTTGGCAGTTAAGAGACGAATTTCATGTTACATACTTTTAATCAACAAAATTGTAATATGCAAATTAGAGGAGTCGGAGTCGGTGGAATCCTAAACTGAGGAGTCGGAGTCGGTGGATTTTTGGACCGACTCCACAGCCCTGGCCTTACACTAACCCCCCAGCACCCAACCATGGCGTTAGTCTAGTTTAGGTACCCAGCAGGAGCCTCCATAAGGAAATTCTGCTAACATGATTGGGTGGACAGCACACTATCTTGAAGGTTTCGGATAGGTTGTAGTAAACTATGCCCAAACTATTTGACCTATCACACTTTTTGCTGTCAGAGGGTACTGTGATAGCAGAACTGTTCCATATGAGTATCCCTGCTAGGTCCCCTAAACTAGACTAGCGCCCCAACTACAACTGTTCAGCTACTAATAGTTGATTGATGTACTAATAGCCAATAATGTAAGTAATGCAGTAGCTGATCGGGTGCCCAACTTACCATCTTTATGCTATATAGCCACAATTTACAGTGCAGTCTATTACTTGGCGGGTGTCTGAATTAACTGCTTCAACCCCTCTACCCTACACTTGCTTAGGAGTTTTTAGCCCGTCATTGAAATAGACCACCTGAGGGCTAGTCGTTCACTAGAAATCTTCAAATGCAATCGCTAAACTCTTTTTGTAGTGATTTTTTTATTTTTTTTAGCAGCATTTTTTGTAGCGACTTCTGGTGATTCGCACAGCAAAGCGTGGTCAGGAGGTGCGCATCCAAACCAAAGAAGGGCGCTGATGGAACTGGAGGATCGTTCAGTGATGGTGTGGGTACAGGGCGGCAGCAGGGGGGTGGTAGATGCCCTGTTAGTTTTTCTTTTGGGTAAGGGGAGGGGGGATGAGTATGCAGATTTAGGTTCTCTTTAAAGGCAATTTAGAATGTATAATTTTTAACCAACTATTAAAGTCCAACAAAAACATATTAACCACAGTGAGCAATTGCTGCACATTTTTTGTTTTGACTTTTTTTGTTTACCTTATTTAGCTTGGCCTCCTTGCAACACATCTAATAGTATAATGTTTGCAACACATCTAATAGTATATACCCGAGGAGCCCCCAGAGGTCTTACCTAGAATTGTTTGCTCCAGGGCCCTCGTGCACCTCACATGTATGCATTTCTGGGTACTGTTATGTGATCAGGGCCAACCTCATCCTGCCAAACATCCTGTGTTTACAAATTAGCTTCTCTGCCGAAGCTGCTATGTTTCCTGTGTTGACACCGCCGAGAGATTAAATTACACTTGTGATTTGTCTCAGATGAGGGGAAGGCTCTGTTCCCACTTGAGCGGAGAACTGGCATTATTTCATCGTTCTTCACTCATTGCTAAATGGACTGTGAACGACTCCTATTTTATATATAGGAGCTGATCACATTTATCACTCTGAAAGGAACTCGTGGGACCTGGCGTTGTAGTAAGCGGACCACACCTCTATGCAGTCTGCGATTATAGCGGACAGATGCGCTCCCCCATATAACCTATGGGGGTAATGCATCTTTCCCGGGATACAGCTGGACAACGATAGACCATCGGAGCGGACATTACACTGGCCAACAGTCTTAGAAAGCCTAAACTCTCCACATACAGGGTGCATTTCACTGTTTTCCTTCTGTCGTGCAAGAGTTCAGGTCCACTTTAATCCGGTGCACTACCTCCTTCTCCTTGACCAATGTCGGTATGCACACAGCTTAGGCTGGTGTGTGCAACGCTGGTGCACAGTGATGCATTTTGTTAGCTTTTTGTGGGTTTAGTTTTATGCACTATCTGTCCCAGGAGAGGATGTCAGGATGTGTGCTCCTAATCTTTAGATAGGTTTGATGCAATGAATGTTTGCATGTCTGCACTATGCATGTTACAGGGCCAGAGCTAGGACACCTATGAATACTGGAGTACCTTTGCGTGGTGTGGGTGATTACACAAGATAATGTATTCTTTAGTACAAGACCTCGGCTTTTAACTTAGTTGTAGGGATAGCAGTGGTCCCTGGATGATTGATTTCTGTGAATGCATTTGTATGAACATTTGCATGTGTGTGCGCAAAGGTTTAACTGTCTACCATCACTCACTATCTGTGTGATCAGTTATAATCATGTCAGCCTAATCAGTGTTCCTGCAATTTATTCCAGTCTGTGCCTAGGTCGGAGCTGATGTTGCAGATAACAAATAAAATATACATGTGTTTGTGGCACTGGTTGTAGGGCAGTGGCACTGGGATGTTGTGATAAGAGCTAGCGACAGTGTGCTGTAGCTGCTTGTTTTTGGCCAGTGTTTGTAAACAGTAAGCTGTTGTGTGTGTGTGTGTGTGTGTGTGTGTGTGTGTGTGTGTGTGTGTGTGTGTGTGTGTGTGTGTGTTTTTTTTCCTGGAGTAAACTCAGAAATACTTTGCAACTGACTTATTGGTTAGGGGCTGATTTTGCATAGATACCACCGATTTCCAAGTACACTTAAAGGATACCCGAGATGACATGATGAGATAGACGTGTATGTACAATGCTTTTTTTTTTTATTTCTCTGCCTGAAAGTTAAACATCAGGTATGTAAGTGGCAGTTCCTGTCTGAGTCAGGACTGGGTCAGACTACAGTGTGACCCTCACCGATATGAAATTAGTACTATAAAACACTTTCCTAGCAGAAAATGGCAGGAAAGAGTTAAAAAGGGACAATAGTTCATATATTTGAGCTCTGGCATACTTCAATGAATGTGTCCTTGAGCAAAAACAATAAAACAGTAAAAACTTAAAAAGTAGATTTAAATATAAAATAAAACCGTGGAATATTTTAAAAAGTCATGTTTAGGTGGATGATAGATACAATTGTTAATTTCAATAGTTTATTTTAACCTTGGGTGTCGTTTAAGGTGCGTACACACACATCCAACTTTTCTGACCAAATATTGTTTAAACTCGTCTTTTGAAGGATTAGTTGGGCGTGTGTATGGACATTAAACGACTAGACGACCAACGGATAATGGGTGGTTTGACCTATCCAACCTGCTGATCGACTAACCAACTATCGTGCAAGTTGGCCATGTGTGTACAGTCATTTGAATGACTTATTGTTTGAGTGCGGGGTATGGTACATGCACAATATTTAAATGAGTTTGTTGTTTAGTTGGCCAGCGCGTGTGTATGTAATGGTCGTGTAACTGAACAACAAGTTGGTCTGTTGTTCATGCATTAAGTTGGACGTGTGTACACACCTTTTAGCTGTCAACTATTTTTAAGTATTTTAATTCTAATTTAGTGATTGAGCTCTGTGCTGCTTATGAAAGTACAGGTTTTAGAGGAGGAAAGTTGTGATCCTGCATGTTTGTATCACTCTAGGACCACTGCCAGAATTATTTCCTAGATCGGAGGACTAAAATGAACATGCCCAACGGATGCAATGCTTTTCTGTAGGGCCAGAACACACATTTGTTTTCAAAATAAAAGTTTGCCTTCTTAAAACAGAGGGTATTTCTGATCATTCCGCTTGGAGTGAGCATATGATGTCTCCCATGATGCATCATTGCTGAATATGCAAATCATCCCTTGTTGTCCCTGTAAGCTGGTTACACTTCCAGAACTGCTGAAATACAATGTCGGCTCATTAATTGTACAGAGCCACAATAATCCAACATGCGTACAGACTTTCGGATTGGTTGATCCTCATCAGTGCATAGCATGGATTAATGTGGCTCTATGTAGTAGGACTTGAAGCACCCACAGTTACAGACTACGCAGAAAGCTCATGGGGAAACAGAACTCATTGAGGTGTGTAAGGGGCTGCAAAGGACCCAAAAGCCCTCTTACAAAAATGCCATCTATAACAAGACTTTGCCTTCTTAAAACAGAAGGCATTTGCGATAATTCAGGTTGAAGTGAGCATATGTCTCCCACAATGCATAACTGCTAATTGAGTTCTTGTTGGTTAGTCTGTTTTCAAGACATTTATTTTGTTCTTGACCGTGAACAAGAAAAGGTGCAGAAATTAAAATAATGAAAGTCGGTAATGGTGGATAGGCAGTACTGTGGCATAGTGGATGGCACTTATGCCTTTCCACACTAGGGCCCCCAATTCACATCTGGTCTAAAACACTATTTGCATGTGTTTCTCCTGGGTTCTTCAGTATTGGGTAAGTATAGGTTTTTATTATGCTAACAGGCTTTGTTGAAGTGCCTCTACTTCCTCAAAGCAAGTATAATTTTAGGCTGCACTCCACAAATCCAATCAACATGTTCAAAGATTCATGACCATCACCCATTGAGTGAAGACCTAATTAGGTTTGGAAGCAGAACATCCGCATAGGTGGATTATATTACTGGGATTATAAGTAGTGATAAAGATGCTGGCTAGAAGACAGCCTAAACTTTAGACAAAAACCAGGCACTAAGAATCTCCTGTATGATGTAAGCATGCTTGAGCTATGCGCATACGTCTAGAAAATGCTTTTATGTTGTAACAATTGTGGAATTCTTTCCGTGGTCAGCGCACAGGATGCCCGCTGACACTGCGGAAATCCTCCACAAGCGTATAATCTGAAAGAACCCCTCAAAAGGTGCAATGCACCTGTAGAGGGGAATTCCTGCCGGCAGATGGAGCCATGGAGTGCAGAGGAACAGATCCTCTGCACAGCCACAGATGCCAGGTAGGAATTGTACGAGGGGAAGCAATGCAGGGCAAGATAGCCCTTAAAGAGAGAGAGCACAGCGACAGGGTGTATGTGTGCCCACCAATCTAGTCGCCATCCAGCGACGATGAACCCACAACCGTGAAGATCAGGTGGGAAAGCAATCGCAAGAGATGGCGATTGCTAACAGCGACACAAGACTGAATAAGCACAGAGAAGGAATGTATGTATGTTCACCAATCTCGTCGCCAATCTGCGACGGTGAACACACAACAGTGGAAACCAAGTGAGAACGTAATCGCAAGAGATGCGATTGCCAATGAGAATGAGCACAGGGACAGAATGTATGTGTGTGCACTAATCTAGTCGCCAACCCGCGACGGTGAACACACAACAGCAGAAACAAAGTAGGAACGCAATCGCGAGAGAGGCAATTGCCAGAAGTTACACAAGAGTGAGCAAGACAGAGCACGAGAGTAGCAAAGGCACAGCAAACTACAATGAGAAGATAAGGAAAATAACAAACGCTAGCTAAACGCGAACACCGCACTCATTCCCAACAGCGAACGCGTTTACGGTGCGGTCTCCGCACGATAAGCGCAACAGACAAGCACGCCACCCTAACTAACCAACACCACACAACACGAAACAGAAAACGCGAACGCTTGCTTAGCGGTTACCCCACCGAGCCTACAGCAAGCGTTCGTATCAGACAAGACAGAGAGAAGGAGCAGCCAGCAGCAACTGCAGCTCTGGCCTACACTCCCAGACAGAGTTTAAAAGGAACCACCGCTGCTACCGCTAGAGCGAGTGCAATCCAGACAGAGAAACAAACAGAAACCGGAATAGGTCAGATAAGATCCACCGCTCTTCCGCCAGAGCGAGTGCGATCTAGGTACAGGGACAGGAAGGATCCACTGCTCTTTCCGCCAGAGCGAGTGTGAACCAAGTAGGGAAACAGAGTTAGCAGGATCCACTGCTCTTTCCGCCAGAGCAAGTGTGATCCAGGTTCTGGAGCAAACGATTCACCATCGCCAACAGTGCAATCGCAAGGACAAACAGAAGACAGAACAGGCAATACAAATAATACAAACTGACTGCACTAGAGGGATACCTAATGCAGTCCCCAGGAATACTCTAAGATAATCTTTAGCAAACAATAGCAAGGCTGAATTTCCAGGAGTGTTTCAACAGTAACAAACCATGATGACCAGCAAAGGATTGTGGGATCACATGGTATTTATGCTGCAAGCCTTCAAAGGAGGCGGCTAGATAATTTGCATGATAAATGTATGCAAATTCCTCAGCAGCAGAACAGGTCTGAAACTTGCAAAGTATAGACAGGTCTCTTCCAGAGACCTGCAGCCCACAGACTTGAGGAATGGTCAAACAGCTGTCTGCCTGTGCAGCCAGCTGAGCTGATCATTACATATGTATGTTCATCTTATGCAATATTTTATTGCATAAATTAAGCAGCAACATATTCCGTGGCACTGTACATAATGATACAGACAATGGCATACACAAGATATAGATGTTGTTACATTACACAGGATTGGTAGACATTATGGTAATTACAGGGACAAATTTAAAGCGAATAAACAAAATGTATAGCAACTTCCAAGACGCAAAAGGGTGAGATTGGTACCTTCTATGTAAAAGTGGCCACACACAATACAATAAAAAGATTGTTTTATGGCAATTCCATATAAATGGCCCAGAGCTGTGGGGGGCTCAAACTACTACTTCACTCCCTCTGATACAGAGGTCTGTCCTTTGTATCCGGTGTTCTTGTGGCCACACTTGTTATGGGTGTGAAGATAGTATTGACCACACTTGTTTTATGACCCTTGCATGATGGGACCCAGGCTGTGATGGTCACCAGGGGTAGGCAAGGGAAAGGGTGTGAACATTGGAGGGCCCATCAAAGTTTTGCTGGGGGCCCCCACGATATGTAGCTACGCCCCCTGGACCTAAGCAATCCTTTTTTTTTTTTTTTTTTTTCTTCCAATTTTCAGCCTGTTTTTTTTCTGATCCATTTCCAACAGTAATTTTCGAATAGAAAAGAATTATATAAAATTGTACATGCATCAAAAATCAGTTCTTTATTTTTATCTGGTAAACAAGTAATAAGGATGGTAACCAGGCAATCCAAAAGTTAAAAATCACTCTTCTTTTTCTTTTCCATAAAACATCATTCCCCAGTTGCCCTGGCTCTTATTTGGTACATCTGCCACACAAAGGAAGTTGCAGGGCATGCTGTTTTTTTTTTTCTTCTTTACTCCCCCTCAGACCTAACTAATGCAGTAATGCAGCCTGATTTGCTGAAGCCTCTTTCCCTCCTGGTTTCCCCTCCCACACCTCTGATTCTCTCTAATTGGCCAATATTTCTCAATGCACTTTCTACTGCAGAGCTGAGTGGGAGTGTCTGAAGACTGGAAGGGTGGGGAGCAATGATACACAAAGAGAGGAAATGTCAGGATTGTCTTCAAGATAGACACAAACACCATTTTTTTTTTTAACTATAGAAAAATCACTAAAATCCAAAATATTGACAGTGCAATACATATATATTATGTAAGTAGAGCAAGCATTTATCTACTTCTATATGTGTTTTTTTTCTGAGATAGTATGGCTGACAGCTCCTCTTTAAAAGGACCTCAAATGTATCAACCTTTTAGCAGCCAATTTTAGAGGCTTGTGTTTCAGGCAAGTTTATTTTAGCACATTTTTTAATTCTTGATTTGTTTCCTTGCTTCTAGTTAGTACTGCTGTAATGTGTATTTATGGCCACTTGTCATTAGGGGGCAGTGTGAGACAATAATAGAGGACTTCTGCTTTTCTGTTTGTATATTTTCTGCTAGCAGAGAGAGCGAGAGAGATCAAAGCATTCCAAGGATTTACAGCACAGAGTTCTGCTGACTGAGGTCATAAGCAGTGCACTTATCTCAAACGTGATAACTCTGTTGAATCTGCTAATGGGTTAAACTGCAGCAACAAGATATGTATTTTTATTATATATCATAAATAAGTAAACCAGATACTTTTGCATGACTTGGGCCTGCTTTACTGCCTCTCGGCCAGGATGACCTGCCTTCATTGATGGAACCATGGATTCTGGATTGTACCAGTAAATTCTGCAGGGAAGTGACAGGACAGACTGTGAATTGGAGCTCTAGAGCGGTAAAGGGAAAGCACAGCACTTCGATGGTGTGAAATAGTTTTGAATATCTTTTCAGAAAATACATTTGTATGGTGAAACTTTTATGTGCCTTTTTATTCTAGCAAATTTTGTAAGTGAAATGTTGCTATTCTTTGGGAAGCTATTCCACACTATTGGAGCGCTCTGCTTTCCCTTGTTGCACCCACAGATCTGTAGCTGCACCGGAGTGTGCACAAATATTTTTAATCTGTCCTTTGCTGGGACTTCCCCACCCCACACACATTTTTACACTGAAGTTCAAGAGAAACTGGGTCATTTAGCAAGACAGTGACCCGAATGCTTGTCTATCAAACAATGGTCGCAGCAGAAGTTAATTATTTGAAATGGTTGAAGTGAAGGCCTGACCTTTAATCCTATTGAAATGTGGAAAGACCTGAAGCAGTTCATAAGTCGATCAATAACCTGGAGTTTAAAGAGCAACCGTAACGAAGAATTGAACTTTATCCCAATCAGTAGCTGATACCCCCTTTCCCACGAGAAATCTATTCCTTTACTCAAACGGATCATCAGGGGGCTCTGTATGGCTGATTTTGTGGTGAAACCCTTCCCACAGTATGTCAGCGCCTCACAGCACTGAGGTACTGACATCACACTGTGGGAGCCTTGTTGCATTGTGGGAAATAACAGCTGTTTCCAACTGTCAAAAATGCAAGCAGCATCTCCTTCCAGTGACATTCACTGCCAGCAGTAAAACTGTCACCATGTGATAAATGTCAGAATGTAAATCAGGGAGAGGAGAGATTTTACAATGCGCAAACACTGACTAAATCATTTATACATAATTATTGTAAAAATTAAGCACTTTTTTATTACATTATTTTCACTGACGTTCCTCTAAACCAGTTTGTAAAGAGGAATGGGTTAGGATTTTATCCAATCTGATGGGCAGAATTGATGAATAGTTATCAGAAATGTTTAGCCTGAGGTATTGCTGCCAGAGGTTCACACACTTTTTAGCTCCATTCAGACATATAACTTAGGCTTAGCGGTTAGCGCTCTCGCCTTGCAGGGCTGGGTACCCAGTATGAATACCAGCCAGGTCAACACCTGCACAGAGTTTGTATGTTCTCTTCATGTCTGCGTAGGTTTCCTCTGGGAGCTTTGGTTTCCTCCCACATCCTAAAAACATACCATACAGATAAGTTGATTGCCTTCCCCCTTAAATTGGCCATAAACTACGATACATTACATGCATGACTACATGATACATACATAGACATATGACTATGGTAGGCACTAGTGAGCCCCTCTGGATGACAGTTAAAGAGGAACTCCAGTGAAAATAATGTAGTAAAAAAAGTGCTTCATTTTTTACCATAATTATGTATAAATGATTTAGTCAGTGTTTGCTCATTGTAAAATCTTTCCTCTCCCAGATTCACATTCTGACATTTATTACATGGTGACATTGTTACTGTGGGCAGGTTATTTAGCTGTTTCTAGCTGCTCTGTCTGTTACAGACAGCTAATAACAGCTATTTCCTGTCTCTGAACATTGTTACATTGTGGCAGTTTGCCAGCAGTACCGCGGTATTCAGAGCCTCTTGTGGGAGGGGTTTCAGCACAAAATCAGTCACACAGCGCCCCCTGATGGTCTGTTTGTGAAAATCATTGTCTTTCTCATGTAAAATGGGGTATCAGCTACTGATTGGGAAAAAGTTCAATTCTTGGTTGGAGTTTCTCTTTAAGGGACAAGACAGTATACTCTGTACATTGCTGTGGAAGATGTCAGTGCTGTATAAATACTAAATAATAATCTAACTTAAAATCGTGTGAAAAAAATTCAGATGCTTTGTACATAACTTTACTTTCTAATAAGCAAAGCAAGTTCCATCGTTTAGCTAAGAGTTCTGTTGAATATCCTTGATAGATGTTAGGTTAACATGTGATCGTGTTGCTCTTGCCCTCTCTAAACTGCCTTGATACTGAAGGTTAAATGGCAGTTTTGGTGTTTCTCCCCCCTTTGCCTCCTAAAGTTTCTCTTTGCAGTTGTCCATCCAGCAGAAGTAATCCTGTTGTTTTCCAGAGCATGACATAGCACAAGCAACATAGCTGGAGGGGGTAAAGCCAGGGATGCATGTACCGTCATTAATCCAGTGATTCTGTGTCTTCCCTTTTTACCAGAATTTCTAAACTGCAAGTTTAAATGAAATTGAAAAACATAATTTATTCACTTAAGCAGCCATTACATTTTTTTTTTAATATATATTCATTGTATAAACCCTCTACAAGCACAGTTTGACTTTCCAAATCCTTGTCGCAGCAACCATTAAAGAGAATCTGTAATAGTTCCCCTGGGGGGTACTGCCTCACTAGGGGGAAACCTCTGGATCCTATCGAGGCGGAGATCAGAATGGTCAGGGACAGGCCGGAGGTCGAGGCAGGCAGCAGACGGTCAGTAGCGGAGAGACAAGCCAGGGATCGAGACGGGCAGCAGACAGGAGTAGTCGAGGTCACAAGCCAAGGGTCAATACCAGGAAAACAATCAGTAATAATAACAGGTTCACTGGGCACACGCTGTATGAACAAACAGCACCGAACTAAAGGGCAGGCCTGTTTAAATAGAGCAAATGAGCGCCAAAATGAGCGCCTGCGCACAGCGAGGAGCGCGCGTGCGCGCGGCCCTATGTGCGCATGCGCGCAACCCAACGCGCGCACCGCGCAAGCCATGACAGTTTACAGGGACTACAAATCCCAGCGTGCCCGCGCGTGTAAGGACGCGCCCGCGAAGACGCTGGAGGGAGCCAGGCCGGTGAGTATGACATTGCCCCCCCCCCATGGGCAACCTCCGGGTGCCTCCAGGATACGGTTTCTCAGGAAACTTGGAGTGAAATATTTTAATTAACCTAGGTGCATGTAAGTTCTGCACGGGTTCCCAGGAATTTTCCTCAACCCCAAAACCCTTCCACTTAACCAGGTACTGAAAAGATCTTCCTCTTCTCCTGCAATCTAGAATCTTTTCTACCTCGTACTCCTCCTGCCCATCAAGCAACACCGGAGGAGGAGGAACAGCAGAGCGATTAAACTTATCAGGAATGACCTTCTTTAAACATGACACATGAAAAACCGGATGTATACTCATAGAGCTAGGAAGTTTCAACCTGTATGCCACGGGGTTGATAACTTTGTCTATGGGGAAAGGACCCACAAACTTGGGTCCCAACTTCTTAGAGGGGCAACAGAGGCGTAAATTACTAGTGGATAGCCATACCATGTCACCTGGAGCGAAACTAGGGCTCTCCCCCCGTTTCTTGTCTGCCCACCATTTAGACTTTTCTTGGGATTCCAGCAGAATGGACTGTAGTTTCTTAAAATTCTCTGTTATCAAATTAAGTCTGTCTTGAACGGTGGGAACCGAGGACTCGGGCACCACTCCAGGTAGGTATACAGGATGATAGGCAAAGTTGGCAAAGAATGGCGACATCTCAGTGGCGGCGTGCACAGAGTTGTTGTAGGCAAACTCAGCTGTGGCTAGAAGGGAGGACCAGTCATCTTGGGAGGCAGAAGAGAAGCAACGTAAGTATTGTTCAAGCGTCTGGTTAGTCCTCTCAGTCTGGCCGTTGCTTTGTGGGTGGTACCCAGACGAGAGGCAGGACCTGATGTTCAGGAGTTTACAGAGTTCTTTCCAGAATCTGGAGGTAAACTGAGACCCTCTGTCAGAAACAATCTCGGAAGGGAGGCCGTGGAGACGGACGATTTCTTTTAGGAACATCTGGGCGGTTGTAGCGGCAGAAGGAACACCCTTTAAAGGAATGAAGTGAGCCATCTTGGTAAAGCGGTCGACTACCACCAGGATGGCAGTAAATCCTTGGGAAGGTGGGAGGTCGACTATAAAGTCCATAGCTATCTTGTCCCAAGGACGCTCAGGAACGGACAATGGATTAAGAAGACCCCAAGGCCTAGTTCTGGAACTCTTTGATCTTGCGCAGGTTTCACACGAAAGTACATAGTGTTTACAGTCCTTAGGGAGAGTTGGCCACCAAAAGCTTCTCTGGAGGAGTTTCCGGGTTCGAGTAATTCCAAAATGTCCCGCCAACTTGCTGTCATGACAGTTGGCCAGAACTTCCTGACGAAGAGCAGTAGGAATAAAAACCTTGTCCCCATGAAGAAACAGACCGTCACTGAAGACCAGACTTGAAGGGACTTCCTGTGCAGGTACTGTAGCGATGACTTGTTTGATTTGCTCCAACAGTTCAGGTTGTAGAAGAAGAAAGTAATTGGCGGAAAGGATAGTGTCAGAAGTACAGTTGGTGGCACTACCCTCATTAAACATGCGAGAGAGAGCGTCTGCTTTGGAGTTCTTGGATCCAGGACAGAAAGTCAGATGGAAGTTGAACCTGGAGAAGAACAAGGCCCAGCGGGCTTGACGAGGCTTCAGTCTCTTCGCAGAACGCAAATACTCCAGGTTCTTGTGGTCAGTGAAGATCAGGATGGGATGCGTCGCTCCCTCCAGCAGATAACGCCATTCTTCAAGAGCCGCTTTAATGGCCAGAAGTTCCCTATCAGCAACATCGTAATTCTTCTCAGAAGAACTAAGTTTCTGGGAAAAGAAAGCTGTAGGATGAAGAAGGGCTTTGGGGCCAAACCGTTGTGAGAATGGCCCCTACTGCAGTTTCTGAAGCGTCTACCTCCAACACGAAAGCTTGAGACGGATCCGCATGTCGGAGAATAGGAGCAGAAGTGAACAGAGTCTTTAGATCCTTGAAGGCAGACTGGGCTTCAGGTGTCCACTCAAACGGAAGGTTGGTCTTGGTTAGTCGTGTGATGGGGGCAACAATTTTAGAAAAGTTCTTTATGAATCTCCTGTAGAAGTTGGCAAAACCGATAAATCGTTGCACCCCCTTACGGTCAGAAGGCTCCGGCCAGTTCATGATAGCGGACACCTTGTTAGGATCCATCTCTATTCCCTCAGCAGAGATTAGGAAGCCCAGGAACTGAATGTTATCCTGTTCAAACTCGCACTTTTCTGGTTTTGCATATAGTTCATGTGTGCGTAGCCGGGAAAGAACCCTTTTTACATGGACCCGATGTTCCTCCAAGGACGATGAGAAGATCAGGATATCGTCTAAGTAGACAACAAGGAAGTCATCAATGAAGTCTCTTAACACATCATTAATAAAACGTTGGAAGGTTGCAGGGGCATTACAGAGGCCGAAGGGCATGACCAGGTACTCAAAGTGGCCGTAACGAGATCTGAAGGCCGTTTTCCACTCATCCCCTTCCCGGATTCGTACCAGATTATAGGCTCCTCTTAGATCTAGCTTGGTGAAGACCTTCACAGACCGCAGTCTTTGGAACAATTCAGACATCAGGGGTAGCGGGTAGCGGTCCTTAGTAGTAATATTAAGAGCTCTATAGTCTATGCAAGGCCTGAGGGAACCGTCTTTTTTTCTCCACGAAGAAGATTCCGGCACCGGCTGGAGAAGTAGAGGGTCTGATGAATCCTTTCTTAAGGTTCTCCTCAATGTATTCCTTAAGGACCAGTGACTCCGGTTCAGAGAGAGGATAAATTCTGCCATAAGGAATGGCCGCTCCAGGCTGTAAGTTTATGGGGCAGTCGTAGATACGGTGTGGCGGCAAAGAATCAGCCCCTTTCTTATCAAACACGTCTAGGTAGTCGTGATAGACGGCTGGAACCAGAGTGGCCTTTTCAAAGCTGGTACAGAGCAGGCGGCCTACACTTGGAAAGCAGAAGCGAGAACAGTAGGGGGAGTTGAAAGAGACTTCCCCGGAGATCCAGTTAATCAAAGGGTTGTGGCTCTTAAGCCAAGGCATTCCCAGGATGACGGGAAACAGGGGAGAGGGAATCAGGTCAAAGCAGAGGTACTCTTGATGATCGTCTTTGATGGTGATCAGCAGGGGAAAAGTCTCTAGTGTGACTGGTCCGGAATGGATAGCTGACCCATCAGCAAGTTGAATGAGTAGAGGCTTATTCTTCTGGCGGATAGGTAGTTGGAGTTGTTGGGCCAGATGAAGGTCTAGAAAGCAGGAACAAGCCCCTGAGTCGATGATGGCTCCAAGGTTAATGTTCTTTCCTCTGGGACCCTGTAGAAGGAGAGAAAGAGGGATGTGAGCCGCTGAAGCCAAGGGACTATGAAGTTCCAAGGAATAGATGGAATCAGGCTTACTTAGAGGGCGAACGGGACAATCCTGACGAAAGTGTCCGGAAGCCCCACAGTATAGACAGAGGTTGGCGGCTCGACGACGTTGTCTTTCCTCAGGGGACAAGGAAGGTCGGGCAAGGCCCAACTGCATGGGCTCAGGTTCATCCATGGATGGGAAGTTGGAGGCAGCGGGAGCAACAGGAGGCAGCGCTGGAGCTGGAGGAAACCAGGAACTGCGAGAGATTCCAGCTCTTTCCTGACGTCTCTCTCTTAAGCGCCGGTCAATCTGGATAGCGAGCTGGATGAGGTCCTTGAGGGTGGCTGGGATCCCCACCCGAGCAAGCTCATCTTTGACAGTCTCAGAAAGGCCCAGACGGAACTGTGACTTGAGTACTGAGTCGTTCCAGTCTAAGTCGCCAGACCAGCGACGGAATTCCAGGACATACTCCTCCACCGTCCTGCGACCCTGCCGAAGAGCGCGTATGGCGGCATCAGCTGAGGCTCCTTTGCTAGGGTCGTCATAAAGTTCAGCCATTGCTTCGAAGGAGGATGTGGAATCTTGTAAACAGACATGACTCTGTTCCACCAGACGAAGGGCCCAGGCCTGTGGTTCCCCTTGGAGCAGAGAGATGATAGCTCCAACACGAACATTCTCATTGGCAAAGGTGCGAGGTAACAAGGAGAAGTGCAGGTAGCAGGCACTCCTAAACAGTCTGAATTTGCTTGGGTCCCCAGAGAAGCGTTCAGGCAGCGGCAACTTGGGTTCAGGAGCCAGTGGCACAGGATTAGCGGGTGGCAGAACAGGAGCAGCGGCAGGAGCTGGAGCAGGAGCAGCGGCAGCCGCAGGGGCCTGTAGATTGGCAAACTGGCCACGTATCTCAGTGCAGTCCCTCTGAACCAGCTGCACCGACAGTCAATTGTTGTACCAGATCACAGAGGGCATCAAACGGTGATCGCTCTCCAGAGCCGTCCATCTTGGCTGTTTGTTACTGTTAGGTTGCGGGAAAGCTGTTGACCGCCCCACTATGATATGGACCACCCAAGCGCAGGGTCTAAGTGACCACGGGTCTTCACCCACGACCCCTTGAGGGGGAAGCAGGACCACTACCCCAGGAGGGGGAAGTGGAACTTCGCTGCCTAGTGCCCACCAGGTTGCGCTCAGGATAATCCCACAGTGGGTTGGAGAACAGGTGACGTCTCAGTGTGGAGAGCCAGGTACAGGCGTACTCTGGGTCAAGACAAGCCAAGGTCAGGGCAGGCGGAGATCAGAATGGTCAGGGACAGGCCGGAGGTCGAGGCAGGCAGCAGACGGTCAGTAGCGGAGAGACAAGCCAGGGATCGAGACGGGCAGCAGACAGGAGTAGTCGAGGTCACAAGCCAAGGGTCAATACCAGGAAAACAATCAGTAATAATAACAGGTTCACTGGGCACACGCTGTATGAACAAACAGCACCGAACTAAAGGGCAGGCCTGTTTAAATAGAGCAAATGGGCGCCAAAATGAGCGCCTGCGCGCAGCGAGGAGCGCGCGTGCGCGCAGCCCTATGTGCGCATGCGCGCAACCCAACGCGCGCACCGCGCGCGCCATGACAGTTTACAGGGACTACAAATCCCAGCGTGCCCGCGCGCGTGTAAGGACGCGCCCGCGAAGACGCTGGAGGGAGCCAGGCCGGTGAGTATGACACAGAGATCCCTGAATAGCGGGGATGTGAATATTTACCTTCCTCGTTCCAGCTCCGAGATAGGCAGAAATACCCGATTGCGGTCGGGTCCACTCTACGGAGCAGGCGTAAGTCTCCAGTGGAATGGACCCGACTGAGATAGGATTTTTCCAAGCGGAGAGCCGCTACAGCGCTGGTACCAGCAAAGGTAAATATTGCACAGCCTGACAAATTGTCGTCTGTGCCTTCCATGGGCTGCAGCGAGACTGCCATGGGACACAGGAGGACGGGGGAAGCCTCGATAAGATCCAGAGGCATCCCCTTACAAAGGTGAGTACTCCTCTCCCCCACATGCACATTTTATCAGTCTCTTTAAAGGACCACCGTTGTGGCTATCTTAAAATTTAAACAAATACAGAGAAGAAGTGTTTCTTCCAGAGAAAAGTGAGCCATAAATTAATTCACTCCTATGTTGCCTTTCACTTACAGTAAGTAGTAGAAATCTGACAGAACCTACAGGTTATGGACTAGCCCATTTCCTCATGGGGGGTTCTCAGGGTTTTACTTTGTTTTTCAAAACCACTTGGTGAATGGCAGTTGCTCTATTCAACTGCCACAAAAAGTGTACGGTGAGCAGGGTGGCATCTCTGTATAAATCCTTTTTCAGGGAGTGCTGATATAAAGAATAAAGGCCACGCTGAGAATCCCCTATGAAGAGATGGACATGGACTTGCTGTAAACCGGTTTGTTCTATCAGATTTCTACTACCTACTGTAAGTGACAGCAACATAGGAGAAGAGTAATTTATATCTCATTTTACTCTGGAAGAAATGTACTTCTTATTTGTATGTGTTTACATATATTTTAATTTTAAGGTTTTCGCAACAGTGGTCCTTTAAAATGGAGATGCAGCACAGTGCTGCCAGGCTAAGGACCTGCACTGTTTCTACTTCCTGATTCATGGAAGCAGACATATTGTTAACATCCAGTGCTTTTAAAGAAAAAGTGACACCCATGCTAACCTAGAAATAAAAAACACACACATATATATATATATATATATATATATATATATATATATATATATATGTATGTATGTATGTATGTATGTATGTATGTATGTATGTATGTAGATAAATACTGCTTCTACTTGCATAACAGATGTATGGTGTTATCTACGTACTGATTCCTGTGAATTTTATAAAGGAAAAGCAGAAAATCCTATTCTAGGCAGTGGCCATCTTGCCAAGCTAATGCTGACATCATATCCTCCCTGACTCTTGTTTTCCCCCCTCCCTTCTCTTGCTCATTGTGTATTCATTAGCTGCCCTCCTCCCAGAGTCTTCAGACACTCCCACTGAGGTGTATACTAGGAACTACATTGTCTTCTCCAATCGCTGAGTCACCTCAGCCTTGCTTGTAAACACAAGTGAGCAGAGGTGTTTCAGATAAGAAAGCTAGACAGGGTAATAAATGGAAGAGGAGGAATAAAAAACTCCCAGCATTCAACTCTTTGGCACTAGGATCAGTGCTCATAAAGTATGCAATAACTCCAGCAGAAAAAGTTTTGCAAGTTTTGAATGCAGGGTTAGCATCTTTATCACTCAATACACGCAGACTAGTTGCTGTTGAAATTTGATTTTTTTATGGTGACAATACCGCTTTAAATGGGCTTATCTGCCATAGGCAGCCATGTGACACGGGAGAGATTAGATTACAACCTGTGATTATACACAAATGAGGGGGATTAAAACAGGATACACTCTCTAAATACATACAGGCTGCATTTCTCTCTGTTTTCTTTCTGTCCTGTTCAAGAGTTCAAGTCCACTTTAAAGCAGTCGGCCTGAATAATTCACCTAGCCAGTTGCTGAACAGAGCACGTGAGTTGCCTGTACAGATATACAGTCACCTGATGATCATATACCATCACTATTGCCAACAAAAGTCTGATCACCCTGTACAGTCCATTACTTTATTATTATTTTTGCATTTTTATAGCGCCAATATCTTCCGCAGTGCTGTACAGAGTGTATTGTCTTGTCACTTAACTGTCTCTCAGAGGGGCTCACAATCGAATCCCTACCATACTCCTATGTCTATGTATATATAGTGTAGTGCATGTATCGTAGCCAATTATCTGTTTTTGGGATGTGGGAAAAACCTGAGTGCCTGGAGGAAACCCACACAGAAAAGGGGAGAACATACAAACTCCATCCCAGGTCCCAGTTTGCAAGGCGAGGGTTCTAACCACTATGCCACCATGCTTCCCACTGTAAGTTTTTGTAAGCTTGGAGATGTTCCAGAGGCTTCTCCAAACCTTCTTGAGCCGGTCGACTGTATACTCTTCTACGTCGTGGCCGCACTTCTGTCCATGAACAAGTGCAGACGCACTGATGGTCTGCTCAATAGCATGAAGTCACTCGTGCATGGAGTAAAAAGCTGCACACAAGTAGATTCAGGCAGCCTTACTTCTGTGCAGTGCAATCGCGCTCGTACACAGCTGGTATCGTGGCTGTGTGAACCTAATCCACAAGCCCTTGTGTAATAGGTTGAGTGTCCCAGCATCGCAATGGGGAGCTTGAGTGGGATAGCGGAAGTCTCTGGATTATTATTTGGAGTCCTCCCTCTACTGAGATAAGTATCTAACTTGTACTTTTGTCTTTTGGTATGCTTTAACGTTTGCTATGCAAACATAGACAAGGCAAGCTCTCAGATAGGTCCTATTTGTAAACATGTTTATCTTATTTCAGTTCAGGAACTCTTTAAAAAGAGGGCAATCTCTATGAGATTTACATTTTTCCATTCTTGCCATAGTTTCATGTAATCAAACAGCCAGTTATTCCATCCTTTCTATTGCAAGAATGTGAAATACGTAATCTGAAGGAGGAAGTATGCCGATTCTGAGCAATGAGTTTGCAAGAAACTGATGGAATGTTTGTGTACGATTGATAGCCGCCTTCCCCATTAATCTTAATAAATACTAAGAAACTAGATCAAACACTGGAATCCTTAGTACCTCTAAATTAAACTATTCAATGTACCTACATTGTGGATGTTTCCTGCATCCATGCAGGAATGATTCAGTTCCCAAGACTGAACACATTAAACCGTCCAGTATTAAGGAATGGAATGAGCTAGAATATGTGTACGGTATTTAGAGCAAATAAGTAGAATTTATAGTTTGTCACAAGTTAGTGGAAATTGATTTTTATTGTTTTTTTTTTTTCTTTTTCACAAAGTTTCATTTTCCACTAACTTGTGACAAAAAATAAAATCTTCTATGAACTCATCATACACCTAACGGAATACCTTGGGGTGTCTTCTTTCTAAAATAGTCACTTGTGGTGTTCCTATACTGCCCTGGCATTTTAGGGGCCCAAAACCGTGAGTAGTCTGGAAACCAAATGACTGTTCAGGGGTATAAGCATCTGCAAAGGTGGTCTATGAGGGGCCGAATTTTGTGGAAACGGTCATAAGCAGGGTGGCCTCTTAGATGACAGGTTGTATTGGCACTGAAGTGCAGGAAGCGCAGGATGTTCTCAAAACGTGACCTGGACATGGCAGTAGAGAACATGGGCATGTGATGTATTGGGTGCGTAGACCAATAAGACCGCAATACATTCTTTTTGACTAGACCCAAAAAAATGTTAAGTTTGGAAACTTGGAGTGGTTTCCACCGAAAAGGCTGGGCATGGTAGCTTTTCGGATTGGTGGTTGCGTATTGTGTGGCATAACGCTTGGTCTCAGCCACAATTGAGTCGTAGAGATCCACGGTGCAGAACAGATGAAAAAAGTGTAGGGACGATCCTAGATTATCTGTCTCCACCTGGACTCCAGACTGGGCGGTGAAAGGGGGTAGTACGGGTGCGGCGGAACCAGTGGATTGCCAATGGGGATTTGCCAGCACCTCTGGGAGACTATGGATAGTACGAGCCCGGTTTGCTGGTGGCTGCGACTCAGGTCTTAATGCACGTACCACCGAACCAGTTTCTACTACCATGCTGGTGCTCGCCACTTCACCAGGGTCTATAGTAGTACTGGTGCTAGGTCCAGGAGATGCTACGCTGCAGGTGCATGCCTCACCAAGAAAACTTGGATCAGCATTAGCACCACTCTGCTGCCCTTGAGTCTGATCCTGCGCCACCTGCGGTCCAGTGACATGGGGTGTGGTACGCCTGGCTCTAGCCGGGACCTCAACCTCGTCATTGCTATCGGTCAGAGAGCCACTGCTGTTCACCGGTTCGCATTCTGACGCGGATGAAGCGTCTGATGAGGCTTACCAATCGCACTCCCCCCACTGGGCCAGAATCTTGGCGGCCTCTTCAGCGGAATACCCCTTTTTTGCCATGGTGGACTGCTAAATTTAGGGGGTATTCCTCTGAGACTACCCAGGAAAAAGCAGGGCTGTGGAGTCGGTCCAAAAATCCACCGACTCCGACTCCTCAGTTTAGGATTCCACCGACTCCGACTCCTCTAATTTGCATATTACAATTTTGTTGATTAAAAGTATGTAACATGAAATTCGTCTCTTAACTGCCAACGCTTAGGAATTTTACAAGACAACTGAAGTGAGAAGGATATGTAGACTACTATATTTATTCCCTTTAGACTAATCCTTGGTATAAGAGTACTTGTAAAAGGTACAAACCGGAACAAAGAACATCTATCAGGCCCTAGGCAATGTAAGTGTGGGTACATGTAAGAATGATGTGCAGGTACTCTGCAGGGGAATGAGGAGATTGTAAACAGACAACACCTCTGTGTTCAATGTGCACAACATTCTCAGTGGATTCCCTGCAGCTCTGTGGGGAGTGCATATGTAGAGTATAGTACTACTGTGTAACAAAGTAAACCTGAGACAGATGAAATTAAAGTTTTATACATACCTGGGGCTTCCTCCAGCCTCCTTCAGGATAATCAGTCCCTCGTTGTCCTCCTCCACCACCTGGATCTTCTGCTATGAGTCCAGGTACTTGAGCCAGTCGGGCGTAGTGCGCATGCACACACTCCGCCGCCAGGAGCATACTACACCTGTGCAGCACTATTGCGCAGGTGCAGAATGTTCCTGGCTGTGGGAGCGGCATGCGGCCGGACAGTGCTGACTGGCTGAATTACCAGGACTCATAGCAGAAGATCCGGGTGGTGGAGGACAGCGAGGGACTGATTAGCCTGAAGGGGGCTGGAGGAAGCCCCAGGTATGTATAAAACTTTACTTTTCATCCGTCTCAGTTACCCTTAGTCACTAAACCAAATTTTAACAACATATCAAATTCTTTGATTTCATTAGCAAAGGGAGTGCATACATTTGCATAAATCAGCATCAATGCAGAATTATTTCCATCTTGTTGACCATCTCTATTAGTGACACAGCTACACATCAGGCTTTATTCTTACAGCATAGATGTTATTTAGTATATATAAGAGATTCCTGTGTACACATCATATATACAGTCACAATCCGATATGTATATCTGACCTTAAAAATACGGGGACTGCTTTATTGAAGCAGCACAAGTAAATAATTTTGATTGGTTTATTTCATTTTTGTGAACTAAGCACAGCTATTACTGTATATATACATTATTTTTAATGATTATTATCTGAGAAATAGAACATTTTATCATATTTTCTATTTTAATTACAGTTACAAATTCGGAGTCGGTGCATTTTTTCCCGACTCCGACTCCAGGCACCCAAAATTGCCCGACTCCATGACTCCGACTCCACGACTCCGACTCCACAGCCCTGGGAAAAAGAGCACCTATCTAGTAAATGGTAGTACTTGTAAAGTAAAAAGCTGTGGTCACTGAGTTATGATAAAAAAAAAAAATCAAAACTGATCTTTGCAGCGCCACAGCTATTGTACAGTGTTTTTTGCAGTGATCAGAAGAAAAAATTCTGACACTGTGGTGGGGCTGGCTGAACGCAAGTTCAGGCGAACGATCAGGCCTGATCCGTCAAACGCTGCGTTTTTAGTGTATCCTAGTGACCCTAATCTAGATCTGACTGCAATCAGTAATGATCACTTACAGATACTATATAGTAGCAATGCTGATTAGCGACAGTGATGATGCTAATCAGCAACTACTTAGTGACTGCGGTGTGGTGGGCTGGGTGCTAACTGACGCTAACTACCCAACGAAAGGCACTAGCTAAATAACTGGCCTAACTGTTAACACTAGTGATACTAAAAAAGTGACAGTTTTCACTGATCACTGTTTTTAGTTCACTAGGATCGTGACAGGGGGGTGATCAGGGGGGGGGGGGGGGTTCTGAGGGGGATCTAAGGGTGTGGGCGGGGGATCAGAAGCCCGCAGGGGGCAGATTAGGGCCTGATCTGATGGGTAGGAGTTTTAGGGGGTGACAGGAGGTGATTGATGGGTGTCTCGGGGAGACTAGAGGGGAGGATAGATGCAATCAATGCACTGGGCGGAGGTGATCAGCGCGGGTCTGAGGGCGATCTGAGGGTGTGGGCGGGTGTTTGGGTGCCCGCAAGCGGAAGATTAGGGTTTGATCTGATGGGTAGCAGTGACGGGGTGATGGGTGATCAGTAGGTGATTAGAGGGGAGAATATATGCAAGCAATGCACTGGCGAGTTGATCAGAGGGCGATCTGAGGGTGTAGGCGGGTGATTAGAGGGGAGAACAGATGTCCCCTTTTTCTTGGAGGATGCTAATCCTGGTGCGCAGGCACACAATTCGTTCCTTGTTGAGGCGTTGAGGTTCGTGCTAGAGCACAATTGTTTCATGTTTGGCAATTCCCATTTTAGACAGGTGCTGGGCACGTCGATGGGGGCGGCCTGCGCACCTGCCTATGCCTGTCTACATCTAGGCCAATGGGAACGCCAGGACGTGTACCCCCTCCCGGATTTTGAACGGCATGTCCGACTTTGGCTCCGTTTTATTGATGATGTGCTGGTGGTGTGGAGGGGAGACATGCGGGAGCTTGATTCCTTCATGTGCCGGCTAAATAAAAACGGTAGGAACATCGCCCTGACCTATACTGCGAGTGAAACGGAAATCTCATTTCTGGACTTGCATATAAAACGTGGGGGCGATTGTTTGCATACAACTACCTTTCGTAAACCTACTGCTGGCAATACCCTCCTCCACGCCACCAGCCACCATCCTGGTCACCTAAAAAACGGAATTCCGTATGGTCAGTTCCTGCGCTTGCGCAGGAACTGTACTCTCGAGAGTGACTTTGGTAGGGAAGCCATGGACATGTATGACCGTTTCCGGGAGCGGAGATACCATCATGATGTGCTCTGCACGGGCTTTGACAGGGCTAGGATGCGAGCAAGGGGCGAGTTGTTAGCTGGAAATGCAGGCCGTCTGAAAAGTAAGCCTGATAGTAAGATTGAACCCCCCAGATTCATAACCCCATACAATGCCAACTGGAGACAGATCCAGGATGTTCTGCTAAAACACTGGCCAGTATTGCAGACCGATCCAGAGTTGAAGCGAGTTGTTGGCGAACGCCACTACTTGTAGCGAAACGTGCACCAAATTTGAGGGATGCATTGGTAACTTCACAATATGTTCCAACTACAACAACCAACTGGCTAGGTCGTAGCAAAATTGCAGGAATGTATCGATGTGGTAGGTGTGTTGCATGTGAGGTAATGGTGCAAGCCAAATTCTTCCATGATGCATCAGGTAGAAAGCAATGGAAGATCAGGAGTTTTATTAATTGCGACAGCGAATGGGCTATCTATCGCCTGGAGTGCCCATGCCATAAGATCTATGTGGGACTAACTACTCGCAAGCTAAAAACGCGAGTTATGGAACATATATCCAACATAAATAGTGGCCTTCAGGAAAACGGACAATATAAGAGTTCTGTTGCGGAACATTTCTGCCAAGAACATGCTGGTGATCCGAGTGGGCTGCAAGCAATGGGAATTGCTCTAATCCTAGTGAACAGGAGAGGGGGAGACAGATTAAGACTCTTGAAGCAGCAGGAAAGCCGGTGGATCTACCTGCTGGGGGCCATGGGCCCAGCAGGGCTCAACAATGAACTAAGCTATGCCCCATTTCTACCTACATAAATGATGAGCTCCTCAGGGTGCTCTGGGGAGCCACTGTTGACTGGAAAAGGGAGAGGGGGATGGGGCATATTACCCGGAGATTCTCTGCTAAGTAGTGCAACGTATCTAAACTAAAGAACTGTCTGAGATCCCTTCATGGTAAAGAAGAGACATGTATCTTTTGATCAATTTGTTCTGTACATACCCTTTCTGTTTAGAAGCATGGGAGAACACAGGAGAGGCAAAGGTTGTGTGAGCTGGAACGCGGAAATAATGCCGCCTGAACGCAGACATGACGCTACATTAGTATATCAGAGTTGCCATGGAGACTATCCGCAACGCGAGAAGACGTGAGTTGGTGCGCATAGACTTCCGTATGCTATGCGGAGCTATGACGCACTAGAGTACTCCCCGCCTCGCAGCTGCTGGACTTAAGAGCGGGTTGGGTAACCAATGGCAAGCCACGTACACCCTGACGAAGCTCGCAAGTGGGCGGGCGCAACGCGTCGGGCGGGTCTGAATCACGTGACCTGGAGCGCTCCTCTTGGCTGCAAAAATTACGCTAGATAGATATGGCATCAGTGCGCGTTCCCCGCGGCAATGCAGCCATGCAGAGCGGGTAGAGCCGTCGCCTGAGGGCCAATACCGTCCGATGGTCGTGACCCAGGTGGCAACTGGTCTGGAGACATCGCAAGATGCGGTAACCAAACGAGTGAACTACTACCAGTGGTGAGATTATTCTGGACTTATATACATATCTAGCTTGCAAGCTGAAGAGGACTCCCTTTGCCCTTCTTATATATGCACATACTGCTCTCTCCCCCTCTCTGAAGACGCAGATAATTTGGTACCGGTACCTGTAGGGGTGTGTGAGTGAGGGGTGCGTGATGGAGGTGCGGAATGAGATGCGCTTATTACAGGCCAATTTTAACTGATTTTAATTTGTTTACCCATTGTTGGTGTTACAATAAAGCTATTTTTTTCTAATTTTTTTTATGCAAATACCTATGAACTCTCCCACTATTTTTTCTATATTAATATGTACCAATTAATTGGTGGGACTGCTCCCTCAGATCGAGGTGTGGGTATACTAATTTAAGGTGGCAGTAGAGATCAGGCAAAGTGTGGCTTTATGTTTTTGGGAGAACAGATGTAAACAATGCACTTGGGAGCTGATCTGAGGGCGGGTGATCAGGTGTCGGTTAGGGTCTGATCTGATGGGTGGCAGTGACAGGAGGTGATTTATGGGTGATTGACAGGTGATCAGTGGGTGATTACAGAGAATAGATGTATACAGTACATGGGGGGGGGGGGGGGATGGTCTGGGGAGGATCTGAGGGTGTGTGTGTGTGTGTGGGGGGGGGGGTGATCAGGAGCCCCCAGGGGGCAGTTTAGGACCTAATCTAAAATATAGTGTTGACAGGGGGTGATTGATGGGTGATTAGGGTAGTGGGGGGGGTCTAAGGGGTGCTGTGGCCGATCACAGGGGCAGGGGGACAGGATCTGTGTGTGTGTGTGTGTGTGTGTGTGTGTGTGTGTGTGTGTGTGTGTGTGTGTGTGTGTGTGTGTGTGTGTGTGTGTGTGTGTGTGTGTGTGTGTGTGTGTGTGTGTGTGTGTGTGTGTGTGTGTGTGTGTGTGTGTGTGTGCTTTTACACACACAGCTGCCTCCTCCCCTGGTGGTCACTCGATCACTGGGATCACCAGGGGAGGAGGCAGCCAGTATAATACTTTGTTAGCTTAACAAAGTGTATTATACTTTAGTAACGGAGAGATCGGAGGGTTAACAAATCTGCCGGCGCTGCTATCTAAATCCGCCAAATTCCCTGGGGGGCAATCCGGGCAGCGCTTCTGTGAGAGGCAGAGCTATGAGCCGCAGCTCTGCCTCTCAGCGCGTCTGTCAGCCCGGATCGCTGCCTCTCTCCTGCCCCCCCTCAGTCTTCCTTCACTGAGAGGGGTGGGGGAGAGGTAGAGATCCGCCGCTGACAGACGCGTGTGAGGCAGGGCTGCAGCTTTCTCTTATCACGGAAGCGATTAGGGCAGCAAAGTCCATGACCAAGAAAGTCGTGGATTTTGCAGGGGAGAGGGAGGGCGAGTTAGGGGGGATTTAGATAGTTTTACAGCGGCGGGAATGCGGCGTTTTAGTTCGGGCTAAGATATTAAACATATTTGTGAAATAAAGACGTTTTCTTTTTTAGAGACTTCAGAGTCTAAGGCCACAGGAGCTCTGGCCCAGTATGAGTTTTGATGGTTGAAGTGATACCACCAGCTTTCCTTATCATCTCATGCTGGAATGTCCATCTGTGGGGTAAAGCTAATTGCTTAACCGTGAGGTATTCAGCAGTGTCTGTGTCTGAATAACCACTAAAATTGGCAAGCAGTGTTGCAGGGAGCTATAGAGAAGTTGAGCGTACATAACAAATGTTATCACTGGATACAGGCCATATCTTGATAGCGGTGACTAAATAAAATTAATATGTGGAGAAACTCATTAATGGCTTTTTTTTTACTCACTTTGCTTCTGTGAGTAAGCCAAATATAGAAAATGCATGAAAACAATTGGTTTCAGTACTGCCCTCATTGTACTAGGATGCAGCATATCAGAAATGTTTTGCCTACCACCTACTTTGTGTTGTATTCTTTTGCAACTATCTTTTGTAAGGGGTGTCAGTGCATTACGCAGTAGCATGTGATAGAACGTACAGTGCTTATCACAAAGCCAATCCCAGTAGGTCTACTACTTCTAAATATGGTGTGAATGCAAGGAACTTGCTATCGCTGTAGCGCTGATATGGAAAGAAGCTGAACAAACAGTGCCAAGCAGAAGATTGCTGCTGTACTAGCGGGTTCTTAGCTGAGGCAGACAGAGTTTAGTGTGTGTTAAGCCACCCCGATGCACGTCTGAGAGATCTGGTTTACTGGATCATCTTGGCTGAAACACATTGTTCCCCTCCTTACCACACCAACTGGAAACCACTACATAGTGTGCCGCACTGCCCTCATATTGGTTAGGGACACTTCTGTATGGAACTTGGCCCCAAACTGTTGCCTGAGGCGTCAAGTCCCACTCCCTGCAGGCAACAATCTTTCCGGGTGTTCAAGCACCTTTTGTAATAACCTAATCTAAACATAGTGTGCAGGAAAGGCATACATTGTGCTGCAGCAGTTTTCTGCTTTTTTTTAATTTATTTTTTTTCTTCTCTCGTATCTTGAAGGAGTGAAATTGGTTATGTATTATCTTTGCATTACTGGATTGATTGATGCCTAATTTTAATGCGTTCGGTGAAGAGCTGGAGTAAGTAAAAGCTGATGGATGGCAGTGCAAATCAGTTGTCTGCAGGCTACTATCTTCTAGTTTGACATAAAAACTGTTGTACTAGTCCATACTGAGGCATTTCAAAATGTCTTTTTAACATGGTACTCAGTTGATTTGTTGCAGCATTTGGGTGTGAAGGGCAGTATGTGGCTTGTAATGCACTTATTCTAAGGCACAGACCTCTGGTTTATCACATAAAAGAACACCTTTATATCTGTTACTTTGGGTTATTATAACGCAGCACAAACCAAATACACAAGAGACATGCTTTATACGCACATGTGTTTCCATGGGGCCTTTAAGGCCCTGTTCACACTGCACGCGTTTCCAGTTTCCAGCCGCGTTTTGGAAACGCGTGCAGGTGGCCGACACGCACGACATCAGACATTGCATAGAGTGCAATGTCTGATGTTCACACTGCATGCGTTCCGGACCTGTGCGGTCCGGGAACGCATGCTGCATGCATTTTTTGTAAAAACGCATGGCTGTCCCATTCACTTTTCAGTGATGGGATCAGCCACGCAACGCACACAAACGCGGATGGCGTGCGTTCGTACGCGTTGCGGTCCGCACGCGTTCCGCACGCATGGCCATCCGCGTTTGTGATGTGAACGGGGCCTTAAGCATTGCCAGTGCACTTATGTCTGTTATATTACAACATAGAAATGCTCTTTTCTTCAGACAGCAGAATGTGGTGCCATTCATCATGTGAATTCTGAACTAGATCAAAAATGTCTGCACAACAGAGGCATGAATGCGTTAGCACAACAAATAACGCAAGAGGGACCTTGGCCAACAGCAAAACTAGCATATGACTTTATGACTGATGAGAGCTGCATGAGTGGCATTACAGGCCATGCATGTCGAGGTCTGCTCACTCTACACAAACCTTACTCAAAGGCTAGAAAGGTATTGCACAAATCTCTCCCATACAGTTCGCTATGCTCTGAGTAGTGTGGCCTTTACTCAGGATGATGTGTTGTGAATGGAAGGATCTATATGGAGTGGCCTCCTCACAAGTGTGGGGAGAGGGGTGGGCGGCAGTCTGACAGTGCAGTTAATAAAATGCAATCTACCATAAGTTTAGGGTTGGAGCCACCTTAAAGAGAACCTGAACTGAAAATGCAAAGTCAAAATAACCATACACAGTTCATACTTACCTCCTGTGTAGTCTACTCCTCAATCTTTCTCCTCTCCTGCGTCCCATTTGTCCACTGTGATCAATGGAGTTCTCCGTCCTCCATTTTAAAACTGGTCATTACCCCATAACAGCTTCCTGGTCAGCACACTGTTAAACTGTAATATCACCCACTTGAGCCATAGGGAAACATGGACATTACCTTGCACATTCAGTTGTAACTGACAGCAACTGGTATGTTTCAGTTCTGACTAAATATTGTCAGAACTGGAAGGGATCACTGTAAGGCTCATACACACATCAGACCATAGTCTTTGGAAAATGAACGATCACAGAACAATCTTACCACCCTTCATGTAGTATTAGAGCCATACTCTACACAGTCTTTTCTATGGAGCTGAACTCCACATCAGAAAAAAATCTTTGCAAGATGCTGCACACACAGATGCTGTACAGACACAAAAGATCAGTATCTGCAAAAGATCTGTTCCTGCCAAAAATCCATTCCTGCAAAGTGCAATGATAGTCTATGAGATCTGCAGATCATCATACACACATGATTTAAGTGACATTCATCTGCAGATCAAGCAATCATCCGCAGATCTGAAAATCCATCCTGGTGGATCTGATCTGCAGATGAATGTCAGTTAAATCATGTGTATGATGATCTGCAGATCTCATAGGCTATCATTGCAATTTGGAATGGGTTTTTGGCAGGAACAGATCTTTTGCAGATACTGATCTTTTGTGTCTGTACAGCATCTGTGTGTGCAGCATCTTGCAAAGATTTTTTTTCTGATGTGGAGTTCAGCTCCATAGAAAAGACTGTGTAGAGTATGGCTCTCATACTACATGAACGGTGGTAAGATTGGTCTGTGATCTTTCATTTTCCAAAGACTATAGTCTGATGTGTGTATGAGCCTTAAGATGCTTAGAGGAACTGAAGGCAAGGTAAGTATGTAATATTAACCTCTTCACCTCGCAGGGTTTTTCCTCTTAAAAAACCAGAGCAATTTTCACCTGTCAGCGTTCCTTCCATTCATTCACCTATAACTTTATTACTACTTATCACAACGAAACAATCTATATCTTGTTTTTTTTTGCCACTGATTAGGCTTTCTTTGGGGGGTAATTTTTGCTATGAATTATTTTATTCTAACTCAGTTTTAATGGGAATAATAATAAGAAAAACATTATTTCTCAGTTTTCGGCCAATCTAGTTTCATGCTACCGTACATAAAACCCACACATTTTATTTGCCCATTTGTATCGGTTATTGCAACGTTCACATTTTTCCCTGGTACAATATAAGGCATTTTTTAAGTTTTGCGTCTATCTCTAATTACAAGCCCATCATTTATAAAGTAATTGTAGTATACAGTTTTTGTATACATATTAAAAAAGTTCAGTCCCTAAGGTAACTATGTATTATTTTTTAGCTAAAAAAATACAAAAATGGTAACTTTAGGGGAGTGTGGGAGGTCGGGGGTTAATACAAAAAAAAAAAAAAAAGTAACTAGGGATGATAAACTGGAAAAAAAAAAGATGTAATATTACAATTTGGCCACAAGATGTCTTCAGTGGTGACTTCAGCTCCTTGCTGTTAGTAGGGAAACGGAAGCACTACGTGCACGGGATTTATGAATGGCAGAGCCGTCTGAATAGACGGCTGCAGCCATTCACAGGGGAACTTAGATCAATGAATGGGATTTGTTTTCCCATTCAATGACCTAGCGGCGGGCGATCGGCGGTACCAAGCGCGGGGGGACGTGGCGGGAGGGACGTAGTACCTACGCCCCTGCACAGAGTTATGGCATTTTGCAGGGGCGTAGTTACTTGTCCCGGAGGAGGGGAAATGGTTAATTTGCAACTACGTCATGTGTTTATTTTAAATAATTTTACTCGCTTCAGGTTCCCTTTTTAAAAATGTATCAATGCTTTAAGAGTTTGATTCACAGTAATCTCTTCAGAACCTATATATCCACATCTTTACCAGCCATATATCTGCTGCCATGATAAAATACCTTGTGCAGTGGCTGATTATGGCACCAAGTTATAATTGATACAGGTCATCTGAAGTCTCCTCTTTTTAAAGGGAACCTTAACTAAGAGAGATATGGATGTTTCCTTTTAACCACTTGCCGACCGCCCACTGCACATTGGCGGCGGCGGCAAAGTGGCAGCCCCAGGACAACGTAACGCAGATTGGCGTTGGGTCCTGGGACTCTTCCGGGCCGGGGCGCGCATCCGCCGGCATTAGGCTCCGCCCACCCGTGACAACATCCCGCCGGCCATACGGAAGCGCCGCCGGGATGTTAACCCCCGATCTGCCGCATACAAAGCGTATAATACGCTTTGTATTGTATACAAAGCGTATTATACAGGCTGCCTCCTGCCCTGGTGGTCCCAGTGTCCGAGGGACCACCAGGGCAGGCTGCAGCCACCCTAGTCTGCACCCAAACACACTGATCTGCCCCCTGATCGCCCACAGCACCCCTCAGACCCCCCCCTGCCCACCCCCCCAGACCACTGTTTGCACCCAATCACCCCCCTAATCACCCATCAATCACTCCCTGTCACTATCTGTCAACGCTATTTTTTTTTTTTTTTTAGTCCCTAAACTGCCCCCTGGGGACTCCTGATCACCCCCCACCCCTCAAATTCTCCCCAGACCCCACCCCCCTGTGTACTGTATGCATCTATTCCCCCCTGAGCACCTGTCAATCACCCCCTGTCACTGCCACCTATCAATCAGCCCCTAACCTGCCCCTTGCGGGCAATCTGATCACCCACCCACACCATTAGATCGCCTGCAGACCCGACATCAGATCACCTCCCAAGTGCACTGTTTACATCTGTTCTCTAAACACCCACTAATTACTCATCAATCACCACCTATCACCACCTGTCACTGTTACCCATCAGATTTGACCCTAATCTGCCCCTTGCGGGCACCCAATCACCCGCCCACACGCTCAGATTGCCCTCAGACCCCCCCTTATCAATTCGCCAGTGCATGATTTACATCTGTTCTTCCCTGTAATAACCCACTGATCACCTGTCGATCATCTATCAATCACCCCCTGTCACTGCCACCCATCAATCACCCCCTGTCACTGCCACCCATCAATCACCCCCTGTCACCACCTGTCACTGTTACCCATCAGATTAGACCCCTATCTGCTCCTAGGGCACCCAATCACCCGCCCACACCCTCAGAATGCCCTCAGGCCCCAGCCCTGATCACCTTGCCAGTGCATTGCTTGCATCTATTCCCCCCTCTAATCACACCTTGAGACACCCATCAATCACCTCCTGTCACCACCTGTCACCCCCTAGCACACCTACCCATCAAATCAGGTCCTAATTTGCCCCGTGTGGGCTCCTGATCACTCGGCCAAACCTTCAGATCCCCCTCAGACCCCCTTCCGATCACCTCCCCAGTGCATTGATTGCATCTATTTTCCCCTTTAACCACCCCCTGAGACACCCATCAATCACCTCCTGTCACCCCCCCCCCCCCCAGCACTCCTATCCATCAGATCAGGCCCAATACAACCTGTCATGTAAGAGGCCACCCTGCTTATGACCGGTTCCACAAAATTCGCCCCCTCATAGACCACCTGCCATCAAAATTTGCAGATGCTTATACCCCTGAACAGTCATTTTGAGACATTTGGTTTCCAGACTACTCACGGTTTTGGTCCCGTAAAATGCCAGGGCAGTATAGGAACTCCACAAGTGACCCCTTTTTAGAAAAGACACCCCAAGGTATTCTGTTAGGTGTATGAAGCGTTCATAGATTTTATTTTTTGTCAAAAGTTAGCGGAAATTGATTTTTATTGTTTTTTCACAAAGTGTCATTTTTCACTAACGTGACAAAAAAAATAAAATCTTCTATGAACTCACCATACACCTAACGGAATACCTTGGGGTGTCTTCTTTCTAAAATGGGGTCACTTGTGGCGTTCCTATACTGCCCTGGCATTTTAGGGGCCCTAAACCGTGAGGAGTAGTCTAGAAAACAAATGCCTCAAAATGACCTGTGAATAGGACGTTGGACCCCTTAGCGCACCTAGGCTGCAAAAATGTGTCACACATGTGGTATCGCCGTACTCAGGAGAAGTAGTATAATGTGTTTTGGGTGGATTTTTACACATACCCATGCCGGGTGGGAGACATCTCTCTGTAAATGGACAATTGTGTGTAAAAAAAAAAAAAAAAATCTAAAATTTGTCATTTACAGAGATATTTCTCCCACCCAGCATGGGCATGTGTAAAAATACACCACAAAAACACATTATACTACTTCTCCTGAGTACAGCGGTGCCACATGTGTGGCACTTTTTTGCACCCTAACTGCGCTAAGGGGCCCAAAGTCCATTGAGTACCTTTAGGATTTCATAGGTCATTTTGCGACATTTGGTTTCAAGACTACTCGTCACGGTTTAGGGCCCCTACAATTCCAGGGCAGTATAGGAACCCCACAAATGACCCCATTTTAGAAAGAAGACACCCAAAGGTATTAAGTTAGGAGTATGGTGAGTTCATAGAAGATTTTATTTTTTGTCACAAGTTAGCGGAAAATGACACTTTGTGAAAAAAAAACAATTAAAATCAATTTCCGCTTGTCACAAAAAATAAAATCTTCTATGAACTCACCATACTCCTAACGTAATACCTTGGGGTGTCTTCTTTCTAAAATGGGGTCATTTGTGGGGTTCCTATACTGCCCTGGAATTGTAGGGGCCCTAAACCGTGACGAGTAGTCTTGAAACCAAATGTCGCAAAATGACCTGTGAAATCCTAAAAATACTCATTGGACTTTGGGCCCCTTAGCGCAGTTAGGCTGCAAAAACGTGCCACACATGTGGTACCGCTGTACTCAGGAGAAGTAGTATAATGTGTTTTGTGGTGTATTTTTACACATACCCATGCTGGGTGAGAGAAATATCCCTGTAAATGGACAATTGTGTGTAAAAAAAATAAATAAATTGTTATTTACAGAGAGATTTCTCCCACCCAGCATGGGTATGTGTAAAAATACACCCCAAAACACATTATACTACTTCTCCTGAGTACGGCACTACCACGTGTGGCACTTTTTTGCAGCCTAACTGCGCTAAGGGGCCCTAAGTCCAATGAGCACCTTTAGGCTTTACAGGGGTGCTTACAATTTAGCACCCCCCAAAATGCCAGGACTGTAAACACACCCCACAAATTACCCCATTTTGGAAAGTAGACACTTCAAGGTATTCAGAGAGGAGCATAGTGAGTCCGTGGCAGATTTCATTTTTTTTTTTTTTTGTCGCAAGTTAAAAGAAATGGAAACTTTTTTTTTTTTTTTTTTCTTTTTTTTTTTGGCCACAGTGTCATTTTCCGCTAACTTGTGACAAAAAATAAAATCTTCTATGAACTCACCATGCCTCTCAGTGAATACTTTGGGAGGTCTTCTTTCCAAAATGGGGTCATTTGGGGGGCATTTATACTATCCTGGAATTTTAGCACCTCATGAAACATGACAGGTGCTCAGAAAAGTCGGAGATGCTTCAAAATGGGAAAATTCACTTTTTGCACCATAGTTTGTAAACGCTATAACTTTTACCCAAACCAATAAATATACACTGAATGTATATATTTTTTTTTTTTTTTTTTTTTTTTATCAGACATGTAGCAGAATAACTTTCGCGCTCAAATGTATAGGAAATGTTACTTTATTTGAAAAATGTCAGCACAGAAAGTTAGTCATTTTTTTGACAAAATTATGTCTTTTTTGATGAATATAATAAAAACTAAAAATTGCAGCAACAATCAAATAGCACCAAAAGAAAGCTGTATTAGTGACAAGAAAAGGAGGTAAAATTCATTTAGGTGGTAGGTTGTATGACCGAGCAATGAACCGTTAAAGCTGCAGTGGTCTGAATGGAAAAAAAGGCTCTGGTCCTTAAAGAGAAACTCCAACCAAGAATTGAACTTTATCCCAATCAGTAGCTGATACCCCCTTTTACATGAGAAATACAATGATTTTCACAAACAGACCATCAGGGGGCGCTGTGTGACTAATTTTGTGCTGAAACCCCTCCCACAAGAGGCTCTGAATACCGCGGTACTCTGGGCAAACTGCCACAATGTAACAATGTTCACAGGCAGGAAATGGCTGTTTAAAGCTGTCTGTAACAGCCAGAGCAGCTAGAAACAGCTACATAACTTGCCCACAGTAACAATGTCACCATGTAATACATGTCAGAATGTGAATCTGGGAGAGGAAAGATTTTACAATGAGCAAACACTGACTAAATCATTTATACATAATTATTGTAAAAATGAAGCACTTTTTTAATTAAATTATTTTCACTGGAGTTCCTCTTTAAAGTGAGTGTTTACCATTTTAAAAATAAAAAAGTCGGATACTCACCTAAGAAGGAAGGCTCGGTCCTAATGAGCCTTCCTTCTCCTCTCCCGGTGCCCGGTCCCGCGCAGGATCTCCCGTGGTAGTATTCGACCAGTTCGGTCAAATCCTGCCACTTCCGCATGCCGAAGGGAGCTTTCAGAAGCCTTTGGGAGCACTCGGGCTCCCAAAGACGAGCCGCTCCATACTACGCATGCGCGAGCGCCCTCTATGACGCACTCGCGCGTGCGTAGTATGGAGCGGCCCGTCTGCGGGAAGCCCGAGTGCTCCCGAAGACCTCCGAAGTCCCTGCGGCGGCGGACGCGAACGGGGGAGCCAGCGCAGCACCGAGGGCACCGGGAGAGGAGAGGGAAGGCTCATTAGGACCGAGCCTTCCCTCTCCTTAGGTGAGTATCCGACTTTTTTATTTTTAAAATGGTAAACACTGGCTTTAAGGGGTTTTATGACTGCAGTCCTTAAGTGGTTAAACAATACCAGTTGCTTGTCAGTCCTGCTGTTCTCTATGGCTGCAGTAGTGGCTGAATCACACACCTGAAACAAGCATGCAGCTAATCCAGTCTGACTTCAGTCAGAGCACCTGATCTGCATGCTTGTTGAGGGGCGGTGGCTAAAAGTATTAGAGACACAGGATCAGCAGGAGAGTCAGGCAACTGATATTATTTTAAAAGGAAAAATCCAAATACTACTCAGTTTAGGTTCCCTTTAATCTCATATAGCAATGGTTCTCGAGCTTTTCTTGGTGAGGGTGCCCTGGATAACGTTGAAAATTTTTCAAGGCACCTCCTACTACTTGCATTAGTTGGGCAGATATTTCCTTACTTAACCAGGGAAAGGCGTGCCATTCTGTTGCTCCACCCCTAGTTCTTGGCTCTCGTCCTCGTCTAACAATCAACTTCTAGCACTGCTGCCAGTGACCTGCAACTGCGTATCATCGCATCCGGACATGGCATATGCTCAGTTTGATATTTCACCTTTTCTCAAAAGCTGCTGAACAGCTTTTTTAAGAGACTCTGCAGCAGTGGGCAATTTCTATAATCTTTTGCTGCCCAGAAGCTCCGAACATACACACTAAAGTATCAACCCTCCCATTGGTTAAATCTCCAAATAATGCACTGCTCTGATTGATTACAGTAGAATCTCAGGGGAGGGTACATCACTGGAGATGTTAAACCAATGAAAGGTCTGCTATTTCACTGTGTATGCCCAGAGCTCCGGGCAGCACAAGATGATCCCCCTACTGCGTAGTCTCTGAAAACAGCAGTTCATCGGCTGTTTCAGAGACGTGAAAGATGCATTTGCACAGGTCACGCTAGACCAGCCTTTCTCAACCTTTTTACCCTGGAGGAACCCTGCTAATAACTTTTGGATCTCGAGGAACCCCTGCAAACAATTTTTTAATCTCAAGGAACCCCTGCATTTATTTTTCCGGAGGCATGGTCTTTAAAAGTAGGGGAGTCTATTAATTTCCCTTACTCCTATTACACTGCCACTCATTATGCTGTGCTCATTATTATTCTGACCCCCCCCCCCCCCCCCCCCCCCACACACACACACACACACACACACACACACACACACACACACACACACACACACACACACACACACACACACACACACACACACACACACACACACACACGATGGGGGGAAATGCCAAGGACCCCCTGCAGAGTCCTCAAGGAACCCTGGGGTGCCAGGGAACCCTGGTTGAGAAAGCCTGCGCTAGACATTGCACCTCTACTAAATGTTAACTGCCTGGTAATTGAGGCCAATGGCAAGGGACAGAGGCGTGGCACCACTGGGAAGTGCTCATGGCACACCAGGTTGTGGCGGCACCCAATTTGAGAGCCCCATCATAGAGCCATGATAAAATGAGGTATCAGTGTACACCCAGAACAAATACTCGAGTCGTGTTTCTGACCCACAGAGGTGTAATACTCTGCATTGCACACAGGCATTAGAAATATAGCAGTGACTTGTTACTTAAATTAAGAAATATACGTTGTCTCTATGGATATGTTAACCTCACATGGATCACTTTTTTAGGGAGGGAAAGGATTGGCATAAACATTCCCATGATTGATAGCTATTGTTTTCTCCAAAAATAAGCCAACTCCTCCACCCATTTCTTCATGTATGTTGGGCTAGGCTTTGGCAGCATGCCCATGGAAAACTCCTTCATCAGATCAGACAGGTCTCTCTGCAAAGCGTGTCTGCGGATGGATTTAGTGCAGGCTGGACAACACCCCTGATCTGTGGATCTGACTAACTGGCAGACATATGCTTTCATTTTACTTTCATGTTCTGTTTTGAAAGAGATGTTTGTTTGTTTAACAGTATTTTATGTTTTGTATTTAAGGTCAATGAACTCAATCAAGTACCGGTACCTGTGATGCTCTTACCAGATGATTTTAAAGCTAATTCCAAAATAAAGGTCACAAATCACCTTTTTAACAGGTTAGTGAATAAGACCACTTATGATATTTTACATATAGGGTATCTGTGGGAATCTGATGTACTGGATGTACTCCTGGAGCTCGTGCCATAGACATGAGTTCAGACTATGTGGTTTGTAATGGAGCACTACTACCCCATTCTCAAAATAGTTGGAAAGTGTAAAATGTAACTTTAAATAGAATTAGTGGATTTGTAAATTCTTTAAACCCTATATTAATTTGAAATAAGGACAAAATATTTGTTACATTAAAACATATTAGATGAAAAATATACTAAGTTGACACCTTTCAACTAGTTAAGATAACTGGCAGGAGGTCAGTAAATTGATTTAAAAAGTGCATTCCAGAGTTTGTCTCAGAAATAAAACTGTGGAGGAGAGCACCATTCTGAACAGAGCTGTCAAATATTGTTAAAATGTGATTTTTTTTTTATTTATTTATTTATTTTTTTTCAGTGTAAATTTGCAATGCATTTAGGGATTTCCTCTTCTGCAGTTAGACTTGACTTTAGGTCCTACTCCATAGAGCAGGCTTACTCAACCAGGGTTCCCTAGAACCCCAGGGTTCCTTGAGGACTCTGCAGGGGTTCCTTGGCATTTTCCCCCGTGGGGGAAGTATAATAGAGCACATTATAATAGGAGGTACGGTAAAAAGAAGCACTAAATTTGGGGTCAGAATAATAATGAACACAGTATAATGAGTGGCAGTGTAATAGGAGTAAGGGAAATTAATAGCCTCCCCTACTTTTAAAGACCATGCCTCCGGAAAAATAAATGCAGGGGTTCCTCGAGATAAATTGTTTGCAGGGGTTCCTCGAGATCCAAAAGTTATTAGCAGGGTTCCTCCAGGGTAGAAAGGTTGAGAAAGGCTGCCATAGAGCCATATTAATCCATTGATGAGGACCAACCAATCCAAAACATGTTGGATTACTGTGGCTCTGTAATATTAGCAAGATGACACATCATTGTATTCCAGCGGTACTGGAGGTGTGGCTAGCTTACAGGGACAACAACAATGATTTGCATATTCAGCAGTGATGCATCGTGGGAGACATCATATGCTCACTCCAATCTGAATAATTACAAATACCTTCTGTTTTAACAAGGCAAACGTCTGGTTTGCTCTTCTGCAGTAAAAAATGTAATTAAAAATCAAATGGAAATATGCTCGCCAATTTCTCAGCCTAGTGCTGTCGTGATCGCCAAATAGTTGGCGATCTGCAGTGGTATATACAAATGGCAAGCTATTGTGGTGTTCTGCATGCCAGGAGCTGTGCCCATATCATTTGAAGTGAATATAGAAACAAACACATACTTATAAGTTTCCCTGTTTGTGGCCACCCACCGCACTGCAAGGTAGGTGAACTGTCTGTCTATTTTTCAGACGTACTGTGCAGTGCAATTTTATGTAGCATCATGCACTCACATTTGTGTAGTGTCACAAGTGTGATGGAGGGATGTTAGAAATGTTAGAGGGATGTTAGGAATTTTTTTTTTTTTTGAAAAACTTATGCCAATCAGCTTGATTATCCACTTTTACCCAAGGACTGTACTTACCAGGGTATTCTGAGCCCCTGAAGGAAGAGGCTTGCCCTCCTGAGCAATGCCAGGCCACATTGTCTATAACATTTTGTGGTACGCTTCAAAATATTCCCCTATTCCCCCTGAATTATTTTCCATTTGAAAACCTTCCTTGCCCAATGTTAATGGCGAAGGTTTCTTTCCCACTTCCATTGCATTGAAGTCTATGGGGTTTGAGAAAACAAATTTTCACATACATGCATTAAAGTCTTTAGACGTGAGAAAGTTACATCATTGTTAAATTACCGGTCATGATTACGATTGTATGCAAAATTAATGTTGTAATAGTCTAAGGGCCCTTTCACACTAGAGGGCTTTTTCGGCGTAACGCCGCGGCCGAAGTTGGCATTTTCCAAGGTAAAATGAAAGTCCATAGACTTTCATTTTACCTTTCACATCTAATGCCATGTTTTGGAGCGTTGCGTTTCAACACTCCCAGGAGCTTTTTTTAGGGCTGACCGCGGCGTTTCTCTTTACAATTGATAGTAATGTGTTGGCGTTAAAACGCCTTGAAAACGCCTGCAGCAGTTTTACCACTGCCTGTAGTGTGAAAGAGCCCTTAAAATTTGTACTACGATTTTGTGTCGTAATTCTGAATTTCGCTGCAAAATGACTATTAAGCGAAATTTGAGCTCCTCACTATTGATCAGCAGTAGGACACTTGTGAACACTACAGAGAGCGTTATCTGTGTAGTGACCGGTTCACTTTGCTCTGGGATTTATAAATGGATTCGCACTGATTCATATGAATCACTAACTCTAGTGAGTCCCGATTCAGATCTTCAGCATTCTTTGCTGTTGCTACATAGCAGTTTCTAAAAATGTGACCCATCCAGATGCCAGGGGCATTATCTGAGCTACTGGCTGTTCATAAACCGTTAGATAATAATGTGCCAGTCCATCATGAGATGTCCTTGGATGCTTTCATGTGATTCATTGTTGGTTTTCTGCCAAATTCCACTTTTAGAGCTGCTCACCAGGCCGGCTGATAAATTCAGAGAATACAGCATATGTGATCTGCAGGCTGACAGCACAGCAACACACTGAAATCACTGCAATCGTAAGGGCCCTTTCACACCAGAGGGCTTTTTCAGCGTTTTAACACCACAGCCAAAGTTGGCGTTTTCCTAGGTAAAATGAAAGTCCATAGACTTTCATTTTACCTTTCACACTTAACGCTGTGTTTTGGAGCGTTGCGTTTTGAAGCTCCCAGGAGCTTTTTTAGGGCTGACCGCTGCATTTCTCAATACAATTGATACTAATGTATTGGCGTTAAAACGCCTTAAAAACGCCAGCAGCCAAAGCGCAGCGTTTTAGCCTTTTACTGCTGCCTGTAGTGTGAAAGACCCCATAGTAGCTGCTCTACATTTGGGCAGTTCTATACTATTATTGCTGCTGTGACATAGAATAAAGTGGCAGAGTGTGTGCAGCTTGCCCACAATGATTTTCCTTACTGGCTAGTGATAAATTTGTCACATGGCTTTGGGGTAGGGCCGGTTCACACTTGCTTAAAGAGACTCTGTAACAAAAAAAAAAAAACCTCTGGGGAATACTTACCTCAGGATGGGAAGCCTCTGGATCCTAACGAGGCTTCCTCCAGTGTCCTGGCAATCCAGTGCTGCAGCCCCCCGAACCACAGCGAGATAAATATTTACCTATCGCCATCTTGTGCAGGCGCACTGGCGGCTCTTCGTTCGGGGTAAGGCGGAAATAGCCAAACCCGATCATACCCGCTCTATTGTGCAGGCGCGAGTCCTTTGTGCCAGCGCAGTAAAGTGGATATGATCGGGTTCGGGTATTTCCGCCTTTCCCCGAACAAAGAGCCACTAGTGTGCCTGCGCAGGATCGCGGTGAGTTAAAAAAATCACCGCTTGTCAAGCTTGTTGGTGGAGGTTTCGCGGGATCAGGCGCTTAATTCCCCAAAGCTACAGAGGACAGAGAAGCCTCATTGGGACCCTGAGGCTTCCCCCTCCCAAGGAAAGTATCCCCTAGAAGGGTTTTAATAATTTTTTTTATTTTTTTGTATAGGTTCTCCTTGCCATGCGGGACTTTATTTATTTATTTATTTTTAGCTCCATTTAGCGTAAGGAGCAAATACTAGTGTTAAAAATTGGATCCGCCTCTACTGAAAAAAAAAAGGATCCGCTTGTTGCGCCACACAAGCGGAATGCTAAGCGGAGCGCTGAGTACCAATTTGAATATATGACAGCAAAGGAAAATGTGTGCAATGAAAGCCTATGAGAACACACTGTCAGTTTTCACTAGGCTAGTTGCCGTGTGACGTACAACTTGTGTGTTCCATTTCCAATTGCCACCGCTCGGTCCCTCCTACACAGCCCGGTGGCTGGCAGAAGCATGAGGATCTCAATTTGGCGGCAAATGACTAATGGGAATCCTCAGCAACAAGGAGAATTCACATTGGTTTGTGGTGGCCCAATGAAAATTCTTCCTGTTGCTAAGAAGAATTGGCCTAATGCAGCCTATGGAGAGCCCCGTGCTCCTGTGGGCCTTCTAGCTAAAAGGATGGACCGAGCGTCGGTGGGACAGGTAAACGTTGATAGACATGATCGACACAGAAGCGGAGCGGACAAGGAATTTGTTGCAAATGGATGCTTAATGGACGGAACTCATCCACCTAGTGGATGCACTTAGGGCTCGTTCACACAAAGGGGCGTTTTTGTCCTTTTTTTCAAGCGCAGGGGATTTTCAAAATCGCCCTAAAAACACTTGTGCAATGACTCCCTATGAGAGAGTTCACAACTGAACGGTTTGTTTCCGATCTGCTCAGCAAAGCGAGGCCTGTACCATTTTTTTAGGCGATTTTTCCTCAATGGAAGGTATAGGAAAAATGCACTTTGTACATTGATTGCATGAGCGTTTTCAAGAATAAATACAGTGGTGTGAAAAACTATTTGCCCCCTTCCTGATTTCTTATTCTTTTGCATGTTTGTCACACTTAAATGTTTCTGCTCATCAAAAACCATTAACTATTAGTCAAAGATAACATAACTGAACACAAAATGCAGTTTTAAATGATGGTTTTTATTATTTAGTGAGAAAAAAAACTCAAAACCTACATGGCCCTGTGTGAAAAAGAAATTGCCCCCTGAACCTATAACTGGTTGGGCTACCCTTAGCAGCAATAACTGCAATCAAGCGTTTGCGATAACTTGCAACATGTCTTTTACAGCGCTCTGGAGGAATTTTGGCCCACTCATCTTTGCAGAATTGTTGTAATTCAGCTTTATTTGAGGGTTTTCTAGCATGAACCGCCTTTTTAAGGTCATGCCACAACATCTCAATAGGATTCAGGTCAGGACTTTGACTGGCCACTCCAAAGTGTTAATTTTGTTTTTCTTCAGCCATTCAGAGGTGTATTTGCTGGTGTGTTTTGGGTCATTGTCCTGCTGCAGCACCCAAGATCGATTCAGCTTGAGTTGACGAACAGATGGCCGGACATTTTCCTTCAGGATTTTTTGGTAGACAGTAGAATTCATGGTTCCATCTATCACAGCAAGCCTTCCAGGTTCTGAAGCAGCAAAACAACCCCAGACCATCACACTACCACTACCATATTTTACTGTTGGTATGATGTTCTTTTGCTGAAATGCTGTGTTACTTCTATGCCAGATGTAACGGGACACGCACCTTCCAAAAAGTTACACTTTTGTCTCGTCAGTCCACAAGGTATTTTCCCAAAAGTCTTGGCAATCATTGAGATGTTTTTTTTTAGCAAAATTGAGACAAGCCTTAAAGTGAACCAGAGACGAAGCACCCTTGTGTATTTTACCATAGAAATCAGTGGGAACATTAGAGAAAACACCTACCCTGCCCTCTGTTCCATTCTCACTGCTAAAAGTGTCTGTTATCTAGCTGAGATAAGAATCCCGGACTGAGCATTGAGTCTGGCTTTGCTATAATGACTCAGCTATAATGATTCCTGAGCAAAGCCAGCAGGGGGCAGGCTTGGACTTGAAGACAGCAAAGAACACAGTCTCAGCTATAATTATTCTGTAGCAAAGCCAGACCGACTGCTTAGTCGGGATTCTTATCTTAGAGGTGATAACAGGCAAATTAAACAGAGAACAATGTAACAAAGAGCAGATTAGGTGTTTACTGTCATGTTCCCACTGATTTATAAGGTAAAATACATGAGGTTGCTTCATCTCTGGTTCTCTTTAATGTTCTTTTTGCTTAAAAGTGGTTTGCGCCTTGGAAATCTGCCATGCAGGCCATTTTTGCCCGGTCTCTTTCTTATGGTGGAGTCGTGAACACTGACCTTAATTGTGGCAAGTGAGGCCTGCAGTTCTTTATATGTTGTCCTGGGGTCTTTTGTGGCCTTTCGGATGAGTTTTCTCTGCGCTCTTGGGGTAATTTTGGTCGGCCGGCCACTCCTGGGAAGGTTCATCACTGTTCCATGTTTTTGCCATTTGTGGATAATGGCTCTCACTGTGGTTCGCTGGAGTCCCAAAGCTTTAGAAATGGCTTTATAACCTTTACCAGGCTTATAGATCTCAATTACTGTTGTTTTCTCATTTGTTCCTGAATTTCTTTGGATCTTGGCATGATGTCTAGCTTTTGAGGTGCTTTTGGTCTACTTCTCTGTGTCAGATAGCTGCTATTTAAGTGATTTCTTGATTGAAACAGGTGTGGCAGTAATCAGGCCTGGAGGTGACTACAGAAATTGAGCTCAGGTGTGATAAACTACAGTTGTTTTATTTTTTAACAATGGGGGCAATCATTTTTTCACACAGGGCCATGTAGATTTGGAGTATTTTTTTCTCACCAAATAATAAAAACCGTCATTTAAAACTGCATTTTGTGTTCAATTATGTGAACTGTTTTTGATGAGCAGAAACGTTTAAGTGTGACAAACATGCAAAAGAATAAGAATAAGAAATCAGGAAGGGGGCAAATAGTTTTTCACACCGCCGTACATTGTATTATTTTCCATTATTTTCCGGGTCAAAGAGTTCACTTCCTGACTTGCGCCAGGGAGGAATTACAAAACCGCTCTGGAAAAGCGCTTTTACCAGAAACGCAGTGCGTAAGGGAGCGCCGGGAGGGGGGGAAAAAGCGTGCAAAATGGTTGCGTTTTCGATTTTAGGTTTTAATGAGGCCTTACCGGGTTTTTTTTGTTTGTTTTTTTTTGCATCCGCTCTAGTGTAAACCGGCCTCGAGACAGCCATCCAGTTCTGAATAGAGACAGCCAGGGGTGGCCCTGCTCTAGCTTGGCTGGGTAAAGTGCTTCTCTTCTGAGGCAATTTTCCTGGTCATCTACAGAGCTGGATTTTCCAGGTTCTTAAGATTTCACTAAAGGGCAGGTGGTTAAAAAAATGCTTTCTCCTTTTCTGCTATGTTAACTGACCCCTAGGCTGTTACTGTTATGTGTCAATGGAAAAAATCCTTTTTGTACAACGGCATGCGACTTAGCTGAGATTGTGAGAGATCATTGTCCGTCCTAAAACCAGAAAAGGGACAAACAACTGCTAGTCATTTCCATTCAGTTGTAAGAAAGATTTTAGGTTTACATTTTCACTAAAACGTTTTTCACTAAAAATAACGGCGTGTGGTAATGCAGGGTTATTGTTTAGTCAAGATAGACATTGTCGGACTCTCTTCCTTTGACTACTTATATCTATATGTTGAGTATTGTTTTTTCCTGCAGAGGGTCATTTTCCTCAGCAGTGTTTTCCGTGCACGTAAGAATTCTTTACCTTGCTGGAAAGTAGAGCACATTCCTGGCTCTGTGGGTTGCTTCTATGCTTTTACTCATTACTGCCTCTGGTAATAATCATTGAGTCGTTCAGACATTTGGATTTTCTACCATCTGTATTGTGAGGTAAATTGTTTTTCCTCTGCTACACAAATATGTGATTATAGCAAATCTGCTGCTGTTGTAATCTGTTGCCATTCTGCACCTGCTGTTCTTCAAAGATGACCACTAATGCTTTTTTCTTTTTTACTTTCGAATTCGCTGCTAGAAGTAAAAGATGGTATCTCATTTTCTCTCTTTTTTTTTTTTTTAAATGTATTTAAACAAAACACGCAAAATTGTGAGCTTAACTATGTAATCTAAAATGGGGTTCTGCTTTTCTATAGTTCTGAAACAATTGTTTTTCTTCCAAATGTTAAGTTGTGCATATTAATTAATAGTGGACCTGAACTCTTGCACAGGACAGAAGGAAAAATATAGAAAGGCACCCTGTATGTATTTAGAGAGTTCAGCCTGTCTAATTCTTCCCTCATTTGTGACTAATCACAACTGTGATTTGATCTCTCAGCTGTGTGCCTGTGCAGAGCAGCTAAATTGTAAACACTGGATGTTAACCCTATGCCTGCTTTCATGAAAGCAGGATGTAGACATACTGGAAATTTATTGCAGTATTTGTATCAGCTGTAACAAATGTTTTTCTTTAAATGTTGTAATGCTGTTGCTTATCTTTTTAGAGTAGAGCGGAAGTTCTGACTTCTGGTCTGCTTTTAAAGTGTACCTCAATTGAGGAACAGATTGACGAACAAAAGCCATGCGGCCAGGGGGGGGGTCAATTCCACGCATGCTTCTTATTTTTGTTTTCAATGTTTTTGAGAGAAAATCAATTTTTTTTTTCACTGGAATTCTGTAGTACACAGTTGACTGTAGAGTGTGCTGACCTTGCTTGACCTTTTTGGGTCTTAAGGTACCCATCAGTTATATAATCTTAATAATACAAACTAACCAAATCTATGTAGTAGGGTAGACAGAGTGAATATACTTTGAATAGATACTTTTTATGTAGTCCCTCATGAAACAGAGAAGTGGTATGGTTGTGCAAGAATTGGTACGGTTGTAGGTTTAACAAAGATCTGTTCAAGCACTTCATGCTGGGAATGCACGGTTCGTTTTTCAGGTGATTAGTTGGTTCGATAGATAATTTCCAACATGTCCGATCTCCCTTTCAATGCTTTCGCTGCTCGATATCTGATAGAAGTGAATGGAAAAGATAAGAAAAACAGGGCGGTAGATAAGCGAATCAACTGCAGAATCGAGTGGAAAAAACTATCGAGAGGAGAAACGCACAGCAGAAACGAACCGTGTATTTCCAGCATTAGAGGCAAAGATGACTATTTAGTGACATAATGCCACTATCCTTTTTTTTTTTTTTTTTTTTTTTATAGATTAGTTACTTTTGATATTGAAAATCTATTACAGCTCATCACACACTATCTGAGGGGCTTTAGAACAAGTAGCCCATCGATATCTAACTAATAATTTTCGGATATGGCAGGAGAGCAGCAGTAGATCGAAGTCCCATAGCTTTGCACTGTGTATTGAGCAGTGCAAGACTGCAGTTCTATAGTTTTTCAATAGGGTTCACTGTGAAATCTATTGAAAATCTGTGTGTAGTATATGGGGGGAAAGCAATCCCTCTGTGATCTGATTCAGATCACAGAGGAATTTATCAGTTTGCCACATTGGGCAAAAATCAATGTGTGTATGGCCACCTTTTAGTCTGCTACTGCTTTCGTATTGTTCAGTGCTGTACAAAGCTATGTGGATGTTGCTCAAATGCTGCATCTGCCTGCTTTTCCTCCTGTGCCCAGCTACATCAGTCAGAATAAGAATGACCTATATTATTGGAATTCTGATCATATCATCCCCCTGGTCGTGTGCTGGCTTTAATATATATTCTTTAGATTCTTGTGAATATTCAAAACGTGAAACTGACTTACTGAACTCAGGCTTCTGGTCGTGTGATCACATTTTTATGCTAGAATTTTAGGCTGCATAGCCTGTTTTCACACAATGTTTGAGTATTCTTATTTTATAGGTTGTAGACAGTATATTTATATCTGGAGACGAGCTTCAAAGCCCCCAAGCTCTAACAAAAATGTTATGGCATGTGTGATGAAAATATTTATGGAATTAAGCAGAGATGGAAAATTAGGTGGATCTGTAAATATTTTCTGTGAAGTAAGATTTGTGTAATGGGCAAAATAAGGCTTTGGGTGAGGTTAGCTGTGCTTGGAATGTACTCAAGCTTCTGTAAATACAGAACAGATTAACTCATGCTTGAGGAGTTGATGGACTATAGCTTGTATGTGTGAAACTTTTTTCTTTCTTTTTTTTTTTTTTTTTTTCCTAGCTTTTTGTGTTGAGGTTTGGTTGCATTATAACACTTTTTAGTTTAGAAAAGATTAGTTAATAATTCACAAACACTTGTAAAGTAAAATGCGGTTTTCCCTTGTGTACACAATTGTCATGAATAGGTGTTGGGCAGTGTTGCTTACATTTTTACTTTTTTTTTTTTTTTTTTTTTTTTTTAGAAATTGTGGTTTAACAGCAAAATTGATTTGTTTCAGTCACTCAACCTCTTAAAAGTTAATCTCCAGGCAGAGATTTAGAATATTACTTTGCCCTTCATGTGGTGAATGCTTTGATGCTTTTATTTACGTGTATGAGGGAGACTTGCTTGTACAGGGATAACTTTTGAGAGGCAATGTTTTGATACAACATGGCTATGCTCAGGATGCCTGATGTACGCTATTTTTTCCTAGATTTTTTGTTTTGCATCTGGGCTTAAAAATACCATTGGAAGTCAAGGCTGCTCAGATGTTGCCTTTGGTGAAATGACATTTCTGCAGCTATCGCCCAAATGGACTTGTACCAATCCCTCTTTGGCAACATGCCTCGTACTGCGTCAATGATTTGGACGCCGCCATAGGCCACAATGTAAAGTATGGCTATAGTGGCACAGTGCGCTACTGGTGACGTGGGCGCAGACCAGAGCTGCAGCAAGGGACACACGTGACTCCTGGGTCTGAAAGAAGCCCCAGGCTAGTAAAGCTAGTTTTTATTTGTCGCCTTGGATATCCTTTAATTGTGGCAAGGGTGGGTGAGTGCTTAACAGATTGTGGAATGGAGTTCCAGATGAGGAATTAAATAAAAGATAAGTCCTGTATCTGAGAATGAGAAGAGGGTGACTAGAGGAGGATGAGAGGAGACTATGGCTAGCACAGAGATTACGTGTAGGTTGGTATCTGGAGATAAGAGAATTTATGTAAGCTATAGTCAGACTTTAAAGGGCTTTGTAGGTGATAATTAAGATCTTTAATTTGATATCTGTGTATAATTCCTTTCTAAAGGCCCGTACACACGTCGGATTTTTCTGAACGACGGGTCGTTTGAACGTCCCGTCGTTCGCACGCGGAATCCGACGTGTGTACGGACTATCGTTCGCGTGATAAGACTGGTTTCCAGCGATCCGCCCGCCCCATTTGTCCATTGTGATTGATGGACTTCTCCGTCCTCCATTTTGAAAATGGCCATTACCCAAAAACAGCTTCCTGGGCAGCACACTGTTAAACTGTAATATCACCCACTTGAGCTGTAGAGAAACATGGACATTACCTTGCACATTCAGTTGTAACTGACAGCTGCTTATACATAACTGACAGCAACTGGTATATTTCAGTCCTGACAAAATTTATTGTCAGAACTGCAAGGGATCACTGTAAGAAGAAAATGGTGAGCTTCTGAGAGGAAATGATGAGGAGTTTAGTATGTAATATTCATTTGCAGCTACGGCATGTTTAAAATAATTTTACTCGCTTCAGATTCCCTTTGGGCATGTATGTATAAAATATATACTGTGTATGTTTGTTCATTCTTATTCATGTAAATGTGATTTCCCTTTTTGTTTCAGAGAAAATTTGCCCAGTCATTTTAAATTTAAGGATTACTGCCCACAAGTCTTCAGAAATCTAAGAGAGCGATTTGGAATAGATGACCAGGATTATCAGGTAAAGTGCAGCAACTTTGTGGCGTTCTTCACAGTGAAATGGATCATTCTGCCCATATTTCAAGGCATTGGCCTCAATTCACTAAGCTTTATCAAACACTATCGAACGTTTGATAATGTACCTCATGAGTAAAATCTAATTTTTAATTCACTAAGGTGTTATAGATTTATTAAAAGTTTTATCGATAAAACATTTGATAAATATATAACACCTTAGTGAATTCAAAATTATATTTTACCCATGAGGTAAATGATCAAACATTCCATAGTGTTTGATAAAGCTTAATGAATAGAGGCTATTATCTCCAATTTTCTCTTATATTTGTGTACTGCACATGGCTGCTGGTTTAAACTGTACCCCATTCATTATGGGCAGCCTGAAATTCAGTAACCTGCTATTGTATGGAAATGTTTAAAGCCTAATGCTTAATACACACCATACGTTTCCTCGTTCGGTGCGTCCGTCGATACGCGTCGATTCGATTCTTTCCGACATGTCCGATTCAAGCTTCGATGGATCGTTAGGTCGATTTGCCATACTTTACATGGCAATCGACCTAAAAATCATCGAAATTCGTTCGGAAATGCTCGGAAATAATCGAATCGACGCGTATCGACGGATGCATTCGACGCGGAAACTCATGGTGTGTATCCAGCATTATACCTAGTACACACCATACAATTTTCTGTTAGATTATTTTCTGTAGAGACTCGTCATTATATCTGGTGCATGGTCTTCTGGTTATCGCCTGCTGAGTAGAACAATGCTAATTGCTAGGCAGATAGATGATTAGATAATGTCCAACATGTTGGAAATTATCTATCTGGCAGGTAAATCTAAAAAATCGAACAGAAAATAGTATGGTATGTACCTAGCATAAGTTCACCCAACCAGGTCTTTAATTTCTACGAAAGGTGTATAGGGGACTGTGCCGTCACTCTCACACTTTTTTTTTTTCTTCTTAAATATTTGATGCCTCCGTTCCAAAGAAATTCCCTTTGGGAAAGTCAGTTATGTAACACAGAGATCCTTATGAAAGCATGGAGCTGGCAGCAGAGTTCCCATCTAGCGAGCAGATCTCGCCCTCCAACAACTCTTATGCCATCGAGAGATTTACTGTGCGTGGCCGGCACTGCAGCTCAGCAGGTCGCCTGTGAGACTCGGCTGCAGCTGCAATGCTGTCCCTAAAGAAGGATGTAGAAATGGAGGGAATGAGAGAGTGATGGGAGGGAATATTGCAGCAAGCCTGCCACTTCCTGTCTGAAAACTTGACTTTTGTAATTTGGGTGGTTGGCCAAGGAGAGGAGCAGGCAATCGCAGACCTATGTTGATCCAGCATGAACATACCTCTGTGCTTATTTTGGGTAGGTTTGCCTCTGCTAAGGTGTGCTTTAAAGAGGAACTCCAGTGAAAATAATGTAATAAAAAAGTGCTTTATTTTTACAATAATTATGTATAAATGATCTAGTCAGTGTTTGTCCATGGTAAAATATTTTAAATCCCTAATTTATATTCTGACATTTATCGCATGGTGACATTTTTACTGCTGGCAAGTGATGTAGCTGCTGCTTGCTGTTTTGGCAGTTGGAAACCGCTGTAAACAGCTATTTCCCACAATGCAACAGGGTTCACAGACAGGAAACTGCCAAGAGTACGTACTCAGAATTTCTTTGTGGGAGGGGTTTCACCACAATATCAGCCATACAGCGCCCCCTAATGCTCTGTTTGTGAAAAGGAATATATTTCTCATGTAAAAGGGGGTATCAGCTACTGATTGGGATAAACTTCAATTCTTGGACTGAGTTTCTCTTTAAGTGCAGGAATGCTGCATTATGTCTTGTGACTGATGCACTCACACATCAAATCCAAAAAGATTGCACACCTTATGCAGGAATGCCATTGGTGTTGGACTCGGTAGCCATCCAATACAGTATTCCAAAGTAGGGACAGTTTGCAGGAACCCTCAGGTTTATTATTCCTGTACCTCGGCAAAGGGGATACCTAGTGGCACCCAAAGTGTGTGTGTGTGTGTGTGTGTGTGTGTGTGTGTGTGTGTGTGTGTGTGTGTGTGTGTGTGTGTGTGTGTGTGTGTGTGTGTGTGTGTGTGTGTGTGTGTGTGTGTGTGTGTGTGTGTGTGTGTGTGTGTGTGTGTAAACCTGTGAATTACTGCAAACTGAGTGCTGACCCTTCTTTGCAATTTTGATCTGCCACTCACCACCTGTTCTGATCTGGGCTTTGGAGCAAGACTGACTCCTTAAAGAGACTCTGTAACGACAAAAAGATCCCCTGGGGGGTACTCACCTCGGGTGGGGGAAGCCTCAGGATCCTAATGAGGCTTCCCACGCCGTCCTCTGTCCCACGGAGGTCTCGCTGCAGCCCTCCGAACAGCCGGCGACTGTGCCGACTGTTCAATTCAATATTTACCTTTGCAGGCTCCAGCGGGGGCGCTGTGGCTGCTTTCGCTCCGAAGGAGGCGGAAATACCCGATCTCAGTCGGGTCCGCTCTACTGCGCAGGCGCCGGAGACTTGCGCCTGCGCAGTAGAGCGGACCCGACTGAGATCGGGTATTTCCGCCTCCTTCGGAGCGAAAGCAGCCAGAGCGCCTGCGCAGGAGCCTGCAAAGGTAAATATTATGTCACCGCTGTACGGAGGGCTACAGCGAGACCCCCGAGGGACGGCGTGGGAAGCCTCATTAGGATCCTGAGGCTTCCCCCATCCGAGGTGAGTACCCCCCAGGGGACGTTTTAACGTTACAGATTCTCTTTAAAGGGAACCTGAACTGAGTGAAATTATTTAAAATAAACACGAGGTAATTTCAATTGAACATTACATAGTTATCTTGCCATCAGAAGCTCACCATTTTCTTCTGATAATTATCCTTTCCAGTTCTGACATCTTGTCAGAACTGAAATATATCAGTAGCTGTCAGTTATAGCTGAGAGGACAACTGATGTGCCAGGTAATGTCCATGTTTCCCTACGGCTCGAGTGGGGCGATGTTACAGTTTAACAGTGTGCTGACCAGAAAGCTGTTAGGGGGTAATGGCCATTTTCAAAATGGAGGTCGGAGAATTACCTTGATCACAGTGGACAAACAGGACGCAGGACAGGAGAAAGGGATTGAGGAGTAGACTACATGGGAGGTAAGTTTGACGTGTGTATGGTTATTTTGACTTTTAATTTTCAGTTCAGGTTTTCTTTAACCCTCTTCCTTTTGGACTTAACAGAGAGATCAGGCATTGCCAGGGAAGAAGACAGTCAGATACTAGGGATGGACAATAAGATGCAAATCATTACAAGCTTATTATTATTGATTTATAAAACGCCAACTTATTCCGTAGTGCTGTACAAAGTAGGAAACCGGAGGGCACATAATGATACAGGCAATGATATACATCAAATATGGACACTTGTACAAAGTAAAGAACTGGTGGTTACAATGACAGATGTAACATGAGGAATAAAATGTATAACAGAGTGCAAGCTATGAAATGATCAAAATCCAGGCCACATAGGGGCGGTACAGGGTTATACAAGTGTATGTGTCTTAAAAATGCACGAATCAAATCACCAAGCTGGCATTCAGTTGGACCATTTCAAGCTGCATTAATTTGCATGCAAGATAATCCTGCATCAACTCAGAATGATATGCATCTCACTCGCTAACCCTACCAAGGATGAAAGCTGTTCTACAGTGTTACATGACCACACTGTTGTTTTCACAACCCATTTCTAAATCGCATAAACCAGCAGTCAGACTAGAGTACTTAAAGAGACTCTGAAGCGAGAATAAATCTCGCTTCAGAGCTCATAGTTAGCAGGGGCATGTGTGCCCCTGCTAAACCGCCGCTATCCCGCGGCTAAACGGGGGTCCCTTCACCCCCAAACCCACCCCTGCAAAATCAACGACCAACTTGGTCGTAAATTTTGCTCTTCCTGGAGGCAGGGCTAACTGCTGCAGCCCTGCCTCTCAGCGCGTCTATCAGACGCGCATCACCGCCTCTCCCCCGTCCCTCTCTGTGAAGGAAGACTGAGATGGGTGGGGGAGAGGCGGAGGTACGCGTCTGATAGACGCGTGGGAGGCAGGGTTGCGGCGGTTAGCCCTGCCCCAATGCGGAAGCGCTCCCCTGCTGAACGGAGGGGATTTGGGGGATCAGGGACCCCCGTTAAGCCGCGGGATAGTGGCGTTTTAGCAGGGGCACACATGCCCCTGCTATCTGAGGTCTGAAGCGAGATTTCTCGCTTCAGACTCTCTTTAAAGTGAACCTCCAGACTAAAAATCTATTCAGCAGCACTGAAAAGGCTTGGTATTTATTTAACAGTTTCACAGCATCAGAACTTTTCTTACCCAAGCCTAATTTTTAGCTGCACAGAAGAAAACTACCTGGGCATTTTCCCCTGATGCTGTGCAAAGCGTGATGGGATTTCTGATGATGTTGTTCTCGTTTTGCTGTTTTGGCACAAATTGGTTTTTATTTTGAATTTGAGATTTGAAGCCTAGCACGAGCAGCTGGGAGGGGTGGTCAGGACACAGGACAGTTGGAACTGTCTCCTGCTCCCGGTCACCTCCTTTTAACCAAAAAGATGGCTGCCCCTATGAAATCGCAATCTTTTGCATGTTCTTTTAAAACAGGGTGGGTAAGAGATTATATTACCTATCTATTTTAATTAACATAACTAATGTAACTTAATGACAGTATGTTTGTTTAGGCTGAAGTTCCTCTTTAAAAATTGTTTAGATGGGCCACTCACTGTGATCATATCATGGTAGTCAGTGAAACCTAGGCATCTGTTAATTAATGGCTGTGTGATTCCAAATATACAACTGTTAATTTTCGAACTTTTCGGCAACCCTCTGAACCCCCCTCCCCCCCCCCCCTTTCTAGTTCAGTATGAAGTAGATCAACTTGGTACCATTTGACAGCAGGCACACATTTTTAACAAATCTGGTCTGTGCTAGCTGGATCTCTCATGATTATTATTAATATTCTTGTATTTTTAAAGCGCCAACATATAACGCAGCGCTGGACAATAGATAAATGGGTAACATACAAGGTAGGAAATACAGGAAACTTGCAACAAAACAAGATCATGCTAATGATTTGATAACAGTACAGTGTAATAATAACAGTACAGTGTCATTATGATGATATAACCACTGGAGATGCTTTAGGCCCAGGCTACACTGGCACTTTCTGGTAAATGGATCTGTGAAAACTAATCCGATTTTTGAACCGTTTGTATCCGTTTCTGTTCCAATGTTATCTGTTTGTATTCTGTTACAACGGAAGGTGCTAAAAATGGCAGTCTATAGGCAGCCTATAGCCCTCTGCCTGTATGACCGTTTTCCTTTTCCCCCCCTCAGCCGCCGCTGCAGTATTCTTCTTTTCCCCACCCCGCTGATATTTGGACAACCCTTCTTTCCGTCCTCAGGATGTACACACCTTCCCCCTCCCTCCTGCTTGCTCCATGCACACATGCCACAGATTAGCCGCAGACCTCCTGCCCTGCCAACTATGCATTCCAGACCCCCATCATCCTTGCTGGACACTCAGCTCAGTATGCCTTGCTGCAGAAGCACACACCAAAGTAGATTTTTGCTTGCTAGAGAGGTCCGTTTTTAGGCAATGTGTTGTCTACATGCGTCTTCTCATTGGCTCCCACATACTGCTACAGCCTCCGTTCCAGTTATGCTGGGCCCCGCTGTCTGGAAATATTGCGGCAGAACCAAACTTCCGGTCTGTTAAGTGGAGTGTGATCGGAACGGATCCATTCGAACTGACAAATGTGAAGGGATCCACAGGTTAACATTGGATCCATTCGCATCCATTCCTTTACAATCCATAACTGACTTTTTTTGTAATGCTATTGTGGCCCAGGCCTTAGTAAACCAGGCCCTTTGCCTTATGTCTTGTGCTAAATATGGTTTCACCAGCATAATGCCCTACGCTTCTTTCTTATGAGTGATGAAGTTCTTAACGGGGATTTGTACACTAAGTGAGTTTAAACTTTAGCGGAGTCGAACACTAAGTAGTTTAATATTCATGAGCCTTTCTGTGTAGGATAGGATCTATAAAATCCTCTTATTACTGCAAATCTACTTATCAGAGCTCAAATGTCTCTGATTTCCTAGAAGTCACTGTGTGAAGGTGCTACTAGAAAAAGCTGTCAGGACTTTTACAGAGGTCTTTATTGCCACAATGTTCCAGGGCTGTGGAGTCGGTACAAAAATCCACCGACTCCTCAGATTAGGATTCCTCTGACTCCTCTAATTTGCATATTACAATCTTGTTGATTGAAAGTATAACATGAAATTCCTCTCTTAACTGCCAACGCTTAGGAATTCTAAAAGACGACTGAAGTGAGAAGGGTATGGAGAAAGCCATATTTATTCCCTTTAGTCATAGACTAAAACTAGTCCTTGGTAAGAGTACTTGTAGAAGGTACAGACCAGAACAAAGAACATCTATCAGGCCCTAGGCAATGTGACTGTGGGTACATGTAAGAGTGATGTGCAGGTACTCTGCAGGGGAATAAGGAGATTCTTCCTCTATTACACATTTTTCATACACAATCTACACAATCTGAACCAGGTTTATGGGTGATAGACAACACCTCTGTGTTCAATGTGCACAACATTCTCAGTGGATTCCCTGCAACTCTGTGGAGAGTGCATATGTAGAGTATAGTACTACTGTGTAACAAAGTAAACCTGAGACAGATGAAATTAAAGTTTTATACATACCTGGGGCTTCCTCCTGCCCCCTTCAGGCTAATCAGTCCCATGCCGTCCTCCTCCTCCACCTGGATCTTCTGCTATGAGTCCAGGTACTTGAGCCAGTCTGGCGTAGTGCGCATGCACACACTCCGCTGCCGGGAGCGTACTACACCTGCGCAGCACTATTGCGCAGGTGCAGAACGCTCCTGGCTGTGGAAGTGGCATGTGGCCGGACTGCGCTGACTGGCTGAATTACCAGGACTCATAGCAGAAGATCCAGGTGGTGGAGGTGGACAGCGAGGGACTGATTAGCCTGAAAGGGGGCTGGAAGAAGCCCCAGGTATGTATAAAACTTTTCTTTTCATCCTTCTCAGGTACCATTTAATTCGTAGTCACCAATCCAAATTTTAACACATCAAATTATTTGATTTCATGAGCAGCCTGGCCATGAGCAGCCTGGCCATAAATCAGAATCAACGCAGAATTATTTCCATCTCATTGACCATCTCTATTAGTGACATGGCTACACATCAGGCTTTATACTTACAGCATAGATGTTATTTAGTTTATATAAGAGATTCCTGTGTACACATCATATACTGTATACAGTCACAATCAGATAGGTATATCTGACTTTAAAAATACGGGGACTGCTTTATTGAAGCAGCACAAGTAACTAACTTTGATTGGTTTATTTCATTTTTGTGGACGAAGCACAGCTATTATTGTATGTATAAATTATTTATGATGACTATTATCTGAGAAATATAAAATTTTATCATATTTTCTATTTTAATTACAGTTTAAATTCATTAGGAGTCGGTACATTTTTTCCCGACTCCAGGCACCCAAAATTGCTCCGACTCCGACTCCACGACTCCGACTCCACAGCCCTGCTATGTTCTGCAGTACTAAAGCTGCAGAATGAAGTACAGCTTTAGTACTGTGGAACATAGTGGCAATAAAGACCTCTGTAAAAACCCTGTCCTCTCCAACTCAAAAAACATATCTCACTTCCGACCTTTTCTCACTCAAGACACAACTAAAATGGTTAATACTGTACATGCTCTTATAATCTCTCGTCTGGACTACTGTAACATACTACTTTGTGGAATACCTTCTAACAGACTGTCCCTGCTTCAGTCAGTACTGAACTCAGCTGCCCCTCTGTCATCTTTCTTCTCAATCCTTCTCTGCTGCCCCTCTCTGTCAAGCTCTTAACTGGCTGCCAATTAACCAGAGGATCAATTCTTAACCCTAACCTACAAAGCTCTCCACAATCTCTCTCCCCTGTGCATCTCCTCGCTAATTTCCAGATACCAACCCAATCGCAATCTCAGTCCTGCACATGATCTCCTGTTGTCCCCCCTTCTCTGGAATGCCCTCCCACAACACATCCGTCACTCACCAACCTTTGTTACCTTTAAACGGTCACTAAAAACTCACTTGTTCCAACAAGCATATGCTCTACCTTAGACCAATTCCCCTTTGTCCTAAGACCAATTTGCACTCCTACTAGATATCCTAAAACACACTACCTCTATATGTTTGTTGTATACTTCCCCATCTCTTGTTTCCTTTAGATTGTAACCTCGCAAGGGCAGGGCTCTCTCCCTCTTTTCTGTCCTGGAAAATCATTATACATTTTTATTCATCATGTTACTTTTATCACTGTCATTACCAATTCTGTATCTTGTAATTAGTTTTTTGTATAGTTTTTGTATTTTGTCACCCGTTATGTATTTTGTATATTGGTGTACACCATTCTCTGTATTATGTACCCCATGTTCGTTTCTTACTTTGTACAGTGCCACAGAATATGTTGGCACTTTATAAATCAATAATAATTATATAATGTAAGCTGTCAAGATCTGTGAATTACTTCTATGCAGTGTTATCCCCAGTTGCTTTTTCACTCTGGTGTGATAAAGGAGCAGCTGGGTGGGTCAGAAAAGTTACTGTACATTATTATAACATTTGACAGCTAAGTGTCACACCTAAATGCATACAATAACTTGCATTACTGCATCAGTTTCATGTTTCCCCTGAGTTGTAGTGACAGCTCAGTATCCCTACTGTTCGGCAGCCACATCTGCCCTGAGCAACGCCCCTTACTCAGTCACATTTCATCCACGGGTCTTCTCTGTGCTTTCCTAGTTTGTGTGTAAGGGGTTTTGCTGTTTTTGTTTTCTGTTTTTTTCTCATTTTATTGTTAACAAAAGATGTATTTTCAATTTGTAGATGTGGCTGGATAGTGTAATGGTTAAGGGCTCTGCCTCTGACACCAGAGACCAGAATCTCGGATCTGCCTGTTCAGTAAGCCAGCACCTATTCAGTAGGAGACATTGGGCAAAACTCCCTAACACTGCTACTGCCTATAGAGCGCATCCTAGTGGCTGCAGCTCTGACGCTTTGAGTCCGCTAGGAGAAAAGCGTGATTATAAATGTTCTGTGTCTTGTCTATTAGGGTATAAGACTCTTAGAATAAAGTACAACAGGATAAACATTAACCTATACAGTACACAATCAATGAATTATTAGACTATAGCACACTTCTTGCATAATTGTCCACTGTGTGGTCAATCTTCTCTAACCCTACTTGGGCGAGCAACCAATTTATTGCGACAACAAAGGATTTATTGGAGCAGTGGGCTAGAACAAGCCCCCAAGTATGATTTTATCTTCGCTTGGTAAGTGTTATGTGCTAATAAACTCAGAATAAACACAAATACCAACAGTACTAAATACAACATAAAATGGGTAACAGAAGTAGTAAGTAACTGATATCGTATCATGTTTCTTGCTTAAAAGAAGCACAGAACACCAGGGGACGAAAGGTGTAGATCTCAGATGTGTACTTCCAACCAGGATCTAGGGAGAAGATAGGATTCATTATCTCTAGAAGTTCTACTCCTAACCTTTTTGTTCTAATAGCAAGTTCCTATGTACTAGCGTTAATAATTGAGAGATGGAAATCTGATCTATGGATTTCTAATTGGAGAAGATTATTGAAAGAGCACCTGTTAATGTATGGCAAATCTGAGGTTGGATATTATTATGGAGATCTTCTAGTCCTATCATGAGTAATGCTAATTGAGGGGTGATTTAAAAATTCTTTTTAAAAAGTCTTGGAACTAAAGTTTCAATTTGTAGCCAAAAACTATGGATCATAGGACATTCCCAGAACGTATGCATTAATGTACCAGGAGCAGCGGAACAGTGCCAACATAGAGAGGCATCAGCAGTGAATGAGGCAATCCTTCTCGGAGTATAATACCATCTAAGCAGAAGTTTGGGTGATTGTTCCCAGTAGGAGTTGCATTTAGACAATTTTAGAATTATTGAAGTGGATTTCAGCAATTGTTGAACTGATATCGGTATTTGCAGGTCGTCAGACCAGCTGAGGGCATATCTCTGTAAAGGTGGCCACACACGATACAATAAAATGATCCGATTTTACGTTAATTCGATAAAAACTATCTGATCTCCCGAAAAAATCTAAAGCTTTTTTTCAATTCGACTGAAAAATCCGATCGGATTTCCCGTTTTCTTCGATTTTAATCGATCTGGAATGCCAGATATTTTTCTTCAATTTTTCTAAAGATTGTATGGTGTGTGTTGGATTGTCAATTTATTAATATACATACTCTAGCAATTTTGTCAGTTTCCAATCATTTTTATCATAATTGGGGAAAAATTTAACATAGGTGTGTGGTACATTGCTCATATTTTTGAAATGTTACAATCAGTCAGAAAAATGTATTGCAATTCTTAAATTGCACAGATATTTAAAAAAATTGTATGGTGTGTGTGGCCACCTTAAGGGGGAGATAGATTGCAGGTTCAAAGCTTTATACCAAACTGAGATGTCTCCTCTGTGTTTCCACTAGTGCGGTGGGAAATCGCCGCGGATTCTCCGCGGACGAGTTCGCATGCAGGAGTGAAATCGCATGCTGTTGGATGCGAATTTCACCGCGAATTCGCATACGATTTCGCATGGATGACGCTGTGTGCGAATTTAACCATGTCAGTGCCTGTGTGCTTTTTCATTGATTCCATGCGAAATCGTATGCGAATTCGCATGAAAATTCGCATGAAAAACACCATGCGAATTCCCTATTAAATACATTGTATGCGAATCGCATGCGTGTGTGCGGTGTCCGAATTCGGATGGCTCTGCTGAGCAGATTTTTCCTGCACAAGAAAACGCTCCGTTTTCCTGACAAGTGGACACAGGCTCATTCACTTTTATTGGTTATGCGAATTTGCATGCGGGGAACGCATGCGAATTCGCGTTAGTGGAAACGCACCCTTAAAGTTTAGTGTTGTTAATATTCGACTTGGAAGTTGGGGCATTTTGATTTTCTTAGATTTAATTAAATTATAATTGTATTTATTTATTGTATTTATAAAGCGCCAACATATTAAGCAGCACTGTAAATTTAGTTAAGGTTACAGACAATATTTAGGGGTGGAAGGAGGTGTTAGAATTACCAGTACCTTTTCTGGATTTACAATGGTAATAATTTTTAGAAAAGGCAAAACTGTTTAACCTCTTCTGGACCAGACATTTCTGGCCCCTTATGGAGCAGAGACCTTTTTTGCTTAAAAACGGAGCTCCGATCACTGTGATTGGTTCACAGCGATCAAAGGTTGGCTCCTGACCGGCTGTTAGACAGCTGAGCGAGCGGGTTACAGTGGTGCCAGGGACACATGAACAGCGAGAACATTGGGACCGCACAGCGAGAGTAGTTGAAATCTACACCCTCGTGGAAAAAATAGGAGGTAAACAGGACGTAGATTTCACCTGCATGGGTCCGCAAAGGGTTAAACAGCTGTGTTACTTTGACAAGATGAGATGTTGTCGTCCTCACTGAACTGCAGAATTTGCTGGTAGCAGAGAAACCTCTTCTGGAACACACAAGATAGCCTTACAGAACTTCAGGTAATGGTCCTCTCGCTGTAATATTGACCCTCCAGCAAGAAAATTAGGTGGGATCATAATTGCACAACAGTTATTATTTTTATTTAGTATTTATATAGCGCTGACATCTTCTCACAGCGATGCACAGAGTATAATGTCTTGTCACTAACTGTCCCTTAGAGGGGCTCACAATCTAGTCGCTACCGTAGTCATATACTCTTTGTATGTATCAAAGTCTAGGGCCAATTTTTAGGAGGGAAGCCAATTAACTTATCTATGTTTTGGGGATGTGGGAGGAAACCCACATAGACACGGGGAGAACATACAAACTCCTTGCAGATGCTGACCTGGCAGGGATTCAAACTGGGGACTCAGCCCAAAAGCCCAGGAGCAAATATGTATGTAGCCATTGTGATAGGTGTAAAGGATCGTGTTACTGGAAAAAGTATGCAAAGTGGGGACCCCAGAAAGCTTTTATTACCAGTGCATCAGCATTACAGCCAGATGACAGAAGGTCAGCAATATCTGTGCCATAGATCTGTTATGTCAGATATATTTTAAGTTGCTGCACTGGTTCATGGAATGTAAATTATTTTACATTTTTCCTATGTTGTAGGTTTCCTTAACCCGGAGTTCTCCTTATGGTGAAAATGAAACACATGATGGTCGCTTTCTCCTGTCTTATGACAAGACACTGGCAGTTAAAGAAATCTCTAGTGATGATGTTGCGAATATGCACAGCATCTTGTCTAATTATCATCAAGTGAGTAAAATGTAATTGTGTTGTGTTTTCCATTGCATTCTGGCACTGCTGCTCTCTAAATACCTACATACAGTATCTCACAAAAGTGAGTGCACCTCTCACATTTGTGTAAATATTTTATTTCATTTCATGGGACAACACTGAAAATATGACTTTTTGATACAATGTAAAGCAGTCAGTGTACAGCTTGTGCAATTTGCTGTCCTATCAGTATTACTCAACATGCGGCCATTAATTAAATTCTAAGCCAGTGGCAACAAAAGTGAGTACACCCCTAAGTGAAGAATGTTAAAATTGTGACCAAAGTGTCTATTTTCTGTGCCCACCATTATTTTCCAGCATCGCCTTAAAGAGGAACTGTAACGTCAAAACGTCCCCTGGGGGGTACTCACCTCGGGTGGGGGAAGCCTCCGGATCCTAATGAGGCTTCCCACGCCATCCTCCGTCCCTCAGGGGTCTCACTGCAGCCCTCCGTACAGCGGTGACGTCAATATTTACCTTCCCGGCTCCTGCGCAGGCGCTCTGACGGCTGTCGGCTCTGAAGTAGGCGGAAATACCCGATCGCCGTCGGGTCTGCTCTACTGCGCAGGCGCAAGTTTCCGGCGCCTGCGCAGTAGAGCGGACCCGATGGAGATCGGGTATTTCCGTCTATTTCCGAGCCGAAAGCAGCCACAGCGCCCCCGCTGGAGCCAGCAAAGGTAAATATTGAATGTACAGTCAGGTCTGTCGCCGGCTGTTCGGAGGGCTGCAGCGAGACCCCCGTGGGACAGAGGACGGCATTGGAAGCCTCATTAGGATCCGGAGGCTTCCCCCACCCGAGGTGAGTACCCCCCAGGGGAGGTTTTTGATGTTACAGAGTCTCTTTAACTGTCTTAGGTATGGAGTACACTAGAGCTTCTCAGCTTGTCACTGGAATTCTCTTCCGCTTCTCCATGATGAAGCTGGTGGATGTCGAAGACCTTGTTTTCCTCCACATTCTGTTGGAGGACGCCCCACAGAATTTACACATTCTTCTCTTAGGGATGCACTCACTTATGTTGCAAGGGGTTTAGACATTAATGGCTGTGTTGAGTGATTTGGATGGGTCAGTAAATTTACACTGCTATAAAAGTTGTACACTGACTACTTTATATTGTTTAAAGTGTCATCTTTTCAGTGTTGTCTCATGAAAATATGATCTAAAATATTGACAAAAATGTGTACTGTGCACTACCGTATTTTTCGGCTCATAAGACGCACTTTTTCTCCCCCAAAAGTGGGGAGAAAAAGTTACTGCATCTTAAAGTCCGAATGTGGCAAATATTACCTATCTGGGCGCTTGTGTCTGCTAATTGGCTTCCGCTGTACATTATCCTATTGAGGTCCCCGGTCAGATGGCGGCGGCGGCAGCAGCAGCAGCATTGTGATCTGATGGGTTTCCGAGTCCCCGAGCGGCATAGCATCAGCGCTGTACTGATGTGCAATGCTTCTCCTCGGCAATGCTTTCCTTGTCTCCGCAGTGAGGCAGCAGCATGATCGGATGTTGCCTGATTTGGCATAGCAGCAGCCGCTGTAATGTCCTATGATGCTGGTCCTTTTTTGCAAATCTTGCCGGCGATTATCATGTCCCTGTGTCAGCACGATCCTGGCAGAACGTGACAGCCTCAGCCGCTATAGTGGCAGAGTCCGCCGAGGCTTCCGTACTGCGCTGTTTATTGATGTCACCCCATGGCCCCGGCGCACATGCGCCACAGGTCATGAGAGGGTGCCAGTAGCCAAGGCAGTATGGAAGCCTCGGAGGACTCTGCCATACAGCTGCTGAGGGTGTCATGTTCTGCCAGGATCGCGCTGATGCAGGGACATGATGATCGCCGGCAAGATTTGCAGAAAAGGACCAGCATCATAGGACATTACAGAGGCTGCTACTATGCCAAGTCAGGAAACATCCGATCATGCTGCTGCCTCACCGCAGGGACAAGGAAAGTGTTGCCGAGGAGAAGCATTGCACATCAGTACAGCGCTGATGCTATGCCGCTCGGGGACTCGGAAACCCATCAGATCACAATGCTGCTGCTGCCGCCTGACCGGGGACCCCATTAGGATGATGTACAGCCTGGACACCCACACTGGACCACTACTTTTTAAAGATGAAGCTGCCACCCAGGCTGGATGGGTGAGAGCTCAATGTTATTGTAGTGGTCCGTTAGTGTAGCTAGGTCAGGGTGAAGGGAAGTAGGGGTATGTGCAGTGTAGTGTACCTGGGTGCGGGAGGCATCAGGGCTTAGTGAAGTGCAGTGTAGTTGGTGGGGGCAGCAGTAGTGTAGCTTGGCAGTGTAACTTAGCTAGAGAAGTCTTGGGGGAGGGGGTTAAAGGTCCATAAGCCACTCCTGGACCATGGATGCACCTAGGCTTAGTTTTTATTTTTTTTCACTTGTTTTTTGCCATCTAAATCAAGGTGCGTCTTATAGTCCGGAGCGTCTTATAGTCCGAAAAATACGGTAAGTTGTATCAAGCATTGGAATACAAATATAGGCCCTTTTACTTTTGAAATATGACGAGAAACATTAAAAGCAGTTTTTCATTTTTGCCTTAATGCTAAGGTTTTAAGATTTATCCTTACTTTTATTGCTGTTTGAAAAGTTAATGGTAATTTTAAAGCAAAACTAAACTTACACGTGACATGATGAAATAAACATGGGTGTGTGATGTACAAGTCCTATTAATAACTTTTTTGAGGTCCCTTTTTATTTGCTTTAATTGCAAGAGTTAAAAAAAAGTATATTAACGAGAAAAAATTGAGAATTGGCTATTGGGTGCATGAGAAATTACAAACAATTTTATTCCATATCAAAATATAAGTAGAAATCATCAAACCCAAACATCCCCCTCAATATCATAAGAACTATTAAAAAATAAATATATAGCTAACTCCGGCCCCCCCGGAGGACCCCCCCCTAGAGAGAAATTGAGGCTGCAGTCCTCAAAAACCCAAAAATGAGTCCCACTGATGCAGGCTAGTAAAACCAAATGTCCATCCACTGAAGCAAGAAGGACAGTGTTGTTCCTCAAATTGACTCCAAAATGCTGCTAAAAAGCATATAAAGGTGGCACTTTCTTGTATGTTGAATGAGATGGACCACACAGATGCACAACTATAAGCTTATCCAGCAAAGAGGTTAGTATGCAGCAGTATCACGTGCGATCTCAAGCAGCAATTGAAAAGCGTGAAGCAGCATCAGTTCCTGAACACGCATGCAGATTCCTTGTGTGTTGGAAAGGAGTAAATCAGCCACACCAGTGTGAAGCAGCAAGCTTGTCAAGCACAGATGTAGATATGCAATGGCATCATGTATAATGACAAACCACAGGAGGTAAAGTCACAGCCTGATATCTTAGAAGGTCCCCCAATCGCAGGGAAAGTCAGGGCAGTATATGCTTGATGCACACCAGAGCCATAGATGAAAGCACTTGAGACAAAGCGTGGTAAGACAAAAGCGTCAATATAGGCCACTGTGCCAGGCAGCTAGACGTGTGCAGCATGGACATCCATAGTTACCATCCTGAAGTTACGATCAAATGGAACCTGCAAAGAGTTCAGTGGATCCTGCAAAGGTTTCAGTGGCTCCAGGGGTGATGCCGGGGAGAGCTGGAAGCTGTCTTGTAGCCTGACATGTTTCGCCGCCTCTCGCGGCTTTTTCAAAGGCAAACAGCAGAGTATACAAATATGCACGCCATGACGGCGTATTTAAACATCCCCATATGAAGCCCGGACCCGCCTACCCCAGCCCACGCCACCGGTCACGTCCGCCATGCGCGACAGGGACGCATCGAGCGGCAAAGCGCCGCAGGACACGCCCCCCGACGCGGACGCATGGGCGGCGGCCCGCTGGAACGCAAAAGGCGCTCCACCATGCCAACCAGGAAGCGTATAGCGCAACGTAGGGCGGTTTTTGAGGACTGCAGCCTCAATTTCTCTCTAGGGGGGGGGGGGGGGCGGAGTTAGCTATATATTTATTTTTTAATAGTTCTTATATTGAGGGGGATGTTTGGGTTTGATGATTTCTACTTATATTTTGATATGGAATAAAATTGTTTGTAATTTCTCATGCACCCAAAAGCCAATTCTCAATTTTTTCTCGTTAATATATTCGTATCATTGGCAGGATGCATGGGATCTGATATTATAAATGTATTATTAAATTTATTGTTGTGTTATCCCATTTGACCAATCTTTCCCAATCTTTGAGCTATTTTACCTGTTAAAAAAAAGTAATGGTTGTATCTATTAACCACTTAATTACAAGCTGACTTATAAAAACGTCCTGCTAGAGCCTCTTAATGGCTCCGGGATGTTTTTTTAAGTCAGACAGTGCTGCTGCCGCTGTGCGTGTGCACGTGAAAATAGTGGGGGAAAAAAAACCACCACAGAAAAAATACACCTTTATTTCCAAATACTATATTGACACCATACTTTGTACTAGGGACATAATTAAAATGTTGTGATAACCGGGACAAATAGGCAGATAAAATGTGTGGGTTTTATGTACAGTAGCAGTGTTTATATTAAAACTATAGGGGATGAAATTGGAGAAATAGTGTATTTTTTACATTTTTTCCTTGTTTTTCCCTTTAAAATAAATATAAAATAAAGTAATTACTGAAAACAAAGATCAACCCCAAAAAGCTTAATTGGTGGGTAAAAAACAAGATATAGATCATTTCATTGTGATTAGTAGTGATTAATTTATTGGCAAATGAAAGGGATAAGCACTGAAGGATGAAAATCGCTCTTGTCCGTTAGGGTAAAAACGCCTTTAGGGTGAAGTGGTTAATAGACAGTCAAATACAGCCAAGCTCTCTTGAAAATTAAACCTAAGCCAAAACACTTGTTTCCTTGTGGAAACACAGCTAATAAGACTGGGCTATAAAGTTCAAAAGCTATTTATTTTTTACAGCTAAATAAATACTTTTTGCCACACTGACCTCTGGCTGCTGTTTAGAACTCAATCTTGCATTTAAAATTTGAATGAGACTCTAGGAATGTTCTATTTACCATATAAATACAATTATCTCATCAGTTTATTTTCAGTTCAGCTAGTTTTATAATGGTATTCCTTTCTAGACTGAAAACATTGGGTAGGGTGATTAAACACCATGTTGGAAATAAAGTATTAATCAGGGGCTTATCTGCCTGTAAAGGAGAACCTTTTAGTTACTTGTTTCCAGTAAACCTTGTTTACGCATGCCCTGATATGCTTGTGCTATGTTTATTTGCTAAGATTTACCTATACAAAGGCCTCACCTATATCTTATGTACTGTATAATGGATGGTTGCTCATGCTCCATCCTTTCAAGAGGCTTGGTTTCATGTCTGTCAAGACATGAAAGACAAGTTAGACAGTGATTATACAAAATCTCTCTAAGAAAGCTTGCATTACTGCTAAATGGTAGTACAGTATTGCCTGCAAAGTGCATTTCCATGTGTTTGTAAAGCCACTAGAAAAGCATTTTTTGGTTCTGGATTTGAAGTAAAGCCCCTTCCTTACCTCTTCCATTCAGTTGTCTGGTGCCTGTACGTGTATCAGTTTAATGGTGCCCATATGTGGTACAATGAAAACGTACGATTTTCCTGTTTTATTTGACCAAGCGATCGAATAGAGGGAAAATAATCTTTTTTTTTTTTCTTTAGATCGAGGGGGGGGGGGGGGGGGAGGAATTATTCAGTGTTTTTTTTTTTTGTTTTTTTGTTTTATAAAATCTGATCGGACATGTTGGAAAAATCTGGATGATTGTGAAGTTGTATAGTAGGATGAAGAAGAAAATACTATTGGGTAAACCAACTTTTTCTTTATATTTGATCGTTTTTCTCAGAAATCGAGCGTTCGTGAATGGTACCTTGAAAATAATTTGACCAAACTAACTATTAATAACTACTATAACTATTTGACCAAACAGGAAAATCGATCAAATTTCTGTGATAGAAGAAAAATTGAAAAAGTTGTACCGTGTATGGCACCATTACTCTCATACATTTCTGCGGGCTTTGAACCCATGGACCTCTTTCTCTGCTCCTGTATTGAAGTCAAACATTCACCGGATGATCCAGCAGTGAACTGTTGATGTCCATTGAATGACCAGTAGAGCTCTTTCTTTTTGACTGACTGAGTCGCATTTAATTATCCAGTATTGTTGTTGTATTTTTCTAGTACTTGTGGCTGAAGTCAGCAATGGGCAGGGAAATTCTCTTTTCTGATAACTCTATTAAAAAATTTGTTTGAAACACTTAAATTGTTTGTAATACCGTAGAAAACCACTAGTCAGTGATGTATGTATAAATAATGGATTATTATTTTTTTGTCTGTTTAGCACATTGTAAAATGTCATGGCAGCACCCTTTTACCTCAATTCCTGGGGATGTATCGCCTGAGCGTAGACAATGAAGACTCTTACATGCTGGTAATGAGAAATATGTTCAGCCACCGGCTTACAGTTCACAGGAAGTATGACCTCAAGGTAGGTGCACAACGGTTGACATACAAAGATCAGCCACAACGTCAATGACAGAATTTGTTCTCTTGTTACCTTGTTAGGTGGTGGGATATATTAGGCAACAGGAGAACAGTCGGTCCTTGTAGATTGTGTTTGAAGCATAAAACATGAGCAAGAATAGGGATCTGAGTAACTTGACAAGGACCACATAGTAAAAGGCTTAACTGGTCAAAAACTTTTTTTTGTCTTGTTTTGGGTGGTGGAAAGGGGGTTGGCTTTCCAGTATGCAGTCATTAGTTCCTATAAGAAATGGTCCAAGGAAGAACAACTGACAGGGTCCTAGGCTCACAAGGCTCATTGATGTGCAAGGGGGTTGAATACTCTAACACAGTGAATCCAGCGCAGGAGACTTGGGCGCAGCCAGCGCCACCATAGGCCGTAATAGGAATTACGGCTATAGCAGTGCACCCGGAGTAACTTCGGCGCTGTCAGAAGACAGAGCTGAAGTTACTTTTAAAACACAATAATTCGGCCTCCAGCAATTGCCGGAAGTCGAATTATATTTAACACGGCCGGGACTTGTGCAGCAGCAGGATCAGCCATATACTGGCTGTCTCCTGCACCGATTCCTCTCATACGCTGAATACTAGCCTGTCTTATTTTGTTCTATCCTATAAAGGAGCTACAGAAGCTCCTATTGTTAAAAAAACGTAATGCTGGTGCTGAGGTTTTAGAACAAACCTTGCATATTATTGTGTATTTATGTAGGGGCAACATCTTCCATAGTTCTTTATAAAGAACCTAGTCCTATCACTAACTAATTTTCATTACTGCTATTCCGCTGCGTTCTATTAAGTGTAAAGCACGGTGCATTAACTATTTGCGGTGGGGGGGAATGCCAGAAAATATTTTGAATTGCCGAGTCGCAGAAAATATTGCATAGTGGTACGATTGCTATGGGATTGTCATGAGCTGCTATACAAAGTATAGGAGGTCAATCACCTGAAAAATGCAGCAGGATGGAGATTGTGCTAGGGAGGAAATCTCGTCACAAATGGATTGCGTTAATGAAAACATTCACCACAGGTTTCCATTAGTTTCACTGTACCTAGCGTTTTGCAATCCATAAGCGATTGGAATTTGATCGCAAGTGTTAATTGGGTGATGTATCATGCTCCCTATATCTGGCAAATCCCATGGTTCCCTACACCTCCAAGTTCCCGTTAGTTGTTACAGATAAGTATCATGTCGCCTGGACATGTCAACAGCAGGTATGTGTTACAATCCTCAAATAACATTTATACATCCAAAGGGATGATGAACCACCTTGCTTGATACAATTGTGCAAACACCATGCAGATCAACCTGCTTGCTTGAAAGACAGACAAATAGAAACAGAAGTGTAAGAGCAGTAGCTGGTTAGGCTGAGATATTTGCTGTAAAGGCAGGAAAATAAGAACTTATTAGATGTAATTTGCAAACATGTTCTGTATCTCATTATATATTAAGGTGTATTTTTATTTTCTTTAAAGGGGCACTATAGCAAAAAAATAATTTTCTGATATCTCTGCTAACATATACATAATAGTAAAGACATTAGTTTTTCAGCAGAGTTTTGTGCTTACAAGTCTTGTAGAAGTGCTAATTTACAACATGTGATGGCTGAAGACTGTAAATAGGCATGCTGCCCTCTTGTAAAAATAAAAGCCCCTCCTCTTTCTGTCCACTTAGTTTTTTTGGTTGGTTCAAATCACTGCTTTGTTAGAAGGAAAAAAAATCAATTTGGACATAAACTTAGAGAGCTCTGAGTATACTCAATATATTCAATTTATTTACGCCTGAGGAAGTCAATTGTGATGAAACGTGTCAGGTGCTTTGTGAGGCTGGACCTGGAAGTTGCCCATACATGGCATGCCCCGTGCCTCTGCACTCTTCCTCTAAGTAACTAGCTAATGTGACCTTATGGTCGTAACAAGAGGACTCGTCAAACATCACCGATCGATGTGGCCATCGCCGCACAAGGAGGAACTAAATATACTATCTCTGCAGCGCAGTTAAACTAAGACAGAGAAGTCTGCCATGCAGTTTGAGCAATGTCCACTTAGACATCCCGCCTGTGCCAACTGATCCGCAGCCATATCCATACCTGGTGGTTACTCGAGTCTGAAGGCTTGGTAGCCTTATTAGCACTACTGATCGAGGTTTGGCCTTTAAAGGCCTGTAATGTGTGTATGTGTATCTGCACAGAGGCATGCTGCAGTACGGCATACGGGGTGAGAATCTCATCATTTCCTATCTGGCCTCTGTAAATGGAAGCATAACTGTTACATCTGGGGCCGAAGATATAAAAAGTGTATACACTATAGGCTTCTTAAAAAGGCGTGCACTCCATGGAAGACTATCAGTTTGCCCAATTTCATACTCCAAGTGTTTTAGGGGGGTTTTATAAATCTGTGGTTTTGTAGATACTGTTTGTATGATTAATAAATTGAATATATTGAGTATACTCAGAGCTCCCTAAATTTGTTCCATATAGAATACATCTTTAGACGAGAAATAAAATCCTTTTGCAGCATTAATGTATATAATGTAAAATCTCTATGTGCTGGCCTTAGCATTTCAGGGGAAAAAGAGCTGGTCAGCTCACTCTGTTTTGTTCTTTTGACTACAGACTTGCTCATTAGGCTAGTGTAGTGTAGAGTGTAGTCTGAGGACAACTGCTTCCAGATACAGATAAGCAGCACTGTAATATCTGTATAATGTATCGGTATAATGTATGAATTGCAGCAGCTTTACATGCTAATTATGTGTTAAAGAAACTGGGAGCCTTAGGTGAAGTCAGGGAGGAATTATTTCCATTCATAGCTTGGATTAAGATGTCATGTCTGAATAGCAGGATGCAAGTGATGTGGATAATATAATTCTGCTTCATCCACCCAGCTAAGCATAAGGCAGTGACAGTGTAGTGGGAACAAAAATCATACCTGTACCTTTTTTTTGTTATTACACTAAAAGAATGTTATGACAGCTTATCAGTCTAGCAACACCTGAAGGTATTATTATTTTTTGATTTATAAAGGGCTAACGTATTCTGTGGCTCTGTGGGGTACAAAATAATACAGACAATGGTATAAACCAATATATGAAATGCAGAGTTGGTACAAAATTCAGAATTGGTAATTACAGTGACAAATTTAATATTAATAAATGTGTAACAATATCCAAGATACAAAAAGGTGAAAGAGCCCTGCCCTCGCTTATGGTAGGGATTCGATTGTGAGCCCTTCTGAGGGACAGCTAAGTGACAAGATTCTATACGCTGTACAGCGCTGCAGAAGATGTCAGCGCTAAAAAAATACTAAATAAGTTATCACTGTCTCTTTCTTAGTCGTCACCTGAGAGGATTTACATCAGAACAGTGCACCAATAGCAAGGCTCAGAACATTGTCAAGATCAGCGCCACCTTGCAGAAATGGCAAGGACAACCTCTGATGTCCAGGGAGTGAAACTTTTACTAACTAGGGTGCCCTAGTTTTCAGGAATTCTGGCGGACTCCCCCCATGAATGTGTTATTGGGGGTCTGCATACGCACACAAGTTAGAAAATCTAAAATTAATAGAGCTCCTTTTTTGGAATCATCGGATCAAGCAATCCATTTCATAACCTAAATAGGTTGACATCTGTCTAGTGCAGGGATGTCAAACTGCTCTGACGAGGGCCGAGATCCTCACACACATTTTGACACCGCTCAAATTAATTGATGGGTCTGAATCAGGAAAGGTGTGGTCCATCAGGTAGAACACATTTCTCTCTTTCTCAGTCCATCCTAAACACTGGCATGGATCTGGCCCTCCAGGCCTGGAGTTAGACACCTGTTGTCTACTGTGAACTTGCTAACTAATTCTCTGTTTTCTTAGGGTTCCTTGGTCTCCCGTGAAGCCAGTGACAAAGAAAAGGTATGTCCTTATATTAGAAAATCAGAAAAACACTTGCACTCCTCAGCTTAAAGTGTTAATCTCTTATACCGGTACGGTATCCTGCGGTAATGTTCAAAAGAATCCTGTGTGGCAATCCAATACATGCATCAAAAATGGCTTGAAGTCGATACCCTCAGAGGAGATTTGTGTAAACAGAAAGATATAGCAATAATAGTGTATTAACCTTATAATAGCTAGCTCCTCCACCTGCCCTTGAAGCGCACCACCGTCAGGTGAACACCCCACTACTGTGTATATAATTCATTCACCGGAAAAACTTGCTGCTTAATCACAAACCGCAAAAGGCATAGGAACATCATCCATTATATCCATAGATATTAACGCCACTTGGGATTCCTTCCGGGCTCCTTTGTCACATGGATAACCGGTTTCCAAGCATATGAAGAGAAGGGGTTGCTCGAGGTAAGCGAGTCTTCCTACAGCGCTTGAGTATGGTGAATAATGTGAAGGGGAGGGATGATTAGAGTATATATCCTCTGCTTTGCCAACCAATCACAAGCCCCTAATGAGTCTTCATGACGAAACGCGTAGAGTGGAGCTTCAGGGCGGCACACGGAGTCAGCATGCTATGAGAATCCAGGACCCTGGAGTTTTGATACGCTGTTATTACATATGGAACGTGAGTGTGATAACGCAATTTTATTGTCTTATTAACGCTTTTACTGTGCTATGGAAGCGTTTGTTTAGTTTTTAATGGCTGCTTTATGCTCAGCATTATGGATTGTTCTGGCTGTTTGTAATTGAGCAGCATCCTCAGTCCAGTGAGCGCATTTGTGTGATACTGGTGGTGTTGAACACAGTGTGAGTTGCAGGTTGCTGGTTTCCTTCACGGGGAGGTGTGGATTGGAAGATACTGCACTATGTACTATTATTTCCATACGCTCTGAGGAAAACTGGTATCCATGTGACAGAGGAGACAGGAAGGGATCCCCAAGTGGCGTTAATATCTCTGGATATAATGGATGATGATCTTATGCCTTTTTGCTGTTTGTGATTAAAGGAACCCTGAGCAGTAGATAGAATAAAAAATGTCACCTGGTGCTTCTTCCAGCCCACCGTAGGCCACGAGGTCCCCCAGCGTCCTCCTGGCTCTTTTCCGTGTCCCTCCGGCAACACCCGGGCCTGGATCTTCCTGGATCTTGACGCTTGGTGTCATCACAACCGGCATGACAGTCCTGCGTATTTGCGGTTTTCTAATTCTAAATCGCGCATGCACAGGACTGTCACGCCGGCTGCCGTGATGATGCGTAGCGGCCGGCGTGATGACACCATGCGTCAAGATCCAGGAAGAGCCGGCCGGGGTTTCGCCGGTAACGGGAGCTGCTGTAGGGACACGGAGAGGAGCCAGGAGGAGGCCAGGGGACCTCGCAGCCTGTGGTGGGCTGGAGGAAGCACCAGGTAAGTACATTTTTTTTATTCTATGTACTGCTCAGGGTCCCTTTAAGCAGCAAATTTTTCCGGTGAGCACATGATATATACAGTATTGGGATGTTCACCTGATGGTGGTGCGCATTGCTGGGAGGTGGAGGTGCACACTATTATAAGAATACTACACTATTATTGTTATATATTTTTTTTGTTTGTTTACACATATACTCTGAGGGTATCGACTTGAAGCCATTTTTGATGTATGGATTGGATGTCACACAGGATTCTTTTGAACATTACCCCAGGATACCGTACAGAGCGCTTACATCATTGGCTATATTAATTTGTCTTTATATTCTACAGTATGGATTTAGGTTGTGAATGTGACATAGCAATGTCAAAAGCATGAAGAATGGAACTTCATAAACGGACAGAAAGTTTTTGTTTGTACAAAGTGTGTCCATTTTGAATCTGTCTTATATTTCACTTTTGAACTAACCAAGTGACTTCCAGTTCAAATGAGACCAGGAATAACCTGGGATTGATATGTGTGAATAGTGTTCACTTGAGACGCCAGAAAGTCTGGCTTAAACTGAATTAGCCAAGCTATCTGAGGGAAAAGGGGAGACGAAGCAATGCAGTCATCCCAAATATTGCTGCATTATCAAACCTTACAATATGTAAATGTACTCAAAGTAGGCCTCACCTTTTGTGCACGTAGTCCTGACCCAACAACAACAAAATAAATCTTATGCTGTTTTTTTATACGAGCTGGAAAAAAAAAAGAGCTGGCCAGTAGCTGTGGCTATGGAAGTCTTACAGTATCACTGCAGTATCTAGTCACAGATGTTTGTTTTTCTCATTCTGCTGTAAAGGTGTTAATATTGAATTTTTTGAATATCCTCTTAACTAAACCTTCACGCCACCCCCCCCGCCCCCCCTCCTTTTAGCAGTAAATAGTGCATCGTGTCAACTGTAATAGTGCTGAAATATTCATCATGACTTGTGGCCAGCGTTTCTAGATCAGATTATACGAGACAGCAGGGCTCCCCCCTCCTTCAGAATTCTATTAATGTGGCATAATTCCCTCTGCCAGTGGCTGTCTCAGTTCACCTGCGTGGGTGTAGCTGGAAAATCAGATGTAAAAAGCAGGCTGAGCTCCCTTCACAAGGGGCTGGTGCACACCGAGCGGGTTTTTCTGCATTTTTGCAGCTGCTTGCGGCTGCGGATACGGATACGCTTGGTCAATGTATCTCAATGGGGTGGTTCACACCAGAGCGGGAGGCGTTTTGCTGAAACGCATACTCCCGGGGTGAGGCATTTTTTGAATTGCGGAGGCGTTTCTGCCTCCAATGTAAAGTATAGGAAAAACGCAAACCGCTCTGAAAAACGGCAGTTTAGAGCAGTTTTGCAGTCATTTTTTTTTTTTTTCAGAAGCTGTTCAGTAACAGCTTTACTGTAACAATATATGAAATCTACTACACCAAAACCGCTTCCCAAAACCGCAAAATGCTAGGTGAAACGCTACAGAAAAATAAGAAAAAGCGTTTCAAAATCTGCTAGCATTTTGCTGATCTGCTAGCGGGTTTTGGTGTGCACCGGGCCTTGCAGGGTATGTTGAACACATAAAAGTGAGGCAGATAAGACTGCAGCTGTTCTGCTGATCTGCTTGTTCAGAGACTATGGAAGGAAAGAGCAGAATCTAATGAAAACAAGCTACCGTATTTTTCGGAATATAAGACGCACTTTTTCTTCCCCAAAACTAGGGGGGAAAAGTGGGTGCGTCTTATATTCTAAAGGTACGGTATTTGGGCCCCAAAACATACTTACCGGTTCCTGCTGCCGCGATCCTGTCCTCCTCCGTCTGACTGCCGCCATCCAAGGGTCATCTGAGGGTACCAGCCATCCCATCCAGAATCCCGGCTCTTCAGTGTCCCAGTTGCCAGATTGTCTTCACTGCAGACAGCAGCCATGCGGTAATCACGCGCTGCTGCCTCGCCGACATCCTCCATGGTAACGGCGTCCTCTTCCTAGTTACGGTGCCCCCTTATGCGTGAGGGGTCACGCATGACGTCAGGCGCACATGCGCTGCTCGTCACACAGAAGGGGGCATCGTAACTAGGAAGAGGACGCCGTTACCATGGAGGATGTCGGCGAGGCAGCAGCGCGTGATTACCGCATGGCTGCTGTCTGCAGTGAAGACGATCTGGCGACTGGGACACTGAAGAGCCGGGATTCTGGATGGGATGGCTGGGACCCTCAGATGACCACAGCTGGGACCCTCGGATGACCCTTGGAAGGCGGCAGTCAGGCGGAGGAGGACAGGATCGCGGCAGCAGGATCAGGTGAGATGCTGCAGGGGCAAAGTGTAGTGTAGTTTGTGTTGGGTGCAGGATTTAGTTAGTGTAGTGTAGTTTGGGTTGGCTGCAGGGGTTAGTTCGTGTAGTGTAGTGTAGTTGGTGGGGGCAGCAGGGGTAAGTGAAGTGTAGTGTAGCAGGATTTAGTGTAGATGAGCAGTTCAGCTTAGATAGAGACAGTTTTGGGGGGTTTAAAGGTCCATAAGACACCCCTGCACCATAGACGCACCTAGGTTTAGTTTTTTTTTTTTCCTGATTTTTGCCTTCTAAATCTAGGTGCGTCTTATATGCCGGAGCGTCTTATATTCCGCAAAATACTTGTTTTCAGCCTGACCACAATGGAGATCTATGGGCTCTCTTTCTCTGTGACTTGAGTTATGCTTTATCTGAAATGGGAGCCAGAATTAACAGTTCAAGCCCAACCGAAGGGGCATATTGTGAAACTTATCAGGGATCCTAATAATCTTATAAAATCCACCTTTTTCTTTTATCTGTGCTGAATTTGCTATTCTTGCAAATAAACAAAAAAAAATTGCGTAGTGCCTTTCTCTAGTAGTGATCAGACTATACAGTTTAAAGGTTATTATGCTGTTGCTTTACTTTTAGAGCCGAGAGGAAGTCCTGTCCCTTTAAAGTAAATCTGTGAGATGTTTAGGAGAAGTTACATACTTGCCACGTAGAGGGAACCTCAGGATCTTTTTCAATTTTTTTTTTTTTTTTTTTTTTTTTTTTAGTCCCGAGGAACTTTTCTGAAAATGTTCAAATCTCGTGAAACTCCTGTATGTGTGCGCAAAATAACATATGTTTATTCCCTACTTAAAAAAGGGACTAATGTCCTCCATACAGTATGACCCCCGTGTCTTATTCATTGTATCCTGCTAAGTCCCCCTTAACAAGCATAGCAACCTTTTGACCCCTTGGTTATGAGTTAAGGCTCCCATGTGCCTCCTCAAACAAGTGTCGCCACCCATTTGTGTGGCTGCTTTGTCTCATTTTGTGAAGCTGCTATGTCAACCGTTGGTGTGGCTGCTGTGGAAGTCAGTGGTCATGCTCCTGTCCACAAATGAGTGCAGTCAGAAAAAGCCAAGCCCAAATGGCTGTGTGCTACTGTGCAGGCATGGGGCAGCCACACTGGTTCACAGACAGGAGTGCAACCGCATGCAACAATCGTCAAAGCCCTGGTCAGCGAGGTTTCGGTGGTGTTAGTGCTGGATTGGTGGAGGAAGCCTCTCGATTATTCAGAGGCGTCCCTCTACTGAAATAATTGATAATTTTGGCCACTTTTTCTTCCATTCAGATACACTTTTACATTTAAGGCTGGCAGAGCCTTTATTTTTCTTGCTTCCCCTGGCCTCTTACCTGCTTCTGTCCCTATGTCCTTTGCACCTCTGACGTTTTCACATGGAACATCATTTGAACAGCTGGGTCTGCGAGGCTGTTCAAATGAAGATAGGGGAGTTGCTGTGCTGAGGAAGAATGGGGACTACACACACAATCTGCGTGAAGAAAGCACTGGGAGCATGAACTATGGTCAGTCTGGCCAGGTTCATGAACCTACCACCATGGCTAGGCAGTGGGTATTCTAAGGGGAGGGGTGGCTTCTGAAGAACCCTGACATCTCTTTGTAGTTTCCTGCCACTGTTGCTAGAAATAAGATTGTCAGCAATTTAAGGCCTAGTGAAATGTCATTTTTGTCACCTTATAATGGATAATACAATTGTGCATGCAAAGCTGATCAGCATGTTTACCTCACCCCCTGTACTGTTTCCAGTCTGACTGCCTTTGGGACAGGGGATGGATTTGCTTTAAGCTAGATATGAGCCTGGTGAGACAGATTCCCAGTCCTTGGATTGGTATATAATCTAAGGTTTATGGCAGGCATGGGCAAACTTGGCCCTCCAGCTGTTACGGAACTACAAGTCCCACAATGCATTTGCCTTTATGAGTCATGACTGTGGCTGTAAGACTCCTGCAATGCATTGTGGGACTTGTAGTTCCGTAACAGCTGGAGGGCCAAGTTTGCCCATGCCTGGTTTATGGTTATAACAGATGACAGCTTGCCACCTGTTCTCCCCATTTGATCAGTTGTATTTCCTTTTCAGTTGCTAACCCTACTGACCTTCTATAGCTATGATTACATACAAATGTATTTATTTTGTAATTGATTTGTTGGCAATAGTAGTAGTTAGATTGTGTTAGCTCAGTTATTTCCTGCTCCTTGGTCTCCCTCAGTGGTGTTGCTACCTGTGCAATGCCACTATAACTATTTTTTTCCTCTTATGCTAGGTACACGCGATACAATTTTTCTGTTAGATTTACCTGCCAGATCGATTGTTTTTTTTCAACATGTCCGATCTTAATTCAGATTGATTTTCTGATCGATTTTTCTATCGATTTCCATACAAGTAAATGAAAATCGATCAGAAAATGTATCAAGTTAAGGTTGAACAAGTTGAAAAAAATCGACCTGGCAGGTAAATATAACAGAAAATTGTTTCATGTGTACCTAGCATCAGTTTTGTGGATACATCTGATGTCTGTTTTATTATGGTGTTGGATAAATATCTGTTTCAATCATTTAATTATCAGGTCTGTGCCCATTTATTCTGTACTGTATTAATTTTTTTTTTTTATGAGCCTTTTTGCAGTTTACCTACTGTGACCCCTGTTCTTGTCATTCTTAGAATTCTGCAGGTTCCTTTTTGAATCTGTCTGCGCTTTGTCGTTTTATGAAACGTACAGCAACTCCAAGGGATGTCTGAAAGACCTTATTTGGTTGTCATAGACTTCATTAAAAGTACAGCACATAAAAAGAGCAGTTGTGGACTGCTATAAATAATTGCAACGCTACATAATTTCCATACCGATTTTTTTTTTTTTTTTTTTTTTTTTTTTTTTTTTCCCGTAGGAAAATCTTGTACAGCCAGACAGAAAGCTAGTGTCCTCTCATTTTATGTCTGAATCTGTGCAGCTGAATGTTGAGCTGGACTTTGCCACATAACGACATCACCTATACATATTTTCCAGCAGTTAAAAACTCCATGACATAAGTGCTGGTTTCTTGTGAACTATCACTACACACACACACACACACACACACACACACACACACACACACACTCACACACTCACACACTCACACACTCACACACTCACACTCACACTCACTCACACACACACACACACACACACACACACACACACTCACACACTCTTAGGCCACATACACACATCAGACCATAGTCTTTGGAAAATGAAAGATCACAGACCAATTTTACCCCTTTCCATGTAGTATGAGAGCCATATCTACACAGTCTTTTCTATGAAGCTGGACTCCCCATCAGAAAAAAATCTTTGCAAGATGCTGCACACACAGATGCTGTACAGACACAAAAGATCAGTATCTGCAAAAGATCTGTTCCTGCCAAAGATCCGTTCCTGCAAATTGCATTCATAGTCTGAGATCTGCAGATCATCATACACACCTTGTTTAACAGACATTCATCTGCAGATCAGACAATCATCTGCAGATCTGAAAATCCATCCTGGTGGATCTGATCTGCAGATGAATGTCTGTTAAACAAGGTGTGTATGATCTGCAGATCTCATAGACTATGAATGCATTTTGCAGGAATGGATCTTTTGCAGGAACAGATCTTTTGCAGGAACGGATCTTTTGAATGTCTACAGCATCTTTGTGTGCAGCATCTTGCAAAGATTTCTGTCTGATGGGAAGTTCAGCTCCATAGAATAGACTGTGAAGGTATGGCTCTCATACTACATGGAAGGGGGTAAAATTGGTCTGTGATCTTTCATTTTCCAAAGACTATGGTCTGATGTGTGTATGAGCCTTTAGTGTTCAACAACATTATTGGTGGAAGAATTTTTTTTCTCCTTGTTCTTGAGGCCTGCGTGTACATCCTGCTCCTCAGCAGGGTCCTTTGTGTAATAGTAGCCCTAAAAGCCCTGCCTATAAGAGTCAGGGAAAAACAGTCATAGGCCGTAATGTGAATTACGGCTATAGCAGAGCTCAGTCAGTAATTTGGGCGCCGTCAATAAACTGAGCCTTAATTACATTAAAAATAGTGCAAGTTTTCTGCCAGCAATAGCTGTAAGCCAATTTACATCTTATCCCAGTGGCAATGGCAGCCTGGAAAGGGAATGCTGGGACTTGCAGAAACAGGGTGAGCCGTTTTTGGCTTTACCCTGTGCCCAAATTTCCCAGCGCATTAATTACATGTATGCTGCCTATAACCTACTAGCTGTTGACTAATTGTGGCCTTAAAGTGAACCCAAGATGACAGTGATATGGAGGCTGCCGTATTTTGTACAAGTTGCCTGGCAGTCCTGCTGATCTATTTGTCTACAGTAGTGTCTGAAATACACCAGAAACAAGCATGCAGACAATCTGGTCAGATTTGTCATGCTTTTTCAGGGTCTATGGCTTAAAGTATTAGAGGCAGAGGATCAGCAGGACAGCCAGCTGGTCGCAATAGCAGCATAGGGGGCGATATACAGGCTGGGAACGCGAAGAATCACTCGCGTTTCCATGCCTATCGGCCAGTGACGGGCAAACCGGAAGTGTTCGCCGGCGGGTCCTGGAGCGTCAGAGCGGGGCTGCGAGGGCACCGATCGGCTGCTGGGGGCTGAGGGAAGCCCCAGGTGAGTAAATCTCATTTTTTATAGTTGACTTAAGTTTCCCTTTAAAGAGTCTCAGGCTGCTGGAAGGTTCCTGTGCCCTAAAGAGCAGTATTCCTTTACTGCCTATGATCACCTGCTCAGCAGGTGCATTACTCAAAGTACTACTGTTACACCACTCACATACCAATAGGTGTCCAGAGGTTAGCAATATATCTGTATTATCGGTGATTCTGCAGATCATCAATAATCAGGTATATATCTGCATTCTTGGTGATACTGCAGATCACCAATAATCAGATTCTCTCTGCGTGCTGACACAAATCGTTACACACACTAAGGAGTAATTGTGAAAGTTTTAAAGTTGTATTACACACTAAGCAGGGAGGAATGCTTCATAATTGTAGCTGCAGTGCTGGCCACAAAAAGCTAATCTCAGCAGAGGTAGAAGCAGAATGTGTTTAGGTAAGGGCTGGGTCACCAGGCCACCCACAGCAGCCCGGCATCTCATTGAAAATGCTTTTCTGCAACCGTGCAAAGCAGCATTTGTCGGCTGAGCTTCTTTGCTGCGCAGTTTTTCATTCCCGGGGAGGGGGACACGGAAGCATACTATGCCAGGATTGCCTAAGCACCCAGGCAGGTGACAGTGAAATCTTCAGTACTGTGACACAGGTATGTGGATATCCCTGATCCTCACTGAGCCCTCTGCTTCTCACCGGGACCTTCTTCTTCGCGGCCACACTCCCCTCTGTGTACACGTTTAGCCACACTGTGCAGACGCCAGGAGGGTTCATGCTTGTGCAGTGGCATGGAGCCGCTTATGTGCAGCCGCACTGTGCAGATGCCAGTAGGATTCACACCTGTGCAGTGCCACGAAGCCGTTCATGTGCAGCTGCACTGCGCAGGCACCAGTAGGCTTCACGCCTGCACAGTAGCATGAATTCACTCAAGCAGGGAGGAGAAAGCCACCCAGAAGCGGCTCCAAGCTACAGCATAGGCACAGGCCATACTTTGTATCTGCGCTGTGTGCCCGTAAGCACCATATTCAACAACATTGTTGAATATTTTCATAGGGTCCCAGCACAGCAACAGAGGGGCGTAAGAAGATCGGTGAAGCCTTTGGACTATACAGAGGCTTTCTTCTACTGAGGTAAGTATCTAGTTTTATTTTTTTGGGTCAGTTCAGGTACACTTTTTAAATACTTCCCAATGCATTGTATTTTAAAAGTTTTTTTCATTTTATTTTTTATACCTTGTATTGGGTGTTTTAAACAAATGTTGTTTTTCCCTCCTCAAGATAAAAGAACTGCCCACTTTAAAAGACATGGATTTCCTAAACATGAGCCAGAAAGTGTACATTGATGAGGAGCAGAAGAAGGTCTTCATGGAAAAACTGAAGCGAGATGTTGAGGTAGCCAACATACTTTCCTGGTTGTTTATTATTTGACTGTAAATGTGTACAGTACGGGTATTTTCTATTGCAATTTTTCTAAACTTTAGGTGTACAACTGTTACTATAAGCTGCACATCCTGTTATGTCAGTATTCTCTTAGTGTATCAAATATTTAATATATACTGTACATATTGATGAATTTTGTCAGAGGCTGGTTAGTAAACTGGAGCTGTGCTGAGCCTGAACTGCTTTTGGGATTCTCTCCCTCTGGTGGTGAGAAGTATCACTACAATGATTTGAAATATCTCACCCAGATCAGCATTTGTTGGAGCTGAAAACATGTTGACATACTTTGTGTATTTGTTCCTTTAATGCTGCTGTAGAGTTTTCACTTCAGCTGAATAATATGTGGATCTGTTATAAGTAAATGATAAGCACAGTGGAAATGGCATTACAAATTTTGCCAGTTTCAAATACATTAATATAAGATTTACACCGGTTGGGACCCTGTGCTCTTATACATCTTGGGCATTTTTGAAGGCGTTATTAATATATTAGATATATTACCAAAAGCATTGCTCTGTGCACAAGACAATTGACATTGTGATGTCTCTACAGGCAGCCCCATTGCCTGCAGCTTACCCATCACAAGTAAATAGCATCCAACCATGTTAGGTTTAAAATGTTGCTGTCACAATTCCCTGCATCTACATGCTCCCCTCCTCTCCCCTTTCCTCTTTCATTCATAACACCAGTAAATGCCACTCATCCTAGCTAGAGAGGCATTTAGAGGAATGTGCATAGTGGGGTGCACAACATGGAATAGTGTTACTCTGTGGTCAGTTCCAAAACCCCGTCCCCACCCCCCATGGACTGCTCTTTTTGCAACCTCCATTGTTATCTCTGTCAGTTTCACTGAGGTGCTGACTGGAGGTGCAAATTGCAAAAGTAATAAGAAAGGAAAACTGTTTATGGGACAACCCAGCTCAGGGAACAATACATATGTACAATAGCCAAGCGGCAGTAATAAGCTGTTGCTGCTCACAGTGAAGACTTGCTGCAGGATTCTATTGGTAGTAATAACACAGGGTTACTGCTGCTCGGCCAGCAGGTGGATTTCCTCAGTTTTTCCACCTCCCAGTCCAACACTGCATCTGTGCTCCTGTGATTTTATCATAGCACATATCTCCCTTCAGTTTACAAAAGCAGAAATATCAATTTGTTGACACCAGCTGCTAGTCATTAAGGACCAGTTCACACGAGCGCTAAATGTGTTTTTGGCGGGCAAGAATTGCAACGCTAAAAGGGATCATGCACTGCTTCCATTCAAATGAATGGATGGGTTTTTAAAAAGCTGGAACTGCCTTTTTCTGTCGTCCGTGTCAACGCCGGTCTCCACCGCTGCTAGCATTGGCTGAATGAGCTATCGCCCTGGCACCCATGTGAACTGGCCCCAAGTCCTAGTTGCTTTTTTTCCCATCGACTAAGGGACAGAATCTGGGGTGCTATGTTACAAAACAAATTACTTATTGTTTACTGCTTTTTTTTTAACGTGTATGGCTGTATAAATGATTCAGACCATTTTTGGCAATGACATAAAGTAGTGGCACAGCTTAGGGTTGTCTAAGACAGTGCAGTAATGATACAAACAACCAGAAACCTACATACATGCCCAAGACTGTTATGGTTTTTTACGGTCAGCCATGATATTCTCAGGTGAACATCTAGCATGAGTACAGCTGTCCTACACTATTAGTGATCTTGTTGCAGTGGATCACTAACGGCTAGCCAGTGGGTATACTATCGGCATATGTAGTGTGTGTGTGTGTGTATATATATATATATATATATATATATATATATATATATATATATATATATATATATATATATATATATATATATATATATATATATATATATATATATATATATATATATATATATATATATAATATTTATTATTATTTTTTTTTGCAAGCACTAGAGTGGGCCAAATGGGATGTTTTGTCTTGCGTAGCAGGAACAAAGCCTAACAGAGCTGCGAACCAACTCTATCCAAATCTAAAGTAAATGTTTTTGCTGAAGTTATTCTATTAAGTGGAGTCATAGCTGTCAAATGAAATGTATGATGTTTAAAGGGCTTGTATTTGTTCAGTTTTTAGTGCAGTTAAAGATCATGGATTACAGTCTGCTGCTGGGAATTCATGATGTCACTAGAGCAGAGCAAGAAGAGGAGGAGGAGCTGGAAGAAGAGGATGGTGAAAATGAGGGTCCAGGACAATATACCGCTGCAGGTTCCTATGGAACATCCCCTGAAGGAATCGCTGGCTACCTAAACTCTCATAAACCCCTGGGCCCTGGGGAATTCGACCCCTACATTGATGTCTATGCAGTCAAAAGCTCTGACAGTAAGTCTATCATTCATTTATATGGCTAGGCAGGACCTTTTGGTTCAGAAAGCAGAAGCCTAGGAGTTTCATATTTTCAGAAATGAAGGAATATTGCTCATCTACAGATCTGGGGGTGGTTCTGGGAGTAGCACATGTATTCATGGTGAATGAAGTGCTAAACTGAGTCATGAAGTTAATAACTTATGCAGCCATTACTTTGACAAATGTATACACTTTGATTTGTGTGCAGACTACTGCAAATACTGACAATGGCCTCAATTCACTAATTCTCCTGTCTTTTTAAAAATGTTTCGAGTTATCACCATGGTGATAAGGCATGTAGTATTCACTAAACCATTTACCTCAGACAAACCTAAAGTTCATTCTTCTTCTGTCTTCTTTCTTTAAGTTAAGATGAGATCTCTAAAGTTAACGCTTCAATCCTTAAAATAACTCCAGAATTCTAAAGTTTAAAGTGAACCAGAGATGAATCACCCTCATGTATTTTACCATATATATCAGTGGCAACATTAAGGCGTGTACACACGCCATTCTTCCGCAAACAACGGGTCCGCCAGAACACCCCGCTGGGTGGACATTCTGCCGACAGTAGCACGTGTGTACGCGCTGTCGGCAGACTGATCAGGCTGTTTCCGAACGATTTATATCTATCCTATATCTATATATATAGATAGTGGTTAGCTCTCTCGCCTTGCAGCGCTGGGTCTCTGGTTCGAATCCCAGCCAGGGCACTATCTGCAAAGAGTTTGTATGTTCTCTCCGTGTCTGCGTGGGTTTCCTCCGGGCACTCCGGTTTCCTCCCACATCCCAAAAACATACGGATAAGTTAATTGGCTCCCCCTAAATTGGCCCTAGACTACCGTACTTACACTATATAATATAGAAATATGGCAATGGTAGGGATTAGATTGTGAGCTCCTTTGAGGGACAGTTAGTGACAAGATATATATATACACTGTACAGCGCTGCGTAATATGTTGGCGCTATATAAATACTAAATAATAATAAAATATATATATATATATATATATATATATATATATATATATATATATATATATAATTTTTTTTTTTTAGCAAAAAAAAAAAGAAAAAATGCTGCACAACAGTGGAGAGTACAGCAACAGTTACAGCCTGTCCATCCAAACTGAAGCCAGTGCATGTCAAGGGAGTAGTTTCCATTGCATGCAAATTTTCAGATGCGCCATCCTTTGCCCACATATTACAGCACCCTAGGGTAACTTCTGTGGGGTGGGAATCTGGATATTATGCTACTGCTGCCCCATTAAAGTATGCTTAATTTCACTGTAATATATTGACTCTTATGTTCCGTTCTCACAGGTGCCCCGCAGAAAGAGGTGTATTTCATGGGACTGATTGACATTTTTACACAGTATGATGCAAAGAAGAAAGCTGCTCATGCAGCGAAAACTGTTAAGCATGGGGTAATGTCAACACTAAAATCATTTATCTGTCATATTGGGTGATAGGCTTATACTTAGTATCATATTGCTGTTTTATAATCTACGACAACGTAGTGATAGAAAACTATGGTTTTATACGTATGTTCTGAGCATGTATATATACTAGGGCATATTTATCAATGCCTGCAGTGAAAACTGGAGCAAAGGTTTTAAGTTGCAGCAAAATATCTGAGCTACAGATAGTCCCCTACTTGCAAATGACTCGAGTTATGACGTTTCAGAGATACAAAGTTGTCTTCATGTACAAAATATACAACTGTTTTTTTATTACATATATTTGCTGTCACATGTTATAGTATAAACCATTATAAGTAGCACAAACACTCTAAAAGGAATCTGAAGTGAAAATAAACTTATGACGTGTATGTGTAGTACAGCTAAGAAATAGAACATTAGTAGCAAAGAAAAGAGTCTCATATTGTTTCCAGTACAGGAAGAGTAAGGCCCCATTCACACTTGAGCGTTTTGCCGGCGATTTCGGCAAAACGCTCAAACGCCAGTGCTTTTGAAAGAGCTAGTGTAATAAAATCCTATGGGCCCGTTCTTACTTGGGCGATTTGCGCTAATCGCCACAAATCACCCAAAATCATGAAACACAAACGCGTAGCCTGCACCATTTTCAGGCGATTTCCCGGGGATCCCATTTCAGTGCTACAGAAGCGCTAAACGCGATCGCTGAGAAATCGCTGCACTGTCCAGTGATTTTTCTGCGTGAAATTACACAAAAATCACTCCTGCAAAACGCCAGCAAAAATTGCGGGCGTTTTGCGCATCTAAGTGTGAATGGGGCCTTAGGAAATGTCATTTATCTATGCAAATCGAGCTTCTTCTCTGAGCTCTCCGACCAAACTTTGCTCAGCTACGGTGCTATTTTCTGAAGCACTTAGGGCCCGTTTCCACTAGAGCGAATCTGCATGCGTTTCCTGCATGCAGATTTGCACAACCAATACAAGTGGATGGGACTGTTTCCACTTGTCAGGATTTCTTAGCGTTTTTCTGGGCAGGAAAAATCTGCATGGCAGAGCCATCAGAGAATCGCATACAATGTAATTAATAGGAAAAACGCATGCGTTTTGTCATGCGTTTTTGTCATGCGTTTTCGAGTAAAAACAATGTAAAAAGCGCACCAGCATTGACATGGTTAAAAACGCTTGGCCACAAACCGAATGCGAAATCGCTTAGAAAAACGCATGGTAAATCGCACGTGCGTTTTCCGCACTGGAATCGCAACGCACAAGTGGAAACGGCCCTTATACATCAAAGAAACAGTGAAAGACAACTTTAGATAAGCTTTTACTGCAGGGAAGTTCAAAGGGCCATTAGCTCTGCTCTGTTTCATAGTTGAAATTGCAGAGTGTAGTTTGTAAACAGCAAATATTAGAGAATGATGTAAAAACAAACAACAAAAAGCTATATAACTCAAAATGAGATTTTTTTTTTTTTTTTTGCTAGTAATGTTCTAGTAATTATTCGTACTACACATGCAATTCATTAAATCATACTTTATTTTGCTCTTTGGTGTCACTTTAAAAGCACATTCAAAACAACCCAAAAACATCGTTTATAATATATGTCCAAATCCTGTGTTGTCAGAAAGAAAATCATTTATCCATGTTTTACCACGTTTAACTCATTACTCCACTTACAATCTCCCAGAATGTAACCTATTAGAGGACTGCCTGTATATCAATCATGAGTTCCATTGTAACTGCTTTGATAAGTATGCACACCTGGGTCTGAAACAAACATGCCATCAGTGAAGTCAAGAATGCAAGAAATTGTTCTGTGGCTCCCAACATTTACCCCAACAAAAAAATGAGTGTTTAAAGTTGACTACAGCTAGAAGTGGTTTAATATCTGTATTTGAATACACCAACACAGTAGTATAAACCTCAGTAGCAAGCTATGGTAGCCATAGTTGATGGTTAATTTCCAGTACTTCTGTCCGAATCAGCAAATGCAGCCACTAGCAGCATAGTAAATCAAATACCTATTTAGCATGTTAGAAAGAGAAGTTCTGTGACTGCTCAAAGTACCTGCTTTTGGTTCTTAATTGCCAAACCTTGGCATACCGGAACGTACCTATAAGGTAATATGCAGACCTCTAGAGAGCTCTACCTTGTTGGACGTACTTTCCAGAATATGAGCAAGGTCAGCAGGAGAAGATTTCTTTGATCTAATAGTTGGCCTTTTATGAGCTGCTTAGAATGTATAAACAGACTTTTTTCTTCTGTGACATAAGGTGGTTAATCAGATGCTAATAACTGAGTTGATGATTTTATAAAAATCTATGTAGCTTAAAATTGGACCAATGAAATGCAGCTATGGTGATTATACTACAGATAATGGGAGTGATTTACAGGTTGTCTTAAAGGTTTCAAATGAACGTGTGCAAGTTCCTAGTGATTTCATGTTGGGGCTACATGGGCCAAAATTTCGTTCCCAGAAATCGCTCTTTCTTAGTAGCAAAATCGGTCTTGAAATATGGTAGCAGTTTCTAGAGTGGTTTGCGATCTCTAGTGACCACAGGCCTAACCATGAGGTCTGTGAATTTACGCTCCATTAGGAATATGAAGTTCCTGGCAGGGTGCAAATTTTCATGGAGCTGGTGAATGTGTGCGGGTGTCAGGGCATCCTGTGAATATGGTTCTGTTCTACTTTTTTTTTTTTTTTTTTAATTCATGTTATGATAAATGCTTTGTTGGAATATTCAAATGTATATTTTTAAATGAATGGCTTACCGGTATTTTCCGCTTTTCAGGCTGGAGCAGAGATCTCGACGGTACATCCTGACCAGTACGGGAAGAGATTCTTGGAATTTGTCACAAACATCTTTGCTTGAAGAACCTGCTTCAGACTGATACTTCAGATTTCATCTAAGGCCTCCTACTAAAAATATCTATGTTGATCTACGGCCAGGGTTTTTTTTTTATAGCTTTGTTACTTTTTCAAATGACTTTTTAATCTAAAGATTTTTACCACAACACTGGCAATCAACATGAAGAAGAGGCACAGTGTATTTTTATTTCAACACTAAAGTTAGAGGATGTTAATTCTGATGGACCAAATATATAAACCTATATGACAATGTCGCTAAGTTAATGCTGTTTTGTAACCAGAATCCAAGTTGGGAAATGGAAAACTACCTGTCATTACCCTTGTTAAATTGCGTTACTGAAGATCTTTAGGAAACCAGTTGTGTTTCTGTTCTGTAAAGACATATAGACCTGGATAGAGACATATATTAGTCAAAAAACACATTTGTTTGCTGTCTGAAAGTGGCTATAGGGCGCTGATAATACATGCTCATACATAGTCTTTCCATGTACTGCTAAATCTGATAAAATAGGTTTTCCACTCCCAACAGATCATCAGGGCCTATTGTGACCAGACTCATTAAAGAGAACCAGGGATGAAGAATACCGGTAAATAGAGTTATACATACCTGGGGCTTCCATCAGCCCCACAAGCCTGGTTCTCTCCCACGCCGACATCCTACGCTTTTTCTGTCCACCGGTACCGGGTCCCGTAAATTCGGCCAGTCGACGCAAGCGCAGTACGCTCCCTCCGTACTGCGCAGGCACATGTGTACAAAGCCGGAGGGAGCCCCTGTGTATGCGTACAACTGGTCGCGTCTGGCAGAAGTGACAGGACCCGGTACCGACGATAGAGGCAGCGGAGGATGGCGGCGTGGGAGCGATTATGGGGCTGGAGGAAGCCCCAGGTATGTATAAACCCTTTTTTTTAATTTTTAAGGATCCATCGTCTCTGGTTCCCTAAAGGTAGTAATTGAGCAGGCCTAGAGAAAATGTGGAGCTGACACAAAAAGCTGTAGTTGCTTTTAAGTGAGCAATACAAGGCGGTTATAGGGCTAAAGGTTAGGGTAAACCCCAAGGGCTGTCATTAGACTACTCATGGAGGGAATATCCACTTTATTGATGAAAGTGAATAGCTTTTAAAGGTTTGCTTGTCTGAAACAAAACTTGAGCTCCTAGATTGTATGGCATAGATTCTCCTTAGAAACTATTGTGTGACTGGTGGATTTTGGATTTTAGTGATTAAGCTGGCCATACACTGAAGGTGGCCATACGTCAGGTGACTTGGCTGCCAAACGACATTCCAATTATTATAATTCAACAGGATGAAAATCGGGCAACGCGACACAGGATAGGTAATGTATAAACGCACATACAGTCCTGGCCAAAAATTTTGAGTCTGTCACAAATATTCGTTTTCACAAAGTTTGCTGCTAAACTGCTTTTAAATTTTTGTTTCAATTGTTTGTGATGTACTGAAATATAATTATAAGGATCTGCATCCTTGTAAAACCACAAACGACCAGCCGCCGCCTATCGGCGTTAGCTGGTCGTTAAGTGGTTAAGATCTGGAGAGTTTCCAGACCATGGACCCAAAATTTCAATGTTTTGGTCCCCGAGCCACTTGGTTATCACTTTTGCCTTATGACACGGTGCTCCATCGTGCTGGAAAATGCATTGTTCTTCACCAAGCTGTTGTTGGATTGTTGGAAGAAGTTGCTGTTGGAGGGTGTTTTGGTACCATTCTTTATTCATGGCTATGTTTTTGGGCAAAATTGTGAGCGAGCCCCACTCCCTTGGATGAGAAGCAACCCCACACATGAATGGTCTCAGGATGCTTTACTGTTGGCATGACACAGGACTGATGGTAGCGCTCACCTTTTCTTCTCCTGAGAAGCCTTTTTCCAGATGCCCCAAACAATCGTCCTCAGCAGTCCATTCACCATACTTTTGTGCAGAAGATCAATCTGTCCCTGATGTTTTTTTGGGAGAGAAGTGGCATCTTTGCTGCACTTCTTGACACCAGGCCATCTTCCAAATGTCTTTTCATCACTGTGCGTGCAGATGCGCTCAAACCTGCCTGCTGCCATTTCTGAGCAACCTCTGCACTGGTTGCACTCCGATTCCCGCAGCTGAATCCTCTTTAGGATAGATCCTGGACTTTCTTAGATGCCTTGAAGCCTTCTTAACAAGAATTGAACCTCTTTCTTGATGATCTTATAATTTGTTGATTTAGGTGCAATCTTAGTAGCCACAATATCCTTGCCTGTGAAGCTATTGCAACGCAATGATGGCTGCACGTGTTTCTTTGCTGGTCACCATGGTTAACAATGGAAGATCAATGATTTGAAGCATCACCCTCCTTTTAACATGTCATGTCTGCCATTCTAACCCAATCAGCCTGACATAATGATCTCCAGCCTTGTGCTCGTCAACATTCTCACCTGAAGAAGACTATTACTGAAATGATCTCAGCAAGTCCTTTAATGACAGCAATGAAATGCAATGGAAAGGTTTTTTTGGGGATTCAGTTAATATTCATGGCAAAGGACTATGCAATTAATCTAAACACTCTTCATAACATTCTGGAGCATATGCAAATTGCTATTATAAAAACTTAAGCACCAACTTTTCTAATTTCCAGTATTTTTGGCTCAAAACTTTTGGCCAGGACTGTACACAGATTTATACATACATAAACAGTGCTGGAAGTTTCGTTGCACGTCCAGATATCGCTCGTCATTACCGCTGCACACACGAATTACCACAATGCCCCGACATCTTGTTGCATGCCTGATCAACAACGCAACCAATTTCCACCCGAAATTGGTTGCATTGTTGATCAGGCATGCAACAAGATATCGGGCCATCGTGGTAGTTCGTGTGCGCAGCGGTAATGACGAGCGATATCTGGACGTGCAACGACATTTCCTTCCTTTCTGTTTATGTATAAATCTGTGTATGTGCATTTATACTTTACCTATCCTTTGTTGCGTTGCTCATCCTCTTCTGAATCCGCCGCTACACTTCCCATGCATGCTGCCGGCGCAAGTGTGATAACACACACGCGCTACGCTGGGCGGCATGTATAAGGAAGAGCGGCGGATTTGAAGACAGACGGGAACCGAAGATGGACACAGGACAGGTAATGTATAAATGCACGTGTGTGTGTGCTAATACAGCGGGCTTGGCCGATTCCCGAGAGAGTTCATGCTGAAGTTGATCGGGAATCAGCCTGTGGTATATGGACAGCCTTATAGATTTCCATCCAATGTAATACATTCCTACCATACCATACACTGCACATCAATTTCCAGCAGGGAATCTATTGAAAAACAATTGAACTCCAGAGTTGCATTGTTCGATGCAGCACAAAGCTATAGGCTGTTGATCTGCCAATGCTCTTGCCCCGCCCCCGATTGTTTAAAATTTCCATCCTGTCCAACTTTCGATCATTTTTTTTTGTTTTTAGATTCCGAGAAAATGAATCAAATATGTAAGGAATCGAATGAGAAAATAAGTGTATGGCCATCTTTAGACGTTTTACCCTGATGGTGGCCCTATTAAGCATGTGGAGGCTTGAAATATATAAAATTCTGCCTTTAGAAACATTAAGCTGGGCAAGTCTCCTTGAACAAGGCAGAGGAGCTGCATATGGAGCAGCTTATTTTTCTCCATTCTATGCTCTTGTCAATTTGGGTTTAAAATGTCATACTCTTGGCAAATTCAGTTTTCTTAACTCATTGTGGACCGTGTGGCTCTGGCCCCTTAACCAGTGACCCAGCTCCCCTTCCTGGTCACTGTGATTCGCTCAGAGTGATCAGGAGGTCAGGAGCCAAAGAAAATGGCAGCAGAGATCTCTGTTGACGGGGCTGTGCGACCGTGTCCAATGCACGGTAGCGGCAAGCCTAAACTACCGGCATCAGGCTTAGGCCGCCACCATTGGACATAGTTTTAACTGCACGCGTCCCGAACCGGTTTTATGCTGGGAATACACGGCTCGATTCTGAGCCACTTAGATGGCTCGATAGATCATTTCCGACACGTCCGATCTCCCGCCCGATCGTTTTGCCGCTCGATTCTGCATTGAGGACAATGGAAAAAGATAAGAAAAACGGGTGGAAGATGAGAATCACCTGCAGAATCGATCGAGCGGGGGAATAAAGCGGCAAAATCGAGCCGTGTATGCCCAGCATAAGATATACCTAACCAGTGAGCCTTACTAATACTGCTTGAAGTCACACAAAATTCTCTTTTTTATGATTGGTCTCTTTATTAATTCTGTTCAGGGTTTGTTTTTTACAAGCTCAAGATAATTAAGGAAATGCATTATATCTTCTGGCTGAAGTATCATTTTGATTTGGTAGAAGACAATCTGCAGTGTTGCCTGAGATCTGTTAAGATTCACAAGCTAAGTGTATTCCCTTTTGAAACTGAAGAAAATGAATATACCGTATATTGATCCAGAAATTATATTGGCTGGACAGCATTAATTTATTTTTATTTTTAAATCTTTTAGTAATTTCTCAGGGGCAGTTTAGAGCATTTAAAGCATTCTCAGTGCTGAAGTATATATGTTGGTTTAGTTGTACAATGGGCAGTAGAATGCAGTAACTTTTAGCATAGTTAGGACAGAGTTTTCTTGTTTAGGGCCACGTACATGTCTACAGAATTCAGTAGTTTGTGAAAGAGACAGAGGTAGTTGTGCTATTGCTTTTTAGCAAGTATAGGTCGTAGCAGAATAGAGGCATACATGCATTTTCTTTTTCAACGAACCAAAAGTTGTTGAATGCGTTTTGCCTTACAATGCCTGCAGACCTGTTAATTGGTTTATAATTTGTTTGGATTGATTAGAGCTACAAAGAAATGAGTATTTTTCAATTTCTTTCGATTTTTGATTTAATTCCTTCTCTGTGACTAGTCATAAACTAGTCTATTTTGGCTTAAACGAGGAACTAACCAAAATGTACTATATCTGCAGTACTTATTTTAGAACGATTTTAAAGTATTATTGTTGTTTTTTTGTGTTTTGCTGACCCCCCCCCCCCCCCCCCCTCCTTCCGCCTTTCCCCATTACAATAAAAAGTGATAAAGGGGATTGCATGGGGATAATGAGCCTTGAGGGGACCATTTACAAGAGATGAAAGACCAAGCTTCAGAAAGAGTGGGTTAATTTTAGAAGCAGATATTTGATTCTGGGATAATTATTAAAAATTTAAATTTATAATTACCAGTAATAAATATAAAAATAAGCAGCTGTTGTATTTGGTTGGGCCCATTCCAAGGTTCATATATTTGCATTAAAAAAATCTTTCTGTGAACAACTTCTGCTTCATATACTGGAGTGGTGTACAACTATCTTAAAAATGGGTAATGCAGGTATGTTGCATTACTAGTCATTTAGGCCAATTTAGAAAATGCGCACAAGAATGACCTCGCCCACGTACGTGATAACTGCCGCAGCTCCTCATCTGCACACTTGGCGCCTGACACGGGTGCAGCCCATGGATGCAAGTGCCCAGGCGTTTATTAGGTAGGGTGTATCGGGGCTCCATTGTAAGACATTTACACACTTTAAATTGACATTACATTTAAAATGTTCCCTCTATGCCCACATATTTCCACACCATAATAAGGTCTAAGGATAGAATCCTGTTAAAAAATAACAAGGCGTATGCAGTGGTTAAAATCTGCATTTTTGGTTAAAATGCAGATTTTAACCACTGGTTAAAATCCCCTTCCCTGGAGCTTTATCCCATAATTCAAGTGGACCTGGGCCCTTGCACAGGACAGAAAGAAAAGAGGGAAATACACCCTGTATGTATTTAGAGAGTTCAGCCTGTCTAATTCCCCCTCATCTGTGACTAGCCACAACTCTAATTTGATCTCTAAACTTTGTCTGCACAGAAATCTTGGCAGAGCAGCTAATTTGTAAACATTGGACGTTAACCCTATGTCTGCTTCCAGGAAGTAGACACACTGCAGATTAATTGTAGGATTTCTATCAGCTGGAACAAAGATTTTTTTTCTTTAAAGGTTGTTATGCTGTTGATTATCTTTTAGAGAGAAAGTTCGGAGTTGAGGCCTGCTTTAAGCCAACCAGAAGTGTGACACACCCAGATCTCCCACTGTCTCTTTGATGTACAGAGAAGGGAACATGAATTTCTGTTTTATAAGTAAACAAAGGAGGACTCTGAATCTGGCTACTTCTGACAACTGCATTGATCATTAGCTAGAGAATGCTTTTCTTTTTTTGTATGTATTGCTGCCTCTGAACAGGAGACGGCATAAAGATGCACATAGCTGCTGCCACTGCTATGCGTACCTGGAGGCAGTTGTAGTTTTTACACAGATGACATTACTCTGGCACAAGGGGTAGGTTGGATAACCAGTACCAAAGAGAGTGTGTGAAGGAAGTCAGTAAAGTCCATAGCTATAGTATACGGTAATACTCCTTTCAAGTGAGTCAGTCAATACGAAAATAAAGCAGAAAACCAACCTTAAAAAAAATCAAGATAAGTGGGGCATGAACGAGTCAAGGTATCTTTAATCATGACACAAAGAACTACATGCTAAACAGATGCTGGCCTTTACTACAGGTGGCCATACACTGGTCGATTTTTTTACTTCGATTATTATAATCAATAAATGAATCGAATGGATCAGTCTGTCAATTTAATGTGGAATCAATACTTATTGGCCGATATTGGATCGCATTTTTAAAATGAATCGATTGAGTATGTCTGGTTATCTCAAGCAATGTAACAAGAATCAAGAGCTTTTCATTATGCATCCGATCGACCTTTACTCGATCTGATTCATCAGGGTGCTTATTTTGCGATCGAAAATAGCCTCCGATCGATTAAAGGTGGAAAAATGGAACAAAATCGATTCCAGTGTATGGGCAAATCAATTACTGTTCGATTCATTTATTTTGATTTTCCTATTTACGACCAGTGTATGGCCAGCATAAGATAGCGTAGATACATAGAGAAAAATAAGGCATGGTACTACAAGAACATGTCCTAAGCTGTCACAAGAACGTGTAGTTAGTAAATTATATGCAAAGTACTGCTACAGCAAACTAGGAAGCTGGTTCATTTAAAAAGGAATGTTTGACACAAAGCACACCTCGGCTATCTATGGTAGGTTTTATTGAAAAACGCCATATATCATATATATTGTTTATTGCCATGTAACCCTATCCTCCCAGTAATATTTAGTCTGGGCTGTTTGTTATGCAGCTTTCTGCCCCAGTTCACTCTGGGAGATCATGTGTTGTCCCTGCTTGCTTGCTTTACAATGGGTGGGGTGGAGAGAACATTCCAATTCTATACTTTACCAGCAGTGAAGATGCTGGCATCTTTGAATTATTTAAAAATGTACGGTAAATTGAGGTAAGATTTTTTTTTTACAGGCAAACATTGACAACATTTATAAATCAATACAGTAAAAATAAGCAATATAAAAGGTGTGTGTATGTATATATATATATATATATATATATATATATATATATATATATATATATATATATATATATATATATATATATATATATATATATATATATATATATATATATATATATATACATACAGAAAAGTGCCTCAGCCGGGTGGTGTAATAACTACATCTCCCAGCATGCACTAGTGGCTAAGCACGCTACATCTCCCAGCATGCAACGGCAGCTGGGAACACTGCATCTCCCAGCATACAATAACATGCAGGAATGTGCTAGACTTGTGCTTGTGGCCACTTTGAACTGCGGCAGTGACAGCTGCAAGGTGGATGTGGTTTTTGAGAGAAATGGGAGGGGGGGGGGGGTTTACGGAGCATCCCCAGTAGGTAAGTTTATTTAACTATATATATAGATAGATAGATCTATAGTGCTCAGTTCCCTGTAAGTGGGTTTTTACCCCAAGATGTGTTAACTTTTCTTTGAGACTTCCGAAAATTTTATTTGCTGTATGTGAATGGTGCACCTTGCTGATTTGCAGTAGCAGCAATTTGGTCATCGTTTACGAAACTACTTATCTTTCTGTGACAGCTTGTGCTGATATATCTTTTTAATTCTACACCACATAGCTCGCTCTGTATCGGTCCAGGAAATGGGCATTTTTATGTTTTGGTATTAGTTGTCTGCTGTCTTTCTCTACCAGATGTGCACATGTAGTCCTTTGTGTCCAATTTTAATTCATTGTTCATTTCCCCAATTATCTTAAATATTTATTAATAAAATGTAGTTTTATACTTTTATTGTTTTCTGTTTTGACTAATCCACTTGAAAGTAGTATAACACTGGGGTTGCCTTAAAGGAAACCTGTGAGCGTAAAAAGGAAAAGGTTAGATCAGGCTTTCTCAACCAGGGTTCCTTGAGCACTCTGCAGGGGTTCCTTGGCATTTTCCCCCATTGTGGGGGAAGTATAATAGAGCACACTATAATAGGTGGTAGTGTAATAAGAAGCACTAAATTGAGGGCTCAGGAGACAGTATAATGAGTGGCAGTGTAATGGGAGTAGTGAAATAAACAGCTACACATACTTTTAAAGACCATGCTTCCTGCAAAATAAATGCAGGGGTTCCTTGAGATCAAAAAATTGTTTGCAGGGGTTCCTCGAGATCCAAAAGATATTTTCAGGGTTCCTCCAGGATAAAAAGGTAGAGAAAGGCTGGGTTAGATACTTAAGTAGTGGAAAGCCTATAGATCAGGGCTATCCAAATGGTGGCCTGCTTGACCGGCCTGTTTATTGTGTAAGTCCCCCTCCTCTGGCAGGTCTACCTCATGTTCCCACTTGGCTCCACCCCCTGCTGCCAGGGCATTGATGCTCTGCCCCCTGCTGACCAAAAAATTCTGGTGCTTGCAACGCCCCTGCCAATGAAGTTGGACAGCACTGCTGTGGATGATCCAGAGGTTTCCCTTGTCCTACTCGAGCCCAATGCTGCTCACTGGGCCCCACTACTTCGTGGCCATGTTCCCGTCCATGTATAAGCCCAATGCAATATCAGGTTTTGGATAGGCACACCTTGCCGTGGATGGTTGGGTGCTCAGCCTTGATGCAGAAGAAACATCAATCCAGTATAAGCAATTCAAGTTCAGCTGGCACACCAGTATCAATATTCCAAGCAGTTTTATTGTATGCACAACGTGACAATTGTTTCGGGGCCACGGAGGGTCCCCTTCATCAGATAAAGTGCAGACATACGGTATGTCTGCACTTTATCTGATGAAGGGGACCCTCCCTGGCCCCAAAACAATTGTCATGTTGTGCATGTATAAGCCCAGACTGGTCCATGCCTACGCAGTAACACAAAGCCATTCATACTCGTGGCTACCCAATGCAGCCATGCTCTTACATGGACAGAAGCTTGGCTACAAGAACACATTGGGCAAACTCTTGTGGAATATGTTCAGAGGGTCCCAGTGCTGGATTGGTAAGGCCGAGCAGGGTGAGAGAAGCCCCTGGACTATCCAAAGACTTCCCACTCCTGAGGCAAGTATACGTTTGTATTTGTTTTTTGATTATTTGGTTTTTTTTGCTTCAGGTACTCTGTAACTGGCTCTTTTCACAAACATTCATGTTCACTCTTTCTGAGTGGAAGCAAACGTAGCTGACTGGGTACCAGTTCTAAATACTAGCTTTATTGTGGAAGGATAATTGTATGGGAAATAAGGAGTTAGGAGGTTTGTATGGGATATTATGCCAGGCTGCTTTACTGTGACAACACATTTAAAACCAATGAAGGAGTATTTATGAACTTGTATGCATTATCTTTATTTTAATATATTAAATATTCCAAGACCTATGTATGTAGCCCATAAAGAGAAGTTATCATTCCTAAGTAAGAAAATAAATTCGGATGGATGATGCATAATTAAACCATACAGTAGAAAAAAAAACTGCTGAACTGCTAATGTCATCCAGGATACATTACTGCCATTATAAAATTACTTTTATCTCACATCTTGCCTGTGCTTACATGGGGTAACTGGGGCTGCATTTTCTCTTCCTTTACCCTCTTTTCACATTCGCCTCCAATTAGTGCAAAATGTGACTACGCAGGGGTTTTGCCATGTACAGTGTAGCAGGCATGGATGAAAAACTAAAGTCCCTTGCAGTTATAAAGAATTCAGTGTATGCCATTTGAGTCTTTCATTTTCATTAAGCCCTTTCTCATGAAGTCCGTTGCATGGCCCTATGTGGCTGTTACATGCGTTGCGTTCCGATGCAGTAGCAAAGTATGCTATGCATGAACCAGATAATACCTGTGTTTACAGTGGCAGTGAAGCACAATGCTTCACTTTCATGGGTGGTGCAACTTTTCGGCAGCAACCTGCAGTGTGAAAGGGCCTTCAGTGTACCTAAAGGGAAGCAGTTTTTATTGTTTTTACCATTTTATACTCTGTTTAACATAACATTTCTACAAATTATTATTATTGATGTATAAAGCGCCATATTCCGTGGTGCTGTACAAAGGATCAGTAGAAAATTTTGTTTTTTAAACCGTGGAGTAGCCCATTAAATAAATGTATCTAGGGTAATATGTGGAGGTGTATATAGTAAAATGTTCATATATCTAGAGTATATTATACAACGGGTCTCCTATTCTGCCATGAATTTGTCACAGGCAAATCTATTTCTATTTTTATTTTTAAATCTATTTTCTTTGTTGTAAATAAGTGTTGGGCTAACACACTACTAGTCCAGCAATAATCACATGCTATTGAAGTGTTGGGAATACGCATACAAATAACGCTTTACAATTTGGTTTTGAGAAGAGTGAATTCTTCTGTAGAATGTTTTTGTAATTGGCAAGTGATTTTTGTTTCCAGACACTAACAGTGTGTTATTATTTAGTGTTTTATTTCTTAGGTTTAGGACCTACCAAAACTATATTTTTTATAGATTTATACGGAATAGGGTAGGGTTATTTATTCCTGTCTGTGTTTCTGTTATCTAGGTTTCTTCCCATATTTTGTGTCATTCAAGAGAGGGGCAGAAAGGCCTAGGACAGCAATAAAATGTGGATCCCAATGCTTTCTTGCTTTAGAGTTCTTTTTTGCGGTCTGGGACATCCATGAGAAGAAATTGACCCCAGACAGTGGTTAATCTCAGAGGTTCAAGTATTTTCCATCTGTCCACATCCAAGTTTGTAGTGGAGATAGATTTTAACCTCTTGTGTGTATATATATATTTAAAAAAAAAAAAAACTTGTGCTAAAAATCGAAACAAAAAAATGTATTTGTTGTTGACCCTAAGTTACTCAGGGCTTCTTGGAGCAGCCTACCAGAAGCAAATGCAATAGAAGACTATACTGATATACATTCCTAGTAAAAGTGCCTTATTCTTTGTTGTAAATAAGCAATTTTCAGTTGTGCTCCTGTGTGCATACAGTCTCTAGAACCCCCTTGTTGCTGCACTGTTTTCACCGCTTATACACGTGTGCTGTAGGAATGTTAGGTTATTGACTGTGCTTTCTTAGGAAGCTGGATAAACATTTTTGAACTGTGCATTATACTGTATTGTTTGCCATTTAGACCAGTAACCTGAAATCTATTTTCCAGCCTTACCGCCTGTGCATGTTTTGTGGAGCCCAGGAAAATCTAGCTAATTAGTGTGTGTTCTGAAGAGGAAATCCACAAAACATACGCTGTTGGTTGGGCCTTCGTAGAGGCTTGATAACCCCTGGTTTTTACACAAAAGACATAAAAGCTATTGGCAGAATGAAGTATTTTCAGGACAGGAGACTGTGTGCACTTTTGTGTGGTGACGTATTTCGCTATGCAGTATTTGGTAATCTGTTCATTAGGGTTTTGAGTTAAATGTAATTGTTGTGTTCTTATTTCCCCAGTGCAGTGATTGAGTAAAAAGAAAACCAAAGTATAGAAAAAAATAACTACCCTGTTTGTTCTAGTATTGCACCTGAACTCTTGTAAGACTTGTGCTGTTGAACTTAACGAGGAGGTTAGAATAAAGGGAGTTCTAATATAAGATGTTTGTGGTTTCTTTTTGCTTAAAAGAAAAATGTAAATGGTGTTGAATACTGTTCAGACACAGTGTTATTGGAAAATATTGATTTAAAGATGCCTGGTCTAGAGGAAGAGTACCATAATGAATTGTTTAAAGCTCTGTCAATGACTAGAAAAAATACTGTGAATAAATCATAGTCCTCCTAGCTTGGACTTTGAAACCTGGAAGAGGAGGCTGCACAGAGAAGAGATATGGTGGTCCACTCAAACTCATACCTTGCCTGTGTGCAGCTCATAGGGCAGGACAATTGTACAGCAAAAGCTTAACCTGTTTAAATGGAACCCAATGTGAGAGACCTGTGGAGGCTGACGCATTGTTAAACAATGCAGATTGCCTAGCTGTCCTGCTGATCTTCTGCCTCTAAAGGTAACAATACATCTAGTGATATATGGGCAGATTCGACCAAGAGACAAATCTCTCTAGAGAGACAACTGCGTTCTGGCAGTCCTGCTGGTCTTCCTGGTCAGTTGTGTTTGAATCACACTTGAAACAAGCATGCAGCTAATCTTGTCAGAAACATCTGATCTGCATGTTTATTCAGGGTCTGTAGCTTAGCTACGCCACTGCTGGCAACAGAAATAAGTTCATACTTCGCAGAAAGCAGCTGTTTGCTATTGGGCACTAATAAAGTACTTGCACATGCACAGTACATAGCTCTTAACCCATTCAGGTTCCGTCGTTTTCACGTGAGAAATGTTCACCTCCCATTCATTAGCCTATAACTTTTAACTACTTATCACAATCCACTGATCTATATCTTGTTTTTTCCGCCACCAATTAGGTTTTCTTTGGGGGGTACATTTTGCTAAGAGCCACTTTACTGCAAATGCATTTTAACAGGAAGAATAAGAAAAAAATGGAAAAATTCATTATTTCTCAGTTTTCAGCCATTATAGTTTTAAAATAATACATGCCTCCATAATTAAAACTCGCGTATTGTATTTGTCCATATGTCCAGGTTATTACACCATTAAAATGATGTCCCTATCACAATGTATGGCGACAATATTTTATTTGGAAATAAAGGTGCATTTTTTCCATTTTGCATCTATCACTATTTACAAGTTTAAAATAAAAAAAAATATAGAAATATTTCATCTTTACATTGATATTTAAAAAGTTTAGACCCTTAGGTAAATATTTACATGTTTTTTTTTTTATTTTATTGTAATGGGTTTTTTTTTTTATACTAAACCTTTTATTTGGGTACTTTTGGGAGGTAAACAATAGATTTATAATGTAAATGTGCGTTAATTCTTTTTGTTTTTGTTTTTTCAGGTGTAGTATTACTTTTTGGCCACAAGATGGCGGCCATGAGTTTGTTTACATGACGTCACTCTAAGCATAGCACGCGCTTAGAGTGACACATCGGGAAGGAGATGGCCAGAAAAAGCTCAGCTTCCGAGAGAAGCTGTCGCTTTTTCAGCGGGGGAGAGGAATCAATGATCAGGCTTCATAGCCCGATACATTGATTCCTTGGCTACCGAATCCGCGGCCGGGAGTGCACGCGCACGATCGGCCGCGGGGGCGCGCGGTAGCGTGCATGGTTCCTGGACATAGAAACTACGTCCAGGAACCAAAATAGGTTAAGCTACGTACACACATACGACAAAGGATTCATAAAATGGTCGTGAAAAGGTTGATGAAAAGGTTGAAAAACGAAACGATACGATCTTTAGCGAACGAACGATATGAAAGTGATGTGGCAATCTACATATTCCAAATGATGTATTTGTTAAGGAAAACGGAAGAAAGGTCCGTGTTAATGGCCAATAGAAAAAAAGAAGTTGCGTCATCAAACAAACGATCTTTCAGTAGATTTAAGGAAGTGACGTCAAAGGTATCTTATACAAGGCTTTTATTCATAATAGCTTCCCAGGTGGACTACAGAGGGCCAAACATAATGGCAAGCGTAAAAACCACTTGGTGGGACACATTTAATGGTTCCGAGGACCACATTTGGGCCACGGGTCGGACTTTTACATGTATGGGCTATACACTATACAGTAGTTACATCAGTATGCCAATATCAATATACATTACTATTAAAACATTATAACATAAATAACATACAAGTAATAAAACAAAAAAGGGTCTGCTATAGTGTGTGTGTGTGTGTGTATGTATACAGTGGGTTGCAAAAGTATTCGGCCCCCTTGAAGTTTTCCACATTTTGTCATATTACTGCCACAAACATGAATCAATTTCATTGGAATTCCACATGAAAGACCAACACAAAGTGGTGTACACACGAGAAGTGGAATGAAAATCATACATGATTCCAAACATTTTTTTTTACAAATAAATAACTCCAAAGTGGTCTGTGCATAATTATTTGGCACCCTTTGATCTGAGTGCAGTCAGTTGCCTATAGACATTGCCTGATGAGTGCTAATGACTAAATAGAGTGCACCTGTGTGTAATATAATGTCAGTACAAATACAGCTGCTCTGTGAGGGCCTCAGAGGTTGTCTAAGAGAATATTGTGAGCAACAACACCGTGAAGTCCAAAGAACACACAAGACAGGTCAGGGATCAAGTTAACTGAGAAATTTAAAGCAGGCTTATGCTACAAAAAGATTTCCAAAGCCTTGAACATCCCACAGAGCACTGTTCAAGCGATCATTCAGAAATGGAAGGATTATGGCACAACTGTAAACCTACCAAGACAAGGCCATCCACCTAAACTCACAGGCCGAACAAGGAGAGCGCTGATCAGAAATGCAGTCAAGCGGCCAATGGTGACTCTGGACGAGCTGCAGAGATCTACAGCTCAGGTGGGAGACTCTGTCCATAGGACAACTATTAGTCATGCACTGTACAAAGTTGGCCTTTATGGAAGAGTGGCAAGAAGAAAGGCATTGTTAACAGAAAGCATAAGAAGTCCCGTTTGCAGTTTGCCACAAGCCATGTGAGGGACACAGCAACCATGTGGAAGAAGGTGCTCTGGTCAGATGAGACCAAAATGGAACTTTTTGGCCAAAATGCAAAACGCTATGTGTGGCAGAAAACTAACACTGCACATCATTATGAACACACCATCCCCACTGTCAAATATAGTGGTGGCAGCATCATGCTCGGGGGGTGCATCTCTTCAGCAGGGACAGGGAAGCTGGTCAGAGTTGATGGGAAGATGGATGGAGCCAAATACAGGGCAAACTTGGAAGAAAAACTCTTGGAGACTGCAAAAGACTTGAGACTGGGGTGGAGGTTCACCTTCCAGCAGGACAATGACCCTAAACATAAAGCCAGGGCAACAATGGAATGGTTTAAAACAAAACATATCTATGTGTTAGAATGGCCCAGTCAAAGTCCAGATCTAAATCCAATCGAGAATCTGTGACAAGATCTGAAAACTGCTGTTCACAAACGCTGTCCATCTAATCTGACTGAGCTGGAGCTGTTTTGCAAAGAAGAATGGGCAAGGATTTCAGTCTCTAGATGTGCAAAGCTGGTAGAGACAAACCCTAAAAGACTGGCAGCTGTAATTGCAGCAAAAGGTGGTTCTACAAAGTATTGACTCAGGGGGCCGAATAATTACGCACACCCCACTTTGCAGTTATTGATTTGTAAAAAATGTTTGGAATCATGCATGATTTTCGATCCACTTCTCACATGTACACCACTTTGTATTGGTATAAAAATTATATATAGATATAGATATAGATAGATAGATAGATATCTCTCTCTCTATATAGATATATATATATAGATATAGATATATATATATATATATATATATATATATATATATATATATATATATATATATATATATATAAGAGAGAGAGAGAGATATATATAGATATATAGATATATATATAGAGAGAGAGATATATATAGATATATATATATATAGAGAGAGAGAGATATATATAGATATATAGATATATATAGAGATAGATAATTTGTATTGTGTGTATACGCACGCACGCACGCACACACACACATATATATACATATACACACATGTACATACACACATGTACATACACACATACATACACATATATACACACACATATATATATATATATATATATATATATATATATATATACACACACACACTACACAATACATACACACACACACTACACAATACACACACACACACACTACACAATACACACACACACACACACTACACAATACACACACTACACAATATACACACACACACACACTACACAATACACACACACACAATACACATACACAATACACACACACATATATATATATATATATATATATATATATAAATTTTATACACATACAGAAACACACATATATTTTAAAACATTTACAGCCTTTTCATAGTACTCATAATACAACATAAGATGCTTTTCAAAAATACAAATAGTGTTTGCGCATGCCTATATGTTTTGTAACGATCGTTTTGTAACGATCTTTGTACACACATAACTTTTTATAACGATGGTCGTTACAAAAAATCCGCCAGGACAGATCGTTCTTTTCCAACGAGATTGGTCGTTGGAGTTAATGATCGTTTGCGTCTTTTTTTGTAACGATCGTCGTTTGCAATGATCTGGGAACGATCGGTTCAAACGACTATAGTCGCATGTGTGTACGCACCTTTATTCGGAAGCACTCTGTGGCATGAGTGCTTCCAAAGCCTTCCCGAGGGCTCCCACAGGTGGCAAATTTCACTTGGGGAACTAAGACACCGATGAGCTCTGAGATCCAGAGTCTCCCCTCTGCATAGGTGAGTATCCAACTTTTTGTTTCTTTTTCTACAGGATGCTTCAATATTGCTTTAACCATAGAAAACCCTTTATAGTGGACTTTCACTGCAGTACAGACACCACTATGCTTGGACTCTGATGCTGAACAATTCCTTAAGCTTTGTTCAGTCGGAAGGTATGTTATGTTCCCTGTAAAAAACAGGATCGCAATGGAGGCTGAGGGCCCATTCACACTAGAAGCACTTTTAGGAGCGTTTTGCGATTGAATAGCGTTTTTTACAATCTATCCCATTCACTTTAATAAAAATCGCTGCGATTTTCGTGTATGCGTTAACAAAATTGATTTTTCTGCAATTTTAATGAAAGTGAATGAGAGCAATTTTAAAAAAAGCTGATCAATTGCAAAACGCTCAGAATAGCGCTTCTAGTGTGACTGGACCCTAAAAGTCGTATTGCACGTTACAGCAAAGTTCCTGTTATCCGGAATTCAGGCAACCCGGAGTCTCAAATAACAGGCATATTTGACTAATAGTGGGGACTTTTGGCGGATTTTGAGGCTTTTAAAATACTGAGCCTCCATCGACATGTAGCAGACTTCCTGCAGCACCTAGTGGCTTCCGGTATCTGTGCACGCAAGCCGGCATGTCACGTGACCTAGACAGCTGATAGGAACCTGCTAGGTGCTGCAAGAATGTTGTTACACGTTGCTGGAGGCTCCGTAAGTATTTAGGGGGGAGGTTTGTGCTTTTTAGGCTGGCTGCGCACGCAATCCACAAGCATGTGTATCTGGCATCAGGTGATCCCCGCTGGTGCCGGATACGCAGTACATTGCTGTATATTGTGCAGGGACATTTAAGGCTGGGAGGACACTTGCCTGTGCAGAAAAACGTTTAAGACGTGTGTTTCTGCATTTTTTTTTCTGTGATCGCGGTTTTTGGATTTGCATTTTTGTTTGCAGGTGGGCTTTTGTACTTCTGTTTTTTGTTTTTTTGTTTTTTGTTTTTTTTTTTAGAAAAAAAGCAAGCGTTTTTTTTTTGTTTGTTTGTTTGTTTGTTTTTATGCAGCATAGAAAAGTGTGAATCAACTGGCACTGTTAAAATGTGACGCTTGATAGAAATCTGAGTGATGCAGTTGGAGAGACATGTCAACCAGGCAAGTTCATGCATGCCATAATTTAATCATTCGGGATGACCGAGATCCATTACAGTCAAAATGAAGATGACTAAACTGATCAATAATCTGTCCACATTCAGAGGAGAAATTCCATCTAAAATGATTAAGCTGAAGTGGATTTAGAAAGGTTTGCTGTGTGTATAATCATTTTTTTCTTTTCTGGTCCCTACAAAATTTACTGTTCATCATTTTAATAGAAGCAGTAGGGTGTTGTACCGTGTTAGCCATCAGTAAAAGCAAGACTTTTTGAATCCGGATGATATAAGCTGTGTGTTTTTAAAGTGAATTAAAAAAAAATACCTAAGGAGATGGAAACATCTGGGTCCTAATGAGCCTTACTGATCCTCTCATAGGCCCAGTGCACACCAAAACCGCTAGCAGATCCGCAATACGCTAGCGGTTTTGGGAGCTGATTTCAGAGCGATTCTAGGTATGTTTAGAGAGGTTTTCTAAACATACATAGCGGTTCTGGGTGCGTTTTTGTATAGCAGATTACACATATTGTTACAGTAAAAGCTGTTACTGAACAGCTACTGTAACAAAAATGCCTGGCAAACCGCTCTGATCTGCCGTTTTTCAGAGCGGTTTGCGTTTTTCATATACTTTACATTGAGGACGAAACGCTTCCGAAAACCGCAAACGCGCAGCAGGAGGCGTGTTTGCGGCTTGGCAAAAACCGCAAACCGCCGGTGTGCACCATCCCATTGCAATACATTAGCCAAGCGTTTTTATAGGCGGATGCGGCCGGCGGATCGCTCCAAAAACCGCTCGGTGTGCACTGGGCCTTAGTCCCCGTTCCAGTGGTCGCTCCTCCATTCAAATCTCCCACTGTGGGAGGCTTCAGAAGTTTTCAGGTGCTCGAGGGCTCCTGAAGATGGATCGCTCTGTACTGCGCATGTGCGTGAGTCTGCTAATGGTAGCCACTAATGATCCAATATTTTTCATACAATCTTACCAAATCTATGTAGTATAAGGGTAAATTGAGTGAATATACTGAATGGATACTTCAGGCAGTTACCTTATATTACATAGAAATGGTAAGATTGGATGAAAAAGATTGGATCATTAGTGGCCACCCTAACACATGCGCAGTATGGAGCAGCCCATCTTTGGTAGCACTCTGGTTCCAACAAAGTCTGAGGAAAGAAATCTTTGGTAGCACTCTGGCTCCAACAAAGTCTGAGGAAAGAAATCTTTGGTAGCACTCTGGCTCCAACAAAGTCTGAGGAAAGAAATATTTGGTAGCACTCTGGCTCCAACAAAGTCTGAGGAAAGAAATCTTTGGTAGCACTCTGGCTCCAACAAAGTCTGAGGAAAGAAATCTTTGGTAGCACTCTGGCTCCAACAAAGTCTGAGGAAAGAAATCTTTGGTAGCACTCTGGCTCCAACAAAGTCTGAGGAAAGAAATCTTTGGTAGCACTCTGGCTCCAACAAAGTCCGAGGAAAGAAATCTTTGGTAGCACTCTGGCTCCAACAAAGTCTGAGGAAATAAATCTTTGGTAGCACTCTGGCTCCAACAAAGTCTGAGGAAAGAAATCTTTGGTAGCATTCTGGCTCCAACAAAGTCTGAGGAAAGAGATGAAGTTAAAGTGATAATTTTAATACAATAGATCTGTTTACTCTTCTTCCACAGAGTTTTGGATGTATTCTGTGAATCTTGGCAAAAATTTTTTTTTGCATTACAGTATTGCCTTATTTTTAAATTTTATACACAGACTGGTTAAAAGTCAGCTGAGACAATAATTTATTTTAAGTATTTATATATCATTGTTCGCTAAGCTGACTGTAGCATGTGTACAGCTGCCCCATATTGCCGTTCACCAATCCTCCATGGTGGACAACACCACTCGCTCATTGTCACCCTATCAATCAATGAACATCAATCTCAGTGTGCGCGGCGGTAGAGACGTGATTGAGGACTGCTCATCAAGCCTGCGGGCCAACTAGCGGGTGAGAGCCCAGGTCTAAATTACTCTGAGCGTTCGGAAGCGCCGACGGGTTACTAGCACCCGGATCGCCGCTGTAATAGTGTATAATAGGCTTTGTAATGTATACAAAGCCTATTATACAGGCTGCCTCCTGCCCTGGTGGTCCCAGTGTCCGAGGGACCACCAGGGCAGGCTGCAGCCACCCTAGTCTGCACCCAAGCACACTGATTTCTCCCCCCCCTGCCCCCTGATCGCCCACAGCAACCCTCAGACCCCCCCCTGCCCACCCCCCAGACCCCTGTTTGCACCCAATCACCCCCCCTAATCACCCATCAATCACTCCCTGTCACTATCTGTCAACGCTATTTTTTTTTATCCCCCCTCTGCCCCCTCCTGATCACCCCCCTCACCCCTCAGATTCTCCCCAGACCCCCCCCCCCCCCTGTGTACTGTATGCATCTATCCCCCTGATCACCTGTCAATCACCCATCAATCACCCCCTGTCACTGCCACCCATCAATCAGCCCCTAACCTGCCCCTTGCGGGCAATCTGATCACCCACCCACACCAATAGATCGCCCGCAGATCTGACATCAGATCACCTCCCAAGTGCAGTGTTTACATCTGTTCTCTACCCTAAACACCCACTAATTACCCATCAATCACCCCCTATCACCACCTGTCACTGTTACCCATCAGATTAGACCCTAATCTGCCCCTTGCGGGCACCCAATCGCCCGCCCACCCGCTCAGATTGCCCTCAGACCCCCCCCCGTATCAATTCGCCAGTGCATTAGTTACATCTGTTCTTCCCTGTAATAACCCACTGATCACCTGTCAATCACCCATCAATCACCCCCTGTCATTGCCACCCATCAATCACCCCCTGTCACTGCCACCCAGCAATCAGCCCCTAACCTGCCCCTTGCGGGCAATCTGATCACCCACCCACACCAATAGATTGCCCGCAGATCCGACATCAGATCACCTCCCAAGTGCAGTGTTTACATCTGTTCTCTCCTCTAAACACCCACTAATTACCCATCAATCACCCCCTATCACCACCTGTCACTGTTACCCATCAGATTAGACCCTAATCTTCCCCTAGGGCACTCAATCACCCGCCCACACCCTCAGAACGCCCTCAGACCCCAGCCCTGATCACCTCGCCAGTGCATTGCTTGCATCTATTTCCCCCCTCTAATCACACCTTGACACCCATCAATCACCTCCTGTCACCCCCTAGCACACCTACCCATCAGATCAGGCCCTAATTTGCCCCGTGTGGGGTTCCTGATCACTCGGCCAAACCCTCAGATCCCCCTCAGACCCCCTTCCGATCACCTCCCCAGTGCATTGATTGCATTTATTTTCCCATCTAACCACCCCTTGAGACACCCATCAATCACCTCCTGTCACCCCCTAGCACTCCTATCCATCAGATCAGGCCCAATACAACCTGTCATCTAAGAGGCCACCCTGCTTATGACCGGTTCCACAAAATTTGCCCCCTCATAGACCACCTGTCATCAAAATTTGCAGATGCTTATACCCCTGAACAGTCATTTTGAGAAATTTGGTTTCCAGACTACTCACGGTTTTGGGCCCGTAAAATGCCAGGGCAGTATAGGAACCCCACAAGTGACCCCATTTTAGAAAGAAGACACCCCAAGGTATTCAGTTAGGTGTATGGCGAGTTCATAGAAGAATTTATTTTTTGTCAAGTTTGTGAAAAAATCTATAAAAATCCAATTTCCGCTAACTTTTGACAAAAAATAAAATCTTCTATGAACTCACCATACACCTAACAGAATACCTTGGGGTGTCTTCTTTCTAAAATGGGGTCACTTGTGGGGTTCCTATACTGCCTTGGCATTTTAGGGGCCCTAAACCGTGAGGAGTAGTCTAGAAAACAAATACCTCAAAATGACCTGTGAATAGGACGTTAGGCCCCTTAGCGCACCTAGGCTGCAAAAAAGTGTCACACGTGGTATCGCCGTACTCAGGAGAAGTAGTATAATGTGTTTTGGGGTGTATTTTTACACATACCCATGCTGGGTGGGAGAAATTACTCTGTAAATGGACAATTGTGTGTAAAAAAAAAAATCAAAAATGTGTAATTTACAGAGATATTTCTCCCACCCAGCATGGTTATATGTAAAAATACACCACAAATCACATTATACTACTTCTCCTGAGTACGGCGATACCACGTGTGACACTTTTTTGCAGCCTAACTGTGCTAAGGGGCCCAAAGTCCAATGAGTACCTTTAGGATTTCACAGGTCATTTTGAGACATTTGGGGTCAAGACTACTCCTCACAGTTTAGGGCCCCTAAAATGCCAGGGCAGTATAGGAACCCCACAAGTGACCCCATTTTAGAAAGAAGACACCCCAAGGTATTCTGTTAGGTGTATGATGAGTTCATAGAAGATTTTATTTTTTGTCACAAGTTAGCGGAAATTGATATGTATTGGGTTTTTTTTTTCACAAAGTGTCATTTTCCGCTAACTTGTGACAAAAAAAAAAAATCTTCTACGAACTCACCATACTCCTAACAGAATACATTGGGGTGTCTTCTTTCTAAAATGGGGTCACTTGTGGGGTTCCTATACTGCCCTGGCATTTTAGGGGCCCTAAACCGTGATGAGTAGTCTAGAAGCCAAATGACCTGTGAATAGGATGTTAGCCCCCTTAGCGCTCCTAGGTTGCAAAAAAGTGTCACACATGTGGTATCGCCGTACTCAGGAGAAGTAGTATAATGTGTTTTGGGGTGTTTTTTTTTATACATTCCCATGCTGGGTGGGAGAAATCTCTCTGTACATGGACAATTGTGTGTAAAAAAAAAAAATCAAATAATTGTCATTTACAGAGATATTTCTCCCACCCAGCATCTGTATGTGTAAAAATACACCACAAAACACATTATACTACTTCTCCTGAATACGGCGGTACCACATGTGTGGCACTTTATTGCACCCTAAGTGCGCTAAGGGGCCCAAAGTCCAATGAGTACCTTTAGGATTTCACAGGTCATTTTGCCACATTTTGGTTTCAAGACTATTCCTCACGGTTTAGGGCCCCTAAAATGCCAGGGCAGTATAGGAATCCCACAAATGACCCCATTTTTGAAAGAAGACATCCAAAGGTATTCTGTTAGGAATATGGTGAGTTTATAGAAGATTTTATTTTTTGTCACAAGTTAGCGGAAAATGACACTTTGTGAAAAAAAACTATTAAAATCAATCAATATCTTAGACCTATACGCTTTTCAACTTCCTCAGCTGGATCCCTGGCTGGTTGGCCTGGGTTAAGCTTTCAGCTTGGCCTTCTCGCTACTCATTCTAACCACAGTTTGCTCTTACAAATCCAACCCGAAAGAGACTCGGGGAGCAAGGCTACGGCCCGCCGCACTTTGTTATGGGCCTCCTCGTTCTGCTGCACTTAAGCCCTTATATTCTTGTGCATTTCTTATGCTCTGCATTCATTGCAGTTCATGTTATTAGTTATATGTTCATACTTATTGTTTTTAGATGCTATGTGAAAGTTTTGTTTCTACCAACGATGTTCCTGCATATGATAACGCTCTTGTTGATTGCACTCACCTACTACACAAGCACTGCTGTATTCTTACCGGCCACGCGTAGCCTGATAACTTATCAGGCCTACATCCTCCTGACTGATGCAGCCCTCAGTTGTACCTCAGAGAGAGAGGAATGTAAATGCGCCTCTTACAACGTTAAGGGATTTAATAATCCGAATAAGCGATCCCAAATTCTACATAGTATGCATAAAGCAAGAGTCAGAATCCTGATGCTGCAGGAGACGCATTTTCAGACTGATACTCATCCAATGATTAAAGACAGGTTCTACACTACCTGGTTTCACAGCACGTTTCCCGACTCCAAATCCAAAGGCGTTTCAATCGCCCTCCACAAGTCTCTCCCTTTCTCTGAGGTGGAAACGATGTCTGACCCACTTGGGAGATTTCTGTTTGTGAGGTTAAAAATCCTAACTAAATGCTACACTCTAGCCTCCTTTTACCTCCCAAACCACAATCAAGGGAAGTATTTCCTGCCCTATCTATCTAAACTCCAGTCTTTTGCAAGAGGCCAGATCATCTTGGGTGCAGACTTAAATTTCTGCTTATCACCAGATGTGGACTCCTCCTCGGGTCGCTCCAGTGTCCCCGCAGGTGTTAGAGCCAAGATTAAGCAGAAGCTAAATGATATCAGGCTTGAAGACGCCTGGAGAGTGTTCCACCCCAAAGACAAGGACTTTTTCTTCTTTTCTGCCCCACACAATACTTCTAGCAGAATAGACGTTATTCTCACATTCCATAGCCTGATAGAATTGGTTACTTCCACAAGTATCGGCATCAAGATTTGGTCCGATCATGCCCCAGTATATTGCTCATTGGGGATACTGGAGGAGACCAGGAGCGAATTCCATTGGAAGCTAAATAATAACCTTCTTAAAGACCCAACGTGCTTCCAGGATGTTAAAAAGGTAATTGCAGATTTTGTAGCCAACCAAGTCTCAGACGAAACCTCCCCTGCATTTAAATGGGAAGCCTTGAAGTGTACCATCAGGGACCACCTGATTTCACACGGCTCTCGTTTAAAAAAAGAGAAAGGACATAAAATAGCTCTTTTAGTTAATGAAATAACATCCCTCGAAAATAAACTTAAAGGGGCAGGTGAAAACATAAAGCTTATAAACACGCAACTATCAACATCCAGGCAGAAACTGCTATCCCTGCTAGATGAGAAATCCCTAGCCCAAAGAGAAAGGTTTCAAGGGGTCCTATATGAAAAATCCAATAAATGTGGAACCCTTCTAGCCAAATACTTACACCCACGTCCCATGTCTTCATTCATCCCCTCAATATCCACATCCAAAAGCAGATTAGCCCACAAATCCTCTGATATAGCAAGCGAATTTCGCTCATTCTATAAAGACCTTTATAATCTCCCAGGTAAGTTTAGAGACCTTGATCATGAGTCCCTCTCTGCCAAAATACGTGCCTATATAGATAAAACGGGTCTCCCCACTCTGGATCCAGATGTGATCAAAGTGCAGGCATGGTCGGAAGAGCCCATTTCCATTTCCGGGACAATTCCGCATACCGTCATACCGAAATTCCGCTACCGTTTCATTCCGACGTTATTCCGGAGCTGTTCTGCGGAATTCCGACGTATACGGAATTCCGTCGGAAAAATTTTAAAATCTCCTCCTCCCTCCTCTTATATCATCAAGTAGGGAATTGCAGATTTTCAAAACAGCTTATATACCATAGCTGGGATTTGAACCCAGGACGCAGTGTGTAGTAGGTATCTGTCTTACCCTCTAGACCATGAACCACACTACATGCTAAAGCTGGCCTAGCATAAACCATACTACCATTATGATCAATTCAATAGAAAAAGTAGCATGAATAAGGATTTGTACTTTTTGAAACGCATGCTTATATTCCATAGCTGGGATTTGAACCCAGGACGCAGTGGGTAGTAGGTATCTGTCTTACCCTCTAGACCATGAACCACACTACATGCTAAAGCTGGCCTAGCATAAACCATACTACCATTATGATCAATTCAATAGAAAAAGTAGCATGAATAAGGATTTGTACTTTTTGAAACGCATGCTTATATTCCATAGCTGGGATTTGAACCCAGGACGCAGTGGGTAGTAGGTATCTGTCTTACCCTCTAGACCATGAACCACACTACATGCTAAAGCTGGCCTAGCATAAACCATACTACCATTATGATCAATTCAATAGAAAAAGTAGCATGAATAAGGATTTGTACTTTTTGAAAAGCATGCTTATATACCATAGCTGGGATTTGAACCCAGGATGCAGTGTGTAGTAGGTATCTGTCTTACCCTCTAGACCATGAACCACACTACATGGTAGTAGGTATCTGTCTTACCCCCTAGACCATCAACCACACTCAGGGCCAGGCCGAGGCAGAGGCTGGAAAGGGTCCAGCCTCAGGGCGCAGTGTAGGAGGGGGTGCACAATTCATTCAGCTGTCATTCCCAATTGTGTTTGAAGCAGAAAGAAATAAGAAAAGGTGATACATGGCAGTGACTGCAAGCCAGATAAGTAGAGATTAAGGTGTTGGGGTGGTTGGGGGCCCTGGGGCACCTCTTAGTGTAATAGCAATCAGTGTGTGACGGCTGGGGTGGGAGGGATGGGGGGGCGCACTTTGCTGTCTCAGCCTTGGGTGCTGAAGGACCTTGTCCCACCTCTACTAAAGCTGGCGTAGCATGTACCATAGTACCATTATGATCAATTCAATAGATATGCTATGGTATATAAGCATGCTTTTCAAAAAGTACAAATCCTTATTCATGCTACTTTTTCTATTGAATTGATCATAATGGTAGTATGGTTTATGCTAGGCCAGCTTTAGCATGTAGTGTGGTTCATGGTCTAGAGGGTAAGACAGATACCTACTACCCACTGCGTCCTGGGTTCAAATCCCAGCTATGGAATATAAGCATGCTTTTCAAAAAGTACAAATCCTTATTCATTATTATGGTAGAGAACAGAGGCGCCAAAAGGATAAAAACAATATTTAAAAGTTTTAAAATTATTGCTTAGGAGGCAGTGGTGGACTCACCTCCCACAAGCAGACACAACAACTGTGTATTCAGTTGTTGTGTCTGCTTGTGGGAGGTGAGTCCACCACTGCCTCCTAAGCAATAATTTTAAAACTTTTAAATATTGTTTTTATCCTTTTGGCGCCTCTGTTCTCTACCATAATACTGATTGTATCCACCTTTGGTGGAGGGGGATACCCCTTCTTGTTTTTCAAGCCTACAGAGAGCGACTTCTTATTCCTGAGTGAGGACAGGCTAATCTCCTCACCTGCCTACACAGTGGTTGCCTGGAGGTAACCCTGGTTTGTGAGTATACAATTCATACTCTTTCTAATTATCCAATTACCTTGACATACTACACCATATCGGGCTCTCGGTTCTCTCTTCTTCAAATCCTTATTCATGCTACTTTTTTTATTGAATTGATCATAATGGTAGTATGGTTTATGCTAGGCCAGCTTTAGCATGTAGTGTGGTTCATGGTCTAGAGGGTAAGACAGATACCTACTACACACTGCGTCCTGGGTTCAAATCCCAGCTATGGTATATAAGCTGTTTTGAAGATCTGCAATTCCCTACTTGATGATATAAATGGATGGAGGAGGAGGAGGATTTTTTGGGTGTCATTCCGGAAAATTCCGTCGGAATTATAAAATTTCCGCGGAATTCCGTTTAAGAGGTATAGGAATTCCGTTCCGACCACCGGAATCGGAATTAGCTAATTCCGGCCGGAATCACGGAATTAATAATTCCGCTGAATTTTCGGACCATCCCTATCAAAGAGTTGGAGAAGGAAATCTCTGAATCGGAGGTCCTCTCTGGCATTGCCACTCTCAAGCCTGGTAAGAACCCAGGCCCAGACGGATACTCAGGTGCTTTTTATAAGCTGTTTGCCTATGACATCACTCCCATGATGACATCTGCCTTTAATATCCTATCACCCTCCCAACCCTTCCCGAGACAGGCCCTACAAGCTCACATAGTTGTCATACCCAAGAGCGGAAAGGACCCTAATGCATGCAGTAGCTACCGCCCCATTTCCTTAATTAATATAGATATTAAGATATTCTCCAAAATAATTGCTGAACGACTTAAAGAGCACCTCACTACACTTATTCATCCCGACCAGGCAGGATTCACCCCCAAGCGGGAGGCAAGAGATAACATACTCAAGACCATCTCCCTCATACATAGAGCTCAGGATGCCCAGGTCCCAATGTGTGTCCTGGCGGTTGATGCTGAGAAGGCGTTCGACAGGATCCATTGGTGCTTCCTTAGGGAGACCCTGGCTCAGATAGGGCTGGGCCCCAACCTCCTCAACAAAATTATGAGTCTATACTACAATCCCTCTGCTGGGGTACGGGTCAATGGAATCCTGTCGGACGCCTTCGACATCAATAATGGCACTAGGCAAGGCTGCCCACTGTCCCCGCTCCTCTACATCCTCTGTATGGAACATTTTGCCAGGGCCCTCAGGGACAATCCAGACATCAGAGGCATTGACTACAAGGACTCCTCTGCTAAACTTTCACTTTTTGCTGACGATCTCCTACTCTACATCACGAGTCCCTTGGTTTCCTTGCCCAATTTTCTCAGGGAGGCCAGGGAATTCGGGGATCTTAGTAATTTCAAAATTAACTTATCAAAAACGGAGATCCTCAACATCTCTCTACCCCAGCATGCTATTCAAAATCTACAGTCCTCCTTTCCTTTTAGATGGGTCAAAGACTACATAAAATATCTGGGGATTATCATTCCACGGCAACTATCTAATCTATTCAGCCTGAACCTCCCCCCCACTTATTGATAAAATATATAAGGACCTTCAATCATGGAGGAATTTGCGCATCCCCTGGCTAGGTCGGGTCAATGTCATCAAAATGGACATCTTGCCCCGGATCCTGTATGTGTTGCAAGCCATTCCCATTAGCATCCCTAGGGCGTTCCTCTCCCAACTAAGGTCCAGACTTAGCTTCTTCTTATGGCAAGGAAAGAAGCCTCGGACTAATATTAATCTACTATTTAGACCCAAAGAGGATGGCGGGCTGGGTCTCCCCAATTTCCAAAAATATTATGATGCCTCCCTTCTTTCCCTGATAATAGATTGCTTTCATGGCAGGCTACAAAAACAGTGGGTCTCCATTGAAGCAGCCTCAGATCCATCAGATGTCAGGGCTCTACTTTGGACCCCCAAACCCAAGAGACCCCACCATTCCCTTATCCAATTCTGGTCCAGAACAATACTAGAGCGCTGGGATAGTATCAGGCAGAACTATAATATCTCCACGATCCCTAGCCCGCTTACATCTATTTTAGATCATGCTGACTTTGGCCCTGGGGTGGGCAGGGGTTCCTTTCTGGGTAGACATAGGCAACAATGGCCCCAGATCAGGCACTATATCCAATCCGATAGCCTCCAACCCCCCTCTAACTGGAGTATCACTGATCACAGTCCCTCCCCTGGCTGGTTCCTGCGCCACCAATTTAATATCTTTTACAGCTCCCTAAAAGCTACATACATAGGCCCCTCACAGCCTTTGAGAATCTTTGCGCTTTAACTTCCAGCCCTGAACACCAGCTCTCACAACTCTATAGCATCCTGAACACAGAGTCTGGAGAAAAATGCCTCCAAAAGCTGATGGAGACATGGCACAGGGACCTTGGTAGGGAGATCGACACAGAGGAGTGGGACAAAGCCTTCACCCTGGCCCATAAGACCTCCCCCTCAGTCCTCCTTCAAGAAAGAAATTATAAACTCATCACTAGGTGGTACAGAGAACCACTTAGATTATCCAAATTTCAACCCAATGCCTCAGGGAGATGCTGGAGATTTGACTCTGAAAGAGGGGACTTCTTTCATATCTGGTGGGCGTGTGGTAAACTGAGGGGATTCTGGGACAAGGTCTTTGATCTTCACAACATTTTATATCTGAGCCCAATGCCCCCCTCCCCTGAGGCCGCCCTCCTCTCCATTCTACCGGGCTCCATATCCAGAGCCAAGAAATCAATGTTCAGATTTATTTTGATAGCAGCCAGAGGATTAATTGCCAGAAAATGGCTCCAAAGGGAACCCCCGGAGGTGCCCGAACTCATCTCTTACGTCAACCATATCATGAGAATGGACGAACTCACTCAGACAGCCCAGTCCAACCCTCACAATTTCACATCCAGATGGGCGGTATGGACAGACTCTGTTGCATTCCACAGATTCCTTATAAAGTAGACCCCCACCACAATAGCCATCAAGGCCCCCGGCCGGGCTTATCTCCATATCCAATCCCTCGACCTTATAGCATCCCTTAACTGTGGCTCTATCCCTCTCTCCCAACATCTCTCCCAACATCTCCTTTTTCGTAACAATGGATACAAGATTCTTCAGGGCAATACGTGTGGCCAGTGCATGTGTGTGTTTTTCCTAAATCTTTGATATTATCAGTATGTAATGGTTTTATAGTCACCTATTCCCCATATAGCTATGAGATTAGTAGTGCTTACTTTTGAGCTGTAGCCGCCACCCCATACCTATATTACGCCAATTTGGGCTAGGTAACTGGTTTATACAATAACATTATCTCTGTTATAACCTGGAATTTAATCTTACTCCGTACGTGATACCGTTGATTTCTTCCCCCTATCCCCCCCCCACTTCCTTCTCCCACCCCCGTTACCCCACCCCCCCATTCACCTACCCCCCTTTACCCCCCCCCCCCTCCCTTCTTTCCTATGCCTCCCTCTCTCTCTCTCCCTCCCTACTTAAAAATAAGGATATGCTTGCTCTCTCAGGCTGTCTATGTCAAAGACTATCACAATGTATGTATCTTCTTATGTATACTGTCGCAATTTGTTGGTCTGTTTGTTTTCTCAAACACCTCAATAAAATTTGATTGTTTAAAAAAAAAAATTCAGATCGGACATGTTGGAAATAATCGATCTGGTAGGTAAATCTGCCAGAAAATTGTATGATGTGTACCTAGCATAATGCCTGGTGCACACCATGCAATTTTCTGTCAGATAGACAGGTCGAATTGATTATTTCCAACAGGTCCGATCTGATTTCTGATCATTTTTCTGATCACTTCTGTACAAAATCAATTAGATAAATGATCGGACATCTGATCGGATTTGTCAGAAATAATCATTTATAACCATCTATCTGATGGGAAGTTGCATGGTGTGTACCAGGCATAAGACAGGCATACACTGGTCTGTCATCGTTTGTTTACCTGGTCTACCAATATCTCCCTGGACTGCTACATTGCACCAGTAGATATTTAGGCAAGATTCCAATCTTGTCTAATATTAATTCCAACACATCTTTCTTTGTACTGCCCAATGCACTTCCAAGCTATGAAGCTACTGTTCACTTATTGCTCTTAGGCTACTTTCACATATATCTGTTGCATTGTGGATCCTAAAAAAATGGATTGCAATGGAATGATTATGGAAAGTTGCATCACACATTTTCAATACAGTGCAATAAATAGTCCATAATCTCATGCTTGCCCTGTGTCACCCAGTAACACACTGCATGTGCACGGCACCGCAAATATGCAAGTGTTAAATGTGCCATTTAAATCACAATATCATGCAATTATATTGGCCATTAGGCTTAATTCACAGTTTTTCACCAGTTTTCCTCTGTTTTCACCTCATCTGTTACTTTTTTAAGGTCCCAAACAGCAAAAATATAATATAACTAAGGTAAGAAAAGTAATATTGAAATGAAGTTAATCAGGGAAACCTTACTTTGAGTGACTATTTTGCTTGTAAATGTGCTGAAAGGTTATTTTTATAAATTAGGAGGCCGCAATAGCAGCATAGGGGGCGATATTATGGCTGGGAACGCGAAGAATCACTCGCCTGTCGGCCGGTGACGGCCAAACCGGAAGTGGTCGCCGGCGAGGACGGGAGGATCTCCGAGACACGGCGAGGGCACCGATCGGCTGCAGGGGGCTGAGGGAAGCCCCAGGTGAGTAAATGTAATTTTTTTTGCCACACTTAAGGTTACCTTTAACTTTGAAGAGTTAGCGTCATTACATTTTCCTATAACTTCTGCTACCGTAGAAAAATGTTGCATTCATAATCAGGTGCTCGTCGGACATAAAACAACATCACAGGGAGTGTAGTTAACCAAGCATGAAAAGATTATGACAAGAAGCTGGTTAGAACACCAAATTAAATTATCTGAATCCATTTTAAGTTGCTCACCTGTCATAGCGTCAAACGGTTTATAATTATGTCCTGTCGTTTTCTGTACAGGCCTGAGGTCTGTAGGAATTCACATTATGGAAACCTATTAAAAACCATTGTGGATTGTGAGCTTCAGAAATGTACTTGACACCTCTGTTGCAAACCTCCAGACTGGCTGATTAGTCAAGCGGGAGCTCTGATATAACTGCAACTCTAAATGGCACATAAGCCCATTCAACTGATCCAGGGCCGGTTCTAGACTTTTTGCCACCTGAGGCAAACTTGTGAGGATGCCACCCCATTCCCCCCCCCCCCCCCCCCACTACTCCAATAGGTAGCCTGAAGGGTGTAGCAGTGCCAGCCGTGAGCGGGGAAGCAATTACTCACTTCCTTACTTGCGTTCCACTGCTCTCCGCTTCACTTCCTGCAATGCCGTCCACTGTACTTTAGTGGGCAGCATTGCAGGAAATGATCCTGCGAGCGGTAGATCTTGGATCTTTGTTGGGGCTTGTTCACACTATGAGCGCTTTGAGATTTTTAAGCGATAGCTTTTTTAAAACGCTTTAAAAACTCTTATGCAATGAATTTGTGTGAGTGTTCTCACATGTTCGTTGAGCTTTCCTTCCAATCGTAAACGCGGGTCCTGCACTATTTTCTGAGCATCTAGCTTTAACCGGTTCAGCACCGCAGTGCCAAAAATCTCATGCATCCGAGCAACGTTCACCTCCCATTCATATATAACTTTATTGCTACTTATCACAATGAATTGATCTATATCTATCTATCTATATCTTTTTTTTTCCGCCACCAATTAGGCTTTCTTTGGGGGGTACATTTTGCTAAGAGCCACTTTACTGTAAATGCATTTTAACAGGAAGAATAAGAAAAAAACTGAAAAAATTCATTATTTCTCAGTTTTTGGCCATTATAGTTTGAAATTAATATACGCTACCGTAATTAAAACGCATGTATTTTATTTGCCCATCTGTCCTGGTTATTACACCGTTTAAACGATGTCCCTATCACAATTTATGGTGCCGATATTTCATTTAGAAATAAAGGTGCATTTTTTTCAATTTGCGTCCATCACTATTTATAAGCTTATAATTTTAAATAATATAACAACATATTCTCTTGACATGCATATTTAAAAAGTTCAGACCCTTGGGTAACTATTTATGTTGTTTTTGTTGTTTTTTTAATTGTATTTTTTTTTTTTTTTAATAAAAAAAAAAAAGTGTATGTGGGTAATTTTTGGTGTGGGAGGGAAACTGCTAATTTTAAATGTAAAATATTTTTTTTTATTAAAAATTTATGTGGGTGCAGTTTACTATTTGGCCACAAGATGGCCAAAGTGAAAAAAGTCCTGGATGCGAACGAACTAAAATGCTGGGGAGAAGTTTCCTGGGGGCAGAAATACCGTGCTCTCTGGAGAGAAAGCGTCGGTATTTCTGCGGGGAAGTTAGATCGGTGAATGGGAATTATATTCCCATTCACTGATCGGGGGGCTAGCGGCGGGCAGCGGGAGCGTGCCCGATCGCGCGCACGCGGCGGCAGCAGCAGTGCCTATCTGGACGAGGAAGCTCGTCCAGATAGGCCGAGCTGGTTAATGCAAGGTATAGGAAAATCGCTAAGCGCTTTAACAAGGGCTTGGATAAGCGATTTTGTGAGTGCTTTTCATTAGAAAGTACATTAAAGATATTCAGTTCCAGGTCAGAGTTCACTTCATGATTGTCTGCAGAAAGAAAAGCTCAAAACTTATAAATCACACAAAAACCGCTGGCAAAATCGCATTAAAAAGCACACACAAAAGCGCTCAGCGCTTGCGATTTATAATGTGAACAAAGCCTAACAGGCCTCTTTTCCATGGGCGGTTGAACTGCTCATTTGTCAGGCAATTACATGCAGCCGAATGGAAGTGTTTGGTAACACCATGAGTTTGACACCCGGTGGCTTTACCCAACAACCAAAAACCATCTGAAGCCGCTGTAAATTCACCCCCTTCAGCCATGGAAAAGGGGCCTAAATGCTGAACTGTGATCTGGTCTTTGCTAAAAGAATTGGACAAAACGTGCAAAAGGGGCACTCTGGTAAAAAAGAAAAAGTGTACACTTCAAAGGATACTCAAGGTGACATGTGACATGATGAGATGGACATGTGTATGTACAGTGCCTAGCACACAAATAAGTATACTGTGTTCCTTTTTTTCTTTCTCTTCCTGAAAGAGTTAAATATCAGGTATGTAAGTGGCTGACTCAGTCCTGACTCAGACAGGAAGTGACTACAGTGTGACCCTCAATGATAAGAAATTCCAACTATAAAACACTTTCCTAGAAGAAAATGGCTTCTGAGAGCTGGGAAGAGATAAAAAGGGTGAATAGTTCATAGATTTTAGCTCTGGCATACTTCAATGAATGTGTCATTGAGCCGAGACCATAAAACAGTGAAAACTTAAAAAGTAGATTTAAATATAAAATAAAAATGTGGAAGGGCTCAGACACACTATACTATACAATACAATAACATTTCTATAGCGCTTTTCTCCCATAGGACTCAAAGCGCTTAGGCTCTCTCAGATTCAGTAATTGGTAGTAGGATGAAGTATTCACACAACAAAAGTTATATTTCTGCAAAAGCCAAACTGAACAGGTGGGTTTTCAGTCTGGATTTAAACACGTCCAGGGATGGAGCTGTCCTGATCTGTTGAGGTAAGGAGTTCCAAAACGTAGGGGCAGCATGACAGAAGGCTCTGGGACCAAAATTTCCAAGTGGACTCTGGGTATGTCTAGATTCTTAGAACCTGTGCATCGGAGAATGCGGAGATTGCTACGCAGCTGCAACATATCTTTCATGTATGCAGGGCCCAGATTATTCAGGGATTTAAATGTCAGTAGGCCGATCTTGAATAGGACCCTCCATTCTATAGGTAGCCAGTGAAGGGATTGCAGGACTGGTGTTATGTGGCAGTGATGGGGTTGGTTGGTTAGCAGTCTGGCAGCAGTATTCTGTATCAGCTGTAGGCGGTATAAGACCTTTTTTTGGAAGGCCAGTGTAGAGAGCATTGCAGTAGTCCAGTCGGGAGGTAATGAAGGCGTGGACTAAAGTTGGTATCTTCTGGGGGGATGAGGTGCTTGATTTTTGCGATGTTCTTAAGGTGAAAATAGGATGATTTCACCACAGCACAGATGTGAGTTCTGGAGTTTAAATCCCCATCAATTAGAACTCCCTGGCTACGCACATGATCAGAGCTGTGTAGATCCGTGCCTCCTATTCCCAGTGGTGAAGACTGCAAGTTAAGTTGTTTTGTTGTCATGCGCTGCCCTCCAATCAGAAGGACTTCAGTTTTGTCTGCATTCAGTTTCAGCCATTAGCTATCAGCCAGAAGTGACAGCAACATAGGAGAAAAGTAATTTATGGCTCATTTTACTCTGGAAAAACGACTTCTTATTTGTATATGTTTGCATATATTTTAAATTTTACAATTTTTCGCCAAAGTGCCCCTTTAAAAAGTCATTTTTAGAAGGAGGATAGACACAATTGTTTCATTAGTTTATTTTCACCTCGGGTGCCCTTTATATACACATGTAATACATGTAATTACTAATTGTACTGTATTTCCTTTTCTTCCTATGTAGCGATCACTAAAGTCACATCCAATTTTGATTAGCCAATCAGTGACCAATTTTATCACCTCCATGTACCTACATGTAACGAAGGGCCAACAGATTGTGAATATTCTAAACAGATTGTGAAGGTAAGCTCTTACATTTCAAATTTTGTGGGGGTGGGGGGCAAAATGGCTGGCTGGTGGGGCCCTTTTGGGTGATCAAAATCAATGTTTTTATGGTAAGCTTTAGATTTTTGTTTTGCCGAACTCTGGAGATAAATTAAGGCTGACTAGTTCAGCAATGAAACTAACCAAATGTTGACATCACAAGCTGAACTCCGAGGCTTTTGAGCAGAGAAGATTGTCCAAGTGATGGTGCTATTATTAAAGCAACGTTACCTACGGATGTACTTGGCTAGTTTGCTGGCATGTTTTCAACCTTGCTTGCTAGCAAGCTACTCCTGTGTGGACAGATCACAGACAAATCATTCCAGCCCCTAGCCTGTGTCTCCCGACTCTACAACAAAATACATTAATTTCAAGAGATCTTGCAAGAATTATGGGGTGTTCATGGCAGATAAGACCCTTGGTTTACTTAATGCAGGTATGTCAAACCAGTGCTACGAGGGCTGAGATCCTCACACATTTTTGATACAGCTCAAATGAATTGATTGGTCTGAACCAGGAAAGGTGTGGTCCATCAGGTAGAACACATACCTTTCTTTCTCAGTCCATCCTAAACACTGGCATGGATCTGGCCCTCCAGGCCTGGAGTTCGACACGTGACTTAATGCCTGCATAGACTCAGACTGACATGGAGAAGTTTTTTTTTTAAAGGCCCTATCCTGTTCACTGTATGCTGCTGGAGCCTGGAAACAGTTAACGGTCTATGTTACTGAGAGGGGGTGGGGGGCACAGTGATTCTCAGGGGATGGGGGAGGGTGCCCCAGTGTAGCACTGCTCATGCTTACACTACAAGCAAGTTCTGAAATCAGCCAATCGGACTGCTCTGAACCGCTTACTCATAGGCTTTAGACTTGCCCATCCCCTCATATGGAATTTTGAGGTTCCTTTTATAATTTTCCCAAAGCGTTCCCTGGACCTATATTTACTAAGATGTTAGCTGGGCTCCCTGTTTGTGCCACTTTTCTTGAAATTTGAAAGTACCATTGTTGCAAGTACCAGTTGCAAAAATAGTCTGTCCTCTTTAATGTTCACAAAAGATGCAAAAATACACAATTATGCTGGCTATATACGGCGCGTTCCTGCACTCGATGCGCCGCTCGATTCCCGTCAATTCGTTTATTTCCGGCATGTCCGATTCGCGTTTTGATGGATCGTTAGGTCGATTTGCCATACTTTACATGTCAATCGACCTAAAAATAATTGAAATGATTGGAAATAATCGAATCGACGGGAATCGAGCTGCGCATTCGTTGCGGGAACGCACCGTGTGTAGCCAGCATTAGACTTTTAGATTGTAATAAATCTCTATCCAATAACTATAATAAGCATAGGATCCATTCATACATGTCCATTGCTTCCATCCTCTCTTCTTATGAGTGGACTGCAGGATTGTGCAGTATACGATAATTCAGGACACCTGTAAGTCATACATAACTTGCTATACATGTCATGTCCTGTTTAACGGGTACAACGGAAACTAAGTGAACAAGGGTTTCCATGCTAGATGGTGATCTAGCCTTAGAAATGGCAAAATCATTACTCCTCACATATGCAGCAATCAATAACGTCGGCTAACAAGTGGAGCCATCATGTTTGACATAACAAATGTGGCCACTGTTCTCCCAAACAACATTTGGGCACCATTTACCCCCTTATTGTACCCACATAGTGCAACCATTATGTCTTTCAATCGGGGGAGCTGAAAAACTATCACTGTAAACTTGTGACACCTTCTCTGACTCTCCCATCTCCCTACTGCTGAGTCCCAGAGCCGGATTTAAGCCTAGGCCGATTAGGCCATGGCCTAGGGCACCACAAGATCAAGGGCGGGTGGGAAGCAGGCTATACTAGGGAGAAGCGAATGTGTCACCTTGCTACCTATACTGGAGGGAGGGTGGGGGTCATTAGGCTATCTATATGGAAGTGGGGGAAGGTCATCTGGCTTCTTATACTTGAGAGATGGGGGAAGGGGTCATCAGGATACCTATACAGGAGGGAAGGGCTACCTATACCCGAGGAGGGTGTGGGAACGGTCATCTGGCTATCTATACTGAAGAGGGGCGGCTGCTGACAGTGGCCTTGAGCGGTAAAGCGTACAAATCCGGCCCTGCAGAGTCCCATGTAGTTGAGCAAATCTGGGCCTCTAATCCAGCAACTGGTGATTTCACCAATCTCAACAGTAGAGTAAATGGGTCTGTTTTGTCTTGCAAAAAAGTCCTACTACTTTATCCTGTAGACTGCATTCACACTGAAAAATCTATGAGAAAAAGATTTGTGCCGCCACCATCTGCCCATACAGGACAGGAAACCGCAACGTGTGGGTTAGGCAGTGGATGCTACTAGATGTTGGATCCCCATTACAGCCTGTCAGCGCGCTCAGGGTAAAGAATTGTTAAAGTTCAGTAGCTGTGTGGAAAAGGAGACAATCCATCTGGCACTGCTGACTGTATTATTCAAAAACCATGCATGTGTGACATTGCTAGTGGTAGGATGTAAAAAAAAAAACATGCTGAAGTCCTACCAGTACCAGCCAGATTCAAATGCCTCCTGTTCTGTGCCCAGCACCCACTGTGCCACCTCCCTCTACAGATGCATGGCAGCGTATTTGAACTGATTTGAATGTGGCTGGTAGGACTTTAGCATGTTTTTTTTTTTTTTTTTTTTTAAACATCCTGCCATTAGCAATGCCATGCATGCATGTTTTTTTAATAAACAATACAGTCAGCAGTGCCGGATGCATGGCCGAGGCAGAGGCGAGAGAGGCCTCCAGCCTTAGGGCACAGTGTAGGAGGGAGTGCAAAACTCACTCAGTTATCATTCCTTTCGTTTTTCAAACAGAGAAATAAGAAAAGGGGATACATGGCAGTGACTGCAAGCCAGATAACTAGAGATGACGGTATGATGATCTGCAGATCTCAGACTATGAATGCATTTTGCAGGATTGGATTTTTGGCAGGAACAGATCTTTTGCAGATACTGATCTTTTGTGTCTGTACAGCATCTGTGTGTGCAGCATCTTGCAAAGATTTCTGTCTGATGTGGAGTTCAGCTCCATAGAATAGACTGTGTAGAGTATGGCTCTCATACTACATGAAGGGTGGTAAGATTGATCTGTGATCTTTCATTTTCTAAAGACTAGTCTGATGTGTGTATGCACATTAAGTCTAATAGCAATCAGTGGGTGACGGCTGGGGTGGGAGGGATGGAGGGGCGCATTTTGGTGTCTCAGCTTTGGGTGCTGGAGGACCTTGTCTCGGCTCTGTCCGGATGTATCATCTCCTTTTCCACACATGCATTCACACTGGGGCGTTGTGATGCTTTGTGCCGGACAATATAACTGCATTTCTAACACAATGCAGTTATATTGTAATGGCACAGAGGGGTGCCAGAGTTTGGGCAACCTTGTTAATCGTCATGATATATATTGTGAATCGTCCTGTATAAATCGTTGGTTGTTACGATAAAAAATGTCAGTTAAATATATCATATAGGAGACACACAGTGATAGTTGAGAAGTGAAATTAAGTTTATTGGATTTACAGAAAGTGCGCAATAATTGTTTAAATACAATTAGCATAATAGCATACATAAAAAACACAGCAAAAGCGCTTCCTGCACTGCCCCCTCCCCTCTGAATTGTGATCTGAAAGAAGGATAAAGACAAGTTTTAACGGTTTCCAGTCAGAAAAAGTGTCATTTCTCTTTGTTTTTTCTTTCTATGTGCGGTTGCTATTCTCTGCAGGCCCTTTCGAATGCTGGTTTTGCATTCAGTCACTTTTCCTGCTTTTAGTTCTGGTCAGCATGACATTCTATTTCCTTGCCTTCCATTACACAACAGTCCCGCTTCTCTTTGCTGTACATGCTGAACTGTAAACATTAGTTATTGTCCTGTGTTGCTATTCAGTAATGTTTGTTTTGATTTATTCAGTTTGTTTATTATGCCTCTTCCTCCTTCACTATAGTTGGCTGGGGCTTTTTTCACCTTTTATACATTAGAACAATCTCTCTCTTCCTTGCATGCTGAATCCACATTTTGCCTTTGTGTGAAGCCCATAGTTACACATGCTTCTGTGCTGAACTTTGAAAAAGGGATCAGAGGAGTAATTTGATTTTAGTGATACAAAGAATGAATCCTATGGCAGTAAAAGGAAAGGGGTGCATTTGCAAACACACTTCATTGCATTTGCAATTTTTACCAATTTTACCTTGTGTTTTTCTATGCATTCTCGTGTGTGTTTTTGTTATTATTATATTTGACCAAATTCAATCACTCAATAATCATGGCCTAGGGCACCAGGAAGCAAGGGGCGGGCTGCAGGCTGGCACACTCATGCAGTCAGCTGCTAAACATATGAACTGCAGCAGGCAGGCAAGTGCTGGACCTTAGGGAGTGAAGGGGCAGCAAACGGGGGGGGGGGGGGGGGGGGGCAGCTTATTGTCTGTGACCTGAGATGTCACTTATTGCTTTTCGAATCCAACTCCACCCTTCACCAGCTCCAACCTATCAGCAGAAAGCATCGATTTGGCCCATAAATGGAATAAGAATTATAAACCATTCCAATCATTTCAGATATAAGCAATCCACAAAACAGAACGATAAAACAACTGGCAGCTGGTCGTTTGTAGTCAATTGGCACCTTTAACACTGTTCAACCCAATCAATCGGAAGGTTGATTCATCAGAACGATTGCATAGTAATAAGCATATTTAAATACATTGATTACTGGAATTAATAAGTGTGTGTGTGTGTGTTTACTGGGATCAATAAAAGTGTGTGTGTGTGTGTGTGTGTGTGTGTGTGTTTACTGGGATCAATACGTGTGTGGGTGTGTTTACCGGGATCAATACAAGTGTGTGCTAGCTGTTCATCAGGGGGCAGCTTGTGATAGTGGCCTTGGACGGTAAAAAGTACAAATCCGGCCCTGTCAGTAATACAGCATTGACGACATTAGGGGAAAAAAATCTCATATATACGGTTGTCACCAACTGTCCTACAAAGGAGCTCACAATCTAATCCCTACCACAGTCATATGAACATCATAGAGTAGGGACAATTTTAGGGAGAAGTCATTTCACTGTGTATGTTTTTAGGATATGGGAGGAAATTGGAGTGCCCGGAGGAAAATGAAAATCAAAACCATAATTCAAATCCTGTAAATCTCATATTTAATTGAAAACAGTTCAAAGTTGGAGTAACAAATATTACATGCGGTAGTTAAGTTGAAAGAAAGGCACGCCTATCAAATTTAACCCTTTTAGCTTTACTGTACTTTAATCTACAAGAAGGAAATACTCATTGGTGAAAATTATCCCTCTGATTGGATCAAAGCATTTCCTGAATGACAGTTGCTAAGTCTAACTGCCAAAGTAGTGTGCAAGTGGGTAGGGAGGCTGGCTGGTATCTTACTGTTTTGGCAGTGAGACTAAAGGTGGCCATACACTTGTTAGATTAGCAGCAGATAGATCATCAGATAGAATTCTGATCTATCTGATGTGTTTAGGAACATTTTTTACTAGGAACAGATTTCCAATAGATTTCAGTTTGAAATCTATTGAAAATCGATCTGATGGCATTTTTTTGCCATCAGATTTCCATTAGGGCCAATGCAAAATGATAAGCAATCTCAACAGATCGACCTAGATTTTCCAGCCTGCCAGATCGATTGAAATCGATCGAAACAGAACGAAATCAGCCACAAATCGGCTGATTGGACAATCGATGATCTGAAAGTGAAATGTCCCATTCTTGCCTGACATGGAGGTTCAGTTACTCCATGCCACGAGATCTTTTCTACGGTATATCGAATTACAATGCAGTAGATATTCTTAGTCTAGACTGCTTACAGAAAAGTTTTGCTTTGTGATTGTCTTCCTACACTGTCATGCTGGTTTGCATTGCCTTGCAAGGATTCCACTGAAAAATATATAATACATGAATTGTGCCTTTCCTTCCCAGGTGTGTAACTCACACCATGTGCACCAATGCATCCTCATACACTCACAGATTTTGTTTTTTGAACCATGTGCTAAGTGACAGTGGTGTAGCTAAAAAGCTATAAGCCCCAGTGCAAGTTTTACCCCCCCCCCCCTCCCCAAGCTCTCTGTACATAACAATTGATCTGGTGCACCAAAACCTGCCAAGGACAACCACAGTGTCAAGAGGTGCAAGAAGGAGATAGGGAACAGTTTGTTAATAATTACTACTATTTAAAGCATCTACAGAAGGGATTATTACCAGCACAGGACCAATAAAGACCCAATACTGTGGTTGAGGGAGGGTCCCACGGGGCCTTAGTTCAGAACGTGCAGCATCTATGATTTCCAAAAACAACTTAAAAATGTGATTAATCAGTTTTCCACTTTGCCTCAGTCCATCTCAGTCCATGCGCTTGTTTCTGGATCACCTTTACAAATGGTTTCTTCTTTGTGTGCTAGTTTGTTTGTAGATATATGTAGTAAAGGACTGTGTTGATGGAAATGTTCCTGAGCCCGTGCAGTGATACCGCTTACAGAACTGTGTAGTTTTTAATGCAGTGCCACCTGTGGACTTAAAAGTAAAGGCCAACCAATAATGGCTTTCAGCCTTGTCCCTTGCATAAAGAAACCAGACTTTCTGGATTGTTTAAAGATATTATATACATAAACTATGAAATCTTCAATCATTGCAAATATACATTGAGGACTGTGAGGGCCCTTTCACACTTGGACAGTGCGGTATTTTTTTACCGCACCCTACCGCCGGGCAATAAAAGCCTATGGAGACTTTCATACCACTACGGAATGGCACAACGGAAGTGACATTTTTCGCCGCATCCCCTATGCTTGGACAAAACTACGTTAACGCGCATACTCGCATCACTTTGCGTTGGGCCGGAAGTCATGCTAGTCTATGGCGATGTGGGGATTTTAAAAATGTTGTCGTCGCAACACACATGCACGGAAGCATATTTTAACAATACGCTTCTGTGCACTTCCGCATACCCCGCAGCAGGAAGTGTGACCGCAAGCGCAAGGCCAAACAGGGAACACTGCGTACTAACGTACCAATGTCTCTATGCATGTACCAGTGTTTGTTCTTTACTGTACATCACCATGGAAAATGCTAGTGCTATATAAATCAATATTAATACCCATACTGGCATTTATTTAAAAAAAAATACAGAAGAAGAAAACCCCAAACTAAGGAACAGAAAAGAGAATCACAAATTGCAGAATCTCTAGAGGATGAATAACAAATCAGAGGACGTTTAACCTCCCTAGCGTTCAATTTCTGCAGGATTTCCGTGCAAAAAGTGGTTCAATTAATCAAAGGTCTCCATTTTGAGTATAATAAAAGTGTCAAATACAAAATCATGTCAAAAATGTTAATTAAAATTTCTAAAATAAACTTTTTAATCACAAATAGAAAAATCCTCCTTAAATATGGATGAAGAAATAAATCTAAGGATGCAGAAATAAATACTGTCCAGTGTTTACCTAAAACATCTCCTATGTGTGGTACAACTAAGGGCCAGTTCACATGCACACTTGCACATCATTTACCGCCCTTTATGCAAAAGCAGCATTTTGATATTTATCTTTTCTACTGTCTGGAAACAGCACAGTCTGGTCATTGCGGGATCTATTAGCACCCCATTCCTGTGTCCCCCTGTGGGATGAAAAATGATGATCGCTGGGAATCGCCATTGAAAGTTGTCAAATGCTTTTCTGCATGGATGCAGAAAAGCATTTGGATGAGACTCCGGGCAGGTGATTGAGACATCCAGCAGAACCAGCCCTAAAGGTCCATACACCCGCTGGTCTGAACTCTGAGTGATGCACCGTAACGACTGCTATGGCGGGGGTGGTCATTATGGTCAGACCAGCATGACTACATCAAGCGCACAACGACTGCATGAAGATCCGTCGTGTTTGATTTTTAGCAATGCCGAGCACAGCATAATAGCATTGTTCTCGCTGCTCCCACCACCAGAAACTTCTCCATTACGCACACTGATCGTTTCTCTGCTCCACCCTGCATAGCAAAAGACGCGCCGTGTGCAAAGACTGATGACACTTCTGTACAGTGTTGTTAGTGCACTGTCTTTTTTGTTTTTTTTTACGAGTCAGCCTCATCCTTACCACCAGGGAGGTTAACAAATACTACATCCGTTTTATTTAAATAAAGCAACACATTGGCCTCAATTCATAAAAAGCTGTGCGATAAAAAAAATCTGGACGTTAAACTACCGCATTTGGTATTTTAGACTTTTGTGTGCTAATTCATAAAAATGTTCACAGGTGTGGTAGAAGTTTGGTAATTTACCGGCTTCAATAGACAAAAAGTTGTTCGGTAAGAGCAAAGCAGTGTGGAGCTATCTGTTTTGTTACAAGCTGTTCTGTACAGTGAGGAGGGCATTACAATAGTAAGCGGCATCCCGACATCCCTTTAGAATGTACATGTTTGTTTTACTGCCTCTGCTCACTCTGAATTTGTCTATTAGTCTTTCTTAACATTTTATTTTATTTCCACAGCTTAGAAGAACTTCCAGGAGACATTACAAATGCCATGCTTAGGTGATTTCCCCACTAGTTCCTCCACATCTTCAAACAGGCACCTAAGGGATTAAACGGCCGTCTGGGTGGCGGGGGGGGGGGGGGTAGAAAAGCTTGTTCCACCCGAGAAACCTTCTCAACCTATCAAAATCCAATCAGCAGGACTTGCAGGAGATGGGCTGTTTCTATTGGCTCTGCTCCTGTCAGTCATAGCTCTTTCTGCTTCTGCAAGTCAGGGCTGGCTTCCCACAGTCTTGCACAGTCTCTGCACGGATTATGCCACACCAGAGGTGCTGGTAACATTTCTGGACTTTACCACATGTTGTAGTCTTTATGAATTGACATTTACTGACAATAACTGACATTTGTTGAGGTATTTTGAGGTATTTACCGCACAAGTCAGTACTTTACCTCACTGCTCAGTAATTTTAGCTTTTTCATGCGGTAACTGCTTTTATGAATTGACATTTTCCTAAGTGCTTGGTAAAGTCAACTGTTTTCTGCATTATCAAATGCGGTAATGCTTTATGAATCGAGGACAAAGTCAGTGAGATAGAAATTAATACAACCTAGGGATCCAGCACATAAACCCAAGCAGTGCATGAGAAACATAGCAATCCCTGAGTAGTAGTGCATTAACCAACAGTAGAACAGTTACTCTGTAGTAGCACAGTGACATTGTGGTTAGCACTCTAGCCTTGCAGTACTGGGTCCCCAGTGTGAATCCCAGCCAGGGCACTATCTGCATAGTTTGTATGTTCTACCTGTGCCTACATGGGTTTCCTCCTGGTACTCTGGTTTCCTCCCACATCCCAAAAATATACAGATAAGTTGATTGTCCTAAAATTGGCCCTAAACTACGATTTATACACTACACGATACATACTTGGACATATGACTATGGTAGGGACTAGATTGTGAGCCCCTCTAAGGGACAGTTAAGTGACAAGACAATATATACTGTACAGCGCTGTGGAAGATGTTGGTACTATGGAAATACTAAATAATAATAATAATAATCTGTAGGTCAAGACCCCAAAGTCTATCTAGGGCAAAAGGAAACCCTAAGGGTCCTTTTACACTTAATCAGTTGCTCTGTTATAACTGAAAGAAAACAGATTTTCAAAGTAAGGACCATGTTTTCCTATGGCCTCTTTTACACTTAACACATTTTAACTGAATCTTCTTCCCAATGCACTGCTATGGGAAAAACGTGTCCCAACACACACTAACGCATACCAACTGATTAAGTGTAAACTGGCCCTAAAGGTGGCCATACACTGGTCGATGTGCCATTAGATCGACCAGCTGACAGATCCCTATCTGATCGAATCTGATCAGATAGGGATCGTATGGCTGCCTTTACTGCAAACAGATTGTGAATCGATTTCAGCCTGAAACCGATCACAATCTGTTCAGCTGCTCCTGCCGCCTGTCCCCCCCCCCCCGTATACATTACCTGAGGCTGGCTCCCGGGCGTCTTCTCCGCACTGCACCGCACCGCTGTTCTTGCTCCATCCCGGCGCTTCCTGTGTTACTCCGTGACCAGGAAGTTCAAATAGAGCGCCCTCTATTTCAACTTCCTGGTCACCGGAGTGACACAGGAAGTATAAGCGTACACTGGGACATGCGGAAATGCGGTGCAGCGAGGAGAAGAGGACCCCGGAGCCAGCTTCAGGTAATGTATACATGCTCGGATCGGGCCCGAATCGTACGCCGCAAGCGACGCGCTCCTACCGCCGGGCGATCGAGGGTAATTTCCCGCACGGCGCGATCGACGGTCCGATCCGATTTCGGGAGGGAATCGGATCGGCGGGTGCGTTTAGCGCAAGCGATTGGCAGCAGATCCGATCCCAGGATCGGATCTGCTGTCGAAACGGCCGTGAATCGAGCCAGTGTATAGCCTGCTTAAGGATGGGGAAGTATGCATTTTGGACAGACAAGAAAAGTGATTTGCAAGATGTCACCTATGTCTGATTGGAATGACTATCCCTACACTGACAAAGGGGTCTTTGACACCATTAATCATCAACATCCTATAATGTTTTTATTATGCTTGCCTAGATGCATTAGAAAGCAATACACACTTTTAACCAAGCAAAATTTCTATAATATGAGTGCTAATTCACTAGACTGTTGGCTAATTTAAAGAGAAACTCAGACCAAGAATTGAACTTTATCCCAATCAGTAGCTGATACCCCCTTTTACACGAGAAATCTATTCCTATTCACAAACAGACCATCAGGGGGCTCTGTATGATAGATATTGTGGTGAAAACCCTCTCACAAGAATCTCTGAGTAGGTACTCCTGGCAGTTTCCTGTCTGTGAACCTTGTTGCATTGTGGGAAATGGCTGTTTACAGCTGTTTCCAACTGCCAAAAAAGCATGCAGCAGCTATATCACCTGCCAACAGTAAAAATGTCACCATGTAATGTCAGAAGGTAAATCAGGGATTTACAATGGGCAAACACTGACTAAATCATTTATACATAATTATTGTAGAAATGAAGCACTTTTTATTACATTATTTTCACTGGAGTTCCTCTTTAACCACTTTACCCCCGCGCGTACGTATTTCTCCGCCCCTTTTTCCATTCTTTAACAACCAGGGACGGAGAAACACGTACTTTCCGCGTTCCCGACGCTGCCCGCGCTCCCGCTCGTAAACACGCCGCCCGCCGCTAGTAAACACGCCGCCGCCCGCTCGCCCAGAGATCAATGAACGGGAAAATCCATTCCCGTTCGTTGATCTAAGCCCCGCAATGATCAGCTGCTCTCCTATGGGCAGCGCGATCATTGTGAGAAAAAACTCACCTGTCCAGCCTCCTTATACTTCCTCCAAGCTTCCGGAAGGAAGCTTGGAGGTCGCATTAAAACAAAAAGTTACTGTGGCCATCTTGTGGCCAAATAGTAAACTACACCCTACACATTTTTCACATACAAATAAATGACTTTTACATATAAAATTAACTCATTACCTCCCACACTCCCCATTTTTTTTTTTTTTTGTAATTAAAAAAAAAATTAAAAAATTTACAATTAAAAAAAATACATAAATAGTTACCTTAGGGACTGAACTTTTTAAATATTTATGTCAAGAGGGTATAACACTGTTACTTTATAAACTATGGGCTTGTAATTAGGGATGGACGCAAAAATGAAAAAAATGCACCTTTATTTCCAAATAAAATATTGGCGCCAAACATTGTGATAGGGACATAATTTAAATGGTTTTATAACCGGGACAAAAGGGCAAATACGTTTCATGGGTTTTAATTACAGTAGCATGCATTATTTAAAAACTATAATGGCCGAAAACTGAAAAATTATTATTTTTTTCCCCACATTTTTCCTATTTTCCCATTAAAACACATTTAGAAAAAAATAATTCTTGGCATAATGTCCCACCTAAAGAAAGCCTAATTGGTGGTGGAAAAAACAAGATATAGTTCATTTCATTGCGATAAGTAATGATAAAGTTATAGACGAATGAATGGAAGGAGCGCTGAAAGGTAAAAATTGCTCTGGTGCTCAGGGGGTAAAACCCCTCAGTGGTGAAGTGGTTAAGTAGTTTTACTATACCAATACAAAGCCAATGAATCTCCTCTAGAACTGAACGAGTTACTTTTTAGGAGTGATAAAATATCTTGTAGCACAGTAAAAAGTGTCCATTTGAAGATACATTTTTTTTCTTTGGCTATACAATGGCCTGGATAAAGACTTTCACAGAAGTGTTCTTACGGTAATGGGCAGAGCACTGGAGATCTCGAGGGCACAGAACTTATGGGCTATTTTAAAATGCAATAGAAGAAGGTTAAGATCATGGTATGATTTCATACACTAAAGCAAGGACAGAAGCTTTCTGCCCTGATATGAAGATTTGCAACAATACATCACTAGGATCCACATTGCAGCAAACTCTCAACAAAGGACGCTCTGTGTCCCAAAAGGACTCTGGCTACAGACAAAGATATCTCCTAAAGTGTGGGCCGCTATCTGATTATACATCCTCTGCAAGAAAATTCCATTTTTGTTGAGTATGCTATCAATTTTGTGCAACATGTAACAAGGGTTAATGTCAACCATTGCTTCAACTTGATTAAAATTATTTTCTGTGTATATAAAACAGTCAATACAGCGTTTCCAACAGAAACTGGTAGCTAGGCAAGTCAGCGTTTGACCCTAGCAAAGCAGGTAGTTTGGCAATGCCAAATAAAAAAAGCACTGCCATAGGCGCCAATGTAACTTGATTTTTGTACTGGCAAAGGCCGGTAATTTGGGTGTCACAGTTTGGCTATAGCTTAGCAGAAGTCCAGCTTGCGGTGGATGTGTAATGGTCGATACGGAAAGGAGTTCGGCTGTTATGTAGCCGGACTCCTGATAATGGCGGTGACTGGAGAGGTTCCATTATAGCCAAAATCTGGGTAGCAGCGGTTGTTTTGATAACTGTGTCAAATGTTGGTTTGTGGCGGGGATAGCAGCAGTGTTAGTGTTACGTGTAGATGGGAGGGAGGTTAGTGTGTGGTGTCGGTAGGGTAGTGTAAAGCTACGTTCACAGTGGCGTGTTGCGGCATAATGGTCGAGTTGTAAAGCGGATTGCTGCACTGCAGTGCAGCACCTGTGTGATGTTCATATTGCAGCTAGTGCATTACAGTATAACGCCATGCGGCATCATAACGCACTGAGGGCAGCTTAAAGAGAAACTCCGACTAAGAATTGAACTTTATCCCAATCAGTAGCTGATACCCCCTTTTACATGAGAAATATAATGCTTTTCACAAACAGACCATCAGGGGGAGCTGTATGACTGATTTTATGCTGAAACTCCTCCCACAAGAAGCTCTGAGTACCGCGGTACTCTGGGCAAACTGCCACAATGTAACAATGTTCACAGACAGGAATTAGCTGTTTACAGCTGTCTCTAACAGCCAAAACAGCTAGGAGCAGCTACATAACCTGCCCACAGTAAAAATGTCACCATGTAATAAATGTCTGAATGTAAATCGGTTAGAGGAAAGATTTTACAATGGGCAAACACTGACTAAATCATTTATACATAATTATGGTAAAAATGAAGCACTTTTTTTACTACATTATTTTCACTGGAGTTCCTCCTCCTGAAGTGTTTGCTGCTAACACAACGTAACTCACTGCATGCAGTGTTACCAAAAAACACGTTAACAGTGACTGTAAAACATAATATTCATTGGCTGTAGGTTTCACTGTACTTCCCTATATGCAACACAATGCAAGGATAACGTGCGACATCACTCTCTCGATCTGTTGCATCATTATCATTGTTTTCATATGATTTTGTCAGAAATGAAATATACCAGTTGCTGTCCGTTATATATCAGCAGCTGTCAGTTACAACTGAATGTGCAGGGTAATGTCCATGTTTCCCTATGGCTCAAGTGTGTGATATTACAGTTTAACAGTGTGCTGCCCGGGATGCTGTTATGAGGTAGTGGCCATGTTTAATATGGAGGACGGAGAATTCCATTGATCACAGTGAAAAAATGGGACGCAGTAGAGGAGAAAGCGATTGAGTAGACTACACAAGAGGTAAGGATGACCTGTGTATGGTTATTTTGACTTTTTATTTTCAGTTCAGGTTCTCTTTAAAGAGGAACTCCACTGAAAATAATGTAATAAAAAAAGTGCTTCATTTTTACCATAATTATGTATAAATGATTTAGTCAGTGGTTGCTCATTGTAAAATCTTTCCTCTCCCAGATTCACATTCTGACATGTATTACATGGTGACATTGTTACTGTGGGCATGTTATGTAGCTGTTTCTAGCTGTTCTGGCTGTTAGACAGCTCTAAACAGCCATTTCCTGTCTGTGAACATTGTTACATTGTGGCTGTTTGCCAGGAGTACCGCGGTATTCAGAGCCTCTAGTAGGAGTGGTTTCAGCACAAAATCAGTCACACAGCGCCCCCTGATGGTCTGTTTGTGAAAATCATTCTATTTCTCATGTAAAAGGGGGTATCAGCTACTGATTGGCATAAAGTTCAATTCTTGGTTGGAGTTTCTCTTTAAGCTAGGTACACACCATACAATTTTCTGTTAGATTTTCTGTTAGATTTACCTGCCAGATAGATAATTTCCAACATGTTGGAAATTATCTATCTAACCATCTATCTGCCTAGCAATTAGGCATTGTTCTACTCAGCAGGAGATAACTAGAATACAATGCACCAAATATAATGATCAGTCTCTACAGAAAATAATCTAACAGCAAATCTAACAGAAAAATCTAACAGAGAATTGTATGGTGTGTACTAGGCATTAGGTGTAGTTAAGGGGTGGGGGCTAGTGTGAGGATAGGATAATACAAGGTCACAGTAGAATATTGGTTCAATGAATGATATTCTATTGGTAACAGGTGACAGTAGAATACCTGTAATACAGTATTATTGATACTCTATCAGCAAGATCTCACATCCAAGGTAACTAGCAATGCTTAGAAGTGTACGCGCTGCTAGTTAGGGTCCTTTCACACAGGCAGCTGAGGAGCTGTAAACTCACCGCCTGTCAGCTGCTTTCCTGCACCGGCTGGACACTCGTTAGCGATTGGTACCGGCGCTGTACAGGCGGCCCCCATGGAGTAAGATCTGAGTGTGGCTGCAGCCGTGCTCAGACTCGACATGTCTTGTTCCTCTGCTGCCCAGTAACACCAACGCATGTCAACGTTTGACACGTGTGGTGTTACAAATACAATTCGGCTGCAATTAAATTGCACCTGAATCTGAAAGACAGAAGTCCGTCTGAAAGAGGTCTTAGTGCCCTGTACAGCTGATTACTGCAGTAGCAAGGTGAGAACTCCTGGTCTGTAATGCAGGGAATACACAATGAGGCTTTTTGGCAGATGTACTTTTCTATCGTTTTTCTGATCGATTTCCATTCACTTGAGAAAATCAATCAGAAAAATGATCGAAATCAGATCGGACCTGTCGAAAATTATTTATTGAGCCATCTATCTGCCCAAAAAAACCTCATGGCGTATTCCCAGCATAACTGCATCAATAATCAGAGTACTGCTGCCAAGGTTGCAAAAAGGTCATGTCCATGTTTGACATTCCTAGCTGGCTGCAGTGTAATGGAAAGATAAAGTTACATACTTGCATAGTCATTTGGGTTGAAAAAAGACATACCTCCATCAAGTTCAACCAGAAAGTATGGTACAACATGAGCTTGCACCCTCACATATCCCTGTTGATCCAGAGGAAGGCAAAAAACCCTTACAAGACATGGTCCAATTAGCCCCAAAAGCAAAATTCATATTTTCACACATTAAATTGCAACAGGACTTATTCAGCATTAGTCTATATTTATAGCAATTTTGTAACAAAAGTGGAACTTCTCTTTAAACACACAAACCTTTTTGCCCAAAATGATCAAAAGGGATAGTGTTGGGTGAAAATCTGGTATGTGTACAAATGTTTCACAATCACATTGGCTTCCCCTTCCTAGATCAGACACATTGGCCTCGATTCATAAAGCATTACCTCATGCGGTAATGCTGAAAACAGCAGACTTTACCGACCACTTAGCAAAATGTCAATTCATGGCTTTTACCGCATGAAAAGCTGACATTACCGACCAGGGAGATAAATTACCAACTTGGCTGTAGTTACTGACAACACATGTCAGTAAATTGTCAGCAAATGTCAATTCATAAAGCCTTCAACAAGCGGTAAGCCTGGCGGTAGGTACCGACACCTCTGGTGAGGTCTTAACACGTTACTGACAGCTCTGATGAATGCAAAAGTGCAGAGAGCCGAAGTCTGTTTGAGTCATCAGTGGAGAGAGCCAGAGAGCCCTCTGTGTGAATCATTTGAGCAGGCAGGGAAAGACTGTGTGACTCATCTGTCTGAGTCATCAGTGGAAAGAGCCAGAGAGAGCCGTCTGTGTGATTCATTTCTGCAGGGCAAAGAGAGAATCGAGACACTGCTCTACTCTACCGCTCAATGGGCTGCGGTAATTTACCGACCTCCAGGGGCAGCTGGGGAAATCTTTATGAATTAGCACACAGACCGGGAAAATACCGAGTGCGGTATTTTCCCGACAAGATTTTTTTTATCGCACTGCTGTTTATGAAACGAGGCCATTGTATCGCCTGACTGCTATAATGTTTCTATTTTCTGTCTTCACAACAGGGTGACTTTCGCTAGTCCAATCACAGCAATAACATGGACGGATCTGGTCTTAGGGCTTGTTTACACTGCAGAAGTTTTCGGCTTTTTTTTGCTCTCGTGTGGCTTTTAAAAACGCCTTTCGACCGCGTGGACAATGGATGTCTATGAGAAGGTTCATATCAGCGTGGGTCGTACGCTGTGTGGCTAGCAAAGTGGTGCGTGTACCATTTTCGGGGTGATTCTGCCTCAATGTAAAGTATAGGAGAAAAGCAAAACACTCACAAAATCGCTTTGTGTAGTGATTGCATTCACGTTTTTAAGAATACATACATTGTATTTATTCTTTTCGGGTTCAAAGAGTTCACTTCCTTTCCTGACTTGCATCAGGGAGTGGATTACAAAACTGCTCGGAGAAAATGCTTAGAAAATCGCTAATCACAAAAACTATTCGCCCACCCAAGCACCGGGAATTGGAAAAAAGACGCCTCAAAAACAGCCCAACGCGGACGGACACGCGAGCCGAATGCAATGTGAACAAAGCCTTAAAGAGGTACTTTAACCGAGTATTTAACTTCATCCTAATCAGTATCTGATATCCCCTTTCCTATGAGAAATCTTTACCTTTTCTCGAATAGATCATCGGGGGGGGGGGGGGGGGGGTGTTGGTCTGTGTGGCTGATATTGTGGTGAAACCCCTCCCACAGCGTGATGTCTTGACCAAGATCCTGACAGTTTGCTGTCTATACTAATCAGTTTTATGCATAAGCGGTGTCATAAATTACTTGAGACTTATCACTCCCTTTGATATGGAGATGAGGCCAACCTAGACTTTAAACATATACTAAACAATTTAAAATGGTCGCACAGCCTCATAAAGTATACCAAGTTACGTTTATTATATCAAAATCGTTAAAAGACACCAATCCTCAGACATATTAGCCATAGGTCAGTATGTTCCCCAAACAATCCCCATAAAAACAATTACTGCGGATAACATATATGACGCTGACTGCGTGCCAAATGGTAACAATTCAATATCTTAAGCATAGAAACAAAACTGTGTCTGGCCAGAAACATCAATTTTGCTGCACTTATCCGCGTCCGCGCATTCATTCACCACACATACATGTGCCTAGATATTAGGTATGGGGGGCCCCCTTTAAATTAACTTGGATTCCTCCAAATGGTTCAGTTCGTCAAGATATCACCAGAACTTGAATAAGAGCCACTTGGTCAAAGCAAAGAGGGGTAGATCTCACCCATATCCAATAAAGGTATCTCATCCAGGAAACTTCCGCTGATCCGTGTGGCAGAGTCCTATCGATTGGCCTGGGAGCGTAATGCTGTTGGCTCCACCATGCCGCAACTCTCTTACACGGAAGACGCCAGCCCGGAATTCCGTGCCCCACGTCTGTGGATGATGCTGCAGTACACGCAGCCGCGTCAGCTCCGCCCACCGACGCGTTTCACGTCCCAATTTGACGTTTCATCAGGGTGTGGTTTTGCTAGCAAACGTCACCACCTATGTAGTGGTTCAGGCTCCGCCCACCGCATCTCCGTTGCCATGCTCACCATTCGTTTTTCGCTGCAGTTTGCTGCCTATACCTGGTTGCATTCTGGGAAATAACGGCTTTTTCCAACTGCCAAGTAAGCAATATCTCCCTCTGTGCATAGAACTCTCATTAATAAACATTCTGTACAGATCACCTGGCAGAACTAAAGATGTCACCACCAGTGATACATTTCAGAATGCAAAATGTAAATCAGAAAGAGAATAGATATTACAATGGCCAAATACTGACTAGTAATGGCCAAATACTGACTGACTAAACACTGTAATAAGCAATTTTATTCATTGTTATTTTTACTACAGTTTCTCTTTAAGGCTACTTGCACACCAAGACGTTGCGTTAGGTGCTACGTTAAGGTCGCATAACGTGCACCTAACGCAAGGCCTGGTGCTCTTTGATGTGGACGTCAGAGTGAGCCGCGTTGTGCAGCTCACTCTGGCGTCCGTGATGCCGTGATGCGTACTCTTGGACGCATGCGGCATCACGTGGTCCCGCCGGCCAATCGCCGCACAGAGCGGCCGCACCAGGAAGTAAACACTGCACGTCACAACGTGCAGTGAATATTAATTAGCCATGTGCCTGGCCGCTCTCCGCTCCTCCCCAACATGACTGACGCCGTAGCATGCTGCACTTTCGGAAGAACGTGCAGCATTACATGTAACGCAACGTGGGCAGTGTTACATTGCTGTGCGTTGGGAGAGCGTTACAGGCTGCACTGACGTGCGCCTGTAGCGTCCCTGTGTGTAAGCAGCCTAAAGGATACCAGAGCCAAAATCAATGAGAAATGGGGGAAGCAGGCATGTATAGTGAGCTGTCCTAATGCTCACCACTCCCCCCGTTCTCCATTCAGCTCCTGCATTACCTCTAAATGCCCTCCCGGCACCCTCACCATTGTGACGTCATACGCATGCACAGAATGCTCCTAGCCACGGTCGCGCGCAGCCATCCAAGTGCAGTGATGCCCGACCCAGGTGACCAGAAGAGGGTGCCGGGAGGGCATTTAGAGGCAGCGGAGGGGCAAAATGGAGAACGGGGGAGTGGTGAACATCAGGACAGCTCACCATACATCCTGCTCCCCCTCCCCTCTGTTTCTCATATTGATTACGGCTCTGGCATCCTTTTGTAAGAGCCAGAGCTGTCCAGGCCATAAGTGGTTAAAGGGGAACTTTAGCCAAAACAAACATACTGTCATTAAGTTACATTAGTTATGTTAATTAAAATAGATGGGTAATATAATCTCTTACCCACCCTGTTTTAAAAGAACAGGCAAATATTTGTGATTTCATGAAGGGCAGCCATCTTTTTGGTTGAAAGGAGGTGACAGGGAGCATGAGACAGTTCCAACTGTCCCGAATCCTGATCACCCCTCCCAGATGTGCACACTAGGCTTCAAATCTCAAATTCAAAATAAAAATGTGCACCAAAACAGCAGAACGAGAAAAACATCAGAAATCGCATCATGCTTTGCACAGCATCAGGGGAAAAATGCCCGGGCAGTTTTCTTCTGTGCAGCTAAAAATGAGGCTTGGGTAAGAAAAACAAAGTTCTGATGCTGTGAAACTGTTAAAGAAACACCAAGCCTTTTCAGTGGTGCTGAGTAGATTTTTAGTCTGGATGTTCACTTTAAAGAGGCTGGAGCAGATATGGTGAAGCAAAGGTGAAATGAGAGAGAGGGTAATTAAGGGATATTATTTTGTACACTACGCTACGGAAAATCAGTGATACTTAAATAAAACTAAAGTGTTTTAGAAGGATATTAGTATATCTACCTGGGGACATGTAGATTTCAGTGTTTTTGAACATTTTCAGGTCTCTTTGTGGTGGGTGTCTTCTGAACAATAAGGAAATTAAAGGTCAACTGTAGTGAGAAGGAAATGGAGGCTGCTATATTTATTTCCTTTTAAGCAATACCAGTTGCCTGGCAGCCCTGCTGATCCTCCGTCTCTCTAATACTTTTATCTGTAGACCCTGAACAAGCATGCAGCATATCAGATGTTTCTGACATTATTGTCTGATCTGACAAGATTAGCTGCATGCTTGTTTCTGGCCTGAGACAAACACTACAGCAGCCAAATACACCAGCAGGGCTGTCAGGCGACTGGAAATAAATATGGCTGCCTCTATATACCTCTCACTACAGTTGTCCTGTAAAGTGTAACAGAGAACCTCAGGTTAAAAAACACATACTTATCTAAGAAGAGGCAAACCTCTGCTTCCTATAGAGCATACATTTGGCTCTCAAGTTGTTTCCATGCTAATCATGTGACACTCGGTGTAATGGAGCGCACACGCAGCAGAAAGGGGACAGCGTGCTTCTGAGCCTCGCACTATGTGCCAGCCAGAAGCAAGGGGGAAGGACATACTGCGCACACAGGGGGCAGTATGTCCGGGGTAAGGGTCAGGAAAGTCGCCGGACACCGGCATTTAAGAACAGCGGCAGACTGAGGGGGGCTGGAGGCACGGAAGGTATTTACTCCTTATACCCTACACAGTGCTGCAGTCAATTTTAACACAACCTTTCGGTTGTGGTATCCTTTAGGATACCAGAGCCAAAAGGCTCTGGTAAAAAGTGAAGCTGTACCGGGTAGGGGGCATAATCAAAACTCAGCGTGCCTCCTGCTCCCTTCCGTCCCCCACCATTCACTTCTGGTTAGTCCCGTTCTCCGGGGCAACTCCAAATCCGGACATACTGCGCCATGCGTGTGTAGTATGTCCCATCTGCTCCCCTGTGACCTCCCTGAGTGATGTCACTGGACAGGAGAGCGCTCACTCCCCCGCAGGAACGAGCACACTCCTATCCTGTGACATCACTACGCGGCCATATGGGAGCAGAACGGACATACTGCGCAAGCAGTATGTATGGGTTTAGAGTGGCCCAGGAGAACGGGACTGCCTGGTGAAGAATAGTGGGAGACGGGAGGTGCTGTATTTGATTTTGGCCCCCTAATCAGTACAGTTTCACCTTTTACCCAGAGCCTTTCGGTTCTAGTATCCTTTGAACAGGTCAAGAAATTATTTGGTACCTAGAGTCAGTCTATGGTTTCATAACCTGAGGAGTCGGATGACTTTTGTACCCACTAGAAAGCCCTGCAATACAGTGACCATACATCCCGCTTTACGGGACGCGTCCCGGATTGGGGGTGGCTTGTCCCAGGTTGCGATTTGTCCCGGGAAACGTCCCGGCCATAAGACTGTGCGGTCGCAGAGGGTTCCATTATCGGCAAAGTCGCAGGGCTATTGGTTGCAGGCCACTCCACTCTGCCCCACATCCACTATCCCCTCCCCTCTCCCCTTATGTACCTCCCCTTCAAGCCAAGCCCCGGCCGACATTAACCTTGGGCGCAAGGAGCTGAGAATTGGCCAGTAGCAGCAGCCAAAGCTGCTCTTCAGTATACAGGAGAGGAGGGCTCGCCTCAAGCCAGCGAGAGATTAAGCAGCTGCCGGCAGAGGTGACTTAGACAGAGTGACTTACTGTGCGCCTGGCAGCTGCAGCCCACCCGACCTGCCTGTCATGTGCTGGAGGGCGGGCAGGCATCCAAGTTGATCAGCCGATCCGAAGCAAGAGAGAGGAAAACTCAAGCTCCATCCCCTCTAACATGCTCCAGCAGCAGCCAGAACAGCGTGCAGCATCAGAGAGTAATGCTACATACACACCTGCGATAATGACCGTTTACTATGAAGGATAGTTCTGCGATGAACGATAGTTGCACGAGGAAAGGAATAAATGCAAATTAGTAACAGAGAACGTACTGCAGCGATTGTTATCGCTGAAACGAACGATCACTAAAGAATAAGTGCGTGCGCACACGGATATGACGTGCTAGCGATCCTTGCATGACGAACGTACACACAGTGACGATCTTTAGCCGCTAAAAAACTATCCTTACGCAGCAAAGCGGATCAAAAGAAAAGTGTGTACATTTAAATATATATATATATATATCAGAATCATTTATTTCGCCAAGTACAACGGGGGCTGTACCCGGAATTATTTTTGGCGCATACAGGGTCAGTGATGGTACAGCAAATACATACAGTAATATATACAGTAAGTACATACAATAAAATATCCAAAGCATGGCATATACACAAAAACACAAACACAACACAAAAACACAGTCTAGGAGGACCTAGGAGGGAGCTTTTGAGTGCTATGTTGAGTGGAGCTGCCGCAATCCCGTTACGGCGCTCAACAGCTCTGCAGCAATTCAGATGCCCCACTAAAGGTCTATGGAAGGGACAGCGCAGAGAGAAGGATAGAGAGTAGGAGAGAGAGAGAGAATAGATGAGAAACAAAAGTCCGAGTATCCCCTGGGACTTCAATGGTGGCTGGCTGGTGGGCTGAATCACTGCTGTGGTTCGAAAGAAACAAATCCCCAGACCTGAGGCCCAGTCCGGTGAGGTTGCACTAGCAGGCCCAAAAGAGTCCAAAAGGAGACCAAAAAGGAGGCCCTAGGCAGAGGAGAGCATCCGTGGTGCAGGTATTCCTAGATGCCCGCTGGCTGCAGGGCCCCAGGTATATACATACATACATACCTATGTAAGTGAATTGCATGCTGTTTAACAAATAATGTTGTAAAAAAACATTTAAATTCACAGCAAGATTGATTGTGTATTTTTTTGTTCATTTTCAAAGAACGATCATTACGAAACACACACCACAGGAAATACGTAGGTTACATCTATATGCGCAGTTGCGCACTGCTTTCAGTAACGATCGTTCTTACGTAATTGCTGTACACACCTTTCTTTTACAGCGATGATCACACAATACGATCCGACGTTTTGGAAAATTCGCTCGTGCAATGATTGCACTTTTCTCGCTCACCTTAACGATCGCTTCTGATCGCGACGGAAAGAACTTTACGCAATTGTCGGACGAGCGATCGTTAATTAGGTGTTATGAACTATTATTATCGCAAATGTGTACGCAGTTAAAGTCGCATCGGATGCGACTTTAACGTTGCATCCGAGGCGCCTATAAGGTCGCACCTCATGCGACCTTATAGGCGCATCGGATGCGATGTTTCGCGTGCACCTCGCTGTGCGCCTGCAAAGTGTTGCACGCGGGACTTTGCGCACGAGTTGATTTTATTATGGGGGGCTTTTCACAAGCGTGCTAACAGTTAGCTCTGCTTTGTGAATCAAGCCCTTGATGTTTACTGCATTTTAATGTATGGGTTGTAAAATTTACTGCATTTTAATGTGTGGGAGGTAATGTTTATTGCATTCCTGTTTGCTGCATTTCAAGTGTCTGAGGTAGCGGTTGTTGCATTTCAAATGTTGGAGGGTATGGGGGTTACATTTCAAGTGTCGGAGGTAGCGGTGGTTGCATTTCAAATGTTGGAGGGTATGGGGGTTACATTTCAAGTGTCGGAGGTAGCGGTGGTTGCATTTAAAGTGTTGGAGGTAGTGGTTGTTGCATTTCAAGTGTCGGAGGAAACATTTTTTGCATGTCATGTCGGATTTGACAATTGCTGCATTTATTACTTGATGGGCATAATGACTGTATTTGGTAGTTTAAGGTCATTGTCGGCATTTCTGTAACTCTGGCCCACTGCCTCAGTCACACAGCTACAATAGTTAGCTCCACCCCCACCATGTTTTGGCCACGCTTCTTGCACTACCCCCCCCCCCCCCCCCCCAGGTTGAGCCCTTGAAATCTCGTCACTGTACGTGCAAGGATTGTGGAGTCTGAGTAATTTTGGGTACCTAAAGCAGAGGTTTCATAAACCAAGGAGTGGAGTCAGATGATTTTTGTATCAACTCCACAGCCCTGCTTTTAAAGGGCAGTCCAATTTTTAGAACTTTACCTAGTTTACATAGAGCTTCAAAATGGCTAGAAACGCCCTACATCTGTGGTCCAAAGAAAATGACCAAGACCAGAGATAGTTGATGAGGTGCTAACTGATAATAATTTCAGCTTGAATGCAAATTGTATGCAGTCAGGATGTGAGCTAATCAAATGCATACAATTTCCATTAAATTGCATGTAAGCTGTTTAACTATTAGCCTCTCATTGACCATCCCTACCCAAGCCAGTACAGAAAAAACAATACATTTTGCCTTCAAACGATATTTGGAATGTGATAGTAATAAGTATTGTTTTCTGTAGTTTGTCTACAGCTGCAGTGTGAGCTATTGGACTAAAGAGGAAAGGTGACCTAATCACCTCCTGATCACCACCAGCTCACATTCACTGCAAGGCTTCTTCACAAGCTTTCCCTCTGTTGCTATGGCTATGACCATCATTCCTGCAACGCACCACCCATGTGACCTGCTCTATAATGGCTGCTCTGATGGGAGCTATGTCATCATATAGAAACACTTGGCACGGCCCCACACAATGGCTTTGCTTGGCAGAACTGGGTCACTAGACGTACTAAGCAGATAGATCGCCTAGGACTGATATTACAGACTGCGCGGGGATGCAGCCCAAGGAGTGACAGGCTGGTGGCAGAGGAAGAAGCCTGTTACACAGCGGCCAATGCAGCCGCAAAAATCTGCATCCCTGTATCCCTCCTGCGCCTTTTCTCCTTTCTGGCCACTAGGTGGCGCCGCTCAGATAGCTATCATCGTGCGCGCCGCCGTGTAGTGGAGAGCGGGGGCGTGCACGTCGGAGGGGATGCGGGGAGCCCGTGTTTGGTGTACCTGCTACAGGGTAATTCGTATAATCCGGGATACTGTGGTTGTGCCCATCCAGGATAGCCGCTCCATTCACGCTGGCACAGGGTGTGTATTGCTGATCTATGACTACTGCTGTTATCATTGCGTGCTGTGGGTGGCTGGCCCAGCGGGGATTCTGTGCATGGGTGGGGGAGGAAGGAAGGGCACCGATGAAATGGGAGCATAACAGTGCCATCACTTTTGTGTGCTGGGTGCAACGCATAGGCATGGCAGAGGGAAGACTGGCCACAGGGCTGGGAGAGACGGATGGGATGGATGAATGCTGAAGGACAGTTCATGGATCAGTGAATTGCACACTGACCATTTCCAGGAGAGTCATTGCACAACTACCCTGCTGTCTCTTTGTCTGCCTTTCTCTCAATCAGTACACATAATTGTACAGGAATGCTCCATGTATTATTTATGATGTTTATCCTGGTGTTTTACTACCAGCTTATGGTATATAAAAATAACATAGCTTTACTGATCATCAAATGTTTGTGGTTTAAAACACTGTTTTTGACAGTGTCAGTGATGCTCTATTGTGGGTGACATAATTTCATTTATTGTTTGACAACATATACAGAATATCTATCATTGTTAAGAAGGACCCATTATTGCCTTCCATATATTATAACTATTCAGGTGTGTTTATGTGTTGGTACGTATTTATATAGCAATGACTTCTGCTCTCGCGCTTTACAGAGTCCATAGTCATGTTACTAACTGTGCTTCAGAGGAGCTTACAATCTAACCCCTCCCTTTGTCATACTTATAATGTCCCTACTGCAAAGGAAGATCATACAAACTTCATACAGATAGTGTCTTGGCCAAGAATTGAACCTAGGTCTGTAGCGCTATAAGGCAAAAGTGCTATCCGCTATGACTCCATGCTGACCAAAACCATGATGTATGTTTATTTTTCTAATCTTAAACTATAGTGAACTTATTTCCTTCAGTTCTTGGATCTAGCATGGTTTAGGTGACCTACCAGGAAACCTCATAGGAAACAATGACAGCACCCTGTTGTAACTGGCTGAATAATGTGGTTGTAGTTATTACTACAACCTATCTGAATCCTAAAATTTCTAGAAGGTGCTGTCATTGGAGAACTGTTGAAATAGTTTACGTTACCGGAACTTCCTTATGAGGTTTTCTAGTGGGTCACATGAGGTCCTTATACACTTACTGTGTTGTATTGCAGTGCTCTCTACTACAGCTCGTCGCAATGGAACATGATGCACAATGCAATGGAAGTTGCAGTGCGTTGCCATGCAACATCTGTGGTAATCCTGGAAGTTGCATGCTATTTTTTTCTTAGGTCACATCACGGTTATAATGCGGGGTTTGACTGTTCACGTTCAGAGCGGTGCAATTGCTCCAAATCGCACCACACCAGTGTAAAAGGACCCTAAACCATACTATCGCCCAGTTCTTAAACTGTAGAGATTACTTTATTTATTTATTTTTTTTCCCTCCGCCAAACTTCAGGACTGGTAGTTAATCTCATGATTTACAGGTAAATGCACTACCTCTGGACCACGTAGTTGGCTCTAAAAGGGAGGTTACACTCTCAGTTGAGGGGATCGCTTGCGGCTACCTGTAGTGTAATATTGCATAGCGCAGGTGATTCTTATTGTCAACAATCCGCTGCTGTCAGCTGACACACATGCTAAAATGCACTTTCCAAACAAAAAAAATCCTACGCAGAAAAACAGATGTTTGTCATGAGCTCCTTTGTCTTAGCCAAGACTGTCCACAAACCAACTGCAGAGGGCTGCTGTTTTTCACCTGTTGAGTTGTTTAAAACCGCTGTTCCCAATTAATCAGGGTACTTATGCTACGTACACACCTGCGATAATGATCGTTTACTACGAACGATAGTTGTACGAGGAAAGGAATAAATGCAAATTAATAACAGAGAACGTAGTGCAGCTATGGTTATCGCTGAAACGAACGATCACTAAAGAATAGGTGCGTGCGCACACGAATATGACGTGCTAGCGATCGTCGCATGATGAACGTACACACAGTGACGATCTTTGGCCGTTAAAAAAACGATTGTTACGCAGTGAAGCGGATCAAAAGAAAAGTGTGTACATTTAAAGAGATATCTATCTATCTATCTATCTACCTACCTATGTAAGTGGATTGCATGTTGTTTAAAGGGACTCCGAGCAGTGCAGAAACTATGGAAAGATGCATATCATTTTAAAGCTCACTTTCTCCTCTTTCTGGCGACACCTAAATTGTCGCGCTACGCCTTTTAGTTTTCTCTATTCTCGCGATTGAAATCGCAGCCGCGACAATTTCAATCTCGAAAATAGCGAAAACTAAAAGCCTAGGGCGGCGGTTTATATATCATTGGAAAGAGGAGAAAGAGAGCTTTAAAATGATATGCATCTTTCCATAGTTTCTGCACTGCTCGGAGTCCCTTTAACAAATAATGTTGTAAAAAACATTTATATTCACATCAAGACTGATTGTGTAATTTTTTTTTAAATTTTCAAAGAACGATCGTTACGAAACACACACCACAGGAAATATACGTAGGTTACATCTATATGCGCAGCTGCGCACTGCTTTCAGTAATGATCGTTCTCGCGCAATTGCTGTACACCCCTTTCTTTTACAGCGATGATCGCGCAATACGATCCAATGTTTTGAAAAATTCGCTCGTGCAATGATTGCACTTTTCTCGCTCACATTAACAATCGCTTCTGATCGCGACGGAAAGAACTTTACACAATTGTCAGACGAGCGATCGTTATCGCAAGTTTGTACGCAGCATTAGGATGCTTTGGAACAACTTGGACTATTTGGAAGAACTTTGGATTTTCCCAGAGGCTGGGTTGAGGGCATATTCACAGTGGGATGTTGTGTTTTAATGTGACATTAAAGTTGCAATGCGTCTGCATTTAGAGGTAATGCATTGTAAGCAGTGAGTTAGCAGAACGGTACATTTTTTTCAACACGACGTTAACGTCCCACTGTGAATGGCCCATAGGATTAGCATAGCAGTGCGGTAAGCTGCGTTATAATACTTTATAACGCAGCTCCGCTGGCTCGATGCCGGAGCATAAACGTACCGTCTATGCCCAGCATTAGAGTTCCACCCTGGAGGCCTTGTAATCCAATAAAGGCTGTGTGTTGTAGCTGTGCAGTATAGGTGAGACAGCTCCATCAAAAACAGCAGGGCCTGCTTATTGATAGAAGTGATCATTTCTCCTAACCTAATTTCCCCTTTGAGGAGAATTCATGGCAAAGCATGTGATCGAGTACTGCAGTGTTATGGTTTTGTTCTTTTCTGATTGGTTGGTCATTTTCAGCATTTTGCTAGAAACAGAGTTCAACATTGTCACATGATCGTGACCAGCCAATCTGGGATGCAGGAATAGATCGCCATTTAAATCAATCATGTGCTTCTCAATGAATTCTTGTCTATGAAGAAATTCTACTGGTAGTAACTCATCGTCTGTACTAAAGATGAGATTGCTTCAAAGGAAATAGCTGGCCTGGTTATAAGTCACCAGGTCTGAAGACTTTTCCTTCTTCTGTATTGTGTGTGTGTTTTTTTTTTGGGCTGGTCTAGTAAAGTGTAAAATTAGCAAAAGAGAAAAGTCATGTCAGGTGATTAGGGCCCTTTTCCACTGGCCCTTTTCCACTTCAAAAAGCTTTTTGCCGATTGTTGGCTGAAGATTGGAATTGTGCTAGTGGGAAAAAAAAAAAGTGCTGGTGGAAAAACATCTGCACTAGCGCAGTTTTGTTTTTCTTCATTCGCAATCGCCAGCCTGTTCAGTTGCGCTTGTATCTGACATATATTGGGCGCAATCGCGGCAGTTGAAATGGAAGGTAACGTGCGGTTGCGTTACCTAGCGGAAAAGGGTGCTTATAACTTATTAGAAGCGGGACCCAATGTAATGTTCAATTTTACGCTGGATATCCACTTTAAATATGTTTTTTTTTTTTTTTTTTTTTTTGGAGCATTTCAAAATTGCAATAAATATCATACAGTGCATGTTGACTGACGATTGAGACAAATGCAGCTCATTGATATGCAATATATTTTATACATTACAGCTGGGTCTTGTTAACATAGGCTTTATATTTAACGGTTTTGAAATTAATTGATTTAATTATTATAATACTCTACGGGGTTAATATTATTCTGATTTGTTGTCAGAAACTGCAATTCAAGTAAATCTCAGCAGACATGGATAGGTTAAGAATCCTTCTGATGTAAATTATTGTGCACATTACTGAGATTTTAAGCCCAGAGACCCAAGCAGGAATATTTCCTAAAGGCTGAAACCCACTAGGAATTGCTGCTGCGCTTTTAAATCCCGCTAGTGTGGAGTGCTATTCCTAGGGCGATTGTGATTCGCTCCGTTTTGTACAGTACAGCGCTTCTGATTGGCGTTTCAGGTTTTTTATTTTTTTAAATAAACTTTATTATACTTACCACGTGCCCTGATATCTGGCTTCCGTCTTTAGCCTCGCCCCTCTAAAGGAAGAGGTCATAGGTGCTTCTCTAGAAGTTAACATGTTAACATAAAATTTTTTCGGAAAATTTGCAATTTCTGTGAATTTTCACAGACAAAACGCAAGCCAAAATTGAAAACGAGGCCTAAGTTTCCCTTCAGATTCTTTCAGTTATAAAGTTTTAGACTTGTAATGTAAAATACAGAAATGTCACAGCTAGGGATGCTCAAATCCGAATTCAGGTGAATCCGGATAGTTGCTATCCAGATTTCACCCAGTAAAGCTGTGCGGGGTGGGTGAGGGGGTCAAGCTTACCTGTCTGACGTCTTCGTATATATTGTCTTGTCACTTAACTGTCCCTCAGAGGGGCTCACAATCTAATACCTACCATAGTCATATGTCTATGTACTGTGTGTAGTGTATGTATCATAGTTTAGTTCCACTATTGGGGGAAGCCAATTAACTTCTGTATGTTTTTGGGATGTGGGAGGAAAGCGGAGTGCCCGGAGGAAACACACACAGACTCAGGGAGAACATGCAAACTCCTTGCTGATGTTGACCTAGCTGGGATTCAAACCAGGGACCCAGCGTTCCAAAGCAAGAGCGCTAACCACTATGCCACCGTGCTGTACAATTGTGGTGCCTCCTCTCATTTTGCATCGTCTCCTCCCCTCTCCCAGAGGTTACCTCTGCGACTACATCCAGTGGTCCTTTGTTTTTTCTGGATCACGACCGACTTTGACACAACCGTTCATAACTGAGTGGAGATGGTCATTCTCCACATGCCTGAAATTGTGGTTGCCCACAGTGACCCACGTTTTGAGTTATTTCTTTACATTTCCCATTTCCGAGGAATACATCTATATACATACACTATTGGCGCTCCTGGTGCTCTTTTTGTCTCCTTTTCCTACTGATACCTGGGTTTCCAAACCCATAATTCATCTACCGGACCTCCCACACTTTTGTGTATTTTCTTGAACGTCCATTTGTTTACCAACCACCATTGACATTGGGGATGTCATTGATTCAAGCACGTTAGATCAATATCTGATAATGCATTAGATATGTTCTGTAAATCGCCTTGTACTCTGGGAATACTGTAGGACATTAGGGAATGTGAGTAATGGAAGTGAATATTACTTGAAGAAAATGTTAAACAAAGAAGCATACGTAGTTCTGAAATGAACTGGAAAGATGTGGCACAAGCTTGTGACAATGTGGGAGGATTTAGGACCCAGTCATATTTTGAAAGGAGCATTCACTGATGATATTGGCACTAATTACCAGCAATTACTTTAGCGGTGTACACAGTAGAAATGACTCTTGCCCAGTACTTGGGATTTGGATGGCAGTCAAGCTGCCAGTATCTTATGTCTGTGGTTGCTGCAGTGAGAAGCTGTATAAGGCTGTCACAGATAGAAGACGTTTGGCTGTGTTGCTGCTGCTGATGTCCATTGCATAGGTATGTGGTTGCTGTTCCAAGAGTAAATGCTTCAGGCAATTGGACAGCTAGATCATTTCCTTCCAGTGACAGCAATGTTCATATATCTGGGATTCCTGCTCTTTGTCCATCCATATCCTAAAGGTAGCCTTAGATATCGGCTCTCCATTTCCTGACCGCTTGGTTCTGGACTAGATCTCTAGAGGTTTATATGCGGATCAAATAATAAACTATTTAGGACACCAGCATAAGAATAAAAATGGATTGAATAGGTTAGAATCTATTGACAGAGTTGCCACTGTTTTCCAGAGATAAGGAAAGACTTACTTAATCATAGGCTGTGTACTGAATAATCTGTGTAATTGTGTCTGGAATAACACTGGCTTTTACAGGGAACATGAGGTGAGAGACGTATGGAGGCTGACATATTTATTTCCTTTTTAACTGCTTTGGGACTGCATAAAGTAAAAACTATGCCGCACTTGTGGCTGCTGGACGCAGTCCTTCATCCCTGCCAGCAGAAAACTCAGCTGACTTAACCACATTTCATTGGCTCCTGGCCATGTGATCACTGTGAGCCAATCAGAAATGTGAGCAAAGCAGAAGATGGGGGGGGGGAGAGAAATAGGCTCTGGTCCTTACAGGGAACCTTAACTGTACTATAAAAAAGTTTCACTTCCCTGGGGCTTCCCTAAGCCCCCTGCAGCTGTCCTGTGCCTTTACCAATCTTCTATGATCCTCTGTAGCCTCCCCCCCCCCCCCCTTTCCCCAGGTTAGTTTTGTTTTCAGCCGACTGAGAGTCAGCCCCTGTCCACGCATCTCCTTGTACGCGATCCCGTCATCAAGCGAGTCTCGTGCAATCGCAGTATGAGGTTTCTCTTACTTCACTTGCACAGGACTCTCTTGACAACGGGATCGCGCACAAGGAGACGCGTGGACAGGGGCTGACTCCCAGTCACCCAAAAATGAAACTAACCTGCGTCGATGGTTCTGAGGACCGTAGCGGACCGGCGAGGGCACAGGACAGCTGTAGGGGGGCTTGGGGAAGTCCCAGGTTAGTGAAAAGTGAATTTTTTTTTTAGTACAGTTCAGGTTTCCTTTAAGTTGCCAGAGCATGCTGGCCCCAAGTAGTTAATGCACATAGTTTTCCTGCTGATCCACTGCCTCTAATAGTTTTGGCCATAGACACGGAATGAGCATGCAGATCAGATTATTATTAATTTATAAAGTGCCAACATATTGCAAGGTGCTGTACAAAGTAAGAAACCAACATGAGGTCCATATACACCAGTATACAAAATACAGAATTGGTAATTACAGTGACAAAAGTAACATGATGATTAAAATGTTCTTTTGTTAAAAAAAAATATAACAAAATCCAAGACCCTCCCCCGCGCAGTGATGTCACGTGTCCCTGGCCACTGCAGTGCACCCTGGTAGTTGTAGTTCATTAATGTGATTACATCCCCTGGCCTAATGGGATAGAGATGCTTACTGTATATATTGCTGATTAGAGGTGCAGCTCATTTTGGCTCACCAACAGTAAAGGCTGTATGGAAAGAGGTGCTTCCTTTGCAGTAGAGACATCATGATCTCTGCCAGCTATAGAAATGAGCAGCACTTGTTCTGTGTGTATCAATGTACACTATATGGACTCGAGGGCATCCCTATAATACATGCAGCCAGCAGTGGCATACTTACTGTATGTTCACAATGTGCCCCTATAGGTCTATGTGCAGAGCCAGCCTTTCTGAAAGGTGTGCCTGAAGTGCTGAAAATGTCAAGACCCAAAGGCCCGTTTATTCACTGCATGTGTGTAAATTCTAGCCTTTTTAGTACCCAATAATTTGAGGACATGCCAGGCAGTTTGATAAACATCCCCATGAAAACCAGCGCTGTCACTTGTGAATCTAGCGTGCTTTGCTTCTTGTTCAAAAATAACACCCACTAATCTTATGTTGCTACATTAGGGTCTTTCATATCTTATAGTAAAAATATGCAAAGATGGCGGAAAACTCCACGTCTTGAAGAAACCTGACACTTTAAAACTGGGGTGCACCAACTCCTTAGCTAGCCTTTAGTTATTACCTTTTTCCATTTGTTTAGCTCGCAATAGCAGCATGTTTTGGCTGTTGAACTGGATTGGCTGCTTCATGATTACCACTCGCTTCACCCCTGTTTATATTCACTTGAAGTAGACTTATTTTAAGTGTTTACAAAGCTGAAGATTTCTTCAGAGTTCATAGAATAGAAAAGTAATTTGCATTTATTCTTGTGTTCGCTAATGTCCCTGCTAAAGTCATGCACTCTCTGTTCCTCTGTGGAATCTCCCCTTCCTCTCACCCTAGGTCAGTGATGACTAACCTTGGCACTCCAGCTGTGGTGGAACTACAAGTCCCATGAGGCCATGCAATACTCTGACAGCTCTCAGCGTAACTCGGGGAGGCAGAGGCATGACGGGATTTGTAGTTTTTTCACAGCTGGAGTGCCAAGGTTAGCCATCACTGCCGTAGGTTCTCATCATCACTGTCGCACATGCCACACATTGTCCTCAGCCACAAGACAAGATGACTGCGTGATGTCTTAAGTCAATATTAGGCAGATTCGGACAAATCTTGAACTCCTTTCTCAGGGCTTGTCAATAACTCCTCAATGATTTTAAGGAACTGAAAAAGAGGGCAATCAGATGCAGTGGAGGCCCATTTTTAATATGATGTGATGAAATCTGATGGAGATACAAGGTCATTGTTGGCACAGGGGGATATTTATGAAGGCAATTGTAATGAATTGCAAGTACATTTACATCCACGTCATGTAGCACCTGATTTGTGCTGGGTTTGGCCTGCTTTTTCAATGTGTTCAGATATTTGTTGTAGTGGCTGATTCCAAATGATGGATTTGTTGTAGTGGCGGGTTCCTAATGATGGATTTGTTGTAGTGGCTGATTCCAAATGATGGATTTGTTGTAGTGGCTGGTTCCTAATGATGGATTTGTTGTAGTGGCTGGTTCCTAATGATGGATTTGTTGTAGTGGCTGATTCCAAATGATGGATTTGTTGTAGTGGCTGGTTCCTAATGATGGATTTGTTGTAGTGGCTGGTTCCTAATGATGAATTTGTTGTAGTGGCTGGTTCCTAATGATGGATTTGTTGTATTGGCGGGTTCTTAATGATGGATTTGTTGTATTGGCGGGTTCTTAATGATGGATTTGTTGTATTGGCGGGTTCTTAATGATGGATTTGTTGTATTGGCGGGTTCTTAATGATGGATTTGTTGTAGTGGCTGATTCCTAATGATGGATTTGTTGTAGTGGCTGATTCATAATGATGGATTTGTTGTAGTGGCTGGTTCCTAATGATGGATTTGTTGTAGTGGCTGGTTCCTAATGATGGATTTGTTGTAGTGGCTGGTTCCTAATGATGGATTTGTTGTAGTGGCTGGTTCCTAATGATGGATTTGTTGTATTGGCAGGTTCCTAATGATGGATTTGTTGTATTGGCAGGTTCCTAATGATGGATTTGTTGTAGTGGCTGGTTCCTAATGATGGATTTGTTGTAGTGGCTGGTTCCTAATGATGGATTTGTTGTATTGGCGGGTTCCTAATGATGGATTTGTTGTAGTGGCTGATTCCTAATGATGGATTTGTTGTATTGGCGGGTTCCTAATGATGGATTTGCAATGCAAGTGGGCCAAAAACAGGCACAGAGTGAAGATGCTAGGCACACAAATTCTGCTCAGCTGTGCAAGGGGGCAGTGGTGCCCATCGATCCGCCAGGCTGATTGCTGGTCAAGGCATGTGTGTGTGGCTTTTGTGCCGCTGTACACACGCTTGATTCACAGCAGAGGCTTTCGTCCTCTGCTGCTTCGGCTGAGTTTCTTCTAGCCCGTGTACAAGGCTTTAGTTGAAGAGTGGAATGGAGGGGTAAACAGTAGTGTAGTAGGATAATGATCGTCTGTTTTTCTCTACGTGGGGCAGGCAGTAAAGTAACAATGGAACATTTGAGGTTATTGGGAAGCAGTTGAGCAGTTGAGAGGTTGTATTTGAATTTAAAGCACACCTCAAATGAGAGGAATATAGAGGCAGCCATATTGATTTCCTTTTAACAATACCTGTAACCTGCGGCGCTGCCGCCTATATTTTCAATTGTTTCCCGTCCAAATCGCTCTATGGTATGATTCTGGATGGCATGATGCAGATGATTGCAGCATGGATCTGAATCCCTCACTGTGCCATGCGATCTGGGTGCGCTCGCATCACTTCAAGTGCCTCCAAGGTGCACAACAGCTACTGGAAACTGGCCCTAAAAGTGCCAGAGGCAGAGGAATAGCAGGACAGTCAGGCAATTAGTATAATTTAAAAGGAAATAACTGTCGGCCCCCATATTTCTCTCACTTAGTGCCCATTCACACTAGAAGCGCTTTTCTGAGTGTTTTCCGCTCCCATTCACTTTCATTAAAATCGTGTGAAAGATTGCTGTGATTTCACGATTGCGTACGTGAAAATCACAGCTAATCGATCACCAAACGCTCAGAAAAGCACTTCTAGTGTGAATGGGCCCTTAAGGAGCGCTTGAAAGCCGTTCTGGGGAAAAAAAACGACAGTATTACAATTTCAGATACTTCAGATTCTTTAAAAACTAATTTTTGCGGTTTACATTACACAACAATCCCCTTTTTTTTTCTTCTCATGCTTTCATCAGAGGATTGATCATTTTTGCATTTCAGTTGCGTAGTCGGTGGATAACCACTGTAATGAAAATTTTAACATTTTGCCACTCTTATGCTCCAATGTAATTGGAGCATAATATTAAAGTACTCTTTGTACAAGACAAAAGCTTTCACATAATTTGAACTCTGAATACAAGTGTTTTACATTATCTCATCAGTCCAAACCGTGTCCCTAAAATGAACAACTAATTAGGTGTTATTACCACTACATGTTTATGCTAGGATGGAGTGCTAGATTTCAGTGAACCGTCTATGAACAAAGCAAAGATTAATAACTTCTATTATCTGATTTTTAGCTCTTTATGCTGACATGCTGAGGAGAGACAAACTATTCAGACTCCAAATTCTGTAAATTATTATTGATACTACGTGGAGCAGCGGAGCTGTGTGAGGCCAGCGACATTTTGATTTAAAGGGCCTGACGCTCTAATGGATTTTATCCAGCACCTCCTAGTGTCAGCCATTTTTCCTGTCAGACTATGTCCAACATTGGGCCTATACTGTAAAGGGGCAATGTCGAATATGGTCTGACACAGGATTGGGCAGGGTTAAAAGTACCTGTTAAGAAACTTGGACATAGACAACTTTCTGACTCAGACTGTCCTTGCTATAGGCTGCAGTCTACAGAGAGAATTAATCTGATCTGTCTTCCGTTCCTACCAGCAGAATGATGCAGTACAAAAGCAGCAGCCCTTCCCAAAAAGCTAAACAGTAGCCTCTTTAAAGCGGTTTAAAACCCTGACATAATATTCAATAAAAATGTTTTTCTACTTTTTATATGCCATACGGTTATCATATTTGCATTTGTGCATAAGTATTGTTATTCATTTAGAAGTGTTAGGTTCCCAAAAAGTACAGTTTTTTTTTTTTGCTTTGTGAGCTGACTTTCCATTTTATTAATAACTGGTTTTATTCATTATGTATTGAAGGCAGACATGCTTTGACTCTGTCTGTATGGAGCTGCTTCTCCACAGTCAGAGAGTGTGTCACATTCCTCACTTGATACATTTAAGTAAACACAAGATAACATTATCTAAAGTTCGGATGCGTCCACATTTCACTGAACTGAACTTTCAAGCTCCAATGCTGGTCTAGTAAAAAAAATGCTGGTTGCATATAATATGCTGTAAATAATGTGTTAGAGCAAAGATGAAATGCAGGGTTATATTCCACTTTAAGCCATCCCACCTTGGCTCTGTGATGATCTCAATATTAAAGCAAAACTGAATTTTTTGTAAAATAAAGTTGTTTGAATTTAAAAATAGATTTGTATAAAAGGATAAAGCGTATTACCAACACGCATGTGCCCAAATTCAAAATTGATTTGAATGTGCGTTAATATCGCATACAAATTTTGCACATGGGGAAACCGATAAGAATCGCATGCATGGAAACTCTGCCTGGATCGACATCTAAAAGGCAATAATCCATTGCATATTAACCACCTTAGCGGTATGGACGAGCTCAGCTCGTCCATTACCGCCAGAGGGTGCCGCTCAGGCCCTGCTGGGCCGATTTTGATCAAATAAAGAGCAGCACACGCAGCCGGCACTTTGCCAGCCGCGTGTGCTGCCCGATCGCCGCCGCTCTGCGGCGATCCGCCGCGAGCAGCGGCGAAAGAGGGTCCCCCCAGCCGCCTGAGCCCTGCGCAGCCGGAACAAATAGTTCTGGCCAGCGCTAAGGGCTGGATCGGAGGCGGCAGACGTCAGGACGTCGGCTGACGTCCATGACGTCACTCCGCTCGCCGCCATGGCGACGTAGTAAACAAAACACGGAAGGCCGCTCATTGCGGCCTTCCGTGTTACTTTTGGCCGCCGGAGGCGATCAGAAGAACGCCTCCGGAGCACCATCTAGTGGGCTTTCATGCAGCCAACTTTCAGTTGGCTGCATGAAATAGTTTTTTTTTTAATTTAAAAAAAACCCTCATGCAGCTGCCCTGGCGATCTTAATAGAACGCCAGGGTGGTTAAGATTGTAACTATACCTTAAGTTGTAGTTTCTTTATTGGCTGCAATTCATAGCCTTGGGTTTGTGAATGTCTGTGATGGACTTTCAGCAAAAATAAATTTATAAGGAGTAATCTGGGGCTCTGGGGGTGTTGTGAGCTATTTTTGTATTGGCCCAATAGGCTGCCTGTCAAGTTTCCTGTCAAGTGACAGGCAGCCTATTGGGCCAATCAAAGTGTGGGGATAATGTCCTTTAAAGTGATTGGCCCCGCAGGGGCTCAGGGCAGGATGAGTGGAACTCTCATCATTGCCAATTAGCAGGCATAAGTTGGTAGCGCTCACTATGCTACTCTGATAAGGCACATTAACCCTGATAAAGCATGTTAACTCTGATAAGGCATGCTATTTGTTATAGTGAATCAACCCCAAAGAACATTAAAGTAATTTAGTTCCAAGTCAAAGAGTTCACTTCCTGGGTTTTTTTTTCTTTAAAAAAAAAAAACCCATACTAATTGCCTAACAAAAGCGCTTAGAAAAGTGCTTCTAAAAATCGCCCAGAAAGCGATCGGAAAAGTGCTTTCAAAAGCACATACAAAAGCGATCATCGATTGCGATTGAGCTGGCGATTCCTAATGTGAACAAGACCTTAAAGATTATCTAGAGATGCGAAAGCATTCCTATGGCAATAATGATATAAGAAAAAAATAAATCTTTGACCAAAAAATCCCTTGTACCTCCAGGGGTAGAATAAAATTCCTCAGTGCACAGTCAAGTTATTAAAAGCACTTTATTGTAATCCTAGCTTTAAAAAAAAAATCAGTCAAAAAAGCAATGGGGTGGGACCCAGAGCCTTAGGTGAGTATTTTTTTTTTTCTTTTTATGCAACGCTTCAGTATTCATACAATTACAGCCAAAAGGCTGTTTTGAGCCCTGCACTCAAGAAGTCACTGATCCACAGGATCCAAATTTTATGGGTTTGAGTAGTTTATGTCACCACATAAAATCACCATACATTAACATGTATTTAAAAACTTTCTGATACCCTGGCAGTTACTTGGATCTGCCAAATATCAGTAAATCGCCCAGGGCGGATCTGCAGACGGCGTCTTCTGAACTTTAAAGCAGACGGTGGGAGGCCAGGGCTGACCCTAACAAGCAGGATTAAGGATTCCATTCGGCCATACCGGGAGGCCGAGCGGGGGAGAGCCCGTGGGAAAACTCTATGTGCTAACCTAACCGCAGACTTGTAAGTGCACAACAGGAATAAATAGATGTGATTTTATACAGTGTTGCGCTATGTGAGTTTCTCGCCATTTTATCTTGAGGAAAACTGTATGTGTTGGAGCTGTTTTTGGAAACGCAACGATTGGTGGTGACTGCAGCAAGGGCGGAGTATTGCTTATAGGCGAGGGGAGCCTGAATGCCCCGCATGCGCATTTGACCATTATAATCTGTGGTCCAACTAAATTGGCGAGTCGCTCTCCATATGGTGCTGGTGGTGGGAGTGACACACACGAATATTTTGCAGCACTGGACAACTCTTTTGAAACGCTTCAGTATTGCTTTACTACCATACTGTCAGAACCACACATGTACAGAAACAGTGGCCACGCAAAAAGTGGGCACTTATGATTGGCCCCAAATGAATCTGAATGTTATCGTTGATATGCAATTCCAGCTCACATGGCTAATGTGCAAAATCTAGTTCACTGTGTGTGTGTGTGTGTGTGTGTGTGTGTGTGTGTGTGTGTGTGTGTGTGTGTGTGTGTGTGTGTGTGTATCCTCGTATTATAAACTATCAACATAGTAACACCTGCCTGATTTAAAGAACAATAAACCACATATACAGTAAAACCAGGGCTGTGGATTTGGTACAAAAATCATGCGACTCCCTTCTCCTCAGTTTATGAAACCACCGACACCAACTCCAGGTACCCAAAATGGCTCCATCTCCTCGACTCTGACACCGACTCCACAGCCCTGAGTTAAACGCCTCGGTCACTGTCACCAGGCTCACGGCATATATAAATTAATAATAATAAATCACAGCTATAAAGTATATTTCTCAGTACTTACCTGTATCCATAAAGATCAGGCATGCACAATGTGGCCATATCTCTCCCCTAACTGGAAAAATACTAAATGCATTACCCCAGTTAATTCATTGTATAAAATAACATTACGATATCATACAAAGCTGCAAGTGAAGACGTTAATCTCCCATCTAGAAAGAAAAATGACCAATAGCACCTGAATAAAAATTAACAATATTAGTAAACTAAAACTTGGTGACAACAGACCTCTGTTAAAACCGCTGACCGCAAGTCTATGTTGGAATATACAGTCTTTCATCCTTGATCAAATCAAAGACAATGTTCCTAGGAACCAATTTAATAGACTAGAGAGTAGAATAGTGAGAGATGGCGACAAATGCCACAACCATAAGAAAAAAAATGCAGGTCCTGCAAAGAAGTTATCACGCAATTATTATTTGAGGCTAGGTTCACAGCGGTCAGTTACATAATGCACGCATTATAATGTGTATGAACTGCAACGGAAACATAAACTTTAATATAAAACCTGCATGCAGCAAGGTAGAATAATGTGATTAGTACTGAACAGGCCCATAGAATTGAATGGGCAGTGAGTTGACTGCTGGTTTGACTACCCTAGTGAGTGATCCTAACTCTATATTGCTGAAATATAGTACTAAATTGTGTTAAAGCCTTTTTCTTTTAGAAATTACAGTGGATAAACAAAATTAAGCTGCAGCAACATATAGACAATGTTATAATTAATGAGCAGACATTGTCTAGATAATATATTACAGATAGATAATTATTCTGCAAAGTGGTTTTAAAGAATTTAGGTGTTTTTTTAAACTGACATTGGGATCATTAAATTTCATCCCAAAGAAAATAATTAATATACAGATATGTAGTATGATGTCCTGAGAAATATACTCTAAATTAATTTCTTTATTGCTGAGGTGATCAAGCCCATTTATTTTTTTTTTTTTTTTAACAATTCAATTTTATTGCTTTAGTGAACATAAGCATTACAAACAAGAGTACAGAAAAAGTGATCAACCAGGGCCCTGGTAACACAGGACCAGAGGTCTCCATATACGTAACAGTGCATATATATGTTTAAACATATTAAGCAAGTCATTATTGGAATACAGGAGCAGGATATCATGGACATGAAATCATACATACATATATACTTGGTTGGAGATCATATCCATAAGGATTCTAAACTTTAAGTACATAAGGGAGTCAAATTAGTCCGGCAGCAGCAGTGTTGGCTAAGTAATAAATCCCTGTGTTGATCTTAGAGGAAAGGCAGGGATAGAAAGAAGGTGAAGAAAGGAAGGAAGGAAGGTATAGGAAAGAGAAAGGTAAAGTAAGAGATTCTCCAGTGCCTCCACCACCTAGTCTGTTCATACATCACCTATGACCATACAGTATCACAAAACATTGTATAAACGTGTGAGAAGGTAAGTGGGGTTAAGGTCAATCCTCAGGACCAGTAGGAAGGGCGTCTACGTTGTTGTACCATGGGGCCCAGATTTTATCAAAGCGTTTGGGGCAGTTTCTGCTCTTATAAGTTAAGCGGTATAGAGGTAAAGTTTTATTAATAGTTCTTTTCCAAAAGTTAAAGGAAGGTGGTTTATCTGATTTCCATGTTCTCAATATCTCTTTACGAGCGTAAAAGCATACGATTTTGACGAGGTATTGGGCGTGTTTATTTGCAGGCGTGCCATCTAGGAGGCCCAACAGAGCTAGCCTAGGAGAGAGCAGCAAATGCGTATCTAAGATTTCTTCAATTATTGAGATGATCTGTTGCCAGAATTTATTTACCTTGGGGCACTCCCAGAACATATGGAAAAAGGACCCTTGGTTAACTATGCACCGTGGGCAGTTGGGGCTATTTGTGTTAGAAATTTTGCTCATACGAAGGGGTGTTAGGTACGTTCTGTGCAGAAACTTAAACTGGATGAGCCGTTCTTTTGCTGAGATAGGTAGTTTAACAAATTCCTCCAAAATCTCCTGCCAGTCTGCATCATCCAGCCCTGTAATGTCTTCATTCCAACGGGATTTACATCTAGTTAGACTATGAGTGTTGGCATTCATGAGCGTGAAGTATATTACTGACAGTGGTTTATCCAATTCCGCTACCATGAATGTTTTCTCTAGTTCAGGGGACACTAAAATTGGGGGGATATGTGCGAATTGCGCATTGTATGCGTGCCGTAATTGCAGGTATCTAAAGAACATTTTGTTGGGGAGGCTATATTTGGATTTCAGGGTATTAAAGGAGAGGAGACCATCATTGTTGGTTATGTGGTGGATTGCTTTAATATCATAACGGGCCCAAAGGGCTGGGTCCGGTATCTGTGAGAAGTGAGGAAGCAATGGGTTTCCCCATAAGGGGGTAAATGGCGACAATTTATCACTGTCACCAGTAAATTTAACCATGTCTTTCCAGACTTTAACCGTAGTAGCCATAGGGGTAGTACACCTATCATCAGATCTGGTACCCCGGAACGGCAGCAACGTTAATCTTTCGTACGATCCCAGTCTCGCTGCCTCAACTGCAACTGCAGCGTTAAATTTGTCCTGAGAGAACCACCATCTCACAGACACTAGAACCGCCGCGCAGTAGTACAAATAGAGGTCAGGTAAAGCCAACCCTCCCTGATCCGTAGGTAGTTGTAGAGTAGGAAGACCCACCTTCGGAACCTGATCGCCCCAAAGGAAACCGGAGAGCAACGAATGTACCCTTTTAAAAAAGGTCTTTGGAATGATAATCGGAGTCTGCCTGAAGAGATATAAAAACTTGGGCAAAAGGACCATTTTAAAAATACTTACTCTGCCTATAAGAGTTAGAGGCAACGCTTTCCATATTGTTATTTTGGTTTTAAGAATCTCAACTACAGGTTGGATATTGAGGCGGTGGAAATCTGCTGTAGTATTAGTTACGTTAATTCCTAGATACTTAAACTAAGTAACCCATTTCAAAACAGAGTGGTATTTAGAGGTGTCAAAGTGGTCTAGCGGCATAAGAACCGACTTGTCCCAATTAACCTTGAGACCGGAGTATCGACCAAAGGTAGAGATAAGAGTTAATGCCTCCGACAGAGAGGCCTCCGGATCACCCAAATAAAGCAGCGTGTCGTCCGCATACATAGATACTTTTTCTGTTAAAGAACCCACCTGTATTCCTTTAATATTCTCGGCCTCTCGCACTTGTATTGCTAATGGCTCGATGGCAAGAGCAAATAGGTATGGTGACAGTGGGCAGCCCTGACGTGTGCCCCTCGACAGCGGAAATGGATGTGATATATTATTTCCCGTTTTAATTCGAGCAACTGGGGTACTATATAGGGCTTGGACCCAAGAAGCAAAATTATTACCTAGACCATATAATTGTAGGAGGTGCCATAGGTAGTGCCATTCAATTGAGTCGAAGGCCTTCTCTGTGTCAAGAGAGGCCACCGTGCGTTTCTCAGAGTCTTGAGGAGGAATAGAAATATTAGTAAAAAGCCTTCTAAGATTGATATCAGTACTACGGCCTGGCATAAATCCGGTTTGATCACAGTGTATTAATTCTGTAATGACTTTTTTAAGTCTATTTGCTAGGATTTTAGCTAATATTTTGGCATCAGCATTTAGAAGTGAGATCGGTCTATATGAGCCGCATTGCTCCGGGGGTTTATTAGGTTTTAGTATGACAATTATAATAGCTTCACTAAAGGTGGGGGGTAATGGTTCGCCTTCCAGCACTTTATTGAAGAGAGAGCAAAGTTTGTCCACTATTTGGCCAGAAAATGTTTGGAAGTATTCAGCGGGAAGGCCATCAGGACCTGGGGTTTTATTTGGTTTTAGTTCAAATATGGCCTCTTGAACCTCTTCTGATTTAATACTGGCATTTAGCATTTCAGTGCTTTCTTCTGATAAGGAAGGAAGGTCAATAGTATGGAGATATTCTACTAAGCAAGTGATATTGTAATCTACTTTAGTGGAGTACAGATTTTTGTAGAAGGAAACAAAGGTTTTATTGATCTCCTCTGGGTCTACTAAGGACTCTCCTCTGTCGTTCATTATGGTAGGAATCGCGGGAGCACCATTATTGTCTTTAGCCAGCCAGGCTAGAAGCCGGCTGTTCTTGTCCCCATATTCAAAGATTCTTTGAGATTGACAAAGAATTGCATTCTTAGTGCTATCGACTACAGCCAACTTCCACTGTCTAAGAGCACACTGCCAGGCGCGCCAGGCCTCCATCGTACGTGTTTGGTTAAAGATCTGTTCATGTTTGGAGGTTTTTGACTCAAGATCAGATAGGTGTTTCCTGGAGTCAGCTTTGTGTTTTTTAATTGCAGACATAAAGCAACCCCTAACCACAGCTTTCCCAGCATCCCACAGAATAGCCTCCGACGCTGAGTCTTTATTCTGCTCCCAGTACTCTGCTATTTGTTGACTAATAGTTTTTTGTATATTAGGATCCTGAATATAATATCTAGACACGCGCCAGAGTCTATCTCTAGGGGTTGCATGCGACTGTAGGGTGACAAGTATGGGGGAATGATCAGAGATACCTAGGGGGCATATTTCCACCGCTTGCACATATGGTAATATTTCAGGTGATCCGAAGGCCATGTCTATCCTGGACATTGATCTGTGCGCGGCCGAGTAGCAGGTAAAGTTAGAAAGGGTTGGATATTTCCACCGCCACAGATCATGAAACTGATGGCCCTCCGCCCAAATCGCTAGATCCTTATTATCTCGTGGGTTAGAGGTTGATCTGTCTTTAGATGGGTCTAACACCATGTTGAAATCCCCCATTATCAATAATTTATCACAATGCCAGGTTGCAATTTTGAGAAGAATATTATATAGTATTTGTTTGTCCGCTGGGGGAGGAAGGTACAAGCCTATTAAAATATAGTTAATTCCATATAGTTGAAAATGCAATAGTACAAATCGACCCTTGTCATCTGTGATAGAATTTAGTATTGTTATTGGAAGGGATTTATGCAGAAGTATCGAAACACCTCTAGAGTACGTGGAGAACGTGGCATGGAAATGGTGGTGTACCCAAGGTCTCTTAAGTGCCATGACCTTATTACCAATTAGGTGGGTCTCTAGAAGGATACAAATGTGTGGATTGTACTTTTTGAGATAATTAAAGACTAAGGACCGTTTTATCTTAGAGCCCAGGCCTCTCACATTCCAGGACAAACAATTAAGTGTTGTCATGGTTGCATAAGTATAAAAACAACTGCAGGTTTATTCCATCTGATGAAGGAGGCACCGGAGAGAAGAGGAGGAGAAGGAGAAGTGAAAGAAAAGACAAGGAAGAAAAGAAAGAAGAGCGAGGAGAAAACTCAGAAGACAGCATACATACAATGCCGAAGTGCATTGCCACTAAGGGAGAGCAATAGAACATATAACACATACAAGTGATAGGGCTTGATTCACAAAAGGTTGCTAACTGTTAGCACGGCCGTTTTCGCGCGAATTTTCGCATTGCGCGCGATCGCGAATTTTCACGTGAAACGATAACGTTTTCGCGCGCTAACGCGAATTTTACCGCGAAATCGATATCGTTTTCGCGCGAAAATTCGCGTTTGCGCGCGAAAACGTTATCGTTTAGCGCGAAAATTCGTGATCGCGCGCAATGCGAAAATTCGCGCGAAAAACGGCCGTGCTAACAGTTAGCACTCTTTTGTGAATCAAGCCCATAGAGTCTTTATTCCAACCCCCCCACCCTACACCATACATCAAATGACGCTTTAGGTGTCTACACCCTAACTAAACTGAAGTCACAGAGACACCCTCAACTAGACTACTGCGAGATGTCTCTGTAGTGAAGGGGAGGCCAAGAGTGGGCTCCGCCGCCCAACTGCTCCCATAAAACATGGGGGTAACAACCATCTTAAACTAATAACGATATAAACATAAAATATAATAGAGCAACATCTTGCAAACGCAAAAACCAGTGCGACACCAGCACTTGGATGAGATAAAATATCTCTATGTCATTGTACTATGACGATGAGAGTGTGTGAGGAAGAGGGGGGGGGGGAGGGGGAAGGGAAGGTGGAGTGGTACAGCATGCTGAGTGGAGGGTGAAGAATAACTGAATAATTAGTGCCTATCAGTCCTTAGCTTATATCATAGACATGAGGGGGTTATCTTTTAGGACATCATAGAGAGATTCCTGCAGGAGGGTTACCGGTTTCCGGGCTCAGTATATTGGGCCCCAGGGAGAGCCTCTTCATAAGTATGACTGTAAAAGTTTAGGATGTACAGTCTCACTACCCCATATACAGACATATGGACCTATCTATATATATATATATTCACTTATGCAGCACCGTGCTGTGTTAATAAGGAGGGTAATTGCAACTATCTATGATCAAAGGGTTGTTAACGGAACAGGGATGACTGGTTAATCCAGTGCACAGGTGCCCACATAGATAGACACCGCAATACCCCGCATACACAGTATACATTTATATAGAGCACATTCCAATATGAAATATATATCATTGTAAGCACGTACCAGTAAAGGGAGCACACATCTGCGGTGACAACAATCTTACAGCAGGAGGTAAACAGCTTGTGGGAGCATCGCTCAGGGTTTCCTATAGCATAGACCTATTAGGTCAATTACAATTTATAAAGATATAGCATAAATGATTTGTGGCTGTGTAATGATTGTACCAATACATTATATATATTGCAGGTAGGGTTAGAGTAAGGATTGTCAGAGTATTGGTGAAGAAGGCTTACTGCTTATAAAAATGTGTATACAATCATTGTCACCACCGATGTCAGCGCCCTGTTTATAACTGCAACTAAGGTTATGTCTGTTTGTCACTTCTCCGCATTCCGTACAAATTAAACAGGTTACTAGCCTTTGTATTTCCTAGCCTTGCCAATCAGTCTTAGCGTTCCCAGGGAAACATCTGAGGGAGCGTGATCATTTAGGGTCACGTCTATATATACGAGACTACAGTATGGCTGGCCACCGGGCGAGGTGACTATAAATGCGTAGCCCTTCAATATATACATAGTATAGATATCACGAATAACATTCCAACATGAAATATATAAAACTGATCAGTTATTTGTATAGGGAGCATTAGGCTGCCTTGACAGCAATGTCATTATCTGATACGCAGCATGGTTGTACCTGGACAAGGGGGGTGGGGAAGCGGGGAGGCAGTGAGGAAGGAGGGGTTACACACTCACGAGGAGGCTGCATATTGAGTGTACATTTGCCATTTCCGAGCTTCAAACGCCCTCTAGTGGAGTTCTTTAGACCCTAAATCTACATGCGGTCTGCAATCCAAACATAAGATCAAACTTGTCTAACGAGGTATATGTAGAACACATTTAGCAAAATTTGCAACTGCTCATACATATCAACATCCGGGTGAGCGCCCTCAATGATACCTTATACATGACAATAGAGAATGGCAGTATACATGCAAAAGTAGTATAACGTGTACTGTGACTATAGGGCGCTGCCGAGAGTCAAAACGCCTCAGCTGATGTCGCAGGCAGGGATAGCTAGGATAAAAAAATATATATTAGTACAGAATAGCCCCAGAAGCGGGACCAGTATATAACATATGAACACAAACTACATGCATCAGAAAGCCCCTCTCCGAAACAAACAGGGGAGTTTAGTCATAGGAAGAGGAGAGGATCATATAGTTCAGTTCCCGTAAGAGTTTGCATAGTGTTAGATCCAGCCTGATGAACAGTTGGAAGGCGCGGGCAGATTTCCCGCCGACTGCATAGTTCAGCGATCAGGAGAAGCAGGCGCCATTTTGTACAAAGCAGTTAACAATAAATCCGAGCAGTGTCCGCTCATTAAGGGAACATTTAAACATGAAGCTTAATTGTCAATGAAGGAAAAACAGAGGCTCCAACAGCCAAGTTAACTAGATAAAAAAAACAAAAAACGGAAGACTTACTCATAGTTATCCCGTAGTGCCAGTGGGAGCCTCATGTGGCTCTGGCTGCGAGGCATTTTATGCATGAAGAGTAAGTTGGCCGTATCTCAGGTGCCGTAGGTAGAAAAGCGCTACATAAACAGTGATGAAAGCAGAAAAGAGGAGGAATACTTATCCGTTCCGAGCAGGGAGTGTTTCCAGCCAGGTTATAACATCTTCTGGCTTGTCAAAGAAGCGGAAGGTTTCTCCGTCCTGCACTTTGAGTTTGGCCGGGAACAGCATAGAGTATTTAATTTGCTTCTCCCTAAGCTTGGCTTTAGCATGCTGGAAGGTACGGCGTAACTTCTGCGTCTCCATAGTATAATCAGGAAAGATCATTAGGCGAGTATTTTCATACATTAGATCCTCCATTTCTCTGGTAGCTGACAGGATGGCGTCTCTGTCTTTAAAATTCAACAGACGAAGGACTATCGGTCTGGGAGGCGAGCCAGGGGGACCCATACGAGCCGGGACCCGGTGGGCCCTTTCTATCACAAAGAAGGGTGAAAACGCCTTCTCCGGGAGCAGTTGTTTCAGAAGCTTCTCCATGTAATCTGGAACGTCTCTTCCCTCAGATCCTTCAGGTAAGCCTACCAGACAAAGGTTATTACGTCTATTCCTATTCTCGGCGTCGACTGCTCTGTTTTCTAGTTGTGTAAGGCGCTTCTGCATAGGGGGGATGGCCGCTCCATGAAGCTGGACACGATCCTCCACAGCAGATGTACGGCGTTCCAACTCAGTCGTTCTCTCCTTAATGTTGACCAGATCTTGTCGCAGCAGGGTAAATTTGCTTTCGATGTGGTCTATCTTAAGGAGCAAGGTGGATTGGCACGTACGGATGGCTTCCAACAGCTCGGCTGTAGTAGGTAAAGATGGAGTCTCGTCCATGTAATCCTCCTGCTCCCCATCCGTCTCAGGCTGTTTGGTGCGTGTTGGATTTTTGAGAGGGATGGCAGTGTTTGGATTAGATTCTGTATTGGTGTCGCCATCACCCTTCTCTTTCTGCTGTTTCCTAGATCCACCCATGTTGTTATATGGATTATACCTCCGCGGAGAACGTGGCGGGCGGGATGGGCCGGCAGCAGAAGCAGCGTTAGGGAGAAAGTTGTCTCCAGCTCCTAGATTGTCAGACGGTGGATCGTACCAAGAATCCAGGGTGACGCAGCAAGGTTAGCTCTCTTAGACAGAGTGTTTTTAGTAGAAAACCAGCTAGTAGTTAGGGCGATGGTCACGGATGAAGTTAGCTGGGCAGCGGAGCTCCGTAAAACCCTTCTATTCAGCACGCCATCTTGGCCACGCCCAAGCCCATTTATACTACTTAAGCCTGGCACACACTTTTAACCACTTCCCTACCCAGGGTTTTCCCCCTTAAAAACCAGAGCAATTTTTTGCATTTTACACTCCTCCTGTTCATTAGCCAATAACTTTATTGATACTTTTCTCACAAAAATGATCTATACCTTGTTTTTTTTCTCCACCAATTAGGCTTTCTTTGGGTGGTACTTTTTGCTAAGAATTATTTTATTTTGTATACATTTTAAAGGGAATAAGGGGAAACATGAGAAAAAGTAATTATTTCTCAGGTTTCAGCCATAATAGTTTGAAAATAAGCACTTCTGTAGATTAAACCCACACATTTGATTTGCCAGTTTGTCCTGGTTATTACAACATTTCAATTATGATCCAAGTACATCGTATGGCGACAATTATATTATTTGAAAATAAAGGAAGGTGCATTTTTTCATTTTGTGTCTTCGGTTTTTCCTGTAATTTATGTGGCTCTTTTCTTATCTCCCCACTCCTAGGTAGCCAGATGTGCTCCTTTATTCCCTCCCCACATAGGTGGCCAGATTTGCCTCTGTACCCCTCCCCAGCTAGCCAGATGTGCCTCTGTAACACCCCCCCCCCCCCCCCCCCCACACACACACACACACCTCAGTTAGCCAAATGTGCCAGTTTATTCTCTCCCCCCACCCATAGTTGGACAGATGTGTTTTTCTCTTTTTACTCCAACCCCCCCCCCTTCCCCATGGATAGCCAGGTATGTGCCCTTTTTAATCCCCCCCCCCCATGGATAGCCAGGAGGGGCCCCTTTAAGACCCCCCCCCCCCCAAATGCCAGGTGCCCCCCTCCCCTTGCAGAGATGGGTGCAGGAAAGCATGACAAGTGACAATCTCTCACCTGACTTTGTTTCACCGATGATCGCTATCCTTTCTGCAGTACCGCTGTGAGCCTCACTATGCTGAACAGATTGGGTCCTGGCTTGATGACATCATCAAGCCGGGACTTGATCCATTCAGCATAGTGAGGCTAAAAGTGGTATTGCAGGGAGAAAATCGCGATCGCCGCAGGAACAAGTGCAGGTTAAGAATGTTACATAGTAATCCTTCATGCTGTCCGATACCAGCAATGGGGTGTGTGTGTGTGTGTGTGTGGGGGGGGGGGGGGGGGGTAATTACAGGGGATTGGGCTGGGGGACCCCTGGGAGGTGATCTTAGTGTAGTCAGGGGAGGGGGGTTAATGAGCCCAGGCGCATGCTAGCATGTGCGGTGGGCTCATTAAATGAAAGTAACTTATATTCACTTTGTGTGGAGCCACATGCAACAACGTGAATATACTGTAGTTAGGGTGTAAAGTGGTTAATTGTGATTGGGCAATCATTGACCAATCTCCAGGTAATATGAGGGTCATCAGATATTGAATATTATGAGCAGATTGTTCAGGTAAACCCTCATACCACACAAAGGTGGTAAAATTGGTCAGGGATTGGCCAATCATAGTTGAAAGCGTGTACCAGACTTTAGTAGCTGTATGGATGCACTCTGTCAGTAAGGGCTTGTTTCCACTGTAGCGGTGCGGAATCGCCTGGATTCCACCGCTGAAGAAATCGCATGCGGCTGCGTTTCCCCATGCGGATTTCCCCGCGATTTCGCATGCGATTTCGCATGGCAAGGAGCCATGCGAATTTAACCATGTCACTGCCTGTGTTAAGTTCCATTGGCTTTCATGCGAAATCGCATGCGAAATCGCGGGGAAATCCGCATGACAAAGCCGCATGCGATTTCCCTATTAAATACATTAGCGGCGATTCGCATGCATTCCACTCGCAGGCGAATTTGTTGACTCTTTTGAGCGTTTTTTTACCGCTGAAAAAAACGCACCTCAACAACGCTACAGTGGAAACAGGCCCATCCACTTGCATTACATGTGCGAATCCGCATGTGTTGGACACATGCGGATTCGCGATAGTGGAAACGAGCCCTAAGACTCTGTTGTTCAGCTTATTCAATTTTCTAGTTAAAACTGCAAGTTGTAGGTTCAGCAAGATGTTTTAGGAATCGGGAGGTGTGGTGGTATGAGGCAATGGGGAGATCATCTTAAAGGGAACCTAAACTGAGAAGGATATGGATTTTTCCTTTTAAAATAATGCCAGTTGCCTGACTCTCCTGCTGATCCCGTGTTTCTAATACTTTCATTCACAGCCCCTGAACAAGCATGCAGATCAGGTGCTCTGACTGAAGTCAGACTGGATTAGCCGCATGCTGGTTTCAGGTGTGTGATTCAACCACTATTGCAGCCAAAGAGATCAGCAGGACTGACAAGCAACTGGTATTGTTTAAAAGGAAACATCCATATCCCTCTCAGTTTAGGTTCCCTTTAAATAAATCCAGCAAACGTGTTTGTGCTATGGAGAACTGCCAAATGTGTATGTTGGATCACTCCTGTGGGCTAAGGCTGTATTCACAGTGGGATGTTGCATTTTAATGCGACCTTAAAGTCGCAACGTGTCTGCCTTAAGAGGTAACGCACTGTAAGCAGTGAGTTACCACAACGCAACATTTTTTTTAATGCGACTTTACCAACGCATTGTGAACGGCCCATAGGATTAGCATTGCAGTGCGGTAAGCTGTGTTATAAGACTTTATAACGCGCGACCATAACGTCCCACTGTGAACGCGACCTAAACGCAAACTCCCCTGGAGAGATAAATAGATAACCATCTCCTTCCAGGAGTATGGAAAATTTTGATGGCAATCTCTCTGAACACTAATTATGTAACGTTAGTTGTGTTGATGCAAGAGTAGTGAGTCTGCTTTCTTCTTCCTCTTGGTGTTCCTCCTGTAACCCCCACTTCCCCCCCACTGCATGTTCCCTCTTTTTGATGCAGTGAACTGCATACGTTCTCTCTAAAGCTGTGTTTAGACAGGAGCGCAACTTTAGTGCCCATCTTCTCGCAGTAAACCATTGTGCACATGCCGTTTTGTTGGCTAAAATGACTGTTCATAATTGTCTTGCACAAAAGTCTGAGTACAAGTATCCCCTGCCATCATTGGTTTCTCGAGATCCGACATTGGATCACCCTTGCCTGACTGCTGGTTTTCTTTTGTAGATCTTGCAACTTGCTTGCTCCTCCAGCTCTTCCTCCCCTCTCCATGGAGCAGAAAAGACTGCTGTCTGTGCAGTGATTGCAACCAAAACTAGCACAAATGGTGTTTTTGGATGTTGGTTATTGCAAGTTTCTCCATAGCGTTAGCTTTACACCTGGCCATGTAACAGCTGTTGGATGTGGAGACTGTTGAATTCTGTTCCGCGACCCTGGAATGTCCTCAGGAACAGTTTATTTTAACTCCAAACAATTTCCCTTGTAACATATTTTATTTTGTCAGCCCGGCAGTGTGAAAACTATGGTAATGAGCTTCACACACCAGCAAGATGAGCTAGATAAGAAAATTATTTACAGGCTGCTGGGAGAGTCATATTCTCTCATGTGCTCGGACAGTACGTTATTCTCTGCTCGTAAGGCAGCACAGAGATGATATGCAAGGTGCAGTAACCATGGCAACCCATCAGATGTGACCATGGTAAAGTAAAATATAGATAATATATTTTGCACATAATTATTGCAGCTTGTGCCTTCTGAATAAACAAGCTGGTATATGGCAAGTGTAGAGGTTTGTGTATCACATTCAGCCTTGTGGTAGACCAGTCTTTCCCTTCTCAGAAACTTGCACCTTTAACTATCTAAAGACCACCTCACGCCAATTGGCGAGAATGCGTCGGCTCCCCCAGGACTGCGTAATGCCAATTGGTGTTATGTCCTGGGAGCGGAGATTGCAGGGAACGCGCGTGCATCCTTGCTTGGATGACGGAGCTTTGCTCTGTCATCAGTCTCCCAGCGGTGATCGCCAATAGACGGCGGGTAGACAGTGAAACCGACGTCTATTTACATCTTTGCAATATAGCGCAGCGCTGTACTGGGGACAGCTGTGTCACTCGGCTGTCCCCTGGGGAGGCACAAGAGCGATCGTCTCTCATAGGCTGATGCCTATGACAGCCGATTGCTGTCATTGGCTGGCGGAGGGAGGGAGTAAAAAATAGGGAAATTTATACAAAAAAATAAATGCACAAATAAACAAAAAAAAATAAACTTAGAAAGGGGGGGGGGAGGAAGAATCATTTGTGTGCTGAGTTGTACGGCCCTGTAGCGAGCCCTTAAAGCTGCAGTGGCCTGAATTGTAAAAAATAACCTGGTCACTAGGGAGGTGTAAGCCTACGGTCCTGAAGTGCTTAAAGTTCTCTTAAAGGTATCCTGAAGTGAGAGGGATATGGAGGCTGAAATATTTATTTTATTTTAAACATTACCAGTTTTCTGGCAGTCCTGCAGATTCTCTGCCTCTAATATGTTAAGCCATAGACCCTGAACAAGCCTGCAGTTCAGATGTTTCTGACAAAAATCAGACAAAGTTAGCTGCATGCTTGTGTCAGGTGTGTGATTCAGACACTACAGCAGCCAAAGAGATTAGCTGTACTGCCAGGCAATTTACTTTAAAGGGAAATAAATATGGCAGCTTCCAGATTCCTCTTGTTTCAGGTTGCCTTTAACCTTTATCTTTGGATTTCTGAGCATAAGTAGTTTGGGGGGGTGGGACTGCTGTAAGTGTCAGCAACATAGAAGAAAAGTAATGTATGGCTCATTTTTACTCTGTGAGAAACATAATCCTTGTTTGTATGTGTTTACATACATTTTACATTTGTCCGTTTATCACGATTGTGGTCCTTTAACCTCTTGAGGACCACGGGCTTAAACCCCCCCCTAAAGACCAGGCCATTTTTCACAAATTGGGCTACTGCAGCTTTAAGGCCTCACTGCAGGCCGCATAACTTGGCATACAAGTGATTTCCTGCAGATTTATTGCAGGATTTGTGTCAGCTGTAACAAAGAAATGTTTTTCTTTAAATGTTATTATGCTGTTGCTCATCTTTCAGAGCAGAGAGGAAGTTCTGAGTTCAGGTCACTTCAAATTGGGTTCTCTGACTGACCCAGAATTAATGTATACTGTAGATCAGGTGTTCTGACTTGACACTATACCTTGTGCCTAAATCAGCTGCCTGTGTGTAAACGCCTGCAGCAGTTACTGAAGGAAAAAGCAATTCAACCAGACAGTTGGCTTTTTTTAGGTTGAGAAAAGCAGTGACACTTTTTCATAATTTGCCAGAGTAGGTCTTCTTGTAAATGCAGAGAGTGGTTGCAAGACCTCTACTGCGTCATAAACCTGAGCCTGTTGCTTGCATTGGCTGGGTTAAGAGACTTCTCTTCTCCTGTTTATCAGGTCTTTGGCCAGGTGCACACCAGAGGAGTTTTTCTGAGCGTTTTGAGTTTTTAACCACTTCTGTGCCAGGGGGTGGTTTTGCTGATCGGTGCTGCGTGGGCTCTCCAGCCCGCAGCACCGATCAGCTAGCAGCCAGGGCGATCAGACTTCCCCCCCCCCCCCCCTTTTTTCCCCACTAGGGGGATGTCCTGCTGGGGGGGGTCTGATCGCCGCCGGCTTCTTGCGCTTGCGGGGGGGGCTCTTCAAAGCCCCCCTCCGCAGCGCTTCCTGGCCTCCTTCCCCTTCCCTCCCTCTCTCTCCCTCTGTGAGCGGCGCAGGACGGAATTCCGTCCTGCGCCGGATAGGATAGGCTTCAGCCTATCAGGTGCCGGCGGTCCCCGCCCAATCAGAGGCCGGGGATCGCCGATCTCCTCTACGGCGCTGCTGCGCAGCAGCGCCGTATATATGTAAACACCGGGGAAGATCTTCCCCGTGTGTTTACATTTACCCTGCGAGCCGCGATCGGCGGCTCGCAGGGTGTTCACGGAGACACGCTCCGTGAACTGACATGGAACGGCCGCTCATGCAATCTACTTCAGGATTCAGGGGCGTAGTTAAGCGTACGCCGAATCCTGAAGTGGTTAAATCTGCTGCTAATGTTATCCTATGTGTCTGTGCACACTGGAGCAATGAGGTTTTGTAAAAAACCCCATAGCATTACATTGGGAAGAGCTTTTGAGAGGTTTCAAAAGCTCTTCCCAATGTAATGCTATGGGGTTTTTTACAAAACCTCATTGCTCCAGTGTGCACAGACACATAGGATAACATTAGCAGCAGATTTAAAAACTCAAAACGCTCAGAAAAACTCCTCTGGTGTGCACCAGGCCTAAGTCCTTCATTTCTTTTCCATGTGTATTTGCTTTTCTGGTACCTCACACTGCTGGCCTTTTCTAAAGTTACTGAAAGAAATGAGATGACAGTTGCCTAATGCAATTAACCCATTGGGCTGCAAACCTGATGTGATTAGTATGATTCTCTTCTGCATCATTATTGCTTATCCTGTCTCTACACCGTACATTGGTTTGTACAGCTAAGCACAGAAGTGCATGGAGTGGTCTGCATATCTTTTGATCTGGAGATAAAAGAGATCCATATCCAACTGTTACCTTATGCCTAATGATGGATGATGCCCTTGGCTCCCGGTCCTTTTTAAATCCTCTGATAGTTTCCCCTCCTTTTAGTCCTTCATCTATGTGCCTGTGATATTCCCAACCTGTCGCTCGTTCGTTCTTTCTTTCTTCCGCTTTCTTTTTTGCTACCCCCCCCCCCCCCCTTCCTTTCCCACCTTCATTTTTGTTTTATCTGGTTCCATTTGGTTTTGCCTACCTACTAACCTTAATGTTTTTTTTTATTGGTTTTTTTTTTGCATTTAATTATATTTAGTGTTTTTAATAAGTTGTTGGGCCTGATCGATATAAATTCTCACAAATGGGTGTAAGTTGATCTTTAAAGTGAACCTAAAGCCTGGAAAAAAAAATGAGATTAACTCACCTGTGGCTTCCCTCAGCCCCCTGCAGCCGATCGGTGCCCTCGCAGCCCCGCTCTGACGCTCCAGGACCCGCCGGCAAACACTTCGGTTTGGCCGTCACCGGCCGACAGGCATGGGAACGCGAGTGATTGTTCGCGTTCCCAGCCTGTATATCGCCCCCTATGCTGCTATTGCGGCCAGGAGGCAGAATCGCAGAAAAACACAATTTTCAGGCGATTTCCAGGCGATTGCGTTTCAGTGCTATAGAAGCACTAAACGCGATCGTGGAAAAATCGCCGCAGTGTTCACAGATTTTTCCACATGAAATCGCAGAAAGATCACTCCTGCAAAACGCCGGAATGAACCGCTGGCGTTTTGCGTTTCTAAGTGTGAATGGGGCCTTACCCCTTCATTGAAGTATACCAGAGCTGAAATCTATGAATTGTTGACTTTTTTTTTTATCTCTTTCCTGCTCCCAGATGCGATTTACTGCCAGAAAAGTATTTTATGGCTGTAATTCCTTATTGGTGAGGGCTGAGCTATCGTCCGACCCAGTCCCGACCCAGACGGAAACTGTCACTTGCATACCTGATTTTTAACTCTTTCAGGCACAGAAAGAAAAATAAGGAACACAGCATAGTCATTTGTGTGCTTGGCACTGTACATACACATGTCCATCTGATCATGTCACCTCTCACCTTGTAGAGCTGGGTACCCAGTTTAAATCCCAGGCAGGGCACTAACTGCAAAGAGTTTAACCTGCCTGGTGTTCTGATTCCCGCAGCTGCAGGCGGTTTTTGCACATTTTTTTTTCTTTTCATGTAGCTAGCCTAACGCTAGCTACATGATATCCCCCCTCCCTGCGGCGTCCCTCCATACCCTCCGATCGCCGCCGGCGCAATGGCCCGTCCGGAAATCCCGTTCTGAACGGGATTTCCTTGAGGGCTTCCCCCGTTGGCATGGCGACGAACGTTGTGACGTCATCGGCGACGTCGTGACGTCACAGGGAGACCCGATCCACCCCTCAGCGCTGCCTGGCACTGATTGGCCAGGCAGCACACGGGGTCTCGGCTAGGGGAGCCCTGTATCGTGGCGGATCTGCGGCGAGTGGCGGCTATCGGGTAAGGCACGCAGCAAGCAAAGTGCTTGCTGCGTGTTTAAAAAAAAAAAAAATGTTCAACTCGCCCCAGCGAGCCTAGCTCGTCCAGAACGCCAGGGAGGTTAAATCTCCTGCCTGTGTGTGCGTAGGTTTCCTCTGGGCACTCCGATTTTCCTCCCACATCCCAAATACATTCAGATAAGTGAATTGGCTTCCTCCGAAAATTGGCCCTAGACTATGGTGGGGGTTAGATGGTGAGCGCCTCTGAAGGGACAGATAGTAATAAGACTATATACTGTGTACAGCGCTGCTGAAGATTTCAGCGCTATGTAAATAAAATAATTGTTCTTCATCTTAACCCCGCTGCTGCAAGCTGTTTGCTTACTGCCACTCAATGTCCCTACTCCCCTCTCCAATGAACTGTACATGTTTGGCTAAGCAATGTGTCTGCATAGTGATTGTTTGCCACATTGTATCATTAATAAGGGCGACCCTTATCTTGCTTGCAAATGCACAGTTTCATTTATAGGTTGCTTTGACATACATTTAGCAAGCAAACCAATTGACTTAACAATCCTTTTAAGTTCTAGTAATATCTACTTATAAATGTAAAGTTATGCTGTTCCCGGACTTATCAAAGACCTTTAATTTGTTCTACTCTATGTTTGGTCTTTGAATTATTGCATGTAATCCAATTTCCCAGCCTAAAGCCATGCATAAACTGCTACTGCTCAGGAGACCTTTACAGGCTCACACTACTACTGAAAGCTTCCCTAACTGTAGGGATTTTAAATACACTTTAACCACTTCCACACCATGAAATTTTATGCTGATCTGTGCAGCGTGGGCTCTCCAGCCCACAGCACAGATCAGCTAGCAGCCAGGGCGATCAGACTTCCCCCCCCTTTTTTCCCCACTAGGCGGATGTCCTGCTGGGGGGTCTGATTGCCGCCGGCTGCTTGCGCTTGCGGGGGGGGGCTCTTCAAAGCCCCCCTCCGCAGCGCTTCCTGGCCTCCTTCCCCTTCCCTCCCTCTCCCTCCCCCTGTGAGCGGCGCAGGACGGAAATCCGTCCTGCGCCTGATGGGATAGGCTTTAGCCTATCAGATGCCGGTGATCCCCGGCCAATCAGAGGCCGGGGATCGCCGATCTCCTCTACGGCGCTGCTGCGCAGCAGCGCCGTATACATGTAAACACCGGGGAAGATCTTCCCCGTGTGTTTACATTTACCCTGCGAGCCGCCGATCGGCTCGCAGGGTGTTCACGGAGACACCCTCCGGGAACTGACATGGAACGGCCGCTCATACGAGCGGCCGTTTCCATGGTATACACTTCTGGATTCAGGGGCGTGTATATACGCTCCGAGAATCCGGAAGTGGTTAAGCAACCTTAATTTATTAGACCTAAATAAACTAGAGTAAACCTTAAACAGTTTATGCATTAATAAATAATAATCAGTCATTAGGCTTGAGCATAACCATGTATGTAAATTATCAGTCCACCCACAATAATGGGTGACTCTAGCCCCAATAACTTTCGTCATCTTGCTGCATGAGTAATTTGCTGCACAGTGTAGACACCATTCTTGTTTATTTCTCAGCTGTTGGGAATTTATGATCTAGTTGATGTGTATGATAATGAAGGGGGTAAGATTTCTTGCTTAAAGAGGAACTCCAGTGAACATTTTCCTGCTGGCAGGTGATGTAGCTGCTGCATGGTTTTTGGCAGTTGGAAACAGCTGTAAACAGCCATTTCCCACAATACAGCAAGGTTCACAGACAGGAAACTGCCTGGAGTACGTACTTTTCTTGTGGGAGGGGTTTCACCACAATATCAGTCATACAGCGCCCCCTGATGCTCTGTTTGTGAAAAGGAATAGATTTCTCATGTAAAAGGGGGTATCAGCTACTGATTGGGATAAAGTTCAATTCTTGGTCTGAGTTTCTCTATAAAAAGACACTTAACCCAGGAATAAAAAATCAGTTTTACTTTTATGGGGCTTCTACCAGCCCACTGCAACCATCCTGAGCCTTCGGTCCCCTGCCGCCAGCTAGTTTTGTTTTCGCTGACAGGCCCCACAGTCCTGGCCACGCCTATTTTTCTTCACGTTCCCTTCCGTAATAGCGTCTTGCGCCTTTGCAGGATGCTATTGAGGATAGGAACATGAAGAAGCATACGCATGGCCAGGCCGCGTATATTGAAAAAGGGCACATGGAAAAAAGGGCGCAGGATGTAGCCGAATTTATAAGTTATAATGTAAAACAATGTTTTCCCTTAGTTGCGTTGTAAACGAAAATATAGTGCTGTATCGCTGTAATGAACGTATATTAAACGGCAAAATACCGTCTATAACAACAACCGTATTCTGTAGTAAAACGTCAAATCGCGTACATAACATAAACGTATTGTTGAATGAAACGTGAAATGGCGTGTATAACAACAAACGGATAGCGTATTAAAACTTCAAATAGCGTCTATAATAAAAACGATATTTACACTGCTATTAAGCATAGTAATAGAATAGTAGATTTTAAAGGTATTTCACAGCAATTATACCTAACTGTAAGCTCACACAGACCCCCCTGGTGGTGCCTAAACCTAAGACCCCCCTGGTGGTGCCTAAACCTAAGACCCCCCTGGTGGTGCCTAAACCTAAGACCCCCCCTGGTGGTGCCTAAAACTAAGACCCCCCTGGTGGTGCCTAAAACTAAGACCCCCCCCCTGGTGGTGCCTAAAACTAAGACCCCCCCCCCTGGTGGTGCCTAAAACTAAGACCCCCCCCCCTGGTGGTGCCTAAAACTAAGACCCCCCCTGGTGGTGCCTAAAACTAAGACCCCCCCTGGTGGTGCCTAAAACTAAGACCCCCCCTGGTGGTGCCTAAAACTAAGACCCCCCCTGGTGGTGCCTAAAACTAAGACCCCCCCTGGTGGTGCCTAAAACTAAGACCCCCCCTGGTGGTGCCTAAAACTAAGACCCCCCCTGGTGGTGCCTAAAACTAAGACCCCCCCTGGTGGTGCCTAAAACTAAGACCCCCCCTGGTGGTGCCTAAAACTAAGACCCCCCCCCCCCTGGTGGTGCCTAACACTAAGACCCCACCTGGTGGTGCCTAACACTAAGACCCCCCTGGTGGTGCCTAAAACTAAGACCCCCCTGGTGGTGCCTAAAACTAAGACCCCCCCTGGTGGTGCCTAAAACTAAGACCCCCCCTGGTGGTGCCTAAAACTAAGACCCCCCCTGGTGGTGCCTAAAACTAAGACCCCCCCTGGTGGTGCCTAAAACTAAGACCCCCCCTGGTGGTGCCTAAAACTAAGACCCCCCCCCCCCTGGTGGTGCCTAAAACTAAGACCCCCCCCCTGGTGGTGCCTAAAACTAAGGCCCCCCCCCTGGTGGTGCCTAAAACTAAGACCCCCCCCTGGTGGTGCCTAAAACTAAGACCCCCCCTGGTGGTGCCTAAAACTAAGACCCCCCCTGGTGGTGCCTAAAACTAAGACCCCCCCTGGTGGTGCCTAAAACTAAGACCCCCCCTGGTGGTGCCTAAAACTAAGACCCCCCCCTGGTGGTGCCTAAAACTAAGACCCCCCCCTGGTGGTGCCTAAAACTAACAACCTAATCACCCCATAGGGCTGTATATTGCACTGTAACTATACATAACCCTCCCTATACCTATCCCTAACCCCTAGACCCTCCTGGTAGTGCCTAACCCTAACCAATAATTTGTATATTTGTAATACATTAAATATTATAAGTTAATATTATAAGCATTATAAGTGTAAAAAACAAAGTTAATACCAAGTATGATGTATTTCTAATACAATAAGGTTCAAAACGGTATTTATACATTGGTATAAGGTTCAAAACGGTATTTATACATTGTTATTTAAGCATTATACGTATGTAAACGACTTTTAAATGTTAAAAGTAGTGTAAACGAACATTTACTACAGTCCTGTAAGCGCTCCTATAAACGAAATTTAAAAACGAAAAAATAAGTATAACACAACATCAAAACGAAGTTGTAAACGAACTTGTAAACGATATTTCTTATAAACCTTAATCTGTTAATAGTACTGTAAACGAACATTTACTTGTAACAGTCCTGTAAGCGAAATTTAAAACCGGAAAAATAAGTTATAGCGCCTATAAGCGAGATTTCAAAACGAAAAAATAAGTATAACACAGTCAAAACGATCTTGTAATCGATGTTTGTTATAACCCTTTTTGTATAAACGAAAACTTTTGATAAAATGTTCCTTGTAACCGCTACTTCTCGGGCGCCCTTTTTTCCTGTTGGGCGCCCAATAGCCGATATTTTGTATTGCAGTCTATGGCGGCGCCCTTTTAGTCCACTAGAGCTGTGCGCCCTTTTTCCCCTGCCCCGGCCAGGCCTGTGCAGGCGCAGAAAGCCCACCAACTCTCTGTCAGGGCCTGTCAGTAAGAATGAAAATAGCTGCCGGCGGGGGACCGGAGTATTTGTGAGTGACTGCGAGGGCCTGGGACAACTGCAGGGGGCTGGTAGAAGCCACAGATGAGTAAAACTGATTTTTTTTATTCTTGGCTTAAGTGTCCCTTTAATTCTCCCCATGTCATGGATTTTTTAAAATTAATTTAAATGAAGTAGGGTGCATTCACGGTGGGACGTTGCGTTTTTAATGCGATGTTAGTCGCAACGTGTCTGCATTTAGAGGTAACGCGCTGCAAGCAGTGAGTTACCACAATGCAACATCTTTCAACATGACTTTAACGTCGCACTGTGAATAGGATTAACATTGCAGCGCGTTAATAACGCAGCTCTGCAATGTGGCACTGTGAATGCGACCGTAGCCTTGCCCCTTTCCCAACTTTTGTATCCTCTTCTTCTCCATGCAGGGTGACATTTCCAGATTGACTGAGCTGGACAGTGTGGGGCTCTGCTGCCAGAACAATACCAGCCAGCATGGCCGGCTCGGGGCACAGCCATAGGCCGGCTAAAGCAGCGCTTGGTCAGCAATTTGGACGCCCTTAAAAGATGACGCCCAAATTACAATAAAAAAACTGCATAATTTGGTCGCCAACAATAGCTGGAAGCTGAAGCGTGTTATTCCAGAGTCCGTGGCGGCCTTGTGGGGGAATAATGCCGCTGGGACTTGGAGAAGCGGGGTGAGCCATTTTTCGGCTTTACCCTGCACCCAAATTTCATAACTCCTTAATTACATGTATGCCATCGGGGGCTGCAGCACATATGCTGGATTCTAGGCAGAAGTGGCTGTTATCGGCATATATATTGTCATTCAATGTTTTATTGCTGTCTGTATCTAATTGGAGATACCTTAACCCCCCCCTGTTACAAGGATGGACTGTGAGCAGCGTTTCTTTAACAAAACCAGACAATGATATTACCTGCTAGAGGTCCCTTTTCTTCTCAACTGTATATAAATTAAACATTATGGCTTTCGGTCTCCTTTAAAACACGGTGACTGCAAAACCTTTCATGAAGACAATTATAGGCCAGCTCGGCCACCGCAGAGAAATTCTGTACCAAGGAAATGAAAATGTGACGGTTTCTCTCCTGCATTCTAGCTCCATCAGTCTTTTGTGAGTCACTGCTACTAGAAAACTGTTTTCTGCAAATAAAGGCAGCAACATTGTTTGTTGATGCATTGTCACATCATTGCAGAAACACACAAGCCTACTGTTTCTCTTTGTACACACCTCAGCTGTGTGAAAGGCAACCGTTTTCTCTCTACTATTACACTTACAATTAGGCTTCTGCTAAATGAAAGGACGCACTTTCCACACAGTCTACAGAGTGCTCTCATCAATAGACACAGATAATGTATTGATATGAAATAGTTAATGGAGCAAGGACACAGTTTTGTTGTTCAGCATTTATAAAATGCTACGTTTTCACGGTGCTTTAACCACTAAAGCCTTCAGTGTATTTTCACCTTATGCATCTGAGCAATTTCACATTCCAGCGCTCCTCCCATTCATTCACCAATAACTTTATCACTACTTATCACATATATCTGTATCACATATGATCTATATCTTTTTTTTTTTTACGCCAATTAGGCTTTCTTTGGGTGGTATATTTTTCTAAGAATTATTTTTTTCTAAATGCATTTTAATTGAGAAATGTATTATTTCTTAGTTTTTGGCCACCATAGTTTTGAAATAATTCATGCTACCATAATTAAAACCCACGTATTTTATTTGCCCATTTGTTTCGGTCATTACACCGTTTAAATTATGTCCCTATCACAATGTATGGCGCCAATATTTTATTGGGAAATAAGGTTGCATTTTTACAGTTTTGTGTCCATCAATAATTACAAGCCCATAATTAAAAAAGAGAATAGTAATATAAATACCCTCTTGACGTGCATATTAAAGTTAAGGTAACTATGTGTTTGTGTAATTTTTTTTTTTTTTTTTTTTGCAAAGTTTTATTTGGGTATTTTTGGGAGAGTGTGGGAAGTAAGGAGTTAATTTAAAATTCTGTAGGTCTTTTTATTAAAATAAATATATGTAAGTGTAATTTTTCTATTTGGCCACAAGATGTCCTCAGTCATTAGCTTCCTGCACATGCTTTTAGTATGCGAAACAGGAAGCAATGCGTGTGAATGTTTACAAATGACCGCAGGCATCTCATTGATGCTGCGATCATTGACACGGGGAACTAGATTAATGAATGGGAAATGTTGACACGACCTGTATTTCTACACGGCCAAGAAAAGTAAATGACCAACTAATTTGCATATTGTGCACTTAAAGGGAACCAGAGAGGAATGGCCAGCCAAAATAGAAAATGATTTATACATACCTGGGGCTTCTTCCAGCCCCATAAGCCTGGATCGCTCCCACGCCGCCATCCTCTGCTTCCTGGATCCGCCGGTACCTGGCCCGTCACTTCCGGCGGACGCGGCCAATTGTCCGCATCACAGGGGCTCCCTCCAGACCCGTACGCATGCGGCTGCGCAGTAGGCAGCCACATGCGTATATGTATGGAGAGAGCACCCTGTGATGCGGAGAATTGGCCGACTGGCCGACTCGCGGCAATGACGGGACCCGGTGGCGGCTGATCCAGGCAGCGGAGGACGGCGGCGTGGGAGCGTTCCGTGCGTATGGGGCTGGAGGAAGCCCCAGGTATGTATATTTCATCCTCTCTGGTTCCCTTTAAGCAGGATGACAGAATGCACGATATTGCCTCATTCAAAACCAGTACAAGTCGTTAAGACGAACCTGGGACTCAAGGTAAATATCTAACTTTCCCTTTTAACAAAGCCACAGGTTTACTTTAATCTCACATAGAGGTTTAAGAATATTACATTTGCTGAAGATGGGAAAAATTACTTTTAAAGGAGTCATCAGCCTAATACTGCAGCTCCCTTATATTCTTACCCAGGGCTTCCTCCAGCCCCTTGCAGCCGACATGACCCACGCTACAGTTCCGCTTGCAGCCGCCGTTGCAGAGGCCGGCCTCGAGGTCGTCCTAACTGTGCCTGCGTGAGCGCTGCTTGCCAATCAAGTCCACATCGTCTGTAGTGTACTGCACAGAATTACTGCACCTGCGCAGTACACTTCGGACAACATAGACTTGATTGACAGCCGAGCTCGCATAGGCACAGTAGAGGAGGTCGACCTCTGCACTGGTGGGGATCCCTGGGCCTTTGGCTGTGAGCAGAACTGTGGCGTGCGACATGTCGGCTGCAAGGGGCTGCTGGAAGCCGTCCCGATAAGTATATAAGGGGGCAGCAGTATTTGCTGATGACTCCTTTAAGGCAATGGCTAACTGCAGAGGAAATCATAGCGTACATTCCAGACACAAGACCCCTTTCTCTGGCATATTACTAGTTTATGACCCATTTCACAACTATCATTAGACCATACTTTAATACAGAAACTCTACTGCTGGTCCCAGTAGTTCAGTTATACAGATTAGAGATTCATGGCAATTACTTCAGCTTACTCACATGTGTGCATGTAAAACACAGTTTTTGTACAAGGTTCCAGTGACTGATACACCAGTTGTTTGCTAGCAGTCAGTAGATTAATGCAGGGCTGTGGAGTCAGAGTCGAGGAGTCTGAGTCGGGGCAATTTTGGGCACCCGGAGTCTGAGTTGGAGTCGTGGTTTCAGAAACTGAGAAGTCGGGAGTCAGAGTCGCATGATTTTTGTACAAAATCCACAGCCCTGTTAAGTATTAGGCTAAGGAGTCGGAGTCGAGGAGTCGGAGTCTGAGCAATTTTGGGTACCCGGAGTTGGAGTCGTGGTTTCAGAAACTAAGGAGTCGGAGTTGGAGTCGGAAGATTTTTGTACCGACTCCACAGCCCTGGATTAATGTCAGTCATGCAAATAAGTAACAATTTCTTACTATGTGCAGTTAATTATTCCTGTCGCAAGATGGGACATTTCTGGCAGTCCATATGCCACAAAGAGAATACATTTTCTTAAATATATGTACAGTGCCTAGCAAACAAATAACTATGCTGTGTTCCTTTTTTTTCTTTCTCTGCCAGAAAGTGTCAAATATCAGGTATGTAAGTGGCTGACTCAGTCCTGACTCAGACAGGAAGTGACTACAGTGTGACTCTCACTGAAAAGAAATTCCTCTTTTTACCTCTTTCTTGCTCTCTGGAGCCATTTTCTGCCAGGATAGTGTTTTATAGTTGTAATTTCTTATCTGTGGCAGAGACAGGAAAAAAAAAAGGAACATAGCATAGGTATTTGTGTGCTAGGCACTGTACATACATATGTCTATCTCATCATGTCGCGTCACTTCGGGCATCCTTTAAGCTTTAAGGACAACTGGGGACTGTCATGTATTTTTTTTTTTTTTTTAAACAATACCAGTTGCCTGCTGATCTTTCATGCATCAGTTGTGGCTGAATCACACCTGAAACAAGCATGCTGGAATAGTCCAGCCCGATTGGGTACGCTCCAATGCGCACAATAGGGTCTGCTCTGAACGGCAAGTCACTAGTGTGCATGTGCACGGTGGTGATTGTAAGTATTATTGTTGCTGTGTCGGGGCTGCCAGCATTGGAACGGAAGACAAAGGAAGTCTCATGTGGATGACGAGGCTTCCCCCTCCCAACGTGTGTGTTTGTGTATCCTATTCATTTTTCTGATCTGCCTGCCTGTTCAGTATTAGAGACAGAGGATCAGCAGCAGGACAGCCAGGCAATTTTTAAAAGGAAACAAATATGGGGCCTCCATATTCCTCTTAGGTCATTTGTCTTTTTAGGTGCCCTTTAACGGTAGAATATTGACTTTTCTATTGGGTATCTCTAAATTCCAAGCTCATCTGACCTTGTTCATGACCTGTTCTTGACCTGATTTTGCAATTCTCTGTATTGTCGAAACCCAAAGTTTTTAGAACCATAGAGAGGTCTAAAGTCATGCCCCGAAACTCTGAAAAGGTAATGCTTCTTGGGTCAGACCATACATTATTACAGCCACTGTTTTGCCAAACCAGGATATTTACATCTCCCCTAGCTCTCCCTTAAGCTTTTAAGCTCTTGCAACACTTTGTGATAATTGGCATCATATAGTGTGTAATTATTAGTGGCTACCTAAGTACTGAAGCTCTGTTTCTTCCCACTGGAAATCGAATGCTTGTTGCAGCATATCCAATTCCCGTTGAGAAAGTGTTGTATTAAGCGCCTTTGACTTGATACTGTTAATGGAGAGACCTGATACTTTTCTCAAACTTTTAAAATCCACATATAGATTTAAGCAAGAAGTTTTAAATCAGGATGATACCATTTATTGGCTAACTACAAATGAATAAGAATAAACAAGCTTTCGGCCTTGCAGCCTTCGTCAGGTTTATATCCTGTTAGTTTGCAAGCTGGTGGTACAGACAGCTTATATACATGCAACATCAAAAGGAAAAACAGATATTTTTTTCAAGCATAAATACATCATTAAGATGCCTTAATACAAACAGACCATCTAAATGGGGTAAGATAAGGATCCTTGTTTACTTTATTGCTCACAGACCTGGTATTAGGATTGACCCAGAGGTATCGTAAATTCTTAGTTCACAAGTTCAGCTAGGGTGGCTGAGACAGTTCATATATCATCAGTCTCATACCAATATAGAAAGTTGTTGTCCTTATTCAGACCCTTCTGCACAGCTTTGAAACAATTTATAAATTTTGTTTCTGCTATTAATCGGTCATTTGACGTTTTGAAGCCGCCCTTCAGGGCAGTGACACGAAGATCATCCATGCTGTGTCCGTTGGACCGAAAGTGTGTAGCAACTGGGAGTCCAGATTTGGTATCATTAATAGTGTGCCTGTGTCCATTCATACGTTTGCGCAGAGTTTGTCCAGTTTCTCCCACGTACATAACATTGGGGCATTTATGCTTGAAAAAAATATCTGTTTTTCCTTTTGATGTTGCATGTATATAAGCTGTCTGTACCACCAGCTTGCAAACTAACAGGATATAAACCTGACGAAGGCTGCAAGGCCGAAAGCTTGTTTATTCTTATTCATTTGTAGTTAGCCAATAAATGGTATCATCCTGATTTAAAACTTCTTGCTTTTACAGATGGCTAACAGGGTACAATACCCTACTGCTACTATATAGATTTAAAAGTAAGATATGCGATTTATTTAAAGGTAGAAGAATATAACATTATGAGTTAAGGTTTCCTTTAACCACCTGAGCGGTCTGGACGAGCTCAGCTCGTCCAACACCGCCGGAGGTCGCCGCTCAGGCCCTGCTGGGCCGATTTTCATCAAATAAAAAGCAGCACACGCAGCCGGCACTTTGCCAGCCGCGTGTGCTGCCTGATCGCCGCCGCTCTGCGGCGATCCGCCGCGAGCAGCGGCGAAAGAGGGTCCCCCCAGCCGCCTGAGCCCAGCGTAGCCGGAACAAAAAGTTCCGGCCAGCGCTAAGGGCTGGATCGGAGGCGGCTGACGTCAGGACGTCGGCTGACGTCGATGACGTCACTCCGCTCGTCGCTATGGCGACGATATAAGCAAAACAAGGAAGGCCGCTCATTGCGGCCTTCCTTGTTTATTCTGGGCGCCGGAGGCGATCGGAAGATCGCCTCCGGAGCGCCCTCTAGTGGGCTTTCATGCAGCCAACTTTCAGTTGGCTGCATGAAATAGTTTTTTTTTTATTTAAAAAAAACCCTCCCGCAGCCACCCTGGCGATTTAATCAGAACGCCAGGGTGGTTAAGGCAGCCTTTTGCAAGCATTAGTGTATTACTGGAATTTTAGCCCATTCCAGTCAGGTTTGAGCTCCTTTATCTCGCCAGCTTTTTATTAGATACAGATTTTTATTGGGATTCAGCTTTGGGTGTTAACAGTCACTCTAAGGCTTTGTTCACATGTAAAACGCCAACGATTTTTGATTTGATGTGCTTTTTTTCTCCTCCCGGCGCTTACCTGCGCTTCGATTTTGTGTACATCGCATTTCAAAGCATTTTGCACAGTGATTTATTTTTTCACTTCCTGACGCAAGTCAGGATGTGAACTCTTTGACCTGGAAATGAATAAATACAATGTATTTATTCATCAAAGAGCGAACGCTATTGCCACGCAAAACTATTATGTGATTTGTGCTTTTCCTATACCTTCCATTGTAGCAATAGCCCTAAAAATGGTACAGGTAGCACTTTGCTAAGCGGATCGGAAACGAACTGCTCAGATGTGAACTCTCTCATAGGGAGTCATTGTACAAGCGCTTTCAGGGCGATTTTGCAAATCACCGGCAAAAAATACCGAAAACGCCCTAGATGTGAACAAGCCCAAATGCTTTCACTTTGTCAGAAAGCCATTTTGTTACAACTTTGGTGACATGCTTGTACTGTTGGAATACTTGCTTAAAACATACCGGTATTTGTACGTTTCTGCTATGTCTTGAGGTATTTCTTCAGAATTTTACATATCCATCCTTTCTAGTCTTAGCAAAACCTCACCAAAGGCCTGATATATCACAGTTGGGATGGCGGTCTTTGGCTTAAAAGCCTCACCATTCTATCTCCATTAATTGTTACCATAATGTTCCATTTTTGCTTCTACTGACCCCTTAAATCTCCTCCAGAATTTTTTTTTTTTATGCCAGACTAGGAATTCTGGGAGTGCAGGGCTTGACAAATCTCAGGAGCTAAGTAGTATTTAGTTCACAAATTACAACCCTCACCTAACTTTTAAGTTTTCTTGTTTTTGTTATTTTTTCTCTAATTGCCAATAAATCCGTTACCTATAAAAAATTTTTTAACTGCCTACTAATTCTATATTAATGTTTCCTTGCATGATGGGCCATTCAGGCAATGGGGATAAAGAACTTTTATTGCTGAATGTTGCAACTTTCCACCCAATGCCTCTATGGCCACCACCAGTTCCTTTTGTTCTTCTGGGGTTCCGTTGAATTTATTTGGTTCAAATATATATTTTTATGACTCCAGGTTCTGGACATTTTCAAGTATGTTGGCTACTTCCAAATTTTAGAACAATGTTTCTAAGGAGAAACCACACTTTTGGAGGTTCAGATTTTTATTTTTTTTTTACTTGGCTGTAGTTCGTATTTTAGCAAGTCTACGACAAGCAGGAAGTGTCTCCAAGGATAAGTTCTAGCAGCCATTTTAAAGGCCTTTAAATTGGGAAATGTGACAGCGTGATTAGACCCCTTGAATTGCTCTCACCTAACTAATAATTTAGGCCTTTTCATTAACCTTACTGTTCTGAAACGGCACAATAAAAATCTTCTTATGCGCATTAAGGACATTAGCCCAACTTGAATTATAATGTGGACACGCTACGTGCGCTACTGGCAGTGTAGCACTTGCTCCTTAGCAAAGGGCGATTCTTGTAAATGCCGCGTGTTAGTGACGTATCGCAGTACTTCACTAGTGTGGCTGCTACTATGTTAATTAATGTAGTAGCAGCCATGCTAGCGAAGTGTTGTGCTAATGTCACTAATGCGCAGCAATTACAAGGAATGACTGTTGCTAAGGAGCACATGCTATGCAGGCAGTAGCACACGTAGTGTGCCCATGCTATAATAAAGTCGCGCTAATGTCAGTAATGCGCGTAAGAAGATTTAACTCGTGCTGTTTCAGAACAGTAAGGATAATTAATCAAGGCCAAAGACAGGCAATGGGAATTTTCACCACATCATTATGTGACCTTCTTGAATCTTCAACTGTTTAAACATTCAGACAACTTGGTGAATGTGAACACAGGAAGTCTGAAATGGTAATTAAAACCTGAAGTCTTTAAAGCTTGCCACGTCATACACATTGCATGAGAATCAAATCCCAAGTCATAGTTTTTTGGAGGTAAATAATCAGAGAGCTGGACTGAAAAGACAGTTGTGATATTTAGCATAGCATATTGCCATGTGTGTAATCTGGTTGTTGGTATTATTTTACATGATAGCTGAGTGCAGTATGTAGTTTAAACATTGTGGGTATTGGCCAACTCCTAAGGGCCCTTCCACACTGAAAATCTTAATGGCGGTGCGCAGTTATCGTGATTTTCCTGTATTTTCAAAGCACTTCACAAGCGCTTCACCATGATTTTCAGGTGTGATCGGTGTCTGTAATTGCACTTCATTTAACCCAATCACAAACTCTGGCAAACTGCAGCATGCACTTCGATTGGGATTGGGACTAAAAAGATCGCACCACTCTGTACAGGGCACTGCGATTACTATGTTAATTACAGTGCCCTTGCAATCTGCATGACGCATGCGTTTCAAAAATGGAAGACACGAAGTCCTTCAACTTGCAGAAATTAATGAGTGGGGAATGCGTGTTCAAAAGTTCCAAAACAGAGATTACCTGATTGTTCTCATGATCTCTCTGGCTGCAGTAGTGTCTGAATTACACACCTTAAAGAAGACGCATGCGACCAGTGTGGTCCTACTTTGGTCAGATCACCTGGTCTGCTTACTCACATGTTCTGGGTCTCTGAAATAAAATATCAGAGACCTAGGATCAGTAGGACTACCAAGCATCCGGGTTTACCATAAGGCACTGTAGGCATGTGCCTACAGGTGCCTGATGATGGAAAGGTGGCTCACTCCCCTCCCCCAGTGCCTCTCTCTCCCTATGCAGAGTCCTGGTAAGAGTGCAAATGAGAGGTTACTTGCCCTGCTTTCGGCATTCCACTGATGAGATCTCCCTTCAGTCAGGGGCATTTCTAGCTACTTATGTGAACTTAGGTTCCTTTAACTACCTAATACTTGGGGGCACCTCCAGCTACTTAAAGAGGAACTCCAGTGAAAATAATGTAGTAAAAAAAAGTGCTTCATTTTTTACCATAATTATGTATAAATGATTTAGTCAGTGTTTGCTCATTGTAAAATCTTTCCTCTCCCCGATTTACATTCTGACATGTATTACATGGTGACATTGTTACTGTGGGCAGGTTATGTAGCTGCTCCTAGCTGTTTTGGCTGTTACAGACAGCTGTAAACAGCTATTTCCTGTCTGAACATTGTTACATTGTGGCAGTTTGCCCAGAGTACCGCGGTCCCAGAGCTTCTTGTGGGAGGCGTTTCAGCACAAAATCAGTCATACAGCGCCCCCTGATGGTCTGTTTGTGAAAAGCATTATATTTCTCATGTAAAAGGGGGTATCAGCTACTGATTGGGATAAAGTTCAATTCTAGGCTGGAGTTTCTCTTTAATATTGAGGATACTTCTGGCTACCTAATACTAAGGGGCACCTGTAGCTACCTATGATGGCTAAGGGAGAAGTGACAGCTGGGACAGGCAACACAGTTGTGGTGCAGTTTGGTGGGCGTTTTGTAGATTCATGGGGTCGAAGTCTAAAGGTGGCCACACACGATACAATAAAATGATTCGATTTCACAGTAATTCAATAAAAACAATAGTATCTCTCGAAAAAAACGAAAGCTTTTTTTCCATTCGACTGAAAAATCCGATCGAATTTCCCTTTTTTTTCGATTTAAATCGATCCGGAAAGCCAGATATTTCATTTCAATTTCTACTAAAGATTGTATGGTGTGTGTTGGATTGTTAATTTATTAACCACTTAACGACCAGCTAAAGCCGATAGGCGGCGGCTGGTCATTTGTGGTTTTACATGGAAACGTTCCATGTCAGTTCACGGAGGGTGTCTCCGTGAATAGCCTGCAAGCGCCGTAAAGGAGATCAGTGATCCCCAGCCTCTGATAGACCGGGGATAGCCGCCGTGTGATAGGCTGAAGCCTATCAGAGGCGGCGCAGGACGTATCGCCGTCCTGTGCCGCCCAGGGAGAGAGAGAGAGGGAGGGAGGAATGGCGCTGCAGAAGGAGGCTTTGAGGAGCCCCCCCCCCCGCTCGGCCACATGGAGCGAAGGTGATCGACCCCCCCCCCCCCCCAGCCGATCATCCCCCTAGTGGGGAAAAGAGGGGGGACGTCTGACCCCCCTGCCTTGCACACGATCTGTGCTGCAGGCTGGATAGCCCACGCAGCACAGATCAGAGAGAACAGCCCCGGTCCTTAAGTGGTTAATATACACACCCTAGCAATTTTCTCTGAGTTTCCAATCATTTTTATCATAATTGAGGAAAAAAATGTAACGTGTGTAGTACATTGGTCAAATTTTTGAAATGTTACAATCAGTCAGAAAAATTGATTGCAATTCTTAAATTGAACAGATATTTTAAAAAAATTGTATGGTGTGTGGCCACCTTAAGATGCCAGGACATTTGTGACTATAGGCTCCTGTGAGGTAAATGCAGGCCTATGGCACCCTCTATAGCCTTCTCACTACAATTTGTTCTTTAACCTCCTTAGCAGTAACCCCGTGCTGGACAGGGGCTTAGCCACCTCGGAGGATATCTCAGGCGCTGGTGGGGCGATTTTCATTCTGCAAATTGCTGTACGCGCAGCAAGCAGTTTGCTAGCCACGTGTGCAGCTTGATCAGCGCCGCCGCGCGGCGATCGGCCGCACGCAGCGGCTGAAGAGGGCCCCTCTGCCAGAGCCCTACGCAGCCCGGACCAATCACTCCCGGGCAGCGCAAAGGGCTGGATCGGGTGCGGCTGACGTCCATGACGTCATTCCGATCGTCGCCATGGCAACAGGAGAAGCCAAACAGGAGATTGCGTTCTATATGCAATCTCCTGTTTGCTGTTGTTGCCAGTGGCGATTGGACTAGAGGGACACATGCGCCCTCTAGTGGTGTTTCATGTAGCTACCACTCGGGTAGCTACATGAAACAAAAACATTTTTTTACAAAAAAATTGTAATACAGCCTCCTTGGCGAAAAAATTGAACCGCCAAGGAGGTTAATATATAATGAAAGTCTATGGGCCACATGAAAAAAACGCATAAATGCACAACTTGCTGCATAATTCTCATAAACGCATGAAAAACGTACATGTGTTTCAATGGAGATGCAGAGGACTGCTTTTTTTTACATGCATTTTTGGTCCTTTTTTTTTTTTTTTTTTAATTTAAAAATGCATGTACCAAAAAATGCATGGAAAACACAATCCTAAACAAAAAACGCACAAAAAAATCATTAAATAAACACACTATGCAGGAAATGCATGGTTTTCTGCACTGGCTACTATGCTACCCAGCCTTGGGATTCATTGCAAAAAATTCATGTTGCTCAGGGGCGCCTCTAGCCATTTTGTCACTGCAGGCGAGAAATCCTGTGACCCCCCCTCCCCTGAAAATAATCGTAATGCAGCAATGTTTCACCAGAAAATAATCGTAATGTGGGCAGCATTTCACCAGAAAATAGTCGTAATGCAGCAATGTTTTACTAGAAAATAATCGTAATGTGGGCAGCAATTCACCAGAAAAACAATGTGCACCTGTAAAAAAACAAAACTGCTCCCTTGACAATCTTCCTGCAGCCAGTGGCTAAGAAACTCCCATGCTGACACAAATAGTCTCCAGTGCAGAGCTTCGGACACCATCTTTATGTAGACCTGCTCTGCCTGCCGGAAGACTCCCACAGGTTGGGGTGAGTTGCAGGCTGCAGGAGTGAACTGGCACGGCCAGTTCTCCAGCTGGGAAGGTCCCACAATCTGGTGGGGGGGAGAGTACGCATCCACCCCCCCCGACACACACACACACACACACACACAGCAGTGCTCCCCCTCTGCACAGCGACATAGGCGACCGCCTGCTCGGGCCAGTGAACCAGGCACCCTTGATGTCGGTAGAGGTATTCTGCTGGGCCAAACTGAAAGAGCAGGCCCCTTGACACTAAGGCCTCTTTCACAGTAGGACGTTGCGTTTCAGTGCGACGTTAAGGTCGCACAACGTGGCCCTAACGCAAAGCATATAGATTTTAACTTGGACGTTTTTTTCGTCGCACAGTGATGGAACGAAAACGGCGCATGCGATACATTTTTTTTTGTTTATGTGAGCATGTGCAACACAAATAACGCAGCAGATTCATTGTTAAACACACAGCATGCAGCACTTTCTAATAACGCTACACATTACACACAAACGCAACATGCTGAATGTCGCACAGACTTGGTATTGCTGTGCGTTAGTCTGCGTTGAAACATTTTTTTTAATGTGCGACTAACGTTGCATTGTGAAAGAGGCCTAAAAGGCAAAGGTGACGCAATATAACAGAGTTTGCTGTATAGTCCATTGTGCTACTGTAGGGCTCCACATGCCTGTGAAACCATATTTTATCTAGGTGAGATGAGCTGCCAGACAGACAGCTAAATAAGCAGATAAAATGTGAAACTCTTGAATTTCCCAAAGGGTTGGCAGTTTCATCCTGCCTAGACCTGTGGTTCAGATGGTTTTTGATTGCACAGCCAGAAGCCTGGCTTCTCTAAGGACTCTAACCAACACATTATTATTGAATTATAAAGCACCAACTTATTTTATTGTACTCCTATATGTCCGAATATACTGACTGGATGGTGCATATTAGTAGCAGCGCACCAAATACCGGAGTCATCCCTGTGATATGTAACAGGAGTTAGGGTTGGAACACACTGAGTCGCTGCAGCGCTTTTAAATCGCAGCAACACTGTGTGCAGCAGTTCCTAAAGAGATTGTAATTATTTCCAATTTGGACGCGCTGTACAGTAAACTGTACATTGCTTCCGATTAGCATTTTTTAAAAAAATGAACTTTATTATACTTACCAGGTGTCCCTATGTCCAGCGTCCACCCGTAGCCCTGCCCCCTAAAGGAAGCGGTTGTGACTGGATTAGCTGTATGCTTGCTTCTGGTGTGAGTCAGACACAACTGAGGCCAAATAGATCAACACGGCAGCCAGTTAACTGGTATTGTTTAAATGGAAATACATATGGCAGCCTCCATATCCTTCTCACTTCAGTTGTCTTTTAAAGAGGAACTCCAGTGAAAATAATGTAGTAAAAAAAGTGCTTCATTTTTACAATAATTATGTATAAATGATTTAGTCAGTGTTTGCTCATTGTAAAATCTTTCCTCTTCCCGATTTACATTCTGGCATTTATTACATGGTGACATTTTTACTGTGGGCAGGTTATGTAGCTGCTCCTAGCTGTTTTGGCTGTTAGAGACAGCTGCAAACAGCGAATTCCTGTCTGTGAACATTGTTACATTGTGGCAGTTTGCCCAGAGTACCGCGGTCCCAGAGCTTCTTCTGGGAGGGGTTTCAGCACAAAATCAGTCATACAGCACCCCCTGATGGTCTGTTTGTGAAAAGCATCATATTTCTCATGTAAAAGGGGGTATCAGCTATTGATTGGGATAAAGTTCAATTCTAGGTTGGAGTCTCTCTTTAAATTGCACCTGAATGGCAGTCGTGGGCGGTAAACAGGACGCTCAACTGCTCGCCAAATGAGCAGTTCTGAGGTCCATGAAGAAGAGGCCCTATTGTGAGTACAGATAGTCCCGTCTTACAAACAACCCGCCGATACGAATGGCTTGGATTGTTTCCATGGGAACAAGTTAAAAAAATGGCTTTTAAACTTGTATAGGCGGGTACAGATGGCAGAGGGGGACACTGAAGACATAGGGGGGCACAGAAGAGGTACAGGGGACAGAGATGGCACAGTGATCCCACTTAAGAACAGATTCAGGTTAAGAACGAACCTACAGTCCCCATCTCGTTCGTTAACCAGGGACTACCTGTATCTCCTAATTTTTTTCACACCTTTTCCAAGAGCTTCAAATACTACACGATTCTCCCATTTTTATTTATTTATTTTTCTGTATCCCTGGAAGGCTTCTTCACCAGTCAGGCAGCAGTTGTTCATGGAAAAACAATTTGTTTTGTAATGAATACAAAACTATATGAATGAGGGGAACGGTTATGGTTGCCCTGTAGTCCAGCTTTTAGCTTCGGTGCTGACAGTGGAAGCCAGAGCTGTAGCTTGGCCTATTGTTAGCTGGGATGAAGCACATGCCTACAAGTATAACTAAACTGTAAAAGGAATGTTATACATAAAATGACAGTTTAATGCAGTTGCCTACAGAACAAAACTACAATTTATCCTTCTATTATATAACTGGCTGCTTTACATAAACTATATGCAGTCTGTGGCTGCTTATAATAACCAGTAATCCCCAGGGCACAATGCTAGATTTAAATTGTGCAATACATGCAAAAGAATAGTTGCTTATTCAAATCTGCCTTTGATTTTTGAATGTTGAATTTAGCAAAAAAAAAAAAAAAAAAAAGGAATTCACATCAGATTTCAGCCTGCTTGGTTCCTGCTAACATCCTGGGGCGGAGTTTGCAGGGGATCCTGCGCATACATCCTCGCTTGAATGACTGAGCTCCACTCCGTCATCAGTCTCCCAGGGGCAATCGCCGCTAGGAGACTGTTAGTGCAGTGCTGTGATCTATGGCAGCGCTGTGACACGGCTGTCCCCCTGGGGACACAGAAGCGATCTACTGTGATGGGCTGGGAGCCTTCTCCCTTACACATGGGTCGCCACGCCGCCCTGACCACTGCAGCCGTGGAATCCATTTGGGCTATGCCATCTGCCAGGCACCCTGCCCAACGTAGCTAACTGGGCACTCTGCTTATGGACCTGCGGTGAGTCGCTCCACTCCGCTTACACATTACTGGAGACTCCTCTTGCTGCCCTACATGGTGACTACAGTGGCATCTATGCACGCCTCCAACCTGGATATTGAGCACCCAGCAAGGATCTGGTTCGGGTGAGATTATGCAGACTATGTAACAGCCTAAAACTGTACTTTGTTTGCTGTGGCGATGGCCGCTTGCTTCGACGGCATGTGCTGCTACTATTAACATTGCTCTGCCTGCATGAGGATTACTAAATGCATGAGGACCACCAATTAAGCTCTTTTGAATTGGATTTTGCCTTGCTGTGGAGGTGCTCTGTTACTGCATTATTGAGGATTCTGGAGGGTATTATGTCAATTGAACTGTGCCTGTGAAGCTTCCCTGTGTCTTATACCAGTTTTCCCTACTTCCAGCATGCTCTAACATATGGCCATTGTGGGTATGGATGTATGTGGAGTGGCATTAGTGGTTGTGACGGGGTGGCCATCCCATGTTGTTTTTAAAGCACTCCTTAATTATTTGTTGATGCACCCAATTAAAATTTGATATTTTTATAATATATATTCGATTTATGAATTTTTATATATTTTCATGTTGATATAGCTTTAAGGCTGGTTTCACAGTGGGACGTTAAAGTCCCACGTTACAGCAGCCAGTAACGCAGCCTAACTCACAGCACTGTAAAATCAATGTGCTGTTCACAGTGCTCACGTTGCGTTACATAGTAACGTAGCACGTTTAAACAAAGTGCTGCATGCTGTACGTTATACTGGGCTAAGCAGCGTTAGACTGCTTGCACATGCTCAGTAATGTTGGAGGAGGAGGTCTCCCCTCCTCCTCCGCAGCCAGCCACATGCCTAATTAATATTCACTGCACTGCAGAGGCTCCTGGTAGGACTGTAGTGTTGTCTGGATCATGAATGAATCGTTCATTTGATCCGGATTTTTTTTGTGAGTCGAATCATCCGGATCATCACAATGAAAGATTCGGTTCACAGTGGATGTCTGGAAGAAACAGGAACATACAGAATGTACAGTGCAGCAAAAGTCCTGTCCTGCTAGTCATTTCACCCAGTCTGCTTCCCTAGTAAAATAATTCAAATGATTCGGTTCAAAGATCTGGATCTTTTCAATGATCCGATTCAAATGATCTGAATCCTTAAAAATATCCAGACTTCTTATCACTAACCTGGAGCGGCTGCTTTGAGAGCTGCATAACGCAGCTCAATCTGACGTCCAACTTCAACACCACCATACGTTCGGTTAGGGGCACGTTATGCGACCATAATCATGTCCCCTAAAACGCAACGTCTTGGTGTGAAAGTAGCCTAAGACTAGACACATACGGTCCACTGTTGATTGCCACTTTCAGATTGATATTGTATTATAGGCTGAAGCCTATCACAGCCGATCGTTGTGATAGGCTGACGGGGGGAGGAAGGGAATAGAAATAAAATAAGGCATTTTATTTAAAAAAAACAAACAAAAATATTTATAAAAAAATAAACACTGGGGGAGCGAACAGACCCCACCAACAGAAAGCTCTATTGGTGGGGGAATCACTTGTGTGCTGACATGTACGGCCCTGCGGCCTTAAAGCTCCAGTGGCCTATTTAGGGAAAAATGGACTGGTCTTTAGAGGGGTTTAACACTGCGATCCTTAAAGGGAACCATAGGTGAAAATCAAAAAGATGTTATACATACCTGGGGCTTCCTCCAGCCCCATATGCTCTGATCGATCCCACGTCGCTGCCCGCAGCTATGAGAGGCGGGACCCCGCTCTGCCGTCAGTCGGAGCCAGTCTAAGTGTAAGAGAAGTGCGCTGTTTGCGTATCTCTCCAGCAGCCGCTGGAGAGATGCGTAGAGGGCGCACTTCTCCTTCATAGCTGGCTCCAATGACGTCAGTGGCGGGACCCGGTTCTCGTAGGTGCAGGCAGCTGAGGACGACAGCGTGGGATCGATCAGAGCATATGGGGCTGGAGGAAACCCCAGGTATGTATAACATATTTTTCATGTCCCCATCTCTGGTTCCCTTTAAGTGGTTAAAGGACAGCTAAAGTTAAATATATATGGAGGCTGCCATATTTCTTTACTGTTCAACAGTTGCCTGGCAGTACTGCTGGTCTATTTGGCTGAATTTGACAAGAATGCCGGAAACACCTGATCTGCTGCATGCTTGTTCAGGGGCTATGGCTTAAAGTATGAGGACTAGTTCACGATGGCGCTTTGGTAGCGTTTTGCTGATCGCCGGCAATCAGTAAAAAGCTATTTTTTCACTGTACAGGAAAGCGATTTAGGAGTGATTACGTTTTTTTTTTATGATTCTATAACATTGAAATGCAATTGCTCCAAAAATGCTGCCTGCACCATCAGCAAATCGCTAATCACTGGCGATCACTACAGTGTGAGCACTACCATTGACTTGCATTAGCAGCAGCATTTTGCTGATCGCCAGTGTGAACTAGCCCTAAGAGGCAGAGTAACAGAAGTACTGCCAGGCAACTGGTATTGCTTAAAAGGAAATAAATATGCGAGCCTTCATATACCTCTCGCTTCAATTGTTCTTTAGGGCTGGAACCCACAGGGGGTTTTTGGCAGCATTTTGGGATCGACAAAAATCACCGGCGATTCCTAAAAATGCTTTTCCAATAAAAGTGGGTGGTGGGGAACCCACTAGTGTGATTGTGATTTGGGCTGATTGCAATCACAAAACATGCAGCATTTTTAGCGTGTTAGTGCTCAATGCTAAAGTATATAAGCGCTTCAAAACTGCTTTTCAAAGCGATTTTGCAATGATTTGGGGGGCCAAGCGATTGCGCTTTAAATAAAGCTTTATAATACTCACCAGGGGTCTGTATTTCCTGCTTCCGTCCATAGCCCCGCCCTCTAAGGCTACTTACACACTGACGTTGCGTTAGGTGCTACGTTAAGGTCGCATAACGTGCACCTAACGCAACGCATGGTGGTGGTGGCAGAGGACGTTAGCAAAGAGCCGGCTCTTTGATGCGTCCGTGATGCATACTATAGTACGCATGCGCTGGTGGAGACCACGTGAGCGGAACACTCCGCATCACGTGGTCCCGCCAGTGACGTCAGCACAGTGCAGTGAATATTAATTAGCCATGTGGCTAATCACTGCGCCTGTGCAAGCAGGCTAACGCGGCAAAGCCGCTCTAACGCCGTAGCATGCTGCACTCTAAGATTGACGTGCAGCGTTACAATGTAACGCAACGTGGGCACTGTGAACAGCCCATTGCAGTTACATTGCTTTGCGTTGGGGAGCGTTACAGGCTGCACTAACGTGCGCCGGTAACGTCTTAGTGTGTAAGTATCCTAAAGGAAGAGGTCACTGGCGCTTCACTGATTGGTCAAAGTGAAGCACCTATGACCTCTTCCATGGAGTTGCTGACATGCTCAGACACGACAGGCAGTTTTTGGCTGCCAGGTAACACCACCACATCTGAAACATAACGTGCAGTGTTACCATGCGCTGCCATTTAGCTGCCTGTAACTGCAGCCAAAAAGCGCTTGTGGCCAGGAGGTTGGACTGCCCGACAAAACTCGCAGTTCAGCCACCAGTGGAAAAGAGGCCTTAGGTGGACCGAACCCACTAATTTCTATGTGACTGTTCATACCGATCATGGCATTCACTGCGCTTTTCTCCAAAGTCAGCTGCAACATCCAGTGGTTTTCTCTTCTCTCAGAATGTTGTCAAGCTTTGAACAGATTTCCATTGGTGTAGCAGGAAATTGATGAACGAACGATGCGCTGACCAGTGCCATTAGTTGTGGCTCAGTTAAAAAGCATTCGGTAACTGAAATACCTGATCATTATCTTCAAGTGTTTGACAAATGTCTACTTGGCCTACACAATCCCTGCTGTTCATGTTGGCCGCTAATTCATCTAGCCTAAAAGGAAGATCCAAGGGAAAAAAAAAAGTTTTACTTACTCCAGCCTTTGGCAGCCGATACATACTTACTCCAGCCAAAGTTTTACTTACTCCAGTCCCTGGCAGCCGATATGTCCCTTGCTGTAACTCCGCTCCCAGCTGGTGGCCCGGGGTCCCCTCCATTGGAGATGCTGACCTTGCCAGAATGGGCGTCTTGCCTTTTAAAGGTCTGAGATGTTTTTATGTAACTGGCTGAGAAAAATGTCAGTGCACAATGTAAGTCTCCAACTTAGATCTCTGAGTAACAGATTTGTCAAGTCCGTGCAGCCACTTACAGGAAATCTTGTGCAGCCACTTACAGGAAGTGAACTCGATGTGAAAATAAACTGATAAGATAAACGATTGTATTGATGCTCCAACTCTTAAAAATGACTTTTTTTTTTTTTTTAAAGATATCCCATTGTTTTGTTTTTTATTTAAACATTTACTAACTAGATTGAATGTTTTGTTGCCTCTGCTCATTGGCGGCCTGATAAGTGTCCCAGAGTTACAAAAAGGTCAATAGTTCATGTATTTTATCTCCCTCTGCTCTCAGAAGTTGTATTCTGCCAGGAAAACTTTTATGGCTGTAATTTGCTTATCAGTGATGTTACTATATTCCTGACAAGCTACCTGACGAGACAGAAGCTGGCACTACCATACCTAAAAATTAAGTTTCAGGCAGAAAAAAAGAACAAGTAAAATTGCCTGGTTATTATGTTTTGCACTGTATATACACGTTTATCTCATGTCACATGTCACCTTGGGTACACTTTCAGGCAACTTAAAAAATGACCTTACAGGACAACTGTAACAAGAGGGTCAAGGCTGCCATTTTTTTGCCTGGCTATCCTGCTGATCCTCTGCCTCTAATACTTTTTCGTCATAGACCTTGAACAAGCATAAGCAGATCAGGTGTTTCTGACATTATTGTCAGATCTGACAAGATTAGCTGCATGCTTGTTTCTGGTGTTATTCAGACACTAGTGCAGCCAAATAGATCAGCAGGGCTGCCAGGCAACTGGTATTGTTTCAAAGGAAATGCATATGGCAGCCTCCATATTCTTTTCACTTCAGTTGTCCTTTAAAGCAAACCAGCGCCAAAGCTTGGGTGAATAAACCTTTGGGGGGTCCCCGAGCAGCAAAGGGGGACCAGAGTGCGCAGTGGGAAGGTTCTACAGGATCCAGAGGCTTTCCTCCGCTAAGGTATTTACTTTTTGGCTCAGGTACACTGCAAGTATCTTAATGTATGCTATCGCCTATCTTTATTGCCTCAGTATATTAATACAAAAACTATCAAGAAGCCACTATTAAAATATATGTAAAATACATGTAGAGTCCTAAAATAAATATTCTTTGCCTTCATATGTCTTCGGGTTTGCATTGTATCCTGTAATTGTACTCTGCATGTCTCATCCACTTAGTGTCATTGTATAGTACTGTTCAGGTGATAGAGACACAGCTTACCAAGTTCTCCATATTGTAGAAAATATTCCAGCTCACTCCCACTTGTGTCACTGTGGGCGATGAATTACGTACTGTTACAGTAAGCGGCAACTGAGGGCAAATTGTGGTACCTTGTTAAGCAATGCAGTGTCATCTTGCTGAGTGTATTTTGTGACGACATATATTGTTCATCTATCTATTTTTGGTACTTTAATCTGTAGCAGATTGTTGGGTTAGTAGAAATGCTATTTTATGCTTTATTTTTCTTGTCAAGTTTTCTTACGTGCACAGACTTCTGTATGTTTTTGGAGTTGCCTTGCAAGCTTTATTTGCTTAACATAGTTTAGGTGTGCTTTCTAGTACTCTAGATTTGTGCTAAAATTGAACGTATTTTCCGCCGTATACGATGCTGTGGAATACAAGACGCACCCAGGTTTAGAGGGCAAAAACCAGGGGAAAAAATATATACTAAACCTGGTGTGTCCATTTTCCAGGAGCGTCTTGTACATGTTCACCCCCAGATAGTGTCCTCATGTGTCCCTTTGTGTACTCCTGTATCCCCTCCGCGTCTCCCTGCTTCACCACGGCTCCAGAAGTGTCCTCCTGTATTCCCCCACGTGTTTTCATGGGTGCCTCCCGTCTCTTTCATAGGTCCTCCTGTGTCCCCCTCACCTGTACACACTAGATGGGGGATCAGCCTGTACACACTTGATGGGGGATCTGCCTGTACACACTTGATGGGGGATCTGCCTGTACACACTAAATGGGGGGATCTGCCTGTACACACTAAATGGGGGGGATCTGACACACTATAAGCGCTTTTCTGAGAGCTTGCGATTGATTAGTGCTTCCTGAGTGCTTTTTAAAAATTGCTCCCATTTACTTTCATTAAAAATCACGTAAAAATTGCCAAAATCACGTACATTTGTATGTGATTTAATGAAAGTGAATGAGAGCAATTTTTAAAAAGCGCTAAACGATCACAAGGGCTCAGAAAAGCGCTTATAGTGTGTCTGAGCCCTAAAGGGAGGGGAGACTGCCTGTACACACTAAAGGCGATCTGGATGGCTAACCTGTACTGCGGCACCTGTACTGGCTAACCTGTACTGCGGCACCTGTACTGGCTAACCTGTACTGCCGCACCTGTACTGGCTATCCTGTACTGCCGCACCTGTACTGGCTATCCTGTACTGCGGCACCTATACTGGCTAACCTGTACTGCGGCACCTGTACTGTGGCACCTGTACTGGCTAACCTGTACTGGCTAACCTGTACTGCCGCACCTGTGCTGGCTAACCTGTACTGCCGCACCTGTGCTGGCTAACCTGTACTGCCGCACCTGTGCTGGCTAACCTGTACTGCCGCACCTGTGCTGGCTAACCTGTACTGCCGCACCTGTGCTGGCTAACCTGTACTGCCGCACCTGTGCTGGCTAACCTGTACTGCCGCACCTGTGCTGGCTAACCTGTACTGCCGCACCTGTGCTGGCTAACCTGTACTGCCGCACCTGTGCTGGCTAACCTGTACTGCCGCACCTGTGCTGGCTAACCTGTACTGCCGCACCTGTGCTGGCTAACCTGTACTGCCGCACCTGTGCTGGCTAACCTGTACTGCCGCACCTGTGCTGGCTAACCTGTACTGCCGCACCTGTGCTGGCTAACCTGTACTGCCGCACCTGTGCTGGCTAACCTGTACTGCCGCACCTGTGCTGGCTAACCTGTACTGCCGCACCTGTGCTGGCTAACCTGTACTGCCGCACCTGTGCTGGCTAACCTGTACTGCCGCACCTGTGCTTTCTAACCTGTACTGCCGCACCTATAGCTGGCTAACCTGTACTGCCGCACCTATAGCTGGCTCAACTATACTGGGGGCATCTCTATACTTGTCCACCTATCTGAGTGCTTATCCATTGTTGTGTATCAAAAATCGTGGCAGAAATCGTGCAATTCAATCTTTTCCTAAAATCGTTTAGGCCTACAGGGAACACAACGCAGCCTCCCACTGTGAACGTGGTCGAATACTAAAGGTACACATGCAGGTTAGGGCTCAATACTTTGGTCTCCACTCAAATGAGATGATTCAGCAGTCTGGATGCTGATGAATCGGGGAGGGTTGAAGAATGCTGTACTTCTCAGCATAGGTGGTCCTGGACGCCTACCTTCTCTAATAACCACCTAGTGGAAATCATTTGTGCGCCATGATCCTTTTCTTAACAGCTTGCAGTATCCTATTCTAAAACCCGGCTACTGCAGTCTCACAAGCTAAGGGCTGGTGCATGCTACAAGAGCTTTTTTAACACTAGAGATTTTAAAACCTATACAATGTTCACAATGCTTCCAGTGCGGGCTGCCTGCCTACTGCAAAATGTGCACTGTAAGTGACAGTGAAGCCTACTTTTGATTGACTGTATGTTTCACTGTATGCAATGCAACACGTGGATAACAAGAGGCACGACTTTTCCATCCCTGCTTTTAGGTCTCATTCACACCTAAAATCGCAAACGCAAGCGGTTTGTGTTTTCGTGTGCTTAATCAGCCAACCCCCCGGCGCTCCACTCCTCACTGCTTTTCTGGTAAAAGTGCTTTTCCAGAGCCATTTTTGTAATTCACTCCCTGACGCAAGTTAGGAAGTGAACTCTTTGACCCGGAAAAGAATAAATACAATGTATTCTCAAAAACGCGAACACAATCGCAGCATAAAACGGTTTTGTGAGCGTTTATCGCTCTTCCTATACCTTCCATTATAGTAAAACTCCCCCAAAATGGTACAGGCACCGCTTTGCTGAACGCACAGTGCACGAACCACGCTGATATGAACCTTCTCATAGAGATTCATTGCACCAGCGTTTTGTGGGCCATTTTAAACATCGCCTGCACTTGAAAAAAGGCAGAAAACACCCTTAGGCCCCGTTCACACTTGCGGTTCGAGTCCGCAAGTGTCCGGGGGCCGCAAAGAGACCGTACGGGTCTCTGCGGTGGCCACAAGTTGCCGATCCGGAATGTATCAGTTCCGGCTACAATAAAGTAGCCGGAACTAGATACATTGCAGTGCCAGAAAGGCACCGCAAGCATGGGGGATACCGGCGTGTAGTCCGGGCAGGGCCGGATTTCTACTTTCCAGCGCCCTAGGCCGGCTGTCACCAACCGCACCCCCCCCCCTCCTTCTGTCCAACTCTGACTAGTTTGAACGGGCCCCCCTCTGTTTTGCTGCTTTGCATCGTTCAACAAAGAAGCAGTGCATGCTCTGTCCACTCCATGTAATTTTGCGCTCCTGTCTGCATGCACAGCAGGCGATAGTGTTCTGGGCTTGCATACTTCAGAAATGATGCTCTTGTATGAGCACTCAGCAGCACTTGTCAAGTACACATACCCATAACACTGACTCGGCTCCTGTGCACATGCATACAGGAGTGCAAAATTACAAGAAGCCCCAGTGGACAGCGCTGCTTCTTTGTCCTCTGTGCTACTTGCTGCCGTCAGCGCCACAAATGGAGGACAGTGTAGCACAATGCAGAGAAGCTCATCCAAAACAGAGAACAAGTAAGTAGAAGAATCCGACACTACACACACTGGCATAGATGTAGTGTAATGCTAGGTACACATGATGCAATTTTCTGACAGATTTACTGTCAGGTCGATTATTTCCATCATGTCTGATCTAATTTCAATTTTTCGATCAATTTGCTGTTCACTTCTATGAAAAATCATTCAGAAAATTGATTGGAAAGCAGATCGGACATGTTGGAAATAGTCGATCTGACAGTAAAGCTGTCAGAAAATTGCATTGTGTGTACCCAGCATAAGCTCAGGTGTACTTTACACAGTGACAATTTAGCACTTAAGACAGATTTTAAAATCAGTCAGCAGGAAGTTTTGTAACAGAATAACACTTTTTATTGGCTAACCAAAAGAAAAACAGTGAGCCTTTGGTTAATGAGCCGTCTTCAGACTTTGTTCCTGTATAAAAAATGTTAGGCACACAGCTATATATGTCAGAAGTCCTAGGGGAAGTGTGGGTTGGCTCCTTGGTTTTATGTTTTATTTCTGCGCAGAAATGGATTTTATTACTGTCTGTGTTTTGGTCGTGTAAGGTGTTTACAGGCAGATTTGTATGTTCAATAAAGTATCACTTTTACAACTGAGAGGTAATAGTGTATATGGCCAAATTTATGCTAAAAATCTCTAACACAGCTATATATACAGTCAGCAGGAGATCCATTGATTGTTTTGTAAATGTAAATAAATGTAACACAGTTGTCATTCTGTTTCAAAACATCCTGCTTTCACTGATGATCAACACAGTACTTTGCTGACAAAAAAAAAGCCAGGAAAGAGTTAAACTGTAGCACAAAGAATGTTGTTGTCATTCTCTAGGAGAGAAAAAAAAGCCATAAATTCAACAAATCTGAGGTCTTTAACAGCACTGACCTACTAGTAATAAACTAACATCAGTCAGGGAGGGGAAGAGCTGCTAATTTCTGCCCATGAATGCGTGCTGCATGAGAAAAACTAATTGGAACTCAAGAGTTCTACTACTTGAGCCCATATATTTTTCTTCTCACAGCAGATTGTTTGTCCCCTCCCATTATACAGGTGACAGCAGATGCTGACTGCCATAACACACACTTTGCACAAGTAAGAGAGATGCAGGGATCTCTGGAATTCAGGCAGACTAGAGCAAAGCAGGAGTGGTGATTTACTGACATGTGACCTCTTATCTCTCCAAGTCCTGCGCCCTGCTAATTTTTATCGCCCTAGGCCATGGCCTCTGTGACCTTCCCAGAAATCCGGGCCTGAGTCCGGGCCCCCCAAGTGGCATAGGACCGGTGCTGGAAGCATCCGGTCCTATTGCCAGTGTGTTGAGAAACATCCGTTTCTCATTGCACAGCATGGCCGCATGTTTGGGTCAAGATCCAGCCCGGGTCCGTAGCTGCACGGGGACGTACGGCAAAAATGGAGCAAGTTGGAAAAAAAGCCGGATCGTTCTGGAGCTGCAATCCTGGATTGGATCTGGACGGTCGCACGAGTGTGAATGGATACATTGATTAACAATGTATCCATTCACCATCCGCTGTGTACGGAGCGGTCCGGGGAAGCCGGACCTGGAACGCTAATGTGAACTGGGCCTAAGTGTGAACAAGCGCTTACAGGACATGCAATGCAGCACCATGTGAATGTAGCCAAAAATAGACTATCACATAGGCAGACTGATGAACTGTATGCTTACTACACTGCTTAGAGCAGATAGTGATCTTCTGGGATGCAGTCTATCTTGTTGTCCTATGTTGCAGCCAAATGGTAGTTTTTGTAATCTACAAGTGTCAGCTGGAACTTGTACTGTTAACTGCATGACTGAGTGAAAGATCCTTTACCGGAGCCAGGTGCTCAAAGGGACCAAAAAGCCCTCTATCCAAAAAAAGAAAAAAAAATTATGCTAAATGAAGTTATTTGCAATTATTCAGCTTTATGTGGGCAAGAAAGATCTCCAAAGATACATGCTGAATATGCTGTATTATTTTAAATGATATAACTTTATTCAAACGTTCATATTTTACAGCTTAGTGCACATTTTCATAAAGAGTGATTTACAAAGCTAAACCTATTTTCTGGTTTGAGAAAAAAATTACACACACACACAGTACTCAGCTGAAAATGTTTTCTAATAGGGCGGCTATTGAATCCTCCTGACCGGCAGCTTTGTTGTATTTCCGTGTTGGGAGATGCTATGGAGAAGGAGATGGGTTTTCCCCCTTCTTCATCAAATGGTCGGTCGTCCACCTATGTAGACACGCCTCCCATCAAAGCCGCGCCCTCTTTATATTGATGCTCTGTCTGCATTGATCTCTCCGCTGGTACAGCAGCGGCACAGCACACGCACAGCGCTCTCGTCAATGTCCTGAGGTGACATAGAAGACGGACGGGCGTCAGGTACATTGCTGTGGGCGGGAGTGCGGATAGACGCGTCCATGCAAAATCTGCTTATACGTGAGGTGAGCGGGGTGCCATTCCCTCCTGAGCACCTGTCGCCGCACTTCCGGGGGTCATTCACAAAGTGTGACAGGAGACAGTAGACGGGCTGTGTGAGGACATGGGGAGGGGGACATTAGGCTGTTGCATTGTATAAGGTGGGAACGGGCGGACGTGTTACACGGTGACACCGGCTGTCATACATCACTTTCAGTTTATCAGAAACCGGGTGACACTGACGTCACACTGGGCGGGTCCCTCCTCCTTCCTTTGCTGTATGTTGGACTGGGAATGTGAAAGTATGAAGTGCGAGGAATAGAAACTGCCGAGGCTGCTTTCGGTTTATTCTCACTCATTTCTTTCTCTTGTTTTTCTGTTTTTAGTTCGCATACATTGGGGATTTCCAGCAGTGCTGCCCATGGGGCCTCCAGGTAAGTAATAGACCATTTCATTCACTGAGTCAAAACTTTCTGCTGTTTAATTTAGCTAAAGCATCGATTAGAAAGCTGTAGGACTTATGCTGGATACACACGTTGAGATTTCCCGTTCGATTCCCGGGATCGAACGGATCGAATCGATTATTTCCAACATGCTCGATTCGGATTTCGATCGTTTCTGCCGTCGATTTGGCATACTTAACATGCAAATCGCCGGCAGAAACGATCGAAATCCGAATCGAGCATGTTGGAAATAATCGATTCGATCCGTTCGATCCCGGGAATCGAACGGGAAATCTCAACGTGTGTATCCAGCATTAGTGAGGCCTAATTGTGTCCATGCATTTGGCTTATTTGTAATGATTAAGCATGTAATCCAATATACGCTTGCCAGTTTTTTTTCTCTACAATAATTGGAATTAGTGAGGGCTGAACCAAAACTCTACGCAGAGTAAGAATGCAATTTTGCCTGCATTCCCTCAAACTAAAGCATTCTGAAAATGCTGCATGCAACATGGTTGCAATTTGAGTTAAGTTGCAAGTGTAATAATTTCCCTATGGTTGCAGTGCTTTGTGTATCAATGGGCAAGCGCTGGCCTTAAGGTGGGCACACACAATTTATTAAATATTTTTAAACTTTGAGAATGGCAATTTTTTTCAGATTCGGGCCGAAATTGGTCACATGTATTGATCGGACATGCTGTAAGATGTAGCGCCCGCATGCTCAATGGGGTGCACAGTGGTAACTGCATGCAATATCGGGCCGAATGACAAGTGCAATGGAACCCTTGGCGCCGTGTTATTGATTTACTAGGGTTTCTCCAGAAATCACCAATGAAGGATTTGATAGGTATCCAGCTAATCTGAAGTGGATTAATTAAGAAAAAACGTTCTGCTATTGAGTGAATATGATTTGCTATCCTAGTCTGTGTAGCTGAGAAATTTAGGGAGTTTGTTAGTGATTGCAGTTTCATGCAGTATCCATAGCTAGTGTAGTGCTTTTTTAAATAGATTCAGCGCCGCAGGAGGTCGTTAACAAACCTTTCAGCAAACCCCATTATGGCTCTATATATCAAGCCTAGTCCTACCCCCACCCTCTAACACTAATCTTCCTAAAATAATGCCTAACCCTAAAGGGTCCCGTACACTGAGCCGATTTGCGGCCGATTTCAATCAATCTGACTTGCTGGAAAATCTAGGTCGATCTGTTGAGATTGCTTATTATTTTGCATTGGACCTAATGGAAATCTGATGGCGAAAAATGCCCTCAGATCGATTTTCAATAGGTTTCATACTGAAATCTATTGGAAATCTGTTCCTAGTAAAAAATGTTCCTAAACACATCAGATCGATCAGAAACCTATCTGATGATCTATCTGCTGCTAATCTAACGAGTGTATGCCCACCTTAACAAATATTCCCCTTCTGTCTTCCTCCTTGCCTAGTGTTTGATTTAGGCACCAGCACTTGGTTAGGCTTGGTCCACATTAGGTCCAGAAACGTATCCGTTGCTCTGTTTTTAAAATCTGATCAAAACCAGGGCCGCGGATAGCAATGTTAAAACTAGCAGCTGTCCTCACCCAAACAAAAAACTGAACCATGTGCGTTTTGCGGGGATCCGTTTTTAAAACCTAAACGAAAGGTCCCGATCTGCTGCATTTTCACACAACGTATCTGAATCCTGATACACGCAGGGGTAGTGGCAGGCATTGGAAAAACGGAACTCCGTCTACACCGGCAGATTTGGCAGATCCGTTTCTGTGTCACAGCCTGTGGGGGGAGAGGGGGTCGCCATGCTGGAGGGTGATAGCAGCCGGGAAGGGGGGGGACGTTCTCCCCCCTCACCTAGGACCCCCGTCCCCACACTACCCCCTCCAGCTAGCTTACGCAAAAGTAATTACAATGTTTGTATGCGGGGAGCTTACCTTCTCTCTACTTCCGATCGCTACGTCACTGCCTGCAATGCCGCCCTCCGTAGTATAGAGAGTGGCATTGCAGCCAGTGACACGGCGGCCCCCTCTTCCCCCACAGGCTGGGCATACGTTTCCACAGACTGGAAACGTTTGCTACAAAAAAAAGGCATTTTTAGGGGAAAAAAGGGGGGGGGGGGGGGGTTGAAAAAGTTTCGAAAAACGGATCAGTTTAAAACTGATCCGATCTGTAACAGACCTAGTGTGGACCTAGCCTTACGGGATACAGTAAATCCAGTTCAGTCACTGTACATGACAGCCAGTGCCGATCACTGTATAGACACATTGCAGATCCTTCCAACAAGCCTGCTCTGTCTTATGGAAAGGTTTGAGGAGAGGTCCTGTGTAGGGCGCCTGACTCCCTGACTGCAGTGACAACAGTAGGCTAACCATAGCAACAAGATGTTGGTGATCAAATGTGGAAATAGCTCAGCTAATCTTGTTTAAGGTCAAATAGCTTTACAAAATTGCTCATTCACATGGAGAGCCGGTGATTTTGTGAATGGAACTTGAATTTTCATGACACAAATGTTCAGTTTAAATATTTATAGTTTATACACTCCAAAGTATGTAGTTACGTGCTTTTTACTTGAATACGGCTATACAGCCAGAAGCCAATTTGGTAAATCAATATGTACATTTCTAATCACAAAGATATAATGGGCACATGAGACATATTTTACTAAATGTGTGGGTGCTTTACAGTGATCACCATGTTTGTTTACCTAGAGCAGTACCTTGGCACTCCTGTGGTGGAACTACAAGTCCCATGAGGCTTTGCAGTACTCTGACAGCTTTAAAGAGAATCTGTACTCTAATATTCTTACACTAAAAAGCATACCATTCTATTCCTTATTTTCTCCTGTGCCCCTCTGTGCTGTTTCTGCCACTCTCTGTTGCAATCCTGGCTTGTAATTAACAGTTTTAGGCAATGTTTACAAACAAACTAACTAGCTTCTAATAGGCTCAGCTAAGCATAGTGTGTGAGTATGCAGGGGGCCTGCAGAGGGTGTGTATCGCTTCTACCAATCACAAGCAGCCCTGCACATTCCACACAATCAAGCTTTAGCCCGACAAACAGGACAGAGGAAAGATACATTGATTTATTACAGAGACAGTGTAATTAGGAAGAGCTGTAGTAAGCCCCAGCACATTAGAACAGGCATAGGAACTCATAGGATAGAAGAACTAAGGCTGAAAAAATTGTTACAGAGTCTCTTTAAGCATAAATCGGGGAGGCAGAGGGATGATGCGATTTGTAGTTTTGTCACAGCTGGAGTGTCAAGGTTAGCCATCACTTAGAGCATAAAGAGCCCAGAGATATTGTACAAGGGATTCTTGTTTATATTAACCACTTCACGTCCCTGGGGTTTGCCCCCTAAAAAAAACCAGAACAATTTTCTACATTTCACACTCCTCCCATTCATTAGCCAATAACTTTATCACTACTTGTCACACATAAATGATCTATACCTTGTTTTTTTTCGTCATCAATTAGGCTTTCTTTGGGTGGTATTTTTTGCTAAGTATTTAATGTTGTACACATTTTAAAGGTAAGGGGAAAAAATGAAAATAACTATTTCTCAGTTTTCAGCCATTATAGTATAAAAATAAGCGCTACTGTAGATTAAACCCACACATTTGATTTGCCCATTTGTCCTGGTTAATACAGTGTTTAAAGTATGATCCTAGTACAGGGGTGCCCACACTTTTTCGGCTCGCAAGCTACTTTAAAATTTGCCAAGTCCAGGAGATCTACCAACATTTAGGTAGCTAGGTATAGGTGCCTTCAATATAGGTAGATAGGTATAGGTGCCTGAAGTATAGGTAGATAGGTATAGGTGCCTTCAGTACAGATAGCTAGGTGTAGGTGCCTTCAGTATAGTTAGCCAGGTATAGTGCAGTTAGGTGTGGGTGCCTTCAGGATAGTTAGCTAGGTATAGTGCAGTTAGGTGTAGGTGCCACTCGCCTCCCTTCAGTTCCAGTGGCGGTGTCTGGGGCTCCTCCTGGTCTCCCTTCCTTTGGCCGCGCTGGCTAGAATGCAGATGGGCAGCTGAGTGGCGGGCGCAGCAGTGTTCTCCCCAGAATTTTTTTCCAGCCGGGTGGCATGAAAAATCAGCCGGGTGGGGATGGTCATGCTGATTGCCACTAGGTGGGTTATCGACAACGCGCCCCCCTGATCCGATCTGCAACAGACCTAGTGTGGACCTAGCCTTACGGGATACAGTAAATCCAGTTCAGTCACTGTACATGACAGCCAGTGCCGATCACTGTATAGACACATTGCAGATCCTTCCAACAAGCCTGCTCTGTCTTATGGAAAGGTTTGAGGAGAGGTCCTGTGTAGGGCGCCTGACTCCCTCTTAAAGGGATACTTAATTGAAGGAAAATTAGGCTAGTTATTTACCTGGGGCTTCTTCTAGCCCCTTAAAGTCCTCTTGCTGCCCTCATCGCCATTCCACGCTGCTCTCTTCCTTAGCCTCGCACCAACGTGATCATGCTGCCGTGGCCAGGAGCACTTTGCCTATGCACAGTAGCAATTTTTCGTTACCCCGAAGTGCAGAACACTGCCGGTCACGGGAATGTGATGATGGAGGAGGCGAATGACACGTGGTGGCCATGCATGCAGCATTCAAAGGGGAATCACAGAGGTACAAAGCAGCAGCGCGAATGACTGCAAGGCATTCGAACAATTTAAGAGGCTGGAAGAAGCCCCAGGTAAGTAGCTGGTCATTTTTCTTTTAACAGGTAAAGTGTCTTTAAAGTTCTAACTACCCTTCTGCTGATTTGACAATGAAACTAGCAGCTTTTCCTATATACATGGGTGGTCCCAGTATGGGAAAGAGGATTTCTGGGCCATAGCATGATATTGATAAGCAGGCAGCTTATCCATATCATGCTATGGCACCAGATATCCCCTCTTACACCACCCATGTATATAGGAAACATGGGAAAAAAATCTTCGTAGTTTCATTTTCAAACCTGGCTGCTGGTTGTAACAACACTCAGTTACAAGGGATATTGCTGGCTATGTGGCTGTCAAGGGGCCAGGGTGCCTCACTAATCACTTTGTGTCTGCCTGCCTTTGTCCGTGGCTGTCAGTACAGCGTCTCACTCTCCCCCCTCAGACCAGTCTAGTCTGGCAAGAATCAGAGACCAGGGGACACAGTCACAGGACAGGATAATCAGGGGGTGAAAGGGTTAAGCATCTTGAAGTTCTAGCTGGCGGGAGGGTCTGCGTTAGATAGTGAAACTCACTAACACAACACACAGCGGCTGGCAGAAGGATGAATACAGCGAGAGGAGGAGAAGAGCGTCTGGCTAAACATTCCACAGAGTACTGAGCCGCGCTTCCTCTCCGATCTCCTGCTCAGCTAAGCTGCGTGTGACGTCACCTGCATTCCCCGCCCCTCCATACAACTGCCGGGAGCTGAGGAGGAGGGCGGAGGCATCGTCCCTGAGTGACAGCGGCTGGCTGCAATGATACAGCCGCCGCTGCTCACTAATGAGCGACACAGAACTGGACAATTTCACCCCGGCGCTCAGAGGAGATCAGCCGGGCGCTCGGAGGAGATCAGCCGGGCGGCGCGCCCTGGTAAATGGCCCTGGGGAGAACACTGCGCAGGGGGTGGCGGGCAGCGTGCTGTTATAAACTGTTCTTATCACCTTGCTTCGACACCATCGTCTCACAGACTGTGAGATCACTTGACTCTCCACACAGCAAACAGGATATAGACTTTCTCAGGCTTCTTACGTTATTTATTCAGGAAACAGGAATACAGATAGATACATTCATCTCCTGGCAAAGCAGACTTCCATGTTGCGTTATAGCGGCTTGATTAGACTCCCTCTTGAAGTCTATCAGGTACCTTCTTCCTAACTACGTTACACTAAACTACATATGTACAACATACATTATATCAGATTACAGTAAGGAATAACATGTTTAGAGGTCCCAGTCGGCCTTGCGAGCTAGTGCAGAGGGAAGAAGCAGAAGTAGAAGTGCGTTCCCATCGCTCGCACCCCCTTTAATACCGACTAGGAAAGAGTTAAATATGACATCATCTTCGCCACCTCCTATATCAGTCTATTGGTGGACCCGCTCGTGGTGTCATCATACCCGCCTACTCGATTAATAATCAATGAGGCACTTGACCCAGATGCAGGAATGTGAAATGTTTAGTAAACATAGCCAATGTTTTCTGTTCCTGTTGAGGTCAGAGTGGCCGATGGCCTTCTGTTAGGAACATGTTCTCAGTATCTGCGTGTATCTTCTGCTACACGCAGACCCTGAGATGCCTCTGCCTGCATCACCAACCCTCTATCTATTTTAAAGGCATACACTGCGGTCAAGCCTTTTACATAAAACTCAGGCCAAGTAACTGAGGCCTACTTAAATTATAACACGTGCGTTGATGCATTGTGCACAGTGCCGCCCCCAGCTATGACGTTGCGGCGTCCTCTCCCGCTGCACCGTCTCTCTCCTCTCCGCTTCTTCCAAATGGTCAGCGGCCGGCAGCAGAATCTGATAGCTGCAAAATTTAACACGACACGGCCGCGATCTACTAAATAGGCGGTCACGATCTACTGGTAGCTCGCAATCGACCTATTGGGCACCCCTGTCCTAGTACAATGCATGGCGACAATCTATTATTTGGAAATAAAGGTGCATTTTTCCATTTTGTGTCTTTGGATTTTTCTTTAATTGATGTGGGACTTTTTAATTCTCCACCCCCCAGTTATCCAGATGTGCTACTTCATATCCCCCCTCCCCCATAGTTGGCAAGATGTGCCTCTGTACCGCTCCCTAGCCCCAGTTTTGCCTATGTAACCCCCCTACCCCACCTCAGTAAGCCGGACGTGCCTCTTACTTTCCCTAACACACACCCCCCCCCCACCCCCCATAGTTAGTCACGTGTTTTTTTTTTTTTTTTTAATTAAACACACACACACACACACACACACACACACACACACACACACACACACACACACACACACACACACACACACACACACACACACACACACACACACACACACACACACACACACACACACACACAGCCATAGCCAGTGGTGTGCTCCTTTATCCCTCCCCCATTGATTGCCAACTGTGTGCCCTTTAATTTGTGTTCTCTCCCCCCCCCTCCCCTATGGATTGCCAGGTGTTGGCCCTTTAAGACTACCTTCTCACCCCCAAATGCCAGGTGTCTTCATCCCCCCCCCCCCTCTCTCTCTCTCCTTCAGAGTTGGGCACAGGTAAGAATTACTAGTAACAATCTCTCACCTGACCTTGTTCCACCAGCGATCGCGATCTCCTCCCTGCACTACCGACGTCAGCCTCACTATGCTGACCGGATCGGGACCCGGCTTCCCACTTCATTCAGCATAGTGAGGCTGACAGCGGGACTGCAGGGAGAGGATCGCCGCCGCAGGAACAATGTCAGGTAAAGATTGTTTCATTTTAATCCTGCCCTGCCCGATCACAGCATGGAGGAGGGGCGGATGGTGGGTAGATCGGACCCCCTGTCAGGGAAGCTGGTATAGTGTAGTTAGGGGGAGGGGGTTAATGAACCCAGGAGCGTGCTCATTAAATGACAGCAACTTATATTCACGTTGGGTGGCTTTTAGGAGCCACTTGCAATGACGTGCATATACTGTATGCAGGATGTAAAGTTGTTAAATGCTTAATCTACCTTAATCCACTTAAGTGCATTAAATCAGTTATTGGTTACTGTACTTATTTATTCAAAACCAGCCCCCCTTTTTCTAAAAGTACAAATTCATCATCTCCAGAATGTACAGGGTACTTTTCCATTAGCCGGGCGCATCCACTAGGTGGTGTTAAAACTCCACCAGAATTACATCTTTCCCTACTATCCATGGCGGCCTGGATGGGGAATAGTAATTAACGCCACCTAGTGGATGCGCCCGGCTAACAGAAAAGTACCATGTACAGTACAAGTTGATATACTGTACTTATTCTGATAGTAAACAAACTAGTGTGTGTGTGCTCTTGAATAATGCAATAATAGAAAGCAGGTAGTTGGCCAGCTATGTTTTGTGACAGTAGTGCACTTGGGTATCTGTGATCTTGGCTGCTGAAGTTGGCCGGTTCACACTTGTGTTTAAGTTCCAATTAAACGCAGGAAGTGGATCCTATGTTAAAAATAGGATTCACTTCCACTTGTTTAAAAAACCTCTTGCTGCAGACTGCTAGACAGAACGCAGAGTCCCAGCTTGGCACAGTTCCCGAACTGGATGGGAAAATGTATCCAATGAAAGTTTATAAGAACGGACACTGTCCGTTCTCACTAGGCTTGTTGCCACAGCTGTGTTGCTCATTTCAATCGCCTCTGTGACTGCAAAAGACCAATGGAAATCCTCAGCAACAGGGAGAATTCTCATTGGTACATACTGTATTGTGACAATGAAAATTCTCCCTGTAGGTTGAATTGGCCTGCTGCAGCCTGTGGAGAGCCCCATGCTTTTGCTGGCCTCTGGGCTGAATAGATGGATCAAATGGCGATGGCAGGACAGGTGAGCGGCAATGCGTAAGGGCTGATATGTTCAACGCAGGAGCGGATGGGTAAAATTGTTGCAAGCGGATGCAAAATGGATGGAATGCATGCGCCTTGTGGATGCATTTACCACTTCTATTCTGTATCTGCTCTAGTGTGAACCGGCCCTGAAGTGAAAAATCTGCACGCTGTCTCATCATAACTTACTTTTCCTTTGTTAGAAAATTGGAGAGTCATCCTACTGGCACCAGAGGATAGTTTGATTTGTTTCAAACTGAGTTCTTAATCCTGTTAGTATTGTGACTGTCTGATTTCCTAATAAAGGACACTTTATGCTAATGAAAGACTGCATGCTGCAGATTTTTCACTTTACTAGCAATGCTTGAGTGATTATTGTGCATTTATATAGCACTTAGACTTCGATTTAGCATTAGGCCCAAGAGACTGGGCATACTTTGAGCAGATGGTTTATGTATGTTCTTGTACTACATCAAACTGGTACAATAGGGTAGGATTGTACAATGAAGCTGGTGTGATATATGGTCCTTATTACTGTCTGCAGCCATTGCAAGGGGCAACAGGACTACTAAGACCTGCTGGTGGGAGTAGATTTGAAGAAATCTGCTGAAAAATTCTTGATTCCTAAGTTAAGCACTGCAAGAAGTGAAAAAATATTCAGTCCTCTAATACGTACCCTTAACTAAAATAACAAGTTTGGGAGGGCTGAAGGCTTTTAGAAAGGACCACTCCAGCGAAAAAAGTAAGCAGTTAAAATCTGACAGAACTGACCGGTTTTGGACTAGTCCATCTCCTCATTGGGGATTCTACGGGCTTTCTTTTTCAAAAGTATTTCGTCAGCGGAAGTTGCTACGTCTGACAAAATAGTGTGCGAGTGAGTAGGGAGGCTGGCTGGAATTTTACTATTTTGGCAGTTAAACTGCTGCTCAGGAAATGCTTCTGAAAATTTTTTTTACTGCCCCTTGAGGAGATTGAATATTCCAAAACCTGTCTGTTCTGTCAGATTTTTACTGCTTACTTTAAAGAGAATCTGTACTCTAAAATTCTTACAATAAAAAGCATACCATTCTATTCATTATGTTCTCCTGGGCCCCTCTGCTGTTTCTGCCACTCGCTGTTGCCATCCTGGCTTGTAATTGACAGTTTTAGGCAGTGTTTACAAACAAGACATGGCTGCTAACCAGTTTGTGATAGGCTGAGAGGAGCTCAGTCTGTGACTCACACAGAGCCTACAGGGGGCGTGGAGAGGGTGTGTATAGCTTCTATCCTATCACAAGCAGAGCTGCACATTCCAGCCTGAGTGCCTAAGCCCGACAAAGCTGTCAGAGGAAAGATGATTAGATTATATAACCGAGATAATACAGCCACTGTGCAACTAGGAAAGGCTGCAGTAAGACACCACATTAGAACAGGTATAGGAACTTATAGGATAGAAGAAATGAGGCTGAAAATTTTGTTAGTCTCTTTAAAGAAGTCACATCTTTCGTAGGCCCAGAGCACACCAAAAACCTCTCGCAGATCTGCAAAACGCAAGAGGTTTTTGAAGCCGATTTCAGAGCGATTCTAGGCATGTTTAGAGACGTTTTCTAAACATGCCTAGCGGTTTTTGGAGCAGATTACAAATATTGTTACAGTAAAGCTGCTGCTGAACAGCTTCTGTAACAAAAACGCCTGGAAAACCGCTCTGATCTAGAGTTTTTCAGAGTGGTTTTCCACTTTTCTATACTTTAACATTGAGGCAGAAATGCCTCAGAAATCTAAAAACCGCTGCACCCTGTGAGTTTGTGTTTGTGGAAAAAACGACCGCTCTGGTGTGCACCATCCCATTCACTTTTATTAGCCAAGCGGTTTTCCCTCTGCAAGCATTTTAAAAAACACTTCAGAACCGCTCGTGTGTGCTCCAGCCCTTACAGAGAACCAGAGCTCTGGATGAAAAAATGTTATACATACCTGGGGCTTCCTCCAGCCCCATAAGCCTGGATCGCTCCCGCGCCGCCGTCCTCCGCTTCCTCTATCCGCCGGTACCTGGTCCTGTAGTTTCGGCCAGTCGACGTAAGTGTAGTGCGTCACTGCCGGCGGACGCGGCCAATTTTCTGCATCACAGGGGCTCCCTCCATATACTTGCGCATGCGCCTCCATACTATGCAGGCGGATGCGTAAGGATATGGAGGGAGCCCCTGGTAATGCGGAAAATTGTCCGCGTCCACCGGAACTGACGGGACCTGGTACCGGCGATATAGGCAACGGAGGACGGCGGCGTGGGAGCGATCCAGGCTTATGGGGCTGGAGGAAGCCCCAGGTATGTATAAAAGCTTATCCTTTTTTTACATATAGGTCGTCTCTGGTTCCCTTTTTAAAGGTGAGTTTGTTATGGTTGTAATAAAAATAGTGCATTTTATTTTACATTGCTGTATTAAGGCCTTGCATATAGCACATATTGTCAAAGAAACAAACTGAAAACAAACCGATGAGATAAACTGTATTTATAGCCTTACTTCTAAACCAGAATTCCCTGGACTTGCACAGTCTTATTTTGTTTCAAAATTAAAAACATACGTTTATTTTTTTCTCTATCTCAGGTGCATGATCACGATTAATATTTTACAGTTCCGGTTTTGGACTGTTCTTCCTCTTATCTTTTCCCTGCAATCAGAAGTGCTTTTTGAGATTTTTCATGGTCTTTAGTTGGCTCTTGGTGAAGTTAAGGTGGTCATACATCTAGCCATTTGTCTGCACGATTGACCATTCGATTCAATCGTGTTCTCAACTCGACTGTGTTCAAGTATGCCCAATTGATGAAAAGTCGAGCAGGATAAAAGATATCAGTTGATCGTACAGAAATCTGCTTCTGTTCACATATCATTTGATCGACTCTTGACTCGATTTCTGCATTCAGAGCATAGAGGCACAGAATTGGTGAGATTGATTAGTGAAGGAGAATTGCATAGGATATGACTTGTAGTGTGTGGACCATTAGTCGTTCGGCTTTTAATCAACCACACTGAAGTGATCACCTAATAAAGTCAATCGCTTTTTCGAATGAGTCAGAATCACTAGATGTATGCCTACCTCTACAGTCTGACTGTAGAGAAAGGGTGCATTCTTAAAAGGAATGGTAACCCTTAAAAAGTAGTTTAACTTGCCTGGAGCTTCTTGCAGCCCATGCCGTCAGTCTGCAAGGCTCTAGTCAGCTGTACCGGCCTTTGATCAGCTGTATCTGTGGCCCTGGGCTCGAACACGGTAAATCCAGCGCTGGAGACTTGGGCGCAGCAGCGCAGGAGACTTGGGCGCAGCCGGCGCCACCATAGGCCGTAATAGGAACTACGGCTATCGCAGGCACATGGAGTAACTTCAGCGCCGTCAGAAGACGGATCTGAAGTTGCTTTTAAAACAATAATTCGGCTTCCAGCTATTGCTGGAAGCCGAATTATTTCATTCCCCCACTATCCATGTCGGCCTGGAGGGGGAATAGTAATTAAAACGGCCCGGACTTGTGCGGCAGCAGGATTAGCCATATACTGGCTGTGTCCTGCGTCCAAGTCTCCGGCGCCGTTCTCTCTCGTACGCCCTGGGCTCCCCGCCTCAGCATCATGCTCCCGTGCATGGCAGTACAGAAAAATCACTACTGCACATGCCAACACGAACCTAGTCAGGGCCATGCATGCGCAGCAGCCTGCAACCGGCCTCGATTGGCCAGCTTTCAGGGGTCACTGCTGCAAACTGGAGGGTAGCAGAAGGACGGCACAGGGTGACTGCAGGGGGCTGAAAGAAGCCCAAGATATGTTGAACTGTGGTGTTTTTTTGTTTTTTTTCAGGCTTAAATTTAAGATTCCCTGTAACCCTCACAGTGAGATTAATAAAAAAAAAAAAAAAAAAGGAACCCAACCTAGTTATTTGTAGAAGTGGGCCTGTACATTCATGTGTATAATTTCATGTCACTTCACGTGCTCTTGAATGTTTTACTTCCCCAAAAAATGCCCTATTGTAACCTTTTTTATAATGAATTTTGAGTTTGCATGGTTGCAGAAATGAATTCTTTGTTCTCATTTGCAGGTAGACTCTTTTTGGTTTCCTGAACGTTTTTAAACCTGAGGGCCGTACAAGAACATTCAGTGGAAAGTGGGAGAGGTAGGTGTGCTTCATATCATCTTTGCATGAGGAAGAGAGATCTGTGTCCTGATTTCACTTTGCCTGTATAGTAATCAGAGCAGCAGCAATCTAGCAATACATTATACATATATATTCTTCTTTCTCTGTGCATTTGTAATTCACATTGTAAAATATTTTCTTTAGTACATCTAAATGTATTGTTAATATTAGGTTAGGGGAGTGGATGCTGTATAACATAATCGCCAATGGGATTTAGTACGCTGCGTTGTGATTGGTTGTCATTTATTCTTGCAGTATGCACAACATTGGTACTCAATGAACTGACTGGCACAATTATGTCTGAAGTCTCAACCAAACATACACTGGCATTCAGGGTGCACTCGCAAGTCTTCTTTTTAAGCTCAGTTTCTTTGATCTAAAATCCCCTCTGATTGCTGTGTGTGTGTACACTTGCCACTTGCATTGCATATAATGTACTAGGCCCATATTAGTCATACAACAGAATCTCATCTGGAATTTTTAAGTCAAACGTTCATTTTTGTACCAGCTGTATCACAGACACTAATTGCTCATAAGGAAGTCCCTGTACTTAAAGGAGAACTGTAAGGGGAAACATTTTTTTTTTTAACTTACCTGGGGCTCCTACCTGCCCCAGACGTTCCGTGTCGGGATAAAACAATTGTCCGGTCCTCCGCCTCAGCTCATTTCCGAATATTGTGACTTTAATGTCTCGGGGCACTGCGCCTGCGCGGCAGTACATGTACTGCCTGCGCAGGACGCTCCCGGTGACGTGACCGAGAGCACGTGTGGCCAGGGCCATGCAGGTGCAGTGGTCCATGACATTAAAGCTACACACGCACTACTGTCGGCTGAACGTCCGACCAGCGGGAGGGTCTGACGGACCCGTCGTTGCTGGATGTAGTGCGTGAACGCACCTTAAGGCGGCTTTTCTCCAAACTAAATAAGCCCAGTTTATCAAACCTTTCCTGGTTAGTGAGACCTTTCATTCCTCTAATCCGTTTTGAGGCTCCTCACTGCACATGCTCCAAAAATGCAATGTCCCTCTTGTTATGCACTGCCCAGAACTGAATTCCATATTAAACATGTGGCCTCCCAAGTTTGAGGTTTCCATGTGTATTCCTTTTATTTTGTTTGGTGCTAGACCGCTGGTATAACCAAAATGCATGACTTTTTTTCAACATTGAATTTCATCTGCCATTTATGTGCCTATATAGCCATCCTATCCAGATCCTTCTGCAATATGTTACTGTCTTATTTATATAGTACCGACATATTACGCAGCGATATACAGAGTTTATTGTCTTGTGATTAACTTTCCCTCAAAGGATCTCACAATCTAGTCGCTACCATAGTCCTATGTCTATGTATGTATCATGTAGTGTATGTATTGTTATCTAGGGCCAATTTATGGGGAAGACAATTAACTTATCTGTATGTGTTTGGGATGTGGGAGTAAACCGGGGTGCCCAGAGGAAACCCACGCAGATGCAGGGAGAACATACAAACTCCTTGCAGATGTTGCCCTGGTTGGGATTCGAACCAGGGCCCTGATGCCGCAAGGCAAGAGCGCTAACCACTACGCCACCATGCTTCCCGAGTGTCTGTTTTCCTGAGAGATAATTCTAAACCATTTATCACCTGCAAAAATAGCAACATTACTTTCTACGTCATCTACTAGTGCACACAGCACTGGAATGTTTGGAATGCATGCGCTATCGAATGTTTGTGTCTCTGAAGGTCTAATAAACTTATATTGGATCCTCTGCAGCTCCTTTTTTGGATTTGTGCCTTTAGCAGGTGTATTTAACAAGGCTTCCTTCCTGGCAGCTTCTTTTCAAATAGCCATTCCAACTTCATCATTCCGGTGTGGTGAAGCAGAATGGAACTTCAGTTTAGCTCTGGAAACTCCCAGACATTAATGGCTAAACTGAAAGTCCTCTTTTCCAGACAATGACTGAATGTTATGACACTGTGACTTGCAGCTTAGCTTCTGTTAACTGGTTATTAATGTGTGCTTAGTCCGTGTTTGGGAAAGTGACCGGTTCAATTTGTAGACACAAATTTTAAAGCGGAACTGAAGATCATTTTAAAACACAGTTTCCCTGGGCCTTCTGCAAGCCCCAAGCAGCGGTCCTGTCCCGCGCCAGTCCTCGATGATCCTCCGTTCTCCCGCCGCCGCTCCGTTCCATTCCTCGACTTGTAAGTCGAGGCCTGCGCAGCCCTGCCAAGCGTATCATTTTACGCGTTCCTGTCTGCAATTGCGGACTGGAACGCGAAGGATACGTGTGGCCAGAGCCGCGCAGTGGCCCGGCAGCAAAACTGAAAGTAGCTGGCTGCGCGAGAGTAGAGGATTATGGAGGACCGGCGCGGGACAGGACGGCTGCTGGGGGCTTGGTGTAGCCCCAGGTTAGTAAAACTGTTTGTTTTAAAATTATCTTCAGTTCCGCTTTAAGCTCAGAAGTATAAGTAAGCAATGTAAGATCAATACACATGTTGAAATATGTGCCCCATGCATGCATATACGGATTCTATTTTAAGAAAAGCTAACCGCAAACCTGTTTGCGTTCTCTGTGAATTGCCATGTGTTTCCTGTTAATGCTGTTAGGCTGCATTTCCACTTGTGCGGTGCAAATCGTCGCAGTAAAAATTCGCATGCGGATGCATGCGGGTCTGTGCGAAATTCGCATGGATGACGCTGTATGCGAATTTAACCATGGCAGTGCTGGTGTGCTTTTCCATTGTTTCTATGCGAATTTGCATGAAAATTCGCATACCCAAACCTCATGCGAATATCCTATTAAATACATTGTATGCGTTTCGCATAGCGGTATGCGGATGCAAATTCTGATGGCACTGCCATGCGAATTTTTTCTGCACAGAAAAACGCAAAGGAATCCTGACAAGTGGAAACAGTCCCATTCACTTGTATTGCTATGCGAATTTGCATGCGAAAAACGCATGCGAATTCGTGATAGTGGAAATGAGCCCTAAGATATTTCCATTGGCCTGCATCTGTTAGAAGGTATAGGACATTTTAGAAGTATGAAGGCTCGGAGGTGTGCTGTTAAGGGCCAGTTCACATCGGCACTTGCACTTTGTTAGCAGCTGGCCACGGCACTCATCGTTTGCGTGCTGTCCATTCAAGTGAATGGGCCGTGCTGGCACTTTAGTTTCCGGTCATTTTTATTCCTATTTTTTCCCGTCGTTTAGCTGACCCTGGAAGCAACAGGTTGCTTATCTCCATGCCTCAATGTTCCCCTGTGGGGGTGAAAAAAGCAGATTGCTGTCAAATGCTTTTCTACACGCTTGCAGAAAAGCTTATGACCAAGATGCCACCAGAAGTATCTGTGACGCTGCCCTTAACCTCCCTGGTGGTAAGCCCGACACAGTGTCGGGCTAGCCGCCGCAGGGGATCACATCGCCCCAGGAGGATTTTTTAAACGGTACAATTTTTCATTAAATGCGATCTTTCGATGCGATTTGAACGATCGTAACTAATCAGAAGGCAATTATCGATCACATTTACTGACCGATTCTTTCTTCAAATTCGCTCATAAAATCCAACTTTTGGATCAATGTTGGCCTATTTAGCAATCGACCAAAGAATAGTTATTGATTTGCCTTCATAAACTGCAAATTTTCAGTACAATTCGATCGTAAAAATCGCATTTGGTGAAAAAATTGTACTGTTAACCACTAAAGAGACACTGAAGTGAAAAAAAAAATATTATGATTTGTATGTGTAGTACAGCTAAGAAATAAAACATTAAGATCAGATACATCAGTCTAATTGTTTCCAGTACAGGAAGAGTTAAGAAACTCCATTTGTTATCTCTATGCAAAAAAAACATTAAGCTCTACGACTTTTAAAGTCGTGGAGAGGGCTGTTTTCTGACTTTGATTATCTCAACTGTTATTGAACTATTTACTTTTCTCTAATTGTCATCCGGGACAACCTGAGATCCGGCCCCGCCCAGGATCTGTGGAAACACAAATCCAAGAAGATTAAAAGCCCCCTCTCTCCCTCCATCCTCAGTTCATCTGTGTTTCCGCCACGGAAACACCTAGGAAGCAAAGCTCCCATTTTTTTGTTTTTCTATGGACTCACCGGAGGGTGAGTGTGATGTAGCAGGAGGTTTGGGCAGTTCTTAGCGGACAGCAGGAGGCAACGCGGACTGCAGACCTTCTGGAGCGGTGTTCGGCTTCCGCGTGGTGTATAGCCGTTACGCTGCGCCTCCTCCATCAGACGCCGGCTCTGCAAGGCGCATCCGAGCAGCTGATTAGACGCTGGGTGAGGTCAGACGTCGCGTGGCGTCTGACGTGGGCGTGGAGGAGGATCTTTGGAGAGCCAGGAAGTAAAACAGCGTGCTCCTGGCGTCTCCGATCAGACCTGCAAGCGGCGGTGAGATGTCGCAGTCTCAGAGGGGAGAGCAGCCTCAGCAGCAGCGTGAAGCGGAGGCAGCGGGCTCTGCTCCCAGATCCTCTTCGCAGGTCCTGCCATCAGGGGCCAGTGGGGTAAGCCTCCAGTTGGAGGATACGTTTTTTTCCTACTACCACATTTGGCATTTGAATGTATAGGATGGCATCTCAGTACCCTGTCTTTTGTTGTTTTGTATTTACAGACAAGATCTGAGCCTAAAACTACTACTACTACATCCAACCAGCCTAAATACAAGAGATGTAGCTTATGTAATAGTAAAATAGCCTTAGAAGCTCCAAGAAACTTATGTCAGGCTTGTATAGATGCTATTGTGGCCTCCCAGACTCCCAATATCCTAAAGGAAGTCATGGACACTGTTAACAAGAATATGCAGGAAACGTTAGAAAAATTTAAGGAGTCCCTTGTGCAGCCAATTAATGATTCTCTGCCGGGACCCTCTTCCGGTGCTCCTTCCCATCACTCCTTTTCTGATATTTTTGGAGCTGACGAGGAAGAGGAGGGAGAAGAGGAAGGGGAGGAAGTGTCAGTATCCCAGGAGGAGGGAGAGCAGCCTCAGTCAGGGGGTTCAGAAGGGGAGGATAGGATAAGAACTCCTAGATTTTTATTTTCCCCCGATGAATCTTCTGAGTTACTTAAGGCAGTATACACCACGGAACAGATCAAAGAATCGGTTCCGGAAATTACCCCTCAGGATCAGGTGTATCTTGGATTGGGTCAGTCCTCGGGCAGAGTTTTTCCTATCCACAAAACTTTACAGGATATTATTACTTCCCAGTGGCAAAGTCCTGAGAGGCCGCTGTTTATTCCCAAGTCAGCAAAGAGAAAGTATCCCTTTTCTCAGTCAGAAATGGACAGATGGACTAAATGTCCTAAACTAGACGCATCCCTGTCTCAATATTCTAAGTACTCGGATCTATCCTTTGAGGACGCAGGTGTCCTTAAGGATGTTATGGATAAGAAAATTGATGCGCTTCTCAAAAAAGCTTGGGAATCGGCTGCCTTTGGATTCATCCCAGGTATTTCAGCCACCTGCATTTCCCGAAACCTTAGAATTTGGATGGATAATCTTATTGATCAGATTTCTAAGGGTGTTCCAATTAAGGATTATGCGGCTTCTTTGCCGGTGGTTCTTAAAGAAAAGCTGAACTGAAAATTAAAAGTCAAAATAAGCATACACAAGTCATACTTACCTTCCATGTAGTCTACTCCTCAGTGTCTTTCTCCTTTCCCGCATCCTGTTTGTTCACTGTGATCAAGGGAATTTTCTGTCCTCCATTTTGAAAATGGCCATTACCCATAATAGCTTTCTGGTCAGTACACAGTTAAACTGTAACATCGCCCACTTGAGCCATAGGGAAACATGGACATTACCTGGCACATCAGTTTTCCTCTCAGCTATAACTGACAGCAACTGATATTTTACTGACAGCAACTGATATATTTCAGATCTGACAAAATATTGTCAGAACTGGAAGGGATTATTATCAGAAGAAAATGGTGAGCTTCTGAAAGGAACTGATGGCAAGGTAACTATGTAATGTTCATTTGAAGTTACCTCATGTGTTTATTTTAAATATTTTTACTCAGTACAGGTTCTCTTTAAAGCCGTCGCTTTTTTTAGCAGATGCGGTTACGGAACTGATTCGGGTGTCGGCGCGTACAACGGCTCTCGTTAACTCGGCTAGGAGGGCAGTGTGGCTGAAGACCTGGGAAGGGGACCAGACCTCAAAGAACAGATTATGTTCTATTCCTTTTGAGGGTAATCTCTTGTTTGGGTCTGGTCTGGAGGATGTGTTATCCCGTTCAGCAGAAAAAGGGAAGCAATTTCCTAACAAAAAGAAAAGTTTTAAGGGGAAAAGACCCTTTGTCCCCAAGAAACAGGACTCTAACCTTCCAAAAAATAGGAATGTGCAGAGGAAATGGTCCTTTCCCAGGGGGAAAGGTAAAAGGGGGTTCACACTCGGGAAGACGGAGCCCCCCAAGCCGAGTAAATGACGATTTACCAGTAGGAGGGAGGCTAATTTATTTTCGGACCGAATGGGAGAAGTTAGATCCCGATCCTTTTGTTTTTCAGATTATCAAGATAGGTTATCGTCTTCAGTTTTTAAGCCCCCCTCCACAAAGAAAATTTGTGAATCCTATTCCAAGAGACCCAGAAAAAGCCAGAGGTCTGGAGATAGAAATTCTGAAACTTTTAGAGAAAAAAGTTATAATTCCAGTACCCCAGGAAGAAGTATTCCAGGGTTACTATTCCCATGTCTTTCTAGTAAAGAAAGCGAATGGAGAATTCAGATTCATTCTGAATCTGAAGTCTCTCAACCCATTCCTGACATACAAGAGGTTCAGGATGGAAAGCATTTATTCGGTGAGAGCTCTATTACAGGGCATGGAATATTTTGTGTCAATAGATCTTTGCGACGCATATCTGCACATTCCCATTTTTTCCAGCCATCAAAGATTTTTGAGGTTCGCAATCAGGTCTCATTGCCAGATTCGACATTTCCAATTTCAGGCCCTTCCCTTTGGGATAGCTTCGGCACCCCGAATATTCACAAAAGTATTAGCAGAGGTCATGAAGATTTTGAGATTGCAGGGAATAGCGATTGTCCCGTACCTGGACGATCTCCTGGTGTTTGCAGAAACAGAGGCTCTGACAAGAGCTCACAGAGATACAGTGATTTCTCTTTTATCCCAGGTGGGATGGATAATAAATTACGAGAAATCAGCCCTGAACCCAGTACAGGAGATTATGTTTTTGGGGTACAGGATAAATTCTATAGAGAGGAAGATCTACTTACCACCCGAGAAAATTGTAAAGATCCAAAGGGAAGTAGATCTGTTATGCAGTCAGCAGAGGAGTTCCCTCCGCCAGATCATGCGAGTTCTAGGGTTGTTCTCTGCATCCATCCCGGCAGTCACCTGGGCCCAACACCACGGCAGAGATCTCCAGTCTCTGCTTTTAGCGAATTGGGACGGGTCCAAACATTCCCTGGACTTACAGATATCTATCCCAGAGGAAGTGAGGTCCAGTCGGGTCTGGTGGTTGGACTCTCAGAATCTAACCAAAGGACGTCTTTGGAGACAGGAGGAACCAATAAAAATTTTTACAGACGCAAGCTCTTGGGGATGGGGCGCAACAGTGTTGGGCCATCATGCTCAGGGGCATTGGACGCAGCAAATTGCAAAGAAATCGTCCAACTTCAGAGAGTTACTGGCAGTGCAACAAGCACTTCTATCTTTTCTATCCCTGATAGAAGGAAAGCACGTGTTAATTTTTTCCGACAACATCACGACGGTGGCTTATCTTTCGAAACAGGGAGGCACGAGATCAGTCGAACTCATGCGCCTATGCTCGGAGACTCTAGACTGGATAGAACCTCGGATTCTATCTTTGTCTGCTATCCACATAAAGGGGACTCTCAACGTAGAGGCAGATTTTTTAAGTCGTCATCAGGTGAATCAGTCAGAATGGGAACTTCATCCGGAAGTTTTCCAGATGGTGACAGACAAATTCGGTATCCCAGAGGTAGACCTCTTTGCATCCCCAACGAATGCAAAGGCGGAACAATTTTTCTCCCTGCACAAGTGCCAGAGATCTCTGGGGTTAGACGCCCTCAGCCTCCCTTGGGACTTCAACCTTTCCTATGCATTTCCTCCAACAGTGCTGCTGCCTCAGGTGTTGGGGAAATTTCAAAGGGAGGGAGGGAACATGATCCTGATAGCTCCACTATGGCCAAAACGGCCATGGTATGCGACCCTGCGGAGGTGGTCGGTGGGTCCACCCTTTCTTCTGCCAGCTCAGCCGGATCTGCTAATCCAGGGCCCTCTCATCCACCCCAGGCCACAGTTATTCAAACTGGCCGCCTGGATCCTGAAAGGGTAATCTTGAGGAATAAGGGTCTTTCAGAGAAGGTAATTGACACTTATGAAATGTAGAAAGCCGGTAATTCAGAAGATATACCGAAAGGTTTGGAAAGTTTATCTAGCCTGGTGTGGAACTAGAACTAGAAATCAGAATCTGACTAGTTCAGTTTTAGAGTTTCTTCAGGAAGGGTCAGACATGAAGTTGGCACTTAGTACCCTTAAGGTTCAATGTTCAGCACTTTCGATACTATTGGACAGGCATCTAGCGCAGGAGGACTTGGTAAAAAATTTCTTCAAAGCATTACAGAGATCTACACCAGTTAGACAGAAAGTATTTCCGCAGTGGGATTTGTCCTTGGTTCTCAAGAGTCTAACAAAGGCGCCCTTCGAACCCATTGAGGAGATTGAGATGAAATTTCTTACCTTGAAATTGGCATTTCTTATCGCAATTACATCAGCTAGACGTATAAGTGATTTACAGGCATTATCTATCAAAGATCCTTTTCTAATTATTTGCCCTGATAGTGTCAGGCTCAGAATAGATCCAACCTATCTTCCTAAGGTAGTCTCTGAGTTTCATAGGTCTCAGGAGATTATTCTTCCTTCTTTTTGTGTTAACCCTTCTGGACATAGGGAGGAAGAGTTCCACTGTTTGGACGTAAAGAGATCTCTGCTAGTATATCTTTCGAAATCAAGAGAATTTAGGAGGTCAAGTAGCCTATTTGTCTTATTTTCGGGTAAAAATAAGGGGCAGCAGGCATCCAGACAAACCATTGCTAGATGGATTAGGCAAACCATATCTATATCATATGAAGGTAGTAACTGTCCCTTACCACCTAATATTAAGGCTCATTCAACCCGTTCTCTGTCAACATCCTGGGCGGAAAGAGCAGGAGCCACCATTCAACAAATTTGTCAAGCGGCAACATGGGCGAGTGCATCAACTTTTATCAAGCACTACAGAGTGGATGTACTGTCTCAGCAAGATCAATCGTTTGGCAGAAAGGTGCTCCAGGCGGTGGTCCCTCCCTAGGTTAGTCTTTTCTGATTATAAAGACTTTCTTGTTTATCTCTCAGGTTGTCCCGGATGACAATTAGAGAAAGACTCCTATTAGACCTACCGGTAATGGAGTTTCTGATTGTCATCCGGGACAAACATTATAACCCTTTCCCTATCTCGACTGCGCACCTTTCTTTTTTCAGTTAAGATCACTGGGATCTAGTACATTCACCTTTTGGTGTTTAATGTTTTCCTTCATCTGGGTGTTTCTAGTCTTGTATACTTTCAGACGCACTGAGGATGGAGGGAGGGCGGGGGCTTTTAATCTTCTTGGATTTGTGTTTCCACAGATCCTGGGCGGGGCCGGATCTCAGGTTGTCCCGGATGACAATCAGAAACTCCATTACCGGTAGGTCTAATAGGAGTCTTTTTCTCTGCCAGAGGAGAGGTCATTGGTTCACAGACTGCTCTGAAAGAATAATTTTGAATGCTGAGTGTTGTGTAATCTGAACATATTATAGAATGATGCAATGTTAGAAATAACACTATATTCCTTAAAAAAAATATGGGAATATTTTATTTGCTGCTACTCTTCTAGTAATTATTCCTTGTACACAACCAAATCATTATATCATATATTTTTTTCGCTTCAGTGTCTCTTTAAGCACCACCAGTTTGTTACTAAATGAGGCACATGTGGTATCATTTTAATCGTGACTAGTTGTAGAATACATTTTGGTGTGTCTTAAAGCTTGGACACGTCCCATAAAACATGGTTGGGGACAAACTCAATCCAACATAGAAAAGTAATTTTCAAAATTATGATCAAATTTGGGAAAGTCTTAGCAAAACTACAAGAGACATGTGGTAACATTTTAACCCTGATAAGTTGTACAATGGAGTTTAGAAAGTTTTAGGGTTGAGGCCCATGTCTTGTGTATTCTTTTTAGTCACAAACTGAATCAAAAGCAATTACATTTTCGCATATGCTGTACCAAAATAAAATGAAAACGAAGTGACAGAATATAAAAGAAAAAATATGTATTGTTACCTTAAGAACTTGGCTTTTTAAATATGTATACCATGAGGGTATATTACTGTTATTCTTGCAAATAAGGTCTCGTAATCAATCGATGGTGTACAATGAGAAATCACAAAACAGAAAAAAGGCACCTTTATTTCCAAATATAATATTGTCACCATACATTGTGCTAGGAACATAATGTTGTAATTACCGGGATGGATAAGCAAATACAATTTGTGGGTTTAACTTGTACTTGGCACTGTTTGTTGTAAAGCTGCAATGGCTGTAAGCTTAGCATTTTAAACGTTGGTAGATCTCCTGGCCTCTATGAATTTTAAAGTAGCTTGCGAGCGGAAAAAGTGTGGGCACCCCTGCCCTAGAGCAGCCGCACTCGCATCCATGTGGGCTGCCCAGCTGCGGCAAGCTTTAGCGGCCGTATTGTGTGGGGTAGGGTCTGTACCCAAAGAGGGAGACCAGGCAGAATGAAACAGAGGGCGCAGCTGGCGTCCTCCATGTATAAATAATGTGGTCAGGTGTTTAACTTTTTTTTTTCCGTTTTTGTCCTCGGAAGTTCTTTAACCACTTCAGGACCACAGTCTTTTCGCCCCTTAAGGACCAGAGCCTTTTTCTCCATTCAGACCACTGCAGCTTTCACGGTTTATTGCTCGGTCATACAACCTACCACCTAAATGAATTTTACCTCCTTTTCTTGTCACTAATACAGCTTTCTTTTGCTGCTATTTGTTTGCTGCTGCGAGTTTTAGTTTTTATTATATTCATCAAAAAAGACATGAATTTTGGCAAAAAAATGACTTTTTTAACTTGCTGTGCTGACATTTTTCAAATAAAGTAAAATTTCCTATACATTTGAGCGCGAAAGTTATTCTGCTACATGTCTTTGATAAAAAAAAAACCATTCAGTGTATATTTATTGGATTGGGTAAAAGTTATAGCGTTTACAAACTATGGTGCCAAAAGTGAATTTTCCCATTTTCAAGCATCTCTGACTTTTCTGCGCACCTGTCAGGTTTCATGAGGGGCTAAAATTCCAGGATAGTACAAATACCCCCCAAATGACCCCATTTTGGAAAGAAGACATCCCAAAGTATTCAGTGAGAGGCATGGTGAGTTCATAGAAGATTTTATTTTTTGTCACAAGTTAGCGGAAAATGACACTTTCTGACAAAAAAAAGAAAAAAAAAAAGTTTCCATTTCTTCTAACTTGCGACAAAAAAAAATGAAATCTGCCACAGACTCACTATGCTCCTCTCTGAATACCTTGAAGTGTCTACTTTCCAAAATGGGGTCATTTGTGGGGTGTGTTCACTGTCCTGGCATTTTGGGGGGTGTTTAATTGTAAGCACCCCTGTAAAGCCTAAAGATGCTCATTGGACTTTTGGCCCCTTAGCGCAGTTAGGCTGTAAAAAAGTGCCACACATGTGGTATTGCCATACTCAGGAGAAGTAGTATAATGTGTTTTGGGGTGTATTTTTACACATACCCATGCTGGGTGGGAGAAATATCTCCGTAAATGACAATTGTTTAATTTTTTTTACACACAATTGTCTATTTATAGAGATATTTCTCCCACTCAGCATGGGTATGTGTAAAAATACACCCCAAAACAGATTATACTACTTCTCCTGAGTACGGCGATACCACATGTGTGGCACTTTTTTGCACCCTAACTGCGCTAAGGGGCCCAAAGTTCAATGAGTACCTTTAGGATTTCACAGGTCATTTTGAGAAATTTCGTTTCAAGACTACTCCTCACGGTTTAGGGCCCCTAAAATGCCAGGACAGTATAGGAACCCCACAAATTACCCCATTTTAGAAAGAAGACACCCCAAGGTATTCCGTTAGGAGGATGGTGAGTTCATAGAAGATTTTTTTTTTTTGTCACAAGTTAGCGGAAATTGATTTTAATTGTTTTTTTTCACAAAGTGTCATTTTCCGCTAACTTGTGACAAAAAATAAAATCTTCTATGAACTCACCATACTCCTAACGGAATACCTTGGGGTGTCTTCTTTCTAAAATGGGGTCATTTGTGGGGTTCCTATACTGCCCTGGCATTTTAGGGGCCCTAAACCGTGAGGAGTAGTCTTGAAACCAAATGTCGCAAAATGACCTGTGAAATCCTAAAGGTACTCATTGGACTTTGGGCCTCTTAGCGCACTTAGGGTGCAAAAAAGTGCCACACATGTGGTACCGCCGTACTCAGGAGAAGTAGTATAATGTGTTTTGGGGTGTATTTTTACACATACCCATGCTGGGTGGGAGAAATATCTCTGTAAATGACAATTGTTTGATTTTTTTTTACACACAATTGTCCATTTACAGAGAGATTTCTCCCACCCAGCATGGGTATGTGTAAAAATACACCCCAAAACACAATATACTACTACTTCTGAGTACGGCGATACCACATGTGTGACACTTTTTTGCAACCTAGGTGCGCTAAGGGGCCTAACGTCCTATTCACAGGTCATTTTGAGGCATTTGGATTCTAGACTACTGCTCACGGTTTAGGGCCCCTAAAATGCCAGGGCAGTATAGGAACCCCACAAGTGACCCCATTTTAGAAAGAAGACACCCCAAGGTATTCTGTTAGGAGTATGGTGAGTTCATAGAAGATTTTTTTTTTTGTCACAAGTTAGCGGAAAATGACACTTTGTGAAAAAAAAAAACAATACATATCAATTTCCGCTAACTTGTGACAAAAAATAAAATCTTCTATGAACTTATCATACACCTAACAGAATACCTTGGGTGTCTTCTTTCTAAAATGGGGTCACTTGTGGGGTTCCTATACTGCCCTGGCATTTTAGGGGCCCTAAACCGTGAGGAGTAGTCTTGAACCCAAATGTCTCAAAATGACCTGTGAAATCCTAAAGGTACTCATTGGACTTTGGGCCCCTTAGCACAGTTAGGCTGCAAAAAAGTGTCACACATGTGGTATCGCCGTACTCAGAAGAAGTAGTATAATGTGTTTTGTGGTGTATTTTTACATATAACCATGCTGGGTGGGAGAAATATCTCTGTAAATGACACATTTTTGATTTTTTTTACACACAATTGTCCATTTACAGAGAGATTTCTCCCACCCAGCATGGATATGTGTAAAAATACACCACAAAACACATTATACTACTTCTCCTGAGTATGGCGATACCACATGTGTGACACTTTTTTGCAGCCTAGGTGCGCTAAGGGGCCCAACGTCCTATTCACAGGTCATTTTGAGGCATTTGTTTTCTAGACTACTCCTCACGGTTTAGGGCCCCTAAAATGCCAGGGCAGTATAGGAACCCCACAAGTGACCCCATTTTAGAAAGAAGACACCCCAAGGTATTCCGTTAGGGGTATGGTGAGTTCATAGAAGATTTTATTTTTTGTCACAAGTTAGTGAAAAATGACACTTTGTGAAAAAAACAATAAAAATCCAATTTCCGCTAACTTTTGACAAAAAATAAAATCTTCTATGAACTCATCATACACCTAACAGAATACCTTGGGGTGTCTTCTTTCTAAAATGGGGTCACTTGTGGGGTTCCTATACTGCCCTGGCATTTTACGGGCCCAAAACTGTGAGTAGTCTGGAAACCAAATTTCTCAAAATGACTGTTCAGGGGTATAAGCATCTGCAAATTTTGATGACAGGTGGTCTATGAGGGGGCAAATTTTGTGGAACCTTTCATAAGCAGGGTGGCCTCTTAGATGACAGGATGTTTTGGGCCTGATCTGATGGATAGGAGTGCTAGGGGGGTGACAGGAGGTGATTGATGGGTGTCTCAGGGGGCGGTTAGAGGGGAAAATAGATGCAATCAATGCACTGGGGAGGTGATCGGAAGGGGGTCTGAGGGGGATCTGAGGGTTTGGCCGAGTGATCAGGAGCCCACACAGGGCAAATTAGGGCCTGATCTGATGGGTAGGTGTGCTAGGGGGTGACAGGAGGTGATTGATGGGTTTCTCAAGGTGTGATTAGAGGGGGGAAATAGATGCAAGCAATGCACTAGCGAGGTGATCAGGGCTGGGGTCTGAGGACGTTCTGAGGTGTGGGCGGGTGATTGGGTGCCCGCAAGGGGCAGATTAGGGTCTAATCTGATGGGTAACCGTGACAGGTGGTGATAGGGGGTGATTGATGGGTAATTAGTGGGTGTTTAGAGGAGAGAAGAGATGTAAACACTGCACTTGGGAGGTGATCTGATGTCGGATCTGCGGGCGATCTATTGGTGTGGGTGGGTGATCAGATTGCCCGCAAGGGGCAGGTTAGGGGCTGATTGATGGGTGGCAGTGACAGGGGGTGATTGATGGGTGGCAGTGACAGGGGGTGATTGATGGGTGGCAGTGACAGGGGGTGATTGATGGGTGGCAGTGACAGGGGGTGATTGATGGGTGGCAGTGACAGGGGGTGATTGATAGGTGATTGACAGGTGATCAGTGGGTTATTACAGGGAATAACAGATGTAAATATTGCACTGGCGAATTGATAAGGGGGGGTCTGAGGGCAATCTGAGCGTGTGGGCGGGTGATTGGGTGCCCGCAAGGGGCAGATTAGGGTCTAATCTGATGGGTAACAGTGACAGGTGGTGATAGGGGGTGATTGATGGGTAATTAGTGGGTGTTTAGAGGAGAGAAGAGATGTATACACTGCACTTGGGAGGTGATCTGATGTCGGATCTGCGGGCGATCTATTGGTGTGGGTGGGTGATCAGATTGCCCGCAAGGGGCAGGTTAGGGGCTGATTGATGGGTGGCAGTGACAGGGGGTGATTGATGGGTGGCAGTGACAGGGGGTGATTGATAGGTGATTGACAGGTGATCAGTGGGTTATTACAGGGAATAACAGATGTAAATATTGCACTGGCGAATTGATAAGGGGGGGTCTGAGGGCAATCTGAGCGTGTGGGCGGGTGATTGGGTGCCCGCAAGGGGTAGATTAGGGTCTAATCTGATGGGTAACAGTGACAGGTGGTGATAGGGGGTGATTGATGGGTGATTGATGGGTAATTAGTGGGTGTTTAGAGGAGAGAATAGATGTAAACAATGGATTTGGGAGGTGATCTGATGTCGGATCTGCGGGCGATCTATTGGTGTGGGGGGGTGATCAGATTGCCCGCAAGGGGCAGGTTAGGGGCTGATTGATGGGTGGCAGTGACAGGGGGTGATTGACGGGTGATTGACAGGTGATTGACAGGTGATTGACAGGTGATCAGGGGGGATAGATGCATATAGTACACGGGGGGGGGGGGTCTGGGGGGGGGGGGTCTGGGGAGAATCTGAGGGGTGGGGGGTGATCAGGAGGGGGCAGTGGGCAGGGGGGGGGGATAAAAAAAAAAAATAGCGTTGACAGATAGTGACAGGGAGTGATTGATGGGTGATTAGGGGGGTGACTGGGTGCAAACAGTGGTCTGGGGGGTGGGCAGGGGGGGGTCTGAGGGGTGCTGTGGGCGATCAGGGGGCAGGGGGGGGGAAATCAGTGTGCTTGGGTGCAGACTAGGGTGGCTGCAGCCTGCCCTGGTGGTCCCTCGGACACTGGGACCACCAGGGCAGGAGGCAGCCAGTATAATAGGCTTTGTATACATTACAAAGCCTATTATACATATGTGCAGCGGCGATCCGGGTGGTAGTAACCCGCCGGCGCTTCCGAACGGCCGGCGGGTTACTACGAGCGGTGGGCGGAGCCAGTCCCCGGCGGCTGATCGCGTCACGAATGACGCGATCGCCGCATAGCCACTCCCGCAGCCGCCCCCGCCGATGGGCGTATTGCGGTCGTTTGGGCCCGGACTTTGCCGCCGCCCATCGGCTGGGGGCGGTCCTCAAGTGGTTAATGGGCACCTTTAGACAAATGCTAGCATTTAACCTTAGCGCTAGTTGCAACGGAATCCGACCTCGTGGGTCAGCTTGGTAGGTTTACAGAAAGTAGGTATTCTTATCTGTAACACCTCATCTCTCCCAATTGTAAATAACAGGTTGTGGAGGACTTCATTGTGCATGGAGAGGTCCACAGCTGGAGCAAGCAAAGCTATGGAAGGGATTTTTCAATTTTTTTAAAAAGACCTTAATCATCTACATTTATCAACTTGATTGCTTTGAATTTGTCTTGTTCAATTTTGGGTTTCAATATACTTTAACCCTGAAAAAAGATAATTGGGAAGAAAATATGGAAAGCTGAAGGAATGGGTTGGAGTTTTGTTGCCAATATAGTTTTGAATTGATGTAGGTATTCTGCATTTTTGCTAATCTTCATTTGCATATATATGCAGACATTCCTCACAACATTTTATAAATACAAGTAATTGTAGGGTAGGCCGATTGATCCTCTGTTTTTTTTTTTTTTTTTTTTTTTTATATAAACATGGACATGTATGTACTGTAAAAGAAAACCTCCTATCCTCCATAATGCATTCACTTTGTACATGAACAATTTTTCAACCGTTATTTTTTACATTCTAATATTTTTTTATGTGTGACCAGCATTAGTGGATATTCTAGTGTATTTAGAGCACATCAATGCAATTTCCTCCCCACACTTTTTGGCTGCGACAGAGTCCTAGAGCTGTATTTTTAGTTGGACTTTTCACTGTTTTTGAGCTTTCTCAAGACTGCTCTTGTTTCAGTTGTATGAGTAGTGTAGTGAAGGTTTGTTGTCATGTTTATAGCTGAACAGTACTATGCAGAACAAGGTTTCTGTGCGTTGCTATATTGCTTCATTACTGTCCCTTGTTAGCAGTGGAGAGTTTACATTTGCATCTGTGTATAGGTTTGTAGGTTGTTTTGTCCTAACGATTGTTCCTTTTTTTTTTTCCCATGCTGATGTGCCATTTTGTTCTTGCCCTTCTGTATATCGCTTTGCAGGAATTATGCATATTTTAGTAGAGGCATTTAATAAGCTCAAGGGCACATTTTAGACTATAGTAGGTTTCACTCTATATGTTGCCTTTCATACAGTATAATTCTCTGCAGGGTTATTAGTTGACCATGGCAACATTTAGATTTTTTTTTTTTTTTTTTTTTACCACTTCATCCACAGGTCAGTAGATATACGTCCTCTGTGACTTCATCTAAGCCACAGGTCAGTAGAATCTACTGACTTGTACAGAAGCAGTGCTGTGCAGGATTGGGCTTGCTCCTGTGCACATTTCTGGCACTATCTGATGTAGCACTAATTGGTGAACGGGAATATATGTTTCCTGAGCTAATGAGATTGATTTTTACTATTAAAAATACTTTTATTTTCTCATTTCATAGTGAAAAATACACACTGTAGCATTATTTCTGAATCAAATATCTTCACCATAAATTATGACCGAAACATAATCTAAGTTTTGTGATAAGCAGTAAGAATAGCCAAGCAAAATTTGTGTTTTTTATCTACAGTAGCATTTTTTATTTTTAAACTGGAATTGGTAAAACTGAGAAATGTTCTATTTTTTTTCTTTTCCCATTAAAATGAATAGAAAACAAAATTGTTCGAGGGAAAACATGGCATACAATGAAAGCCTAGTTTGTCTTGAAAAAAACAATATATATTTCATTTCTGTGTCATAAGTAGGGATACAGTTATTTCTGATTAAATAAGGACATAGCTAAACTGTCAAAACTGCTCTGGTCAATAAGTGGGAAACAAGGTCTGGATGCAAAGTGGTTAAATGCATTTTTTCTCTTTGTAGAGAAACCTAAAGTCCATCGACTGAAAAATCAATGTCCCAAATGGACAGAGCAGAATGTACAACCAGTTCACCTGCCAGCTTATTGAATTATGGAGAAAGTAGACTATATGAGATATATGCTGCATTATATAGAGTTTTTACAAAACTGTTCTTGTGGTTTTACTTAAATGGTGTGTGATTTAAACTCAGACCTAGGACTCTAGTTATTATAAACGCTCCATTTTGAAAGCTCACACAACCTTGTAATAGCTGTTGAGATGGTGCCTTTGCAGCACTGTGAAACGTGGAACATATTTTTCTTGACTAGAACTGTTGTCATGGAGATCTTGAACCTGCAAGACCTTTATCTGTCAATTAAACACCTCTGCATGGCACATTCCCCTACAGCTCTTTGGGTGAGAACAACTTACATATTCATTTCCAAAAGTCATGGGGAGGGTACTTTGTCTCCACAAATGGAAGCACTGTAAGTAAACGCAGCTTGCACATCCCACAAATTGGTATAATAACTCAATGCTGCTTACATCATTGACAGTTAAAACAAGAGTGAGAGGAAATAAAGGTGGCTGTGATGTGCTGCTCTGTTGAGTGAGTCGGCCAGAGGTAACCTAGGGTTGATTTCTGGTACTGGGTTTCCCCGAAAATAAGACAGTGTCTTATATTGATTTTTGCACCAAAAGATGTGCTAGAGCGTATTTTCAGGGGATGTCTTCTATTTCTATGACACACAAGTTCCTGTGCTGTGTCCTCCTGCCCTCCCCGCTGTGCTGCCTTTTCCTCTGCAGGATCCACCTCTTGAGTTCCTCTGTGTCCCCCTTGTACCTCTAGTGTCCCCCTCTGTACCGGTGTCCCCTATTCCCTGCTCTTTTGTGTCCTCCTGTTGTCTCCCTCTGTCCTCTGTCCCTCTATGTCCTACTGGTGTCCCCCTCTGTCCACTGTCCTCATGTCCTCCTGGTTTCCCCCATATCCCCCTGCATCCTCTTCTTTCCCCCAGCTTGCCGCTGTGCTCCTGAGATTCAGCCTATGGGTAAGACAGGGCTGTGGAGTCGGTCCAAAAATCCTCCGACTCCTCAGTTTAGGATTCTACCAACTCTGACTCCTCGACTCCGACTCCTCTAATTTGCATATTACAATTTTGTTGATTAAAAGTATGTAACATGAAATTCGTCTCTTAACTGCCAACGCTTAGGAATTTTACAAGACAACTGAAGTGAGAAGGATATGTAGACTACTATATTTATTCCCTTTAGACTAAAACTAGTCCTTGGTAAGAGTACTTGTAAAAGGTACAAACCGGAACAAAGAACATCTATCAGGCCCTAGGCAATGTAACTGTGGGTACATGTAAGAATGATGTGCAGGTACTCTGCAGGGGAATGAGGAGATTGTAAACAGACAACACCTCTGTGTTCAATGTGCACAGCATTCTCAGTGGATTACCTGCAGCTCTGTGGGGAGTGCATATGTAGAGTATAGTACTACTGTGTAACAAAGTAAACCTGAGACAGATGAAATTAAAGTTTTATACATACCTGGGGCTTCCTCCAGCCGCCTTCAGGATAATCAGCCCCTCGTTGTCCTCCTCCACCACCTGGATCTTCTGCTATGAGTCCAGGTACTTGAGTCAGCCGGGCGTAGTGCGCATGCACACACTCCGCCGCCAGGAGCATACTACACCTGTGCAGTACTATTATGCCGCAGGTGCAGAATTTTCCTGGCTGTGGGAGCGGCATGCGGCCGGACAGCGCTGACTGGCTGAATTACCAGGACTCATAGCAGAAGATCCGGGTGGTGGAGGACAGCGAGGGACTGATTAGCCTGAAGGGGGCAGGAGGAAGCCCCAGGTATGTATAAAACTTTACTTTTCATCCGTCTGTTATCCTTTAATCTGTAGTCCCCAAACCAAATTTTAACATATCAAATTATTTGATTTCATCAGCAAAGGGAGTGCATACATTTGCATAAATCAGCATCAGTGCAGAATTACTTCCATCTCATTGACCATCTCTATTAGTGACACGGCTACACATCAGGCTTTATTCTTGCAGCATAGATGTTATTTAGTATATATAAGAGATTCCTGTGTACACATCATATATAGTCACAATCAGATGTGTATATCTGACCTTAAAAATACGGGGACTGCTTTATTGAAGCAGCACAAGTAACTAATTTTGATTGGTTTATTTCATTTTTGTGGACTAAGCACAGCTATTACTGTATATATACTGTATATATACATTATTTTTAATGACTATTATCTGAGAAATAGAACATTTTATCATATTTTCTATTTTAATTACAGTTACAAATTCATTTGGAGTCGGAGTCGGTGCATTTTTTCCCGACTCCGACTCCAGGCACCCAAAATTGCCCGACTCCACGACTCCGACTCCACAGCCCTGGGGTAAGAAGTATGGCAACTTGTGTTTCTGGGCTCCAGTAATAACAATATTTGCCATACTTTTTCCCTTTACTGCTGCTAGGGCTTACTTTTGGGGGATGTCTTAAATTCATGGAAAGTGGGTACTTCCTGTTCTTTGTTTTGTTTATGCCTGGGAGAGTGCTGTCCTATAGGGGGTACCGCTTGGCAGCAAGCAAGCTTTTTCAATTGTAAGATCTTACTTGGATATGAAAGCAACCCTGTAATGAGGAAGGGGTTAAAAACTGGGTACTTTCATTTTCCCCTCAGGTACGCTTTAACCACTTCCCTCAAAATGGACATTTTAAAATGTCCTATTTGTGCACAAATTGGTGCAAATAAGATGCTTTATAAATGGGCATTTTGCTGAAGTGATTGTGCATTCATGAGCACAGGTTCTGTAGAAAGTGCATTTGGATAACCTGGTCAATGTAGTAATGTAAACTTACCGTGCAGTTGGTTGACACATGTATATTGTGAACCTGCCCTCCGACTTACCCCTCTTCTACCTTTTAACTACCTAATGACTGTGTCGCGCCGATGGGCATGAACGCGGCAGCCCCAGGACTGCCTGACGCCAATTTGCATCAAGTCCAGGGGCGGGGTTTTACAGGAGATAGCACGCCGATGCGTGTGCATCTCCGCTCCGCCATTAGTCTCCCAGTGGCTATCGCTGCTAGGAGACTGTTAGACGGCTAAACCGCATCGCTGTACAGTGTAAATAGACAGCGATCTATCGCAGCGCTGTACTGGGGACAGCAGTGTGACACTGGCTGATTGGCTGGCGGGGAAAGGAAGGGAGGGATTAAGAAAAAAAGGTATATTTGAAAAAAAAAATAATTTACAAACTAACATTGGGGGAGCAATCAGAGCCCACCAATAGAAAGTTCTGTTGGTGGGCAGAAAAGGGGTGGGGAATCACTAGTGTGCTGAGTTGTACGACCCTGCAGCGAGCCCTTTAAGCTGCAGTGGCCTAAATTGTAAAAAATCGCCTGGCCACTCGGGGGGTGTAAGCCTGTGGTCTTAAAGAACCTACGGCGGATCTCTGGTAAGAAAACACATACTTGCTAAAGAGGAAAGCCTCTGGATCCTGTAGAAGCTTCCCATGTCCCCCTTATCGGGACCCTCCAGAATATCCAGGCAGTGCACAGGCAGATCTGTGCAGAAGCACGAGCGACTTTGGCTTACTGCCCCCACAGCAATTTGCTTGATACTATGTAGAGACTGCATTAGGCCTGGTTCACATTGCAAGAGCTTTTTTTAGTGCTGATGATTTTCAAAGCTCTTGCTAATAGCAATGCTATGGGGGATTTTTACAAAATCACATTGCTCAAGAGAGAACACACATAATATTACATTAGCAAGAGCTTTTAAATTGTGTCTTAGAAAAAGCTTTTGCAGTGTGAAATCAGCCCTTAGGGTTAAGGCTGGTGCCGACATGCAACTTTTTCTGCCCAACTATCATTCGTACTTGGTCTGTTGGACGATCGTTGGTCGTTTGACAAACAACTGGACGAGCGACTGATAACAGGCAGTTTGCCCGATCCAACAGGCGGTTCAACTCACACGGCTGTTGGGCTGATATCGTGCAGTTGGCCACGTGTGCACAAGTTGTTTGAAGGACTTGCACTTGTTTTGAATGCAGTCATATTGTGCAGTCTGTCGTTTTTCTTGCAAATGAGTTGGTTGTTCAGTTGGTCGTGCAATCGCTGGTCATGCATTTGGTAATGTCGTCATGCGGAAAAGTTGCACGTGTGTACTAGCCTTTAGGCAGGTGCTAGCAGACCCATTACACGTGTTCTCACTGCTGTCTTATCAGTGTTGGCAACTACTGCATCATTAGTTCTATCAATAATTCTGTAGATTGAGGGCATTTTACTGCAGCCTACCGCTAGGGCAGTGTAAGTCTATGGTGTAGTTCACATTGCCCATGGTGCACTGCGCCAGAAGTACTCTAACGCAAGTGCATACCTACGTTACCATGCGGCAGACCGCAAGTCATGTAAGTCTATGGTGATTTTTTTTTTTTAATGCGCCCCATAACTTTGTGTTGTGCGTCACTTCCTGCTTGGCCAGCTGCCAGACAGATTACTGCATACTAACGTGAATGTCTGTCAATGCTGGATAACCAAGACTACTGTAACGCCATTCCCATTATGTAATTTTAGAAGAGTACAATGGAAAAAGTGAGCAGTAGTAGAGAAAGAAGAGCGCCTCGAGTTAGGTAGGAGGCACCAATAGTTTAATATAATTGGTTTTTTTTTTTTTTTTTTTTGTCTTTTACGCAGAGAGTCTGGGGCCTTCCACATTCCCAGAATTTTCAACTAGGGGCAACCAGACCTTCTAGTGGAAAAGATTTTTGCTCTTGAACTTAATCACATGGTCCTTTCAGGCAGTTCTGGAAAGTCCAGGCAGGTGTGTGATTACAAAGTCTGAACATTAACCTTGTTCCTTCCTTGTGCTGGAAATGAGTGTCAGGAGAGAAATGTACTGGCACCAGCAGGTATTTAACAGGGGAAATTCCACCCTGTTTTTCCTGCTTTGCGTCTGTGTACAGGAAGAGACTCTAGTATGTGTGGACTGTGGAGTGTGCATGAGTATAACCTTTTACCACAAGTCACCACATTTTAATTTATAAGGCTGCTTTGTAGTTTCACAAAAGAATGTCAGTTGACTATCACCATCATTATTATTATTTAGTATTTTTATAGCACTGACATCTTCGGCAGCGCTGTACAGTACATATTGTCTCAGAGAGGTTCACAACCTAATACCTTCCACAGTCCTATGTGACTGACCATGTGGACAGTCATGCAGGGTGGACAATGGAGCCACTTGTGCTCCTATTTGTAGCTTTCCTGGCTCCTCCTCCATGTCATTTGCCAACACTATGCCCCTTGAACCTAAAGGAAGATGTATATGGAGGCTGGCCTTTTTATTTCCTTTTAAACTATGCCAGTTGCCTGGCATTCCTGCTGACCTTTCTGGCATCTCTATGCTTGTTTAGGGCATAGAGGCAGTGAAATCTGCAGGACAGCCAGGCAACTGGAATTGGGTAAAAATGAAGCATCCATATCCCTTTCACTTCAGGTTTCCTTTAAGGGGAGGATAATGACTGCAACCAATTTTAAAAGTAAAATGAGTAGTGTGACTCTCTCTCTCTCTCTCTCTCTCTCTCTCTCTCTCTCTCTCTCTCTCTCTCTCTCTCTCTCTCTCTCTCTCTCTCTCTCTCTCTCTCTCTCTCTCTCTCTCTCTCTCTCCTCTCTCTCCTCTCTCTCTCTCTCTCTCTCTCTCTCTCTCTCTCTCTCTCTCTCTCTCTCTCTCTCTCTCTCTCTCTCTCTCTCTCTCTCTCCTCTCTCTCTCTCTCTCTCTCTCTCTCTCTCTCAGACATTAGCGGGCTTTCAAGTTGAGGGTCCAGCTGAATGCCTTAGCACAGGGGTAGGGAACCTATGGCTCGAGAGCGATATGTGGCTCTTTTGATAGCTACATCTGGCTCACATACAAATCAGTAGGGGTCGATTCACTAAGCTACATTGCTCAAGCAGCGTAGTGTGGCAGCGCAAGTAAAAATTTTTAAAGTAGGCACACTACTGCTGTAGCATGCACTACTAACTTACTTGTGCTACCCCCAAAACTAACAGCTGCTCCAATTGTCCCACTCTGGATCCTGTCATGTCTTTGTAGGACGAGATACTCGCACTTTCATTGGCCCAATAGGTGGTCTGTCACTTGATTTGCAGCCTATTGGGCCAAAGTGCAGGGATCTCATCTTACAAAGTGAATCAACCCCCAAGTCAGCTAGCTAATTGTACAAGCTGTTAGTCAGTATTTTCCTGTCTGGTCCTCTGGGAAATTGCTGATGTTGCTGAAACCCAAAACAAGCTGAAGATGTGTCTGAACCTTTCGCTGCCCGGAGGATCAACTGTATACACATCACCATGGCAACAGGGTCTTGAGCCCTCTGCTGCGTATGCACACTGTGCCAGTTTGAAACCTATTGTATGGCTTTCAGGGAAATACATTTCAATATATGTGGCATTATGGCTCTCTCAGCCAAAAAGGATCCTGACTCCTGCCTTAGCATAATGTCTTTTTGGGGCTCTGGGTAAGCAGAATCAGAATTTGGGGAATCGCTGTTCATGTTGGACGGTGGTATGGAGAAGGGGGTGGTTAGGGAGAATAAAGAAGGTAAATATGTAGATTAGCATTAATTGTTAATTATTCTGACATTTTCTAATCATCTGGTCAAATGTGAATTTAAAAAATTAAATGGATAATTACTATAGATGACATTTCAGTGACTATATTTATACCAGAATATTTTGTTTTATTTTCTAGATTTACATTTGTAAGCCACCGACCTGAGATTCTGTGTTTTCTGAATTCCAGGTATAATATAGTTGTATAAAAATATAGCGCATTTTAATTAGATAGTATATTTTGCAAATGACACATCATTTTTTTAACAGCTAAGCGTTAGTGACCGTGTAGTAAGGGGGGTATTTAGGCTGCCATATTTAATTCCTTATACACAATGCCAATTGCTTGGTTACCCTGCTGTCCCTCTTCTGCCTAATACTTTAAAGGGGAAGTGAAGAGAAAGGTATATGGAGGCTGTCATGTTTGTTTCCTTTTAAGCAATACCAGTTGCCTGGCAGCCCTGCTGATCCTCTGCCTCTAATACTATTAGCCATAGCCCCTGAACAAGCATGCAGCAGATCAGGTGTTTCAGTGGTTCAGACTTTAAAGTCAGATCTGACCAGACTAGCTGCATGCTTGTTTCTGGTTTTTTTCAGATACTACTGCAGAGAAATAGACCAGCAGGGCTGCCGGGCAACTGGTATTGCTTAAAAGGAAATCAACATGACAGCCTCCATATACCTCTCACTTCAGTTCCCCTTTAAAGGGAACCTGAAGCAAGAAGTATATGGAGGCTGCCATATTTATTTCCTTTTTAAACAATACCAGTTGCCTGGCAGCCCTGCTGATCTGACTGCCATAGTGTTTGAATAACACCAGAAACAAGTATGCAGCTTATCTTGTCAGAACTGACAATTTTAGAAACCTCTGATCAGCTGCATGCTTGTTCAGAGTCTATAACTAAACGTTTTAAAGGCAGAGGGATCAGCAGGATAGCCAGACAACTAGTATTGCTTAAAAGGAAATAAATATGGCAGCCGCTCATATTGCTCTCACTTCAGGTGTCCTTTAACCTTCCTGGCGGTAAGCCCGAACTGAGCTCGGGCTATGCCGCGCAGGAGCATTTCTCAGGCCCTGCTGGACCGATTTGCTTTTTTTTTTTTTTTTTTTTGCAACACGCAGCTAGCACTTTGCTAGCTGCGTGTGCATTCCGATCGCCGCCGCTCCGCGCAAGATCGCTGTGCCGCCCCTCTCTGTCTGAAAAAGTGGACGTAGTTACTCCTTGTTTGCCTTTGTGAATTGCATCTTTTGATCATTTCCCCTGCTTTGCTGACCTAATTACCAAATGTTTTAGACCAGGTCTAAAACATTACACCTAACCATTAGTAGACTAAAAAACACCAGTAGACTAGTCTAAACTGCTTAGTGAATTGAGCAGTACCCCAATACCCCAACCAAGGTTGGGGTATTGATGGAAGACTAATAAAGGTGAAAAGGAAAATATTTTTTTTTTCTATCTTCAGTAATTACAACAGGTTTCCAAAGTTTCAATGTCCAAGCAAATACATTGAATACTTTCAATAATCTAAGTGTGTTTAATTGAACAACCACCTTGGAAGAAAATAGAAACTTACTAGTAACCTGTAGATGGCGCTATCGCCCTCGTGTAGTCTCTATGTTCCCTGGTTTTTTTTTTCTTTTTTTTTTCCTGAGCACTGTGATCAGAAGGTCAGGAGCCAATGAAAACTGCTCCTGAGCGATGCACGGAAATCCTCTGTCTTTAGACCGCAGAGATCTGCTACTGTGTCCTGTGCACAGGAGCCGCCGATGTTTAAACTACTCAGCATCAGACTTAGCCAGCCACAAGTTCGGTGTAGTTTTAAAGGAAACCTAAACTGAGAAGGATATGGATTTGTCCTTTTAAAATAATACCAATTGCCTGACTTTCCTGCTAATCCTGAGTATCGAATACTTTCAGCAACAGCCCCTCAACAAGCATGCAGAATCAGGTGCTCTGACTGAAGTCGTACAGGATAAGTTGCATGCTTGTTTCAAGTGTGTGATTCAGCCACTCCTGCAGCCAAAGTGATAAGCAGGACTGCCAGGCAACTGGTATTGTTTAACCTCCCTAGCGTTCTGGACGAGCTAGGCTCGTCCAGAGACGCTGGAGGTGACCGCTCAGGCCCTGCTGGGCCGATTTGAATAATTTTTTTTTTTTAAACACGCAGCAAGCACTTTGCTTGCTGCGTGCCTTACCCGATCGCCGCCGCCACTACCCGCCGCGATGCAGGGCCTCCCCAGGCGGGACCCCGTGCGCTGCCTGGCCAATCGGTGCCAGGCAGCGCTGAGGGGTGGATCGGGTCTCCCTGTGACGTCACGACGACGTCGATGACGTCACGATGTGCGTCGCCAAGGCGACGGGGGAAAGCCCTCCAGGAAATCCCGTTCAGAACGGCATTTCTGGACGGGCCATTGCGCCGGCGGCGATCGGAGGGGTGGGAGGGACGCCGCAGGGAGGGGGGAATCATGTAGCTAGCGCTAGGCTAGCTACATGAAAAAGAAAAAAAAATGTGCAAAAAACGTTCCCGCGACCGCAGGGCCGCGGGAATCAGAACACCAGGCAGGTTAAAAGGAATATATCCCTCTGTTTAGGTTCCCTTTAACTATCAGCCGTCCCAAACCAATTAAATTGGTAGTGCATTTCTTTTGGCTCTTATGTTTTAGTTCATAATATCACAGCCAGCAACATAGTTTGTCTCTGCAAGACTTGAAGCAAACCTGTGATGTGGGGAAGGCATAAAAATTAGATACTTCAGTAGTTGTAAACCTCTGGATGGTCTAGAGCAGCCTTTCTCAACCTTTCTATCATGGAGGAACCCTGCAAATAACTTTTGGATCTCAAGGAACCCCTGCAAACAATGTTTTGGTCTCGAGGAACCCCTGCATTTATTTTGCAGGAGGCATGGTCTTTAAAAGTATGTGTGGCTGTTTATTTCAATACCCCCATTACACTGCCACTCATTATAGCATCTCCTGATGCCCCAATTTAGTGCTTCTTGTTACAGTACTACCTATTATAGTGTGCTCTATTATACTTCCCCCACGATGGGGGAAAATTCCAAGGAACCCCTGCAGAGTCCTCAAGGAACCCTAGGGTTGAGAAAGCCTGGTCTAGAGGCTTCCAGACTCCTCATCGAATCCACCGTTCTGACACAGGATTCTCTTCTTCTGGCTGGACTCCTTGAAGTGCACCCTGACTGGGCAAGCGTAACTAAGGGCCACACATGCGCAGCAGGAGAATGGCAGCGCTTTCAAACAAAACTTATGCCTGAATGATTTATCTGCATGGATGTGCAGAGCTCCAATAACTGGGACTATATTACACACTTAGCACTCACTACAGGCAAAGGGAGATGTTAGCTTCAGTGATAATGTGTGCACAGAATTTTACCTAATAGACTTCCCCACGGCGGTGACGGACCCCCTACCTAACACTCGTCTAGCAATAAAAACATAATATTCCTCGTGCTGTTAATCACAAATGGTATACACATTTCATCAAGCAAACAGACAGACAAATGACAGCGCTCAAGGTTGCACCTGAAATGTAAACCAACAGAGGCAATGCAGAGCCCCTCTGGGGCTAAATACATGCCTTGAATGCAAAACGGATGCAAATTATGTGCTAATTCTAATCTAATTGGTTTACATTTCAGGTGCAACCTTGAGCGCTGTCATTTGTCTGTCTGCTTGATGAAATATGTATGCCATTTGTGATTAGCAGCACGAGGAATATTATGTTTTTATTGCTAGATGAGTGTTAGGTAGGGGGTCCGTCACCGTCGTGGGGAAGTCTTATTAGGTAAAATTCTGTGCACACATTATCACTGAAGCTAACATTCTCCCCCCCCCCCCCCCCCCCCTTTGCCTGTTGTGAGTGCTAGGTGTGTAATATAGTCCAGTTATTGGAGCTCTGCACTTCCATGCAGGCGAATCATTCAGGCATAAGTTTTGTTTGAAAGCGCTGCCATTCTCCCGCTGTGCAAATTGAACGTAAGTATACTAGTGGCTAGCTGCATTCATTGCTTCAAATCCATTTCCAAATTTTTAGATTAGAATTGGCACATAATTTGCATCTCTTTTGCATTCAAGGCATGTATTTAGCCCCGGAGGGGCTCTGCATTGCCTCTGTTGGTTTACATTTCAGGTGCGACTTTGAGCGCTGTCATTTGTCTGTGTCTAAGGCCACATACAGACATCAGACCATAGTCTTTGGAAAATGAAAGATCACAGACCAATCTTACCACCCTTCATGTAGTATAAGAGCCATACTCTACACAGTCTTTTCTATGGAGCTGAACTCCACATCAGGAAAAAATCTTTGCAAGATGCTGCACACACAGATTCTGTACAGACACAAAAGATCAGTATCTGCAAAAGATCTGTTCCTGCCAAAAATCCATTCCTGCAAATTGCAATGATAGTCTAAGAGATCTGCAGATCATCATACACACATGATTTAACTGACATTCATCTGCAGATCAGATCCACCAGGATGGATTTGCAGATCTGCAGATGAATGTCAGTTATATCATGTGTGTATGATGATCTGCAGATCTCATAGACTATCATTGCAATTTGCAGGAATGGATTTTTGGCAGGAACAGATCTTTTGCAGATACTGATCTTTTGTGTCTGTACAGCATCTGTGTGTGCAGCATTTTGCAAAGATTTTTTCCTGATGTGGAGTTCAGCTCCATAGAAAAGACTGTGTAGAGTATGGCTCTTATACTACATGAAGGGTGGTAAGATTGGTCTGTGATCTTTCATTTTCCAAAGACTATGGTCTGATGTCTGTATGTGGCCTTAGGGCCACACATGCTCAATAGAACAAAGCCACTTGTGCACAGCTTTTTTCCTCTTAGCATGAGCACTTTGTTTTACCGGCATGTGCAGACCTTCGGAGTGCATGCCCAGTTCGGATGCATTTGTCCATGGTGGGAGCAAGGTCACAAACAAACCCTATTGGACAAGCTCTTGTTGAAAAGGTTTTAGAGGGACCCAGCACTGGAACAGTAGGCTGTGAGAGGGTGAGAGTAAATTAAATTATCCTTTTAGAATTAACTGATGCCAAACTGCTTTTAATTGGTCAATCCAATGATCAATGCATTATTTAGAGCCCTATCAACAGTGTTAGAAAACAAAATGTATTAAAGAGTGTATATGTGATCATTTAACCAATCAATTCCTATATGATTTAAATGGCTAGGTTGCCACCTATGTGGCCAACTATAAGTTTCTACAGGCTGCCTAAAAACATTCCTTCTTAATAAACTTTATAGCGCGTAGAGTTATGTAGCAAGATGTTTGGCTGAATCTAAATTTGAACAATTTTCCCTTTAACGTTCCAGAAGCACCAAGTTTCTCCAAGATACAAAAGGATCAACAGTTTTGTGTACTTAAAGTGAGAATAATGTCAGACAAAATGAAAAATCTTTTTTTAGATAATCAGGTAAGAGGAATTTATTTATCAACATTAGAGTGATAGACTAACAATATATAATGACCACATTACAATCCTGGCTCACAGGGGTCTGTTAATGAAAACATGAAAGCAGACTATACTGTGGGGAAATCATGCTGACTGCTGTAGCACAACTCTGTTGCCTCTGGAAACACTGTGGGGAGAGGGGCAGAACGTTACAGCAGAAAATGATCAGTAAGTCCTGTCAGAAATGACATCACAGGCATTACTTATCCATAAATATTCAGGCCCTAGCTGGGATATTATAAGAGACATGGTGGTGGTAATTTATGTGAACTGTACTCTGTGGAAAATGAAGATCCTTAGAACCCTTGTAAGACCATATGCTGGTGTGATTGGCCCTGAGACCATATGTTGGTGTTGTTGGCCCTGGGTTCCTCCTAATGCAAGACAATGTTAACCTCATGTGGCTGGAGTGTGTCAGCAGTTCCTGTAAGATGAAGGCATTGATGGTATGGACTGGCCCACCTGTTCCCCAGACCTGAATCCAATTGCGCACATCTGGAACATCATGTATCGCTCCATCCACCGAAAGATTGTCCAGGAGTTGGTGGATGCTTTAGTCCAGGTCTGGGAGGAGATGCCTCAGGAGACCGTCGGCAACTTCATCGAGATCATGCCCAGGTGTTGTAGGGAGGTTATACAGACACGTGGAGACCACACACACTACAGGGCTTCATTTTTACTTGTTTTAAGGACATTACATTAAAGTTTGATCAGCCTGTACTGTTTTTTTCCACTTTAATTTTGTGTGACACTAAATCCAGACCTCCATGGGTTGATAAATTTGATTTCCATTGATAATTTGTGATTTTTGTTGTCAGAACATTGTTATGTAAAGAACTAAGTTTTTATTAGGAATATTTCATTTATTCAGATCTAGGATCTTATTTTTCTGTTCCTTTTATTTTTTTTGAGCAATGTATTCTAGTAAAGGTTTTGTTAATTATCTATAGGGTCTTGTCCCTCATTGGGACACATGGGGGTTAATTCACTAAGTTGTGCTGATACAGCAGCACAGCTTAATGACAGCAGAACGTGGTATTAATCCCCAGCTCACGCTATGCAGCCATAGCCACTTCGATTACCCCGGCAGGCTGCCAGGCAGCCTACTGGGCCAATAAAAGTGCAGAAATCTCATCATTTAAAGCCATTGGACCCGTTGGGGCTGAGGGCGGGTTCAGTAAAGCACTCGTTAAGTTTAACAAAGTGCTCGTTAAAACTATTGTAGCAGAATGTAATTTAGTAGTGCACGCAATGGCTGCATAGGGTGCGCTGGAGATTACCTTGCGCTGCTGTCACTAAGCTGTGCTGCTGTAACAGCACAGCTTAGTGACTCAACCCTATTCTGTGCTGTCTAGTACCCTGGTTCGAGTTTTTACATACAGTAAATTCCACCGGAAGAGTTGTACCAATCTGCAGGGATGCTGGATATATGTGTACACATAATTGATATTCTATCACTCTGCTGACACATCCATGCAAGGCAGTTATGTTATACTTGTTTAACCAGCCTGGCGGTATGGACGAGCTCAGCTAGTCCATCACCGCCGGACTCTGCCGCTCAGGCCCTGCTGGGCCGATTTTCTTCAAATAAAGAGCAGCACACGCAGCCGGCACTTTGCCAGCCGCGTGTGCTGCCTGATCGCCGCCGCTCTGCGGCGATCCGCCGCGAGCAGCGGCGAAAGAGGGTCCCCCCAGCCGCCTGAGCCCAGCGTAGCCGGAACAAAAAGTTCCGGCCAGCGCTAAGGGCTGGATCGGAGGCGGCTGACGTCAGGACGTCGGCTGACGTCCATGACGTCACTTCGCTCGTCGCTATGGCGACGATCTAAGCAAAACAAGGAAGGCCGCTCATTGCGGCCTTCCTTGTTTATTCTGGGCGCCGGAGGCGATCGGAAGAACGCCTCCGGAGCGCCCTCTAGTGGGCTTTCATGCAGCCAACTTTCAGTTGGCTGCATGAAATAGTTTTTTTTTATTAAAAAAAAACCCTCCCGCAGCCTCCCTGGCGATCTTATCAGAACGCCAGGGTGGTTAATACAGTTTGTCAAAATACGTGAACTATGTAGTGATGATCTGATGAGATTATTTTTCTTTAGGTAAGTGGAGATGAGCTCTAAATCCATGTGTCAGATTTGCTGCAAAAGTAATTTTGCGTGGAATATTGGCTCATCCTGGCCTGCTTACTATGCATTTACAAAGTCAAATTAATCATGAATATTTCAGTAAACAAAAGTTAAAAAGCATCGATACTGCAGTCAGAGAATAATCTGCATTGCAGTGGATAATCCCGTTGAGCTGAAAAGTAATAAAAGCTCTCTCAAAAGAAAAGTCAGTCACCTATGGAGAGGGAAGGCTCTCTCCCAGTGTTCTCAGTCCACCGCTGTCCCCCTTGTTGAAGTTATTTAACCAACTTTGTAAATACACCTTTGCAAATTTTCTGAAGGCTTCCAAAGCATGTTCCTGAGTGCTTCCAGCTTGCATGCGAATGTAAGGAAGATTCTCTGCAAATTTGAATTTGGCCAATCCAAATCAATGCTTTTGACTTGCCCAGTTGCATGATGCATACAAATTTTCATTAAATTAGCATGAAAGCTTGGATTATTAGCATGTAGTTGACCAGTCAATATTGCGCTCTTTACAGTTCTATGCCATATGTAGCTAAAATGTATCTGAGATGGGGAATATGTTCTATCTTACTCACCTGGTGGTTTCTTCCTGGTTCTGTATCCCTCGGTTTCCCCCCTCATCTGCACTGCTGTGCTCCCAGCCTACCCCAACTCGCTTAACTCTGTTCCCACCCTTTTGGTGCACAGACCCGCTGCATGGCATCTGTTAATTTGGGCACTGCCATATACTTTCGGCAATGGTGCTGGTAAAAGCTTTAGTAAAGTATTGGCAGTATTGCTGACATGCCGCTAGTGGCTTCACCCAGCACTAAAATACCCGGTGCCTTTTTCCTACACACACAGTGTGCACACAATAAGATAGCACACTCGGTTAGAACAGGGTGACTGTGTAGACTGTGTTTAATGTGAGTCTGTGCAGCGGCAGAATATAACAGTAAAGGTAGCCATACACTGGTCGATTTGCCATCAGATTCGACCAACTGACAGATCCCTATCTGATCGAATCTGATCAGAGAGGGATCGTATGGCTACCTTTACTGCAAACAGATTGTGAACCGATTTCAGCCTGAAACCGTTCACAATCTGTTGTGGTGGTGGTGGTGCTGCCGCCGCTCCCCCCGCCCGTATGCCCGCATACATTACCTGCTCCGCCGGCGAGACTCCAGTCCCCAGGTCACCGCTGCTCCGTCTCCGCTCTGGTCTCCGGCCCCGGCATGCTTTACTTCTCCCTGCCCGGCAGGAAGTTTAAACAGTAGAGCGCCCTCTACTGTTTAAACTTCCTGCCGGACAGGAGGAACTGAAGCATGCCGGAGACCAGCGCGGACACGGCGCAGCGGTGACCGGGGGTAGTCGTGCCGGCGGAGCAGGTAATGTATGCGGCTCTATTGCGTCGGTCATCGGGTACTCGAACGCCGCTAGCGACGCGCTCCCTACCCGCGGGCGATCGACGCTAATTTTACGCACGGAGCGATCGACGGGATCGGACGAAAAGGATCGAAATTCGGCATGTATGGCGAACGATTGGCAGCAGATTCGATCCCAGTGATCGAATCTGCTGTCGAAACGGCGGCGAATCGTGCCAGTGTATGGCCACCTTTAGGCTGCTCTGATACAGTCTTCACTGCTTCTTGGGGGGGGGGGGGGGGGGGGGGGATTGGGTGCGCTTTGTAAGTGTTCAAGGTTATATAGTTAATTAGGTTGATAAAGGACATATAGCTGGAAGAAAGACATGCATCATCTGACAAAGCTGTGAAATTGAATTGTAATCCACAAAGAAACATCCGTTGCTAACTCTGTACGATGCTGGAAAACACCGTTCCTGGCCTCTATGTGAACAAGCGTACCTAACACAAAACTGCCATCATGAACGGCCATTAGTGCCAGCAGCACCCACTTCATATACCCCTCTCCACATCTCGTTGCTGGTTGTACAAAAATGGAAAACTCCATATGCATAGTTGGCAACGGATGATGTTTCTTTGTGGATTACAATTAAATTGCTCAGTTTTGTTGGATGGTGCACAAGCGACAAGTGAATAATTTTTTCTTTTTTTCAATTATGGAGCTATCGGACTTGGAGCAAATGATTACTGGAGGAGTGTCGGTTTAGCCACAGACAGTTCACTGGATAGGCGAGTGCCGCAATCGCACTTTCTAGTGTGTATGTGTTTAAAGAAAGAAGACATTTGTCCATTGAGATTAACCAGATAATATAGGTTTGCTCAACTCTGTTTAGATAACCCTCATTAACCACTTCCCCCTTGTGGACCAGAGCAATTTTCACCTGTCAGCGCTTCTCCCTTTCTTTCGCCAATAACTTTATTACTACTAATCACAGCGTAATGATCTATATCTTGTTTTTCTCGCCACCAATTAGGATTTCTTTGGGAGGTACAGCATGCCAAGAATTATTTTATCCTAAATGCATTTTAACATGAATAAGAAAAAAAAAAATGCATTTTTTTCAGTTTTTGGCCACTATAGTGTTAAAATAAAATGTTCTACTATGGATAAAAGCCACACATTTTATTTGCCAGTTTGTCCCGGTTATTGCAACGTTTACAAAATTTCCCTAGTACAATGTATGGCGCCAATATTTTATTTGGATTAAAGGTGCTTTTTTTTCCGGTTTTGCGTCCACCACTAATTACAAGCCCGAAAATTAAAAATTAATAGTAATATACCGCCTTGACATACATTTTTTTAAACGTTTAGACCCAAAGGTAACTAACTAAAATATATAAATATATATATATATTATTATTTTATTATTATTATTATTATTATTATGTAAAATTTATGTATGTAGGTACTGTGGGAGGGAAATAGTTAATTATAACAGTCTGTGTGGGGATTTTTATTAAACAAAAATGAATTTTGGTGTAATATACTATTTGGCCACAAGATGTCTTCAGTCATTATTTCCGATTCACGTACGTAAGCATGTGAATCGGAAGTAATGTGTAACAGGAAGATACAATAAATGCCGGCGTCTCATAGACGCCGTTTATTGAATCGGGGACTTAGACTTATGAATGGGACCTGCAGTTCCATTCATTAACTTCCCCTCTAAGCGGTGGTAACATCAGTGCGCAGGCGAATGGGAGCGAGCTTCGGCTGCATGCTGCTGCAGACCGTATTCACGGCCCTGGTGCATCCTGTCAATTTTGCAGGGCCGTGAATATACTGCATGCAGCAAGTAGTTAAAATGTACCTCAGGCAAACTTATAAAAAAGATACTTGCCCAAGATGAGGTACGTCTGTGGATTGTGCAGTGGCTTCCCATGTCTTCCCAAAACTTGTTGGATATGTTACATGGCCGTGCTTCTCTTGTCACCTAGTGTGTAGGTGTAGTAAAGATCGTGCGAATGCAGCACAGCTGCTTGTGCGCGTAGAAAAGCGGATCCAGAGGATTCCCTCTTTTTAGGAAACTGTTTCAATCTCTTCTTTAGGATCACCTCGAGTTTTCTTTAAAGGATACCACAGCCCAAAGGCTGTGGTAAAATCAAAGTTGCAATGTGGAGGGAAAGAAAGATACATACTTACCGCTTCCCTCGTTCCCTGCCGATGGGTCCCGCTCATCTGTTACAGCTCCCGGTACCGACCCGACTCTCCTGACCCTTCACCCGGACATACTGTGCTGCGCATGCGCAGTATGTCACTAAACTCTTCGCTTCTGCCGTCGCATCGTGACGGCAGAAGTACGGACACTCCCCCGCCTCCTCCTCTCCCAGCGTGTGCGCTCCAATCTAAAGCTAGTGTGACATGCTAGCTGGAGTTCGCACTGGGACAATCGATGTGGAGAGAGCGGAGGGGGAATAAGTTAAAAAAAACCACACTGCCGGCTGGAGGGAGGGAGCGAGTGAGGGAGGGAGCGAGTGAGTGGGCGGGCGAGTGGGCGGGCAGGCAGCGAGTGGGCGGCGAGCAGGCAGCGGCAGTACAGCCCAAGCATTCTGTACATAGATGCAATGACATCTATGGTACAGCAAGAAAATTATCCCCACATTTATCTCTGCATATGTGCATGTATATACGTGTGTATATACATGTATATACATGCACATATGCAGAGATAAATGTGGGGATAATTTTCTTGCTGTACCATAGATGTCATTGCATCTATGTACAGAATGCTTGGGCTGTACTGCCGCTGCCTGCTCGCCGCCCACCCGCTGCCTGCCCGCCCACTCGCCCGCCCACTCACTCGCTTCCTCCAGCCGGCAGTGTGGTTTTTTTTAACTTATTCCCCCCTCCGCTCTCTCCACATCGATTGTCCCAGTGCGAACTCCAGCTAGCATGTCACGCTAGCTTTAGATTGGAGCGCACACGCTGGGAGAGGAGGAGGCGGGGGAGTGTCCGTACTTCTGCCGTCACGATGCGACGGCAGAAGCGAAGAGTATAGTGACATACTGCGCATGCGCAGCACAGTATGTCCGGGTGAAGGGTCAGGAGAGTCGGGTCGGTACCGGGAGCTGTAACAGATGAGCGGGACCCATCGGCAGGGAACGAGGGAAGCGGTAAGTATGTATCTTTCTTTCCCTCCACATTGCAACTTTGATTTTACCACAGCCTTTGGGCTGTGGTATCCTTTAAAGGGAATCTGAAGTGAAAATAAACTTATGATATGATTTGTATGTGCAGTACAGCTAAGAAATGGAACATTAGTAGCACAGATATGAGACTAATGCTGGATACACACGGTGCGTTCGTGCACTCGATTTTCCCGTCGATTCGTTTATTTCCAACATGTCCGATTTGGATTTCGATGGATCGTTAGGTCGATTCGGCATACTTTGCATGCGAATCGACCTAACGATCCATCGAAATCCAAATCGGACATGTTGGAAATAAACGAATCGACGGGAAAATCGAGTGCACGAACGCACCGTGTGTATCCAGCATAAGGCCTGGAACCCACTAGCAGGCTGTTACTAATCAGTTGTGATTTGAAAAGCTCTGGCTAATGTAATGCTATGGGTGTGATTCCACTTGAGCGATTTGATTTTATAAACATCCCCCATAGTATTGCATTAGCAAGAGCTTTTTCAAATCCCTAGCGCTTTGAAAAGGCTGCTAGTGGGTTTGAGCCCTAATAGTTTTTCCATTACAGGAAGAGTTAAACATCCGTTATCTATCTATGCAAAAGAGCTTCTCTGACCTCTGCGACCAAACTTTGGTTGCAGACAGTCCTGTCTTCTGAAGCATTTATCTCAACTGTCTCTCACTGTTTCTTGTTTAGGATTTTTCTGCAGAGGAAAGTTAAAAAAATCATTAGCCTGCTCTGTTTCATTTAAAATGCTGTGTAGTGTGTAGACTGCAAATATTAGAGAATGATACAATGTTGTAAAAAAAACTGAAAATAAAAATGAGACTATTTCTTTGCTACAAATGTTCCATTAACTATCCTTACTACGCAGCCAATTCATTATATCAGAACTTTTTTCCCCACAATCCTTCAGGGCAAAGGTGAGACGTAGCTCCTCCCAGGAACAGGAACAGACAGCACTTCCCCTATAAAAAAGTCACATGGTTAGTCCACCCTCAGTGCTGTTTGTTCCTGCGTCCAGGCAGGTCGGCATCTCCCCTTTGGGTGAAGCCTGTGTGCTGGGCTGCAGGTGGATCTCTCTGGGTGGCTGAGACTGTGGTACTGAGGCAGTCTGGCCATGCGCCCCAGGCTGGAGCTTTCCTGGGGTTTGCCTACCTTTCTCTCCCGCTTCCAGGGAAAGCAAGAGTGGAAGGCGTGGGTTCCCCTTGGCGGCCTTGCGGCGGAGTGAGCAGGACGGAGGTAAGCCGGCGGCCATGTGCAGCGTGGAGCGCATTGCGGCCATTAGGACGCTTGGCCGCGTCCGGATGCATGCTTTCCGGCGGGTATGCCGAAGGTAACAATTTGTAGTGCCGGCTCATTACTCTCTCTGCAGCTTCCGGGCCGCCACTCATCCATTCGCGGCAGGCCAGGTATGTTTCAAGGGGAAGCTGCGCGGGCCTGTAGCACTGTTGCTCAGAGAGAGTTTGTCCTGCGCTGGATGTGTCAGCTGGAAGCATGTCAGACGCTGAGAGGATTGAGAGCAACCAGGCCGCCCAAAAGGTGAGATAATTGTTTCTCTTTCTGGGCTGATTGTGCTATAGCTGTGAGCAGAGTTACATGCCTTGTTGTGTTGTTAATTATGCCAATACTAATGCTGGATACACACGTTGAGATTTCCCGTTCGATTTCCGGGATCGAACGGATCGAATCGATTATTTCCAACATGCTCGATTCGGATTTCGATCGTTTCTGCCGTCGATTTGCATGTTAAGTATGCCAAATCGACGGCAGAAACGATCGAAATCCGAATCGAGCATGTTGGAAATAATCGATTCGATCCCGGAAATCGAACGGGAAATCTCAACGTGTGTATCCAGCATAAGGCTTCTGCTAAATCTGCTGCTGCTGCAGCTGCAGATAAGCATAGGCATCCTCCTAATGATAAAACATTCCCTTTGTGCAATTTTATGTGGCCCTATGCAAAGACTCTGTCAGTTGTGCATAGAGAGGGTTATGAGGGAGGAGCCGGGTCACTCTGTTCAGAATACATTGAGATCCTTTAGAGAGGTGATTAATGCTTCATTGGAATCAATTAAGTCCTCATTATTGAATGCTAATCCATCCACTTCTCAGGTTGCTGTATCTGGAGTATCTGTGACTGAGGCTGATGTCAGGCTGAGTTTGCAGCTAGTTCTGAGGATTCAGACGCTAGAGAAATAGAATCTGAATCTGTTTCAAAGTTTAAATTCTGTATTGAGGATATGGAGGCGTTGATTGCTGCCATAAATGACTCTTTTGGAGTTGAGTAAGGATGTGTTAGCTGTTTTGTTTATTCATTATCAGTTATACAAAGCTGAAGGATCCACTTAAAAGGTGGATGTTTATTTGAAAAGGTCTTGGGAGGCTAGTGCGGCTGTGTTTAGGCCGGCTTTTTACCTCTACATGTGTTGCCACAACTTTGGAGCTGTGGATTAATCAGCTCAAAGCTAACATACTGGCTGGTGCACCTGTTTAGCAATTGTTGAGTTCTATTGCTATTCTCATTTAAACTGCTGCATATTTAGCAGATGCTTCTGCTGAAGCAATTAGGTTTACAGCCAGGTCCATTGCTCTAATGTTTCTCTTAGAGCCTTGTGGCTTAAAATATGGGATGGTAATATCTCATCCAAAAACAGGCTGTGTGGTGTCCCTCTTTCAGGTGAATTGTTGTTTGGTCCAGAGCTGGATTCAGCTTGGGAAAGAACATCAAATAAAAATAAAGTTGCTTAAACAGAAGACTGTGGTAATAATTTTTTCGTAAGCCAAGGAGTGATCAAAAGGATGCCTCTAAGGATCAAAGTAAAGGCAGGAGGTGGACTTTTGACAAGTCCAGGAAAGGGGGCTTTAAGTCTAAAGCTCTAGAGACCCAGTCAGAATCCCCATGACTCGTGTCAGGCGGTGGGAGGAAGGCTAAGATACTTTCTCTTAGGTGGGCAAAAGTGGCAAAAAATCAATTTATTCGCCAGACAATAATGTTTGGTTTCCAAATAGTTTGCCCTTCCTCCACCATCAAGATTTGTGATCTCAAAGGCCCGAAGAGATCCCACTCTGGTTCCAGAGATTTTGAGCATATTGCAGAACATGCTAAGACAGAATTATTATTATTATTATTTTATAAAGCGCCAACATATTCCGTGGAGCTGTACAGAGTAATGGAATTCATCCTGTGCCTGATTCTGAACCTAACAAACCTGAGTCGGTTTATGAAAAATTTTCGGATGGAATCAGTAAGGGAGTTACTGTTTCCAGAGGCCTTTATGGCATCTCTGGTTCTAAGGCCACATACACACATCAGACCATAGTCTTTTGAAAATGAAAGATCACAGACCAATTTTACCCCCTTCCATGTAGTATGAGAGCCATACTCTACACAGTCTTTTCTATGGAGCTGAACTCCCCATCAGAAAAAAATCTTTGCAAGATGCTGCACACACAGATGCTGTACAGACACAAAAGATCAGTATCTGCAAAAGATCTGTTCCTACCAAAAATCCATTCCTGCAAACTGCAATGATAGTCTATGAGATCTGCAGATCATCATACACACATGATTTAACAGACATGCATCTGCAGATCAGATCCACCAGGATGGATTTTCAGATCTGCGGATGATTGCTTGATCTGCAGATGAATGTCAGTTAAATCATGTGTGTATGATGATCTGCAGATCTCATAGACTATCATTGCAATTTGCAGGAATGGATTGTTGGCAGGAACAGATCTTTTGCAGATACTGATCTTTTGTGTCTGTACAGCATCTGTGTGTGCAGCATCTTGCAAAGATTTTTTTCTGATGTGGAGTTCAGCTCCATAGAAAAGACTGTGTAGAGTATGGCTCTCATACTACATGGAAGGGGGTAAGATTGGTCTGTGATCTTTCATTTTCCAAAGACTATGGTCTGATGTGTGTATGAGCCTTAAGAGATGCATATTGGCATGTGCCGATTCACCAAAAAATCACAAAAATTCCTAAGTTTTTCAGTGAGAATAAATGGGATGGTAGAACACTACCAGTTTGTTTGCCTCCTGTTTGGGATCACTTCTGCCCCAAGAATGTTCACAAAAATTCTGGGAGAAGCATTAATTCCGTTAAGGGAACAATCGATTTTAACCATTCCGTATTTAGACGACTTGCTTATTCTAGGAAGCAAAACAGCTGAGAAGCCATTTGAATCTGGTATCGGAACATCTCCGATCCCTAGGTTGGATCATCAACCTGGAGAAGTCCTCTCTAATTCCAAGTCAGAGAACTCAGTTTCTTGGCATGCTAGTGGATTCAGTAAAACAGATGATTTTCCTTCCTCCCAAGAGGATTCTGAAGATAAGTTTGGCAGTGAAATCATTACAAAGGGAAGACAAAGTTTCCCTAAGAACGATTTTGTCAGTGTTTGGGTTAATGTCATCCACGATGGTGGCAGTTCCCTGGGCATTAGCGCATATCAGGAAGATACAGAGGTTTCTCCTAGAAAATTGGGACGGTCGTCCACAAACATTAGATTTTAAAGTCAAAATCCCTCAAACTGTGTGTTGTCTCTGCAACAGTGGTTGGAGGAATTCTACCTTGTGAAGGGCAGGCCTTGGAAGGGGCCTGTAGACAACGTAATAACTACGGATGCAAGCGCTTGGGGCTGAGGAGCTCATATAGCTCACAGAGCCTTTCAGGGGAAATGGACAAAATCAGTCTCAAAGGTTATCCAATTGAAAGGAATTAACAGTAGTAAGGCTGGCTTTATTTCAGGTGCAATCGATACTGTTGCAGTCCAATGTTCTGATCCAGTCAAAAAACGTTACGGCAGTAGCGTTTATCAAAAAAACAGAGAGGCACGCGATTCTGGTAGTTGTAGGAGGAAGCTGAGGACATCTTGTCTTGGGCAGAAAAGAATGTGTCATCCTTGAGAGCTGTTCATCTCAAGGGAACACTCAATATAGATGCAGACAAACTGAACAGAAGCAGGATTCTGTCATCAGAATGGTCTCTAAACAAGGAGGTGTTTTCGCAGACATCATAAAACGATGGGGAACACAGTCAATCGATCTGTTTGCAACAGAAGACAATACCCAGATTCAGACTTTTTTCTCTCTCAATCCAAGAGATCAAAGCCGGGGCGGTGAATGCATTCATTCAAGAGTAGAACTTTCCACTTCTGTATGCATTTCCTCCTCTCAATTTGATTCCGGCGGTCATCAGCAAATGGAGAGGTTGTCAAAATTGGATGATTTTGATAGCACCTTGGTGACCGAGAAGGAGCTGGTTTTCAGCTCTCAGGAGGTTAGCATCAGAAGACCCTTGGAGACTTCCTTGCAGGCCGGATCTACTGCTACAAGGGAACCTGTGGCATCCGCATCCAGGCAGATTGAATCTGTTAGTCTGGATCTTAAATTAGCCTTACTCAAAAAGTTTGGAGTATCTGAGAAGGCAGCCTCTACATTGGTTACTAGCTGTAAGGAAGTTACTAGGAGGATCTATCTAAAAATACTGGAAGACTTTCACTTTGGTTATCTGGCTCTAAGTTTGATAGCTTGTCAGTCCCAGCAGTCCTGGTTTCTCCAGGACAGTTTGGATAAAAATATTTCTGTGAGTACGCTTAAGGTGCAGATTGCTACCTTATCTGCTTTTTCAGGTATCCCCTTGTCTTCCTCTCCAATACTGAGATTTCGGAAGGCTCTATCTAGGAAACTGCCAGTTTACAAGCCATACGTTTCTCCTTGGGATTTATCGTTAGTATTAGGGGGCTGTCCAAAGGTCCTTTTGAGCCACTAGGGGACAGTTCTTTTAAATTTCTTACATTAAAGACGGTATTTTTAGTAGCCATCACTACAGCCAGAAGGGTTAGTGAGCTACAGACCTTGTCTATGAAAAGTCCTTATTTTCAGGATAGGTTGGTATTACAGTCGGATCCAAACTTTTGTCCAAAAGTTAGGTCTAGGTTTCACAGGTCGCAGGATATTATTTTGCCTACCTTCTGTGTGAATCCAAGTTGTGGAAAAGAGAGGATTTTTTCACTCGTTAGATGTGTTCTGGAATACTTAAACAGAGCTGCAGATGTCAGGAAGACAGATTCCTTATCTGTTTTATTTCAGGGAAAACTGTAGGTCAGAGAGCTTCTAAATCTACTATAGCTAATTGGATTAGGTTAGCTATTATAGAAGCTTTCACAGTTATGGGAAGTGAGGCTCCTGCCTCATTTAAAGCTCACTTTTCTAGAGCTAGGGCAGCTTCTTGGGCTAATAATGTAGGGGCTTCGCCTGAGCAAATATGTAAAGCAGCAACGTGGTCAAGCTTTTCTACGTTCATCTGTCATTACCGAATTGATGCAATGTCTGCACACGACCAGGCGGTTGGTAGAAACGTTCTCCAAGCGGTGGTCCCACCCTGAGGTTGTATTACTTGTTAATCGTCTCACCTTTGCCCTGAAGGATTGTGGGGAAAAAGCAGAGTTAGTACCTGCTAACGATGTTTTCAACAATCCTTCAGGGCAACGATCCCACCCGGGTGTTAATTGTCTGTGTCTGATAGTTGCACGGTTATGGGTTAGTGGAATGTTCACCTGTCGGGTACTTGGCTAAACGCACTGAGGGTGGACTAACCATGTGACTTTTTTATAGGGGAAGTGCTGTCTTTTCCTGTTCCTGGGAGGAGCTACGTCTCACCTTTGCCCTGAAGGATTGTTGAAAACATCGTTAGCAGGTACTAACTCAGCTTTTTTTTTTTCACTTCACTGTCACGTTAAGATACTAATCTTATTTGCAGTAAAGTAAAAAGTCACATCACTGCCTCGAACACCCTATAAGTTAAACCCTTCCAGAATTGGATTATTGTTAAAGGGAACCAGAGAGGATGCAATATACATACCTGGGGCTTCCTCCAGCCCCATACGCACGGATCGCTCCCACGTCGCACTCCTCCGCTGCCTGCATCAGCCGCCACCGGGTCCCGTCATTGCCGCGAGTCGGCAAGTCGGCCGGCGGACGCGGCCAATTCTCCGCATCACAGGGTGCTCTCCCCATACAGATACGCATGTGGCTTTTAACTGCGCAGCCGCATGCGTACATGTATGGAGGGAGCCCCTGTGATGCGGACAATTGGCCGCGTCCGCCGGAAGTGACGGGTCCGGTACCGGCGGATCCAGGAAGCTGAGGATGGCGGCGTGGGAGCGATTCAGGCTTATGGGGCTGGAAGAAGCCCCCGGTATGTATAAAATCTGTTTCTTTTTTCACCCCCCGTTCCTCTCTGGTTCCCTTTAAGGAGGAGTTCCAGCATATTGCTTGACACTTTGTTATGCATGACTGCACAATTTCTGTTTTATGCATCTCCATAGTAAATGGCAAAAGTGATCCGCTGAAAATAATTCAACCAGGCGGATTGCTATTCAGTTGCATTGTTTGGTGCAGAGGACAAGTGATGCCTGCTCTGTTAAGCAGAATGATTACATATTTTAGGTAATCAAATTATAACCTGTAGATGTAGCTACTTCCATTCACTGTTATGTTTGCTGTTCCTCTTCAATTTTTTTTATACATACTTGCATTTCTTGCCTAAGGTAGGTTTTTTTCAGTGCTTTCCTTCTCAAGCTTTCTAACTTATTCCTTTGTGGAATGCTGCCGTGAAAGGACAAATTTAGTGAGAAGACTATGCCCTTTTCATTTCCTCTTAAACAATACCATTTGTCCGACAGCCCTGCTGATCTATTTGGCTGCAGCAGTGTCTGAATAACACCAGAAACAAGCATGCAGCTAATCTTGTCAGATTTGACAATATCGAAAGCATCTGATCTGCTGCATGCTTGTTCAGGGTATATGGCTAAAAGTATTAGGGCTAGTTTTCACTATAGCGAATCCGCATGCAGGCACCGCATGCGGATTCGCATAGTCAATACAAGTGGATGGGATAGTTTCCACTTGTGCGGGTGCGTTTTTGCGTGCGGGGGAAATCTGCACGGCAGAGCCGTCAGATTTCGCGTGCGGCAGGAATGCGGGCGATTCAGGGAAATCGCATGCGGCTTTGTCATGCGGATCTCCCCGCGATTTCGCATGAAATGCAATGGAACTTTGCACAGGCAGTGACATGGTTAAATTCGCCTGGCTCCTTGCCATGCGAAATCGCATGCAAAATCGCGGGGAAATCCGCATGCGGAAACGCATCCGCATGCGATTTCGTCCGCGGTGGAATCCAGGCGATTCCGCACCGCAACAGTGGAAACGAGCCCTTAGAGGTAAAGGATCAGCTGAACAATCAGGCAACTGGTATTGTTTAAAAGGAAATGAGTATGGCTGCCTCCATATCTCTCTCACTTCATTTGTCCTTTGACATGTCATGGGAAGGTGATATGAGAGCATCTGAATATTATAGTAACTAGGAAAAGGCTGCAGTTTCCATTGTGTGCAGTAAGGACAATCTGAGAATGGTTAAAGGAACACTATCAAACCAAGTTTTCTAAAATGACAATGTACAAATAAGGTCTAAGTAGCTGTGTAAACCTAGTCCAAACCCTGTCACTTCTGTCAGATCTCTACTACCTACTGTGACAGCAACATAGGAGAAAAGTAATGTATGGCTCATTTTTACTCTGGAAAAAATAGACTTATTTGTATATGTTTGCACATATTTAAAATTTTACAGTTTTTCGCTGTAGTACTCCTTTAATCGATAGTGTTCCTTTAGATACTGTTTCCTACAGTAGAAATTTGTCTGCCAGTTGTGTGTATATGTTATGGCCAGAACCAGAAGCCTGGCCACTTTCGGTTCTGGCCTGCCAACAGCCAAAGTGGCTGGGCTACTCCGGCCAATATTGGAAACTAATTGCAGCTGGCAGAGGGAACAGAATTTTTGTCTGGTTTTGACTCCTCCCTCTGGCCCTTCCTCTCACGTCTGTCTGCAGGGAGGAAATAAGCATGGCAGCTCATCCAGTGTGCCTGTGCTCTTTCGCTCCCCGGTGTGTAAGCGCGCACGAACGTGCACCTCCATGGGCTAATATTGCAGCTTGTGTTTCCTGTGTTCGCTGCCATAACACAGGCTGCAACGAAAGCCAGAGACATCACACCCGTGCGCACACACACAGCAGGGAGGAGGAGAGTGCCGGCACAGGCTGCCTTGTAATTTGTAATTTCCTCCCTGCAGGTGTAAGAGGACAACATGCCACCTCTTCTCGCATTGGCTGCAGACGCCCAGCCACTTAAGGCATTGGCCGGCCGGATCCTTTGTTGCCATCATTGGGATCTGGCCGTCACCTATACACCTGACCGTTCTGGCCACATTTTCTCAGTTGATGTCAAACTAGTCTTGTGGAATCATTATTGTACATACAGTCTTGCAAACTGGAGTCATCCAACTCAAGTATATAGGATTTTATTTAAGGCGAAACTTACCCAAAACTTTGATGTTTTGCTTGGAATCTGACATCTTTGAATCCCATTACTAGCTTCTTATTTCTTTGTTGAATTGGTAATGTAAACTATCCCCATGAGCATAATTACCAGGGATTCCGCTTAGTGCTGAATGAACATATACCGGTAATTGGGGATTTCAACAGTGAGTGACAAGTTTGCTACAGCCATTGCACAACGAAAGGACTCATCAGTTCTTCATCACATACATGTCACTGTGGCAGGAAGCCTAAAAATAAGACGCCATTACTCCCGGACCACTGTTTCTGTAGGTACTGTCATTCATCAGCGTAATGCAGAACGTGTGTGAGATATACTGTATACATGTTCTTAGATATACATGGACTCACTACAGCTTTTAGATTTGGATAGAAAATGACATGGCTTAATGGCAAACAGACTTAATAAATATTGTAATGTGTATATCCTTTATGGGCATAAGAATTCTAAGCCAATATGGGTAAGTTAAAATGTTTTAGACATGATTCATACAAAGAATGCATTTAGGGCCCAGAGAATGAGGGGGACTGTATCTGCATTACCAACATATTAGGACTCTTATTCAATTCACTTTTTCTAATGACTTTTCTCCTAAGGAGATGTGGTTTTTCAACTTCTTCTCTTTAATGTAACTTTTCAGAACTTTGCAATTGAAAAAGTGGCAAAAAGCAGGTGAAAAGGTGTTATTGATATTCTTTTATTAACAAGGTGGGAAAATTTCACCTTGTAGAAAACGCTAATTACATATGGGCCTAGGAGTATATTACCCACTTCAGGACCACAGGTTTTTTTCCCCTTCAGGACCAGAGCAATTTTCACATCACACGCCTCCCATTCATTCACCAATAACTTTATTGCTACTTATCACACTGAAATGATCTCTCTCTCGATCTCTCTCGATCTCTCTCTCTCTATCTATCTATCTATCTATCTATCTATATATATATATATATATATATATGTGTATATATATATATATATATATATATATATATATATATATATATATATATATATATATATATATATATATATAATGTATATATGTATATATAATTTTTTTTTGGGCGGGACAAACTAGGCGTTCTTTGGTCAGTACTTTTTGCTAAAAATTATTTTATTTATATGCATTTTGCATGGAAATGCATTTGAGCCCCAGTCACCCAATGACCGACTGTAGCAGGTTTTAAAGAGACTCTGTAACATCAAACACATCCCCTGGGGGGTACTCACCTCGGGTGGGGGAAACCTCGGGATCCTAATGGGGCTTCCCACGCCGTCCACTGTCCCACGGGGGTCTCGCTGCAGCCCTCCGAACAGCCGGCAAAAGACCCGACTGTCAATTCAATATTTACCTTTGCTGACTCCAGCGGGGGCGCTGTGGCTGCTTTCGACTCCAAAGTAGACGGAAATACCCGATCTCAGTCGGGTCCGCTCTACTGCGCAGGCGGCGGAGAGTTGCGCCTACGCAGTAGAGCAGACCCGACGGCGATCGGGTATTTCTGCCTACTTCGGAGCCGACAGCCGTCAGAGCGCCTGCGCAGGAGCCGGGAAGGTGAATATTGACGTCACCGCTGTACGGAGGGCTGCAGCGAGACCCCTGAGGGACGGAGGATGGCGTGGGAAGCCTCATTTGGATCCTGAGGCTTCCCCCACCGAAGGTGAGTGCCCCCCAGGGGACGTTTTGACGTTACAGATTCTCTTTAAGGCATCTGCCATTAACCGTGTAAGAATGGCAGCAATTTAAATATTTCCCTTTTAAACTCAATGGGCCATATGCAATTCACTTTTTCACCTGAGTTTTCTCCTAGGTGTTATTTTCAAACTTGTTAGTAAAGTGCCTTTTAAATTACCAGCCAGCATAAAAAATACTCAAAATAATTTTGATACTATTTCTTCACCTTCTTTGTGGTACTTTTTCCATTGCAAAGTGCTTAAAAGTTAATCTAAATTGAAGATGAAAAATAATCTCCTTGGAGAAAACTCAGGTGAAAAAGTGAATTGCATATGGCCCAATAGGTGAATTTTAATTGGCGGTTTTAGGCTCCACCCACTTTCCTGAATATTAATCCCAGTGACCAACTGTGCCAAGTTTGGGGACTCTGGTTTTATTAATTTGAATGGCCGCCTTTTACATTTTCCCTTTGATGTGAATGGGTGAACTCTGATTGCCTTTTTGTTGTTCTGCCCAAGTGTGCAGGGGGACAATTTTGAGTAATCATTATTTATTTTTGTAAACTAGTTATAATAAATTATGACTCAGAGCATCACGAAAAACCAACAAATGCTGTCTGATATTACAAACAAAATAGAATCGCCTTTCCTTTAAAATCCTTATTCAGGGTTAAACTCCTGCCTTGATCTCCCCTGAGAAAAGACAGTTCGGTACTATTCCATGGGCGCTTGTGATTGATTGATTGAAAGGCTGCTTACCGTGTCAGATATAATGGTGACTGTGAACTGCTGGTAGCCAGGGCCTGTGAACAACGTGATTTCATTTATCTACATTAATCTAGCTAGCTCCTGTGTCCATGTCTTATGAAATATGACAGCTTTGATGTGATAGATGGTAGATGTGTCATGGTTCACTTGACACCTCAGAGGATTTCGTTTCCAAGCATTTCTTTCCAAAATGCATGTGTTTATACCATTGCTTGACCACAGTGTGTTAGCACAGATGTTGTTTTTATGCTACACAAGTTTCCTGTACATTTCTGGGCTCAAGAAAAATATTTAAATTGGGCCCACCACTAATTTACCAATTTGAAGGTTTAAAGGTTGCTGCAGAGCTGCCCAGCTACTGACCACAGAAGATCATGGACATCCAAACCTCTGTCACCAGATCACATTCTAATGGTGGCTGTGAAGTATAAGAGGACACTCCTCCAGAACTATATTAGCCAAAGTATAAGAAGTTATTTGCTAAACTTCACTAGCCACACTGTGAAAGGTGACTATTTTACTGATGCAGTGGTTATAATTTAAACCTTGGTGAGCTGAAGCAACTGCAAACCTATCATGCTGCTAATTATCCCATATCATATTTCTAAATGTGTGGGTTTACCAAGGCTGTGTAGTTAGTACAAAAATCATCCTAATCCTCCGTTTATGATGTCTCCAACTTCGACTCCAGGTACTCAAAATTGTTTTGACTCTGACTCCTTAGTCTAATTTTTACAAAGGCTATGGATTTTGTTCAAAAATCATCCTTTTCCACAGTTTAATTAAACCTCTGACTTCAGGTACCCAAAATTGCTCTGACTCCTCGACTCCACAGCCCTGGGTTCACGTAGCATTTGAAATCTAGATTATACAATAATGCTCCATTATGTAAATTAAAATTTTGAAACCTCTTTACAAACCAGGTCGTCAAACCATAGTGGGTTTGATGACCTAGAACCTGGATGTTACTCTGTGTAGTCAGTGAGATAAACTGATCTATTCGAGTGTATTCAGTGATGAATATGATATGAATATTATATAAAATATACAATCTCTGCTCGACTCACTGCATGAAGTTGCCACACGTTTGGCCCTAAAACTCAACAAATGAGAACATTCACGTTGTCATTGGTTGACTTGTTAGAATGATCAGTAGTTTTCAGAAGCACAGACTTTATAAGTAATATGAGAAATACAACTTTTCCTGCTCTTTGCATAGCTACCAATGGCAGCCACCATAAGGGATGATCACCAGTATGCAAATGTTTCCAAGTTGATGCAAATTTATGCAAATACTTATGCAAATACCGTATATACTCGCATACAAGTCGAATTTTTGACCCCCGAAAAGTGGGTCAAAAGTTGGGGGGTCGGCTTGTATGCGAGTCGTGGTCTGCGCATTCCACCTCTCCAGCCCACCCTCCCCCGCTCCCCACCCCCCGCGGCCACCGCTGCTTTTACCTTAGCTGTCGCCGCTTCTTCTATTCCCCTCCTCTCCGGCTCCCTAATTCACAGCAGCGCTCTTAACGGCGGCTGCAGTAGAGAGAGAGCGGTTCCCATAGCAACCGCCGCTACAGGAAGCCGCGCTCTCTGCGGGTGTGGTTGGGTGAGGTGGGGGGCACTACCTACCTATACTGGGCACTATACTAGCTATACTGGGGCACTGTACTAGCTATACTGGGCACTATACCAGCCAGTGTTCTCCCCAGAGCCATTTACCAGGGGGGGCCGCCCGGCTGATCTCCCCCGAGCGCCCGGGTAAAGTTATCCCGTTCTGTGCAGCTCATTAGTGAGCAGCGGCGGCTGTATCATTGCAGCCAGCCACTGTCACTCAGGGACGCTGCCTCCGCCCTCCTCCTCAGCTCCCGTCTGTTGTGTGGAGGGGCGGGGAATGCAGGTGACGTCACACGCAGCTTAGCTGAGCAGGAGATGGCAGAGGAAGTGTGGCTCAGTTCTCTGTGGAATGATTAGCCAGACGCTCTGTTCCTCCTCTCGCTGTATTCATCCTGCTTCCAGCCGCTGTGTGTTTGTGTGTATGAGAGTTTCGCTGGCTTCTGCTAATGGAGGAGGGGGGTATCTAATTCAGCCCCAGCCAGCTAGAACTTCAAGATGCTTAACCCTTTCACCCCCCTGATTATCCTGTCCTGTGACTGTCTCTGATTCTTACCAGACTAGACTGGTCTGAGGGGGGAGAGTGAGACGCTGTACTGACAGCCACGGACTCCTACAGGGCAAAGGCAGGCAGCGAGTGATTGATGCACCCTGGCCCCTTGACAGCCACATAGCCAGCAATATCCCTTGCAACTGAGTGTCATTAGAACTAGCGGCCAGGTTTGAAAATGAAACTAAGATTTTTTTGCCCATGTTTCCTATATACATGGGTGGTGTAAGAGGGGATATCTGTTGCCATAGCATATTGATAAGCTGCCTGCTTATTAATATCATGCTATGGCCCAGAAATTCTTTTTCACACTGGGACCACCCATGTATATAGGAAAAGCTGCTAGTTTCATTGTCAAATCAGCAGAAGGGTAGATAAAACTTTAAAGACACTTTACCTGTTTTAGAAAAATGGCCAGCTACTTACCTGGGGCTTCTTCCAGCCTCTTAAATTGTTCTAATCCCTTGCAGTAATTTCGTGCTGCTGCTGCTTTATTCCTCTGTGACTTCCCTCTGAACGCTGCATGCGTGGCCATGACGTGTCATTCGCCTCTCCCATCACGTTCCCATGGCTGGTAGCGTTCTGCACTTCAAGGTAGCTAAAAATTGCTATTGTGCATCGGCAAAGTGCTCTTGGCCACAGCAGCACGATCGTGTTTGTGCGAGGCTGAGGAACAGAGCAGTGTGGAACGGCGATGAGGGCAGCAGGAGGACTTTAAGGGGCTAGAAGAAGCCCATAACTAGCCTAATTTTTCTTCAATTAAGTATACCTTTAAGAGATTCCAGTACAGAGCCTTTTTGGGGGGGGGGGGGGGGGGGGGGATGGGGGCCCGGTGGCAATAATGAAAACCTGAAATTACAGAGCAGTGAGGTAAACTACCGCAAATGTCAGCAAATGTCAATTCATGAAAACTAGAACAAGTGTTAAAGAGAACCAGGGACGTTAGGCAAAAATGTTTATACATACCTGGGGCTTCCTCCAGCCCCATAAGCCTGGATCGCTCCCATGCCGCCGTTCTCCGCTGCCTCTATTGGCTGGGAAGCCCCAGGTATGTATAAAAGCTTTTCCTATTTTTTAATTTGCTTCGTCTCTGGTTCTCTTTAATTCCCACAGTAATTATCGACACCTCTGGTGTGGTCTTAACTATACGAAGTCTATGTGAGTCTGTGCTGGAGCCGTGACTCAACCAAGCAGAGGCAGCTGTAACTGACAGGAGCACAGAGCCAATAGAAACATCCCGTTATCAGTAAAGTCTGAATGTTGTAATCTGATAGGACCCGCAGCCTTTGCTGGCGTGACAAGCTTTTAAACCCCCCAGGCAGCAGCAGAGCGATATCTGAAACAAGCCAGGCATCCCCTGAATGCTGTGTGGCTGTTTTAACCTCTTGGGTACCTGTTAGAAGCTAGTGGGGAAAATCACCCAAGCAGGGCTGTCAGGAACCGGCCCGCGGCACGCCTGCGTATACGGTTCCCGACTGCGGGTTTGACCAGATCAAGCGGGGAGCAGCCTTATTCAAGCTACAGACAAGGCTGGGACCCCTCAAACGCTCCTTACTGCCACCACTAGCTGTTGCTAGACACATCCACTCAGCTGTCGAGTGCTCAACACGCAATCTACGTTTTCGTATTTGGGTCAGTTTTGCGCTTTAGGCCGAATACGAGAACGCCACGCACACCCACACAGTTGCAATCTACACTGTAGTGAAGTAAAACTAACAGTCGTTCCGAACGATACTGTTAGCCACTCTGCTGTCGAGCTACTCGCACTGGCGTTTTCGTACGTTGGGTCAGCTGCGCGTTTTGGGCCAACGTATGACAAACGCCCCACACACCATGCAATTACAATCTCATACGGTAGTGTCGCTCAATCATACAATTAGGCATGAATTTATACAAGGTTACACTTCAGTCTCTTCTAGGCTATGAGAGTTACCGTATATACTCGCATATAAGCCGACCCGCATATAAGCCGAGGTACCTACTTTTCTCTCACAAATCAGGAAAAAGTCATTGACTCGCATATAAGTCTCCTCCCCAGTATAGCCCCCTCCACAGTATAAATAGCCAAATGTACCCCCACAATGAAGCACCCCCAGATCCAATTTAAATAGCCAGATGTGCCCCTAGTATGAGGTGGCCCATTCTCCCTGTAGCCATATGTGCCCCCAGTAGGCTGCCCCCTCTCCATACCCAGCACCATTCTGATCATTACAAGCTATGTACCTTATAGTGACTGACACAGACTTATGCAGGACACGTGCACATTATTCAAAAAGTATGTACATATTGTAACCTAAACCAATAAAGTGCAATATGCAATCCATGAATGTGATCTAATTTGCAATAGGAAAAAAATGCATGAGAAAATTCAATAAACAATACATCATACACTATGCAACCAGGCTGTCATAAATCAGAAAGCGTCAAGTGCAGTATATATAGGAAATTGTGCAAAACAAAGACTGCAGCGACAGCCAAAGAAAAATGGATGTCCAGAAGTGTAACCAATGAATAAAGTGCCAAGTGTAAGTGGAAAAAGAGAGAAAGAAACACATGCAGCAGCAGCAGTAAAGAGTTAATGAAAAGATTGTGCACTCTGTGCAGAGCACAGTGAAAGTGAGTGTTGCCGAGCAGACAAGGCTGCTGAATGACTGAGATATAAAGCAGAACAGGGAGGGCAAGCGTGTGCAGCAATAAATCACCAAATCTGGACGGAAGCTGTTCTGCTGTTCTCTGTTCCACGATCCATTCAGCTGTTCACCTCTGCTCCGTGTCGGCCATCTGATCAGCTGTTTACTTTGCTCTATTCCCATGTAAATAGCTGTTCTCCCCTGCACTGTGTGGCTATGTGATCATCTGTAATCTCTGCACCGTGAGGCCTTGTAATTAGCTGTTCTCCCCTGCATCGTGCTGCCATGTGATCAGCTATTCTTCTCTGTACTGTCCGGCCAGCCAGCCACGTGTTCAGCTGTTTCCCTCTGCTCTGTTTGGTCATGTGATCAGCATTTCCCCTCTGCTCTGTTCGGCCATCCAATCATTTGTTCTCCTCCCTCCTGCTAACCAATCCAGTAAGCTCTCCCCGCCTGCCATCCACTGCGGGGAAGCATGTTGCTCGCATTACCGCTGCACTCCTTTCCGATCATCTCTTCACTCAGGGGCACAGGATCGGGTAAATCAATACATTTGTGCGCACTGACACTGCCACAGCAAGAAGGTGACTCGCATAGAAGCCGAAGGGGGGACTTTTGAGCACATATTTTGTACTGAAAAATTCGGCTTCTATGCGAGTATATACGGTAGTTTAGTACAGCAGAAGTCAATCTTCTTAAATAACAATTTAATATTCCAGAAAAAACATGGAACAATGCAGAAATTAATATATACAAAAGATTTACAAAAAAAAAACAAAGTAAAAAAGTTACAAAGTAAAAGTTACGAGATGCACACAAAGCGATTTGCAAAATAAAAGGGAAATAAACGTACCAGCGTATCGATCTGGGCGTTGTTGCGGGAGTACGCACTTTCTGGTCAGGAACCAGGTTTGTTCTAGCCGTGTGCTATCTCCAAGAACTACGATTTGTGACGGTCCCAGGCTGGGATTATATAGTCCCCTGGATGGCCTGAGGCCACTCACATGTCCATATCCAGGAATAATTCAATTACCTACATAACGCGCGTCATATCCTTTCCTGTATATACAACTTCATAGCTTTCCTGTCTCAGTTTTCAGATCATCAAAAAGGACCCCCCCCCCGCTCCAGGTGACAATTGATTAAGGCTTCCTCAACATTCCAGCAGGTAAAAGTCTATACATTAAAAGATTGTAGTTTGGGTGAAGCTTCCTGGCTGTCATGTAAATTTCAAACCTTCCTGTGTCAGCTTCCCCTGTCCCCAAGACTCTGGTAGTCTTCCTTTGTATAATGGGACAATGGCTGACTCCAGAGTTCAAAAGCCATGCCGACCAGCCTATTCTTCCTCAATTGGCAGCTAATTAGCAGTACCCTGCTACCCCACCTGGGACAGCAGATCAAAGGTGACTGCTAGTGGCCTAATGAGCCACTTCCTTGCCCCAGGCTAGCACCCAAGGTAACAGCTTCCTCCTAGTAGACATACACGTGACACAGCAGACAGGAAAATGAAGAAATATTATCCTTACATCATAAGCACTCCAGTATATCACCACAAGGGCATGTGTAAAGTTTCTTGGAAGTTAATCTAAGCTGTGGCAATTAAATCAGGGCTGTAGAGTGTGATTTGAGGAGTCGGAGCAATTTTAGGTACCCGCAGTTGGAGTCAGTGGTTTCATAAACTGAGGAGTCTGATGATTTCTGTACCAAATCCACAGCCCTGGTAAGTTTTTTTTTTTTTTTTTTTTTTTTTTTTTTTTTTTTTTTTTTTTTTTTTTTTTTTTTTGACTAAGCTGTCGGAGCCATTTTGGATACCTGGAGTTGGAGTCAGTAGTTTCATAAACGTTGGATTCAGATGATTTTTGTACCGACTCCACAGCCCTGAATTAAATAGAATATTAAAGACTAATAGACTGATTCAGAGCAAGCAGAGGCAGTATAACAAAACCTGTACAGTACATCGGAAGAAATGTCGGGATGCCTTGCAATTCCCTGGAACTGCTTGTAACAAGCTGTTACTGCAAAGCTTTTTGTCAATGGGCTTGGGTAATTTGCCGCAGTTCTACTGCACCTGTTAAAATCTTCATGAATTAGCTCACAAAATTCTAAAATGCCGAATGCGGTATTTTCCCCAACTAGATTTTTTTTTTTTTTTTTTTTACCACAGAGCCTTTTATCTTATTTTGAATCGCGAGTGAAAATAAATTGTATTATCTGTAAATGGCATCAACTTTTCTAAAACATAACACATGATTTGGTAATCTTAACATACTCTCTATTCCTTCCTATATGTGAAGTTGGGATGGGGGGTATACCTGCTTTAAAAAGACCGGTAATGTTTTTCCTTCTCGGGTGTGTATATATAGAGCTTCATGATGGCTTACACGTGTAATCTCACAAATATTCTACATCTCAAGATCAGAATGATGTCCAGGCATATAATGATATCCCAAAGAGCAATAAAGATTTCCTTTAGAATTAGACAATTATGTGTACATTCTTGCCTGCGTATAACATTATAACCTTTTTTTAAATATCACATTTTTATAGTTGGCAGAAGTCTAGGTCTTTTTCTGTATAGAATGGCGACATAAAAGTTTTTATTATGACCATTTTTGTTTTACAGTCTGCACTAAAGGGACTAGGAGGAACGTCTCTGTAATTAAAGTGAGCTATAGTGAAGTCTTCCATCTAGAGGCAGACTTGCCTATAATCTTTACCAAGTAAGAAATTAGTAAGCTGCTTGATCTGTCTGCTACTGGTACAGGGGATGAGGGGGATTACTATCCATACATATGAGAACAATGCCAGGATACTAATCTAAATCCATTAATAACACAAACACACATTACTAAAGCTTTGCCATAATTAACTACTATCTTCTAGATGCTTTGCCAAACAGGTGCCTGGTAGACCAATAAAGGATCAAACTAGCATTTCTCATTCTCTTGTTTTGTGTATTTGGGGTCTGCATTTGCATTTTTGCTTTAGAAAGAGCAAGAAACTACTTTTTTTTTTTACCTACTTTTTTTCGCAATAGTGATCCTTTATAAAAAATTTTTTTAGGTATCTGGTTTAACTGCTTGTTCATGTCGGGGTAACTGAAGAGTTTACAATGGTATTACTGTTTTTTTGGGGGGGGGGTTTTGCCATTTTTACATATTCCAGTGTAGTCTTCTTGGTTGTGTAACTTATGTTCCCTATCTTGTACTGCACCATACATGCTCTATCAGGTTTGTGTTGCAGCGTATATAGGCAGTAAATGACATGAATATTCATGTAATCCTAGAACAGTTCAGATCAGCTCATATTACTGTGTGGAGCTTATGTTCTAATGAGGTAACACTCCAGTATACTTCTGCAACATTGCTTTGATCTTGGCATCACAGCCTTCTTGCAGAAAATCATTGGTGACTACAGACAAAATTCCAACAGATGTTAAATGCAGTGTTACGGACAGTCCATGGAAAAAACAAAACTTAAAATAGTGACGAGTCTAAATACTGGGTAAAGTTCTGCAGAAAATGTCGGCAAATATAGCAACATTTATAATGAAATAACTACAAATGTCTTTTCTGTGCTCACATCATTATCCGTTTTATTCAACCCCCAAGTGACATTCATTCTTAGTACTTAGTACAACATCCTTTTCCAGTTATAACAGCTTTTAATCATGACACAAGTGTCTTGCAGCAATTTACGGGTATGTTAGCCCATTCTTCATGGGCAAAAGCCTCCAGTTCAGTCACATTCTTAGGCTTGCGCGCTGCAACTGCTTTCTTTAAGTCCCACCAGAGGTTCTCAATCGGATTTAAGTCTGGTGACTGCGATGGCCACTCCATAATGTTCCAGCCTTTAATCTGCAACCATGCTCTAGTGCAGAGGTTCTCAACGTGTGGTACGCGTACCCCAGGGGGTACTTCTGATGGTTCCAGGGGGTACTCGGGCTTGATATACTTAACCAAGAATAACAAATTTAGAGTTTTAGAAAAATGATTAATCCTATTTAAACAACACTAAATTAGTATTTTAGTTAATTAAAAGCAGTAGTAAATGCTTGGAAATAGTTTCAAACCAATTATCATGTATTATGATTAACTATATATTTGTCAAGGGGTACTTGTGATAATGTTTATTATGCTAGGGGGTACTTGGTGAGTTCAGGGTTTTAAAAGGGGTACATACCAATAAAATGTTGAGAAACACTGCTCTAGTGGACTTGGAGGTATGCTTGGGATCATTGTCCTGTTGAAAGGTCCAACGTCTCCCAATCCTCAGGTTTGTGACGGACTGCATAACATTTTCTTCCAATATCTCCTGGTACTGAAGAGAATTCATGGCACCTTGCACACGCTGAAGCTTCCCTGTACCTGCAGAAGCAAAACATATTCTAAGTAATAAAGGGATTCTGCAAAATCTAAATGTAAATATCCTTCCTGTTTATTTCCCTTCTCTGTCCCCTCTGCTGTGGGAGATTTCAGTGCTATATACTAAAAAGTAAATCTGTAAACTTCAGCAGCAACTTGGTTACTGAGGTAAAGTTAACAAGTTTTGGGGAGATTTGAACCAAGCAAGCGGTGGAGTTACTGCTGCCAGTGATGAAAAAATTTCACTCATTTCCTGTTGTTCTTATGAAAGTCACCAAAATGACAGTGTGAAGACCTCTTCTGAATAGGGATATGGACAGCAAAATCAGCCTGATGGTGAGTTCACCTCCCATTCATTCGCCAATAACTTTATCACTACTTATCACAAATAATTGATCTATATCTTGTTTTTTTCCGCCACTAATTAAGTTTTCTTTGGGTAGTACATTTTGCTAAGAATAATTTTTTTTTCTAAATCCATTTTAACAGGAAGATTAAGAAAGAAATGGGAAAAAAATTCATTATTTTTTAGTTTTTGGCCATTATAGTTTAAAAGTAATACATGCTACAGTAATTAAAACTCATTTATTTTATTTGCCCATTTGTCCCGGTTATTACACCGTTTAAATTATGTCCCTACAACAATTTATGACGCCGATATTTTATTTAGAGATAAAGGTGCATTTTTCAATTTGCGTCCATCACTATTTACAAGCTTATAATTTTACTTTCTTGACATGTATATTTAAAAAGTTCAGACCCTTAGGTAACTATTTATGGTTTGTTTTTTGTTTTTTAAAATGTATTTGGGTAATTTTTGGTGTGGGAGGGAAACAGATAATTTTAAATGTAAAATAATTTAATGTAATATAAAAAAATGTATGTGGGTATAGTTTACTATTCGGCCACAAGATGGCCACAGTCAAAAAGTCCTGGAGCATACGATCACGCTACCAGGAACTACAAGGAGGCTGTGAATTTTTTATTTTTTGCAGAAATATCACGCTCTCTGAGTAGAGAGCGTCGGTTTTTCTGCGGGGGACTTAGATTGGTGAAGGGGAATTATATTTCCATTCACTGATCGTGGGGGTAACTGCAGGCAGCGGGAGCGCGATCACGTGCCCCAGGCAGCGGCAGCTGCAGACTCTATCTGGACGGATACATGCGGATTCAGATATATTCAGCATTTTTGGAGTGATATCATACGGTAAAGCATGGCCTAAAATCGCTTTCCTAAAAAAACACTTTTGTCCTTTAAAAAGCAGAGTGATCTCAAAAACATTTTTGAGGACATATTGCGAGTGTGTCCCAGGCCTTAGAAATTCAACAGATGCTCGATCATTGCCTACAGTGTCCCTAGTGAGGACAATGCTGCACAGGAGTTTTGCATATCCCATCACACTTCAGATGTCCCTCTCTGTGGTTTAAAACCTGGCCAGTGCTGATTGCTAATCCTAGGATCTCTATCGACCTCTTTACTGCAATATATTTCATTGGCAGTTACATTAATGCAGTCCTTTTTTGAAATTGTGTCAGGGTTGTTACAAATGGCTTTTACTTACAATAATGATAATTTTCAGGAACTGAAAATGATACACTTCCAAGTGAGAGGGTAATGCATATGATCTTTAGAAAATTGTATTGTTCAACTGGTAAACATTTATTTCAGGTTTGGGAAATTGCTGGCTCATAGCAGCAACCCAAGTACAGCTTTATGGGAAAACCATAAATATTCCTTCACATCTTTGGTTGGCAGCACAATCCCTCGAGGGACAGTCTGTGAGGTTTAGTGCTGTATAGATGGATCACTAGGCTAGCACCGCATTCTTTTATGCAGGGAGAGGAGGGCCCATGGAGCTGGTTGAGTGAGTAGTTGAACAATGCCCTAAGCCAAGATGATCCACCATGCTGATTGCTTGCCCAGGCACCGAGGGAGTTCAGTATTCAAACCAGATTTTCATCAGAGGTGGCTGCCTCATCTGACAACCATGTAGCATGTGCACAAGGCTTTTGCATCTGTAGTTGTGGGAATACTGGCAAGTCACAGGCTACATACCCCTGATGCGCTTCTTTGGGTTGTGTAATTATTCTTGAAACAAATTTGGCATCTTTCCACATTGAGTGTTTTTGACCTTTTTTGTTTTCATGCTCATTATTTCTTACCATGTTCTAAAAATACAGACATGATGGCATAATTGGTTCATTGTGTGAGATCGGTATGTACATGTGGTGCTGTGTTTTCCCAGATAGTGCAACTTATTAGTGTCCTCACTGTAATGGATCATTAGCCAGAAGTGTGAAAATCATGTGATCCTTGTGGTTATCTCATCATTAAGTATACATGTTCTCCACAGGCTCATTCATTAATTTTCTTTATGAACTGCTTTTGTTCTTCTCTTTAAGGTTCCTGTTTTTGTTCAGAATGGCCAACTGCAGTGTGAACACCAAGAACAAAGTCACAGTTAACAAGCCGGTTTGGGAATTCCTTAACAAAGAGACTCCATCTAAACTAAACAGACTGAGAGAAGACAGTGGCGTTCGTATTCTTATTGACGGTGAAACATCGGAGATCTATGTATTGCGGTTGTCTGTGGACAGTCACGTTCCAGCAAACACTATCTCACTGGCTAGAAAAGCTCTAAAATCTTTACTGAAAGACACTGAGAAAGAGTTGAAAAAATCCTACAAGCAGCACCAGCTGTCAGGATTCCTGTCTTACATGGATAAGAGCAACGATCATACAGGTGAACAGCACAGCCGCAGCACTTATGGTAGAAACCTGGCTGGCTTGACTGGACGGGGCATACTTGGAGGCTCCAGTGGGGGAGCCAGCAGTAGCCATGGGTCCTCTCACAGGAGAGAGGAAACGGAGGATGACAGAGAAAACCAATGCCCCATTTGCCTGGGGGAGATCCAAAATATAAAGACGTTGGAGAAGTGCCAACATTCGTTCTGTGAGGATTGTATCACCAGGGCACTGCAGGTTAAGAAAGCCTGTCCAATGTGTGGCCGTTTCTATGGGCAACTAGTGGGAAACCAACCTGAAAATGGTAGGATGTTGGTATCCAAGGACTCTGCACTATTGCTTCCTGGCTATGAGAAATATGGTACCATTATCATCCAGTATGTCTTCCCACCAGGCATCCAAGGAGTAAGTATGTTCTTTGTTCACAAACTATTACACATTTACACAGTGAAGCTAAGCCAACAGTTGTATTGTTTAAAGTGGTCTAACACCCAGCATTTCAACTTTGCTTTAAAAGATTGCTTACAGCTTATAAACTATTATGCCAGATTTTTTTTTTAGCAGAAATTCACTGAATGGATTAAACATGACATTTTAGTGCTGCATTTAGCTAGAAATGCTCCTCGTGCTTGCTTGTTTAGTTACAAATGTATCTATCTACAATGTAACAAACAAACACTGCTCTGAGAGAACAAAGAGGGCTTCCCCAGCAGGCTTTTCAAAGGTCTATTTGTATTCCAAATAAAGATACATTTTGTAACTAAAAGATAAGAACGGATGCGGATTCCTAGTTAAATCCAACACTAAAATGTCATGTTTAACCCATTCAGTGAATTTCTGCTTAAAAAAAAATCTGGCATAATAGTTTGTAAGCTGTAAGCAATCTTTTAAAGCAAAGTTGTAATGCTGGGTGTTAGACCACTTTAAGGTAGAATTCCACTAAAACCTGGTGTAAAAGAGCAAGTTAATTAAGTGGCTGTATAATGGTTATATAGGATAAAAGTACATTATTTATCCTGCCCTGCTTTGCCCCCAGTACCATGCCACCTACCATGTTCAAAAGAGCTGGCGGGTGTTTTATTTTTAGCTCCATGCATACCTTCAGCATGCTGTGACCTTGCACTGTATAGCAGTGTTACTCAAACCTGTCCTTGTGACTCTTCAACGGTGCCTGTTTTGTAGGCAACCTCACCTATGCACAGGTGGGGTAGTTAGTGTCTGGTGGATTCCATGTAGCTGAGACACTGCATAGGTAAGGTTTCCTGCAAAACATGCACCTTTGGGTAGTCATGAGGAAAGGTTTGAGAAACCCTGCTATATAGGATAGATCATGTAGATAGGATAGATCATGTAACCACTGAAATCAATCGAGAAGCTGTTTACAGCACAGCACCATCCTATTATCAAGAGGATGCTGCAGCAGGAAAATAAATTATATTTCCCATGACTTTGAAAAATAATTATATGTCAAATCCATTGTATGACCTGTGCAGAATGTCCATAATATGCCTTGTTGGTATACTGAGAATGGTGGAATGTGCATGCAACACTGCAAGTTCGGACTTTAGACCTGTCTTTTAGAAGTGGAAAGTGCTTTTTGAACGTGGAAAAAAATCGCTGAGATTTAGAACTCTACAAATAGAGATTTACAGAGATTTGTAAGTACAATAGTTGGTTTGTGCAGTTGCTTCTTAAAAGGGCACTGTGGCGAAAATGATGCTGTTCCATTATCCCCACATCATTTATTTAATATGAACAGCATAACATTTTAGCATAGAGTTTGTTTTAAAAAAAACGTGTTTTTGCTAACTCTACAGCTGACTTACAAAATGGGCAGCTCACACACTACAGACAGAGCCATGCTATGTAACTAGCTAAGTAAATAAACAGTAAATGCTAATTACTTAGCAGGCTATTTACTTAGCTAGTTACTTAGCAGGGCTCTCTCTGTAGTGTGTGAGCTGCCCTTGTTGTAAGTTAGCTGTAGAGTGTCAGCAGTAATGCTGGGAATACACGATGCGTTTTTGCGTTCGTTTTTGCCGTCGTTTTTGCTTTCGATCGATTCTACTCTCGATTCACTGCTCGATTCCCCTCTCGATTCCTTATCTTTTCTTATCAATTACATTCACTTGAATGAGGAGAATCGAAACGAAAGTAGAATCGACCAGATCCAACAGGTTGGAATTTATCTATCGAACCCATCTATCTAAAGTAAAAACTTAACGTGTATTCCCAGCATCAGGAATCAGGAATAGTTTATTTCGCCAAGCATGACTGGGTCATGCCCGGAATTGGGTTTGGCACGGTACATTTGGCTCAGAAGAGACATCAATCGATAGCATAGAGTAGCAGGAACAGAAATTTACAATTACACATGTCAGTAGCAGACGGTTACATTTGCATTTCAATTTCATTTACATTGTACATTACATTTCTTTGCATTTCCAGTTTACATACTAGAGCAGCCGTTGGCTCTGTCCGTGACAGTTCTATATGTCTTGAGGGTGCCCTGATGGGAGTATGTGGAGGGAGTTCAGGAGGCTGACAGCTGAGGGGAAGAAGGAATTACTGTGCCTAGCCGTCTTGGTGTAGATGGCCCGAAGCCTCCGTCCCAATGGCATCGGACTGAAGTAGCAGTGGCCCGGGTGAGAGGGGTCGTTAGCGATCTTCAGGGCCCTCGATCTCAGTCTTTTGTTGTGTAGGAGGGCAAGTGAGGGGAGAGATCTCCCAATGACCCTCTCCGCCGCCCTGATGACCCTCTGAAGTAGGTGCCTGTCGCTGGCGGTTGCGCCAGTGTACCAGACCAGAATGGAAGAGCAGAGGATCGACTCAATGGTAGCGGAGTAGAAATTGGTCAGAATCTCTTGGGCCATGCCAAATTTCCTCAGCTGGCGGAGGAAGTACAGTCTCTGCTGGGCTTTCCTCTGTATCGCCGTGATATTGGGCCTCCAGGTGAGGTCACTGGAGATTGTGGTGCCCAGGAGGCGAGCGCAGGGTACTCTTGCCACCTCCGTACCATCGATGTGAATTGGGGGTGGGGTGGAGGCAGACCTTCTGAAGTCAACAATTAGTTCAACAGTTTTTGCGGTGTTAAGCACCAGCCCATTCCCCTTGCACCAGAGGGAGATTCTCTCCACCTGCTGACAGTACTCCTGGACATTGTCCTTGGTGATGAGACCAATGATAGTAGTATCGTCGGCGAACTTGATGACCTTAACTGAGTCTGCCCTGGATCTGCATTTGTTTGTGTAAAGGGAGAACAGCAGTGGGGACAGGACGCATCCTTGAGGCGCGCCTGTGTTTGTGGTCATACTTCGTGAACTGATGTTCCCCAGCCTGACGACTTGGGTCCTGTTGGTGAGAAAGTCGGTGATCCAAAGTCGTAGGCTTGGGTGCACTCCCAGTGCAGCTAGTTCTTCCTGCAGAATGCGTGGACAGATGGTGTTAAACGCCGAGCTGAAGTCCAAGAGTAGTATTCTGGCGTACGTGTCTGGCCTATCCAGGTGCTCATAGATAGATTCAAGGCAGATGTTTACTGCGTCATCAGTGGACCTGTTTGCCCTGTATGCGAACTGATAGGGATCCAGAAGGGGCAAGGTGGAGAGTTTGAGGTTGGATAGGACTGCTCGCTCCAGGGATTTCATTATGACGGACGTAAGGGCTACTGGTCTAAAGTTGTTGAGCTCGGAAACCCCTTGTTTCTTAGGGACAGGGATGATGGTCGACCTCTTGAAGCAGGCGGGGACCTTCCCTTCCCTTAGTGACCTGGTGAAAATGGCAGAGAGGATGGGAGCAAGTTGCCTGGCGCAGGTTTTCAGGCAGGCTGGAGTCACTCCGTCCGGGCCAGGGGCTTTCCTGATGTTTAGTGTTGATAGGAGTTTCAGGACATCAGCCTCTCCCACCGCTAGAGAGAGGGGTGGGCTCGTGGGGTTCTCCCCGGTGCATGGAAGCGGAGTGAGAGGCTCCAGGTGCTCCCCCAATTCTTCCTGTCTCTCAAACCTGCAGTAGAACTTTCCGAGTTCTTCGGCTAGTTCTGGGCTGGGTGATGCGTGTTGAGGGGGAGGCTTGTAGTTGGTGGCAGTCCTAAGCCCCCTCCACACGGACCGTGAATCGTTTGAGCGCAGGTTTTGTTCCATCCTCTCAGCATAAACCCCTTTGGCGGCCCTCAGTTCCCGATTAAGGTCGTTCCTCGCCCTCCTGTAGTCTTCCAGGTTGCCTGACTTGTGTGCGACTTCCTTCCGTCTCCGGAGTTGCCGTAGCTTGTTGGTGAACCACGGCTTGTTATTCGGGTAGACCTTGAAGGATTTACTTGGTATGCAGGAGTCCTCACAGAAACCGATGTATGAGGCGACGTTGTCGGCCCACACATCCAGGTTTGGCGCTTCCAGGGACTCCCAGTCAGTGCAGTCGAAACAGGACTGGAGTTTAAGCTTGGCCTCGTCTGTCCATACTTTGGTGGTCTTGAGGGTCGGTTTTGCCGATTCTAAGCGTCTCCTGTAGGTGGGGATAAGATGGACGAGGCAGTGATCGGAGGAGCCCAGAGCCGCCTCTGGGACCGCCTTGTAGGCATCCTTCAGTGCTGTGTAGCAGTGGTCGAGGGTGTTCATGCCCCTGGTGGGGCAAGCCACGTGCTGGTGATAGTGTGGCATTTCCCGGCGAAGATTGGCCTTGTTGAAGTCCCCCATGATGACGAATAGTGAGTCTGGCTGGGATGTTTCCCACCGCGAGATGGTTGCACTTAGCTCCAGCAGGGCAGATTTGGCATCAGCGTCAGGAGGAATGTACACTCCGACAAGGACATAGGAGGAGAACTCGCGTGGTGAGTATGACGGCCTGCAGTTGATAAGTATGAGTTCAAGGTCAGGGGAGCACTTCCTAGCGAGAACTGATGAGGCGGGGCACCATGATGAGCTGATATAAAAGCAGATACCCCCACCTCTTTTTTTCCCGGAGAGTCCAGGGTCTCGATCTGCTCGAGTGAGGCTGTAGCCTGGGAGATGGAGAGCGTTCTCAGGTATGTCCCCATGTAGCCATGTTTCCGTGAAGCAGAGGACTGGAGTTGTCTTGCTGAGGTCTCTCCTGTCACAGAGGAGACGCAGTTCATCCAGCTTGTTAGGAAGGGAACGCACATTTGCCAGGAGGACAGAGGGGATGGCTGATCGTAGACCTTTCCTCTTAAGCCTCACACGGGCTCCTGCCCGACAGCCTCTACGCCGCTGGCCTGCCCAGAGGTCCAGGGCCGGATCCAGGATCTGTCGTATGTGATTCCAGACTAGTTTGGACAGGAGCCTGGCTACAGGGGGAGAGGGGCCACGTGGTTCCCACTGCAGGAGCTGCTCCCTGGTGTATGTAGTGCACGTGGCAGTGGGTGGGCCATAGACCTTGGTGTGGGGGCGAGAGTTGGTGGATCGCCAGGGAGAGTTGGTAGAGCATGGCATCGCAGTGGAGGCCTTCCGTATACCTCTCCTGTGCGTGCACAGGTTGGACAGCGTCGTGCGCAACCAAGATCAAAAAAGTTCAGCATGAACACAGCAGAAGTTCAGCTGTGGCAGCACAGCTTGGGTATATGCTGGCAGCAGATGCCCCCCAATAGCACGCTAGCCAGCAGTTAAGCAGTTCAGGGGTATGCAACAGCAGGTACTACAAGGTAGCAGATCAGGGGAATGCAAGCAAGCTAGGTTATCAGACTCAAAGTTCAGCAGTCAGCACTGAGTTCAGCCCAGAATTCACATCCAGCGTACACCACAGGACAGGAGAATGCAGCAGCAAGCAGGCTGGGCATAGGGAAGAGCAGGCTGGGCATAGGGGAGGAAGGGTGGTAGAGAGAGTTAGGCCCTTACCCTTTCTGTGCGGAGTCTGTGAGGGGTGCAGTTGTTGCCAGTCTGTGAAGCCTGGGGTTCTTGGGTCCGGGTGCGGTGGACTGGATGGAGGAGCTCCTGGGCGGTGGTGGTCCGGTGGTGTCAGCCAGCAGTGGTCCGGCGTAGCAGCAGCAGGCTCCTCCACGTGGGTGGTCTTGGGGGGCCCGAGGTGGCGGCAGAGGGCTGTTCCAGCTGCAGTGGGTGGATCGAGCTGCTGCTGGGTCGAGCCGCTGCTGGGAGCCCGGCGGAGGCGGTGGTGAGAGCGGCCTGTAGTGCTCTATGCGGCTCCACGTGGTCCCCACGTGGGTGGCCGCATGGGCCAGAGATCAGCGGCAGCAGCGATGGGAGGCTTCAGGCCGCAGGACATCAGGCTGCGGAGAGCGCCGTCCCCCTGCTTATCGGCAGCGTGTGGTGCCTGGCTGCTCTGCTGTGCTATCCTGCCCGGCGCCAGAGGACTGATGGCAGGCTGCAGTCTATGAGGAATCGGGACTCCAGAGAGCGGTGTCTCTCCGTTGTCGGCGGCTGCTGTGTGTGTTTTGGTGCTTCTGCATCTGCAGTCTCCGGGCTCCGATGGGGCTCCAGGCTCTGACGTTGGCAGGCTTGCAGGGGAGGCAGCTCGTAGGGGAGGCAGCCCTGGTGGTCGGCTACAGTGTGCGGGCACCTCTCCGTTGCTTCAGGCCACGTGGAGGGGGGCCAAGCCGGCCAGCGCGGTCTTGTGGGGTGGCTCACAGGAGGCTGGGGGCCCCAGGGGGATGTGGAGTTCCACAGTGTCTGTCGGAGCCAGGTTTTGGAGCGATCCAGGTGTGTGGACTCTGTGTGCCTCCGTGTGTCTGTCTTTCCACGTGGGTGGCCTGACGGCGGGCAGCGGGATCCGGAGAGCTGTGCGGGCTCCACTGTGAGATAGAGGTATGTGCCTGTCCGTACTGTGTGCATCACAGGCACGGAAGACCTGTGGTGCACTGTAAGTCAATATAGCAGAGAAATGTTCAATATAACAAAAAAAAATAAATAAATAAAAATGTTCAAAATAGTCCAAAGAGCAAAAAAAAAGCAAAGAAAAGAGGAGCTATGTGCCGTGGCAGCTGACCCAGCGCCATCTATAACTCAGCAGAGAGCTAGTCTGTCAAATTCTTATCACTAATAACACAGCGCCTGTGCAGGGAGCTAGAGACGTGTTTAAAATTGTTTTTTTGTTTTGTTTTTTTACACTAACTCAATGGTGAAAGTGTTATACTGTCCATATTAAATAAAGGAACAGCATAATTTTCGCCATAGGGCCCCTTTAATGCATAGTGGAAAACTCATGCATTTTTACAAACTGTTTATATTCCTAAAGGAGACAATTGCAGCGTTTCGGCTACGCACTGCTTATATTCTTGAAATATGCAAACACCATGCATGCTCCATTTTATGCATTTTGTGCTTCCTTTATAGTCACTGGAAGCAAAAATAATACATTACAATATGCACAAACGCGATCCCCGTGTATTCTTCAATAACCCCTCAGTGCAAATGCAAACACAAACTAAATCACTTATTTAAATTATTATTATTATTATTTGGCAAACTTCAGCAGCAGTTTAAGCCTTTCCCCAACTTAGATCTTGGCTTCATCAGTGCTCTCTGTTGCTGGATTTAGATTTGCATCATAGTTTGCAGTTTTCTATTATATCCCTTTATTTCTTCTTTATAATAGAATTTGGGATTTATGTCTTTATTACAAAATAAATACTTATTAATGCATGCTAACATGACACCATGTATTTAGATGCATTGCATTATATCTCAAACATATTTATAGTGTGAAAAAAGCCCTAATGTTTAAGTCAGACAGGATGGATCATGAAGTTTAATTATGACCATATTTGCATATAAATGCTCACAAAGCATTATTAATAATGCTTACCTGTGTAGGTAAAGTTTCAATTAAGTGCTTTGTTTAAATTCTGTTATTTTTTTGACCATACCGGTTTTAAAAATCAGGCTGGTATATTTCTCTAATACATTTTATTTTGGGAGCACCAAGGTCCTGGCAGTTTTTTTTATCTGTAGACTAGACTTTGGGCTTTCAGCAAGCAGCCTTATGTGAAATCCGTATGGTGATATTCAAGGTCCTACCTTTTCCAATTGTCTTTTATTCCTTCACAATCACTTTTCAGACACCTAGTTCTCTGCATACGTTATTATATGAAAGCTGTTTGATGATTCTCAAGGACATGCCTGTTCAACTTTCTTTTATTTCTTACATCTTTACGCAACCTGAGTTTGTTCGTTTTTGACTGACAGGTATCGGCATAGTACATGAATAACTGATCATTCTTATTATTATTTTATTTTGGATTTTAATATCACTAGCATCTTTCATGGAGCTATATAATAGAAGATACAAATGACAGACAGCTACAAAACAAGCACAATGCACAATTGAACAGGTCAGCTAATATTTGTACATAGAGGTAGGAAAAAAGTACCTATATTACACAGCAGTAAAAACACATGAGCGGAAAGAGACCCATGAACAGGGGCGTAACTAGAAATCACCCCCTGCTTTCTGGCTGGTTAACTGGGAACCAATGTTATTCCATTGGCTAGTGCACACTTGAATGTGTTTTCTCTATGCAGATAAAACAGACAGCAGTGAAGCACTGCACTCATTTTCTCTTTCAAATTACATTACCTTTTGTGATAAAACATGCATGGTTTGCATGATTTCACACATACAGACACACATGGTTTGCAGAAAACGCATACAGAAACCCGACAGATGTGTGCTTCCAGCCTCCGCTTATTACATTCACTCTGTCCATCTCTGATGGAGCTGAACTGGCTCTGCAGACTCTTCAAGCATCACTACAGCAGACAGCACTAGAAACCCTGCTGCACACTGAATAGGGACTGTCTACCAATCTTTGTCTGCAAAATGTTGTATGATTCCTTATCAGTGGCTGAGCAGATGCAGTCATTACAAAAATTGTGCAGACAGCAGAAAGCTTTTTCTCTCAGGACAGGGAAAATCAACTTCTCCCTCCCCCACAGGACACCCTGCAGCTTCTGCCACTTCCCCCCCCCCCCCCCCCCCCAACTGCATCCCTTGCAGGGTCTGTTGTTATGCCCCTGCCCATGAAGATTTGAGCTTACTTTCTAAGGGATTAAGGGGTAGAACTATTGGTAAGAAGCAGCTGTGTACAATGTGGTAGTATGGTAGTAGATGGCCAGTTCCTAGGTGAGATTATATGGTTGCACAAAGAGGGGAGTTTTAGGTTGCACTTAAATATGTTAAAGTGAACCGAGCACCTTTTTTATCATTCAGGACATTTCTATAGCACATGAAAAATGCATGCCGACAATCTGTTTAATTATTAAAATAAACGTTCATTTTACCTTGTATTTTACATTCAAAGTAGATTAATTACCCTGTTTCAGCAGGGCTGCCCGGCCGTCCTAGGCCGCAAAGCTTTCAGGTTCCTAATTGTTTTATTGGGCTAATTACCAAAAGGTAAACAATGCTATTAGACAACAAAGGGGGTTAGTAATTAGAACTGTTTCTTCAAAGACCTGTGTCAATGTGTCAAGATAGCCTCTCTGACTTCTGTAAATAAGGAATGTGAGAAGGGGAGGGGGGAACATGGCAGCTTCTATGCCAGGAGAGATTCCATTGAAAGAGAATGTGCTCAGTTTCCTTTAAGGGTGGGTGAGTGATGAACAGATTGTGGAAGGGAGTTCCAGAGAAGGAGAGAAATTCTAGAGAAGTCTGTTATGCTAGAATTGGACTAGGTGACTGAATATTGTTAAACCTCGGTTTAATGCAGGATGGTATCTAATTGAAGTAGGTAGGAGTTAGAATGTAAAGTACTTTGCAGGAGAGAGTTAGGATCTTGAATTGTATCCTCTGATAGACAGCCAATAGAGAAACTGACAGTGGGTTAGCATTAGTGAAACAAGAAAGGGGCGTTAGTGATGATGGACTGGAGTACAGCCAGTGAGCAAGCAAGTAGTCTACAGATAAGAAAATTGCAGTATCAAGATGTGAAGCAATCTTTTGGTTGTGCCTTGGGTAAGAAAATGGTGAATGCAGGACATTGTTTTTTGGTGGAGGTGGCAGGAGGAAGATATTGTCAATGTGCAGTTTGAATGGGAGAGTCGAGTACAGTATTACACCTAGGCAACATGCCTGGGAGAAGGATTAATCTGGTGTTGCCTTAATTGATTGTCAGGCTGCAGCGATAAAACATTGCGGAAAAGTAAGCATTTCAATTTTGTCTATATTAGGTTTATTATTAGGCTATATTACAACGCAAGAGTAAATGAAGGAGAGGAGATGACCTAGAGCTAGTCGTAAAGGAGTGTTGTTAGTGTAGGTATATCAGAAGCCAAGAGATAGATTTGGGTGTCATCAGCATATAGGTGATAGCAAAATTCAAAATAGCCGATGGGTTGCCCAATGCCATAGGTATAGAAAGAGAAGGGGTCCAAGGACCTAACCCTGAAGTACCCCAACAGAGAGCGGCTGCAAGGAGGTGCCAAAATGTAAAACTCTGAAGGTCTTCTCTGAGTGATCAGGAGTAAAGCCAGGAGAGAACTGGCTGCTTAGAACAGGACAGGATGTGGAGAAGCAAAGGGTGGTCTACTGTGGTGAAAGATCAAGAATGAAGAGAATGGAATAGAAGCCTTTAAAGCGGAACTGTAAATGGCTAAAAAAACAAACAAACAAAAAAAACCAGTTTCACTTACCTGGGGCTTCTGCCAGTCCCCAGCAAGCCATCCTGTCCCGTGCCGGTCCTTCACGAGCCTCCGTTCTCCCGCCGCCAGCTAGTTTGTTTCGCCACCGAGCCACTGCGCCTGCACGGCTCTGGCCATGCGTATCCTTCACGTTCCAGTCTGCAATAGCGCAATTGTAGATGGGAAAGCGTAGAAAGGATACGCTTGGCAGAGCTGCGCTGGACTCGATTTGCAAGTTGAGGAACAGAGCGGAGACTGGAGGACAGAGGCCCGGCATGGGAGAGGATGGCTGCTGGGGGGCTTGCGGTATCCCCAGGTAAGTGAGTTTGTTTTTAATCTATTTACAGTTCCACTTTAAATTTAGCCAAAAGTCATTGACCACTGGGAGAATGTCTTCTTTGTTAAAAACCTAAAAGTGTTTGTAGTTACTCTGCTTGCCTTTCTCTGACACCATTATTTCTACATATGCAAGTGCTGTATAGATATGATTACTAGGACTGATGACACTGATTGAAGGAAGTATGAGGAGCAGTATCATTTATTGTACAATGAGTTTCTGCTCAGCAGAAGATAGATGTAATGGAAATATATTTATCACTTCATTAGAATCTGCAGAATTTCAGTTTTATCATTCAGCAATCAGACCAAACACATCTTTCTACTTCTACTCGAAACTACGGTAATTTCTGAAGTAAGATGATTCAGGCGAATGAACTGATTGTATTGTGGTTTTGAAAAATATGCATTAGTTAGCAAATTTGAAATGTTAGGGTGAAGATTTGCTGTGCTGCAGTTTCAACTAGTCTGCAGGATTTCTATGATCAGTGGGGGTTTGTTCAATATATGAGGATAAAGCCAAAGATTATTTCTTATAGCTTCTAATGATACACACTGACAGATTTCTCGATCAGGAATGCCAGGTCAGGGTACACTTGATTGATATTATCCGTTTCCAGTCAGTCCGATCAGCAGTGGATATCCATTCAATGTTTTCCAGACCTAAAGTAAGCAGAAAGCCCTAATGCTTCTTTTTTGTATGCCAAATGAAGCCTCTGCAGCTAAAACTCCCTTTTCAAAATCTGGTCACAGGATTGGAATCAGCCTAAGAAACAGACTTAATACTGTAGTAGTAACCTTGGGGCATATTGTTCCTTCAAGGACTTCTTGGAAACATTCAAAAATCTTAAGATAACTCAGTAAGCCAATGTGCTACTGGTTTATTCAATTGCTGTTATATTTTTTTAATGTTTGCAAGGGGGCAGATGGGACACAGGCGTGTTCTCTGCCTCATGACATGCCTCTGTGTCCCCCCTCCCAACCACCACTCTCTTCCCTTCCCACTCTCTGCTCCCCCACCTCCCTGCACGCTGAGACAGATCTCTCCTTCTAGCGTCGTGACCCAGAGATCACAAAAGTTAAAGTGGGGCATAGGGTTGTCGCGATATACCGGTATCGCGATATATCGCGCTTTCAACGTGTACGGTTATCATACCATACACATTTTCAAAATACCGGTTTTTCCGCTTCCGGATTCGCGTCACCTCACCAGCGAGTCGGCTCTCAGTCTCCCTGCGCAGGTGGCGGACATGACGCGCGTCCCGCTGGAACGCAAAGACGGCCGCCATCAGCGGCGCACTACGCAGCGGCAGAGCACTCCTCCTGAACCCTGGCGTCATCAATGACGCTTGTTCCCGCCCAGTGTCTCTGCAAAAAGTACTGCATAGGCGTTGTACGACCCAGGAGGGAGCCAGCAGCACTGGGCCGCAGCCAGCAACAAGCCAAGTAAGGCAAACATAGGAGCCAGTGTCGCCCTCAAAAAATAAGGGCATCGCCAGATTCGCCACCCAGTGGCCAGTGCCCTGCGGCTGCCCACTCCAACTCAAACACCTGGCCTCATGGCCCGGCCGAGACTCGCTCCAGCCACGCAGCTTCAAAGTGGGGAAATTGCATGGTGCACAACTGCACATAGGACTTAGTGTATATTGAATACCAGTCTGGTACCCAGCCCAGGGCCAGGCATGAAGTGTCAATTAGCCCTGTACTTACTGTTGTTGGCAATTTTGAATTGACCTTCACTTATCGTATTGTTGATGTTTTCCATGGATTAGGGCATGCTCAGGAAGTTTCCATGCAATTTCATGTCAGATAGATGGGTCGAATTGGATAATTTCCGACAGGTCTGATCTGATTTCCAATCGTTTTTCTGATTGATTTGCATAGATCATCTAAGTGATGAGAAAATCGATCAGGAAAACGATCGGAGATCCGATCGGATCTGTCGGAAATTATCTAGTATAGGTAGAGTGGTCGACCCATCTGTCTGATGGGAAATTGCATGGTGCACACATTTGCACAAGTGTTGTGTACCGGTCTGGTACCATAGGTGTTTATTATGAGAATAATTGTGTAATACCGTTATACCGTGATACTGTCATACCACGGTATTTTTTTTGACGGTTATCATACCGTCAATTTTCATACCGTTGCAACCCTAGTGGGACAGTGCAAGCCGCAGGAGCGGCGGGGATTGCGGCTACCTGATCTGCCCAGCCCCCGGATCAGGTAGCTTAGGGGTTTTTAATTATAGGCCTCGTCTACAACATTTTTTTTTTCTTTTCTTTCCTCCTGTGGGAATGAACATCAGTAAGATGTCTTACCCTTTAATATTGCAGCACTCTTCCTCATACTAACATTTTGGGCCCTGATGTTTGGCAGCTATCAGTGTAATGAGTTCTCTGTTTATGCCAGGATTGTGTTCTTGAAGTGTTAACACTGAGCATGGACCGTACATCAGAGTGTACTGAGCAACCCTGTTACTGTAATGTGGTGCCAGTACAGGTCCATCCATAGGTGAGATCTATGCGGAGTACCAAATTGCGTTGAATCTATGTAAAAAGTACTATTAAAATTTGTCAGAGGAAAAACAAAAAGTCTCTTGCCTTGTGTAATTGTCATGGCTCTGTTGAATTTGAGGTTGAGGTAATAAACCTGTAATAGGCACAGGCTCTCCCGGGGTGCAGAGTCAAGGTAGTCGCTGATCTGCACCAGATAGTCCTGCAAGGGTTGCATCCTGTAATGGAGATGTCGGAGTGGTTCAGTAAACAGCTAGCCGTTTCTAAGATAAAGGCATCACAATACTCCACCTTATGCACTAAGCCCCTGCAGCCAGCAACATCCCCTCATAATCCTGGTATTCTTTTCTTCTTCATCCAGGAAGTGAAAGTAGGAAAGGACATTTCCATTTATTTACTGTAGAAATGAGCAATGTTGTTCTGACCTGCCAAGAAACTAATTACCATAATATCCTACTATTGCCCAATTTTGAAGAACATTGGCAATAGCTAGCATGAACAGTTCCCTGGTGTTACCATAGCAATGCACTGAGGTATACGCATCACAGGTTCACAGTCAGGGATGCTATTCTCTAATCATCTCTCCCCATCTGACTCTGCCTGTGTACTTTTCTGCTTTATCACCTGTGAATGAGTTGCCTGGCAGCCCTACTGATCTATTTGGCTGCAGCAGTGTCTGAATCACACCAGAAACAAGCATGCAGCTAATCTTGTCAGTCCTGACAATATTGTCAGAAACACCTGCTCTGCTGCATGCTTGTTCAGGGTCTATGGCTGAAAGTAATAGAGGCAGAGGATCAGCAACTGGTATTGCTTAAAATTAAATAAATATGGCATCCTCCATGTCACTTCCACCTCGGGTTCACTTTAAAGTTTAAGCGGAGTATCTACACAACCATACCGCCTACATACTGCAGATTTGGAGGGTAAGGAGCAGCGCCGCCTCCTCCCCCCCCCCCCCCCCCCCCCCCCGCCCCAAATTGCCACTTCCATGTCAAAATGCAGATCCCATCACTCTGCTTTTTCCAGAGATGGGTACATATAACATATCTCAGAAACCGGCAAAGCTAGTGGTCGACAATTTGACAAGAATGGTGGATTGACTGCTCACCCTCCAAATCTTGGGTTTCTAGTAGGTGGAACGATTTCGGAGATACTCCATTTCAAACTTAATGAATGAGGGGTGCTTACTAAGCCATGGAGCTTCCCCCCCTCCCCCCCCCCCCCCCCAGCTTACAATCTGGAGTGGGCATAAACCGTGCCCCCTCATATAGAGCAAAAGTCTCAATAGGGGAGAGCCCTGCTAGCAGGTTCATGTACATTTTGGCCACGCCCACTTTTTGCCAGGGTGCGCATAGTGTCCCTTTTTTTTTTCTTTTTTTTTTCCTGCCTCCGTAAGTTGAGATAAGATACCAAAGACCACACACAACAGCCTGCAAAATAATTGAAATTCTTGTTTTATGATGTTAAACAGTTGGCTGAAGGTATGGGTTCTTGTCCTCTGTGCTTGCTAGCAAACTCCAACAAGATCAAGAAAAGTCTCCTCTGACAAGAATGTCCAGTAGTTGCACAGATAAATAACTCTTAATCGGTGACACTTTTATGCCTTTTCTGAACCCAAATCCTTTATTAATTTGACAGGTAAAGGGTAAAAATCCTTATTTTCAAATTACATCAAATCTACCCTCAGAAGCTAGACTATAGAGTGCACAGACTCCATTCCATTACAAATAGGATTTTACCTGCACCTGAGTGGTAATCTGTTCTGCTGTTCTCATAATGCATATTGTGGCCTGCTGCCACTGTGCTGAGACTCAGGAGTGACGGGACACGAGCCAGAAATAGGAAAACTCTATTTGGCTAATGCTTTCATCAAAGGGTAGAGCTACTGCTTCATAATTTGGTAGTAAAAATGTACATTTTTATAAAGTGCTTTTAAGGAATGCAGAATATAAAAAGTGTTTGTATTCCCTGCGCATTATAATCGGACTGATAGGAAAGTAGTATCCAAGCAGACTTGTCAGAATTGCAAGGCAAACAATGGCAGACAAACAAAATATGCATACTGATCAAAATGCATTTTACGTGTCCCTATTTCCTCAGGTGTAAGTGGTGCCAGGCCACTAACTGTGTGTGAACACCTACTTTTTTTTTAATATACAGACATTCACACGCTTCACTTGCAGCCTTCTGACTCTTATAACCAAAGGGGGTGGAGATACCCGGCAAACTCATTGGGGTTGATTCACTAAACCGTGCTATGACACGCCTTAATAATAATTATAATAATAATAATTCCTTTTTTTGTATAGCGCCTTTCTCCTGTCGGACTCAAAGCGCTTGCGAGGCAGCCACTAGAGCGCACTCAGTAGGCAGTAGCAGTGTTAGGGAGACTTGCCCAATGAACTCCTTACTGAATAGGTGCTGGCTTACCGAGTCGGAAGAGCCAGGATTTGAACCCAGGACTCCTACATCAGAGGCAGAGCCCTTAACCATTACACTATCCAGCCACTTAACAGAGAGTACGCCTTATCAGAGTAGTATGGCTAGCACTACGAACCCGCAGGGGCTCAGGGCAGGATGAGTACAATTGCCAATTAGCAGGCATAAGGTCGTAGTTCTCTCTGTGCTACTCTGATAAGGCGTGTTATCTTTGATAAGGCATGCTATCTCTGATAAGGCGTGCTATTTTTAGCACGGTTAAGTGAATCAACCCCATTGCGTTCAATGCTCAATACATTCCTTTATCTAATATTATACTGTATTGCCAAGAGCAGTGCTTTCACATACACGCACGCACACGCACACACACGCTGTGTGGGGGAGGAGGGCTGCTGTTGCTGTGTATGACAGCAGGCAGGGTAAGTAGGAGAACAATGCCCACAGCCTGTGCTCAGTCGAGTCAGCACAATAAGGGTGGTTGGGAGCTGTTGTACACACGCTAGATCCTGTCAACCTTGGAATTTTATTACTGAGCTGACAGAAAACTGCACCTTTCAGCTTTCCAAAACTGTGCAGAGAGCTTCTGTGTGCAAGCTACACTGATTTTGAGTATCACACTTTTATTTTCCCACTGCACATCTTTTTACTTAGTGTGCATATTACATAACTATGGTTTTTAAATGGGCGGGCCTTTCAACTAGTAATCCATAATGCAGCTATACTGCATTAATAATGAAAACTTAATCTTAAAAACCTTGTAACCCCAGTTACTTTGGGTTTTAAGTGCACTTAACAAAATAAGTATTTTTTTTCGATAAGTAGGCTCTTTTTTAAATTAATCTAATTTGCCGTATCTGGTAACACTTCTCCATCTTTCTCTGTAGACGGAGCACCCGAATCCTGGAGTTCGATATCCAGGAACAACTCGTGTGGCATACTTACCGGACTGCCCAGAGGGAAACAAAGTCCTGACACTATTTAAGAAAGCCTTTGATCAGCGTCTGACCTTTACCATTGGGACCTCGATGACCACAGGAAGACCTAACGTCATAACATGGAACGATATCCACCATAAAACTAATTGCACAGGAGGCCCACAACTGTAAGTGTCTTGATTGTCTTATTACACTGGTTTTTCTTAGTGGTATTGTGATGCAATTTTTTCCAAGGCTAAAAACTGATCAGAACAATTGGGTTAAACCATGGGTTGGCAAACTTTTTCAGTCACGGCTGCGTTCCTCTCCTCCCTCCTTCCCTGCAGAGTTGCCAGCAGTGCATAATGATAGGTTGAACTCACCCAATCGCTGCTTCCAGCCTCCATTTCCACAGCGTCATCATGTGACACACTGGCACGTACTGAAGTTGGGTCACATGACGCTGCTGTGGCCATGAAGATTAGCGCTGGAAACATCGATTCAGTGGGGGGCAGGTTTCAACTTGGCCCACGTGCATCATTATACACTGCTTGCAACTCTGCAGAGAGGGAGGAAAACAATGCAGGTTGGATTCTAAACACTAACTTGCCGAATACAGCCCACAGGCCCAGGGCAGTGGAGTCGGAGTAGGAGCAATTTTGGGTACCTGGAGTTGGAGGTAGAGTCGGTGGTTTCATAAACGGAGGAGTTGGGAATTGGATTATTTTTGTACAAAATCCACAGACCTGGTAAGTATAAGACTAAGTAGTCAGTGGTTTCATAAACTGAGGCGTCAGAGTTGGAGCTCCACAGCTCTGCACAGGCCATAGTTTGCTCAACACTGGGTAAAATCATCACACGTTGGGGTTAATTTGTCAAAACTGGAGCAAGTGGTCTGGTCTCCTCAATTAATTGAACAATAAATTGGGAGTGGTAGATCCGGGAGCTTAATCTGACAGTTTTCAAGAACCAGAACAATTCAATACAAGCCATATGTAGTAAATGTTTGCAAAGATTCAACAGTTTACCGTATTTTACTGAATATAAGACGCTCCGAACTTTAAGACACACATAGATTTAGAGGTCAAAAGTCAGGGGGAAAAAGTACTAAACCTGGTGTCTCTATGGTCAGGGGAATCTTATGGACCTTTCCCCCCAAACTTTCTCTATCTAAGGCTCACTACACTAACCCTGCTACCCCCACCAACTACACTACACTAACACTTTATGCCCACCAGCTACACTACTCTACACCTCCATTGGAAGATTTTACCTGATCCTGCTGCTGTGCTCCTCTCCTCCTCCATCTTGGGTCATCTGGCCTCTGTACACTATGCTGCTCCCAGCCTCCATGCTCCCCTTCCCCATAGTCCGTCTATAGGCTGCAGCCGCCTCACATCCTTCCAGTGTAAACGTGCTGCCGCCACCCTTCCTGGTTGCAGCGTCCTTCCTCGGCACTTCCCGGATACTGTTTCTCTGTTACTTTTTGATCTGACAGTGCACCTCATGTGTTTACCTGGTGCATGTGTGCCGTCAGGTCACACAGGAACAGTAACCAAGAAGTGCCAAGGAAGGGCGGCGGTGGTGGCTGTACAGCTGAAGGCTGTGTGGCAGCTACAGACGGAGACTAGGTAAGCGGAGCGTGGTGGCTGAGGTCCTGATGTGTAAAGGTCGGCGCCCGCAGATGACCCAAGATGGTGGAGGAGAGGAGCGTGGCAGCAGGATCAGTAAGTGCTGCACTGCATATTCTGAATATAAGATCCAATGACTCCCCCAAACACCCCTCCCGCCCCCCAGTTTTGGGGGTAAGGAAACGTGTGTCTTATATTCTGAAAAATATGGTTATTACAACTATTACCATACGAATTAAATTACACTTCTGCTTAGAACTCTGTGATCGATCATATAGGTTAAAACCAAAGGTGATTTGATACCATTCTGTATTTTTCGATTGCCCGCTGGGGAGAGTTATGTTGTTTGTAGTACAGAATACATAATTATCTCTAGAAACCGTCAGATCTTCATTTAATATGGGGCTTCCATTTGTGGACTACAAAGTCATGCCATCCAAACCCCACTCCTCTACATTTACACCAATGAGAAAAAGGGTTGAGTGTGAAAGATAAGCAGCACCTCTCAAATCCAGATTAAAGCGAACCCGTGAGGCGAGAGACCTATAGAGGCTGACCTATTTATTTGTTTTTAAACAGTGCACATTGGCTGGCTGTCCTGCTGATCCACTTAATGTTTAGGCCCGGTTCACATTAGTGTTTGCCAACGGAACCGGTCGTACGGTTCCGTGGTCCGTTCCGCTGTGCGGACGAAAAAATGCTGCAGGACCCAATTTTCCGGACCGTTGTGCCCAGCGGAATGGACACGGAAGGTTTTGCAGCTGCATAGTAACAAATAGAAAACTGACAGTTTACAGCACACTGGACAGTTTTCCTGATGGCCGGATGCTCACGTCCGGCTCCGCAGAAAACCGCTAATGTGAACCGGGCCTAAGCCATAGACCCTGAACAAGCATGCAGATTTGACAAAAAAAAAAAAAACTTTGTGACTAATATCTGACCAGATTACCTGCATGCTTGTTTCATTTCTATGATTCAGACCAGTGCTGTGGAGTCTGAGTCTGAGCAATTTTGGATACCTGGAGTCGAAGGTTTCATAAACGTAGGAGTCGGATGATTTTTGTACCAACTCGACAGCCTTGATTCAGTTAATACCGATGCCAGAATGACCAGCAACAAGCCTATTGTTTAAAAGGAAATAAGTATGGCAGCCTCCACATGTCTTGCACCTCCTGTTCACTTTAAGGTGGTCGTACTATCGTGGCCACGCCTACTCTCCCAAAAGGTAGAGCTGCTTGGCTGTACTGAAAAAGCCAATCTTTCTGGAGCAGCAGCAGGCAGAGGCTTTAAAACCCCACTGACAATATAGTGTGGGCAATCTTGTTGTCAGTGCATTTACTGAACAAAGATTTAAGGCCCTCTCCAGCCCATAAAATGAAAATTGCATTGGGTGGTATTACAGATGAAATGTCTATTTAATTATTGAAGTATAAAATAGCTTTCATGGGAAAGGATGAATGGCTTTTTATGGCCCTTGTTTTATTATAGAGTTCATTTCTGTTTGCAGCTAGTGCACTTTGGCAGCAAACTTGTGAGTATAAAGAGACCGTCATGTTTTCTATCCAAGCTGTTCATTAATAATTATCATTTATTTATTCTGTTTAAATTCACTGGCTCGGCTGTTCTTAAAGGATACCAGAGTTGAAAAAAAAAACATGGAAAACAGGGGGAGCTGGCATAAACTGTCACCTGTTCAGATGCCTACCGCTCCCCTTGTTCTCCCCTCTGCCCCCCCCCCTCGCATTGTACCTGAAAGCACCCTGCGTTCTTTTTCTAAGCTGCCGGAGTCTGGGTGACTGCACTGGCACTGGCCGGGCTAGGAGTGCACGGTGTATGGCTACTTGTGCATGGCATGGCACCCCCCTACAGTATCCCTTTAAGGAAATACCGCTGACTGCTGTAGCTCTGAGAAGATCCTCTATATCTCTATCAGGAGTGACTTGTCTGAATGCTCATCTATAAATGTGTCAGCACTGAATCCTGGTGTTCCAATAAGAAGTTCATATAGAGCAGCGTTCTACCCAGAATTTTTTTCCAGCAGAGTGCTATGAAAAAGTAGCTGGGGGGAGTGCAGGGCCGGTGCATCTCTGCTTACAGTGTAGAAGGATGAGGAAGCGAGACAATGACATCCAGGTGCTCACCAAAATTAACCGGGTAGAGCTCCTGGCTAAGGGCTTTGTTCACACCTAGTGCGTTTTCGCTATTTTTTAAAGTGCTGGCGATGTTGAAAATCGCCTTTATTGAACTGTTCATATCTGCACGTTTATGGGACTGTTCATAGCTGCACGTTTCATCAGCTTTCCGCTGACCAAAGAGCTGCCTGCACCATTTTTTGGGGGCAATTTTTGCTACAATGGAAGGTATAGTAAAAACGTAAAACGATCACAAAATCTCTTTTGCAGCGATTGCGTTTGCACTTTTAAGAATAAATACATTGCATTTATTCTTTTCCGGGTCAAAGCGTTCACTCCTTGACTTGCGTTAGAAAGTGAAAAAAGAAGAAAAGATGTATAATATGCTGCTGCTGTTCTTGATTAATAGCACTTTGCCCTTTTTTTTTTAACTTTTGAACTTATGATGTGATTATAATTTTCAGAATGTGTATCTGTATACTCGTGATATATTTCACTTTGCACAAAATAGCCTTTTGTACTTGTTTATCTATGCAACACTTTTTATTCCAATAAAAACTTTTTGAATTAAAAAAAAAGAAAGTGAAAAAAGAAATCATTTTGCAAAAGTGCTTTGAAAAGCGCTTTACATAAAATTGTAGCACGCAGGTAAGTGCCGGGAGGGGGAAAAAATCGATCACAAAATCGCAAAATGCGGCCATCAGCAGTTTTTCGATTCTAGATATGAACAAAGCCTCAGAGTGCGCCTGGGGAGAACACAGTAGAGCACAGGTGTCAAACACAAGGTCCGCAGCAGGGCTGTGGAGTAGATACAAAAATCTTCCGACGACTCAGTTTATGAAACCTCTGACTACTACTGCGGGTACCCAAAATCGCTCCGACTCCTTAGTCTAATACTTACCAGCGCTGTGGATTTTGTACAAAATCATCCGACTCAGACTCCCAACTCCTCAGTTTATGAAATCTCTGACTCCGGGTACCCACAATTGCTCCGACTCCTCGACTCAGACTCCACAGCCCTGCCGCAGACCAAATGTGGCCCTCTTCACCATTTTATGTGGCCCTCGACGGCTTAAAATGTTCATCATTGAAAGCAGTGAAAGAATGATCACTCGCTGCCTTCCTTCTAGAGGAACACACGGGTGACTCTTTGACTTGTTGGCTCTTTTCATAGTGTGAAGATTTTTCCCAGCTCCAATAAAGTTAGCCAGGTCTAGGACTAGATGTTCTTCTGTCCAAAATGGGAAGTGGGCAACGCCATTTGTGTTATATGGGCCTGTCTAGCGGGTCAGGGCTGATGGAAGCAAGTTGCAAAGTTTCTGTATGAGGTGATGGTATTCATAGTCCCAAGAGACCCTAAACTTTGTTACCCCTGTGTGCATAGACAAATCAAGTAAATGGCGTCTTCTAGAATTTGTATAGCAAGGAAACATTAAACATGAAACATTGGACACAACTTCAGATCCCAAGGTGCAGGTATTGTGTTAATGCTGTAGGTTGAGTACTCCCATACTGATAGCTTATTTACAAGCACAGAAATGCCTTGAGCCGGGAATGTGGTTGAGTGCAATCAAGCCATACAATTAACTACTTGGTGTGTATATGCCCAGTTTTACAACATCTTTACTGCAGTGGAGTTGAGCTAGCATTTTCTAAATGCAGCATGTTGTATGGAGAAGAATCAAACGTGTACAGGTGTCTGCTGGGGTCGCTTATAGAGATGTCGCGAACGGTTCCAGGCGAACTTTGGGGGTTCGCGTTCGCCTGCACCAGTCGAACTTTCGGGGAAGTTCGATTCGTCCCATAAAGCTCTATTGAGCAAAACTTTGACCCTCTACATCAGTCAGCAGGCACATTATTGCCAAACACACTGCTCTCACTGCTGGAGGCCCGCCCCCCCTCCCTCCCTCCCTCCCTCCCTCCCTCCCTCCCTCCCTCCTCCAAGCAAGGTCCTTATACCATTTGACTCGTCTGCCTACACTAATTATTTAAGGGACAGCTGCTTCCCTCCTCCCACCTCCCACCAGAGGTTGAACACGAAAGGCAAGGCCATGCAGTACCATACACTTAAGCAGTGGCTGGATGGTGCTACATATCCTTAAGCAGTGGCTGGATGGTGTAATGGTTAAGGGCTCTGCCTCTGACACAGGAGACCAGGGTTCGAATCTCGGCTCTGTCTGAGTAAGCCAGCACCTATTCAGTAGGAGACCTTAGGCAAGTCTTCCTAACACTGCTACTGCCTATAGAGTGTGCCCTAGTGGCTGCAGCTCTGGCGCTTTGAGTCCGCCAGGAGAAAAGTGTGATTATAAATGTTATTTTTCTTTTGAACTGAGCATAAATTGTACATGCTAGGCTAGCTGCAGCTAGCTTCAGCTAGAAGTGTTGGTGGTATAATGAATATGTTAGTTACCTACCATACACTGATACCTGGGTTCAATCCCCAGCTCTGGTGCTTTGAGTCTGCCAGGAGAAAAGCATGATATAAATGTTGTTTTTCTTTTGGACTGAGCATAAATTGTACATGCTAGGCTAGCTGCAGCTAGCTTCAGCTAGAAGTGTTGGTGGTATAATGGATATGTTAGTTACCTACCATACACTGATACCTGGGTTCAATCCCCAGCTCTGGTGCTTTGAGTCTGCCAGGAGAAAAGCATGATATAAATGTTATTTTTCTTTTGGACTGAGCATAAATTGTACATGCTAGGCTAGCTGCAGCTAGAAGTGTTGGTGGTATAATGGATATGTTAGTTACCTACCATACACTGATACCTGGGTTCAATCCCCAGCCACGGTATGTTAGCTGGCTTCTGAAATACTGGAATTCCCTGGCAGATGGAATTCCCTTTGAAATACTGGAATTCCCTGGTAGAAGGGTAGGAGGGAGGAGGGTAGGAAGGAGGAGGAGGGTGGAGGGTGGGGCCAGGTATTAGAACACTTGAAACATGTTTTCTAACATTATTTTAGCCAGTAGAAATTTTTGAAAATTTTGAAGTTCGCATCCCCATGTTAGAATTTAAGTAGGCCTCAGTTACTTGGCCTGAGTTTAGATAAAAGGCTTGTCCGCAGAGTATGTCTTTAACATAAATAGAGTGTCTTGTGATGCAGGCAGAGACATCTCAGTGTCTGCTTGAATAAACAAGCAGAGACTGAGAACATCGGAGAACATGTTCCTAAAAGAAGGCCACCGGCCTACTCTGACCTCAACACGTACACCACAGGAACAGTAAACATAGGCCGTGTTTACCAAAATACCAAATTCCAGTAAGTAAAGGAAAGGTGTCGTTGAATATTAATCGAGTAGGTGTGTAGTATGACACCACGAGGGGGCTAAGCCAATAGTCGTGGCGAAGATGATGTCATATTTAACTCTTTCCTATCCGCTATTAAAGATGCGGGACGGGCGGACAGAGGGGAGTTTCTCTCTCTGATTCCTGCTATGCTTCCTACTTTAATGCTGACTGGAACCTCTAAGTATTTTCATTCTATATGTAATCTGATATAATGTATGCTGTACATAGGTAGTCTAGTAACGTAGTTTAGAAAGAAGGTACCTGATTGACTTCAGCAGGAAGTTTAATCAAGAAGCTTGTAACGCAACATGAAGATTGGCGTGGCTAGGATATGATGAACTGTATCTATCTGTATTTCTGTTTCCTGAATAAACAACGTGAATATTGAAGAAGCCTGAGAAAGTCTATCTCCTGCTTGCTGTGATGAGTCATGTGTGCAACTCTTGCTGATGAGTTGCTGGTGCCGGAAAAAGGTGATTAGAACAGTTTATAACACCCCATTGAAGTCTATGGCGGTTCGCGAACTTTTTCACGAACCGAACTTTCCGCGGAGGTTTGCGAACAGGGTTCGCGAACCGAAAATCGGAGGTTCGCGACATCTCTAGTCGCTTAATGATTCAGCATGCTTTTTTTTTTTTTTTTTTTTTTTTTTTTTTTTTTAAATCAAACTGGATTTATTGAAAGGTATGGGCATTACATACAGTATATAAAATGGTGCAAAAAAAAAGAGTGCAGGTATTGGTTGTTACAAAAGAGAACTTAATACATTGGTATATGGCTTGGTGCATAAATAATCTTGGTACAGTCAACAATTCAGGTTCACAGAATGATAGAAGTGGGCCATATTGAAGAATTTTGCTACAAACAAAAAAGGACAATTGCTGGTGGATGGGAATATATGGAGTTCAGTGTAACATTTTAATCTTTAATCGACAAGCGGCATCTTAGTTTGTTGTTCCCCTCCTTGACCCCACCCACATAAGCCCCTTAATGACCCCATCCCCCATAGAAGGATGGCATTGGGGTCCTGCACTGTCACTCATAGGATCAAGTGCAGTCCTGACGGGCGATTAAGAAAAAATTGTGCATGAGTACAGACTATTTTGGTAATTGGGTAATGTTATGTCTGTTTGGGTATAAAAGTTCTCAGAGATGTTGCGCTCCACCCACAGTTGTTAGTTTTCCACCTCTACTTAGTACCGGTTCGCCACACCGTAATAGTCACAGATAAATAAGTCAAGAGGTGTAGGCGCTACTACGGTCTCCCGAGGTGACGTTTCACACGACTCTTTCTATTCGCTCCCTCCGTAAGGTACCCAGAAAGTGCAAGCAGCCCTCAGGTCGATTTGCATAGAGGGGAGAAAACACAAACAACACGCCACATAGGGTAATAACGTCTGGCCAAAAGTATTGCAACCTTCACCTGCCCCACACCGGTGTAGCACACTCCAGATATAATGTATATAGATTGCGCTCACCAGATAGTGTGGCTGCTCAATCACAAACAGCATCAACCGCTTGCCATCTATAGCCAATCGATCATGAAGCTTCTTAATCCTGCTGTAGTTATCTCCAGTCCTCCACACACTTGTACTTTCAGATATGTCAAGAGAAAAAACACACAATAGTGCAGTATCTTAACACTTTCTTTGGCACCTCCACCTCACCCTAGTGTAGCACCCTGTGCAATAATTGCAATGCGCTCACCAGATGGGGTGGCTGCTCAACGACAAACCACAACAACGGCCCAATATAAGCAGCCCCTGGCCCGCTGATTTTTTTCCTTTTGGCTGCAGTAGCCTCTGTTTCCAAGTATAGAGCTGAAGACACCTGCATTTTCAGAGGCTACTGCAGCCAAAAGGAAAAAATCAGCGGGCCAGGGGCTGCTTATATTGGGCCGTTGTTGCGGTTTGTCGTTGAGCAGCCACCCCATCTGGTGAGCGCATTGCAATTATTGCAAAGGGTGCTACACTAGGGTGAGATGGAGGTGCCAAAGAAAGTGTTAAGATACTGCATTATTGTGTGTTTTTTCTCTTGACATATCTGAAAGTACAAGTGTGTGGAGGACTGGAGATAACTACAGCAGGATTAAGAAGCTTCATGATCGATTGGCTATAGATGGCAAGCGGTTGATGCTGTTTGTGATTGAGCAGCCACACTATCTGGTGAGCGCAATCTATATACATTATATCTGGAGTGTGCTACACCGTTGTAGGGCAGGTGAAGGTTGTAATACTTTTGGCCAGACGTTATTACCCTATGTGGCGTGTTTGTGTTTTCTCCCCTCTACGCAAATCGACCTGAGGGCTGCTTGCACTTTCTGGAAACCTTACGGAGGGAGTGAGGAGAAAGAGAGTCGCGTGAAACGTCACCTCGGGAGACCGTAGTAGCGCCTACACCTCTTGACTTATATATATGTCTGTTTGGGAGCCAATACATCCATTGAGTTCCATATAACTTATGGATTTTGGAAAAGTAGTGTGAGCTGTAGCATGTATGTTTATACTTTGGTACCTGTTTAAACAGAGGCTGATGTTCTTTATAATTTAAGCAGTGTGCATATTTATTGGCTACGTGACGGACACAAACTTGAAAATGTTCTTTCATATTTTTTAGGTTTGGTTACCCTGACCCCACCTACCTATTACGAGTTCAGGAGGAGTTGCGAGCCAAAGGTATCACTGCAGACTAGAAGAGGAGGCATTGTGCAGTGTTCAGGCACTGAGAAATAACAGACAACCATTTTCCATGGAGGAAGCAACGCCTTGGTCCCCACTTCTTCTTTCTGTCCTCTGTTTTAGCTCACCTGCTGATCTTGCATTCCTTGTAAACTATACAGAGATCTACTCTGAAGTGCAGCAACTTTGAACACTGGACATTTTGCAATGGGTTGGACAGCCTGTTAAATGTTAATGACTCTTCAATGGAGGTTTGCCTTACTGGTTTATTGGGAGACATTTGAAACGTGATTGTGTTAATGAGACTTCTCAAGACACTGAGTACCCTATCTGACTACGGTAGTGCCATGGAGAAGACACTTGTTTCTGAGAATTATGGGTCTGGCAGTTCATAGGAATTCCTTATTCTGAGTTTTGTGGATGGGAGACCTGTAGAAAGGACCAGGCTGACAACAACGGCACATAATGTATCCCGCAGTCCTAATACTGTATTCAGCCCATTATGCATCTTGTTTTTTTCCTTCTATATTGCTCACTGTACTATGTGTTGCAGTGGTTTTAAGTTCTTCTCTACCCTTTGTATTATTCCTAGGCCAGCCTTGTACAAGCTGATCCTGCCAGGTAATGCTCCTGAGGAATACATTGTAAAGATTGGCCTGTATAGGCCTTTGTTGGAGGGTGTTGATGAAAACTGTCCATGGTGGCAAATGCACATTATTGCAAAATGTGACTTTCCAACTTGTGTGCTGCTCTAACCCCTCTGATTTCTGAAAAAGGAATGATGTGCTCAGTTGAGTCCAGGAAGAGATCAGGATGGATCCTGACATACACATGGAAGGTTAAAGGCAGACAGGTCACTCTTTTTGTTGAGGCTTTTTTCCATGCCATAATTTCATTTTGTTTCGTTCGAGTCTAAGTATTCTGGTTTTCAGTTGATGCTGATAGCTCTGCTTTACCTAGAGGAAGTTGTAGCGTCTTATCCAGAGTGTTAATGGAACTGTGGTGACTTTTTGAACAAATAGATTTTTCTCCTTTGTAGCTGTGCTGGGTGGGAAAATTTCAGGTCCTTCCTATGCTCCACCCCTTGCTGCAGATAGGACAGGACAGGACATGTTTTCAGTCTCTTGTCTGTAGATCTGTCTACTTATGTGTGCTCCTGTGTAGTTGGTGCTGATTGACATTGCATGTTGCTTGAATCAGAACTGATAGCAATGTCAGCAAAGGAAATTATAATTTCACATCATCGTTTTGAGTATTGATGCCTAGCAACAAAATATATGTTCCAAATTTTCTTAAATGATCTAAAACACATAATGTAGTCAAAATAGTTTCCTTCAGCTACTTTAAAAAAAAAAGGCTGTTTTATGCCACTTAAAGTCTCCGTACCAATCTCCTTGCGCCATGGTGAATCTAGTTCAGCAGCATTACAAGGTAGCCGGGTGACCACTAAAGACATAAAAGAATGTGTTAATTATGTGCTGTGTTCTTGCTCATCTGACAGTCTGTGTCTCAGAAAGCCTGTGGGGGATAAATGCGTTACAGATGTTAAGAGAACTGTATTATATTATATTACCTTACATTTGCAGCTTGGGAAGGTGTTGAGAGACAAAGTTGCAGTTTAACAAGTGCCTGAGAGGTGCCTATAACAGAGTGTGAAATCTAGATAGTGATGTTTGACAATGTGAGATATTTTATACTGCGGTGCAGCAGTCATAGCTAACCACCACCATATACTGCATCACTGGGATTTTAACTACTATTCTGAAGCTTTATTTAAATCAAAGCTTGGTAGATATACTGTCTCCATGCTTCTGCTTTGCTACTCTGGAGGTGTTGCACAGAGCACTGTGACAAGCTTCTTGCAACACCCTCTGAAAAGTGACAAAAGGGTCCTGGGTGGCTAAACCACACAAGCACCGTGGTGTTTACTGAAGCAAATTTATAGCTATACACATAAATTACATTTTTCAAATCTTCATAAATGAATGTTTGTCGTGGACATAACTTTAACGGTAACTGCAGTTACAGATTTAAGTGCAGTTGCCCACTGGCTCAGAAATAACATTTATCTACCCCTTCAGTTCTCCATCTTGTGTGTCACACTGCTGTGTATAAACAATGCAGTATGTAGGTTTGGAGTGGCGCACCTTGCCATTTAGTTGGGTGGAAAACCTTAGATGAAAGCGACATCTATAGTAACAGCAGGAAGTCCATGGATTGGTTAGAGGACTTACGAGGCCAAAGGAAAAAAAAACAAAACAGTTCAGTACCTGTAGCTAATTTGATTGCATGGAGGACGCCATCCGCGCCCTCCGTGCAGTTTCGCTGGGTCACCACTGCTCAATATACCCCTGGGCCGACTCCCAACCCCACAGCCTGGGCTGGGCTCTCATGCCACCTGCAAAATGTCCGCCCGAGCTGGCCATGGCTGCGCAGTCAGCACAGACCCCCCCCCAATCCACGCTACAGGAGACAGCCTGCAGCATGGATCAGGGGGGAGGCCCTAGAGCTGTGCAGCCGCACTCGCGTTTGTGCGGACTGCGCAGCCGTGGCCAGCCCGGGCGGACATTTTGCAGGTGGCATGAGAGCCCGACCTGGGCTGTGGGGTCGGGAACCGGCCTGCTGCGATATTGAGCAGTGGGGACCCGGTGAAACTGCGCGGATGGCGTCCTCCGTGTATTCAAATTAGCTACAGGTACTGAACTGGTTTTTTGTTTGTTTTTTTTACTTTGGCCTTGTAAGTCCTTTAGCACACCAGGCAATTGTCATTCATGATGTTTTGACATATGCTTAAAGGATAAAGTAATGCATCAGCTTATGAAAAGCCTGAAGTGCTGATTGATTCATGAACTTTCTGATGTGTATAAATAAGTGCTGTCATTGCCACCCATCAACAGACCTCAGAGAGATAATCCAGGTTGCTGTTATCTTTTTTTTTTTTTTAGCACTTGGGGCCAGGTAAATTGCTGTACTTCAATTTGTAGGCTTAGTTATCCTGTCAAGTAAGCGTGTTTATGTTTAGCAGGACTATCCGCTCCCATTCAATGTCTCTGGTCTCCATGGTAACTTTCTAGGCAACCTTAACGTCCCCATTTGAAATGTACTTTAGGGCTTCCCAATCATGGCATTTACTATTTGAGTATTTCCTGCACCCAGTTTCCCTTCACCCATGCAACTACTCATCCTTCCCGATGTTTGCATGCATCTGCCTTTTAGAAAGGGTCCTAATCCTGGGGGGATTTCCTGAAAATTAACACCAGTTTGCTGTAATATCCCACCATGGTCTACTTTTGTGAATCATTACCATAGAATGCCTTGTGGTGCACAGTTTACATTGAGTGATGAGATCATAGCTTTCAGTAGATGCTATTGTGTATCTTGAATGCACCCAGTGTAGTGTACGCCATTCCTAAGGCGTTCAGAAAGCATAGAACTGGAAGTTTTGTACTGACAGATGGGAGGGAAATCAGGAGTTTCAACATGATTTGAGGTCAACCCAGTGCTTACTGCTTCCGAAGGGCTGTTTCACACTAAGAGTGCTTTTCAGTGATTTTTCCAATCGCTAACTTTTGATAAATGCTTGGCGAATGTAATCAAACAGCTATTTGATGCTGTATCGATTTCTTCAAAGAAAAAAAAAAAATCAAAGCGCTGCATGTAGCATTTTTTTTTTTTTTTTTGAAAATTGCTTCAAAATCGATTGCATGAAATCGCGAATCACTTTTTGATGAGAAACAACCCTAAAGAAGTTTTCCAGGAAACAAAAAAGAGCTGTTGAGTCATCAGTTCATTAACATGTGAAAGCCAGGGGTGTAAATTCTGAAGTCAGGAGGTGGACTGGTTGTTAGAAAAGTTATTACCATAAAGGCGCGTACACACGCCATACCGCTGCAAACGACGGGTCTGTCAGACCCTCCCGCTGGGCGGATGTTCAGCCGACAGTAGCACGTGTGTACGTGCTGTCGGCAGACTGATAAGGCTGTTTCTGACAGATCTGCTGAGCGGATCGTTCAGAAACAGCCTTATCAGTCTGCCGACAGCGCGTACACACGTTCTACTGTCTGCTGAACATCCGCCCAGCGAGAGGGTCTCACAGATCATTTGCGGCGGTATGGCGTGTGTACGCGCCTTTAACTGCACAGATCTTAATAGTAAGGAAGAAAAGGGGTGACCTGATAGTATGGATAATATCTACTAGCCTTGGAGGAGGATCTCTGCTCATTTTCTAAGAGAGCAACCACCTAACCACCATTAAGGCTGACAGAGTAGACTTTAAGTTTCCTCTTATGCCCATGAAGTAGTTGCTTGGTATCCAGAAGTTTTGCTCCTTTTAGTGAAACATATTACCCAGTGGGGACTTCTCCCCTTACCTTTCTCAGATTCATCATTGCAGATTCAAATGGGTTGCTGAGGCATCACCTCTGCTGAAACCGGTAGTAGCGTACCTCTGCAAAGGTGATTAGAGAATGCCTTAGCTAGGAATTAATACAGAGTTCTGTATTTGGATCCTGTGTTTCGGCAGCCTTTTACTCACTTTGAGGTGTACAGTGTATAAATTATTTCCACACAAAATCCCACAAGTTAAAAAAAAAAAAAGTAATATACAGTAGGTGGTGTTCCTCCAAATCACACAAATTTCATAAAATACAATCTTGCTTGATTAAGACGACGTTAAAAGAGAACTGAACAGTTAAATTAAAAAGTCTAAATTGGTTGCTCTTTGCATTTAACCTCAGCCACAAAATATATTGTTTGAGAATTCAGAATATTGCTGGTCCCTGCTGGTTTATTGAGTATTACCTCAAAAATTGTTCATAGACTATATGCCTGAATATAAAAACATAAATGTGCACCTTGTGGTTTGGTGTTCTTATCATACCATCCCTCCAACTTCCCCTTCTCCTGCCTCGCTGGGTGGTTCCTTCTGCCATCCATACATTGGCTCTCCTCTGCGATGGACCTCTAGCGATAGGCCTTGCCGTCTTAAGCAGCACCACTGATGATCCAGTTAGAAGTAATCTCACTTGCACTAAGTTCCTTTCAGGGAAGTCCAACACCAACCACACAGCGCAGAACACCAACCACATGGCGCAGAGCCTTTGTGGTAAAAACATTAATCGCAAGGTGCAGAGCCAGTGTGGTAAGAACACCAACCGCAGAACCAGACTCGATCATGACTCCTTCAACTCTAGCATCAGGAATGTGCTGAAGAGTGCACCTTTCCTGCAGTATATCTGCCATGACTCCCGTCCATCATGTCATCGTTGGTCAGCGACTTGCTGGAGAAAATCACGAGTGAAGCCGGGAGGCTGTAGAGAGAAAACCAGAGAAAGCCTCTGAGTAAGGGCCTGTTTCCACCAGTGTGGAAACCGGGCCGAATCTGCAGACTTTCCCCGCAGGCAAATTGTGCGGGGAAACTCTGCCATAGGACACAATGGCGCCGCCGGCCGAATCGCTTACCTTAGCGATTCAGCCGACATTGCCATCAGTTTCCGTGTGGGAGGCTGCGAATCCCATAGCCATGCATGGCACGGCTTATGGGAGTCGTCAGCATTCACGCAGACCAGGAAGTGCCGCTGCGCGCAGCACTAGTAGAAACTGGTCCTAAGAGAGAAATTCAGAGGGCTACCCACCTGCTGCTGCCTGAAGTCCTGGCTACTTTTGCTGTGTTTCATGCCAACAAGATTGTGTCTTAGTTTAACCTGAATAGGAGTGAGTACACCAACCGCTAGGAGGCAGTGATGTACAACCTCCACCAAAAGTTCCTGTGGAGCAACTGAATGAAGTCAAACAAGCAGCAAAAAAATTAATATATGCACATATATGTAATGTGTATAGACCAATTTCTGATATGCTTATACTGATAAAAGGTAGCTCATGTTTTCAGGCAAATTTCTTCCTCAGAATGTGTATATATAACTACAGCTTCACAAAAATCAATTAATATATAGAGATTATCAATGACATGCAAATCATTTTTGAGTTGATGGAAGGTTATGCATGGTTTTTTTTTTAGTTGTTGTTTTTTTTTTTTTTATGCAGCTTGAACATGGACCAATTGAAAGTTGCAAATGTAGAATTTGGTCCATTTTCAAGCTGCAAAAAATTGTGTAATCCTGCATCCGCTCGAAACAATTTACATCTCATTTACCATCCCTAATAATGTTCAGATATACTCACTCTGCTGGTTATAAGGTCCTGATGGCATATGTTCACAGGTATGCTGGTTTTCCAGCAAATTGGAACTATAGTCACCATGGTTATTCCAACAGAGGTATGACAAATGCTGCTATTAGGTTGTACAGCAAGAATAAAACCAGTGCAATACACAAATCTGGTGTTCTCCCTGTCCTTTACTGTAGTGCTGTGTTTCTTAGCTCCCAGGAGACCTGCAAGAGTGACTCCTCCTCCTCTCAAATAGTCAAAGCTGCCTGTATGGCAATTGCAGAATGGCACGCATATCACGTCAGCAGGGACTCCTGAAGGTCTGTCAAATATGTGCTTGTGTGGTATACTGCACTATTGGAGAGGCAAGTTACTCAGCAGGGCTTATGGGTGCTGTGAAACACAGTACTACAGGGAGGGATAGAGAGAGCGTGGTTGAAGCATTTAGGATTCTTGATGAGTACAACAGAATAACCAAGCAGCTCGGGGTGACCCAAACCACTAGGAATTTATAGGGGGCTAAAAGAGACCGAAAAGCCCTCCTACTAATAAGCAATGCTTGGTGACATTTGCCGCCTTAAAACAGAAGGAAACTTGCAATAATTCAGCTATAAATGAACATTTTGTGGTTACCCACAATGCACCAGATGACGAGTATAACAGTCCACAAGGCCATCAGGAAGCTCAGGAGCATGTCGGTAAACTACAGATTAGGGTATAAGGCAGCAAAATGTACTTTCATACAGTTTTTATTTTATTTTTTTGACTTATTTAAAACAATGATTTTTGACGCTGTATTTTATTTTGATATTCATTTTTTCTTTATTCACTAGTGTCCCTTTAACTGAAAATCCTTGAGATTTGTTGACACTGTGACTTTCCATTGAAGGAACACTTACAGAAGTATGAGAGCAGGAAGACTGGAGGGGGAAGGACATTAGCACAGTGGCTTCTTTATGGCAGACAGAGAAGGGGCATATTGGCATATTCCATGGTAATGTCTGAGACCTTGTCTGCTTTTCAGTATTGCCACCTACATGTACCTGTTGTTGAGGAAAACAAAATTACCAAGCTTAGTGGTATTTATTAGGGTACTCTACTGTTAAAAATTAACCATACAAAAGATCTGGTGACTACTCAACAGCCTTCTCTCTTTGGGCAAGTTATTCATAATAAAAAAAAAAAGTGAATGTCATATGGCCGGTGTTGGCAACTAACTTGCAGCCAGCAGCTTTGGTAGATCAGGACCCAGAGCTGGGTGTTCATCTTAGTCCTGAGGTTTGATTTAATAACTATCATGGCAGCAGTAAGTGGATTTTTTGCCACTCCTTGTAGAGTGGCCTATTTGTTAATATGGCTTTTTAAGCTTTTATCATTTTTTGTAGTGTGAGCAATCAATGACCACCGATAAATCAATCTAATGCTGCTTCTTTAATGAGTCAGAAAGTTTGGGGACAACTGCAATCTGGTTGGTTGGTCAGTCTATCAGTCACTCCTTACAATTCAACTCCCGTGTCACATCTACTCGAACGCAAGGTCCTGAACAGGAGCTTCAGGGCTACAAAAACATTTGCAATGTAGTCCGCAACAGAATTGCTGTAAGTTGCTTGCCACTCTTCTGCCTTCTCCAACAACTACAGTAGTGTCACTTGTATGTGAAGATTTTGAACTAAACCAGAGAAATTGAAGGTTGTTAAATCTTACTTGATTCTATACAGCAGAACCCGTTCCTTATGGTTCATATACCCCCACCTCCCTCTTCTGTTACAGCAGAGGTAAGTCAGCCAAGGTTTTCCAGCTGTTGGACAGCCATAGCCAGCTAGTCTGATCCTGAACCAGTGCAGCATCTACCCCGAGAGGTGATTCGCCCAGCTTTATGGGGCGTTACTTCCTGCTCATGTGAGCTGCCAATGCCCGTTTCATGGATGATCAACTAATAACACTAACACAAACCATATTTGCATCGCTGGTTACCTGGCTTAGACCAATTACATTTCCTTGTTAAAATGCAGAGTTTGATATCCTGTTTGAATAGGTTTCCTCTGGGGCTTTATAACTGAAGAAGAAGATAAGAAATGAGACCCATCGTTCCTCTGGTGAACGTAGTCATCAGTACACGTTTGTTTTAATGTAGATATTAGTACTCCATGTTTTTGTTTTTTCTCTTTTACAGACAACAAGTTTTAGATGCATTTAGCAGTCAGGAAAGTGTCCGTTTTTTGTTTTTTTTTTAAAGCCTGCACCCGCCATACAGTACAGATGTCTCTATGGGTGGTGCTGATCCCAGGAGATGTAAACACTATGCAGTCTTCACTGTCCATAAGTGCATAGCCTAATTGTATCAAGAATGCTTTACAATCTATACATGATCTGCTCAGCAATACAGCTATGAAGAAGCAAATCATTCAGATTGGAGTTTATTTGCAGATGCAACAGTCACCGAAGTCCAGATTTTCAGTACATGTCACAAATGATCTGAAGTTGCATGGCCAGCCAAATGCTTCATAAGCACAATAATGGGAGACTATATGTGGTTACCAAATGTCTGGTCCAGCCAGAATGTCAGCTGTTCATGTACAGATGTAACAAGCTAAGGGGTAATAGAGGAGATCTCTTTCAAAAAGGATTAGAATATGACAACCAATGTATTAGTGGTCTCGGAAGGGTTGAAGACAAACCACATATGGATGTATGTAAGCGGTAGCTTTGCATATTTATAATATACTGTTCTATGATGAGAGCTAGGCTGCGTACTTCATATACAGTGTATATGCACTTTCGCTGCAGGTGTCTAAACTGTACACAAAATGTTTGCAGCCGGGGAACTGTCTTGCTAGGTGTATCTTTAGGTTGCTGCTATAGAGGCCTGCTTTGTAGACAATTTGGTAGTTACAGTGGACTTGTACCTTGCCCAGGTGACTTGTCTACTTTTCCAGGATATGTGACTGCTTGTGAAATCATTATTGGGGTCTGCTCACACTGCATTTCTGTCCTTTTTTTCATCGGTTTTCTCTTGCTCAGCCAGCGATTCGCTTGGCACCGGGTGTTGTAGATTAGCTCTCATGGAAGAACAGATGAGAATCGCATCTGTGTGAACAGGCCCTGATGAAGGCCCTTGCCTAAAAAGGCATTAGTACGTATTGCAATATATCTGTTGTCAAAGGAGTGTCGTGATTTCTAGAAGAAATAATAATTTCCCATTTCTCTTCTTTCTATATTGTGTTTAGAACCCTTCAGTGCCAGAGAGGAACTGGCAATGCCGTGTTGATCTGTCTGGCAAAAAGGAGGAAATGTCATTGAAAACTAGAAGGGCTTTTGAGAACTGCATCTAGACATTAGCTGTGTGCATTGTATTCTACAATACATACAGTTGTATTGCATAATGTACATAACTGCGGGTCACTTTATGGGACATTGTGGGAATGGTTTTGATGTATTCACTTAAGCTGTAATAAAAAAAAAGACATATCTCTGAAAATGACCTGGCCTCCTGTCTAGCATGATTTATTTTGGGTACTGACAGTGGGAAAATTCAGACATGTATTTATACACAAAACGTTTATAGCAGGTCTCTGGCATTTACCGAAATCCCGTCCTACTTCATAAAAGCCAAGCCAAGTTCATCTCTGGAGTGCGAATAACAGATCTTTGTGTACTTTCTCATTCCCCTTCAGTACCAGTGGTCTCTGGCCCCTTAAGGAGACAAAATAAGGTAATAGATTTATACATACCTGGGGCTTTCCCCAGCCCCATCTGCATGGATCGCTCCCACACCGCCGTCCTCAGCCTTATCTGTCGCTGATACCCTGTGCTGTAACTTCAGGGCCAGTCAACGCAAGCGCAGTGCGCTCCCTCTACTGCGCAGGCAAGTGCATAAGGCAGGAGACAGAGGGAGTCACTGTTCATGCGTAAAACCGCGAATGGCTGACATTACAGGACCCGGTACCGGTGACAGAGAAGACTGAGGACGGGCGTGGGAGCAATCCATGCGGATAGGGTTGGAAGAAGCCCCGGGTATGTATAAATCGATTATCTTATTTCGTCCTTTTTTTTTTTTAAAGGGACTCGGGGCTGGATTACATTAAACATTTTATACATACCTGGGGCTTCCTCCAGCCCCATATGCTCCGAACGCTCCCACACCAGTGTCCTCCGTCTTTTGCAGCACCTGTACCGGGTCCCCACACTTCCGTCAGTCGACTCCAATCTACGCATGAGTAATGCGCTCTCTACGTGCATCTCCAGCTGCTGCTGGAGAGATACACAAAGAATGCACTTCTCTTACGTCAGACTGGCTCCGACTGATGGAAGTGCGGGGACCCGGTACCGGAGCTGCAGAAGACTGAGGACAGTGGCATAGGAGCGTATGGGGCTGAAGGAAGCCCCAGGTATGTATAAAACGTTCAATGTAATCCAGCTCTGGTACACTTTTAGGACCAGAGGCCGCTGGCACCAAAAAACTGCTTCCGCTGAATCGCCACTACCGCTGTACACCTGTCTCCTCAGGCCACCCACTTGACAGTCTCTATGCCGGCAGAGCTTTGTGAGCCACTCAAGAGCTGCTTTCATTGGCCAATGGGATTCGCTCACATTGATGACCAGGTCAGGAGCCTATGAACTGGCTCACAGAGCTCTGCTGTCAGACGGCAGGACAAGTGAGCTGCGGCGGGGAGACAGCAGCGAGAGCACGCAGTGGCAGTGAGGTGAAATCTACGCCTTGGTAGGAATAAAAACCTCCAAACAGCATAGATTTCAATCAGAAGCGGTTAATGAAGTTCTTCAAACATAAAATAAGGGCCTGTGCACATTGTAAATTGCATCAATTTGAAAATTATTTGCATTTCATTGACCATCCCTACCTACTAATGATAAGCTATCCTAATACTAGGTTGATGAAAATGTCTGCTGCTGCATTTACTAAAACTACTACATCTCCGAATACGTTTCTGAAAAGGTTAGGACAACTTCAGATTCAGCACTTTACTGACCCGAGGGAGCAGCCCAGAGCTGTGAAACATGTGGTCTGTCTTTTATGCAGTTATTGAAGTCTGAAAAACCAATCTGTTAATTGCAAGAAGGTTAAGCCAACACATGCATTTTTCAGTCGCAAAGCCTTTTTAAAAATGAATGTTGATATGATGCAGTTGATGAATGAAGTTCCAAGTTGATGCAGGATTATGCAAACGATTTACAAGCGCATGCAGCTTGAAAATGGACCGTTCTAATTCGACCTACCAAAGGTATAGATAAGTTTGATGCTTTTCCTCTTGCCCTGCCTTCTTTTTCATGAATACAGTACCAGTTTCATGCACCTGCTAAACATTACAGACCGTAATAAGCAGCCCATTGTGATCAATGACTGTTGCAACATGCTGGACAAGCAGTTTTTTTGTTTTTTTTTTTCAAATATCAGGAAAGGACTGATAACCCATCACTTTTCCACAATGTGGCTGTCTCTCCCTCCCAGGTGGCCATCTCTCCCTGGGTCACTACCCTCCCAGTTGGCTGTCACTCCCTCATTTATTATTTATTGGATTTATATAGCGCCAACATATTACGCAGCGCTGTACAATACATAGGATTACAGACAATAACGGGTGGCCGACATCCCAAAACAGGTAATAGACAATAGATACAAAAATACAGACTTTTTACATTCCAGTCCCGCTGAAGACTGCTGTATTCATGGTGGTTTTGGAGGAGCACATCTTCAAATCCGTTGATTTACTGGACTGCATGAACCAATGTGCGCTATATAACTGAACTGATTGCTATTCATATTAACCTCCTTAGCGGTAATCCCGAGTCAGGCTTGGGACGGAAATCTGCAGCTCAGAGCGGTAATCCTGTGCCTGAGTGAGCTATATGCAGGAGCTGCTTCAGATCGCTCTGCGGTATGTTTCTTTCTTGTTTTTAGGGTCTAAAAGCTTGTGAAAAGGAATTGCACGGCTTTTAGACCCTAAATCTGGAAATAATCATTAAACAATGATTAATAATCATTACACGCCAGGGAGGTTAATAACTAGAGGCTTGTGTGTAAACAGCCTGGTTTTATTGGTCAGCGCAGTGTTTTTGTATTTCAGCTGTCAGGGTCAGCCCACCTGAGTCGAAAGCATTGACCGGTCAGTTATTGCAGTGACTACAAGTGTTCTTCCAAATGAGCTGCATTAACACTGCAGAAGGTCATGGGCTCTGTGATCACAAGGCTACGATCTATATCTGCACATCTGTAATGAGGAATCCTAACAGGAAAGTACACAAAGGCTACCGGAAGCTGTCTAATGATCTAACCCAAACCTAACCTACACAATGTACAGACTTGCATAGGCAATACTGAGAGCAATCCGGGTGGCCAGTAGGTGGCAGTGTAATATCAGTGTATCCCTGAGCTTTCCAGGCATTTACTGTACTGTTGAAAGGCAACTAGCCAGACTGAAGCCCAATCTACACGATAAGACTCATTTATCAAGTAATGTCCCATGTGTGTGACAGAGTCGGGGTTACTGACCCTAGATTGATTATGTGCAGACACCTGGCCCCTGCAGAAAGCACACCACCTGCATACTGTGTTTGAGGGAGTGAGTCGTTCACAATGCCTCCTAGGTGCTGCAAGAGGATCTTGTAATATCCACTGCTGTCTGATGATACAATCAAGTCACGCCAATGAGGTGCTGTCTCCACCGCCACCATGTGGTAAGGTAAGGTTCATGGTCCTCTCAGTGATGTGTGTGTTCATGTATTATTCCCTTATTCCCCCCGCCCCCCCCCCAATGTCATTGTCACCCCCTCCATGTATACTCACCCGCCAATATAGCTGTCTCTCATTCCCTGTATCTCTCTTCTTATAGCTGTCTTTCTCCCTGTGTTAATACCCCCATGTGGTGGTCACTACCTCCCTGTGTCACTCCTCAGATGTCTCTCTCCCTATCTCACTACTACCCATGTAGGTCTCATTACCTGTGTTACTCCACAATGTGGCTGTCTGTTCTTCACTACCTCCCCATGTGACTATCCCTCTCTATTTCACAACCCCCCCCATATGTTGCTGTCTATACTACCTGTGTCATTCCTCACCTGGCTGTCTCTCTCTGCCTAAGCACTCGGATTTGTGATTTAAATGAGCATTAATTACCGCAGGTGTGGAGCGGGGACATAAGGGGTTATTTACCCATAAAGCTGCATCCTCCTGCGCTCCAAATAGGATGCACAAGCGTCCTATTGATCGTGTTGCAAGCCTCACACATGAACTTCCTCCTTCAAGCCGGGGAAGGAGGAAGTGCCCGCAGCGAGGTTTGCAACCCGATCAATAGGACGCTTGTGAATCCTATTTGGAGCGCAGGAGGATGCAGCTTTATATGTAAATAACCCTTTATGTCCCCGCTCCACACCGGCGGTAATTAATGCTCATTTAATCACACTTAGGCACTCGGATTTTCTTGTCAGAGCATCCCTAGGGATCACTATCCTCCCATGTAGAGATCTGCCACACTGGGGGGAATGATGAGCCCATTAGGTGCGCACCTGTCCTTCTGTGCTCCACTTGCTCTGAGAAAAAGGGCGCCGGACATTTGGGTGTCGCCATAGTCTGTAATGTGGCTGAAGCTGCGTTCAAAGGGTAATTTTGTGCACCAGCAAAAGACAGAGGCCAGATCATGAAAAAAATGTGCAATGCAGCCACCAGCAGTAGCTGGCAGCCGAACTGCATCTTACCCGAGTCCATAGTGGCCTGAACAGGGAATAGTAATAAATACCGCCGAGAAATTTGCAAAAGCAGGGTGATGTTTTTCGGCTTCACCATGTGCCCAAATTTCCCAGTGCCATTTTTGCATGTATGCCACTTGTCCTCCCTTCCATCTCCATTGACAGCACATGCTGCTCAGCTACAGGCCTACAGCAATGTCAGTACAGCAATCGTTCATCTGGTGAGATTGGGTTACTTTTTGCGACATGGCACTACATGCACCGCATGGGGGCTCGCTTCATTTTTTCTGCACAGGGGCCTTATGGTCCACCACTGATCAGTTGTGACGTCTAGAAGTGAATGACACATGATGTGATGCATGGCACCACTTATGCCCGTGACTCTGCATTTGCGGTAATTCACAAAAGTTGGCTGTACTGGGTGAGCACAGCTCTCTCAGGAGCTCACGCATTACAATGAGCGCCACAAATTCTGTCCCCTGTAAGTATTAGAAGCATTTCATGCCCTGCCCGTCTTTGCAGCTCTGAAAGTCTGGTCAAGAATTGGCTAATGGCAGCCATACAATGTACATATTCTTTGCCCAATTGGATGTTTGATTAGACAAAAACGTCTAATTGATCGTAAACTGAAGTGGATTTACGTATTCATGATTGTAATTTCAAATACTGAACCACAAAGTTGTTTTTGATTAGTTGATTGTAATTTTAAAAGTAAAGTTGTGAAGCGCATAGCCAGGTTAAGAGGAACCCGAGGTGAGAGACCTATTGAGGCTGCCATATTTATCTTCTTTTAAACAATACCAGTTGCCTGGCACTGCTGCTGATAATTCTGGTCTGTAGTGTTTGAACCAGGCAGTTTTTGTGAAGTTTAATTGCTCCTATGGCAAGCATAACAACACACACACACACACACACACACACACACACACACACACACACACACACACACACACACACACACACACACACACACACACACACACACACACACACACACACACACACACACACACACACACACACACACACACACACACACACACACACACACACACACACACACACACACACACACACACACATCCACACATATCCCAAGGGTAAGGAGGGCCATTGCCAATGCTTCATTATACAACTTGCCATTCAGTGATTTCGGGGGACACCAGTGCTCACACCAGATTCTAAACGAGGAGGCACTACAGTGAAGCACACAACGGATCTGTTTCCGGTGGGTAGCAGCAGTGAGGAGAACATGGGAATCCTCTACAGGATCATTGTCTACGGGCAAGGTGAATAGGGCACTGTGTCCATATTTGCTCATGCCGATATTTTTGCGTGGCTTCAACAGCAAGTGAAAGGTGAGGGCTATGTGCCCACTGCTCCCCCTGTCACACTGCACCCCTTTATTGACCCAAAATGAGTATACAGATCAGGAGTTCTGACTTCACAAGCTGCATGCTTACAGATATGGGACTCGGATGCTACTAAAGTCAAGCGATCAGCTTTAGAGCCAGGCCATTTTGTATCGCATTTCAGGTCTCCTTTACCTACTGGGACATACAGATTGGTCTAGAACTGAGGCAGTAGTATAGTAGAGATAACAGATTCAGCACTAAAAATAACATACCTTCCAAGGCAGATGTTACATGGCACTTAAGAAGTGAGAGCAACACCGACTGTGACAACGCTCATCACTTGTATAATATATATTTAGTTTTACAGCAATTACAGGGAAACAGATTTTTCTTGAAATAAAAATATTCCTCACAAAATGACTTTGCCGCAGGCAAGTTAATTATGCCAAATTATGATGTGGGGGCATTTGCAGAACATAGGCTGTAAATAAATGACTTTTTATCTATTTATTTCTGGGTTTTGATGTGTGGTACAAGGACAGTAATTTCTTTCTGGCTACTATGAGTCATCCTGCAGGGAAAACCGTTCACTCAATATGTTTTGTAATCTGGTACAAATGGGCTGCAATATACTGAAGATATGACTGAGTTATTAAACATCCAACATTCAATCTTAACTTGTGTACTTTTGTTTCTTTCTGATGTAAAATGGACTTAGTGAACCAATCTGTTCTGAATAAGAATGAGATCGTTGGGATTTTTATGTCCAGGCAGACAAATAGATGCTGGCCAGTCAACGAGACATTGTAACTGTAGATGAGAAGACAGCATGATGATGGATGTAGCAGGTCCAAGTGACAGCAGCATTAGGATGATTGAATATGAGAAGCTGAAGTACCAAGGCCTGAAAGAGGAAGTAGATGATGTGGAAAGTAAAGGTCAGGCTGGTCCCAGTAGTGGTAGAAGCCCCAAGGCTGTGACTCCTAACATGGAAGAGAGGCTCCAACAAATCTGAAGCATAACATCCGAGATCTGTCCAGAAGAGTGCAATACTAGGAACAGCTAACATGCTGTGCACAATCTTACAGAAAACCTGAGCCGGGCAACAATTGAAGAAACATAAAAAGCATACTGCCTGATCCAGGGGTTGATGTCTGTGGCAGAGCCAGCATGGACTCAAGGGTAAGATGGAAATCGGCTGCCAGCTATTGCTGGCGGCTGAATTGCACTTTTTTTTTTGTAATTTGGCTCTGTCTTTTGCCGGTGCTCTGAGCACTGCTATAGCCATAATTCACATTACAGGTTATGGCGGGGCCCTTTTTTGTGGTCTCAGAATGAGTGGTGATGAGCAAGTGGAGCCCGGAAGGACTGGTGAGAACCCAATGAGCTCATCCTTTGCTCATCATTTCATCATTGTGGCAGATCAAAAATTTTTTTTAGCATATTTAGAGTTTAACCACTTCACCACAGAGGGGTTTTACCCCTAGAGCACCAGAGCAATTTTCACCTTTCAGTACTCCTTCCATTCATTCTTCTATAACAGGGGTCTCAAACTCGCGGCCCGCGGGCCATTTGCGGCCCTTGATACAATATTTTGTGGCCCTCGCAGGCAAAAGCTTCCTTATAGTTCGCTTCAGTGCTCCCAAGTAATCCGCCGCATCCCTGCCGCTAAACGAGGGCTGCAGAGCCCCTAAATCACCGGGGGCAATCCGCTGGCATTTCCTGGAAGGGGCAGAGCTTTCAGCTTCAGCTCTGCCCCTCCTGACGTCAATCGCCGCACGGATCGCCGCCTCTCCCCACCCCTCTCTGTGAAGGAAGAGTGAGAGGGGCAGGCAGAGGCGGCGATGCGCCGCGATTGTGAAATTCCTTATGCGGCCCAGTCTCATCCTGACTTTGCCTCCTGCGGCCCCCCAGGTAAATTGAGTTTGAGACCCCTGTCCTATAACTTTATCATTACTTATCACAATGAAATGAACTATAGCTTGTTTTTTTCGACACCAATTAGGCTTTCTTTAGGTGGGACATTATACCAAGAATTATTTTATTCTAAATGTGTTTTAATGGGAAAAAAGGAAAAAAAAGTGGCAAAAAATGCATTATTTTTCAGTTTTCGGCCATTATAGTTTTTAAATGCATGCTACTGTAATTAAAGCCCATGACATTTATTTGCCTATTTGTCCCGGTTATAAAACCGTTTGAATTATGTCCCTATCACAATGTTTGGCGCCAATATTTTATTTGGAAATAAAGGTGCATTTTTTTCAGTTTTGCATCCATCCCTAATTACAAGCCCATAGTTTATAAAGTAACAGTGTTATACCCTCTTGACATAAATATTTAAAAAGTTCAGTCCCTAAGGTAATTATTTATGTATTTTTTTTTTTCATTGTAATTTTTTTTTTTAACCTCCTTAGCGGTAACCCCGTGTGTGACACGGGGTAAGCCGCTGGAGGGTGCCGCTCAGGCCCTGCTGGGCCTATTTACATAATTTTTTTTTTTGCTGGACGCAGCTAGCACTTTGCTAGCTGCGCCAGCACCCCGATCGCCGCCGCCCCCGCCCGATCGCCGCTATCCGGTACGGCGTGCGCCCCCCCCCCAGACCCCGTGCGCTGCCTGGCCAATCAGTGCCAGGCAGCGCCGAGGGGTGGATCGGGACTCCCAATGACGTCCCGACGTCGGTGACGTCATCCCGCCCCGTCGCCATGGCGACGGGGGAAGCCCTCCAGGAAATCCCGTTCTTTGAACGGGATTTCCTGATCGGAGATCGCCGAAGGCGATCGAAGAGGGTGGGGGATGCCGCTGAGCAGCGGCTATCGTGTAGCAAGCCCTGGGCTAGCTACATGATTTAAACAAAAAAAAAATTTTAAAAAACTGCTGCGCTTCCCCTGGCGGAATTTTTCATACCGCCAAGGGGGTTAATTACAAAAAAGAAAAAAAAAATTGAGGAGTGTGGGAGGTAATGAGTTAATTTTTAGTTTAAAACTAATGTATTTGTATATGAAAAATGCTTAAGGGTATAGTTTTACTATTTGGCCACAAGATGGCTACAGTAACTTTTTGTTTATGCGACCTGCAAGCGTACAGGAAGTACGCTTGCAGGAAGTGTTATGAGGTTGGGAAACCTCACAATGATCGCGCTGCTTTCATAGAAGCAGCCGATCATTGCGGGGGGCTTAGACCAACGAACAGGAACGGTTTTCCCCATTCATTGATCTCCCGGCGAGTGAGCGGAAGCACGGACAGTGGTGGGAGGTGCGGATATCTCCGTCCCTGATGTTGACAGGGTGGAAAAAGGGACGGAGATATCCGTACCTGTGGGGGTAAAGTGGTTAAAATCTATTTCCTCAGAGGACTCACTGTAAAGTCTTCACTACTTTTTTAATGTTGTAGAGGTTTGGGGCTTTATTTCTAAAGAATACCGTCCTCTGGTACGATGCAGCTTTTTGTACCAGGCAGATATTATTGAATACAGCACTGTTTCTATGGATAAGCTATAGCGTGCTTCTCTTTGAAGAGCTGATGCAGAGAAAGCTTTTAGCATCTTTTATAGATGTGTGCTGCTTGTTATTGTACAATCCTTTTTTCCAGGTCTGAAGAACATTCTGCAATGTGCTTCCTTTCATCCGAGGTATACAAGGTGAAACTGAAGAACAAGTATGATGCTTGCTATATAAAATTGTTTTATGTCATTGCTTTTACAGTGTCTACTCATCCTGCCCATGCAGCTTGCTATAGAATCATTGTAAGCAAACCTTACATATCAATTTTTTAGGGGAACACCAGCTAAACGGCTTATAGATTTAGAGAAGGTGATAAGGTAGTAATGGGTGACGGGCACCATACACAAGTTACACTGTCATAGTTGGAGACCATCTTGTGCAAAACTCTAGTGTCAGTATTGCGATGTATGTTGGATCTGCAGGAAGAGTGGTGAGGAAGATATCTCTGCGCCTGGACTTTATACACTGCACTTTCTTATATTTCAGTATAGGCCAGGATTTACATCACATGAGCCTATAGGCACAGATGTTCTAGCACCCTAGACTTCACCTTCCACAAACCTCGGACAAACTGTGCCCCAAGTGTGTTAGCTGGCCCAGTTGTCACCTCCCCCTTACTTTTTATGCCTGGCGTAGGTAACCACAGTTGTCCTTTAGTATTAAGTAGCTACAGGTGCCACCAGCTGAAGGGAGATCTCATCAATGGAATGTCCGAACACAGTTCATCAGCACACCAAGAGTAGTTAGATGCAACACACTTTTTTATTGTGCAATCCTCCACATCAATAAAATCGACAATTGATCTATTGTTTCGGGGCCAAACAAGGTCCTCCTTTCTCAAGGTGTTTGGTATACTTGCAACCTGACAAATTTAGCTTATATAGAACAAACAAATTCCATAACCTCACCCCTAATCAAAGCAAAGCAATTAGTGACATCACCATGATCCCTGCCCTCCCAAAAAAAACCTCACAAACACTGGTTTGCACGACAGCCAGGGGCCCCAGTCTCTCTCACTGGCCGGGGGCCCCTAATCAATCATACCTAGAGGGAAATGCGGGCAAGCCCTGGATCTCTTACTTCCAGGGACTTCACCCCCATTGCCTCTAAACTGAATGCTAACTGCAACACACACAATTGCTCACTACTAGTTCAAGCAATTTCCTACCTCTATCTGGTCAGCAGGCGCCAATCAGGTGTACGGTCATGCACCATTTGCCTGCCATACCAAATCTAGCAGGAATTGAAAGGCAAATGGTGTATGACTGTACACCTGATTGGACGAATTCTCAGCATGGCCTTTATTATTTATAAAGACTTTCCCTGAAAAAGAGATGCTGGCCACCCTCCCTGCTAGCTGCAGACTTTTTTGGCAGATGGACTGAACAATTGCTATTCATTAAGTGCTTTTAAAAATAAAGAGAACCCTGAGAACCCCCAAATGAGAAGGTGGGCTAGTCCAAAATCTGTCCGTAATGTCAGATTTCTACTACCTACTGTAAGTGACAGCAACGTAATTTATGGCTAATTTTACTCTCGAAGAAACGTACTAATTATTTGTATAGGTTTAAATGTATTTAAAATGTTAAGATTTTCGTGACAGAGGTCTTTTAAACTAAGTAGCATTGCTATGGTGCCATCGAGGGGTGTGCGTCCAGGGCCTGCGTTGCGCTCCGCATAAAAGGGGAAACGCTAACCTCTTGCCCAGTAGTGAATCATAGATGGATTGTGCGCACAATGTGACCCTCAAAGGTATGTACCTGCAAATGCAGTTACTCACCCATCCGAAGACCCGGCTATATCGTTGATTCAGCTCGGGAATATGAGAAGTCCATAAGGCCGCTTTCACAGTGAGACATTACAGGCGCACGTTAGTGCAGCCTGTAACGCAGCCCACCGCACAGCAATGAAAAATCAATGGGTTGTTCACAGTGCCCGCATTACGTTACACTGTAACGCAGCAGGAAAAAACAAAGTGCTGCGTGCTGTGCGTTATAAGCGGCTAAGCCGCGTTAGACTGTTTGCACATGCTCAGTAGTGTTGGAGGAGGAGGTCTCCCCTCCGCGGCCAGGCACATGGCTAATTAATATTCACTGCACGGTGTGACATGCAGTGTTTACTTCCTGGAGCGCCGCTCTATGCGGTGATTGGCTGGCCGGACCACGTGATGCCGCATGCGTCCAAGAGTACGCATCACGGCATCACAGGACGCGTGAAGAGCCGCTTAGAGCAGCTCGATCTGACGTCCAGCTTCTACCGCACTACGCGTTGCGTTAGGTGCACGTTATGCAACCTTAACGTAGCATCTAACTCAACGTCTTAGTGGGAAAGAAGCCTAAGGGAAAGAGGGGAAACTGGGATAAAAATGCTGAATCCATTACCTGCAATTACAAAAAAGCAAAATTAGTACATTTTATGGGGAGGCATACCATGTGATGTAGAAAAAACAGTGTTATAAATCCATATAAAGATACTGTCACTCATAGGACCTCAAACTGCAGGAAAAACAGCGTCATGACAACATATAAATCATATTACACAACATATTTCTGCTATGAAACATGCCAATGGGTTATTCTGATTTACTGCATTTTTTAGAACTATAAGACTCACTTTTTCTCCCCCAAAAGTGGGGAAATAAAGTCACTGCGTCTTATAGTCCAAATGCAGGGCGTTCCTGACTTGTGATCAACTGCTAATACAAACCTCCAACCCGCCGCAATGTCAGGGAACTCCCTGTACTGTGCCCATGCAGAGGAGGACACGAGGACAAATGAAGGACACGGGGACACAAAGGGGCCTAGAGAAGGACACAAGGAGGAAAGAGGGGGACACAGGGAGACACAAGAGGTACAGGGGGGGCATGAGGTACAAAGGGGACATAATGCACAAGATGCCCCTTCACCATGGATGCACCAGATATAGCATATAATTTTTCCCCTGGCTTTTGTCCTCAAAACCTAGGTGCGTCTTATAGTCTGAAAAATACGGTAATCCCCTAAATTGCAATGTGCATAAATGGTGGATTCAGAATGCCTCTCTTTGGAGTAGTTTGTCCCAGTTACCTCCACGTCGTGGTTTGATCACTTGTTCAATAATAACAGTCCTAAGTTGATTTGCTCTGATTGTTTTCCACAAAGTGGGCAGCCACTGGTTTAGAGTAGTCCAATTCTTTCTGTTTGGTTCTGGCACTCCATGCTGTGTTTATGTTGCAGCGATGTAGTTGGAACCTTTTTTTTTTTTTTTTTGAAAGGCAATGTAGTTTTGCCCAGATATGTTAAAGGGGAACTTCAGCCTAAACAAACATACTCTAATTAAGTTACATTAGTTATAGTAATTAAAATACATAGGCAATATAATCTCTTACCCACCCTGTTTTGTGATTTCATGGGGGCAGCCATCTTTTTGGTTGAAAGGAGGTGATAGGGAGCATGAGACACAGTTCCCACTGTCCTGTGTCCTGATCACCCCTCCCAGCTGCGCGTGCTTGGCTTCAAATCTCAAATTAAAAATAAAAAAAACAAACAAGACAGCAGAATGGGAACAACAACATCAGAAATCCCATCATGCTTTGCACAGCATCAGGGGAAAAATGCCCGGGCAATTTTCTTCTGTGCAGCTTAAAATGAGTCTTGGGTAAGAAAAACAAAGTTCTGCGGCAGCTCCACAGATTGTGAATCGGTTTCATAGGGAAATCGATTCAAAATCTGTTTGCAGTGTAGGCAGTCAATAGATCCCTCTTTGATCAGATTCGTTTACAGAGGGATCTATCTGCTGGTCGATCTGGTGGCAGTCGACCAGTGTATGGCAGCCTTTCGTCTCGATTTTAGATTTTGGCCCCTTACATCAGGCTTTTTCAACCAGGGTTCCTTAAAGAGACTCTGAAGCGAGAATAAATCTCGCTTCAGAGCTCATAGTTAGCAGGGGCATGTGTGCCCCTGCTAAACCGCCGCTATCGCGCCGCTAAATGGGGGTCCCTTCACCCCCAAACCCCCCCTGCAAAATCAACGACTAACTTGGTCGTAAATTTTGCTCTTCCTGGAGGCAGGGCTAACGGCTGCAGCCCTGCCTCACAGCGCGTCTCGCCGCCTCTCCCCCGCCCCTCTCAGTGAAGGAAGACTGAGAGGGGCGGGGGAGAGGCGGAGATGCGCGCTGACAGACGCGCGTGGGGCAGGGCTGCGGCGGTTAGCCCTGCCCCAATGCGGAAGCGCTCCCCCGCTGCACGGAGGGGATTTGGGGGATCAGGGACCCCCGTTAAGCCGCGGGATAGCGGCGTATTAGCAGGGGCACACATGCCCCTGCTATCTATGAGGTCTCAAGCGAGATTTATTCTCGCTTCAGACTCTCTTTAAGTACTCTGAAGGGGTTCCTTGATATTTTTCCCCATTGTGGGGGTTGGGGGACGTATGATAGGGAGCACACTATAATTGGGAGTACTGTAAAAAGAAGCACTAAATTTGAAATCAGAATAATAATGAGCACATTAATAAAAAGCACTAGAATAAGGAGACATTGTACTGGAGGGCACTGTAATGTGGGGTAGTGACATAAACGGACACACCAGCTTTTAACCTCCTTGCCGGTTATCCCGAACACAGTTCGGGGTAACCTGCGCAGGAGGATTTCTCAGGCCCCGCTGGGCCGATTTGCATAATTTTTTTTTCCTACACGCAGCTAGCACTTTGCTAGCTGCGTGTAGTACACGATCGCCGCCGATTCGCCGCTACCCACCGCGCCGGATCGGGATTCCCTCTGACGTCACGACGTCGGTGACGTCATCCCGCCCGGTCGCCATGGCCGGGGAAAGCCGGGGAAGCCCTGCAGGAAATCCCGTTCTCAACGGGATTTCCTGCATACTCTGATCGCCGAAGGCGATCGGAGTGGGTGGGGGGATGCCGCCGCTCAGCGGCTATCATGTAGCGAGCCCTGGGCTCGCTACATGATTTAAAAAAAAAAAAAAAAAAAAAAAAGTGCAGCGCTGCCTCCTTGCCTAATTTTTTATAACGGCAAGGAGGTTAAAGACCATGCCAGAGGTTCATTGATATCTAAAAATTTCTTGCAGGGGTTCCTTGATATCCAAAAGATATTTGCAGGATTCCACCAGGGTAAAAAGGTTGAGAAAGGCTGCCTTGCATAATTGAGTTTGACACCTTTGGTGTAGTGCGACACATACAGTGAAGCATTAAAGCAAACCTGAAGCGAAAATAAACTTATGAGATAATGGATTGTATGTAGACAGACAGATAAATGACAGCGCTCAAGGCTGCACCTGCAATGTAAGCCTACAGAGGCAATGCAAAGCCCCACTGAGCTAAATACATGCCTTGAATGCAAAGCAGATGCAAATTATGTACCAATTCTAATCTAAAATTGTTTTAAAGTAAATTAGAAGCAATGAATGCAGCTAGCCACTAGTATACTTACGTTCAATTTGCACAGCGGTAGAGATGGTAGAGCTTTCAAATAGAAGCTTTACCTGAGTGATTTAACTGCATGGATGCGCAGAGCTCCAGTATATGGACTGCATTACACACCTAGCATTCAAAACGGGCAAAGGGGGGTGTTAGCTTCAGTAAATAAAATGTGCACAGATTATTCTCTACTGGACTTCCCCATGTAATGTAGTATTTAGCATGTATTTAGCTCAGTGGGGCCTTGCATTGCCTCTGTAGGCGTACATTGCAGGTGCAGCCTTGAGCGCTGTCATTTATCTGTCTGTCTGTTTGATGAAATGTGTATACCATTTTATGATTAGCAGCTGAGGAATATTATGTTTTTATCGCTAGACTAGTGTTAGGTCTTCCCCGAGTGGGTACGTCACCGCCGTGGGGAAGTCCAGTAGGAAATAATCTGTGCACATATTATTTACTGAAGCTAACACCCCCCTTTGCCTGTTTTGAATGCTAGGTGTGTAATGTAGTCCATATACTGGAGCTCTGCGCATCCATGCAGTTAAATCACTCAGGTAAAGCTTCTATTTGAAAGCGCTGCCATCTCTCAAAATGGATTGTATGTGTAGTACAGCTAAGAAATAGAACAAAGTAGCATGTTGTTTTCCAGTACAGGAAGAGTTAAAATAAAACTTTCATTGTTATCTGTGCAACAGAGCTCTCTGAGCTCTTCGATCCACTGGGTCAAGTGCAGTCTTGTTTCATGAAGCACTTAAAGGGAACTTTAACCCTGGAAAAGAAAAAGTTTAACTTACCTCAGGATTCCCCAGCCCTCTGCAGTCATCTTGTGCCCTCCCCGCCGTGGGTTACTTTCATTTTCGGCTGACTGAGAGTCGCACCCTGCCACGCGTATTCTTCGCCTTCACGCCGTCAAGCACATCCTGTGCAGGCGCAGTACGTCTGCGCCTGCGCAGGACATGCTTGACGGTGAGAAGGTGAAGAAGAATACATGCGGCTGGGGTTAGACTCTCAGCTGGCCGCAAATGAAACTAACCCACTGTGGGGGAGGACACTCGAGGACTGAGGAGGGCACAGGACGGCTGCAGGGGGCTTGGGGAAGCCCGAGGTAAGTGAAACTTTTATACTTTTCCAGGGTTAAGGTGCCCTTTAACCCCCCTGGTGGTAATCCCGACCTGAGCATGGGCTCCGATTTGTGTGCTAGGAGCGGTAAGCCCGTGCTCAGGTCGGGCTGGCCAAAACAGCTGCGTGTGCAGCATCCTGGGTCCCGCGCAAGATCAGCGCTGCACAGCGGGACCCTGGCTTCTCTCCCCTGCATAGAGATGGCCAGAACGGTTCGCCGGCGAACGGTTCCCGGCGAACTTCCGTGGTTCACGATCGCGGCGAACCGGGAACTTTTCTGGAAGTTCGGTTCGCCCCCATAGTGCATCATGAGGGTCAACTTTGACCCTCCACAGCACAGTCAGCAGGCACATTGTAGCCAATCAGGCTACACTCCCTCCTGGAGGCCCTCCCCCCATAAAAGGCACGCAGCGTCAGGCAATGGACTCACTCCTGTGCCTGCAGTAATTAGTGAAGGGGTAGCTGCTGCAGACTCTCATAGGGAAAGCTTAGTTAGGCTCTTGTAGGCTTGTTAGCTTGCTCCTGGCTGATTGTTCTTGCTAAAATAAATAAAAAGCACCCCTCAACAGCTCTTTTGAGAGCTAATCTTGTTCTTCTGATCTTTTTTTTTTTTTTTTTTGTGGCCCACTTGCATTATATACAGCCCTGTCAGTCAGTGTCACTGTGCCTGTCTGTGTGTAACAGGTGCGCATGTAATACCCATCACTGCATATACCTACTACCTGTTGTTCACTTCAGTGCACTCACCTACCTACGTGAGCGCATGCAGTGTCACTGTGCCTGTCCGGTACCTGTCTGTGTGTGACAGGCGCACATTGTAATACCAAACACTGCATATACCTACCTGTTGTTCACTTCAGTGCACCCACCCACCTACGTGAGCGCACGCAGTGTCACTGTGCCTATCCGGTACCTGTCTGTATGTGACCGTTGAACATGTAATACCCATCCCTGCATATACCTACTACCTGTTGTTCACTTCAGTGCACCCACCCACCTACGTGAGCGCACGCAGTGTCACTGTGCCTATCCGGTACCTGTCTGTATGTGACCGTTGCACATGTAATACCCATGCCTGCATATACCTACTACCTATTGTTCACTTCAGTGCACCCACCTACCTACGTGAGCGCACGCAGTGTGATATACCACTCCGTGCATACCTGTTAACTGCACCTGTGTGACTGACTGCACGTTGTATTAGTCAAGTCAGTGCATACCTTTCACTTCATCCCCCCCAATATGGACAAAACAAAAGGCAGAGACAGGCCACCTGGCAGGTCTGTTCGAGGTCGCGCTGTCGTGATTTTGTGCGGCCCACAACCAAAGTACAGTGTTCAGAAGAAGGCACGTGCCATCAATCCCCAATATTGTCGGGACATAGTTGACTATTTAACACATAACACCTCATCTTTCTCAGCTTCCGCACGGAAGCGTGACATATCTTCCTCCGCCTGCTCTGATTCTGGCACCCCACTTAACACTCAGTCGGCCGCCATCATCCCAGGGCTCAGCGGTGTGAAAGAAATTTTTTTTTTGTGTGTCTGCCTCAGATGAAAGCAATGCCATCTGTACTCTCTGCCACCAAAAATTAAGCCGTGGAAAGACCAAGACCCGCGTAGGGACAACTACCTTACGAAAGGACATAATTACAAAGCACAAACTGCAATGGGATGACCGCACACAAAAGCAAATCCACACACCGCAGTGGAAGATATGCAATAATTTCTCAAAAAAGGCGATACCCAAACTGTACCGTGATGTTGAAAGGCAAGTGGTATCATCTCTGGCACACAGCGTTGGGTCAAGGGACCATCTGGCCACGTGGTCTGCAAAGCACGCTCAGGCCTGCCCGAAGACTAAGTCAGTACCCACACACAGCATCTCTGCCTGCACGCCGTGTGACTGCCTGCCCCAAGACTAAGTCACTCCCCACACAGCATCTCTGCCTGCAGGCCTCTTGATTGCCTTCTCCGCCACCACCAACAGGGTCCAGGATTCCAGGCGGATTCCTGAATTTTTAAGGCCGCTGCTAGCAGCGGCCACTATAATAATTTTTCTGGTGCATGTACATGCCTGCCTAATTTTTCTGGCTGCACTGCGGCTGCAACAACAAAACAAAAGGCATGTACATATGCCAATTCCCCTTCGTGATCATTACTTTGCCACGGTGAGGGGGCTTGCGTATCACAATGAAGCAATGACCGCCGGCTATATGAGTGTCTCGGGGGGGGCACACCCAAGATAATAAGGTCGTTGCTTCATTGTAGACAGACCAAATTTGATCAGCGGGACAGTCACTGTTCTGTCGTTCAGCTACCTCAGCCCGGCGACCATATGGGCTTGAAAACCGCCACGGCCTGCACTCTGGCCATGGTGCGCACCAGTCCAGCACGGCCGTCACTACACAAACAGCTGTTTGTGGTGCGTTACACAGTGAGTTTGGTGTGTCAGTGTGAAGCAGTACTCTAATTACACTCCCTGATTGATGTATACACATGCAAGATGTTTTAAAGCACTTTAGGCCTGCAGTTTAGCATTCAATGTGATTTCGGCCCTCAAAACGCTGCTTTGCGTCAAATCCAGATTTTTCCCCGGGACTTTTGGTGTCTATCCCACTCTGCCTTGCCCCCCTGCAGGTGTTAGACCCCGTAAAACATCTTTTCCATCACTTTTGTGGCCAGCATAAATTTTTCTAGTTTTCCAAGTTTGCCTCCCCATTGAAGTTTATTGCGGTTTGCGAAAGTTCGTGCGAACCGAACTTTTGCGGGAGGTTCGCGAACCGAAAATCGGAAGTTCGGGCCATCTCTACCCCCGCCTCCCTACCTCTACCTAGACCACCGGGATCCCCTCTGTCTCCGCTATTCTTCCAGGGTACTACTGACTAGTCTCTGCCTGCCGCCTGCACCGACGTATGCCTGGATAAGGCCTGCCTTATTTGTACAGTTTCACATTTTTTAAAGTTTATTCAGAAATGTAATTAATTCAACAAATTTGTGTTCTAGTTTTTTATTTATATGCAAAATGTCTACCAGGCTTTAATTCTGGCATATTTTGGTGAGTTGTGAAATGTACTGCTATTGACTCACCGCCAGGGAGGTTAAGCAGCCAAGAAACAGTGAGAGACAGCTTGAGATAAGATTTTACTGCAGGAAAGTTCAAAGGGTCATTATTTCTTTGTTTTATAGCTGAAAAGACTGAGGCCCATATGCAATCCATTTTTTTCTCTTGAGTTTTCTCCTAGGTCATATTTTCACTATTCTTCCGGGGACCCGGCGGCCAATCAGTGCGGCGGTGGCGGCTTGGTGTGGGGGGGGGGGGGTTAAATTTAAAGCGCCCAATAACTGTTTTGGGCAAATCGTGCAGGCAGCAGAATATATGTAATATATATACATGTATATACATGTATATGCATATACATGTATATATATATTGTATATTTTGCTGGCTGCACTGACCTCGGCCTTGATTTTGATTACTCTCTGCCTGCCGCCTGCAACGACTTCTGCCTGGATTTTGACTACTTTCTGCCTGCCGCCTGCACCAACGTCTGCCTGGATTTTGACTACTTTCTGCCTGTCGCCTGCACCGACGTCTGCCTGGATTTTGACTACTCTCTGCCTGCCACCTGCACCGATGTCTCCCTGGATAGGGCCTGCCTTATTTGTGCATTTTCAATTTTTTTTAAGTTTATTCAGAAATGTAATTAATTCAACAAATTTGTGTTCTAGTTTTTTATTTATATGCAGAATGTCTACCAGGCTTTAATTCTGGCATATTTTGGTGAGTTGTGAAATATACTGCTATTGACTCATAATTCCAGACAGAAATGCACCGCCAGGGAGGTTAAGCAGCCAAGAAACAGTGAGAGACAGCTTGAGATAAGATTTTACTGCAGGAAAGTTCAAAGGGTCATTATTTCTTTGTTTCATAGCTTGAGGCTACTTACACACTAAGATGTTGCGTTAGGCAGCCTCAAACTGACCCACCGAACTGCCGATGATTCCATCGGTGGGCCCCGCCTCCTAGGGGCCCCAGGGGGCCCCAGAGCCGGCACAGCGCAGGAAGGGGGGAAATTGGGCACACAGAGCGGCGGGGAGGGGGGGAGGTTCCCCCCCTCCCTCACCTAGGGGCCCCCCTTCCGCACTCCCCCTCCCTCCAAAATTGCAGCCAGCGGCAGCGAGCGGGGAATAGCTTTACCGGCATGAAGATATCAGTCATCAGAGGAGATCCATCGCTCTGCGTGCCGCTGGCTGGTCTCCGTCTCTCCTGCAATGCACTGACCAATCACGCTCTTGCAGTAGTTCCTGTGAGCCCCCTCCCCGCCGCTCTGTGTGCCCACTGCTCCCCTTCCTGCGCTGTGGGACACCTGCGGCCTGCCTACCTAAACTGGGGGGGCCAGGGGGGAAGCTTACCCGCCGCTCTATTTGCCCACTGCCTCCCCCTACCAAGCTGGGGGGGATATTAGACCTACCTAATTGGGGACACCTGTGACTGCCTACCTAAACTGGGGGGGGGGGCTCCAGGTGAGGGAGGGGGGAGCTCCAGGTGAGGGAGGGGGGGGAAGTTTCCCCCCTCCCTGCCGCTCTGTGCCCACTGCACCCACTTCCAGCATGGAGGCCCCCACTAACAGGGGACCTGATTTTGTGGGGATATCTGCCGCCAATTTGATTGCATTTTGTGGGGATATCTGCCGCCAATCTATCTGCATTTTGTGGGGATATCTGCCGCCAATTTTGTTGCATTTTGTGGCGATATCTGCCGCCAATCTATTTGCATTTTGTGGGGATATCTGCCGCCAATTTTGTTGCATTTTGTGGCGATATCTGCCGCCAATTTCGTTGCATTTTGTGGCGATATCTGCCGCCAATCTATCTGCATTTTGTGGGGATATCTACCACCAATTTCGTTGCATTTTGTGGCGATATCTGCCGCCAATCTGTTTGCATTCTGTAGGGATATCTGCCGGCCAATCTGTTTGCATTCTGTGGGGATATCTGCCGCAAATTTGATTGCATTTTGTGGGGATATCTGCCGCCAATCTATTTGCATTTTGTGGGGATATCTGCCGCCAATCTGTTTGCATTCTGTAGGGATATCTGCCAGCCAATCTGTTAGCATTCTGTGGGGATATCTGCCGCCAATTTGATTGCATTCTGTGGGGATATCTGCCGCCAATTTGATTGCATTCTGTGGGGATATCTGCCGCCAATCTGTTTGCATTCTGTAGGGATATCTGCCGGCCAATCTGTTTGCATTCTGTGGGGATATCTGCCGCCAATTTGATTGCATTCTGTGGGGATATCTGCCACCAATTTGATTGCATTTTTTGGGGATATCTGCCGCCAATTTGATTGCATTTTGTGGGGATATCTGCCGCCAATCTATTTGCATTTTGTGGGGATATCTGCCGCCAATCTGTTTGCATTTTGTGGGGATATCTGCTGCCAATTTGATTGCATTTTGTGGGGATATCTGCCGCCAATCTATTTGCATTTTGTGGGGATATCTGCTGCCAATTTGATTGCATTTTGTGGGGATATCTGCCGCCAATCTGATTCCATTTTGTCGGAAAATCTTCTGCCATTTGACTACTTGATGAATTATCATGAGGCATGTAACTACTTGATGATTTTATCTAAAATGTATCTGGTCGGACCTAATCTCTGTGAATAAAACCGCTACTTATTTTGTGTTTTTGTTTTTTTTTCAAAGTCTGCCCATGACCCATCATGACCACGCCCATGTTCCAGTGCGTGGTGACACTCATTAATTTTTGCTGCTGCGCGCGCCGCATGTGGACATATCCCTGTTGGACACTGACCTCAGAAGTGTTTATAATCCCTACCATAAAATCATGCAAAATTTCTAGAGTACATGTATGTGTGAGCCCAAAATGGGATGGGGGGGGGGCAGGCTGAAACTTCCTCGGTGGGCCCTTAGTGTCCCAGTCCGACCCTGGCGTTAGGTGCTACGTTAAGGTCGCATAACGTGCACCTAATGCAACGTATGGTGGTGCGGGAGAGGACGGTAGAGTGAGCCGCGTTAGGCGGCTCTATCCGCATAAGGTCTCCCAGGGTGGCGCTGATTGGCCGGCGGGACCACGTGATGCGGCGCGGGACACTCCGCATCACGTGGTACAGCCGGCCAATCAGCGGCCACCAGTGCAGTGCATATTAAGTAGCCATGTGCGCGGCTACTGTAGCGGCATCTCCCCGCCTCCTCTCCGCCCCCCACTGAGCATGTGCAAACAGTCTAACGCGGCTAAAGCCGCTAGAACGCACAGCATGCTGCACTTTCACTACAACGTGCAGCATTACATGTAACACAACGTGGGCAGTGTGAACAGCCCACTTGTGTTACATTGCTGTGCGCTGGGGGAGCGTTACAGGCTGCACTAACGTGCGCCTGTAACGTCCCACTGTGTGGAAGCAGCCTGAAGGACTGAGGCCAATATGCAATCCATTTTTTCTCTTGAGTTTTCTCCTAGGTCATATTTTCACACCTTGTCATAAAATGTCTTTTAAACCACCAGCAAGCAAGAAAATACTCATATTAATTTTTATAGTACTTTTTCACCAACCTTTGAGTACTTTTTATTGTAAAGTACTGAAAACGTGTTTTTTTTGTTTTTTAACATTTAACGCTTTATTGAAAAATTTTAGCTTTACAACATAAGCGTAGCATCAACATTTGTTGCAATAAGAAAGACATATAAATATTAATTGCATAAAAGAAAACTCAAAGTTACACAACACTTAAAAGAACCTCTACATGTCACAGCAATAATGACGAACCATGAAACATCAGGAAATCCTATGATAAAAATTAATGCAGTGAGGACATAGGTCTATGGCAATACTACGCCAACACCATTAGGTGATATCAAGTGACGTACCTCACCCAGTATCAGGAGAGACGATAAGAAGAAAGAAAGAAAAAAGGCACAAGAGTACCATTTCTCAAGTTAGGCCGGTTCTGAAAAGTTGTTTTAAAGAGAAGATTAAAAATTATCTCCTAGGAGAAAACTCAGGAGAAAAAGTCAATTGCATGTGGGTCTGAGTGTGGCTTATAAACTGCAAGTATATTAGAATGATGCAATATTATTAAAAAAAAAAAAAAAAAAAAAAAAAAAAGCTATGTAACTGACAAAAATCAGACTTTTCTTTGCTGCTAATGTTCTATTCGTTATCCGTACAACATATACAATTTAGGGCTGTGGAGTCGGTAAAAAAAATCATCCAACTACGACTCCTCAGTTTATCAAACCTCGGACTCCAACTCCGACTCCAGGTACCCAAAATGGCTCAGACTTCGACTCCAACTCCTTATGCTGGGAATACACGGTTCGTTTTTGCCTTCGTTTAAACCTTCGTTTCGATTGTGCCTTTTGTCCTTTTCGATCCCGAAATAATCGGTCATACGGTTACATAGTTACATAGTTACATAGTAATCGGTCGTACGGTCATACGGTTAATATCACCACCCACGGTTTCGTTTTTTTTTTCGATTCTGATGGTTTCGTTTTTCCAATGATCGAAGGCTGCAAAGAAACGAAACGAAAATCCCTTTTTACAGGGACGGACTAGAATAAACGAATATATAATCGATCTGAACAGCCATCAAGCCTACCAATGGCTCGATTAGATGGATAAAGTGAGATAATATCAAACATGTTCGATCACTAGTCGTTCGTTTTTGGGGTCTATTAATCGAAACTATAATGAGATTATGACTATTTTCACATACGTTTTCAGCACTCGATTCGTTTACCGAACGAATCGAAGGTTTAAACGAAGGCAAAAACGAACCGTGTATTCCCAGCATCAGTCTTATACCTACCAGGGTTGTAGATTTGGTACAAAAATCATCCGACTCCTCAGTTTATGAAACCTTCGACTCCAGTTACCCAAAATTACTCTGACTCCACAGCCCTGATACAATTCATTATATCATACGGTTTTGTTTCTGTTTTTTTGCTTTAAGTACATACAAAGCATGCTTCACTCCAATTGTTAATGTGCACTTTATGTGGTACTGGTAACTCATTATTTCCTTGCTAATACGTTTACCCTCAATGACACAACTGGTAGGTACCACACTGCATACATTGCATGGTGGCAACGGATCTGTCACATAACACTGCCAAAGGTGTTGATGTGAACATATCGTTGCAATATAATTGCATTGGGTTGGCAATACAATTACATTGTTCAATACAATGCACCAGTGTTAAAGTGGCCTTAATGCTTACGGTGCTACAGAAATCCAAAATAATAATCACTACTATATCCACCACATGTCCTGACTGCACTGGCATATGAAGAGTTATACTGCTTATAAGATCAATAATAATTCATCAGAACTATAGTCTTGTGTTCATTTTTTATGCTGACATATCTGAAGTTTTCATGTATTTCGTATCTGCAAGTAAAGATTAGATATCCATTCCAAACACATGAACATCAAAGGGTAGGAACACACTAGGCAGAATTCCATAGCACATAGTGAAAAACGCATGTGCGATTCTGCCTACTGTGTTCCCAACCAAAAAGAATAGAAAAGAAAAATGGCTATACTCTGGTCTCAAATACATTGTAAGACAATGTAATTAATTGTAGGAGTCAGCAGATGGCAGTAAAAGCTTATATAAAGACAGAGCAAACCTCACATCTTGCAGTATTAGTGATAGTGTTAAAATTTGATGAACGTGCCTCTTTGATTTAATTGTAATCAAGATGACTGAAAATATATATATGTACATTTCTTCCAGAGTAAAATGAGCCATACATTACTTTTCTCCTATGTTGCTGTCACTTGCAGTAGGTAGTAGAAATCTCACATTACGGACAGGTTTTGGGTTAGTCCATCTCTTCATGGGGGATTCTCAGCATGGCCTTTATTCTTTATAAAGAAACTAGCTGATGACACGGCGTTGCCTGGGTATGGATTTGGCTAGTGTCAGCTCCACCTCCGTTTTCTAACCCTAACACAAAAACACTCAATGACCAAGTTTGTGAGCTTTGGCGTCAACCATTTGTATATTCCCATAGAAACTAAACAAATCAGATTGGCAGTTTATGACTCCACCCCTCTCCAGCATTTGAACCCCAGTCACCCAATGACCAACTGTAGCAGGTTTGAGGCATCAGTGTAAAAATGGCAGCAATTTAAATATTCCCCTTCAAAATCAACACGTGAATTTTGATTGGCTATTATAGGCTCCACCCACTTCCCTGAATATTAATCTCATCACTCGGTGACCATCTGGGCAAAGTTTGAAAACCCTGCCATTAACAGTGTAAGAAGGACTGCAGTTTATATTTTCCCAGTAAAAAATTTTTGGGCTTTGCCCACTTTTTGTAACCTGGACGCACAGTCACTCAATGACCAAGTTTGTGAGCTTTCGGGTCCTTGGCATCAATAAAAACAAATCTGATTGGCTGTTTGTGGCTCTGCCCTCTTTTCTGAATTTGAACCCCAGTGACCCAATTACTTGGGCTATTAACAGTACAAAAATGGCAGCAATTTTAATATTCAAATAGAAACCACACCAGCAAACAGGATATCAGACCCAATACTATATAACAATATATAGCGCCCGTCTCACCTTAGTGATCAGACCATGCAAAAATATTCAAGAAAGGGAGCTCTGGGCTAACTTCCATATATATATAATTAATTAATAATAATTTTAATATTCCCCTTAAAAATCAACAGGTGAATACTGATTGGCTTTTTTAAGCTCCACCCACTTTTCTGAATATTAATACCAGTCACCCAGTAACCAACTGTGCAAAGTTTGAGAACCCTGCCATCACTACTCACAATGAATTGATCTATATCTTGTTTTTTTCCCGCAACCACCAATTAGGCTTTCTTTGGGTGATACATTTAAGAATTAATTTATTCTAAATCCATTTTAACAGGAATATTAAGAATGAAATGGAAAAAAAAAATCATTATTTCTCAGTTTTTGGCCATTATAGTTTGAAATGAATACATGCTACCGTAATTAAAACCCATATATTTTATTTGCCCATTTGTCCCGCTTATTACACCATTTAAATTATGTCCCTATCACAATGTATGATATTTTATTTGGAAAATAAACTATTTACAAGCCCAAAATTTAAAAAATTATATGAATATACTCCTTTGACGTGCATATTTAAAAGCTTCAGACCCTTAGGTGACTATTTGTTGTTGTTTTTTTTATTGTAATTTTTTTTTAATTTTTATTAAAAATTTTATTTGGGTAATTTTTGGTGTGGGAGGTAAACAGCTAATTTTAAATGTAAAAAAAAATGTACCGGTATTTATTTAATAAAAAATGGATGTGGGTGTAGTTTTACCATTTGGCCACAAGATGGCCACAGTCAAAAAGTCCTGGAAGCGTAATCGTACGTTTCCAGGAAGCATTAGGACGAATGGCTGCAGTTTCAGTATTCCCCTTGAAAATCAATAGGTGGGTTTTGATTGGCTGTAGTAGGCTCCACCTACTTTTCTGAATATTAATCCCAGTCACCCGGTGACCAACTGTGTCAAGTTTGCGAACCCTGCCATTAACAATGTAAGAATGGCTACAGTTTATATTTTCACATGTAAAAAGTTAGTAGTTTTTGGCTCCATGCACTGTTTCTAAACTTGACATACAGTCACTCAATGACCAAGTTTATGAGCTTTGGGGTCCTTGACATCAATAAGTTGCATTTTTCCATTGAAATTAAACAAATCCGATTGGCTGTTTGTAGCCCTTCAGAATTTAAATCCTAGTTTTCAGAATTTAAATCCCAGTCTCCCAGTGACTGACTGTACCAGATTTGAGGCCCCTGCCATTATGAGTGTAAGAATGGAAGCAATGTAAATATTCCCCTTGAAAATCAAGTGAATTTTGATTGGCTGTTGTAGGCTCCATCCACTTTCCTGAATATTAATCCCAGTCATCGAGAGACAAACTGTTTCAGGTTTGAGAACCCTGCCAATAACAGAATGGCTGAAATCAATCTATCAAATCTGATTGGCTGTTTGTGGCTCCACCCTTTTTAGTGAATTTAGACCCCAGTCAATGACTGACTGTATCAGGTTTGAGGCTTCTGCCATTACCAGTGTAAGAATGGTAGCAATGTAAATATTCCCCTTGAAAAATCAATAGGTGAATTTTGATTGTTGTAGGCTCCACCCACTTTCTAAATATTAATCTCAGTTACCCAGTGGCCAACTGTGTCAAGTTCGGGAACCCTGCCATTAACAGTGTAACAATGGCTGCAGTTTATATTTGACCACTGAGATTTGTCTTTTGCTCCACCCACTTTTTGTAACCTTGACACACAGTCACTCAATGACCAAGTTTGTGAGCTTTCAGGTTCCTGGCATTAAAAATGTGTGAATGGAAGCAGCTTATCCAGCAAGGAAATCTGATTGGCTGTTTGTGGCTCGGCCTCTTTAGTGAATTTGGACCCCAAGTTTGAAGCATCTGTCATAAACGCGTACGTTAAAAAAGGGCATCAGGAAAAAAGGGTGCAGGGTTTTAAACGATAAGTATGATTAAAGTTTAAAAAAAATTGTGCTATATTTTGTTTAAAAATAATGTTTTATAAAGTTATAAATCATTAAATAGTGTGTATGAAATCGGCAATTGTAAAAACGATAATCTTCCCTGTTTAAAAAGTGAAATGCATAATAACGTTTTATAAAAGATTAATAAGAATTTTACTAAAACTATACCTAACCCTACTCTCACACAGAACCCTCCCTGTACCTACCCCTAACCCCTAGACCAGGGGTCCCCAACCACCGGGCCGCGACCCACTGCCGGTCCGTGGGCAGTTGCCAGCTGGGTCGCGGCGGGTCTGGCCTCTCGCCCCTCCTCCCCCCGCGGCCGCTGCTCCTGTCATCTTATGAGCTGGCGGCCGCTTCCTGTCAGATTCCCCGTAGCTGCTCTCCTCTGTGTAGCGTCTGCGTCTCCTATTACAGCAGCGCTTCCTGTGCGGCTGCTGTAAGGAGGGAAGGAGGCGGGGCAGCGGCGTTCGCCGTTACCATGGGAACCGCTGCCCCTCCTCCTTCCCTCCTTACTGCAGCCGTGCGACGCGCTGCTGTAAATAGAAGATGCTGCACGGAGGAGAGCGACTACGGGAATCTGTGACAGGAAGCGGCGGCCGCGGGGGGGGGGGGGGGGAGTCGGCTGCACTGGGGCACTATACTAGCTATCATGGGGCACTATTCTAACTATACTGGGGCACATGGGGCGCTATACTGGGGCACTATGCTAGCTATACTGGGGCACACTGGGCACTATACTAGCTATCCTGGGGCACACTGGGCACTATACTAGCTATACTGGGGCACATGGGGCACTATACTAGCTATCCTGGGGCACACAGGGCACTCACACAGGGCACTATACTAGCTATCCTGGGGCACACTGGGCACTATACTAGCTATCCTGGGGCACACTGGGCACTATACTAGCTATACTGGGGCACACTGGGCACTATACTAGCTATCCTGGGGCACACTGGGCACTATACTAGCTATGCTGGGGCACACTGGGCACTATACTAGCTATGCTGGGGCACACTGGGCACTATACTAGCTATACTGGGGCACACTGGGCACTATACTAGCTATGCTGGGGCACACTGGGCACTATGCTAGCTATACTGGGGCACATGGGGCACTATACTAGCTATACTGGGGCAACTACTATACTTGGTCACTTTGATACTAATCATACTGGGGCACTATACTAGCTGTACCGGGGTAACTAGACTCCCTATACTGGGGCAACTGTGCTCGCTGTGTCGCCGCTCCAACCTCCCGCCCCCCCCCCCGCCGGGCCCCAGAGAAAATTTTGGACGGTTACCGGTCCCCGGGCCGAAAAAGGTTGGGGACCCCTGCCCTAGACCACCCTTGTGGTGCCTAAACCTAAGACCCCCCTGGTGGTGCTTAAATCTAAGACCCCCCTGGTGGTGCCTAAACCTAAGACCCCCCCTGGTGGTGCCTAAACCTAAGACCCCCCTGTGATAAGCATTAATAATGTTTTAAAAAAATATTGTGCTGTTTTTCGTTTTAAAAATAATGTTTTAAAAAAAATTGTACTGTTTTTCGTATAAAAATGTTTAAAAAATTATACATCATTAAATAAATGTGTAATCATGAGAAGCAGTTATAAAACATTAAAAGTCTCCGGGCGCTGCTTTTAAAACGTTATTTTTCTCCGGCGCCCTTTTTTCCTGTTGGGCGCCCATTAAACGATTATTATGGGAGTGAATGGCGGCGCCCTTTTTGTCCACCTGCCTCATGCGCCCAAATTTCCTGCTCATAAACAGTGTAAGAATGGCAGCAGTTTAAATATTCCCCTTGAAAATCAATAGGTGAATTTTAATTGGCTGTTGTAGTCTCCACCCACTTTCTTGAATATTAATCCTAGTTATGCAGTGACTAACTGTGCAAAGTGCCATTAAAAGTGTGAGAATGGCTGCAGTTTACATTTTCCCAGTGAAATGTGTTTTAGCTCCGCCCTTTTTTGTAACCTTGACACACAGTCACTCAATCACCAAGTTTGTGAGCTTTCAGGTTCCTAGCATCAAAAATGTGTGAATGGAAGCAGTTTATCCAGCAAAGAAATCTGACTGTTGTGGCTCAGCCCCCTTTAGTGAATTTGAACCCCAGTGACCAAATGAACGACTGTAGCAGGTTTCAGGCCTCTGTCATTAAAGAGAATCTGTATTGTTAAAATCGCACAAAAGTAAACATACCAGTGCGTTAGGGGACATCTCCTATTACCCTCTGTCACAATTTCACCGCTCCCCGCCGCATTAAAAGTAGTCAAAAACTGTTTTTAAAAGTTTGTTTATAAACAAACAAAATGGCCACCAAAACAGGAAGTAGGTTGATGTACAGCATGTCCACACATAGAAAATACATCCATACACAAGCAGGCTGTATACAGCCTTACTTCTGAATCTCAAGAGATCACTTGTGTGTGTTTACCTTCTGTCCCCAGCTTCTCTCATGCACTGAACATTACAGGCTTCCTGCAGACAGCTCTGCCTATGTCATTAATTCCTTAGTATGTGACAGACCAGCTCCTTTCACAGCCTCCAGAGGAGGATTTTTATCCAGCTCTCTTCTATCACTGATAAGATAGCAGAGAAGCTGCTGGCTTATGTAAATAAAACACACACTGGAGTGTGCATAGAGGAACAGTTCAACACTGAAGAACTTGGCAGCCTTCCAGACACAGGCCGACAAGTCTGACAGGGGAAAGATACATTGATTTATTACAGAGATGGTTATAGTAGAAAGAGCTGCAGCAAGCCAGATCACATTAGAATAGGTTTAGGAACTTGTAGGATGGTAGAAAAAACGTTGTAATTTTTGTTACAGAGTCACTTTAACAGTGTAAGAATGGCAGCAGTTTAAATAATCCCCTTGGAAATCAAGAGGTGATTGGCTGTTGTAGGCCCCACCTACTTTCCTGAATATTAATCCCAGTCACCCAGTGACCAAGTGTGCCAAGTTTAAAATCCCTGCGATTAACAGTCTAAGAATGGCTGCAATTTACATTTTCCCATTTAAAATGAATGGCTGAAATTTGATTGGCTGTTTTCTGCTCTGCCCAGTTTTCCTGGATTTGTAACCTCGGTCACCAAGTGACCAACTGTGCCAAGTTTGGGGACTCTGGCTTGATAACTGTGAGAATGGCAGCCTTTTACATTTTTTCCATTGACTTGAATGGGTGCAATTTGATTGGCTGTATGTAGCTCCGCCCACGTGTGCAGCGGGGAAACAAGACCCCCAGAACATATCAGGTAGTAAGGGAACTGTATACCAAGTTTCGCTCAAATTGGTCAAGGCGTTTTGGAGTGATTGCGACACACACACACACACACACACAAAATTTGATATATACTGTATATATATATATATATATATATATATATATATATATATATATATATATATATATATATATATATATATATATATACACACACACACACACACACCGTATTTTTCGGACTATAAGACGCACCAGACCATAAGACGCACCAAGGTTTAGAGGGCAAAAACCAGGGAAAAAATAAAATATACTAAACCTGGTGCGTCAATGGTGCAAGAGTGTCTTGTGGAAGTTCTCCTCCCCAGCATTCATTTGTGATTGTCCCAGAAAAACAATACATTCAGTGATAGAGACAAATCCAGAATCAGAGGCCAAAAGTCACACACCTAATAGTCAGCATAGTCACTGCGCAGGGCCGGCCCGCCCATGAGGCGGGGTGAGGCGGGTTCCTCAGGCAGCAGGAAGTGGAGGGGCGGCACCAGATGAAGTGGCTGTGACTGAGCGGGGGGAGCCAGAGCTGCGGTGAGGGCAGCCCGACCTCTCCCTCCCTCTCCCCGGGCCGCCCTCCATGCTCCCCCCTCGGACTTTAGGCAGCAGAGTTAGCGCGCAGGGAAGCGCTGCTGTACACAGCCTGTTACTCACCTCCCTGGATCCGATCACCGCTCCCGCCCTGCTGGTCTCCTCTCTGCAATGTAGCCGCTGATACATTACACACGCTGCTTCCTGTTTACACAGGAAGCAGCCGCGTGTGTATCAGCCGGCTAGGCAGAGAGGAGACCAGCAGGGCGGGAGCGGCGATCGGATCCAGGGAGGTGAGTAACAGGCTGTGTACAGCAGCGCTTCCCTGCGCGCTAACTCTGCTGCCTAAAGTCCGAGGGGGGAGCATGGAGGGCGGCCCGGGGAGAGGGAGGGAGAGGTCGGGCTGCCCTCACCGCGGCTCCGGCTCCCCCCTCCGCCATTATGAGGGGGCACCTACCTGGGCAAGCTACCTATCTATCCTATACTGGGGGGCACCTACCTAATCTAACCTGTTTTGGGGGCAGCTACCTATCTATCCTATACTGGGGGGCACCTACCTAATCTAACCTGTTTTGGGGGCAGCTACCTATCTATCCTATACTGGGGGGCACCTACCTAATCTAACCTGTTTTGGGGGGCAGCTACCTATCTATCCTATACTGGGGGGCACCTACCTAATCTAACCTGTACTAGGGGCAGCTACCTATCTATCCTATACTGGGGGGCACCTACCTAATCTAACCTATACTGGGGGCCAGCTACCTATCTATCCTATACTGGGGGGCAGCTACCTATCTATCCTATACTGGGGGGCAGCTACCTATCTAACCTATACTGGGGGGCAGCTACCTATCTAACCTATACTGGGGGCAGCTACCTGTCTATCCTATACTGGGGGGCACCTACCTAATCTAACCTGTACTGGGGGCAGCTACCTATCTATCCTATACTGGGGGGCACCTACCTATCTAACCTACACTGGGGGGCAGCTACCTATCTAACCTACACTGGGGGGCAGCTACCTATCTAACCTATACTGGGGGCAGCTACCTATCTATCCTATACTGGGGGGCACCTACCTAATCTAACCTGTACTGGGGGGCAGCTACCTATCTAACCTATACTGGGGGGCAGCTACCTATCTAACCTATGCTGGGGGGCAGCTACCTGTCTAACCTATGCTGGGGGCAGCTACCTATCTAATCTATACTGGGGGCACCTACCTAATCTAACCTGTACTGGGGGCAGCTACCTATCTATCCTATACTGGGGGGCACCTACCTAATCTAACCTGTACTGGGGGGCAGCTACCTATCTAACCTATACTGGGGGGCAGCTACCTATCTAACCTATACTGGGGGCAGCTACCTATCTATCCTATACTGGGGGGCACCTACCTAATCTAACCTGTACTGGGGGCAGCTACCTATCTATCCTATACTGGGGGGCACCTACCTAATCTAACCTGTACTGGGGGCACCTACCTAATCTAACCTATACTGAAGGGCAGCGACCTAATCTAACCTATACTGGGGGGAAGCTACCTATCTAACCTATACTGGGGGCACTTATCTAACCTGTATTGGGGGCACCTACCTACCTAGCTAGCCTATACAGGTGGCAACTATACTGGCTACCTATACTGGGGGCACCTACCTAACTAACCTATACTGGGGGTACCTACCTATCTAACCTATGCTGGGGGCAACTATACTGGCTACCTATATTGGAGGCACCCACCTAGCTAACCTGTACTGGGGGCACCTACTTATCTAACTTATACCGGGGGGGGGGGTGCCTGCCTATCTAACATACTGGGGGCAACTATACTGGCTACCTATACTGGAGGCAACTACCTGGCTAACCTATACTGGGGGCAACTTTACTGGCTCACCCATGCCTGGCCACCTATAGTCGGGGGGGGGGGACCTATAGCTGGTTACCTATACCGGGGGGGGGGGGGCGCAATTTTTACACCCTCGCCCTGGGTGCATTTTAGCCTAGAAACTGCACTGTTGCCGCCGGCCTCCGAGTCCGATGATTATGAGCTCTGCGGCCTCTCCTGTCTCCTCCAAGGCTGCATGCTGGTGACGCTGCCTAGTGCCTAAGCCTGCTACTTTGATGGCGGCGGTTGCCGCCCGCTCTGCTGCCCTGGCTGCGGCTGATTGTCACGGTCAGTCACTGAGCAGCGAGCGCCGCCGACGTGACGATGATGATGATAAGGCTGGCTGGCTGCCGCCGGCCGCCGCTCATGTTATGTAGAAATATTGGGGGGGGGGGGGGGGCGCCTTTACGATCTTTGCCCCAGGCAGCAGAAAGTCCAGGACCGGCCCTGTCACTGCGTCATTAGAATTGTTGGCTCAAGTTCCCACTAAGCACAGCACAATGTCCCAGTTAGGCACAACAATCAAACCAAGCAGCAAAGTTAGCTTTTTTCACATAATAACCAGCCAAAGCAAAGACTCCCTTCCTAGAGCACAGCTCTTTAACCCCCTTGGCGGTATGAAACATTCCGCCTGGGGGAAGCGCAGCAGTTTTTTTAAATTTTTTTTTTTGTTTAAATCATGTAGCGAGCCCAGGGCTTGCTACATGATAGCCGCTGCTCAGCGGCATCCCCCCACCCTCTTCCTGGAGGACTTCCCCCGTCGCCATGGCGACGGGGCGGGATGACGTCGGGACGTCATTGGGAGTCCCGATCCACCCCTCGGCGCTGCCTGGCACTGATTGGCCAGGCAGCGCACGGGGTCTGGGGGGGGGGGGGCGCACTCCGCACCCGATAGCGGCGATCGGGCGCTGGGCGGCGGCGATCGGGGTGCTGGCGCAGCTAGCAAAGTGCTAGCTGCGTCCAGCAAAAAAAAAAATTATGTAAATCGGCCCAGCAGGGCCTGAGCGGCACCCTCCGGCGGCTTACCCCGTGTCACACACGGGGTTACCGCTAAGGAGGTTAAATCCTAGCCTTATCCCTAGCAATTTCTCAGCTTTTAGCACAGTATACTGCAGCATTAGACCCAATTTAGTTTTGGCCTGTTCAACTGTAATGATCGCTGCTGCAGCAGCTATTGCTGGAAGTAGTGCTGCAGCTCAGGCAGTTCTGATCTATTTCCATGCAAACTGCATAGCTTTGTCTGTCTTTCCCTGCTGTCAGCTTGTGACTGATTATCATTCACCTGTGTGGGAATCTGCATGTCTGCTCCCATTGGATGACCTCAGTATAAAGATCTGCTTCCTGCAGGGTTTCCTTGGGTTTTCATAGCTTCAGCTTAAGCCAGTCTTGCTGTCGCTTTAGCCCCCGATCGTGTTTCTTGTTATAAAGATACTTTGCTGGTCTTTGCATCATATATTGGTTCATTGCCAATATATATGCATACCAGCACGTTTATTATTTTCCTTGTATTTGTGTTACGTGATACATCAGTGTCGCTGATGTATACGTACACGAACTGTTTATATCCTGTGTGCAGTTAGTCAGCTTTCCAGCACGTTTTGGTAGGTTGCGCGTACCGTGACCACCCGTGCTGAGGTAGTTACCCTGCTCCTGGTTCTGTTTGTGGATTGCGTTCATCTCTGCGAAGAGATAACGAATCCTTCTGAATCCTGTTCTGTTACTGTTTGTGGATTGCGTTCATCTCTGCGAAGAGATAACGAATCCTTCTGAATCCTGTTCTGTTACTGTTTGTGGATTGCGTTCATCTCTGCGAAGAGATAACGAATCCTTCTGAATCCTGTTCTGTTACCGTTTGTGGATTGCGTTCATCTCTGCGAAGAGATAGCGAATCCTTCTGAGTCCTGTTCCCTGTATTACTCCATTCCTAGTCAGCGTTCCTGCTTATGTCATATATCGGTTCATTGCCGATATATACATATGTTAGTCAGACGTTACAAATAGTTTCATTGATAGCTGTAATTGTAATACGCTAGGAAAACATACTTATTGTATATTTATCTGTGTTACGTTCATCTATCTTAATCCTGCTATTTTCTGACTATCCTGTCCTGTCTTTGTGAGGCACGCCATCGCCGCAACGCATTGGCTGCCTCATTCCAGTCTGTCTGGTTTTGGACGCTTGCTGTCGCTAAGTAGCCGCTAGCTAGCAAGCGTTCATTCTGTCTACCTGTCCTGATCTCCTCAGTTCTGGTTTATGCGCTCAGCGCTACTTTGCGCTGAGACGTTATAACGAAAGCATTGTTTGTGGCTGTCAGATCTGCACCGGCTCTGTGCGCCACAATCTCCTATTGGAGTCAGTCCTCCCCTCCACTATACTAGGGATAGCCTGTTTCCTGGTGCTAGTGTGTGTACCTCCTCCACGCCAGCTCCCTGTACCATGGATAACTCAGTGTTACTTCCCAGTAAAACAGAAGCCACTGATACATTCTTAACCTTGCCCTGCGCAAATTTCTCAGCAGAGAATCCAGAGGTCCTGCTGACTTCCGAGTCCAGCCTAGCCAGTACTCATGACTCTTTGTTTAGTGAAACAGACACCAGAAAAATCTTGCCTGTCTCTGCAAACACTTCTGCAGAAATTACCTGTGTTAATAAAGTTCAACTCCTGTCTGATCCAGCAGATGCCAATAGATGCACTACATCAGTTTCCGAGTCCCAGCAATCCTGTCTAGTAAACTCAGAACCCCAGCATCTGAATTTTCCAATTTTACAAATGAATGGTGATTCAGATGCGCAAACATTGTGTCTTGATCTTCCTGTTTCTACACCTCGCTCTAGTTTCGTGAATAGCTCAGAGCATCTGCTATGTGAACCTGAAATCGCAGAAGTATTACCTTGTTCAGAAAATTTTCCAATAAATTTGCCCTGTACCATGAATTGTGCAGTAGATCTCTCCAATGAAACTCAGGTCACAGAATCATTATGCTGTCCAGCAGGTGCTTCCATGGTTTTGCCCTGCAATATGGACTGTTCAGTGATCCTGTCCAGTGAAGCTGTGGTCGCAGAGTCTTATGCTTCACCCAGTACTTTGGATACTTTAAACCCTCTAGCAGAGGAGGCTGAAGCACTGCTTACCTCAGTTGGTGTTGCAGTAATATTCACTTGTCTAGCAGCTGTTTTGGAATTACAGTCTGCTCTAATAAAACTTGATGAATTTCTGCCCAGCAAAGCAGAAGCCATTGAAATATTGTCCTCGTCAGCAATTGTGTTAGATACCTTGCCCTGTACACAGTCTGATTTAACCAATGTTGAGTCCCTCTCCAGTGTTGTAACAGCCGAGGAACTCCAGCCCTGTCCTCTGAATGTTTCAGAAGTCTTGCCCTGTAACATGGATAATTCTGATTCTCTGGTCAAAATAATAGAAATCTCAGAATTTCAGTCCGGTCTGATGTGTGTTCCTGAAACCCAGCCCTGTATCCTGAAAGATTCTGGTTCTCTGGCCGCTGTGGCAGAGGTTCCAGAGTCCCCTTCCTGTCCAGGGAATTCCTCAGTTTTGCCTAGTCCAGTGGGGGCTGCTGCAATGCTGACTTGTTCTGCAGCGCCTCATGAGCTCCAATCCAGTGTATTAGATGAGTCTCTGTCCAGTCCAGAGGTAGTTGTGGAGTCCCTATCTGGTTCAGTGCATACATCAGAAGATTTGTCCTGTCTTGTTAGTGCCCCTGAATCTGATTTGTTACTGACTTTGCTGGAATCAGCGACATCTAAGTCTGATCCTGCATTCTCGTGTAAAAATCCAGTAGTTGCGAAGTCTAGTCATGATGATTTTTTTTTGGCCAGTCCTGGTTTTGGTCCTGTCTTGACTGACCCTGAGGCTCACAGTTCCTTGACATGCCCAGAGGTTTCTCTTGTGCCAGTGTGCCCAGATGTTCTTTGTGTGCCAGAATGCCCAAGTGTGTTTAAGGTGTTAGCGTGCTCTGATGCTTCCTTAGTGGGAACATGTTCTGATGTTGCCAGTCTGCCTGCATGCCCAGAGATGGTTCTGGTCCCTGAAAGCCCTGATATTGATGTTTGTCCTTGTGGCCCTGACTCGGGAATTGCCCTAGGTTCCATAGGGGTTCTTGAAAGTTCTCCATGTGAGCCTAAAGGGCATTCTGACCTATGGGGATCTCTTTGGAGCTTCAAGGTGTTCTGGGAGGTCTCTGAGAAAACTTGTCCTGGTGCCTTGGACTGGTTCAACAGTGGGTTTTGTGTTGGTAAAGACAGTACCGGTGGGCATTGCAAAGGCTTTGGCGTTTCTGAACGGTTCCTGGAAGGCGGTGGGTATCGCTCAGGGAGTTTCGGAGGGCTTTCTTCTGGAAATCATGGTTCTGATGGGTGTCACACTGGGGCTTGTAGTACTGATGGGCATGGTTCTGTAGGTTCTGGTTCTGATGGGTCCAGTCTTGTGGGGACTGATTCTGGAATTCGGTCTTGCCGGGCTGTCCCGGTCATCATGAATTATCAGTCAGACTGTTTTGTTGGAAATTTCAGTTTTGAAAAGCGTCTGGAATCCGCTTTTAAAGGCGGGGGTACTGTAATGATCGCTGCTGCAGCAGCTATTGCTGGAAGTAGTGCTGCAGCTCAGGCAGTTCTGATCTATTTCCATGCAAACTGCATAGCTTTGTCTGTCTTTCCCTGCTGTCAGCTTGTGACTGATTATCATTCACCTGTGTGGGAATCTGCATGTCTGCTCCCATTGGATGACCTCAGTATAAAGATCTGCTTCCTGCAGGGTTTCCTTGGGTTTTCATAGCTTCAGCTTAAGCCAGTCTTGCTGTCGCTTTAGCCCCCGATCGTGTTTCTTGTTATAAAGATACTTTGCTGGTCTTTGCATCATATATTGGTTCATTGCCAATATATATGCATACCAGCACGTTTATTATTTTCCTTGTATTTGTGTTACGTGATACATCAGTGTCGCTGATGTATACGTACACGAACTGTTTATATCCTGTGTGCAGTTAGTCAGCTTTCCAGCACGTTTTGGTAGGTTGCGCGTACCGTGACCACCCGTGCTGAGGTAGTTACCCTGCTCCTGGTTCTGTTTGTGGATTGCGTTCATCTCTGCGAAGAGATAACGAATCCTTCTGAATCCTGTTCTGTTACTGTTTGTGGATTGCGTTCATCTCTGCGAAGAGATAACGAATCCTTCTGAATCCTGTTCTGTTACTGTTTGTGGATTGCGTTCATCTCTGCGAAGAGATAACGAATCCTTCTGAATCCTGTTCTGTTACCGTTTGTGGATTGCGTTCATCTCTGCGAAGAGATAGCGAATCCTTCTGAGTCCTGTTCCCTGTATTACTCCATTCCTAGTCAGCGTTCCTGCTTATGTCATATATCGGTTCATTGCCGATATATACATATGTTAGTCAGACGTTACAAATAGTTTCATTGATAGCTGTAATTGTAATACGCTAGGAAAACATACTTATTGTATATTTATCTGTGTTACGTTCATCTATCTTAATCCTGCTATTTTCTGACTATCCTGTCCTGTCTTTGTGAGGCACGCCATCGCCGCAACGCATTGGCTGCCTCATTCCAGTCTGTCTGGTTTTGGACGCTTGCTGTCGCTAAGTAGCCGCTAGCTAGCAAGCGTTCATTCTGTCTACCTGTCCTGATCTCCTCAGTTCTGGTTTATGCGCTCAGCGCTACTTTGCGCTGAGACGTTATAACGAAAGCATTGTTTGTGGCTGTCAGATCTGCACCGGCTCTGTGCGCCACAATCTCCTATTGGAGTCAGTCCTCCCCTCCACTATACTAGGGATAGCCTGTTTCCTGGTGCTAGTGTGTGTACCTCCTCCACGCCAGCTCATGCGTTGCATGCTGACTGTGGAGAATACACCACCAAGCCTTACATCAACTACCAAATAACTAAGGACTCCACATGGGAGGCTCACCTGCCTGCAGTGGTCAGAACCCCTGAACAAGCTGACCATCCAGCGGCTGCAACACCTCCAGTGCCAGCAGACACACACTATCTTCATCCACAAGGACCCAGCTCCTGGCCCCGCCGCGACGGAACAGCAGCCTATGGCTCTCCTCCACAGTGAAGTCACGTCTACCATTGCTGGCTGAGCGGGACCACACAAGCAGCCAGCCTCGGCTGCATCCGCCGCTGCTAAAGGGCATCCTGGATTGATTCCTTCCAGCCAGCCAACCATGTGGTGTGCTCCTTCACAGACTAACTTCCTCTGGAAGACGTTGCCCCATTGTCCACGTGGTCCTTCATCCTCCAGCCAGCCCACACACCAAACTTCTGTAGCCTCCAGCTCCTAGCCGCGGACGTCTGAGCTCCGGCTTAGCTAAGCAACCACATTGCTGTAAGATCTGGTTTCCTGGTGATACCCTCCATCACTCATGGCGGTAAGTCTCGGCGGGTTAGCATGCGTGCACAGCACTATACAGCTACACGCTGCTAAATTCGGCCCCCAGCTCCTCTCTCTATTGGCCAGCGGGCAGCGCTGCGGGTGATTGCGCACATTCGGCCCACAGCTCCTCTCTATTTGCTGGCGGGCAGCGCTGCGGGTGATCGCGCACATTCGGCCCGCAGCTCCTCTATTTGCCGGCGGGCAGCGCTGTGGGTGATCGCGCATACTGCACAGCACTATGCTGCAACATTCGGCCCCAGGTTCTCTGTCCTCCTTCCATTTGGCGGCGGGCAGCGATGGTGCATAGTGTATAGTGCTATGCTGCAACATTGTTTCCAGCTCCTCTTTCCCTCCATTCGGCGGCAGACCACGATGCGGGCGATCTACATGCAACCCTCTCATCTCATAATCTCCGGCAACAGCAGGCAGATTAAACCTTCTCCGGGCCACAGACGGAGCTTACAGCATTGATCTGCAATGCACAGGCACTCCCTGTGCTTTAGTGTTGCAGCGGGGATCATTAAGGGGTGCAGGACAGGCAGTGGCGTTGGCCGAATTTCTAGTATTCGGACCATAAGACGCAGTGACTTTCTCCCCCCATTTTGGGGGGAGAAAAAGTGTGTCTTATGGTCCGAAAAATACGGTATTCCCTGAAAAAGATTTACACAAAGCTGCTGGCCAGCCTCCCTGCTCGCTGCACTATGCATTGCCTGCTGTCAGTGCCACACGTCACTCCACCTCCTCCTGCTGCTGTTGTATTTATCCTGCTGCTGTCAGTGGTCCCACCACCAGGGTCCACACTATGCATTGCCTGCTGTCAGTGCCACACGTCACTCCTCCTCCTGCTGCTGTTGTATTTATAATGCTGCTGTCAGTGGTCCCACAGCCAGGGTCCACACTATGCATTGCCTGCTGTCAGTGCCACATGTCACTCCTCCTCCTGCTGCTGTTGTATTTATCCTGCTGCTGTCAGTGGTCCCACCACCAGGGTCCACACTATGCATTGCCTGCTGTCAGTGCCACACGTCACTCCTCCTCCTGCTGCTGTTGTATTTATCCTGCTGCTGTCAGAGGTCCCACCGCCAGGGTCCACACTATGCATTGCCTGCTGTCAGTGCCACACGTCACTCCACCTCCTCCTGCTGCTGTTGTATTTATTTGGCAGTTAGATGGAACAACAGTCTTTCACTAAGTGCTTTTAAAAATAAAGAAAACCCTGAGAAACCCCATGAGAAGATGGGCTATTCCAAAATCTGTCGGTAATGTCAGATTTCTACTACTTACTGTAAGTGACAGCAACATAGGAGAAAAGTAATTTATAGCTCATTTTACTCTGGAAGAAACACACTTCTGATTTGTATATGTTTACATGTATTTTACATTTTAAGATTTTCGCGACAGAGGTCCTTTAACCCCCTTGCCGTTCCAATTATTCCGGCAAGGGGGCAGCGCATCACTTTTTTTTTTTTTTTAAATCATGTAGCTAGCTTACCGCTAGCTGCATGATAGCCACTGAGCAGCGGCATCCCCCCAACCACTCCGATCTGCTCCGGCAATCTGCGCATGCAGGAAATCCCGTTCAGAACGGGATTTCCTGCATGGCTTCCCCCGTCGCCATGGCGACTATCCAATGATGTCGACGATGAGGGAGTCCCGATCCACCCCTCAGCGCTGCCTGGCACTGATTGGCCAGGCTGCGCAAGGGGTCTGGGGGGGTGGGGGTGGCGCGGCGCGACAGGAAGCGGCGAATCAGCGGCCAGCGGCGACGATAAAGTTATGCACGCTGCTAGCAAAGTGCTAGCTGCGTGCAATAAAAAAAAATTGTGAAAAGCAGCACAGTGGGGCCTGAGCAATCCTCCTACGCAGCTTACCCCGAGCTCAGCTCGGGATAACTGGCAAGGAGGTTAAAGAGTAACTGTCGGCATAAAATCAAAAATCTATTCTTTATTTTTATCTGGTAAACAAGTAATAAGGATGCTAACCAGGCAATCCAAAAGTTAAAATCACTATTACTTTTCTTGTTGATAAATGATCATTCCCCAGTTTACCTGACTCTTATTTGGTACACAAAAAGGAAGTTGCAGGGCATGCTGGGTTGTCCTTTTTTGCTACTGTACTTCCCCTCAGACTTAACTAATGCAGCCTGATTTGCTGAAGCCTATTTCCCTCCTGTTTTCCCCTCCCACACCTCTGTTCCTCTATGATTGGCCAATATTTCTCATGCTGAGACAATGCACTTTCTATAGTGAAGGGTGGGGAAATCAGGCAGAGGAGACTAAGGGAGTAAATGACATCAGAATTGGCTTCAAAATAGCCACACTTAAGATGGGAAATGACATAGGGGCTTTCGTTTGTACCTGTGCTTTGTGGCTTCAATAAAAGAAGATTCTATGAGGAGTGCCGGAGTCTGTCAGTTCTTTCAGCTATATATTAAGATGGGAAATGCTAAGAAGGATTTTCTCTTTTTTTACTCACTAAAATCAAAACGTGGACCGTGCAATACATGTGTTATGTAAGTAGAGCAAGTATTTATCTACTTATATATGTGGGGGTTTTTTCTGAGATAGTATGGCTGACAGCTCTTCTTCAACCTCCTTAAGCGCTATGCCCGACACTGTGTCGGGAATAACGCTCTCTGGCCCCAGGAGTCCCCCATAATTAAATAATTTTTTCATATGGCTGTAAAACCTTTAGCCAGCACACTGTGTGTGAATTAAAAAAAAGAAAATTAAATTGGGCTTTAAATAGTACCTTTATTTACACAGACCTGTATATAAAGCCTAAAAGAGGCACATCTGAAGAGCAGAAGAATATGCTTCAAAAATAGAAAAAACAGGACCAGCTGTGGTGTATAGATAAAGTAGTAATAGCCTATAAATATAACTGCACCCACTGCTTTTATTTTCTGCATATTATAGTAGAGAAAAAGCACCATGCTAATCATTATTATTGCTGTGCTATCTGTTGTCATTAGGTATGGTCATGTGATGCTGCATGAGCCAGCCAGCCTCCAGCAGTGGCAGTTATGGTCACATGATGCTGCATGAGCCAGCCTCCAGCAGTGGCAGTAATGGTCACATACTGCTGCATGAGCCAGCCAGCCTCCAGCAGTGGCAGTTATGGTCACATGCTGCTGTATAAACCAGCCTCCAGCAGTGGCAGTAATGGTCACATGCTGCTGCATGAGCCAGAGCAGTGGCTTGAGCCAAGGGAAATCCCCTCAACTGTCACTCCAGGTGTAGCAGCGGTTAGTGCAGCAGCATAACTGGTGTTCTCCCTGAATTTCTTCCTGAATTTGTACAATACCTACGCCTAGAACATGATTTGCCAACTGGTCTTCTACCTTTGGCTCTGCCTAGTGCCACCAGTCCTTGCCTGGCAGTTTATCATCATTTGTGGCAGAATCTGGACTCTGGCTGGATACGGTAAGCATCAGCACTACACACACAATATGACACAATGTTTTCATATATCTCCACCTGATATCTCCATCTGATGTAGATGATATCTTTCATTGGTGTTTTCTAAGGGAGGAAATTACATGCCCTCTCGTCTATCGAGGGTTCTTTTGTTGTTTTTTTAGTCTAGGCCTTTCCATATTGTCACAGCAAGGGGTGTATCTGGGTGAAAGAGCACCTATGGCATTGCACTGATATTGCACCGCCCCAGCGGAGACTCCTTCCCCTGTAACCAGCATAGGTAGCCGATGTAGCCCCCTTACCTCAGCATAGGTAGCCCTTAGGATAAGTAAACACCCCCCACCCCCACACACACACACACACACACACACACACATACACACACACACACACACACACTACAGCAAAGGTAGCCCTTAGGGTAATTAAACCTCCCCCCCCCCCCCCCCCCACACACACACACATATAAACACACACCCTGACCTAAGTATAGGTAGCCAATGTAGCCCCATTCAGCATAGGTAGCCCTTAGGATAAGCGACATAGCGCTCAGAATAGGTAGTTACCATCCGTAGACAGCTGTGTAAAAATATCTGAAGAATGAGAGGGAGACTTAAAATAAAAAAAAATCCAAGAACATTGTACTCAGAAAATGAAGTGAAATCTATATTAAAATGTAACACTTGTAATTTTACTTTTGTTACACTGCTGGGGCCTGCAGAATTTCCCAAGCAACACCCTGCAGTATAACTGCACAAACCATATTCTGCGAGCTAGCCACTGGTGTATAGTGAGCCTATAGCTAACTAAATGTACAGAGTCAGATCAATCCAACATGCATACAGCCTGTTTCAGACTTTGTGGTCCTCACCAGTGCATGGTGTGGATTAATGTGGCTCTATTGGACCAGTACTAAGTAATACCCAGACAGCTACTGGTAACCCAGAATCACATGGACGTTATACAGAGAGCTTTTTGGTCTTTTTTATTTCTTTATACCTTCCAAGTCGGTTTTGGGTCACTCTGAGCTGTCGGCATTTCCCCTGAAGCTCAAGCAGGTCCGTGGCTCCTGCACAGGCACATTGTGGCCGGGCTCATTCTTCTACTGGAGTGCAGGAGGACACAGCGCTGTAATGGTCCGAGGGAGGGAGATGGGGAAGCCTCTGGGGGATCGCTCTCACAAAGTAAAAATCTATTTTTTTATTTAAAAAGCTCACAGGTTCACTTTAAGAAAATCTCTGACTTTGCTAAACACTGTTTTGTGATTCTTTTGCTTGTTTAAACAACCTTAATGAGTAATAAAAAAAAGTGTATATTTTCTTTTGCTTAACGTGATGTTATTTTTCCGCAGTGCGGGGTCTCTTCTCCAGACCGCCCCTCATCATCACGCCCAGCCCTGACGCCATCCTGCTCTACTCACAGCTCATTGATGTGCAGAAAGCTCTGGTGAGTATTATTATTTTTCCCTATTGCAGCTAATTAACCCTTGTTGCTTTTCTTTCTACCAGCTGTGATCTCAGCATGGAGGCTTTCTCCCTTGCTAAAGCTTCATGGAATAATGACTTATTTTCACCAAACTCTGGACAGTAATCTGTATAACAATGTTTAAATGGAATCCTACATGACATGTGACGTGATGAGATAGACGTGTGTAGGTACAGAGCACAGCACACAAATAACTAGGCTGTGATGCTTTTCTTCTTTCTCTGTCTGAGAGAGCTATGCTAGGCACAGACGATACAATTTTCTGACAGATTTACTGGTTTCGGATCGAATTTCCGATCTATTTTCCTTAGAAGTGAATGGCAAATTGACTGTAAAATCAATCAGAAATCAGATTGGACCTGTTGAAAATAGTCGATCTGACAGTAAATCTGTCAGAAAATTGTATTGGGTGCACCTAGCATTATTCTTACTATGCAACTGACAGCTTTTCTACAGTGGGGACTACTGATAAGGAATTACAGCCATAAAATACTTTCTCTAGGAAGCCCAGTGCTCTGCTAGGAGGACAATAGTTCATATATTTGAGCACTCTGAGACACAGGGACTGTTACATTCAGCTGAGACATAACAATTAGGCCTGGTACTCACTACAAAGTGCTATCGCTAATCGCAATCGCTAGTGTTTTCTAGTGAGCGTTTTATAAGCAATTTCATGAGCGTTTTGTGGCAATTTTGGCAGCAATTTTAAAAAGTATAAGCGTTTTGCCAGCTATTGTGCAGCGATTAGCGGTTTAAATTCTGATTTGTCTTTTCAATTTCTTTTAATTTTTTTTACAGTGTGCAGTAATTTAAAAACGCTAGCAAAATCGCTCTGTGTAGGTTTTGACGAGCGATTACGCCAGTGTTTATATACTTTACATTGCAGAAACGCTAATCGCTAAAAATGCTGCATGTCCTGCGCTTGCGATTTTGGTAATTGCTCCAGTGGAATTTGGCTTATCTATTAACATTAGCTGAGCGTTTAGGGAAATCGCTAGCGTTTTGAAAACCTCCCTCGCTCTAGTGGGTTCCAGCCCTAAAGCAGTTTTTTAAGTTTTTAAACATAACATAAAACTGTATGATATCTAAAAGTCATTTTTAGCAGTAGGAGGATAGATACAATCGTTTGTCTCTTCACTTTGTTTTCATTTAAGTATCACTTTAAGTACCTAGTGATGAAAAAGTTGTAAATGAAGTAAAAAAATTAGTTCCTACAGGCAGCGGTGGCTAAAGGAGTGGGGCAGCCTTATGCAGTACAAGTCAATGGATCAGCCCATCTCCATCACTCTTGGTGGTGGTCACCATGTCCTGCTGGTTGTGGGTAAAATGCCGCCTTTATTTGGTAGACACCTGGATAGAGGAGTCAGTACTGAACATATTTATTGGGAATTCTAATATTTTCTGGCACTGAGCCGGCCCTCCTTAAGGGAATACTGCTAATTGGGTAGAATATGTTTTCAGTCTTCATTCATATATGTCATTCTCTTTCCAGCACCGTGAGAGAGCCACGCGGGCCATGAAGACTGCCCGGGCCATCCAGAAGTCGTGGGATGAGAAGACAGGCCGGCGAGTGCACCCAATGTTCCGGCTGAGTGAACCTGCTGTTCCAGGTAAGAGGCTTGTAAAGGGGGTTGATTTCAGGACAAGAGTAGCCAAAATGCTGTAATTAATTTGATTCCAGGGTTCAGTTTTCTTCTAGCTAAAATGCCACACAAGGACTTGGGGCCCTTTTCCACTAGAACGATTGCTGAATCGCAAAATTGCAAATCGCTACCGATTTTAAAATCGCTAGGGTTTGCTAAATAACATAGGAATCGCGGTAGGTTATTTCCACTACCGCGATTCGATTTTTACAAAAGCGCAATTGCGCCACGGATCGATTTTTCCCGCGATTTTGCTTTGCAGGGCATAGCAAAATCGCAATCGCCGGGAAAAAAAGGACTTTGCTGATTCGCAATCGCTAGCGTTTAGCGCAAACGCTAGTGATTGCTAGTGAAAAAGGACCCTTATGGACATTGGAGTTGGCATTTCAGCTATTGTTTCCTGAAACCCCAGACATTAAAGATGATGGGAGGTGAGACAAGGGCTTTGTTGTTTGTTAGAATTAGGCTATAATGTTCTACTTATTGCCTGTACTACACATACAATACATTACCTCATCAGTTTATTTTTGCTTTAGATTTGCTTTATGTATAACGTAAAGAGACACTGAAGCGAAAAAAAAATTATGATATAATGATTTGTATGTGTAGTACAGCTAAAACATTAGGAGCAGAGACACAAGTCTATTGTTTCCAGTACAGAAAGAGTTAAGAAACTCAAGTTGTTATCTATGCAAAAAAAGCCTTTGAGCTCCACGACTTTCAAAGTCGCAAAGAGCTCTGTCTTGTGAAGCTTGTTATCTCAAGTGTCAGTCATTGTATTGTTTTTTCTTCTGCAGAGAAGGGTTCAAAATTTAACTGGGCTGCTCTGTAAAATCATTTAGAATGCTGAGTAGTGTGTAAACTGCAAATATTAGAGAATGATGCACTGTTATAAAAAAAAAAAAAAAAACACTATATAACTGAAAATAAAAATATGAAAATATTTTCTTTGCTACTAAAGTTGGTGACCGATCGACCATCCATTTTGATTATTATAATTGAATCTGATGAAAATTGGAGCCGCCAAGTGCATGCCCAATCGACTACGCGACCAATTGGTCGCATTAGTTGGTCTGACATGCTGCAAGATGTAAGGCTGACTTGCTCGATCGGGTGTGCGGCGATAACGGCAAGCGATATTGGGACGTGATGAACTTGACGAAACTCCCGACGCTGTCCCCCTAATGTGCAATGAGCCCCCCGATGCCCAGTGCACTATACATTACCTGTCCATGGCTGCCGCTTGTCCTCTGCTGGCTCCGGGGTGCTGTCCACAAGGTGCATTTTCACCCACTTTTTGGCACCTTTTCAGAAGCAAAGTGTTGAAAAGTGGTTTTAAAAAGAAGTTGAAAATTATCTTCATGCAAAAAAGGACGCCAGGGAAATTTGGGCGCCCAGAAGACCCGATAGAATATCGGTAAATGTACCGATGTTTTACTATAGCTAAACATAACTTTATTCTCACACTGTACCCTCCCTCTACCGATGCCTAACCTTAACCACCCCCATATGACTAACCTTACCCAACCCCCCCATGCCTGACCTTAATCATCCACCCCTGTGCCTAACCATACCCACCCCCAACAGCTAACCTTAACCACCCACCCACCAAAGCTAACTCTAACCACTGCCAATCGCTTAAAAAAACCCCAAAAACATTTTTTCGGGTGCCATTATAGGCACCCATTACAATACTGGAATCCCAATAAACATTGCGTGTTGCGAGTGGCCCCCTGTCTGATATTTATCGGGCACCATGGATGCCCCAATTTCCCCTCAATGTGGTATTTCACTGGGCGCATGTGGCCACCACTAGCACGGCGCCCAAATTTCCCATCACCAGAGAAAAGGTGAAATGCATATGGGCCCATATGTCACTGATGGAGTTCTGTGTCCGTGAGGTAGAGTTCAGTCACATCTTCTGAGTTTGCAATCAAGGAGACATGGGAGGAGACATTTTCCTTTACAAAACTAGAACCATTTTAATGTAATCTCGTTTGATGTGGAGACCATTATTTTGTGTGAACAGTATGACTGATCAACAAGTTTTCTCACCTCCTGACAGAGACTCCGAGACGATTTGGCGGTCCTTTCTCCCGAGCTGGTCTGATGGACGGATGGTGATAGACTGACCCATTTGGCTCCCCCAGGAGAGGTAACCTGTGTCATCCCCACACACTTACACAGTCAAAAATAGGTAGAGTGTAGTGACCAGCAGGTAGTAATAGGTAGGTTGTAGTTGCCAGCAGGAAGTGACAGTTAGATTCTAGTGGTCTGCAGATAGTAATAGGTTGAGTTTAGTAGCAGGCAGATAGAGATTGTTAAACTCTATTTGCCAGCAAGAAGTGACAGTTAGATTCTTGTAGCAGGCAGGTATATTCTAAGGGCTCATTTCTACTTGCAAATGGGAGTCAATGTGGCTACGCATCACCTCCACTCCCATTTGCGTCACTTCCGCATCTCCCACTGTGGAAGTGTATTGGAGGAGACAGCAGGCGGATGCGGCTGTGCGAGAGTCTGCAGCATGCTGCAGTCAGATACTCGGATCGCTCTGCGCCGCTCCACAAAACCAGCACACAATTGAAACTGTCCCTTTGCCGTGCATTGGTTACAGTACAGCTGCAGTGAGATGCGTTTATGTAGCCGCATCGCACCGCGTGTAATGGAAACGGGCCCTAATAGTAGGCAGCAGAAGGAGGGGATGAGCAGTGCAAGCAGTAAGAGGTGATGAGCAGAGGTGACAGCAGGAGGAGGTGACAAGGAGCAAATAAGGCAGGTAAGGGGGTGATAATCAGCAATGGCAGCAGAAAGAGGTGAACAGCAGTGATGATAGAAGGAAGAGGTGACCAGGAGTAAGGACAGCAGGCAGTGAAAACTCTTTCCCGGGTGGTCAGTGGGTGGATGTGCAGGACTCCCTGAGTGAAGAGCCTATTCCACCACTGGGGCTGCAGCAGCGGCAATATGACATGTCCTCGATAACCATCAGAGTGATTTGTGGCCAGTGCGAGGGCCAGAAACATCCTGAGAGCTCTCGCAGCTTTATTTCCATCAGGGCCACTTCAACCACTGAATATTCACTTTATTATCGGATATGACACATAATGGATCTCCTTGTTGAGGTGATGACCGGTGCATGAAGACGTAGGGGCGCTTCCTGGATTAGGGCAGATGGCGGAACATCCGCTCATATCGAGTGCACCTGGGTTTCCCTCCATGGATTTCCATATTACCGGACGTGACTTTCTTTCACCGTATGGTCACGGGAGGCTTTTTAGCCCCGTGGCAGACACATTGTGGGGCTCAGACCCCTCTTGTATAGATCAGAGCTATACGCTCTGGTCAGACACATTGTGGGGCTCAGACCCCTCTTGTATAGATCAGAGCTATACGCTCTGGTCAGACACATTGTGGGGCTCAGACCCCTCTTGTATAGATCAGAGCTATACGCTCTGGTCAGACACATTGTGGGGCTCAGACCCCTCTTGTATAGATCAGAGCTATACGCTCTGGTCAGACACATTGTGGATCTCTTTGTTGAGGTGATGACCGGTGTATGAAGATGTGGGGGAACTTCCTAGATTAGGAACATCCCCTCATATCGAGTGCACCTGGGTTTCCCTCCATGGATTTCCATATTACCGGCCTTGACGCTCTTTTTTACCGCATGGCCACGGGAGGCTTTTTAGCCCCGTGGCAGACACATTGTGGGTCCCAGAGACCTCTTGTATAGATCAGACCTAGATGCTCTGATCATACACATAAGTGTAGCCAGACTCCCAGCAGTATAGGTAGCCTTATTTTCCACCAGTATTAGAAGCCTTATAGCCCTCCCCACCCCCAGTATAGTTGGCCAAAAAAAAAACTATCAGAGTCCCCTCCTATATGTAGGAGTATATATATACTGTATAGTATATATGTATAGGTAACCAGAGTCTCTCCTAAGTAAAAGTAGCAAGAGATCTCTTGCTACCTATACAAGGGGGATTCTGACTGCTGCAGGCAGAGTCCCCATTGTATAGGTAGCTAGTTTCCTAGCCCCATATAGGTAGCCAGAGGCCCCCCTAAGTATAGGTAGCCGCATTCCCCCCAGTATAGGTAGCATTATACTTCCTCCTCCCCTTAGTATAAGTAGCCAAATTCCCACCAGTAAAGGTAGCATTCTGCCACTATAGGAAGACTTATGTTCTCCCAGAATCCCCCATTTCATAAGTAACCAGATCCATCCAGCATAAAGAGCCAGCTTCCCTCCTTGTATAGGTAGGCTGATCCCCCCCCCTGTATATGTAGCCAGCCCCCCCCCTTTCCATATAGAGCTACAGTGCCCCCCTCCCACTTGTATAGGTAGCAAGAGTCCCCCCACCATCTGCAGCTGTTCCTGGTGACAGAAGATTCACAGGAGATTCTCCTAGCAAGATAAGAAGAGCAGACAGAAGATGCCCAGCGGAGACAGCGTGGCAGCATGATCTGGGGAGATACCTGGGATCCAGGGTAAAAGCCGACTGCCACATAGGAGTCAAGAAGGAATTTTTTCCCCTCCGAGGCACAAATCAGACCTTACTTGCCTCTGGGGGGTTTTTCGCCTTCTTCTGGATCCTGGGGTGAGATGACCCCACAACAATTGTAAATACAATCTGTACCTGTATTCAGGCAATATTAAATAAAATTAGAACAAATAAGCTTAACTGTTTGTGTCTTTATTAAAGTCAACTGTGTGTAAATGTCCTGTTAGGGTGCTTCTAGGGTTACAGTGCGTGCCGTGTGTGTCTCCTCTGGGGATACCTGCCAGTGGGGTTAGAGTGCGTCAAAAGCCTTTACACATTTGCAACTTAGGTAACCAGAAATGACCAACAACAGTCTTTTTGGATGCCTTTTCCAAATGAGCACAGGTGTGGCCATCAAATACCCAATATCTGTTCACACCATGGGCCTGATTCACAAAGCGGTGATAACTCAGTTATCACGCCTAAAAGACTTTAGGCGTGATAACCTTTGCACTAGCAGAGTTATCCCCGCTTTGTGCTGCTGATTTTTGCGCGCGAGTCCCATAGGGCTTAATGGGCGCTGCGCGCGCACCTGCGCTGTTGCTTCGCGTGAGTTACTTCTGCTCACGCCTAAACTAAGTTTAGGCGTGATAAAGGGCTTTTCACAAGCGTGCAAAGTGTTTGCACTGCTTTGTGAATCAGGCCCCATGTGTCTGTGCTTGGTGAACCTCTCCACTGACCTCTAGCACGGCTGCCCCCTTTTGACTGCACCTAGGGACAGTTTTAGGCTAGGTTTCCACTTGTGCGTTTTGTGTCAGATTTTTCTCTCTGAAAATTTGCATTGATTTGGCAACTAATAGTAGTGAATGGGGCGGTTCCCATTCAATGCGAATTTTCATAAGCGTGAAAAAATCTGAGGTCCTGCATCATTTTTTCGGACATTGCTTACGATTCGCGTACAATGCTTTGTATAGGCAATGCAAAGCAAAGCAAATTTTTTGTGCGCATTACTTGTGCAAAAATTCACATTAGATTCATGGTTACAGGAAGTTGACAGCAGTCATGACTAAGCTGTTACTAGGCAGATTGTTATATTTAACGAATGTGAATTGTCGCGTACGAAAATTCGCATTAAAACGCGTAAAACTTTGCATGCGTATTTTCAGCAAGCAGAAAAATTTTATACGATTTTTTGTAGGCGAAAATTTCACTCTATAGTGGAAACGTAGCCTCAGGGACCCCGGGGCAAACATAAGTGTAGGGCAGCCCTACCTCCCCAATGCGGATAGTTCCCCCCATGATAACCCCCCCTTTCCTCACTGATAAACACCACCCCACTGCTCCCCGGGGCCCCAGGACATTAGCTGCATTAATCACTTGTAAACACACGAGAGAAGAGACAGACAGCATGGCTGAAGACTGCATAGACCGTGCAGCCGCTGGACAGCGGGACAGGTGAGTCAGTGATTAATGCAGCTAATGTGCAGGAGCCCCGGGGAGCAGACCTCTTGGCAGGGTCCGGCGGCGCAGGGGCCCTGGGGCAACTGTTCTCTTTGCCTGACTGCACTGGATGGAGGGTGCGGATGTGTTCTTTGTATAGAGTGGATTGTTGGGAAAACCCAGCAGAGAGCCTTCCTTGTGGATGACAGGTACTGTGGGGCTGGTGGTCACTACAAAAGTGGAACGCAAGCTGAAATGTTGCATTTTGCCTGTAGAGTTAGTGGTGTAGGTTAGACCCCGTGTCACAATATTGTTGCTGTCTTGGTCCGATTTCCCCAGTAACAGCCACCAATAAAAGGAAATGAAGAGAACTTTGTAAATTGTGTGGCTCTCCTGCGGATCCTCTACAGCCAATACTTTTAGCGACAGATCCTGAACAAGCATGAAGCAGATCAAATGTTTCGCACTGAAGTCTGACTGGATTAGTCACATGCTTGTTACAGGTGTGTGATTCAGACACTACTGATGCCAGAAAGATCAGCAGGAAGGGCAGGCAACTGGTATTGTTAAAAAGGAATGAAGTATGGCAGCCTCCAGTTCAGGGGTACTTAACACATTGTGGCTGTACTAACACTTTTAGTTAAAAAAGCTATTGCTAGCAACCTGAGAGGCTAAACACTGCCACAAAGATTTCAAATTCCTTTACTAAAAAGCAAATAATGATCCCTCAACCAGCAGCACTGAGCTCACCCACCACAACAGTCAGTAGTGTTGTTGGGGATTGTTTCACTCAAATTAGGCCACAATTACAGGTATCTGTGGGAATCAAGTGTGAACTGCATTAAAGCCATTACATAGTCCCCAACCGTCCCGTTTTCGTCAGGACTGACCCGATTTGGGAGGGCTCTCCCGCTATCCCGCTATGACCCCCCAGTGTCCCGGCTGGCTGGGGGGGTCAGATGCAGGGGCGGACTGACAATTTTTGTGCAGGAAGGGAGGCAGCCAGTGAAAGGGAGCTGGTGGCAAAGTGGCGGAGAAGGGGGGGAAGTCTCCCCCCCCTTCCCTCACCGTGGGGCTCCCTTTCCTGGCTCTCCCTTCCAGATTAATGTGTCTCCTCCGATGGCGCAGCGGCTGACAGCGGGCGGGGAGGACTTACCGCTGTTACGAAGCCGCCGGAGAGAGCTGTGATCTGTGCGCCGCAAGTCTGGTCTACTCAAGACCAGACTAGCGGCGCACAGATAACAGCTCCCTCTGCTGGCTGGAAGGACAGCGGTAAGTCCTCCCCGCCAGCTGTCAGCCGCTGCGCCATCAGAGGAGACACATTAATCCGGACGGGAGAGCAAGGGAAGGGGAGACTTCCCCCTTTCTCCGCCACTTTGCCACCAGCTCCCTTTCACTGGCTGCCTCCCTTCCTGGGGGCACCTATACACCTGGCTGCATATACTGGGGACACCTGGCTGCATATACTGGGGACACCTATAGACCTGGCTATACTGGGGGCACCTATACACCTGGCTACATATACTGGGGAGACCTATACACCTGGCTTCATATACTGGGGAGACCTATACACCTGGCTACATATACTGGGGACACCTATACACCTGGCTGCTTATACTGGGGAGACCTATACACATGGCTATACTGGGGGAACCTATACACCTGTCTACATATACTGGGGACACCTATACACCTGGCTGCATATACTGGGGAGACCTATACACCTGGCTGCATATACTGGGGACACCTATACACTTGGCTATACTGGGGGCTGCTATACACCTGGCTACATATACTGGGGGCACATATACACCTGGCTACATATACTGGGGGGCACCTATACACCTGCCTACATATCCTGGGGGCACCTATACACCTGGCTGCATATACTGGGGACACCTATACACCTGGCTGCTTATACTGGGGAGACCTATACACCTGGCTATACTGGGGGCACCTATACACCTGGCTACATATACTGGGGACACCTATACACCTGGCTGCATATACTGGGGAGACCTATACACCTGGCTGCATATACTGGGGAGACTATACACCTGGATATACTGGGGGCACCTATACACCTGGCTACATATACTGGGGGGCACCTATACACCTGGCTACATATACTGGGGAGACCTATACACCTGGCTACATATACTGGGGAGACCTATACACCTGGCTACATATACTGGGGACACCTATACACCTGGCTGCTTATACTGGGGAGACCTATATACCTGGCTATACTGGGGGCACCTATACACCTGGCTACATATACTGGGGACACCTATACACCTGACTGCATATACTGGGGACACCTATACACCTGGCTGCATATACTGGGGAGACCTATACACCTGGCTGCATATACTGGGGAGACCTATACACCTGGCTATACTGGGGGCACCTATACACCTAGCTACATATACTGGGGGACACCTATACACCTGGCTACATATACTGGGGGGCACCTATACACCTGGCTGCATATACTGGGAAACCTATACACCTGGCTACATATACTGGGGAGACCTATACACCTGGCTACATATACTGGGGGGCACCTATACACCTGGCTACATATACTGGGGAGACCTATACACCTGGCTACATATACTGGGGAGACCTATACACCTGGCTACATATACTGGGGACACCTATACACCTGGCTGCTTATACTGGGGAGACCTATATACCTGGCTATACTGGGGGCACCTATACACCTGGCTACATATACTGGGGACACCTATACACCTGGCTGCATATACTGGGGAGACCTATACACCTGGCTGCATATACTGGGGAGACCTATACACCTGGCTGCATATACTGGGGAGACCTATACACCTGGCTATACTGGGGGCACCTATACACCTAGCTACATATACTGGGGGACACCTATACACCTGGCTACATATACTGGGGGGCACCTATACACCTGGCTGCATATACTGGGAAACCTATACACCTGGCTGCATATACTGGGGGCACCTATACACCTGGCTACATATACTGGGGAGACCTATACACCTGGCTACATATACTGGGGAGACCTGTACACCTGGCTATACTGGGGAGACCTATACACCTGGCTACATATACTGGGGAGACCTATACACCTGGCTATACTGGGGGCACCTATACACCTGGCTACACTGGGGAGACCTATACACCTGGCTATACTGGGGAGACCTATACACCTGGCTATACTGGGGAGACCTATACACCTGGCTATACTGGGGAGACCTATACACCTGGCTACATATACTGGGGAGCCTATACACCTGGCTACATATACTGGAAGTATAAAAATTGTGTAGTGAATTGTTTAGTGAATACTACATGCCTTATCACCATGGTGATAACACTAGAAACAGCACAGAAGCATTATAACAGACAGGAGATAAGCTTAGTGAATTGAGGCTATTGGCCAACATGTCTCTAAAATAATCATAGTTACCAATCAGACAACAATTATCATTCTGGGAAAGCAGATAGCAATGCCATGCTGAGGTGAAGCTGAGATTAATAAGAAGTAGAAAATGTATTGCTCATATTTTTTGCTGCGTAACACTGATGCACACTATTTAAGCTGGTTTCAAATGCATTAATTTGATCTTAGGTCCAGTCTTCTGGTCCTGGGTCTAGTCTCAGGGCCTGTTCTTAGTAGCAGCAGTGCAGGGCGGAGCACACCATTCTGCACCTCCCCCTGCCTACCACTGGCAGGGGTTACGTGATGCAGTTCATCATGATAATGATAGTATAGCACTGGGAAAACACTGCATTGTTTAGTATTATTTCCATGTGGTGTTCCATTTACTTATATGGAATGGGGCTACTCAGAGCTGCACTAGACATTATGCCAGCAGTTCTGCTGGGTACAGTTACATAAGTGAGTTCACACTAGGGACTGTGGACAGGATGTCTGGGAATATCCATGCAGAAATAGGCAAGGCTTAAGTCACACACCAATACATTACATTACACACGGGGGTATGGCACATTGCTAATATATTACATTACACACTGGTACACTACATGCTGCTATATTACATTACACACTCCTAAATTACATTAGACACTAGTACACTACACACTGCTCTGGGCCGGATTTACCATAGGGCATTGTAGGCACATGCCTACAGGCGCCTGATGATGAAAAGGCGGCTCACTGCCTTCCCCTAGTGCCTCCCTATGCAGAGTGAGTCCCAAGCAGAGCATAAATGAGAGGTTAGTCACCCAGCTCTCGGCATTCCACTGATGAGAGCTCTCTTCAGTTAAGGGCACCTCTAACTAGTTTATACTGAGGTTCCTACAGCTACCTAAATCTTGGGGTCACCTCTAGCTTCTTAATATTGAAGGTCCTGCTGTATGTGTAACGGACACCTGTAGCTACCTATAACGGGTAAGGGAGGTAAGGGAGAAGTGGCAGCTGAGACAGCCAGCATACTTGCAGTGCAGTTTGGTGGGGGTTAGTAGGTTTGTGAAGGATGAAGTCTAGGTTGCCAGGACATCTGTGCCTATAGGCTCCTGTGATGTAAATCCGGGCCTGACACTGCTACATTACATTACACACTGGTACACTACATTACTCACTGGTACACTACACACCGCTACACTACACACCACTACACTACACAACCCACTGGTACACTACACACACTGCCTTAGCAACATTACACTACAGGCTTCTACATTATGTTTCACATTGGTACTGCTACATTACACAGTGCTGCTACATCACAATACTGTACATGCAGCATGCTTCTATATTACACTCCACACTGCCACATTATACTACGTTTTTACAGGAAAAAGTATATGCTGTCACCACAAGGTGTCAGTATTGATAAAGACAAAAGAAATACCGAGAGCCCAATATAGTGTAGTATGCAAAACAAAGGGTTGGAAATGAACAGTATATAATGTATATACTCACAAACGTGGGTTACCTCCTAGGTAACCACTGTATAGGCAGGTGAGGAGATTAGACCTGTCCTCACTCAGGATTAAAAGTCGCTCTCTGTAGATAAGGAAATAAGGGGCAACACCCCTCCACCAGAGGTGGATATTGATAATGTAAGAGTGAGCAGAGGCGCCAGCAGGATAAAAGGTTCTAAAAGGCTTAAAATCCCTCAGGAGGTGGTGGTGGACTCGCCTTCCCGAAGCAGACAAGATACCGTCAGTTTTATAACAACAGGTTTATTAATATACTCCAAAACAAACAGTGCAACGTGTTTCACGGGTATGTTCCCGCTTCCTCAGGCAATAAACAGATAGGAGTAAACAGTACACAGTACACAGTATAGTCTCAAGGTCACGAATAGCGCCTCTGTGAAGGTGTCAGTATTGTTAATGCTTTTTAACTTTGCAAGTTTACTTTAAATGTATAGCTTTTTATGCTTATTGTATTTTTCATTTTTTTTTTTTTTTACTACAATAGATTTTTATTATGTTTTAAGAAAAAAAAGGAAAGAACATGTATAACATTTGGTGAAGGTAAGGAAGCGCCCAGGAAGGATAAAATGCATCAAAACCAAATAATATGGAGAAAATGACGACAAATTCATATAAGAATTACTTTTCATTAGTATAAAGCACAGGCAACGCGATTCGTAGGAATTCGCTCACTTCCTCAGGTCAAATAAAGTGCCACTAAATGTTTGTAGCCGCATTCAAGGCCATCCTAAGGGCTTTATCCTGATGGAACACACAAACCATGGCTTAATCATTAGCTCTTCATTTAGCTTCTCAATGACCTGGAATGACCCTGTCCCCAACCTAACCCAACCCCTATGCATGCCCTGACCATCATTTTTCCCTCTTCTGTGTCTAACCCCTATACTAATGCTTAAACCCAACTTAAACCCAATAGATATAACCTTAAAGATTAAATATCCAGGCAAAAAAAAAATAAATGAGTTTCACTTACCTGGGGCTTCTACCAGCCCCATGCAGCCATCCTGTGCTCTCGTAGTCAATCACATGCGTAAATTTTTACGCATGGAACCACTAACGCGTAAAAATGTATGTGTTAATGTTCCTGCACTAGCGGGAATGCCTAAAAATGTACGCAAGCGGCCCGCCGACCTCCGAGGTCGGCAAGCTGCCAGCGGGGGACTGGAGCAGCAGTGAGTGACTACGAGGGCACAGGATGGCTGCACGGGGCTGGTAGAAGCCCCAGGTAAGTGAAACTCATTTTTTTTTTTTGCCTGGATATTCCCTTTAAACTTTTCCATGTAATATAACTAGCACTAACTGTTACCTGTCAGCCAAATTGGAACACTAGCCATGTAAATGATTGCTTAACACTAAGCTGTCACACAATCATTCGCTATAGCCTAATATGATCAATACTATAAACCAATGACTGCTCGCTGGCTTCTACAGTATGTGGGTGGGTGGTACCAGCACTGCTATTCTATATACGGGCCGCCAATATTTAATAGTGCAGTGGGCTTCATCTATAAGTTATACATTATGTGTTTGGGGGCCAGTGAAAAAGCCTTGGGGGGCCGCATACGGCCTGCGGGCCTTAGTTTGAGGACCACTGCTATAAACTAACCTGACAGCAACCCTAATAACTCCGACCTACCTTGTCCTTCTTAACCCTCAGTTACAAGTAATACTTGGCAATAGGAAGAGGTAGTCCAGGCAATTGATCTGAAGTCACATGTATTTGTGCTGGTACGCACATTTTAATCCCTACAGTGCAGACAGGAAGTGGTTAAAGGGGACCTGAACAGGGATACAGAGGCTGCAATGGCTGGATAGTGTACCGGTTAAGGGGACCACTTCTGACTATTCAGTAAGAAGCCCTTGGAATTAGGTGTTACTGCAGGGTGAACTATTGAGTGTGCCAGTTGTGCCTGCAGCTCTCAAGAATTTTGAGTCTGACGGGAGAAAAGCGCTATACAAATGTTAGCATTATTCGATTTATTTCCTTTTAAGTAATTCCAGTTGCGTAAAAAAAGTGGGATCAGCGCATCACCAGGCCGCCACCGATTGGCCTCAACTCAGAGATGCGCTGAGCCCCCCCAGAGACTGCAAACGCACCTTGAACCAAACAGAAGCTCTGCATATACACCAAAAGCAAAACTGTTAAGTGGGAGCAGCTGGCCGGAAATAAATTAAAACATAGTAAAGAGCTGAGCAGCGCTACTTAAAAACAGATGAATGCTTACCTGCAAAAGTGTGCAAGCCCCACTGATGGGATAAAATACACACTGAGCACACACATGACCTGTCTACCGCTTGGAGGATGTTGGTTTCCTCTAACAGCTTGCATGCAACTTGTTAGGTACTCGTCCCTCCCACTGTCGTAGAAGTCTTTCCTCCATGGGAGGGGACCTAACACTAACTAAATTATACCTATGCATATGCATAGCCTGGGCGCGCTACCAAGTAAAATTGAAAATTGCGTAAAAAAAGTGGGATCAGCGCATCACCAGGCCGCCACCGATTGGCCTCAACTCAGAGATGCGCTGAGCCCCCCCAGAGACTGCAAACGCACCTTGAACCAAACAGAAGCTCTGCATATACACCAAAAGCAAAACTGTTAAGTGGGAGCAGCTGGCCGGAAATAAATTAAAACATAGTAAAGAGCTGTTTTTAAGTAGCGCTGCTCAGCTCTTTACTATGTTTTAATTTATTTCCGGCCAGCTGCTCCCACTTAACAGTTTTGCTTTTGGTGTATATGCAGAGCTTCTGTTTGGTTCAAGGTGCGTTTGCAGTCTCTGGGGGGGCTCAGCGCATCTCTGAGTTGAGGCCAATCGGTGGCGGCCTGGTGATGCGCTGATCCCACTTTTTTTACGCAATTTTCAATTTTACTTGGTAGCGCGCCCAGGCTATGCATATGCATAGGTATAATTTAGTTAGTGTTAGGTCCCCTCCCATGGAGGAAAGACTTCTACGACAGTGGGAGGGACGAGTACCTAACAAGTTGCATGCAAGCTGTTAGAGGAAACCAACATCCTCCAAGCGGTAGACAGGTCATGTGTGTGCTCAGTGTGTATTTTATCCCATCAGTGGGGCTTGCACACTTTTGCAGGTAAGCATTCATCTGTTTTTAAGTAGCGCTGCTCAGCTCTTTACTATGTTTTAATTTATTTCCGGCCAGCTGCTCCCACTTAACAGTTTTGCTTTTGGTGTATATGCAGAGCTTCTGTTTGGTTCAAGGTGCGTTTGCAGTCTCTGGGGGGGCTCAGCGCATCTCTGAGTTGAGGCCAATCGGTGGCGGCCTGGTGATGCGCTGATCCCACTTTTTTTTACGCAATTTTCAATTTTACTTGGTAGCGCGCCCAGGCTATGCATATGCATAGGTATAATTTAGTTAGTGTTAGGTCCCCTCCCATGGAGGAAAGACTTCTACGACAGTGGGAGGGACGAGTACCTAACAAGTTGCATGCAAGCTGTTAGAGGAAACCAACATCCTCCAAGCGGTAGACAGGTCATGTGTGTGCTCAGTGTGTATTTTATCCCATCAGTGGGGCTTGCACACTTTTGCAGGTAAGCATTCATCTGTTTTTAAGTAGCGCTGCTCAGCTCTTTACTAAGTAATTCCAGTTGCCCGGCAGTCCTGCTGATCTCTTTGGCTGCAGCAAGTCTGGATCACACACCTGAAACAAGCATGCAGCTATTTCAGTCAGAGCACCTGATCTGCATGCTTGTTCAGCATCTATGGCGTAAAGTATTACAGGCTCAGCAGGACAGCCGGGCAACTGGTATTTGGTAAAAGGAAACACATTTGTCAGCTTCCAATTCCCTCTCACTTCACGTGTGCAATAAACAGTGATGTATTCAGCAGCTTTGTGGCATACAACCCTCAACAGCAATGTCTGCTTTTATAGGTAGAAGAGAACAGATTGTGATAAATGGTAACACAAAGAATAACTATGCAAATGTCTTTACAGTTACCTACATGCAAATCATGCTTAGCAAAGTAAAATAACCAGCTGCAATGTACTTCTGTCATATATTGTGCCAAGAGACCTCAAAACCACATGAAAGCATTCCAGTGCCTTCAGATAATACAGTCCAGAGTCGCTCTCTGCCCCAAAGTCCTGCAACATGTATGTGATACAAAACGGACAAATGAAAAACAGGAACTTCCATTACTGAAAAACAGTCAACATTCTTTATCAAAGCCTTCAGCACGCCACATTATCTCACTCTACAGTACTTCTGAGCTAATTAAATCAGAGCTGCTCCACAAGAGCACAGAAACTGTTTTACACACGTGCAGTCTTACATAAACATACTTAGGCCTCATTCACACTAGAGCGTTTTGCCGCGATTTCGGCAAAATGCTCAAACACTAGCGGTTTTTAAAAGCACTAGCGTCATGAAACCCTATGGGTCCGTTCTTACTTGGGCGATTTGCGCTAATCGCCGCAAATCACCCAAAACCGGGCAAAAACGCCAAACGCAAACACGTAGCCTGCACCATTTTCAGGCGATTTCCAGGCGATAGCGTTTCAGTGCTATAGAAGCGCTAAACGCGTTCGCCACAAAATCGCCGCACTGTTCAGTGATTTTTCCGCGTGAAATAGCAGAAGAATCATTCCTGCAAAACGCTGGCAAAAATTGCTGGCGTTTTGAAAACGCAGGTGTGAATAGAGCCTTAAAGTATACCTGAGCCGAAGCTCGGGTTCAAAATCAGATACTTACCCTGAAGAGACGGAAGCCTCAGGATGCTATTGAGGCCGCGTGCGCCCACCCCGCTGCGTTCCCGTGGCCTGGAGCTTCCTGCACCTGCACAGTAATACTGAGCAGGCGCAGAACTCTTTTGGCCGCGGCAGCAAGATGGGAGAGCGTGCTCAGCCCGCACTGCGCCTGAGCCGACTGGCCGAAGATGCTGGGAGCATTTACGGAAGATCCAGGAGGTGGAGGACGGCGAAGAGGGAGCGATCAGGCTAGAGGAAGCCCCAGGTATGTATGAATTTTTTTTTTTTTACTTTTCATCTCGGGTACACTTTAAGTGGATCCGAGAGACATTTTTACACATTTCAGAATTGTGCCCCTTACATATATTTTATAAGGCATTCCTCAAGCCAAATATGTTTTTGTTTGTTTGTTTTAATGCCCTAATTCCATATAAACTAAACAAACCACACCACACCCACAGCTCCTTCAGCACCTAGGCATTCTGAGTCCCATGTAGCAAGTGCTCATGGGAGCTCAGTTTCGGGAGGTGGAGGCTTTTCCTGAAAGAGGAAGAGGAGGCACTACCAGGTGGGAGCTGCTGAGATTTCAGAGGCAAGGGGGAGGAGGGGAGGGGAGTGGAGTTTTCACAGGCTGAGGGGTGGAGATACAGAGCAGCTTGCCTGTGTAATGATGACAAGCAGAATATGGCTGCTCTCATTTGATCACAGGAAGAAATAATCGTATACTGTTGAAGCTGTTTGCAGCTAGATTTACTGTGTAAACTTTAGATAAGATATATAGAAAATTTACTTGCTCTAGTTAGTTTTTCATCTGGGATCCACTTTAAGTGTAGGAGCCAAATCCTGGACCTCCTTCTGTTTTTGGTCAGACTGCTCCTTTAACAGAAGAGTAAATAATCTTACCAGCAGCATCTCTGACGCCACTGCTTGTGACTCTAGTATTGCACAAGAGGCATATCATTCATGTTTTATGCTTGAAAATGGTTTTGCAGTCATATGCTTCTTTTCCTTCATATTAAGTGGCTCCGTATGATAGCTATTAGCTCTCTCAGTTACATTTATGTGTCAAAACTCTATGCAGGAGAAAGTGGTGTCTCTTCAGAGCTTCCTAGCAAGTGAGTGACTAATAGAGTAGCAGCATCCATTAAGGGCGGGGGACTCCTCTAACCTCTTGAGTTCAGACACTGGAAGCTCATAGAGGAATCCCAGCCAGACATCACAAACCGACTAGTTTATTGTTTATTGTAAGAAGTGGGAAGGGTCAGCAATGAAGCTTCAACCTGCAATTTAATACAAATCCTACTTTATCCATGTTAGGGTGTAACAAGGCAAGACTCCATGCAAGTGGAAGCTGCATTTAGCTTGTGTTATGGGACTTTGCCCCTGCGCTGGTATGGCGGACTGATGCTGCTACGCTGTGATATGGATACGGTACATATTTTTATCCTTCATTCATTTGTACCACCTGCAGTATTTATTCTGCATGACGCTTACTGTAAAATGCAATAATGGTGATTGGTGAGGCATACATTCTATAATGCAGAGAATTTGACTACACTTTCAATCACTATCCTACATGAATGTTAGCTACTTGCCAATGGAACGCTATCAGAAGTTAAGGGACAACTGTTCTGAGAGGGATATCAGGGGCAAACACAGGATTTTTAAGGGGGGGATTCCTGAAAGGTGCTGAAGCACTTATGTCCTCAAGTGCTTCCGAATACAATACAATACAATACAATAACATTTGTAAAGCGCTTTTCTCCCATAGGACTCAAAGCGCATAGCTGTGTCTCAGATTAATACAGGGTTTCAGGCTGGGTTGTGTTACAGAGGAGATAGTCAGATGTTCATGAATGCCAGACTGAAAAGGTAGGTTTTCAGTTTAGACTTAAATGCTTCCAGGGATGGGGCTGTCCTGACTGGGTGTGGAAGGGAGTTCCAAAGTGTAGGGGCAGCATGACAAAAGGCTCTGTCTCCAAAGGTTTTGAGGTGGACTCTGGGGGTGACCAAGGTGTTACGTCCTTTTGATCTAAGATTGTGGGGGGTGTGATGTAGTTGCAACAAGTCCTTCAGGTATCCAGGGCCCAGATTGTGCAAGGATTTGAATGTCAGTAAGCCAATCTTAAACAGAATTCTCCATTTTATCGGTAGCCAGTGGAGTGAGCTCAGGGTTGGTGTTATGTGGCAATGGCGGGGTTGGCTCGTTAACAGCCTTGCGGCGGCATTCTGTACTAATTGCAGGCGGCGTAAGTCTTTCTTATGCAGGCCTGTGTAGAGGACGTTGCAGTAGTCTAACCTTGATGTGACGAAGGCATGAACTAGGGTTGGAAGATCCTCTGAAGGAATTAGGTGTTTAATCCTTGCAATATTCCTTAGGTGAAAGAAGGAATGTTTCACAACAGCTGAGATTTGATTCCTGAAGCTTAATTTCCCATCAATCAGTACTCCCAGGCTGCGCACACAGTCTGAGTTGTTCAGGTCTGAGCTCCCTATCCTTAGCGGTGTTGGTTGAGACTGGAGCTGCTTTGCTGTTGAGCCCTGGCCCTCGATAACAAGAACCTCAGTTTTGTCAGCATTAAGTTTTAGCCAGTTATTATTCATCCACTCCTGAAGCTCAGCTAAGCATGCGTTTATTTGTGGAGTAGGGTCTGTGACATCAGGTTTGAATGACAAATATAGCTGGGTGTCATCAGCATAGCAATGATATGTCAGGCCATGTTTTTGTATGATTTCTCCAAGTGGCAGCATGTATATGGTGAACAGTAAAGGGGATAATATTGCGCCCTGAGGTACACCGTATTTTAGTGGTACAAGGTTGGAGAGGAAGGGCCCTAAGGCTACCCTTTGTGTTCTGCCAGCCAGGAAGGAGTTGAACCACCGGAGAACAATGCCATCTATGCCACAGTACTCTTGTAGCCTGTTGAGTAAGATTTCATGATCGACTGTGTCAAAAGCCGCTGAGAGGTCGAGCAAAATCAGGATGGAACATTGACCCTTGTCTCTTGCAATGAGCAGATCATTGCAAATCCGGGTGAGGGCTGTTTCACAGCTGTGATATTTCCTGAAACCAGATTGAAGAGGGTCAAGGATGTTGTTTCTGGAGAGCCTGGCTTCAAGTTGGAGGTAGACAGCCTTTTCAATAACTTTTCCCAGAAAGGGGAGGTTTGAGACAGGTCTGTAGCTGTTTAGAGCATCTGGGTCTAAGGATGGTTTCTTGAGTAGAGGCCTGACGATTGCTTCTTTCAGAGTAGAGGGAAACCACCCTTCTTGTAAGGAGCCGTTGCAGGTGGCTCCATACTGCCCATGCACAAAAGTGCGCTGGCGTATTACGGAGCTGCCTATCTTTGGAAGTACTCAAGGACACGAGTGTTTCTGAGGGCTTCTGGTAGCAGCAAATCTGAACGGGGGACAGCGCTGGAACAACTCCCTGAGAGAGGAACGGGAGATAGACTTAGTTTGGACAATTCAGTGGAATATGCCACATAGTGTCACACAGCGTAAGCGATACCCATATGATGCAGGGATATATGCATCTGCGGAAGATGGCGGCGCTATATAAATACTAAATAATAATATTTTGCCTCACCAGCATTGCACTTTTTAGCTTTCCTGTATGACAAGAAGACACAGCCAGCCAGCACTAGGGAAAGAGGGAAACAAAGGTGAATGAAGGAGGCTGCTGCACACCAAGAGGGCTTCTGAGCGTTTTTTAAATCAACAGTGATTTGAAAAGCGCTTGGCTAATGTTACCCTATGACAGTGTTCTCACAGCAGCATTGTGACTTTTTCAAAATCGCACTTATACTGCATGTAGCATGTTTTTGAGCGATTCATTCAAAAATCGCTCTGAAAATCGCTTCACAAAATCACACTCACAAATTGCTAGCGATTGCTATTGTCATTTTGGCGTTGCACTAGCCCAGAGAGAGGAGTGGAGAAATTGAGAATAGCCTGAGATGGAGCACAGAACGTATCTGTATTGCAGTCCCACATCAGACAGGTTACTTGCCTGTAATTGGACTCCTGTCCCTGCCAGTCTCCCACACAAGTCAGAAAGAAGCCCTCCTGGAGTCTAGGGACTGTCAAAAACTTTTCAATTTGTTTAACCACTTGCCGACCGCACGCTTATACCGTGCGTCGGCAAAGTGGCAGCTGCAGGACCAGCGACGCAGTACTGCGTCGCCAGCTGCAGGCTGATTAATCAGGAAGCAGCCACTCGCGCGAGCGGCTGCTTCCTGTCAAATCACGGCGGGGGGCTCCGGGAATAGCCTGCGGGCCGCCGATGGCGGCTCGCAGGCTAAATGTAAACACAAGCGGAAATAATCCGCTTTGTTTACATTTGTACGGCGCTGCTGCGCATCAGCGTCGTAAGGCAGATCAGCGATCCCCGGCCAATCAGCGGCCGGGGATCGCCGCCATGTGACAGGGGACGTCCTGTCACTGGCTGCACAGGACGGATAGCGTCCTGGGCAGCCTCGATCACCGGGGGGGGGGGGGGAACAGGTAGGAGAGGGAGGGGGGAATTTCGCCGCGGAGGGGGGCTTTGAGGTGCCCCCCCCGCCAGCCACACGCAGGCAGCAGAGATCAGACCCCCCTGCACATCATCCCCATAGGGGGGAAAAAAGGGGGGCAATCTGATCTCTCTGCCTGCACCCTGATCTGTGCTGGGGGCTGTAGAGCCCACCCAGCACAGATCACTAAAAACCACGCTGGTCCTTAAGGGGGGATAAAGGGTGGGTCATCAAGTGGTTAACACCTTATCCACACATGCAGTCATTATAACAATGGAGAGAGACCAGACAGATGTTTACCTACGAACCCTGAGTCCAGGCAAGCTCTGCATCATGATATTTACCAGCTTGCCTGCCCTCTAATTGCATCATGTCTGACACTTCTGTGCTGTGGAGAGTCCGGGACTTCAGAATCAACATTCTCTCACTGCAGGCTGCATCTTCTTGTGGGGGAAACTCGGCTGCCTCTCTCATTCTATTAGCTGGAGGGAGACACCAGAAGTAAGAAGGGAGGGAGAATGAGGCTGTTTATATTATGCGGGCTTCCCTGGCTGAATACACAGCTCAGTGCAGGGGGGTGTTCCAGACACCCGAAATAGCCCCCTTCGTTCGCCAGTGGATATGGAGGCTGCCATATTTATTTACTTTTAAATAATACCAATTGCCTGGCTGCCCTGCTGATCCTCTGCCTCTAATAATTTTAGCCATAGACCCTGAACAAGCATAAGCAGATCAGGTGTTCCTGACATTATTGCCAGATCTGACCAGATTAGGTGCATTCTTGTATCTGGTATTATTCAAACACTACTGCTGCCAAATAGATCAGCAGGGCTGCCAGGCAACTGGTAGTGTTGTTTGCTCTATGTTTGGATAGTTGGGAGCTATGAAAGACAACTAAATAGAGTATGTGCTGAATTCATTTTTCTCGGGTACAGTTTTTTGCAGGCAAACAAGTTATCAAACTTGTTAAAAAGGATGAAAAAGGCTACAAAGTGGACCTGTCAGTGCTGACTTGTTATCCTACAGTAGGGCTGTATTTTCTTATTCGGCACAGTAGTCACTTGTCTTGAGGCACCATAGTTGAAGGGGCACCTGCAGGTTGGAATATTTTATAATGTACTGACATATCTAGGTCATTCACAGTTGTCTGTAAGCTGAATACTCAGCTTGCAACCTAGGAAGACGGATCCCAGCGACGTCCCACAACAACGAGCCACCTCCGATCCATCTTCTTGGCAGCGTTATATGCAACGGCACATGACAGACACAAATAGGAGTTTAAGCAATCGTGGTACTTTGCATGGGAGTTGTTGAAGATCTTAAAGATCCTATCCGCAATAATGTTCATCATCGCCACACGTCGCTAAGCGGCATTCGCAAAATCGCGCGCCTGTACCCATGTCACGAGATCACAGAAATGATTGCTTGTAGCTCAAACAAATCGCCAGGAATGTCAGAAAAATCACATAGTGGGTACGGGCGTTAAGGGTGCACACAAATCACAGGCACTTAACAGTCATAATCTATTTAAACACAGAAAAAAACCACAAAGATGGGCATATGCAAATTTTGAATTGATTCAATTTTATGTTAATTTTATGCAAGCCAAGTTCATGGTGGTGATTTGTGGAGATACAGCAGGAAATAAAAATTACATATATTTCAGGCACTAACATGACTGAACCATAAAAAGAAAAAAGTTTTGAATTAGGATGATACCTTTATCTCACTTCAATCCTGTTTGCTTACAAGCTGTTGGAACAGAAAGCTATATACATGCAATATCAAAAGATACATAGATTTTTTGCAAGCATAAATACATGTATGTCATTAAGATGTCTTAAATGAAACAGAACATCTAAATGGGATGAGAGGATGTTAGCTGATTTATGACTGGTAGATAAGACTCCTTGTTTACTCAATCCTCACACAGTTGGGACTGTCACAGGGTCATCATAAATTCCGAATTCACAAGTTTTAGCTACAAGCAGAGTGGATGCAATATTTGCCTAGGCTGAGAAATAGTTATGGCATTCCTCCTCTTCCTGTTGCCAGGAACAATGTAGGGTTAGACCACGGAGGAGGTGTCCAGCGGGAGGTGTAGAGGTAATGTATTGATGCAGGCAGGGCCAGATTTAGGCCAAGGCCACCTAGGCCATGGCCTAGGGCACCACAGGAGGAAGGGCACCAAAGCAGAAAGCTAAACTGGTGCAACATTTGCAAGCTTGCAAATGCTGCAATGCAGGGAGATCAGGCGAGCACCTGACCGCGATACTCTGCTGCTAGCCACCTGTGCAGCAGTCACCTTGCTCTCTGTGCACATTTGCATTGTGGCCGGTGCCTATTAACTTGGGCAGCATTGGAGATGGAAAAGAAGAGGAAGCTTCTACACTGGAGAGGAGCGGAGAAATAAGTCACACTGGTGGCTGCTGCGGTGTAAAGGCGAGCTGACTACCTGTACTGAGCATGAAACCGATCACAATCTGTGAAGCTGCCGCCGCCCCCTTCCCCCGCATACATTACCTGCTCCTGCCAGCGCGTGTCCCCCGGTCACCGCTGTCTTCTTCTCCGTGCTCGGCTCCTCCAACTTCACTGAACTTCCTGCCGGGGAAGTTTAAACAGTAGAGGGCGCTCTACTGTTTAAACTTCCTGCCAGGACAGGAAGCTGGAGGCTGGAGGAGCCGAGCACGGAGAAGTGACAGCGGAGACCAGGGGACACGCGCCTGCCGGAGCAGGTAATGTATTGCTCCTAGCGTCGGTTGTCGGGCATTCGAAAGCCGCTATCGACGCACTCCCGACCCGCCGGCGATCGAACGACAACTTCTGCACGGACGGATCGACAGGAATCGACGGGAACGATTGATTTCGGATAGAAATCGATCGTTCTGTCAGCGTTTTCGCAACCATTTCACAGCAGATTCTATCACAATGATCGAATCTGCTGTATATCGGCAGGAAAATCGTTAGGTGTATGGGCCCCTTAACTGAAATCAATCGGAAAATGCTTGGAAATAGATCGGAAAGCAAATCGGACATGTTGGGATCAATCAATCTGACTAAATGATCTAAATCGGCCAGAAAATCTCATAGTGTGTACCCAGCATCGACAGGCTAAATTCTCTTAATACATACAGGCTGCATGTCTCTCTGTTTTCCTTCTGTCCTGTGAAAGAGTTCAGGTCCTCCTTAAAGAGACTCTGAAGCGAGAATAAATCTCGCTTCAGAGCTCATAGTTAGCAGGGGCACGCAATAGCGCCGCTAAATGGGGGTCCCTTGACCCCCAAACCCCCCACTGCGACACTTGGTCGCAGACTTGGTCCCTTATGGAGGCAGGGCTAACGGCTGCAGCCCTGCCTCCATTCGCGTCTGCCAGCGGCGCATCGCCGCCTCTCCCCCGCCCCTCTCAGTGAAGGAAGACTGAGAGGGGCGGGGGAGAGGCGGAGATACGCGCTGACAGACGCACGTGGGGCAGGGCTGAGGCGGTTAGCCCTGCCTCAACCAGGAAGCACTCCCCCGCATTACGGAGGGGATTTGGGGGGACAGGGACCCTCGTTTAGCCGCGGGATAGCGGCGGTTTAGCAGGGGCACACGTGCCCCTGCTATCTATGAGGTCTGAAGCGAGATTTATTCTCGCTTCAGATTCTCTTTAAAGAGACTCTGTAACTTCAAAAAGATCCCCTGGGGGGTACTCACCACGGGTGGGGGAAGCCTCCGGATCCTAATGAGGCTTCCCACGCCGTTCTCCGTCCCACGGGGGTCTCGCTGCAGCCTTCTGAACAGCCGGCGACAGGCCAGACTGTAATTTCAATATTTACCTTAGCTGGGTCCAGCGGGGGTGCTGTGGCTGCTTTCGGCTCGGAAATAGACGGAAATACCCGATCTCCGTCGGGTCCGGTCTACTGCGCAGGCGCCGGAGACTTGCGCCTGCGCAGTACAGCGGACCCGACGGCGATCGGGTATTTCCGCCTACTTCGGAGCCGACAGCCACCAGAGCGCCTGCGCAGGAGCCAGGAAGGTAAATATTACGTCACGGCTGTACGGAGGGCTGCCGCGAGACCCCTGAGGGACGGAGGACGGCGTAGGAAGCCTCATTAGGATCCTGAGGCTTCCCCCACCCGAGGTGAGTACCCCCCCAGGGGACGTTTTGCCGTTACAGTTCCTCTTTAAAGGCCTGGGAATTAGTTGAAGAGATAACCGAGGCACAGTTTGATTGACAGATACAAAGATAATGGAGAAACAATAGAATCACTACTTATCTTTGTTAACAATGCTGTAGATTTGGCTTGAGAATGTGCCTCTCAGGCCATGACCTACAACTTTTTCAGAGATGACTATATAGTGGCCATAAGGTCCGTCGTCACCTCCCGCTGGGTGGGCGCTCCAGCGACAGTCCAGCGTGTGTACAGTCTGTCTGCAGACTGATACGTCGTTGCCTCCAGTCCGGCGTGTGTATGGACCTATACACTCGTTAGATTAGCGCCAGATAGATCATCAGCTAGATTTCTGATCTATCTGATGGGTTTAGGAATTTTTTTTACTAGGAACAGATTTCCAATACATTTCAGTATGAAATCTATTGAAAATCGATCTGATGGCATTTTTTTGCCATCAGATTTCCATTAGGTCCAATGCAAACTGATAAGCAATCTCAACAGATCGACCTAGATTTTCCAGCATGTCAGATCGATTGAAATCAATCGAAATTGGCCGCAAATTGATCGATCGGCAAATCGATCGATTTTGATCGGTCGCTAATCAGCTGAGTGTATGGGCCCCTTTAGCAAAGGGAAATACATAACGGGTGCTTTGCATGCATTGCGGATTTTTCACATAAGGAAATTGGTTCTTGATAAGCTGGGAAAATATTAGTATTAACAATATTTGTCTAGTAGTGCGAGTCTCCTAGCTGAATTATTGAAGCTGCTTATGTCTGCCATAATAGCATCACCATTCCTGTGGTCAGATGCGGAAGGCTCCCAGGAGTCTGGGGAAGAAAGTATGCAGTGTACACAGGATTTTTCCTTCAGCTACCAACACATTTGCCTATAGTGTAAACATTACTCTGGAGATGTGACAGCTTCAGCCATGTAGGCAAAACCTACAAGCAGCTCATCACACTTCCTAGCAGAGTTGTCAATTGAGAGGAACTTAGGTGGTAGCTAATGAAGGTGAGATAATGTTGGTCTAACAGTAAAGGTGGCCATACACTTATAGATTTGCAGCAGATTCGACCATCAGATAGATTCCTGTCAGGTGTCTGTCATATCGAATCTGACTGGAATCTATCTGATGTGTGCCACACACTAGGAACAGATTTCACAATGAAATCTATTGAAAATCGATCAAAATGCATTATTGCACCATTCGATCTAATTCAACTGGGCCATCGATCTACTGCCAGCAGCCGAACGACCTAGATTTTTCCGGATCGATCGAGCAAATCGATTGAAATTGACCGGAAATCGATCGATCGCCTGATCGATCATGCTTTCTGCTGATTCTGATTTATAGCTGATTCGATCAGAGCGGTTGAATCAGCCATCGATCGATGGATGAAATTGACCAGTGTATGGGCCCCTTTAAGGTTCATACACATGAACAAGGAATGTCGGCCAGCAGGGACTACTGCGTAGCTGAAATCTTTTATTTGGCAAACAGAATGTTTCATTTTCAAACTACAGCAATTGATCTCCTCAGTTCCCAAAAAGTTATAAATGTTGTTAAAGCAGGATTGTACTTCCAAAACGAAAATTTAAATAACTACTCTAAAGCTGAAAATGCATCAGGCGACTTGGCGGCCGATCGACCATCTAATTCAATTATTATAATCGAATTGGATGAAAATCGGTGCCGTCAAGTACATGCCTGACCGACAAAGCGACCAATTTGGGGTGGAAATTGGTCGCATGGTCGATCGCGCATGCTGTAAGATGTCGGGGCAAAGTTGGTCGGGTGTGCGGTGGTACGGCGGCCGATTTTGGAATGAGCGACGAAACCCCCACCGATGCCGCCGCAGTGTATAAATGTGCCCATTGTGCATTTATACATTACCTGTCCGGTGTCGGCCTCCACGCAGTTTCCATCCATCTCGCCGGGTTCCGCATACACTCATACACGCTAGCAGCGCATAGCGTCTGGCGTCAGATGCTATGCGCCACTATCGTGTATGCAGCTGTTACCTGGCAAGATGGGCGGTCACTGCACGGAGGCTGCTACAGGACAGGTAATGTAAAAATGCACACCAGGAGGGGGGGTACACATTTATACATTGGGGGTAGTAGCGGTGTGGACGCGGGGGGCTCAGCTGATTCCCTGAAGATTTCATGCCGAAATCGGATGGGAATCGGCCTGTAGTGTATGGGCAGCTTCGACAAGAGACAACTTTATCTCTAGTCAGATTCGATTAGAGATAAATGTGTCTCTTTGTCGAATCTGCCCATAATCATCAGGTCTATGGGCACCTTTAAGTACATAAAAGAACAGTCTGTCTATCTGTCTGAATTTTATTAATATCTGCCTATTGTTTGTCATAAGTAAATCATAAGTAAATGTCATTGGAATTTGCCTATTGGAGATATCTGCTTGTCATTGACATCTGCCTTTGTTGTTATCATCGTATGTTGTTGGTAATATCTGCACGTCATTGATGTCTGCCTGTTGTTAGTTATGTACCTGTCATTGGTATAGTATGATACTATGTATTTTTGCCATTTTTTCCTGTTTGTATTTTTGTCTTTTTCCTAAGTAGCACATGTATGGCACTGTGGCTTGAGAGTAGTGTTGGGCGAACAGTGTTCGCCACTGTTCGGGTTCTGCAGAACATCACCCTGTTCGGGTGATGTTCGAGTTCGGCCGAACACCTGACGGTGCTCGGCCAAACCGTTCAGCCACATGGCCGAACTAAGAGCGCATGGCCGAACGTTCCCCGAACGTTCGGCTAGCGCTGTGATTGGCCGAACGGGTCACGTGGTTCGGGCCCGAACGCGCTCTGATTGGCCGAACGGTCACGTGGTTCGGGTAAATAAATACCCGAACCACGTCATATCTCCGCCATTTGTCTGTGGGTTTAGCTTTGGGTAGGCAGGCAGGGTAGTTCGCTCTCCAGCCACGCTAGCCAGGGTCCCCCCCAGTCATTGTGTGTCGCTGCTGGAAACAGTAGTACACCGCTCGCTCAGCCACACTATATATATAGCATTGTTTACTGCCACTGTGTACCTCGCTCAGCCACGCTATATATAGCATTGTGTTTTCTGACACTCTGTGTACACGGCTTAGCCTGGCTATATAGCATTGTGTGTACTGCCACTGTGCACCTCGCTCAGCCACGCTATATATAGCATTGTGTTTTCTGACACTCTGTGGACACGGCTTAGCCTGACTATATAGCATTGTGTGTACTGCCACTGTGTACCTCGCTCAGCCACGCTATATATAGCATTGTGTTTACTGCCACTCTGTGTACACAGCTCAGCCAGACTACATAGCATTGTGTGTACTGCCACTGTGCACCTCGCTCAGCCACGCTATATATAGCATTGTGTTTTCTGACACTCTGTGTACACGGCTTAGCCTGACTATATAGCATTGTGTGTACTGCCACTGTGCACCTCGCTCAGCCACGCTATATATAGCATTGTGTTTACTGCCACTCTGTGTTCACCGCTCAGCCAGACTATATACCATTGTTTACTGACACTCTGTGTACACGGCTCAGCCTGACTATATAGCATTGTGTGTACTGCCACTCTGCACCTCGCTCAGCCACGCTATATATAGCATTGTGTTTTCTGACACTCTGTGGACACGGTTTAGCCTGGCTATATAGCATTGTGTGTACTGCCACTGTGCACCTCGCTCAGCCACGCTATATATAGCATTGTGTTTTCTGACACTCTGTGGACACGGCTTAGCCTGACTATATAGCATTGTGTGTACTGCCACTGTGTACCTCGCTCAGCCACGCTATATATAGCATTGTGTTTACTGCCACTCTGTGTACACAGCTCAGCCAGACTACATAGCATTGTGTGTACTGCCACTGTGCACCTCGCTCAGCCACGCTATATATAGCATTGTGTTTTCTGACACTCTGTGGACACGGCTTAGCCTGACTATATAGCATTGTGTGTACTGCCACTGTGCACCTCGCTCAGCCACGCTATATATAGCATTGTGTTTACTGCCACTCTGTGTTCACCGCTCAGCCAGACTATATACCATTGTTTACTGACACTCTGTGTACACAGCTCAGCCTGACTATATAGCATTGTGTGTACTGCCACTGTGCACCTCGCTCAGCCACGCTATATATAGCATTGTGTTTTCTGACACTCTGTGGACACGGCTTAGCCTGACTATATAGCATTGTGTGTACTGCCACTCTGTGTACACCGCTCAGCCAGACTATATACCATTGTTTACTGCCACTCTGTGTACACCGCTCAGCCAGACTATATACCATTGTTTACTGACACTCTGTGTACACCGCTCAGCCAGACTATATACCATTGTTTACTGACACTGTGTGTACACCGCTCAGCCAGACTATATAGCATTGTGTGTACTGCCACTGTGTGTACACCGCTCAGCCAGACTATATAGCATTGTGTGTACTGCCACTGTGTACCTCGCTCAGCCACGCTATATATAGCATTGTTTACTGACACTCTGTGTACACGGCTCAGCCAGACTATATAGCATTGTGTGTACTGCCACTCTGTGTACACCGCTCAGCCAGACTTTATAGCATTGTGTGTACTGCCACTCTGTGTACACCGCTCAGCCAGACTTTATAGCATTGTGTGTACTGCCACTCTGTGTACACCGCTCAGCCAGACTATATACCATTGTTTACTGCCACTCTGTGTCTGCTGGGCCTGGGAACAGTAGTGCACCGCTCACCTGCCACTGTATAGCATTGTGCTCTGTGTCGCTGCTGGGAATAGTGGTACACCGCTCACCCGCCACTGTATAGCATTGTGCTCTGTGTCGCTGCTGGGAATAGTGGTACTGTATAGCATTTCTGTACTGCCACTGTACTGCTGCCAGTCAGCGTGTACTGTAAGGATAAGTGAAATGAGGAAGAAATCCGGTGAAAGAGGAAGGGGCAAGGGAAGAGGTGTTTCCCCTGATGGTTCACGTACATGCCACAGGGGAGCACCCAAGAAAACCCACTCAATACCGCCCATGTTGTCCAGGACAACAACCCTCACAGATCCAAAAGAACAGGACCAGATAATTACTTGGATGACCTCTCAAGCGTCCAGCAGTGGGTTAAGCAGCACCAGCACATCACGCACGAGGTCCGAGTCCTCAGCCAGTTACAAGGAGCCAGTGGGCACAAAGCTGACACAACCGGCAGCGACACCACGCACACAACTGCCAGATAACCAGTCCGATGAATTACCTCAGGACACAATGGGGTATTCGCAGGAGCTATTCCCAGCCCAACAAACTTCCACCTTTCAAAGGTCAATGGAGGAACAGCCAGAAATGTTGTGCCCGGATTCACAACCATTAACTGTGGGAAATGCACCGCGCACTGAAATACAAGGCGAGTCCGAGGAGGACTCGGAAACCCAAATCCCAGAGCAAGTTGGGCAGGAGGGGTTGCAATTGCAGGAGGTCGGCCGACAAGATCTGGAAGACGACGTTGGAGTGAGCTGTGCAGAGGTTGTTCTGGGAAGCTCTACTCCACGGCGGCGGCCCCCCACAATGACATATGACGAGTTTGAGGAGATGGAAGAGGAGGGTATGGACAATGTGGACAGAGACCCAGATTTTGTTTGTGAACGAGAACATCGCCGTCGTAGCAGCAGCACAGATGAGTCTGTTGAAGAACCCACTGCTGCACGAGTTCGCCTTGTGCCACAAGGTAGGCGGCGCGCAATTTCAGGCACCACAAGCGTGGAAGTTCAAGTGAGAGGCAAAAGAGGAGCAAACAGAAATCGCCAGCAAGGAGGCAGGTGCTCCAAAGTCTGGGCTTTCTTTGAAGACTGCACTGAGGATGTTACCATGGCGATTTGCAAGGTGTGCAAGACCCGCCTGAGCAGGGGGAAAAGTATTAACAACCTCTCCACCACCAGCATGAGCCGCCACATGCTATCCAAACAACCCACTCTGTGGGCAAACGCGGCAGGACAGGGTACCAGCAACACTGCCTCCCTTGGGTTCACCAGACTCACCACCAGACCCGCCTCAGCAGCAGCAGTAGCCCAGCCATTGCGTGGTTCACAACATTCACAAACATCAGACGACGCTGACACTGTCACTTTCCGGAGTAGTGCTCTTGAGGTCTCCCAGTGTTCATCAAACACAACAACCAACAGCCCTTCCGTGTGCAGCGCTACGGTTCAGTTGTCTGTGTCGGAGATGTTTGAGCGCAAGAGGAAATTGCCAGCAAATGACCCCCGGGCCGTGGCAGTAACAGCCAGCATAGCCAAGCTTCTGGCCTGCGAAATGCTGCCATATCGAGTGGTGGAGACAAACAGCTTCAAGGGCATGATGTCAGTGGCCATCCCACGTTACGTGGTTCCCAGCCGCTACCACTTTGCGCGCTCTGCAGTGCCTGAGTTGCATGAGCACGTGGTCAGCAAAATAACCCGAAGCTTGAAGAATGCCGTTGCCTGCAAGGTTCACCTCACCACTGACACTTGGACGAGTGCGTTCGGACAGGGTCGATACATCTCCCTTACCGCGCACTGGGTGAACCTTGTGGAGCCTGGCAGCGATTCCTCACCTGCTACGGCGCGGGTGTTTCCCACGCCGCAAACAGCTGCACCGCCGTCCCTCCCACTGGATAACAGCAGCAGCACCTACCTCTCTGACTCCTTCTCCTCCAACGCATCTCAAAGCTGTACCTCATCCGGAAACGCTAACCCAGCAGCAGTAGGATCGTGGAAGCAGTGCAGCACAGCTGTTGGCATGCGTCAGCAAGCGTTGCTGAAGCTGATCTGCCTTGGGGATAAGCAGCACACAGGGGAGGAAATTTGGAAGGGAATAAAGGAACAGACGGATTTGTGGCTGGCACCGCTGGACTTGAAACCGGGCATGGTTGTGTGTGATAATGGGAGTAATCTCATTCGCGCTTTAAGGTTGGCTAAGCTGACACACATCCCTTGCCTGGCGCACGTGATGAACCTAGTAGTTCAGCGGTTCCTGAGGACATACCCAGGCGTGGCCGATCTTCTGTTGAAGGTGCGTCGAGTGGCCAAACATTGTAGAAATTCCAGTACTGCTTCGGGGGCACTCGCCAAGATGCAGGAGCGCTTCAATCTCCCCCACCATCGCTTGCTGTGTGATGTCCCTACGCGCTGGAATTCTACGCTGCACATGCTAGCACGCTTTTGTGAGCAGAAGAGTGCAGTGGTCCAGTACATGACGGCGCAGTACCGAGGCGCATCCGGACAGCTGCCAAGCTTCTGTGGATCCGATTGGGCCAACATGTTGGACCTCTGCCAAGTCCTCCAAAATTTTGAGCAATCCACGTTGCTTGTGAGCAGTGACAACTCTTCAGTCAGCATTACCATACCACTGCTGTGTTTACTGAAGAGGTCAATGTTGAAAATCAAGGAAACAGCTGTCATGATGCAACTGGGGGAATCTGAAGGAGAAAACGATCAGCGTGATGGTACCAACATCAGGCCATCCGCCTCAGGGAACGCTGGCCCCAGCAGCTATGACGAAAAGGAGGAGGAGGAACAGCTGGAGTTGGAGCAGGAATTTCATGCCACCACTGACGAGGGCCAGAGCGGTGCACGTTGGACTTCCACAATTCAGCGCGAATGGTCAGCAGAAGCAGACCAGGAGGAAGGTGACGACTATGATGCATCACAACAACTATCACAACGCTCACAAGAGGATGATGAGGATTCTGGTAGGACTCTTGCACACATGGCTCAATTCATGCTAGACTGCATTGAACGCGACCCACGCATTGTGCGCATTCTGGACAACACCAATTACTGGGTTTATACCCTTCTGGATCCACGGTACAAACACAATGTTCCAAAACTGCTTGAAGAAAGAGTCAGACAGGTCAAAATGGAAGAATACCAGCAGGCCCTTGTGGAGACTTTAGAGAGGAGATTGACATCCTCCCCCTCCTCTAGCCAGTTGTACGCCGACAGACTGACTTCCGCAAACCCAGGACGACCAGGAGGGCAGCAAACAACGCAAGCCGCAGCTAGTGCCCAAAAGGGAATGGTATCGGCAGTGTCCTTGGAGTGGGAAAATTTTCTGACACCCATGCAGCAGCAGCCCACTGAACAGGAAGCGTGCAGATCCACCTCCAACACCGATCGCCTGGAGAAGATGGTCAAGGACTACATGTCAGATGACGTAGCTGTGTCGAACAATCCATCTGCACCCTTCAACTATTGGGTATCGAAGCTAGACACCTGGCACGAACTGGCAATGTACGCAATAGAGGTGCTGGCTTGCCCGGCAGCCAGCGTTATGTTGGAACGCTGTTTCAGTGCTGCCGGAGGCATCGTCACAGATCGGCGTATCCGCCTCTCCACAGAAAATGCAGACCGTCTGACTCAAATTAAAATGAATCAATCCTGGATTGGAAACGACTATGCAACACTCCTGGACCCCAACCAAGTAACATGACCAATGAACATCTGGGATGGTGTAGCGTTTCCGGTCCCTGTTTATTGAACCTCTCATCTGTATTACATTTATGACTGCATGGCGGCAAAAAGCATTGCTGCTATATCCGCACGCTTTTTGTCCTCATGCAAGGCCTGGGTTGTTGTGTCTCAAAAAGCATGGCCTTCTCCTCCTGCGCCTGCTCCTGTTCCATCACGTGTGCTGCTGCTGCTGCTGGGTTAGCGTTGCCGGTCCCTGTTTATGGAACCTCTTATCTTTATTACATTTATGACTGCATGGCGGTACAAAGCATGCTATCCGCACGCTTCTTGTCCTCATGCAAGGCCTGGGTTGTTGTGTCTCACAAAGCGTGGCCTTCTCCTCCTGCGCCTCCTCCTGTTCTATCACGTCTGCTGCTGCTGGGTTAGCGTTGCCGCGTGGTCCCTGTTTATTGAACCACTTATCTTTATTACATTTATGACTGCATGGCAGTACAAAGCATGCTATCCGCACGCTTCTTGTCCTCATGCAAGGCCTGGGTTGTTGTGTCTCACAAAGCGTGGCCTTCTCCTCCTGCGCCACCCTCCTCCTGTTCCATCACGTGTGCTGCTGCTGGGTTAGCGTTACCGGTCCCTTTTCCTGGAACCTCTTATATGTATTACATTTATGACTGCATGCCGACAAAAAGCATGTTACCTGTGCAAAGAAAACAGACATTTCCCGCATTTAAAAGACAGTTTTCCCTTTGAAACTTTAAAATCGATTTTCTCAAAAACTATAAGCTCTTTTTGCTACATTTTTTTCCCTCTTGTACCCACTCCCAAGGTGCACATACCCTGTAAATTTGGGGTATGTAGCATGTAAGGAGGCTTTACAAAGCACAAAAGTTCAGGTCCCCATTGACTTCCATTATGTTCGGAGTTCGGGTCGAACACCCGAACATCGCGGCCATGTTCGGCCTGTTCGGCCCGAACCTGAACATCTAGATGTTCGCCCAACACTACTTGAGAGATAGTGATGTTTGTTTGTTAAACAGTAGTATCTGTGGTATATTCTAAAGGAAGTGGGGTCTTTTGTGGCCATGCCCAGGGCAGCCATCAGGGGGGGACAACTGACACTGCAGTGAGGGGCCCAGGGCTTCCCCTGAAGCGATGGAAGGGCCGCATGTGCTGGCTGCGGGCCTGTGGCTCACTAACCAGCACACCACGTTCCAGTACTGAGAGAAGAGTGACATCAACGCTTGGGGAGCAGATGAGTGAGCCTGCTACTATACTGGGGCACCACCTATATCTGGCTACAGGCTACCTATACTGGGCCACCACCTATACCAGGCTACCTATACTGGGGCTGGAACCACCTATACCTAGCTACCTATACTGGAACACCACCTATACCTGGCTGCCTATACTGGGACACCACCTATACTTGGCTTGTTATCCAGGGCCTACCTGTATTTTGCTAGTATTTGGCTCCACCCACAACATGCCATGGTCACTCCCACTTTTTACCGCATCACGATGCCGCTTTCTTCAGTGTTGGAGCCATGTGCATTTTTCGCCGCAGCGCAGTTCGCGCACAGACGTGGGGTGGCTAGTGGGCGGGTACAGCAACCAGTGGGTGGGCCCAGGGAGGGGGGCCCAAACCTGATGATGTGTGAGGGGCCCCAAAATTTCTGATGGCGGCCCTGGCCATGCCTATGTTTTTGCCATTCCACTGTGCATGCTTCATATCTGCATGCTGCATATTTATAACTTTGTTGGTGCCCAGTGGTTGCACGCCGCTCATCATCACTCTGCTCCCTCCATACTTCAGATGCGTCACTAGCTTGAAGGCTGATGACGCGTCTGTACAATTTTGGCAATGCTCTGACGCCCGGCAGGCATTGATACACAATACCTTGCTTGGGCGAAAGAGATCCCCCAACGATCCCAGCATGTGTAGAGGGCTTTGGTATTCAGCTTTACCATCAGTTAGGCATCCACCAATGCATTACAGGATGGCATTCTAGATAAACTATTGTGTATAATAATGTTATTGGTGAAATTGGCACTAGACTCGGATGGACATATCACCATGTGGTTGGGATTAGATTGTGAGCTCCTCTGAGGCACAGTTAAGTGCCAAGAATGTATACTCTGTACATCGCTGTAGAAGATGTCAGCACTAATATAAACACAAAAATAATAACATTCCAATTAGAAATAAAAATGTTGGTGACTGGTTCTCCTTAAGCATTGTTATTTAGGGATAACTGATTAGTGCTGTAAAAATAACTCAGGCATGCAGTAAAAGCCATTCACAATCTGGCTGCCTTGTACAGGTCACAGTGCTCTGTTTACAATATAGGGCATGTGAAGCCCTCATCCACACTGTCTAGTCAGTAGTTTCCAGCTTGGATCTGGGGAGATGTGTGGAGCATCCTGAGCAATATGTAGTTTAAGCACTGAATCCTGGACACCAGGTCTTCCAGCTGTAGAACATCAACTGGTTCCAAAATGTCTTTTCAAATAAGAGGTAAAACATTATTAGATGTGAGCTTTCATGGTTAATTCAGACTTGAGCAGCCATGATTATGTGGGTTTGATCTGTTTGGGTGAAACATGCTGTGTTATATAGATAGCAACGATGTATATAGTACCTTTCTAAACATATCTTATTTATGCTATGCTGTGTAACTGCAGGAGCCTAAGTATAATATAGCATAGCATTCCCAAGAATTTAAAGGGAACCTGAAGTGAGAGGTATATGGAGGTTGCCATATGTATTTCCCTTTGAACACCAGTTGTCTGGCAGTTCTGCAGATCTCTTTGGCTGCAGTGGTGTCTGAATCACACATCTGAAACAGGCATGGAGCTAATCTTGGCAGATACATCTAATCTTCATGCTTGTTCAGAGTCTATGGTAGAGGCAGAGCCAGCAGGACAGCAAGGCAACTGGTACTGTTTAAAGAGGAGCCATACTATCTCAGAAAAAAACACATATATAAGTAGATAAATACTTGCTCTACTTACATAACATATGTATTGCACTGTCCACATTTTGATTTTAGTGATTTTTTACAGTAAAAAAAAGTTAAAATCCTTCTTAGCATTTCCCATTTTAACTGTGGCTGTTTAGAAGCCAATCCTGATGTAATTTCCTCCCTTACTCTCCTGTGCCTGATTGTGTATGCATTGCACGCCCTCCATTATAGAAAGTGCATTGTCTCAGCATGAGTGGAAAACAGGAGGGAAAGAGGCTTCAGCCACTCAGGCTGCATTAGTTAAGACTGAGGGGAAAGTAGAGAAACAAAAAAGGACAACCCAGCATGCCCTGCAACTTCCTTTGTGCATACCAAATTTCGTGTGTACCAATTAAGAGTCAGGTAAACTGGGGAATGATCATTTATCAACAAGAAAAGTAATAGTTATTTTAACTTTTGGATTGCCTGGTTAGCATCCTCATTACTCGTTTACCAGATAAAAATAAAGAATTGATTTTATGCCAGACAGTTACACTTTAAAAGGAAATAAATATGGCAGCCTTCACCCTCCATATCCCTCCATATCCCTCCATCTTTCCATATCACTTCAGGTTCCCTTTAAAAATGTGTCTAAGAACTTTGCTTTTATTAAACTGTTAGAAACAGGATTTTGTTTATGAGGTCTATGACATCGCCTGGCTAGACAGAGGGCAAAACACTACATAATTGTGGTTTATGTATCTGTGTTAAACAACCCCAAACATGCATTGAACAACATCACTAACAAAATCTCACATTTCCTTTGCTTCATATAAACAGTGCTGAGCCCGCCTCTGAAAGACATTCTGAACCGATCTCAAAGTTATTTTATAGATACATGCTAAGCATTTGTGTATTTGTACGTTATTAATAATTATCCTTCCAAGAGCACAAAGCTTTGCCTAGTAACCTGTTCCCAGCAAAGTTCAGCTATCAAAAGTTGTCTGCGAGCACCATTTGTATATCCCAAATCCTTTTTTGTGATTTCAGGGAGCCTATTAATTAGGGGAGCAAACTGAATAGAAAGCTTGAAGTGGAGCTACCTTTTCCCAACAAACCAGCACTGCAAATAGAAACTTTTCCATTCACTGTGAAAATGCATATACAGTAGAGTCCTGGTTCTGCAGAACTCAACTAACCTGCAGAATCATCCAACCAGCACAAAAATCACTGGCAGCAGCGTTGGATCTCTGGAAAGGCCAACAAGGCCCTGGACTTGGGCAGCTGCATCCCGAGTTGGCACTTGATCATGAAATAGGGGCTACATATGAAAGAAAGGGCTGCAAATGGAGAGCAAGACATGAAAAGGGAAGCTGATGTCCAAGAGAGCTGTGCATGAAAGAGAGGGTCTGCAGTACAGGGATGATATACATGGGCAGCACAAGGAATGGGAGGGGTACTGCTGCACTTGGAAGGGGGCCCCAATATACTTGGCCGAGGGGAGGGGGGGGGGGGGTATTATTGTGGCTTTGGCCAGCAGTACTCACAAGGGTGAAGGCCAAATTCTTAGGTTGTTTGTGGGCTCTGCTGTGATTAAAGACTGGGATCCACGGCTCCCACAAGGTTAATATACTTTCAATTACTGTATTTTAACATTTGATACAGAGTTCATGATATATACATATATACACACACACACACACACACGCACGCACGCACGCACGCACGCACGCACGCACACACACACACACACACACACACTGTATATACTCGAGTATAAGTCTAGAAACTTAGGTCTGATTCACTTCATAAAAGTATAGGGGTCGACTTATACACAAGTCATGGGCAACACTGAGTACACCGAGCAATGTGTGTACATTTTCATTTGCAGCAATTTACCCTGTGGTAAGTAATACTTTGAGGAAAGGAATTGCCAAGAAAACACAGGTCTGAAAGTCTTAGCCACAAAATTAACAAGGAAAGGGGCGGGGGAAATACTGGGCTGCATAAAAGGGAGTAAATATTGCAGCAGCACTTGGGGGCATTGAGGAGGTATTGGCTGCACTTAAAGGACAGGAGGGATTGATAATTGCAATACCGTATGCAGTGCAGTCTTTAACCCCCTCCTGGTCCCCAAGTGCAGCCATTAACTTTGCTGGGTAGACTTATACTTGAGTTCAATAAAAAAATTCCAGGTTAGGATTTAAAAATTCCAAACTTATACACAAATTCGACATGTATTTGAGTATATACGGTATCACTGTATTAGTTAGGCCTATTTTTAACATTGAGTTTCAAGCAACCAATTGATCCCTGTCAGTGCTGGCTAACCGAGACTCTACTGTACTTTTCTGTGCAACTGAATGGACATGTTCACATTTCTCTGTGGTTATGGTTTGCTTAATCCCACCACAGTGCCTTTTGGATAATGTATGCAAAAATATACATGGGGCTTGATTCACAAAGCGGTGCTAACTGTTAGCACGCCTGTGAAAACCCCCTTAGCACGTCTAAACAAGCTTTTCGCGCATAAAACTTTACGCGCGCAAAACTTTATGCGCGTAAAACTTTACGCGCGTACTGCACAGAGCGCAGGGCGCACCGTGCGAAGTGCCCATTAAAGCCTATGGGACTTAGCGCGCGTAAAACTTTGTGCGCGTAAAACTTTACGCGCGCAAAGTTAGCGCGCGATCTGATTGAGAAATCTGGTGCTAACCTACTTAGCACCCTGGTTAGCGCATCTAAAGACTTTAGACGTGCTAAGTAGGTTAGCACCGCTTTGTGAATCAAGCCCATTCTGTGTTAGGGGGATTAGGCTGTTAAAATTACAAGTGCTTTGTATGAATGAGGCTTAAGAGGAACTGCAGTCAAAATAACATAATAAGTAAAATTGCTTACTTAACCTTAACCTCCTAACCCAAACTAAAAAAAACCCTCTTCCCCTATCCTAACCCCTAACCTTAACTCTCCTGTTAGATGCGATGCTCCAACCTTCATACTGGGGCCCATATGCAATTCACTTTTTCACCTGAGTTTTCTCCTAGGAGATACTTTTTCATCTTCTATTTAAAATAACTTTCCAGCACTTTTCAATTAAAAAAAGCAGGGCTGTGGAGTCGGTCCAAAAATCCACCGACTCCGACTCCTCAGTTTAGGATTCCACCGACTCCGACTCCGACTCCTCTAATTTGCATATTACAATTTTGTTGATTAAAAGTATGTAACATGAAATTCGTCTCTTAACTGCCAACGCTTAGGAATTTTACAAGACAACTGAAGTGAGAAGGATATGGAGACTACTATATTTATTCCCTTTAGACTAAAACTAGTCCTTGGTAAGAGTACTTGTAAAAGGTACAAACCGGAACAAAGAACATCTATCAGGCCCTAGGCAATGTAAGTGTGGGTACATGTAAGAATGATGTGCAGGTACTCTGCAGGGGAATGAGGAGATTGTAAACAGACAACACCTCTGTGTTCAATGTGCACAGCATTCTCAGTGGATTCCCTGCAGCTCTGTGGGGAGTGCATATGTAGAGTATAGTACTACTGTGTAACAAAGTAAACCTGAGACAGATGAAATTAAAGTTTTATACATACCTGGGGCTTCCTCCAGCCGCCTTCAGGCTAATCAGTCCCTCGTTGTCCTCCTCCATCACCTGGATCTTCTGCTATGAGTCCAGGTACTTGAGCCAGTCGGGCGTAGTGCGCATGCACACACTCCGCCGCCGGGAGCATACTACACCTGTGCATCACTATTGTGCAGGTGCAGGCTGTGGGAGCGGCATGCGGCCGGACAGCGCTGACTGGCTGAATTACCAGGACTCATATCAGAAGATCCGGGTGGTGGAGGACAGCAAGGGACTGATTAGCCTGAAGGGGGCTGGAGGAAGCCTCAGGTATGTATAACACTTTACTTTTCATCCGTCTCAGGTACCCTTTAATTTGTAGTCACCAAACCAAATTTTAACAACATATCAAATTATTTGATTTCATCAGCAAAGGGAGTGCATACATTTGCATAAATCAGCATCAGTGCAGAATTATTTCCATCGCATTGACCATCTCTATTAGTGACACAGCTACACATCAGGCTTTATTCTTACAGCACAGATGTTATTTAGTATATATAAGAGATTCCTGTGTACACATCATATATACAGTCACAATCAGATGTGTATATCTGACCTTAAAAATACGGGGACTGCTTTATTGAAGCAGCACAAGTAACTAATTTTGATTGGTTTATTTCATTTTTGTGGACTAAGCACAGCTATTACTGTATATATACTGTATATATACATTATTTTTAATGACTATTATCTGAGAAATAGAACATTTTATCATATTTTCTATTTTAATTACAGTTACAAATTCATTAGGAGTCGGAGTCGGTGCATTTTTTCCCGACTCCAAATCCAGGCACCCAAAATTGCCCGACTCCACGACTCCGACTCCACGACTCCGACTCCACAGCCCTGAAAAAAAGTACTAAAAAGTAAATGAAAATGTATTATCAAATTTATTTTGAGAATTTTCAGTATTTCTGGTGGTTTAAAAAGCATTTTATTGACAAGTCTAAAAATATCACCTAGGAGAAAATTCAGGTGAAAAAGTGAATTGCATATGGGCCTGGGTGTCTAAGCCTAACCAATGCTCACCTTCCATTGACCTTAGTTCTAGCTCTGGTGCCCAGTCCACCTCCTGCCTACCTTAACCTTCTTGGGCAGCCAAACAGCTGAAATTACTTTGGCATTAGTGTCTGCCTGGGCTACTGACGCACAGCTGAAGAACGTGGTTTAGTTGAGTACTGGTTTCCAAACAGGGGTAAGAGACCCAATTACCACTTCATAACCCAAAACCTTCTGAAATGTGAAAGAGGGACATCTTTCATTGAGGACACATTTGTGCAAAACACATACAATGGCTGCAGTAAAAAAAAAATGCTGACATTTTTGCTCAGTACTAAAATTCTCAGAGCATGGGTAATAATTTAGTCTTTAGGTCTTTTGGCTGCAGCTGCCCCTCCTACAGGTAACCATTAGTATTTTTCATTTCGTTTTGTAGTTCATATAAAGCATTAATCTGACTAATAGCTTCCATGCACCACCCTTATTTATGACCAAACAATAAAGCTTCATAATTATAACCAAAAGATGTTATCTTGGCAAATATGCCCATGTGTGAACTTTGCTTCCTGTTTCTCTATTATGATTGACCAGTTAGAGCTCTGAAACCACACAAACAGGAAAGCAGGTTACTAAAATCAAGAAATCAGTTAAAACAGACATACTGTAACGATTGGTGTAGCAACACAGACGTCTGATTATGTGTGATCTGCAGTATCACCGATAATACAGACGCTATACCTGATTATGTGGTGATCTGCAGAATCACCAATAATGCAAGTATAGCTAGCAGAATAGCAAGGTGTATAGTGCTTGGTGCAACAGTAACTGAATAGTTTGACTAAACCTCACCAGAGGAGCTGGTGGGTACTATTGGTACACCAGTAACTGAATAGTTTGACTAGACCTCACCAGAGGAGCTGGGGGGTACTATCAGTGAGCACCTCACCAGTGACAAGGGCTCACTGGTGAGTAGAGTGGTCAGACAGGCTAGGATCGGTAACAGATAGGCAGGTACAGTGCAAAGTCGGCAAGCAAGAGAGTAGTGATAATTCAGGCAACAGAGTCAGATGGGCAGAGGTACAGAATCGAATAGCAAGAGCAAGGTCAGAGATAAGCCAGAGTCATACACAGAATATCAAATGTAACAATAATACAATAATCCTAGTCTTGTGTGAAATCCCTGGTTTCCTCCCAGATCAAAGCACACCGGATACTGTCTAAGGTCTGAGCGCTAACACATAAGCATTCGCAACAGCAGACAGAGTGAATACCGAAGGCTTTTGAAGCAGAGGAGACCCCACGGCCACGCCCACTCCAATCAGCCAATCCGGAACGCCGTGAGTCACCTCTGACATCAGCCGACCGGTCGGTCAGCTGACGCGCCTCCTCCCAGCATAAAGGTCCTGTCTACGCGCGCGCCCGCGTGATACAGCAACCTCCTGGGCAAATGACAATCCCGTTCTTGGCGTACTAGACGCCAGAGGAACGGGCGAACTCCCCGAGCAGGAAAGCGCCTCGGAGACACCCTGCGTGCCCGCAGCCGCCGCTTCAGCGAATGTTACACATACCAGCAAAATACTTTACATCAAGGAAGATCAATATTATCAAATTACATTGTTGTTATGGAAAAACATTCACTCTTCATTGCTTTGAATAATATACAAGAACAACAAGTCTGAAGAAAGCTCACATTTTATTTACCTCTACGTTAGCCAATGAATGCTATCAACCGGATTCAAAACTTCTTACTTTGAATAATAGACAACACTAGTATTTCCGCTTACCTCTGAAGAGGAAGTAAAGTAGAAGCCCCCATATGATGATGACCTTCTGTTCAGAGACATGCACTCTGCCAACCGCCAATGTAGTTCCCCCTGCAGCTTCTAACAAGTATCCTACTGTTTATCCTACCCTTTCCAAAACAGGCCTTCTGCTTAAAGAGGCAATTAAGCCTTGAAAAAAAGACAGTTTTACTCACCTGAGGCATCTACCAGCCCCCTGCAGCCATCCCGTGCTCTCGCAGTCACTCATGGATACTCCTGTCCCCCGCCGCCAGCTACTTTCATTTCGCCAACATGCCCGACAATGCATCTCCTTCTTTGTGTTCCCGTCCACAATAGCGCCTGCGCAGGAGGATCCGCGAGTGACTGTGAGGGCACGGGATGGCTGCAGGGGGCTGGTAGAAGCCCCAGGTGAGTAAAACTGATTTTTTTCCCAGACTTTAATCCCTTTAACTTCCCCTTTCCATGGGCAGGCTTCTTGTTTATCCATTCCTTTCCACAAGAGGCTTCCTGCTTATCCATCCTTGTCCACAAGAGGTCTCCTGCTTAGCCACTCTTTTCCATAAGAGGCCTCCTGTTAATCCACCCCTTTCCACATGAGGCCTCCTGCTTATTCACAACAGGTCTCCGGCTCTTCCTCCACTTTCCACAAAAGGCCTCTTGCTTATCTCCTGCTTAGGCGGGGGAGAGGGGAGGTTAGTGTTAGGTAGGGTAGAGGGAACGTTCGTGTTAGGTAGGGTAGAGGGGAAGTTAGTGTTAGGCAGAGGAGAGGCAAGATTAGTGTTAGGTAGGGGAGAGGGGAGGTTAGTGTTAGGTAGGGTATAGAAGAGGCTAGTGTTAGGCAGAGGAGAGGTGAGGTTAGTGTTAGGTAGGGGAGGGGGGGGTTGGTGTTGGGTAGAGTAGAAGGAAGGTTAGTGTTAGGCAGAGGAGACGGCAGGTTAGTTCATGCATAAGTACCATCTTTAGAAACAAGCATAATTATCTTTTACCATTCATCGGTCGGTTTACACAATCTCGCTTTCAGTGTGTACGTAGCTTTAGTATTGACTCACGTTACTAGCCTATCAGCTCACTGTTAGGATTTTGTAAATGAAAACTTGTTGGATTATAAATTGAATTGTTTTTGATGAACAGAAAAGATGTTGCTGCACATCATCCGGTTTAATCACGATTTTGTCCAAAGATAGCCTCGCTCAGAGCATTGAGTAGGGCAGTTTTAATTATTGCTCTGTCATTTAATTACCTAGCTCAAGAGTCCCATGAGTATCTAAATCTGAATTCTTTCTTTTTATTGGGTCTTTAATTATTCAGGAGGTAAAACATAAATTTGGCAGCCCTCAAAAATGAATAGACAAATGTTTTATAGACAAATTTACAATTCAAATAAATTGATCAAATAGAATGTTATCGCTGTGGGCATTGGCGTGGCTCTATGATGTCATGGGCCTGCCTCCCACTAATAGGTGTGCAAGTTTAGAATTTCAAACTCTAACCGACAAAGCTTTCCACAATCTCTCTACCCTGTACTCCTCGCTCACTAGTTTCCAGATACCATCCCAGCCGCAATCTCCACTCTGCACACTACCTCCTTCTGTCATCCTCTAGAGCCACCTCCTCCCATTAACGTATACAAGGTTTCTTTTGAGCCTCACCCCTCCTCTGTAATCCCCTTCCAAAACTCATCCATCACTCTCCAACCTTTGAAATCTTTAAGCACTCCCTCAAAACTCACTTTTTCCAACAAGTATACTCTGTAAATTAGACCATTCCCCTTCAACCCCTGGCCAAGTTGTGCTCCTCACTAAGTAAATTCTAAAAAAACACACTGCCACTAGGTATGCGTATTGTATGCTACCCTGCCACTGGTTTCCCATCTATTCTTTTAGATTGTAAGCTTGCAATGGCAGGCTTTTATATCTTGAAATTTGCTACACACAATCGTTATGTACCAACATCTATATTTCATGTACGCCATTGCCTGTATTATTATTATCATTATTATTATATACCTGGATTTTTATCAATTAGCTGTTTACTTAGCTGCATAGCCAAAATATGGCACATTATTTCGGTCTAGTAGTTGCCTTTCTGGTGTCAATTGAAAAAGGCCACCACTAGGCCGTATAATTGCTAAACATCCAGGTAGAGATCCGGTCACTTTTTAAATTGTATTGTATCTCTACACCATGTTGAATTTAGGTGTGGACTGGTAGACTCCCTGCATAAATGAAAGTAGCAAACACAATTGCTAACTTCCAGTCAGAGCAATATCCTGCCTCTATCTGGCCAGCAGACGCTAGTCAGCCAATCAGGTGCACTGTCATACACCCTTTGCCTGCTGTACCATACCTAGCAGGAATTACATAGATTAGCATTCAGGTGGGAGGCTTCGGTTGGACGCAATCGTGAATTGCGTCGTTTACAGGGACGCCCCGTGTAGGCACATCTCCCACACGGTCCCCTCCCTAACCAAATGAATAAATAGAAAGTAGTACTGTAGGGAGAAAAAGAGTTGAACTTACCTGGGGCTTCTAATGGTCCCCCACAGACATCCTGTGCCCGCGCAGCCACTCACTGATGCTCCGGTCTCTGCCTCTGGTTCACTTCTGGAACTTCCGACTTTAAAGTCGGAAAACCACTGCACCTGTGTGGCCGTGTCCTCGCTCACACTGACAGCATCGGCAGTGTACTGTGCAATACAATACAATATAAACCTACTGGGCCAACGCAATTCACTCCTGGTGACATCAGCGGGAGTGAGGGCGGTGGGGGAACCAGCGGCGGGGCCAGATCATACGTGACTGGCTGCGCAGGCACAGGAAGTCTGCGGGGGACCATTAGAAGCCCCGGGGAAGTTCCCCCTATCCCCCTACAGTACTCCTTTTAATAGCAGTGTGACCATTTGGACACCTCTTTGCTTTTATTATTGTGCACCATATGTTTATTTCTGTCTTTGTACAGCACCATGGAATAAGTTGGCACTGTATAAATCAATAATAATAATCTGTCACTGGCGAGCTTTTCCAAAAGACAAACAGCCACAGGCCTCAGTGTGAGTTTTACTTTTGGCTCCCTCAGCACTGTGCATATATAATAATCATATAAAACAGAGCACAAAAATCTGTCATCCAAAGACATGGAGTAAAAGTGGAGAATAGATTTACTAATTACTGCCACTATCCAAGCAGGTATAGAGATGATAATTACCACTATAACACAAACAAAAACCTCATGCAGCAGAGGGCACTAGGTGGGTTTTTCTGGTCTGGGGTAGTGTTGGGCGAACAGTGTTCGCCACTGTTTGGGTTCTGCAGAACATCACCCTGTTCGGGTGATGTTCGGGTTCGGCCGAACACCTGATGGTGTTCGGCCAAACTGTTCGGCCATATGGCCGAACTAAGAGCGCATGGCCGAACGTTACTCGAACGTTCGGCTAGCGCTGTGATTGGCCGAACGGGTCACGTGTAGTGTTGGGCGAACATCTAGATGTTCGGGTTCGGGCCGAACATGGCCGAACTCCGAACATAATGGAAGTCAATGGGGACCCGAACTTTCGTGCTTTGTAAAGCCTCCTTACATGCTACATACCCCAAATTTACAGGGTATGTGCACCTTGGGAGTGGGTACAAGAGGAAAAAATTTTTTTAGCAAAAAGAGCTTATAGTTTTTGAGAAAATCGATTTTAAAGTTTCAAAGGGAAAACTGTCTTTTAAATGCGGGAAATGTCTGTTTTCTTTGCACAGGTAACATGCTTTTTGTCGGCATGCAGTCATAAATGTAATACATATAAGAGGTTCCAGGAAAAGGGACCGGTAACGCTAACCCAGCAGCAGCACACGTGATGGAACAAGAGGAGGGTGGCGCAGGAGGAGAAGGCCACGCTTTGAGACACAACAACCCAGGCCTTGCATGAGGACAAGAAGCGTGCGGATAGCAATTTGCATTTTGTCGCCATGCAGTCATAAATGTAATACAGATGAGAGGTTCAATAAACAGGGACCGGAAACGCTAACCCATCACAGATGTTCATTGTTCATGTTACTTGGTTGGGGTCCGGGAGTGTTGCGTAGTCGTTTCCAATCCAGGATTGATTCATTTTAATTTGAGTCAGACGGTCTGCATTTTCTGTGGAGAGGCGGATACGCCGCCGATCTGTGACGATGCCTCCGGCAGCACTGAAACAGCGTTCCGACATAACGCTGGCTGCCGGGCAAGCCAGCACCTCTATTGCGTACATTGCCAGTTTGTGCCAGGTGTCTAGCTTCGATACCCAATAGTTGAAGGGTGCAGATGGATTGTTCAACACAGCTACGCCATCTGACATGTAGTCCTTGACCATCTTCTCCAGGCGATCGGTGTTGGAGGTGGATCTGCACGCTTGCTGTTCTGTGTACTGCTGCATGGGTGTCAGAAAATTTTTCCACTCCAAGGACACTGCCGATACCATTCCCTTTTGGGCACTAGCTGCGGCTTGTGTTGTTTGCTGCCCTCCTGGTCGTCCTGGGTTTGCGGAAGTCAGTCTGTCGGCGTACAACTGGCTAGAGGAGGGGGAGGATGTCAATCTCCTCTCTAAAGTCTCCACAAGGGCCTGCTGGTATTCTTCCATTTTGACCTGTCTGGCTCTTTCTTCAAGCAGTTTTGGAACATTGTGTTTGTACCGTGGATCCAGAAGGGTATAAACCCAGTAATTGGTGTTGTCCAGAATGCGCACAATGCGTGGGCCGCGTTCAATGCAGTCCTAGGCCGAAGAGGTCATAGCCTAGGGTCACAAAACCTGTTTATTGGGCAATTTCAATGGTGGCGAGTCTGACGTACATAAATCGCAGCAATGGCCGTTAGCAACGTCTGAATCTCACGAAATGTCTCATGCAGGTAGAAGACATATTGTTAGACTTGGGCTCCAAAGATGGGTTCCCTACATCTCTGCAAACCAGAGTTACAGGGCTCCAAATTTGGTAAAATCCCCCATAGGCTTTCATTGGGCCTCCTATTTACAGTTCCAAAATCTCACATCTTTTCAAAGGGCAATTACTCAGCAGTGGCAAATTTTCTAGCATTGTAGGGACCCTTAGGGGGAACATGACTGGTGAGTTTCGGGCCCCTAGGCCGAAGAGGTCATAGCCTAGGGTCACAAAAACATGTTTATTGGGGCTATTTCAATGGTAGTGATGGTGACGTACATAAATCGCAGCAATGGCCGTTAGCAAAGTCTGAATCTCACGAAATGTCTCATGCAGGTAGAAGACATATTGTTAGACTTGGATTCCAAAGATGGGGTCCCTACATCTCTGCAAACCAGAGTTACAGGGGTCCAAAATTGGTAAAATCCCCCATAGGATTTCATTGGCTCCCTATTTCACTTTCCAAAATCTCACATCTTTTCAAAGGGCAATGGCTCAGCAGTACCAAATTTTCTAGCATTGTAGGGACCCTTAGGGGGAACATGACTGGTGAGTTTCGGGCCCCTAGGCCGAAGAGGTCATAGCCTAGGGTCACAAAAACCTGTTTATTGGGGCTATTTCAATGGTAGTGATGGTGACGTACATAAATCGCAGCAATGGCCGTTAGCAAAGTCTGAATCTCACGAAATGTCTCATGCAGGTAGAAGACATATTGTTAGACTTGGATTCCAAAGATGGGGTCCCTACATCTCTGCAACCCAGAGTTACAGGGGTCCAAAATTGGTAAAATCCCCCATAGGATTTCATTGGCTCCCTATTTCACTTTCCAAAATCTCACATCTTTTCAAAGGGCAATGGCTCAGCAGTACCAAATTTTCTAGCATTGTAGGGACCCTTAGGGGGAACATGACTGGTGAGTTTCGGGCCCCTAGGTCGAAGAGGTCATAGCCTAGGGTCACAAAAACCTGTTTATTGGGGCTATTTCAATGGTAGTGATGGTGACGTACATAAATCGCAGCAATGGCCGTTAGCAAAGTCTGAATCTCACGAAATGTCTCATGCAGGTAGAAGACATATTGTTAGACTTGGATTCCAAAGATGGGGTCCCTACATCTCTGCAAACTAGAGTTACAGGGGTCCAAAATTGGTAAAATCCCCCATAGGATTTCATTGGCTCCCTATTTCACTTTCCAAAATCTCACATCTTTTCAAAGGGCAATGGCTCAGCAGTACCAAATTTTCTAGCATTGTAGGGACCCTTAGGGGGATCATGACTGGTGAGTTTTGCCACTGCTGAGCCATTGCCCTTTGAAATGGTGTGAGATTTTGGAACGGTAAATAGGAGGCCCAATGAAAGCCTATGGGGGATTTTACCAATTTTGGACCCCTGTAACTCTGGTTTGCAGAGATGTAGGGACCCCATCTTTGGAATCCAAGTCTAACAATATGTCTTCTACCTGCATGAGACATTTCGTGAGATTCAGACTTTGCTAACGGCCATTGCTGCGATTTATGTACGTCACCATCACTACCATTGAAATAGCCCCAATAAACAGGTTTTTGTGACCCTAGGCTATGACCTCTTCGGCCTAGGGGCCCGAAACTCACCAGTCATGTTCCCCCTAAGGGTCCCTACAATGCTAGAAAATTTGGTACTGCTGAGCCATTGCCCTTTGAAAAGGTGTGAGATTTTGGAAAGTGAAATAGGGAGCCAATAAAATCCTATGGGGGATTTTACCAATTTTGGACCCCTGTAACTCTGGTTTGCAGAGATGTAGGGACCCCATCTTTGGAATCCAAGTCTAACAATATGTCTTCTACCTGCATGAGACATTTCGTGAGATTCAGACTTTGCTAACGGCCATTGCTGCGATTTATGTACGTCACCATCACTACCATTGAAATAGCCCCAATAAACAGGTTTTTGTGACCCTAGGCTATGACCTCTTCGGCCTAGGGGCCCGAAACTCACCAGTCATGTTCCCCCTAAGGGTCCCTACAATGCTAGAAAATTTGGTACTGCTGAGCCATTGCCCTTTGAAAAGATGTGAGATTTTGGAAAGTGAAATAGGGAGCCAATGAAATCCTATGGGGGATTTTACCAATTTTGGACCCCTGTAACTCTGGTTTGCAGAGATGTAGGGACCCCATCTTTGGAATCCAAGTCTAACAATATGTCTTCTACCTGCATGAGACATTTCGTGAGATTCAGACTTTGCTAACGGCCATTGCTGCGATTTATGTACGTCACCATCACTACCATTGAAATAGCCCCAATAAACAGGTTTTTGTGACCCTAGGCTATGACCTCTTTGGCCTAGGGGCCCGAAACTCACCAGTCATGTTCCCCCTAAGGGTCCCTACAATGCTAGAAAATTTGCCACTGCTGAGTAATTGCCCTTTGAAAAGATGTGAGATTTTGGAACTGTAAATAGGAGGCCCAATGAAAGCCTATGGGGGATTTTACCAAATTTGGAGCCCTGTAACTCTGGTTTGCAGAGATGTAGGGAACCCATCTTTGGAGCCCAAGTCTAACAATATGTCTTCTACCTGCATGAGACATTTCGTGAGATTCAGACGTTGCTAACGGCCATTGCTGCGATTTATGTACGTCAGACTCGCCACCATTGAAATTGCCCAATAAACAGGTTTTGTGACCCTAGGCTATGACCTCTTCGGCCTAGGACTGCATTGAACGCGACCCACGCATTGTGCGCATTCTGGACAACACCAATTACTGGGTTTATACCCTTCTGGATCCACGGTACAAACACAATGTTCCAAAACTGCTTGAAGAAAGAGCCAGACAGGTCAAAATGGAAGAATACCAGCAGGCCCTTGTGGAGACTTTAGAGAGGAGATTGACATCCTCCCCCTCCTCTAGCCAGTTGTACGCCGACAGACTGACTTCCGCAAACCCAGGACGACCAGGAGGGCAGCAAACAACACAAGCCGCAGCTAGTGCCCAAAAGGGAATGGTATCGGCAGTGTCCTTGGAGTGGGAAAATTTTCTGACACCCATGCAGCAGCACACAGAACAGCAAGCGTGCAGATCCACCTCCAACACCGATCGCCTGGAGAAGATGGTCAAGGACTACATGTCAGATGGCGTAGCTGTGTTGAACAATCCATCTGCACCCTTCAACTATTGGGTATCAAAGCTAGACACCTGGCACAAACTGGCAATGTACGCAATAGAGGTGCTGGCTTGCCCGGCAGCCAGCGTTATGTCGGAACGCTCTTTCAGTGCTGCCGGAGGCATCGTCACAGATCGGCGGCGTATCCGCCTCTCCACAGAAAATGCAGACCGTCTGACTCAAATTAAAATGAATCAATCCTGGATTGGAAACGACTACGCAACACTCCCGGACCCCAACCAAGTAACATGAACAATGAACATCTGTGATGGGTTAGCGTTTCCGGTCCCTGTTTATTGAACCTCTCATCTGTATTACATTTATGACTGCATGGCGACAAAATGCAAATTGCTATCCGCACGCTTCTTGTCCTCATGCAAGGCCTGGGTTGTTGTGTCTCAAAGCGTGGCCTTCTCCTCCTGCGCCACCCTCCTCTTGTTCCATCGCGTGTGCTGCTGCTGGGTTAGGGTTACCGGTCCCTTTTCCTGGAACCTCTTATATGTATTACATTTATGACTGCATGCCGACAAAAAGCATGTTACCTGTGCAAAGAAAACAGACATTTCCCGCATTTAAAAGACAGTTTTCCCTTTGAAACTTTAAAATCGATTTTCTCAAAAACTATAAGCTCTTTTTGCTAATTTTTTTTTCCTTTTGTACCCACTCCCAAGGTGCACATACCCTGTAAATTTGGGGTATGTAGCATGTAAGGAGGCTTTACAAAGCACAAAAGTTCGGGTCCACATTGACTTCCATTATGTTCGGAGTTCGGGTCGAACACCCGAACATCGCGGCCATGTTCGGCCTGTTCGGCCCGAACCCGAACATCTAGATGTTCGCCCAACACTAGTCTGGGGGCCAGTGCAGTTACAACCTATCCCCTATTGCAACAGCATTGGCCAGTTCAGATCCAAGTTGATGTCCTGAGAAGACCTGCAATGTCCTAGATGATAAAATGAATGAGCATTTTGTAAGAGGTATTCAGAAACCTGATAAAGTGAGTTTAACCTGAGAAATACACTGTAAATAAAGTCTGATCTAGGTTACAGTTTGAAGACCCTTTGAACCGATATACTTGATGCTGAAGGTTTGTGATAAATGGAGACTTATAAAATACTGTTCTTACAACTGCCATATTCCTGGACCAGAGGTGATTACAAATGGAAGTAGAGTTTACTTTTAAAATAAATACAGACGTGTAAATGTTAGTACCCAGTAAATCCCTTTGGTTCTCGAGAATCAGGATGAATACAACCTCCTTTTATTCTGCGAGTTGCAGAGATGGAATGGGAGACAGTTGCAATGCTGCACTGTTCAGGGCTGTTCTCTCCATCCCTTCCCGTTTATATATAGGCAGGGATTATGGGAGAATAGTAACAACATCCACAGGTGTGGTCACATGCAGTTTGTTCTGAGATAAAAACAGGGAACACCAAGAGCCCCAATAGTGTAATACCTACTGGATAAGGTGGCATTAAATTCGTATTGCTAGATACTCACAAGTCAGGGTCACCAGCAGGCAACCACTATAAAGGCAGGTGGGGAGATTATCCTGACCCCACTCAGGATTAAGAAGTCGCTCTCTGTAGACAGGAAAAAAGGGTAGCAACCCTCCACCAAGGGTGGACTCGAAATTGTATAGAAGGAACAGAGGCTCCAAAAGTATAAAATTAGATTAAATGAGCTTAAAAACCAACTTAATTGGCAAAAATGAGGGAGGAAGTGGTGGTCTTACCTCCCTCAAGCAGACACGACAACGGCTGCGATTCAGACAGTCAAACACATTTATTAGAAACTCCAAAAACATTGCAACGCGTTTCGCAGGTTCATCCCTGCTTCATCAGGCAATACAGGGAGGAGTATCAAGCGATCTGCACAAGGATTCAAGTTAAGATCGCTTGATACTCCTCCCTGCATTGCCTGATGAGGCGGGATTGAGCCTGCGAAACGCGTTGCAATTGTTTTGGAGTTTCTAATAAATGTGTTTGACTGTCTTAATCGCAGTTGTTGTCGTGTCTGCTTGATGGAGGTAAGACCACCACTTCCTCCTTCATTTTTTGCCAATTAAGTTGTTTTTTAAGCTCATTTAATCTTATTTTATACTTTTGGCGCCTCTGTTCCTTCTATACAGTTTTTTCTGAGAGGTTATCTTCAGAGATCTTTCTTTCAGTTAGATCACACAGCCCTTTCAGATTGTATAATTAAGGGTTTTTTTAAACCACTGCCCATTGAGTCTTTCTTCCTCATTACAAATCAATTAATTTATGCAGTGCATAGATGTAAGTGATCCTCTGCAGTGCCAGGACTTGGTGGTCACTGATCTTTTTTTCAACAGCCTGCATGGAAGAAGTGGCTGCACATGTTTCTTCCATTATGTTTGCTCCTGGTTATGTGACGGTACCATTCACTAGTATGGTTCATTACATCTGACTCTGTGCCTCTGCTGGCGTCAAATTAGTACCTGGCATGCAAAGAGCTTAAAGAGACTCCGTAACAAAAATTGCATCCTGTTTTTTTATCATCCTACAAGTTCCAAAAGCTATTCTAATGTGTTCTGGCTTACTGCAGCACGTTCTACTATCACAGTCTCTGTAATAAATCAATGTATCTTTCCCCTGTCAGACTTGTCGGCCTGTGTCTGGAAGGCTGCCAAGTTCTTCAGTGTTGTGGTTCTGCTATGAACTCCCCCTTCCAGGCCCCTCTATGCACACTGCCTGTGTATTATTTAGATTAGAGCAGCTTCTCTCTTCTCTCTTATCTTTTACAAGCTGGATAAATCGTCCTCTGAGCTGGCTGGGCTTTCACATACTGAAGAATTACAGACAAGGGCAAAGCTGTTTGCAGGAGAAAAAAGAGCAGCCTGAAACTTCAGTGCATGAGAACTGCAGGGGGAAAGAAACACACAAATGATCTCTTGAGATTCAAAAGGAAGGCTGTATACAGCCTGCTTGTGTATGGATGTATTTTCTATGTGTGGACATACTGTACATCAACCTACTTCCTGTTTTGGTGGCCATTTTGTTTGTTTATAAACAAACTTTTAAAAACTGTTTTAACCACTTTTAATGCGGCGAGGAGCGGTGAAATTGTAACAGAGGGTAATAGGAGATGTCCCCTAACGCACTGGTATGTTTACTTTTGTGCGATTTTAACAATACAGATTCTCTTTAAAGTGTACCTGAGACGACATGTGACATGATGATGAGTTAAACATGCATATGTACAGTGTAAAACATATTAATAACCAGGCTATTTTACCTGTTTTATTTTGCTGCCTGAAAGAGTTATTTTTTAGGCATGGAAGTGACAACTTCTGTCTTGTCAGTACCTTGTCGGGAATATAGTAGACATCACTGATAAGCAGCTATAAAAGTTTTCCTGGCAGAATACAACTTTCAAGAGCAGGGGGAGATAGAAAAACATCAATAGTTTATGTATTTTCATTTAGGGACACTTAATAGGCTGCCACTGAGCAGAGACAAAAAAAATGCAATCTACTTTGTAAATGTTTAAATATGAAATAAAACCATGGGGTATCTAAAAAAAAGGTCATTTTTAGGAGTAGAGGGATAAATACAATTGTTTATGTCATCATTTTATTTTCACCTTGGGTTCACTCTAAGGTGCATACACACTACTCTGACAGACACAGCAAACCTACTTGCCACAGCTCACATTGATGTGCCATCCTGCATGAGCTGCACTACCTGAGCCACTTGTGTGGGTTGTAGACTTTGTCTCATGCTACCACTAGAGTAAAAGCACCACCAGCATTCAAAAGTGACCAAAACAAAACATCAGCCAGAAGAAATAACTCCTTTATTGGGGATGTCTTGCTAATTGCTTATAATTTCCACCTGTTTTCTATTCCATTTGCACAACAGCATGTAAAATTGATTGTAAATCAGTGTTGCTACCTAAGTGGACAGTTTGATTTCACAGAAGTGTGATTGACTTGTACTTACATTGTGTTGTTTAAGTGTTCCCTTTGTATTGGTCAGGGATGGAACCTCATACTTGCTGGTTCCTCTTCCTCCCTCCTGGCCAACCAATTTGCATGGTTGTTTATGGATTTAAAGTAAAATTACATGAAAAAGCATAATTGACAGCTATTTGCTGCCACCTGTGGCACAAAGCTCTGTAGTGATCATTGGGAATCGCTTTGTAGATTTCTGAAGAGTCATCACGGGTTCTTGTTTAAAAGTAATTTATTTAATCTAGGGTTCTACCCGCATCCTCCCCCAGAAGGGGAGAGGAAGTAAGTGGAGAATTTGAGTCCAGTCTGCTCACAAAATTCTGCAAGGAGTCGAGGGTGCGGAGCACTTAGACTGGAGAGTGGAGACGAGGTATGATACAGGGAAAGAGGCCCATAGTGTGCCTCCTTTTTGCCATACATTCCCTCAAGGCCCGAGGCAATTGCCTCGGTGGCTGTAATGATTGGTGTCAGCAAGAACAGATTTTCTGATTATTGGTGATCTGCAGTATCACCAATAATACAGATACTATATCTGATTATATGGTGATCTGCAGAATCACCAATAATGCGAGTATAGCGAGACTTAGGACAACCAGATGTAAAGGTAGGTGTTTGGTGCAACAGTAATACAGATAGAGATACCAACTCCCCCAGAGAAGCTGGTAGAGGGAGATATCTCCATAGAACACAGGGCTCAGCACTCCAGCAAGCTGGAGATGCAGATGAACTAGTAATCAGTTCACCCGAGGAGCGGGTGGTGCACAGTAAAACAATGTATACTGATCACCCGTGGAGCGGGTGATTCAGACTGTACTGCAGCAGGTGATCACCTGAGGGGCAGGAGATCAAAACCGTACTGCAACTCCTAATCACCTGAGGAGCAGGTGATGAGGACAGTACCGTAGTTACTAGTCACCTGAGGAGCAGGTGATTAAGACTGTACTGCAGCTACTGGTCATCTGAGGAGAAGGTGATTAAGACTGTACTGCAGCTACTGGTCACCTGAGGAGCAGGTGATTAAGCTGTACAGAGAATCCCTCACCAGGGACTAGGCTCACTGGTGAGGGCAGGAGAGTCAGACAAGCAGATTCGGCAACAAACGGACAGATACGGTACAAAAGACAGAAGGCTTAAATCAGAGTAGTGTTCAGGCTGACTAGGCAACAGGATCAGATAGGCAGAAGCGCAGAATCAGTAAGCAGAAGAGTAGTCAAGGCTAGCAGAAGGTCATAACAAATAATACAATTCAATTAGTACTTTAGCTATCAACAGAATCTGACTCCCCTTCTATTCGCATAAAGGTCCTGATGCCTGGCGCGCGTGCGCACGTAGCCCTTAGTCTATGTGCAACTGACAGACCAGGCAAAACTCCACCATGTAACTGCACGGCGAAGGCCGCCGGCTGAGACGCGGAGACAGCCGCCATGCCACTCACCGCTGCGGGGGCATCTCCGCTATCTATTACATATTACTATTGCCAATATCGTAGTTCCTCTCGGCTGGAGAGAACCTACGAGAAAAGAAGGCACAGGGATCTACATTCCTGTGCCTTCTTTTCTTGTAGGTTCTCTAGTTTGCCTTGAAGGCCAGAGCATTAAAACAGTACAGCCCCAACCCCAATCTCCGATGAATCCACCTCAACAATGAAGGGGAACATCCACGTGTCTCAAAATGGGAGCAGAACAAAATAACTTTTTCAACGTAGCGAAGGCAGACTGTGCCTCTACTGTCCAATGGTAAGTGTCAGCCCCCTTCTTGGTAAGGTTGGTGAGGGGTGACACTACAGAAGTAAACCCTTTGATGAACTTCCTGTAGTAATTGGCGAAGCCAAGAAATCTTTGGAGTGCCTTCAATCATACAGGTTGAGGCCACTCCAATACAGCAGCGACTTTTTCAGGATCCATGGAGAGACCTGAAGTGGAAATAATATATCCCAAAAAAGGGACCTTAATGACTTCAAAGAGGCATTTCTCTAACTTCGCATACGAGTTCTGCCTCAATTTTCCTAAAACAAACTTCACATGTTTCCGATGTTTGTTAGATTGGGTGAGAAAATCAGTATATCGTCCAGATACACTAGCACAAATTTTCCCAGAATGTCCCTAAAGACTTCATTGATCAACTCCTAGAAGACGGCAGAAGCATTACACAACCCGAAGGGCATGACCAGATACTCGTAGTGCCCATCGGGCGTGTTGAATGCCGTCTTCCATTTATTACCGTCCCTAATGCGTACCAGATTGTATGCTCCTCGTAGGTCTAGCTTAGAGAAGATACTGGCATAAGTCACCTGAGCAAACAAATCGTCAATCAAAGGCAGTGGATAGCGATTTTTCACTGTGATCTTATTTAAACCCCGATAGTCAATACAAGGTCGAAGCCCACCGTCCCTTTTCTGTACAAAAAAGAACCCAGCCCCTGCAGGTGACCGGGAGGGACGGATAAAGCCCTTGGCCAAATTTAATGTATTCTTGCATAGCCAGCTTCTCTGGGCCCGACAGATTATAGAGATGGCCTCTAGGGGGCATACAACCTGATCTTAACTCTATGGGACAGTCGAAGCTCCGGTGTGGCGGGAGTTTCTCTGCTGATTTTGGACAAAACACATCAGAAAATTCTGCGTACTGCACTGGCACCCCTTTCACCTGAACCTTGGTGGCGCAAAAAGCAACTTTCTCCAAACAATGATGATGACAATGGGCTGCCAGCTTTGTAGCTGACCTGAAGCCCAGGGGAGTGTAGTTGCAACCAAGGCATACCGAGGATTATGGTGGAGGTTGCCATTTGCAGGACAAAGAACTGTAGTTTCTCCTTATGTAGAACCCCTATATTACACAACAAAAAGGGGGTCTGGGAGAGAGGCTGTCTACACTGTAATGGAGAGTCGTCTACTACTGTGATCAAAATCTGACGGTCTAAAGGAAGTAAGGGAATCCCCAATTTTTTGACAAAGTCATAATCTATAAAATTAGCTGCAGAGCCTGAGTCCACGAATGCTTCTGTGGCCGTGACCCGACCCTCCCAGGTAATGGAGCAAGGGAGGAGTAAGCGGTTATTATCTAGAGGTAAACACGGCTCGCCTAGGGTATTACCTCTCACCACACCTAGGCGGCAGCGTTTCCCGACTTTTTAGGGCAATTCTGGACAATGTGACCCTCCTCAGCACAGTATAGACAGAGTCTTTCTGACCTTCTGCGATTCTTCTCCACTTGTGTTAACCTAGACTGACCGAACTGCATCGGTTCGTCCTGAGGTGACGAGGGTGGAGAAGAGGCGTAGGAAACAGATCTTACAGCATTTCTGCCACGGGTTTGTTTTTGATAGCGAAGGCGGCGATCAACCCGCACCGCCAATGAAATTGCTTCATCTAGAGATTTAGGCTCAGGATGACCTAACATCAAATCAGAAACTGCATCGGATAGTCCTGACAGGAAACAGTCTAATAAAGCATACGTTCCCCATCTAGCTGATACAGCCCACCTCCTAAATTCTGCGGCATAAACCTCCACTGGATTACGACCTTGCCTGAGAGTCTTTAGTTTCCTCTCAGCCGTGATAGCAATATCCGGATCATCGTATATAACGGCCATGGCCTTAAAAAAACTCCTGAACTGAGGATACTGCCTCATGCCCTGTGTGAAGACTATATGCCCATGTTTGTGAATCTCCTGACAAAAGGGTCTTTATAAAGGTTACCCTCTGGTTCTCAGATCCTGACAGATTGGGTCTCAACTCAAAATAGGATAGCACACGGTTTCTGAAATTCTGAAAGTCAGATCTATGCCCAGAAAACGTTTTGGGTACGGACATACGAAGGTTCGTGACTGAAGGAGATCGCACTGTATCAATAGTCGTTTGACGTACCTGTACTGTCCCAGACAGTTGAGTATTGATCACCCCGGTAAGATTGTTTACCGTGGTGGTCAGGACTTCAACCTGACTACACAGTACGTCCATAATGTTTGGTCTGCTGTTCTGTAACGATTAGTGTCAGCAAGAACAGATTTTCTGATTATTGGTGATCTGCAGTATCACCAATAATACAGATACTATACCTGATTATATGGTGAACTGCAGAATCACCAATAATGCGAGTATAGCGAGACACAGGACAACCAGATGTAAAGATAGGTGTTTGGTGCAACAGTAATACAGATAGAGATACCAACTCCCCCAGAGAAGCTGGTAGAGGGAGATATCTCTATAGAAGACAGGGATCAGCTCTCCAGCAACCTGGAGATGCAGATGAACTAGTAATCAGTTCACCCGAGGAGCGGGTGGTGCACAGTAAAACAACGTATACTGATCACCTGTGGATCGGGTGATTCAGACTGTACTGCAGCAGGTGATCACCTGAGGGGAAGGAGATCAAAACTGTACTGCAACTCCTAATCACCTGAGGAGCAGGTGATGAGGACAGTACCGTAGTTACTAGTCACCTGAGGAGCAGGTGATTAAGACTGTACTGCAGCTACTGGTCACCTGAGGAGCAGGTGATTAAGACTGTACTGCAGCTACTGGTCACCTGTGTGGATCCCCAGCTCCTGCTGGTCCTAGCACACTTTGGGATCTGACTAAGGTCTGAGTGCTAACACGTAGCATTTGCAACAGCAGATGAGGAGCTACTGACAGGCAGGTCCTATATATACTGAGAGCGCCCCACAGCACCGCCCCAGTCACTCAACCAATCAGGAGCACTGCTGGAGTCAGCTGACCGGCCGATCAGCTGACTCCCCTTCTATTCGCATAAAGGTCCTGTCGCCTGGCGCGTAGCCCTCAGTCTATGTGCAACTGAGGGACCAGGCAAAACTCCACCATGTAACTGAGCAGTGAAGGCCACCGGCTGAGACGCGGAGTCAGCCGCCATGCCGCTCACCGCTGCGGCGGCATCTCCGCTATCTATTACAGTTGCCATGTGGGTAATCCGGCCCTGCGGGTGTGGCATCTGCAGTGGGGTGGAATTGAGCTATTCTCTCTATAGGCTCTACAGCTATAAATCCAGCCCTGTATACAGGTCTATCCCGATGTCTTCAGGCGGGTTTAGGGTAGCCACTAGCCAGATGTGGAAAACCTTGCCAAACCACTATAGTGGTCTTGTGCTGCAGATTCCTCCTGCTGGATCAACTCCCTCTTCCGTCCATGACTTCCATAGAGCCTAAAAGGCTGTTCAGCAGAGCTAAGAATTATGTTTATGTTTTAGGCAATAAAAGTATAAGGTTTGTACCAGACTTCAGTAAATCAGACATTTTGCTTTGCCACATTGAACGTAATGTAAACTGTGCTCCAGAACATAAACAGAAGTAGCCTTTCTCATGCCCCCTCTAGTCTCAGCTATCAGTGTACTTGTGCCTATCAGCCATTCATGAGTGAGTGTAGCTGCGGGATCCATCCATCGTTGTCCATATAAAGAGATGCAGTTTGACAGAAGAAGCTGAAAATAATGCTCAGAGAAGCTCCCTATGTGGATGGGAAGGTTGCTTGATTACTTTGTCTGCACAGAAAGTCTCAGGCTGAAATCTGTGCAGGCTGTCTGTAAGCACAGAGAGAAGTGTGCTGAGCTTATATAGAGGGGATGCCAAAGATCTGTGCAGGGGGGATGAAGTTGTCCACTAGGGGAGGATGGAGTTTCTCCTGGCTGATTGGACTGGAATGTTTTCGCTCTCAGGCAAGGGAAAAATGAGAGACAGGAAACACATCAGCTATTCACAAAGTAGGGTAGCCTGTGAATAATGTAACCCTCCCTTTAAATTACCATAATGTCTGCATTGCATAGGCTACTCCAGCAAAGGCAACCAAAAAAATGAAAGAGTCTGTACCGTGTCAACTATTTATAGCATTTAAGCCCGTTTGAACTTCATGACCAATAAATCAAATGTTGAAATGCTTGTTCAAAGAGGAAAACTCCACGCTATACTGAAATATTGCTCCAAAGTCATGAAAAAGAGAAGCCATATAAGAATTCTGCAAACATCCATTTTATTATTCCATATTAAACAGTACATGAATGAAGAACAGATCTCAGAGGTTTGTTGATTTAAATGATATAATCTGAAGACAATTAAGAGAGCCTCATAACTTATCTTGGTGGGTCTGCAGACTCCTGACAAATGCATATCTTCCCTCCCTCCCTAATCTTAAAACTGTAAATCCATTGATTGATTGTTTTGAAAATAAATGGCCGCACTGTTCCCCCTCCTCTTCTTACCTTTCCCGTACTTTTTAAGGTACGTACACACGTCTGATTTTTCCAACTGACTTGTCGTTCAAACCGGTCGTTTGAACGTTAGTTGGACGTGTGTACGTTCTATATTTGGACTGATAGCAGCAGTTTTGACTCATCCGCTTGGCCAATCCGTTGGACTAACTGTCGTTCAAACGAAAGTTAGGTCGGTACATGTATACAAACTACTTTATGTATTAAATGACTGATCAAACAACTTGTTTGATTTGTCTATTAAGGCGCGTACACACGCCGTATTTTTACAAGCGACAGACCCGTCAGACCCTCCCGTGGAGCTGTCGTTCTGCCAACAGTAGCACGTGTGTACAAGCTGTCGGCAGACTGATAAGACTGCTTTTGACTGGCTTTAGTTTACTTCGCACCAGGGGCATAGCAATAGGGGTTGCAGAGGTAGCCACCGCATTGGGGCCCTTGGGCCAGAGGGGCCCCAAAGGGCCCTCCCTAAACTACAGTATTAGCTCTCTATTGGTCCTGTGTTCATAATAATCACTTCTATAGGTACTTTGAATAGTGGTAATTATAAACAAACTGTTCCCCAAATCCTTCTTGCACCTCAAACATTGTAGTTGCCATTGGCAGGTTTTGGTGCGCCATATCTATTGCTATGCATAGAGTGCTTGGGGGGTCCCACTGTAAAACTTGCATCGGGGCCCACTGCTCCTTAGCTACGCCACTGCCTCGCACTCACTAACAATGACAAGGCATGAGTAAAATGTTTCTTTGATCAGCATCAAATAAGTCACATAGATTAATACATATGCAAAAATTGAATGTAAGTTAATTAAACTGGAATTTTAAAAAGGTGATTAATGAAGTTTAATCCCTGACGCATATGGCTGGCTTAAAGGCCATTATAAGGTAGTAGGCACTTCGTACCAGTGTCTATTTTTGGTGTACACTATTGTCTGTATTATTATTATTATTATTACTTTGTACAGCACCCGGGAATATGTTTGCACTTTCTAAATAGATAATAATAGCTTCCCCTCATAGAAACAATTGTCACACAGCTGGCCAGGAAATACTGTCTTGCTGTCCCAAAATGCAGTATTTTCAGAGCAGCACTACTACTCCTCGGACAAACCCCTAGATGTCTACGATTATGCGTTTAATGCATAACATACGTGCTGCCTCAAAACTGCATATCTGTCATGGTTTAAATGATTAGCAAATCCTTGCAATCTGTTTTTTTTACATATTGTACTGACTTTTTTTTAAAGCAGGCTTGTGCTCCATTTTTTTGTAACATACCGTTGCATGTCTTCTCTTCACCAGTATGTATAGTATACACTGTTATAATGTGCTAATACTAATACTAATCTAGCTTCAATGTAAAATATTATTACTACCTTTATTTATATAGTGCCAACATCCTCCGTAGTGATGTGCATAGTAAAAGACAAGTAGTGGAGAGCAAAGACACATGAGACGTTGTACAACTCTGTACAATCAGGGCATCCAGTAATACAAATACTGTACATAAGTAGTTGATGTGTGGTTTGAGACATCACCATTACTGACGCATGCTCATATGATAATTTACTGCAGAATAAGAAACACTAGGAGGAGGTCCCTGACCTTGCGGGCTTACAATCTAGAGGGTAGTTCATTGGAGACATTAGGGAAGGGGACACAGGGGTAAGCAGATGAGGCAGTAGCTTTCATGCTACCTGTAGCAAATCACAGGTGTGTTTTGATAGAGCATTTGAAGATTTCCAGCCTTGGAGCATTATGGACTAGTTGTGGGAGAGTGTTCCCAAGATGAGTTGATGCTCGTGAGAAGTCCTGGATATGGGGAGTGAGAGGAGGTGACTAAGCTAGGTGACTTTCCACCTATTGCCGCAAATTGCGGCTTTTATCATTGGCGTCTATGGCGGCACCCTTCTTTCCACAGAACTTTGGGCGCCCTTTTTACTTGTTTTGCTTGTGGGTACCAATAACATATAATGTGTGAAACAGAACCTAGGCTTGCTGGCCATTGACCAAACTTGACAAACATTTGACTCAGATTGGATCCTAACAAGGGCCTCCACCAAGAAAGATGCCTACAAAGCACTTCCGTCTTAGCAATATACACAAGCAACACTTCATATAGTATTTTCAGACTTGTATGTTTCGATATACTCCACTATCTGCTTGATGCTGAATTTCTCTGTTGAAGCAACAAAGTGTTTTCAGGCCAGGCGGTTTAGTGAAAGTGTGTACACAGTATAGCGCGTGTGGTATAAACAGTGCTGAGAGCAGCATCCACAATGAAAATAAACACAAGTATAGGCTGCAGAGGTCACACACTCTGGGATTGTCCCAAGCTTGTGTCAGACAGCCTGTAGGCCTAGTTTGGCAGATAAAGAGAACCATACATCGCTTACTAACCCTTCGTGGTCTGCTCCCTTTACTATTACAGAGTTAATGAATATGAGAAAACAAGACTTACAAGACCTTCTAATACATAGACTAAACACAGATCAACAACAAGAGTGTATCTATCTATCTATCTATCTATCTATCTATCTATCTATCTATCTATCTATCTATCTATCTATCTAAAACCTTTCTTGAATTCTGGAATAAAATGTCTGTTTGTCTGTTTGTCTGTTTTCTAAATTATAATAATAAATAGCAGTCTTTTTTCAACTGCATGATGATAAATATAAAATATATTACATTGATTGGAGGAACCCCTCCCTTCCTTTCATATTGCCGGGACAGAATCCGGCAAACTGGTGGAGTGGGTGGTGTCCGTCAAAGGAGGAATTGCTAATGGCCGCCACCTGTATAACCCTAGTTATGAAAAGAGAAGGGTGAAAAGCATGCACTGAAATGCTCATAGTCTTAAAGGAGTGTTTATTTATCTTTGTATGTGTCAGAGCGGTGCAACTAAATATTTTGAATTAAAAAAAATGTTTGGTTTGGGTCCGCTTTAATAAATGGGCTAGTTCACAATTGAATGCATTTTCCACAAGTAGCAAAAAAAAAAAAAAAAAAAAGCAGTTCAGCACTGTGTGCATTTTCTGTAGCAATTACATTAGCTTCCACATTTTTCCGCATACAAACACAGACACATGGTGTGCAGAAAAAAACGCACATAGAAAACTGACAGGCAAATGTGAATGCTGCCTTAAAGGGAACCTAAACTGAGAGGGATATGGATTTTTCCTTTTAAACAATACCAGTTGCCTGGCAGCCCTGCTGATCTCTTTAGCTACAGTAGAGGCTAAGGCCCGGTTCACACTTGCGGTGGCCCTCCGGAATCGCCGTGCCGGAGCCGCACCGCTTGCAGAACGGACGGAACGGACGCACGGCATAGCAATGAAAGCCTATGCGTCCGTTCACATGCGTCCGTTCTGCCGAACCGGAGCCGGACCGGATCCGGGCCGGATCCGGACTCCGGCCTCCGTTCCAACATGCGCTATTTTTTCATCCGGCTCCTCCGGCAGCCGTATCCGGGGCGGAGCCGGACTGCACCATCCGGCCAATACACACCAATGGGAACCGGAGAGCGCACAACACACTGGCTGAGAAATCCGGATGTTCTACCCCACTTCCTATGGGGATTGTTGCGGCGATATTGGATGGGGACACATGGGCAAGCATTTTGGAGTGGAGCAGCACAGCTGGATCCGGATCCGGAGATGTTGGCAGCATGTCGGAGGTGGAGGTGAGTGCTAAACAGCAGAGGGCCTGATTCCACAGGTCCCCCTTCTGCTGACCTCCCAGACCCCAACATTTTTTTTGTTTTTAACGTACTTTTGCCAAACGGATCCGGATCGCATCCTGATGGACACCTGATGCAACCTGACTGGATCCGGATCGGATCCGGATCAGAACCGTACGGTTCCGATCCGGATCCGGTCCGGATCCGGTCAGGTCATCCGGTCCGTTTGGCAAACAACCGCTAATGTGAACCGGGCCTCAGTCACAGACCTGAAACAAGCATGCAGCTAATCCAGTCTGACATCAATCAGAGCACCTGATCTGCATGCTTGTTCAGGGGTTGTGGCTGAAAGTATTAGAGACACAGGATCAGCAGGAGAGTCAGGCAACTGGTATTATTTTAAAAGAAAAAATCCATATCCTTCTCAGTTTAGGTTCCCTTTAAGGGTCCATTCACACTTTATCAGCTGCATTGCAGAAAATCTCTGCCTGTCAATTCACTGCCCACACAATTCTATAGGGCTGTTCACATCTCTGCATTGTAATGGATTGCATTATTCCAACTCGCTACATGTGGGCTTTGAATTAAAGTGTATGGTGATGTGGTTTGCTTCCAGCCAAGCCAGACAGAAGAGTCACTATTCAGTCATCTACGCTCTGATGGTCCTCAGCTATTTCTAGTGCCATGCTGATTTTGGGATTCCATTTAACGGCTACCCAATGACCAACTTTGTCTTACGATGTATTTACTTGTGATCTGACCCGACAAAAAGGACGATATTTGCATATCAAATCCAGGATGTACAATTGATTATACATGCTATATTTTTAATACCTGTTGTCACAATGACAGAAATTTCAGCTCTTTGCCTCTGAAGAAGCAGCCGGTTAAACGGCCACAAAATGCGCATCAGGCTAATCTTTGATAGCGACTATGTTGACTCATGGACTTTCATGATATTTGTTATACCTAGTAGCTAATTTTAGTTCAGTTTGTGGTTTCTGTAATTCTGGGCTCCATAACCTGTTAGAAAGGCTATAATAAACTAGCTTCCCAGTGCGCAGCAATGTAGAATGCAGGAGAAACCGATATCAGTCAGCAGACCTCATGGCTAATGTCTCTCTTGGCTAATACACTCCAAGAATAACACGTTTTATTCACAACTTCCTGTGGTTATAGCTGGTAATACATAGTAATACACGTAATAGACTGTTGTTACTAAATAGACATTCCAACAGTAAAGTTCTTCTGTAATTGACTTTCACATGTTTCTGCCTTCCAACTGTCTGTCTGCCTTCCGCCAGTGTGCCTGCCACTTGTCTGCATTCCACATGTCCACCTACCACTTGTCTGCCTTCCACCGGTATGCCATTCCATCTGTCTGTCCGCGTGTTTTCTGCCTTCAAATTGGTTGCCGGCCTCTTGTCTGCCTTCCAAATGTCAGCTGTCTAACTGTCTTTCTGCCTTTTGTGTACCTTCCAACTGTCTGTCTGTCATTTGATTAACTAAACAACTGTTTGTCTGTCATTTGTCTGTCTTACAACTGTTTGTCAGCCACTTGTCTGCCTTCTACCCAGAGCCTGAATTAGCTGCCAGAGAGCTAGAGGATTCTATTGTATGTATGTATGTGAATGTGGACTCCCGTGGCCATTTTGTTGTAGTCAAATAGTTATTGCCAGGAGAGCAGAGCAGTGGAGGGGGAACCAAGTAGACGTAGGGAGGAGAGAAATCGGGAACCCTTCCCTGCAGAATATCACTGCAGGAGTCCCAATGAAAGAGGAGGAGTGGAGGGTAAGGCAGATCACAGGCACATCAGGTGAGTGAAAGTGGAAGGGGAATGGGGAGAGGCAGCATATTAACAGCAGCCACTGCCAGCAGCAGTCTCCACCATAGCAGCAGAGCCCTCACCATACCATCAGCAGCCCCCACCATGCCAACTGAGACCCTACCATACCAGCAGCAGCCCCCACCATGCCAGCACCATGCCAGCAGTACAGCCAACTCTGCCTGTAGGCAGCCCCACTATGCAGAAGACAGCCCTCACTATGCCAGCAACAGCAGAGCCCACTATGCCAGCAAGTAGCAGAACTTAATGTGTCAGCAGCAGCCCTCATTAAGCAAGAAGAGCCTACTTATGCCAGCAGCAGCAGCCACCAATTAGCAGCCACCACTGTGCCAGCAGAAGCCACTGTTTAGCAGCCACCACTGTAGCAGCAGTAGCACTCACAAGCAGCGGCCACTTTGCCAGCAGCAGTAACAGCCAGTCATTAGCAGCCGCCACTTTGCCAGCAGCAGTAACAGCCACTCATTAGCAACTGCCACTATGCCAGCAGCAGTAACAGCCACTCGTTAGCAGCTGCCACTATCCCAGCAGCAGTAACAGCCACTCGTTAGCAGCTGCCACTATGCCAGCAGCAGTAACAGCCACTCATTAGCAGCTGCCACTATGCCAGCAACAGTAACAGCCACTTGTTAGCAGCTGCCACTATGCCAGCAGCAGTAACAGTCACTCGTTAGCAGCCGCCATTTTGCAAGCAACAGTAACAGCCACTCATTAGCAGCCATCGATTTGCCAGCAGCAGTGTGTCATGAAGATTTGGCGTGAAGTGTCATGGGTTGAATAGGTTGGGAACCACTGCAATAGACACCTCAAAATTGGTGGCATCTGACATTACTTTTTATTACTCACAATCTAATAATTCCTACCACAGCTAGTGTTAATGTAATTATTTTTATTTATTTTTTACATATATACTATATTATTTTTATTTGTTTATGTATCAAAGCACATAGTTATTTCAGTGACTATCTTCAGAGGAGCTCACAATTTTTCCTACCACAGTCCTGGTCTATTGTCCTACCATTTTTTGTATAGCACTGACATCTTCTGCAATACTTTACATGGGGATGTCACCGACTGTCCTCAGAGGAGCTTGCAATCTTATCTCTACTATTGTCATTGTCTAATGTCCTACCATATTATTATTATTATGTATTTATATAGCACTGACATCTCTTGCAGCACTTAACAAAGTACATATTCATGGTTCTGACTGACCTCAGAGGAGCTCACAATCTAATTGATGTAAATGTATGGCAACTAGGATATTATTTTATATTAAAGGAGAGGGGGGCTTCATCCAAAGTTTTGCTGGGCAGACCCACTGTCTCTAAATCACACAACTTCTAAGTTCATGTATATTTGGCCCTGCCAAAGGGAAGGGAGGGAGCCACTAGACCACCGGGGGAGTGCTGTACAGGGAAGGGAGGGGGAACCACTAGGGTAGGTGTGTGAGCTCCAAATCATGGGCCGCATGGGCCCCAGGCTGAAATTTCTCTGGTGGGCACCAGTGTCCCACTCTGACCCTGCTTCCACTCGTATGCCTTCCACCTTTCTACCTGCCTCTTGTCTGCCTTCGAACTGTCTGTCTGCCTCTTGTCTGCCTTCCAACTGTCTGTCTGCCTCTAGTCTTCCTTACAAACGTCTGTCTGCCTCTTGTCTGCCTTTCCAACTGTTTGTCTGCCTCCAACTGTCTGTCTGCCGCTTGTCTGCCTTCCAACTGTCTGCCTCAGCCTCTTGTCTGCTTTCCAACTGTCTGTCTGCCTCTTGTCTGCCTGCCATCAAAAAGCTTTGTTTATTCCATGTATTATTTACTAAATTACTGTTTGTTTATTCCATGTATTATTTACTAAATTAGTTATATTAATTTTTTTATATTGCAATTCACAAATAAATATGTGCTATAATAATATTTGCTTTATGTTTTGAGTCTTGTGTTCTTTTCAAAAAATGTATTTGTGTGCTTTTTTTCAATTTGAAAAAAAAAATGGAACACTGCAAAATGTACATTCAAAATGGAACAACACTACTAATTTAACAATAGAAATGACTAGGAGAAAAATATTGTCCATTGGTCTGGTTGCTGGGGGCTGAACTGAATTCTAAATGGTCCTCAAGGCTGCACGTTTCTCAACATCATGATTTTTCTTTGTGCTGCCTTATGAAATTCCAAGGACTGTTCCACCAGGACAGCACTGTGAGAGTGAGAGATGCTTTGGTCAGCCTTACAGTAATGTGACGACTACACACACTTTGGCCAGCAGTTTGTTTTGCAAACTCTCAGAAAACGCTAAAACGATTATGCACATTATGGGAGAGGGAGACATCATCTTCCTAATCGCAACAAATGAATCCAGTAAGGTAATCCTGGCATATTTATTTGCTAACTGAAATTGTAAATGTACAGTGTGATTTCTGGAAAAGTGACGTAGGGTCAGTGGCGTAGCTAAGGAGCTATGGGCCCTGGTGCAAGTTTTACATGGGTTTCCACAAGCACTCTATACATAACAATTGATACAGCGCACCAAAACCTGCCAATGATTTCCACAGTGTCAGATGTGGGGATGGAAAACAGTCTGTTAATGATTACTACCATTTAAAACATCTATAGAAGTGATTATTAACAGCACAGGTCCAATAGAGTGCTTGAGGGAGGACCCCTCTGGGCCCCTCTGACCCAAGGGCCCCGATGCGGTCGCTACCTCTGCAACCCCTATTGCTACGCCACTGCGTAGGGTTATTTCACACCAAGAGCATTTTTTCAGCAATCTTCCCACCGCTAGTGTTTTGAAAAACTCTTGGATAATGTACAGGCAGTCCCCTACTCACAAACAGGTTCCATTTCAGGAGATTGCTTTATAAGTTGAATTTGTTTGTAAGTTGATGTTCCTGTGTTAAACAAATACATTATTTACTTTCAGACAACTCTGGATTTAGATATATAGCATACAAACAATGTTTTTTGAATGTTTTTGATGTGCTTTTAAAGTGGACCTGAACTCAGAACTTCTCTCTGGTCTAAAAGCTACACATCAGTATAATAACCTTTAAACAAAAACATTTCTTTGTTACACCTGATACAAATCTTAAAATAAATTTGCACAGTTTCTACTTCCTGATTCATGGAAGCAGACATATTGTTTACAGCCTGTGCTTTCAAATGGGCTTATCTGCCATAGGCGGTGATGTGACACAGGGGAGATCAAATTACAACTTGTGATTAGACACAAATGAGGGGGAATTACACAGGCTAAACTCTTTAAACACCTACAGGGTGCATTTCTGTTATGGTTTATCCTGTGCAAGGGTTCAGGTCCACTTTAAAGTGTTTTAAACTACTTATAACCAGTGGCTTAGCTAAGGAGCTATGGGCCCCAGTGCAAGTTTTACAGATCGCCGGCGATCAGCAAAGCGCTGCTACAATGAATGGATACATTCACACTGCTGCAGTTGCGATTTCGATTAATCGCAAACGCGCTGCATGCAGCGCTTTGGGGGCGATTGCTCTGTGATTCTCGTTCTATTGAACGGGAATCACAAGCACAAATCAGGCAGAATCGCGAGATTTTAGTTAAAATTGTGATCGTGGAGCCGAACGCATTCGCGGGCTAGCAGCGCTCCAAGCGCCAAGTGTGAACTAGCCCTAAAATTGTTCCAGACCCCCGAATCTCTAGCGCAATTTCTGGTAAACAGCCGCTGTGTACTATAAATATGTGACAGCTATTGTCTTTTTAAGCGGTAAGTGACAGCATTGCCAGGAGTAGGGAGGCCCTTGCTCCAGACATTCCTTGGCAGTAAAAGTGTTAAGCATCTGCTCCTAATCCCAGCTGTTGCTTAGGATGTTACGGTAACTTACACCAAACATATGTCTGCCTTCCACAACAGAGCAATGAGGCCAGCGAGGCTTGCAGAGGGGAGTTGGTGAAAGGGACTAGCCTTTTACTTATTGCTGACATCTCTCAGTGTTCAGCTTGCTGTGCTGCATTGCCTCCTCCTGTCTCTTAGCAGCAATCTAGTTTCTCCTGTACTCAGAGGCAGCACACAGGCTCTCCCATAGGCTGTATTACTACTGACTCTATCCTCTCCACCACTCTTCCCATCACAGTGCTGCTGCTGAATACAAGTTCCATGGGTGCAGCCCCTCTCTGTGGCTGAGAAGTAGATTCTGGATTACAGTCCCACAAAGGGAATTCTTTTTCGAGCTGGATGTATAACATGAAGACTCCACAAAGACATGGTGGTCGTACGGATCAGATGCTGGGAGCTATGGCAGATATACTGGGGTCCTTAGTACTTCCAAGCCATCAGTGGGTAAGTCTTCTGTACTTTTCCCCTGCTTATGCCATTCAGTATTGATTCAGCAAGAACTCCTATTCACAGGGCTTCTGTACTCCCTGATTTTACTGTAGGCAAACCGGTTCCATCCTCAGACCTTCAAGTGACTACAGCAATTAAGGGAAAGTTGCTTTTAATGTTGTTTAATAGGATGAAATGCCCATATCAACTAATAAGAACTCTTTAATAGAAAGATGATCTGGTATTGATTGTTTTTGCTTACTGGTCCCAACTTTTGCACTACAAAGGTCTGTTATACTACCTCTGATATAGATGAGCCTCTCATGCTAGATTGCAAGCTCTTAAGAACAGTCTACTCTCCTGGGTAAGTTGTGGGTTACTGAACTGTTAACCCTAGATGTTCCTGATGTCTTAACTTATGATACTGCACTAGACTGTATGGGTGTGAAATAATTTTACTTTTGAAGACTAAAAACTATTTATTTATACCACTTTATAATGATACAACGAATGCACATTTATATATTGTAAATATTCTGGGGCACATTTTTAGTGATTTATGATCAGTGGTGTAGCATGAGGGGGTGCAGAGGTTGCGACCGCACCGGGGCCCTTGGGTTAGAGAGGCCCTATGGAGATCTGCCTCAATGGCAGTTTAGCTCTTTATTGGTCCTGGGCTGGTAATATCACTTCTATAGATGCTTTGAATAGTAGTAATCCCCCTTCTTGCGCCTCTGACACTGTGGTTGTCCTTGGCAGGTTTTGGTGCACCGTATCAATGTATGTTATGTATAGAGTGCTTGGGGGGGCCCAATGTAAGACTTGCACTGGGGCCCATAGCTCCTTAGCTACGCCACTGTTTATGATCAGTCTTTACCATTGTTAATAAGAGTGTTATATACAGAGAGAGATCAGTTTAACGTATTCTTTAATTAATTCTAATGTGATTACTTAAACCCAATTATTTAGTTCATTAAAAGTTATAGAAGAACATATAACAGGCACATTGTTTACTTTGCTTCTGCATAAAATAAAATAAAAAAAATTGGTGCTCCCTGTGCAGGTAAATGAGGTATGTAAAGGAAGCAATAAGGAGTCATCCGCACCGGATCTGGTGGGTGACGGAGTCTTACGATAATGAACAGCTTACAGGCTTGGGACCAATTTGTCTGTGTCTGGACATCATCATTGTCCTCGGCTGTTGCAGGATAACCACATCACTTGTAGGCCTGGGTGGCCAGGTAGTCAGATGATCAAAGGGCAATCTCTATGGCTGTTGGTCTTGGTGTACAGCCGAGAAGTTAAAGCTGGCTAATTGAATAAATAAAGCTGCAAAAGCCTACTGGGTTAAAAGGACCAGAAATCTGATCCAAATAAGGATTGAATATCTGGTCCTTTTAACCCAAAAGGCTTTTGCTGTATTTAGGGCTATATTTACAGTATTTAATAAGCCAGCTTTAACTTCTCAGCTATATGCCAACAGCTGTGGGCATTGCCCTCTGATCACCTGACTTCTTTCCTGGCCACCCAGGCTTACAAGTTGATGCGGCTATCCTGCACCAGTCGAGGTCTATGGTGATACCCATACAAAGACAGGCTAGATGCTTACCTAAGTTGAGAGAAAGCTCTGGATCCTAAAGAGCCGTCCCGGTCCTTGCTCCGTGCTCTTGTTCCAGCGCTGTCCACCATTGAATTCACGCACCTTCAGCAGGGGCGTAACTAGGCCCCACCGGGCCCCCCTGCAGAATTTCTGAGCGGGCCCCCCCCCCGGGCCGTTTTGTGGGGGTTGGAGGGGACGCAGCATGAGGGGAAAGCCATGCAGCAATTCGGCGGGGAGGGGGGAAGGTCCCCCCCCCTCCCTCACCTCGGGGCTCTCCCCTCTGCGCTCCCCTCCGCCTTACATCTAAGTCCGGGCAGTGTCTGGGCAGCGGCGGGCAATCTTCGGGTGATCCGGATAGTAGTTACATAGTTACATAGTTATTTTGGTTGAAAAAAGACATACGTCCATCGAGTTCAACCAGTATAAAGTACAACACCAGCCTGCTCCCTCACATATCCCTGTTGATCCAGAGGAAGGCGAAAAAACCCTTACAAGGCATGGTCCAATTAGCCCCTAAAGGGAAAAATTCCTTCCCGACTCCAGATGGCAATCAGATAAAATCCCTGGATCAACATCATTAGGCATTACCTAGTAATTGTAGCCATGGATGTCTTTCAACGCAAGGAAAGCATCTAAGCCCCCTTTAAATGCAGGTATAGAGTTTGCCATAACGACTTCCTGTGGCAATGCATTCCACATCTTAATCACTCTTACTGTAAAGAACCCTTTCCTAAATAAATGGCTAAAACATTTTTCCTCCATGCGCAGATCATGTCCTCTAGTCCTTTGAGAAGGCCTAGGGACAAAAAGCTCATCCGCCAAGGTATTATATTGCCCTCTGATGTATTTATACATGTTAATTAGATCCCCTCTAAGGCGTCTTTTCTCTAGACTAAATAAACCCAGTTTATCTAACCTTTCTCGATAAGTGAGACCTTCCATCCCACGCATCAATTTTGTTGCTCGTCTCTGCACCTGCTCTAAAACTGCAATATCTTTTTTGTAATGTGGTGCCCAGAACTGAATTCCATATTCCAGATGTGGCCTTACTAGAGAGTTAAACAGGGGCAATATTATGCTAGCATCTCGAGTTTTTATTTCCCTTTTAATGCATCCCAAAATTTTGTTAGCTTTAGCTGCAGCTGCTTGGCATTGAGTACGATTATTTAACTTGTTGTCAATGAGTACTCCTAAGTCCTTCTCCAAGTTTAATGTCCCGAACTGTATCCCATTTATTTTGTATGGTGCTAGACCATTAGTACGTCCAAAATGCATGACCTTACATTTGTCAACATTGAATTTCATCTGCCATGTATGTGCCCATATAGCCATCCTATCCAGATCCTGTTGCAATATGACACTATCTTCCTGAGAGTTAATGATTCTGCACAATTTTGTATCATCTGCAAAAATAGCAACATTGCTCACTACTGCATCTACCAGGTCATTAATAAATAAATTGAAGAGCACTGGACCCAGAACAGACCCCTGTGGGACCCCACTGCTAACAGTCTCCCATTTTGAGTATGATCCATTGACCACAACTCTTTGTTTTCTGTCCATTAGCCAGTTCCCTATCCATGAACACAGACTCTTCCCCAGTCCTTGCATCCTCAACTTTTGCACCAGACTTTTGTGGGGAACAGTGTCGAAGGCCTTTGCAAAGTCCAAGTATATCACATCTACAGCATTCCCAATATCCATATTAGCATTCACTACCTCATAAAAGCTGAGCATGTTAGTCAAACAGGACCTGTCTTTAGTAAACCCATGTTGATGCTGAGAAATAAGATTATTTTCTACTATGAAGTCATGTATAGTATCTCTTAGTAACCCCTCAAATAGTTTGCATACAACTGATGTTAAACTTACAGGTCTATAATTTTCTGGATCAGATTTTTTGCCCTTCTTAAATAATGGGAAAACGTGGGCTGTACGCCAATCCACTGGGACTCTGCCAGTTGCAAGAGAGTCACAAAAGATAAGATAAAGGGGTTTATCTATAACTGAACTTAATTCCCTTAGGACCCGAGGATGCATGCCATCCGGGCCAGGTGCCTTGTCTATTTTTAATTTATTTAGTCTTGCCTTCACTTCTTCCTGCGTTAAGTATTTAATATTACAGTTAGAAGATTGAGACTCTTCCGCCTCTGTAGTTTGCAACAGTGCTGTTTCTTTTGTGAAGACAGAAGCAAAGAAAGCATTTAATAACTCTGCCTTACCTTGGTCATCCACCATTGAGTTCCCATCCTCATCCTTTAGGAGTCCTAGACAGTCAACCTTTCTTTTTTTAGAGTTAATGTACTTGTAAAACTTTTTTGGGTTAGATTTGATATCCTTAGCGATTTGTTTTTCAGCTTCAATCTTTGCCTGCCTAATTTCTTTTTTACAATTTTTATTGCACTCCTTATAATTGCTTAGTGCAGCCTCTATCCCCTCCTGTTTTAAGACCTTATAGGCATTCTTTTTCCTCTTCATTTTATCTTTAACCTTTCTATTCATCCATAGAGGCCTTTTTTTATTCCTAGACATTTTGTTTCCATATGGGATATACATACTACAGTATTGATTGAGTATAAGTTTAAAAGCTTGCCATTTCCCTTCAGTGTCTTCCCCTTGTAGTACATTATCCCAGTTCACCAAACTTAGTGCCTGCCTAATTTGAGTGAACTTTGCTTTTCTAAAGTTCATAGTTTTAGTGGTCCCGCTGCCCCGTGGCCTATCAGTCACCAGCTCAAACGTTATCATGTTGTGATCACTATTTCCCAAATGTTCTTGAACCTGCACATTTGATACATTATCTGGTCTATTAGAAATGATCAGATCCAGTAACGCATTCCCCCTAGTTGGTTCAGTTACCATTTGAGTCAAGTAATTGTCCTGTAGTGCTGCCAGAAATCTGCTGCTTTTACCAGAATGGGTAGCCTCAATACTCCAGTCAATGTCTGGAAAGTTGAAGTCGCCCATAATTATGACCTCATTTTTACCTGCAGCTTTTTCAATCTGCTGTAGTAATCGCAGTTCTGCAGCTTCATTAATAAGAGGTGGCCTGTAGCATACCCCAATAAGCAATTGGCAACTTTTATTTCCACCATGAATATTTACCCAAACGGACTCCACATCTTCGCAATCTTCCTCCATCTCATCGTTGAGGACAGCTGTAAGAGAATTCTTAACAAAGAGACAAACCCCTCCACCTTTTTTCCCTGTTCTATCCCTCCTAAACACATTGTATCCTTTTAAATTAGCTATCCAGTCATGGCTTTCATCCATCCATGTCTCGGTTATTCCCACAATGTCATAGCCTTTGTCATTCAGAATGAACTCTAGTTCGTCTATTTTATTTGCAAGGCTCCGAGCATTGGTTACCATGCACTTTATATTTTTACCACCACATTTACCAATTTTGTTTACATGAAATTGGCTACTTGAATTTTTACCAACCTCCTTAATCTTTACACTGTCCCCACCCCCCTCTCCACCCTCCATAATGATAGGTTCCCACTGTCTTTTTACCTCATCTTGTCTATGTATTGAGACTTTATCCTCCCGCCTCCCCCCAGATCCTAGTTTAAAATCTCCTCCAACCGTTTAGCCATCTTCTCCCCCAATGCAGCTGCACCCTCCCCATTAAGGTGCAGCCCATCCCTGCTGTAGAACCTGTAGCCGACTGCAAAGTCTGCCCAGTTCTCCAGGAACCCAAACCCTTTCTTCCTACACCAATTTCTCAGCCACTTATTTAACTCCCTAAGCTCCCTCTGTCTCTCAGATGTAGCACGTGGCACTGGCAGTATTTCAGAAAACACCACCTTGGAGGTCCTTGCTTTAAGTTTATCTCCAAGTACCTGAAAGTTATCCGGATGAAACCCAGTACTGCTGTGCTGTGCGGGCTGGGCGGAGGATCAAGCTTACCCTTCTGACGTCTTCTCCGGCCGTCCCTCGGCGCCTCTCACGATGCGTTCCACTCGGCGCTCACGTGACTTCAAACACTTCCTCCTTCAACCCGGAAGGAGGAAGTGTTTGAAGTCACGCGAGCGCCGAGTGGAACGCATCGTGGGAGGCGCCGAGGGACGGCCGGAGAAGACGTCAGAAGGGTAAGCTTGATCCTCCGCCCAGCCCGCACAGCACAGCAGTACTGGGTGTCATCCGGATAACTACTATCCGGATCACCCGAAGATTGCCCGCCGCTGCCCAGACACTGCCCGGACTTAGATGTAAGGCGGAGGGGAGCGCAGAGGGGAGAGCCCCGAGGTGAGGGAGGGGGGGGGGACCTTCCCCCCTCCCCGCCGAATTGCTGCATGGCTTTCCCCTCATGCTGCGTCCCCTCCAACCCCCACAAAACGGCCCCGAGCGGGCCCCAGGGGAGGGCCGGGCCCCCCCCACGGGTGCAGGGGCTGCAGGCCCTATTGTTACGCCAGTGACCTTCAGTACTCCTTGGCAGGCTTCAAAAGCACTTGCGTACTGCTTCTGAAGATTGGTGTGTCTGTACTGCAAATTAGCGAGCCTGGATCCACTCATCTTTGGAAGTACTCGGGATGTGGGAAGAGGAGTGCTAAAGATGTATATGGCCTGCAGGTTGAATAACTTCAGTGGAGGACAGCGGTGGAACAACGGGATGGAGAGAGGACCAGGAAGGCTTCATAGAATCCAGACCCTTCTCCTCTACATAAGTAAGTATCTATTTTTTTTTTAATCTCCACTTCAGGTTCACTTTAAGCTGTTCATTGTCGTTAGACTCTGTCAGCCACCAAATCAGGTGTGAATTATTTGTTATCGCTTTCTTATTTACCTGCATGTGGAGACCCCTTCTTTTGTTTTCATCTTTAGTTACACACAGATGCCTGTGTCCCACCAGGCTGCATACCTGCTCCAAGTTTGCAGGATCCCTAAGTGAGCTCTTCCCGAGCATCTCAATCCAGGTTGTAACTTCTGTTCTCTACTCATGTTTCTGAATAACATACATATAAATGGTTTTCACACTAAAGATACCTACAAACAAGGAATGACCATTGTGCACTCAGCTGTTTTCAACTACATAGGATAATAATTGTATGACTGTAGCTTCTATCCAATTCTACAGACTGAGGGCCAATATTCAATTGACTTTTCTTCTAAGTGTTCTTACTGGAGATGTTTTTACACATTACCATTAAAAAAAAACTTTAAGGCCCTCAGAAAGCAAGAAAATACCAAAAATAAGTTTGGCACAGTAGAGGTCCGGTTATCCGGAACTCAACTAACCAGCCTCCTCAACCAACCAGCACAAATTTCCAGCAGTACTCACAGTGGTGAAGGCCAACTTCTTTCTTAGTCTGTTTGTGGGCTATGCTGTTCTTAAAGCCTGGGTTCCACGGCTCCCCCAAGGTTAATATTCTTTCAATTACTGTATTTTCGCATTTAATACAGAGTTCATGTTATGTATACAGAGGGAGGTATAGTACTGTATTTGCTTGGCCTATTTCTAACATTGGGTCTCAAGCAACCAGAAGGCACACTTACTATATCCAACATCAGCCAATCCCCACCTGTGCCTGATAACCGAGACTCTGCTGTATTTCTTTTTAAACTTATTTTAGTACTTTTTCAATTGCTAAGTTCTGAAAACATACTATTTACAGAAAAAAAAATATTCTGGGAGGAAACAGAGAAAAATTAGGAGGGAAAAATTGATTTTTCCAACCTTTTGAAAAATAATTTTTGCTGTTTTTTCACCAACTGGTAACCAACACCAGTGGAGTGTGTGGCAGGACCCCCCAGCCCCACTCCATACAAGTATCAATAACCCAGAAGGCCTTTAACACACTACAGAAGCAGTATCTTGTTTCTGTGGTGTGCCATAGTAGTTAGGGAACTACACTGAATAAAATTAGTTGCAGCCACCATAGACTATTATATATTTTCTGTAGATTAGACATTAGACTCAATCGAAAAATTACATCTAACAAAATTCTGAAGAGGCTAGCAATACATGGGCCAATTACAGCCCAAACCAACTGATCCCTCTCTAGTGGCAATTAAATCACCCACCACTCCTTGTCTGCCCACTAACACCCCACCCTTTCTTCCACCGCCCCTAACTACTACTGACAGTCTGTAAGCCAGATATGGATTACATGTCTACCTGACCTATGACCATATCTGATGATGTATGGTATCCTTTAGGCTACCTTCACATAGGAGGCTGGACCGCACACTTGTCGGGACGTTCACCTTCCCAGCTGTCGACAGTGAGGGCCTTCCAGGTGCAATTAATATGCAACCGAATGGCAGCACTTGTAACCCCATCCATGTTGGCGTTTGACACGTGGTGGAGTTATCTGATGGCAAGAAAGCAGGGCCGTTTCTTGGGCAGTGCGGGCAGGGCGACCGCCCTGGGCACAGACCGGCAAGTAGAAGAAGGGGGTGCAGGCAGAAGGACATAACCACTAGGGAGCTGGTGACGCGCAGTGCAGCCAAATGGAAGAAGAAGATTACCAGTGCAATCACCTTCCTTGACTCCTCCTGGGCTGCCTGCGTCAAGTCCTCATCACGTCACCACCGTGTGATGACTCCTGATGTCCTGTAGCGGTATTGCAGGCTGTCAGTGCGCGGGGCCCATGGAGGAGTCGGCTTGCTGGGGCTCTATTCGCCTGTGTGTTCTCCTGGTCCCTGCGTCCTCCTGGATGAGGAACTGGTCACCGGTAAGTAGGCAGATATACTTGTGACCTGTAGCTGTGCGACTGTCCCTAAAGAGTAAGGCTGCACGAGTCCACAGGGGCGTGGGGAAGGGGGCACAATTTTTCCACACCCGCCCCGGGTGCAATTTAGCCTAGAAACTGCCCTGCAAGAAAGTGACAAGGTGTATCTGAGCATGGCCATGGCTTGGCTCAGATATGACTCCATAGCAAGGACCGCCTCTCCACCACTTCTGCTAAGCACTGGCAAGCATCTGGCTGGTGCACAGCAGCAGCTGGCACTGGCAGGTGGGGAATTCAATATCTTTAGCCTCCCGTGTGAGGCTCTAGTCTCCCAGGGTACAAGGCCAGTCATTTAAAGTACACCTGAAGGGAGAGTGATATGGAGGCTGCCATAATTATTTCCTTTTAAACAATGCACAGTGCCTGGCTGTCCTGCCTTGAATACTGTTGGCAATAGTCCACAAACAAGCATGTAGATCAGATGTTTAAATGAGGTTTGGCTGTATTTGCCACATACTTGTTTCAGGTGTGTGATTCAGACACTACTGATGCATGAAAGATCAGCAGGACTGCCAGGCAACTAGTATTGTTTAAAAGGAAAAAAATATGGCAACCTCCATATCCCTCTCACTTCAGGTGTCCTTTAAGAACATTGGCTAAATAGCTAGCAGTCTCACCTTGCAGTACTAAAGTCACGGTTTGTAATCTCAGCCAGAATCCTTTTTGCATGGAGTTTGTATGCCCTCCCCATTTGCATCAGTTTCCTTTTGTTGTTCTGCTTTCCACCTGCAACCAACAAACATGCTGTTAGGTTAATTGACTTCCTCCCCAAGTTGGCCTCAGAGCGTGATAACAAAATTAGATCATGAGCCTCATTCAGAGATAGGTAGAGACAGGAATTGTTCAGTATTCTTTGTATAGCAGTGCAGACAATGTGGCTATAAAAGTTGCATGTTATTATTATTATTGCTGGAATAATAATAATAAATGTAATTAGCTGCCCAAAGAGATTGCTTGCCAAACTTCTGGTCCGTTCTTTGGTTGCACAATCTTTTCAGTCCTTCTTGTAAAAAATCTTTTTTTGATTAGTAAAGTAAGTCTGCAGAAACCTTTCTGTAACAGCTGAAAAATCCCTATTTATTAGACGGAACCTCTGGTAATATGGATCAGTTATCAGGATACCCCAAATTCACAAGTCTTTTCTTAGAGGCTGGTACACATGCTAAAGTGTTCTTGGGCTAGGCTGGCGATTGGGGCAATCTACTGTGCGTACAGCTATCCCAGTGCATCGCCAAAAGAATGCCGGATGGTCATTGTCAAGGCAGTTTGTAGGCTAAGCTGCTCTTAGGGTGAGAGTGTAAAAATAGTGCCCCACCCCCCATAGGCCTGAGATAATGTAATATGGATCAGTTATCAGGATACCCCAAATTCACAAGTCTTTTCTTAGAGGCTGGTACACATGCTAAAGTGTTCTTGGGCTAGGCTGGCGATTGGGGCAATCTACTGTGCGTACAGCTATCCCAGTGCATCGCCAAAAGAATGCCGGATGGTCATTGTCAAGGCAGTTTGTAGGCTAAGCTGCTCTTAGGGTGAGAGTGTAAAAATAGTGCCCCACCCCCCATAGGCCTGAGAAGCCATGTATAGGTGTCCCAGTATAGGTAGCCAGGTAAGGGTAGCCAGGCCCCAAAGAGCTTTGCAGGAGACTGGGATTACAGTGGGGAGGAAGACTCAACTCCTCCATCCCTCTCCTTGGGCCCCCATACTGTGCCTCCACTGTACCCCCCCCCCCCCCTTCCTCTGCAGAGCAAGAGTACTCTGTTCACTGTAACCAGTTTACGCTGCGCTGCAGCTCTGCCGTGGGGGTGGGGAAGCACAGAAGGGGGCCCGACGAGAGGGAGGAGTCTGAACACCTTCACTGCAGCTGTGTCAGTGTGCCCACTGTGCTGCCCTTCTGCTCGGTGACACGGGAAGACACCCCCCTCATCCGCCCCTAAAAACAGGGCTGGTCATTGTAGTTGTCCCTCCTCCACCTTCTAAAGTAACAGTTTTTTCAGCACTCAGCCACAAACTGTTGCCAGAGGGATTGAGTTACTATCCCTGTTTTTTAACACTCACAGGGCTTGATTCACTAAACCGTGATAACTCAAATATCACACCTTATGCGTTATCAGAGTAGTATAGCAAGCGCTATGAACCTGCAGGGACTCAGAGCAGGACAAGTGCCATTGCCAAATAGCAATGCTACTCTGATAAGGCATGTTAACTTGATAAGGTGTGATAACTTTGATAAGGTGTGATATTTGAGTTATCACGGTCTAGTGAATCAAGCCCATAGTGTGTCTGGACACACCTTTTTTAGATGAACTCAGATAGATAGTAATCACTATCTGATAACTGTCTCGAGTCAGACTAGGCAACAATCCCATGTCTATGAGCCTCGTCTGATGTTAGGGGAATAGCAATTCATCAAGAACAATTTGCTGGGACAGTTAATATTGTTTACCTCCAGCTGGAGGACGTTTTCCTGCCTATCACCCAATCCCTCTTTCGTTGACTCTTGCATACGTACTCAGACAACCCAACCATACATGCTTCAATGCAGGTCCTTGAAAGGTTTCGGCCAGCTCAATTCTGCTTTGCACTGTTGACCACCAGCTAAAATCTGTACATTGCCTTACGCCCACATTACTACTACAATATCAAGTAAACATCTTTTTGTGCAAATATGGTTGTCAAGCAACAGAAGTTGTATAAGAAGACTTGCAAGTATTTTTAGAATGATTACTGCATTCGAGATAAAAAAAAAAAAAAAAATACACTATAAACTGGTCAATACATCAGATGAAATCTGCACAAATGTATTTTCAATATGTTTGTATGGAGGACTTTTTACTAAGCAGTGTTATAGCAAGGACACTAGTATACTACTTGACTACTGTAACAACCGACTCTGTGGCCTACAAAAAACAGACTGGCTCCTCTCCAGTTCCTACTGAACTCTGCTGCACTTCTCATCCACCTCTCCTCCCGCTCCTCTGATGCTGCCCCTCTCTGCCAGTTCCTCCGTTGGCTTACAACCACCCAAAGAATCAATTTCAAACTCCTAACACTACAATTCAAAGCTCTACATAAAGCTTTTTACTCCCTCCATACATTTATTCATTAACCCCCAGATATCATGCCTCCTGGAACCTATGCTCTTTCCACAAGACGCTTTGGCTTTCTAGCTTGGTCGCCTTCTCTCATCCAGGACTTCTCACAAGTGTCACCTCTGCTTTGGAATGCTCTCCCACAGCCTGCCCGTCATGCTCCAAGCTTGGAAATGCTGAAATGTACCCTCAAAGCACAAGCTTATAATTTGTTATAGCTAGAATGTGATGCTCACTGCCTCCTCAGCTAAACCCATTGGCCTCAATTCACTATTATTATTATTATTATTATTTAGTATTTATATAGCGCCGACATATTACGCAGCGCTGTACAGTGTATATATATATATATATTTATCATGTCACTAACTGTCCCTCAAAGGAGCTCACAATCTAATCCCTACCATTGCCATATGTCTATATTATGTAATGTAAGTACTGTAGTCTAGGGCCAATTTTAGGGGGAGCCAATTAACTTATCTGTATGTTTTTGGAATGTGGGAGGAAACCGGAGTGCCCGGAGGAAACCCACGCAGACACGGAGAGAACATACAAACTCTTTGCAGATAGTGCCCTGGCTGGGATTCGAACCAGGGACCCAGCGCTGCAAGGCGAGAGAGCTAACCACTACGCCACCGTGCTGCCCACTAAGATCATGCTAGAGATAATAAGGCAAGAGAAAACTTACCTCCACACGTTAGAGAGTTATCTTACCTCTTCATTCCTTAAGTTACCTCTCCTGTAGTTAATTTACCTCCTCTGTAGTTAATTTACCTCCTCTGTAGTTAATTTACCTCCTCTGTAGTTATTTTCACATGCAGTTAATTAACAGCTTGTCTTTAACTCTGGAGTTATTTTAAGGATTGGAGAGTTAATTTAAAGACAGAAGAGTTACCTTTAGGCTTGCCTGAGGTAAAATGTTTCCTGAATACTACATGCCTTATCACCATGGTAACAACTCTAGAAGAGTTATTAAAGACAGGAGATAAGTTTAGTGAATTGAGGCCATTGTCTATTCCCTTAGTGTCTCCATCCTACTACCCTCTAGATTTTAAGTTTGCAAGGGTATGAACCACCCTGTTGTGTTTCCTTTTTCTGTGTATTTTATCAAATAAACAAGTACCAGTATTAGCGATATTTTCAAACTATCCATCAGTTGTATATATTTGTACTTGCGTCACTGATTGTGCTGATTGTGCAGTATGTTGAACTGCTCATGGATCTATGTTCCCCATTGTGTATGTTTTGGCACTGTGTACGGTGCTACGAAATATGTTGGTGCTATAGCAATTAAAAAATAATAATAATGATATACTATCCGCACAAGTTACATTAATAGGAATTATCTGATTGACATCGTCTCCTGCATTCAGTAAGCTAAGTAAGCCAATTTTTCTATTATCGTTTTTATGATACATTAGGCAACTGTCTTCAGCGTACTTCAGCTTCAAGGCCGAATCTATTACAGGATGTACTAACTTTCATTTATGTTTTATAAACTTTCTATGTAACATTACTATATGTAATGTTGCAGGGCAGACAGTAATTTACAGCCTGCGTAAATGCTTTAAGTACATATACATTATATACATTATCTTCTGATTGACTTCCTCTCGGATAGAATATACAGCTTATAATAACTGTTCCCAGAGGCAGTCTCCTCCTTGCTCCAATACTGAAGGAGTCAAATTTGGAACTCTTGAAGGCGTTGCTGTTGCATCACCCCACAAAAAAAAAAAAAAGTTTATTTATTTTTTTGCCTAAGTAGTTGGCTGTCTTCAAAGCTCAGACACTGAAGCAAAACAGAGAATTAGATCAGGGGGAGGGGGCCGGAGACCAAGATAACAGCTTGCTGTGTGTGAATATTAACTGTTCCACTGCAGGATGAAAGCGCCAAGCCTGTCTATAAAGCCTGGAACTTGCAGAACATTGTCAGTGCTTCTGTGACTCTTCACTGGCCTTTCAGAATATGGATAAGGCTAGCTAATGGTGGTGAATATAAAGTAGGATTCGGAAACTGTTGCTAGAGTTGCGTAAAAGTTGTGAAACGTGGAAAAAGCTGAAAAGTTGCAAAACACATCAGTAAGAGATGCGCTCCTCCTCCAGTGTCCTGCATTTTTCTGACTCACATCAGGCCAAAAAGTAGAAAAAGATACTAGAGAAATAAGCTTCAGCCTCTGCTTATCATTGCAAATCATTGGAAAACAGTGGCTTAAAAATAGCCCCATGACTGCAAGGAGGAAATGGAGGATGCCAGAGGGACACACTATACTAGCAATTTGATGATTGCTGGCGATCGTCAGTTGCAGCGCAAACATCCCCCAAAATCCCGCACTGTGACACAGCCCCTAGATATGACTTGAGGGACACTGCTGACATGCTGGTGTGAATGTGCCCTAGACCAATTATATTGTCCGACGCACTACTACTTAGTGCTATTTTCACACGTGTTCAGGACTGGTTCTCTAATGAAGCAAGGTGACACATTTGCATCAGACGCAGAGATTTACAGGGGCAGCATTTTTGTACGGTGTTTACACTTACAATATGCAGTCAGAGTAGGAGGAGAAGCAAGAGGAGAGCTAGCGAGGTGAAGAAGTCAACATTGGGGAAAAGCAGCTTGTTGTGCTGTGTAAGGAGTCTGACAGTGAGTGAGGAGGGGAAGGCAGGAGAGCAGCAGTGTTTCATTTGACCTGCACAGCAGAAGGAAGGAGGTGGCACTGCTGTCCTGACTGAGAAGGAATAGAGGATGGCCAACTGGCTGAGGGTGAGCAGTTTGTGTGTCATAGACTCCCAGCCAGCCAGTGTGTTATTGTGTTGAGCTGCAGCATGTCATGTCTCAGGTTGTTGCATATGCTCCCTTGCTGACTGAGAACATTAAATAAAGCAGAGTAAATTGTCGGGTGCTGTGCGATCATTCCAAATGGTGGTGGTGGTGGTTGGTGGGCACAGCCTCACAAGTTTGCCTCAGGCAGCAAAAAGTCTAGAATGGTATTGCATAGCATGCTGTGCGTTCAGATTGAACCCACAGTAGAGACCTGCAGCGGGTCGGGTACCAGCGGGTAACCCGAAATGCGGGTCTGGTTCGGGTACCCGAATTGATTTAAGTTGCGGGTGCGGGTCGGGTGCGGGTAGCGAGTTGCGGGTAGCGGTCTGCGGGTGCGGGTGCGGGTCGCGGGTAGTGAAAGCAAGCTAAAAACCTTCTTTAGCTTTGGTTTGTGTATAAAAATAGGTTTTATTAACTTTACAGCTCCCCAATGTTACTTTAAATGTGCACTTTAGAAGAAAATGTAAAAAAGCGGGTAGCGGGTCGGGTATCGGGCCTGCGGGTCGTGGGTTGGGTGCGGGTAGCGGTTCTGCGGGTGCGGGTCGGGTTGCGGGTATCAAATTCACCAGAAAGCGGGTCGCGGGTGCGGGTATGAAAAAGTGGACCCGCGCAGGCCTCTAACCCACAGCACAGTTGATGCTCTGATGTGAAAGTAGCATAGTAGCATGTTGTCCGTTGTGATGAAACGCAATGGACGTGGTGTGAAAGGAGCCGTACAATCGATGTAGGATCATTACAAACATTCAAACTACTCAATTTGAACCTTGGATATCTGAAGGATTTGTTGCAACTGCATCACACCTCCTGCAACCTCAGATCAGCAGGCTCTAGTAACTTGGTCACCTCTAAACCTTTGTAGACAGAGCCTTCTGTCATGCTGTCCTTACGCTTTGGAACTCCTTGCCACACCCAATCAGGACATCTCCAACCTTGGAGGCATTTAAGTCCAAATTGAAAAGCCACAGCATTTATGAACCCTTGACTATTTCCTCTGTTCCACCCTGCAACTATGTTTTTGTCTCAGACATATCTATGTGCTTTGAGTCCTATGGGAGATAAGCACTTTACAAATGCTATATTGTATTGGATTAATATTGTAAGGGCAGCAGTGATTTGCATATGTACACACCTTAAGAATTTAACTTTTTTTTTTTATAGATGACACCCACATATAACCTCCTCGACCTGGAATCATGGACACTTGCAGTCCTATAATCTCTCTGTGTAAATTCTCCCCCTCACTAAACAAAGGTGATGAGTGATGATTAGGAATTATAGAGATAATTGAAGTGAGCTGTGTGTAGGAGGTGGAACAACCTTTCATAAAAGAAGTTTCATATTTAAAAGACAGACCTTTTTTTCATAAAATAAATGAAAAGGTATCTGTTAATGTTCTCTGTATTTTCTCTGTAAAAAGCTAAAGTCTCAGTAGCTAAAGCACAGACAACTGCAGCCAATCAGCTGCCAGCCCAATGAGCTCTCTGTGAGCACCTGTCATGGCCCATAGATAGACTGCAGCTGCACACTGTTACTTCTTAAAGGGTTCTGTGGACTGTTTAAATAAACAAAAACCGCCACTTACCTGGGGCTTCTATGGCCCCCTTGCAGCTGAAATGTCCTGCACCATACTCCTCCGATGCTCCGTTGCCTGCCGCCGGTCCTGTTGTCATATTCGTCTAACAAGACAAATAATGCTCGCTCCCACATGCATCATCGGGAGCTTACTGCACAGGCGCAGTACAAAGTTTTCTTGTACTGCGCCTGCGCAATACGCTCCCGATGACGCGCGTGGCCACAGCCGCTCATCCGCAGTCTGATCAGATGGCTGATTACACCAGGACCGCCGGTGGGTAATGGAGGATCAGAGGAGGACGGTTTCAGCTGCAGGGAGTCGATAGAAGCCCCAGGTAAGTGGCGGTTTTTGTCTATTTAAACAGTCCAAAGAACTCCTTTAAGTTACATACTCACCCCGAAGATGAATCGGGGGAGCTGTGGCGACAGAGATGCGACAAGCGAGCGTTCCCCAATCTACCTTACGCACTCGCGTGCCCTGTGAACAAAGGACAGGCGCGAATGAGACTTTAAACAATCGCGGTCATTAGCTCCTGAGTCTATGGGGAACAGAGTGATAGTCCATGATGGGATCGTCATGAGGGTTGCGATCGCTGCACATCGCTAAAGACCGTTTAACTAAGTATAGTTAAACGGTGTTACATGATATCGCAAAAAAAGGACTCTCCCTTCTCGTAGTCCTAAACGGTTTGCTTTGGTTATCATAGCAAATGTAGAACTGAAAAAGCATAGGGTGGAACACGTTATCACAATTTCTAGCCTGATATTGGCTATAATATATCTGATTATGTTGGTGTGATTATAAAATAGCCAAGGGAGAGACTATATAGGAGAGGCTAAACCAAAAGCATGCACCAGCACAAACAGGAGGGGGCCCAGGTGCCAGTGCTGCGGCTCCTCATTCTCACTGTCAGGATGCCTGTAGCATTACTTTGAGAATCGGTGGGGAATAATATGTTAAATTGTTTCCTAACTACCTGCAGTTTAATAAAGGACCAGTCTGGACATAAGTGGAATATGGAAAAAATGACTTGTTGGGTTTGGAGGGCGAAAGGGGTGAGAGAAAAGAAAAAGTGGTGGCTTTGTGGGAGGGGTTGAATGCAGGAGTCATACTCACCATTCTCCCCGTCGGCGGCTCTGCTCATGTGCATACACACAAGGCAGAGGCCGTAGCTTTATGTGTTTTCCAATGTACATATCTTCTTATGTGCATGCATGTTATACATGCCTGGCATCCAGATATTTGTGCCAAAACTCCCATCTCTGGCCATAAAAGCCCACCTCTCCCTGCACACAGCGCTGATTGTTCTTCCAGCTTTGGTTAGCCTGTCAATACTAGTACTTAGCTTGTCTGATTCCGACTCTCTTGGGGATGGTTTCCACTTAGCCAGTGTGCGTTTTGCAGGACGCAGGCCTGCACTTGTATTGATGCGAGTACACATCCAAATGGCTTAGCCGTGTCATGGCTACAGAAATTCCGGTGTGTGCTGAAAGAAACTCCAGCATGCTATCCAGAAATGCACCGTAATGCGATTAGGATGGAAAGATATAGAAGAGATGGGCAGCATTTCTCAACCCGACACCCTTGCGGGGAAACGCTGCAGATTCGGGACAAATTCGGCCCTAGAGGAAATGGGCCCTTTACTGTTATCGACTTTGGCCACTTACTGGATTTATGATTTTTCTGTGCCTGCTCTGACTATTTTACCAGTTATTCAGATTAGCAAACACTCTGCCTGCCCTTGACCTTTGGTTGTGACCTGGCTCTGCTTGTCTGCAGCCTGCTCTAGACCTTAGCTTGTAATCTGACTTTGAACTCCTCTATATAGCATCACCTGTTCTTTCTTGTCACCAGGCAGTAAATTAGTTTATTGCTGCTAGAAGTAGCAGCCCATAAAGGTGCTCTGGTGAAGACCCATATCCCCTTAGCCTCCAGGACTACTGCAACTAGTGGCAGAGCCAACAGAACTTGCTCCCAGCCCTAACGAGCCCTAACAGCCATAGGAAAGTTATAGAGCAACAGAGAGAGAAGATGTTGGAGAGATCTGTTGAAAAAGAGAGATGCTGATGTAAAGAGCGATGCTGACAGATACTGATGGAGACACATGGGCCCTTATTCAGTTCACTTTTCCCCTGAGTTTTCTCCTAGGTGATATTTTCAGACTTAATAAAATGCATTCTAAGCCACTAGCAAGCAAGGCAATACTTGTCTTGTTGGTAGTTTTTCAATTACAGAGAGCTGAAAAGTTATTTTAATGGCTACCTGTAGAGATAAAGGTGCCCCTGGGGTAGAGGGTTTGTGGGTCCAACCTGGGACGGGGGGGGGGGCGAAAAGTGGGGAGGACTGAGGAGCGCGCAGCGAAGAAGACTGGGGGGAGGGGGCTGCGGCGAAAAATGGGTGTGGCCATGACATTGTATGGGCGTAGCTAATGTAATGATGTAACAGCGAGGCATAAGAAAGCAGTGTTTACGCCATGATGTGGACAAACGAGACTTTGCATCATGGGTGTGCAGAAACTGTGTGATGCTAATAGTATACCGTAACCACAAAGCAGCAAACATAGCCATCTATGACCATTGAATAATAAATGCAGTAACAGTTACCCCGGACACCAGAAAATAAACGCAATAGGCAACATGTCAGCACAAAATAACCGCAATGCGGGCAACATGTCAGTATAAAATAAATGCAATGCGGGCAAACATGTCAGTATAAAATAAATGCAATGCGGGCAAACATTTCACCAGAAAAGAAACGCAATGCGGCCAAACCTTTTTAATCAGAAAAGAAACGCAATGCGGGCAAACATTTCACCAGAAAAGAAACGCACTGCGGGCAAACATTTCACCAGAAAAGAAACGTAATGGGAGCAAAGTTCACCTGGAAAAAAAGCATTTACTCACCTGGCAGAAGTCTCCGGCCTCTGGCGCGCTCCTCCCGGGACCACCTTCCCCCTGCATATCTCCCGTGCTGACAGGGCTACGGCAAGATGGTGCCCGAAGCCCTGTACTGGAGACACAAATAGTCTCCAGTACAGGGCTTCGGCAGCCATCTTGCCGTAGCCCTGCTCGCCTGCCGGTGTCGGAACAGACACCGGAAGAGGAGGCTGGAGCGGGGCTGCGGGCAATGAACTGGCACGGCGTCTATAGACGCCGCTGCCAGTTCATGAGGAGAGAGTGGCCAGAGTCCCGAGGCCGGGACAGCGGGACGTTTCCCGGGACCTCATTAAACCTGGGATAGCGGACCCTGAATCCGGGACGCGTCCCGGGCAATCCGGGACGTCTGGTCACTCTACCCTGGGGGGTACTTACCTCAGGAGGGGGAAGCTTTTCGATACTAATGAGGCTTACCTGCACAGTAGAGCGCATCTGATCGGGTTCATCTATTTCTGCTGGAGCCTGAGCGGGAAAACATAAATATTATGGTGGCCAGTTCTCCGGGGAGCCAGTGCTGCGTCGGGGCTGCTGAGGAGGACAGGAGAAGCCTCATTAGGATCCATAGGCTTCCCCCTCCTGAGGTAAGTACCCCCCATTGGGCAGTTTTTTTTTGCACTACAGGTCTCCTTTAAAGGGAACCTAAACTGAGAAAAGTTATTTAAAATAAACACATGAGGTAACTTCAAATGAACATTACATCGTTACCTTGCCATCAGTTCCTCTCAGAAGCTCACCATTTTCTTCTGACAATGATCCCTCCCAGTTCTGACAACATTTTGTCAGAACTGAAATGTATCAGTTGCGGTCAGTTATATATTAGTTGCTGTCAGTTACAGCTGAGAGGACTACTGATGTGCCAGGTAATGTCTATGTTTCCCTATAGCTCAAGTGGAGGATGTTACAGTTTAACAGTGTGCTGACCAGGAAGCTGTTATGGCATAATGGCCATTTTCAAAATGGAGGACGAAGAATTCCCTTGATCACAGTGGACAAACAGGACGCAGGAGAGGAGAAAGAGATTGAGGAGTAGACTATACGGGAGGTATGTATAAAGTGTGTATGTTAATTTTGACTTTTAATTTTCAGTTCAGGTTTTCTTTAAACAGAAGATTAAAAAATGATACCCTGGGAGAAAAAGGAAGTGAATTGAATAAGGGCCCTAGAGAGAGATGCTACAAAAAGAAAGAGAACTTCTGAAGGAAAGAGAACTGGATTGGAGGGGAAGGTTAAGGCTGGATGCACACCTAACAGAAAGGTTGCGTTTTCTGTCATGTGCTTTTTTGTGTGCGTTTGCTGTTTTTTTACCCGCATATGCGTTTTTGTAGTGTTTTGCGTGCGTTTTTCTGCGTTTGCGGTTCGCATATATAAAAAGCATTTGCATTTTGTATGCATATTCAATGCGTTTTTATATTGCGTTTCATGCAAATCACTAGGAAGACAACAGGAAGCGGAAATACATCACAAAACATTTTAAAAAACGCATATGAAAAAGCATGAAAAATGCATACAAAATGCAATACATTGCGTTCCAGTTGCCTCTCATTATGTGCGTTTTTGATACAATGCAACAAAACCAGCATTTTCAAAAATGCACGCATACAAAACGCATTCCATTAGCGACAGAAAGGCAGCGTTTTCCGCAACGCTTGCCTTTCTGCTAAGTGTGAACCTAACCTAAGGGCTGCTTCACGCTGCTGCAGTCTTGTGGAGTGTTTCAGTGGTTTGCTGATCATGTGACAAATGTATCCCTGTGGGTTCATTCTCACTGCAGTACTAGTGATTTGCACAAAGCACAAATGCGCTGCAGACAGCAATTTTGCAGCGATCGGGATGCAATTCTCATTCTCTTCAATGGCAATCGCAAATCCCTTTTGTGAAAATATTCATGACATTTTGTAATGCAAAATCAAGATTTCTCTATGATTGTGTTTTGTGATCTGACTGTGAACTAGGCCTTAAGGCTAGAGTCTGGGCTTTTCAATTATAAACTGACTTGAAAGTATGCAACAAATGTTGAATTTCTTTTTAATGGATTGGTCCATCTAGTCTGTTGCAGTTAAAGTAGGCCTGAACTCTTGCACGGAACAGGAGGAAAACAGAGGAATGCAGCCTGTATGTATTTAGAGAGTTTAGCCTGTCTAATTCCCCCTCATCTGTGTCTAATCAGTACCATAATTATATCTCTCAGCTGTCTCAGCTGACTGCCTTGGCAGTGCAGCTAATTTGTAAGCACAGGATTTTAACTCTGTCTGCTTCCACGAAAGCAGGAAGTAGACACACCGCAGATATATTGCAAGATTTGTATCAGCTGTAAGAAAAATTTCTTTAAAGGTTTTTTTTTTCTTTAAAGGTTTTCATGCTGTTGCTTGTCTTTTAGAGCAGAGAGGAAGTTCTGAGTTCAGGTCCGCTGATTGATGTAAATAGATTAAAAACTGCTGAAAATCAGAAGATTGAACACAAGAGAAACATTCAGCCTTCATGAGATCTCCTCCTGTGAGAGGTTCTTCCAAGACGTATTCTTCTCATGAACCTTCACATACATACTATGCCCGGGGCAAAGTGTTCTTTACAGAATAAGAAACCCTGCAGATGTTGGAAAGAGATATGCACACAAACACATAGTGGGTAGCAGGAATTCTGTCTGTGGCCAGCTTCCAGGAGGAATTCTCACAAAATGTTCTTTTAAGGAAAAATGTAATTAGAAGAGGGATTCCTTCCATGGGGAGGGAAGGTGTCTTTGCCATGTAATTGGTGTACGCTGACAGCTGGATAGCGATAGCTCAGAAACTATGCCTAGCCTGTCATGGCTGCACAATCTGCAGATGTTTCTCTTTTATTCTATGCTGGTGTCTTCACTTGTTTACTACTGGGGAAATCATACAAAAAAAAAAAAACGCTTAAAAAATGAATCCGCTTATCCGTTCATCGCAAAAGCATTAAAGGATACCCGAACTGAAATGTGACATAATGAGATAGACATGTGTATGTACAGTGCCTAGCACACAAATAACTATGCTGTGTTCCTTTTTTTCTTTCTCTGCCTGAAAGAGTTAAATATAAGGTATGCAAGTGGCTGACTCAGTCCTGACTCAGACAGGAAGTGACTACAGTGTGACCCTCACTGATAAGAAATCCCAACTATAAAACGCTTTCCTAGCAGAAAATGACTTCTGAGAGCAAGAAAGAGGTAAAAAAGGGGAATTTCTTATCAGTGAGGGTCACACTGTAGTCACTTCTTTTTTTTTATTTTTTATTAATACAGCACATCTGCAAGAAAGCACAGCAAAATCAAGATGTGTTTCTGCAGAGTCATCAGCGTTGAAAAGAGTATCAGTCTACAGCCAACTTACAGTCTCCAGAACTCACAGGGAGCTTAAATGGCTCTTCCTTGCAACCCTGGATTCGATTTAATCGATCGATCGGTTGGAAATAGATTGGCCCGATCGATCAATTTGTGGCCAATTTAGATTAGTTTGATCTATCTGACAGGATGGAAGATCTAGGTCGATCTGCTGCTGGCAGCAGATCGATGGCCTATAGAGTTGAATTGGATCTAATGGTCCAACTATGCATTTAGATCGATTTTCAAAATCTATTGGAAATCTGTTCCTTGTGACAGGCACACATCAGATTGCAGTCACTGGCTTGCAGTCACTGCCATGTATCCACTTTTCTTATTTCTCACAACAGGGTATGATAGCTGAGTGAGTTTTGCGCCCCCTCCTACACTGCGCCCTGAGGCTGAAGCCTCTCTCGCCTCTGCCTTGGCCTGGAACTGACCGGCAGCAAACTTTGACACTCATATCTGGTGCTGGTTTCCTGGCTAGCCTGAAGGGAGCTGGAGGAAGCCCCAGGTATGCATTTTTTTTTTTTTTTTTTCATAGTCTTAGGTTTACTTTTTCTCATCCGAGATAGCCCATAGTGATCCTCTCTGCCAAGCATAATGAAACCTGTGTACAAGGCATTAGTTGTGTAGACTTGCAAATACATGTTTAAGCCTTGGGAGTTCTCACAAACTTCTGCTGTGATCCAAAGTCCCACGTATAGCGGGTTTTAAGGGAACCTGATGTGAGAAGAATACAAAGGCTGCCATCTTCATTCTCTAATAAACAAAAGCAGAAAAGTAACCAAGCGGACACTCCACACCTGGCAAAATATGGTACTTATCTAGGGTTATTTGAAGCAGAGAAAATTGTTCCATATGTATGTATGTATGCAGCCATATGGAAACCTTAAGCACCTCATCTGTGCTGTCTTATTCTATAATGAATATATCACCACAACCACAAATAGGACATATACAGAAGACAGCCACAGCCACATACTATATATTATAAACGGCATGAATGACTGCAGTGGTAGCCAGGCTCTGCAGCCTCTGTTTTAGTGTCATCCTAATTTTGAGATAGAAAGGGCCAGAGCTCTCAGCAATGGCAGGAGTTGCAAGGGCTATTGTTAAAGGGAACCTAAACTGAGAGGGATATGGATGTTTCCTTTTAAACAATACCAGTTGCTTGGCAGTCCTGCTAATCTTTGACTGCAGTAGTGGCTGAATCACACACCTGAAACAAGCTAATTTAGTCTGACTTCAGTCAGAGCACCTGATCTGCATGCTTGTTCATTGTATCAGAGACACAAAATTAGCAGGAGAGTCAGGCAACTGGTATTATTTTAAAATGTAAAATCCATATCCTTCTCAGTTTAGGTTCCCTTTAAGCCCCATCTACATGGTACGATTTTCCGTCAGATCGATGGATCTATTAGATAATTTCGGATTTCGATTGATTTTGCGATCGATTTTGGGTACTTATCAATGCAAAATAGATAGCAAAATTGATCGGAAACAATGTGGACGTCTACACACAATACAATTTCTTATCAGATCACTGATCAATCTGATTGAAAATTGTTCCGTGTAGATGGGGCTTTAAGGTACCCATACATCTAGAGATGATGGGCAGATTCGACTAATCTCTCTCTATTCAAATATGATTAGAGGGATCTGTCAGCTGCCCAAACACCACAGGCTGATTCCTGATCAATTTCATGCTGAAATTGATCCAGAATCGGCCATGTGACGCCGCATTTGTCCTCCTCGCCGCCCTGACGCTGTCCCCTAATTTAAAATGTGCCCCGTGTAAAGTATACATTACCTGGACGCGACCTGCACTTGTCCCCTGCTGGCTGCGGGGATTCCTCCTGCATACGTCACACGCGAGCCCCTTACTAGGAAACCACGTGGGGCGTGCGTGTATGGAGAGGGGAATGTGCTCGGAAGCATTTTGAAGCCTTTGTAACTCTTTCAGTTCAGACGTACTTTAACCACTTTATCCACCAGTACAGTATATCTTCGTCCTCTGTGACTTCATCTAAGCCACGAGTCAGTAGATATACGTCTTGTAGCACAAGCAGTGTTGTGCAGGATTGGGCTTGCTCCTATGCACATTTCTGGCACTATCTGATGCAGTACTGTGCAGGATTGGGCTTGCTCCTATGCACATTTCTGGCACTATCTGATGCAGTGCTGTGCAGGATTGGGCTTGCTCCTATGCACATTTTCTGGCACTATCTGATGCAGTACTGTGCAGGATTGGGCTTGCTCCTATGCACATTTCTGGCACTATCTGATGCAGCACTAATTGGTGAACGGGAATATATGTTTCCTGAGCTAATGAGATTGATTTTTACCATTAAAAATATTTTTATTTTCTCAGTTCATAGTGAAAAATACACTCTGTAGCATTATTTCAGAATCAAATACCTTCACCATAAATTGTGACAGGAACATAATTTAAGTTTTGTGATAAGCGGTGAGAATAGCCAAACAAAATTTGTGTTTTTTCTCTACAGTAGCACTTTTTATTTTTAAACTGGAATTGGTAAAACTGAGAAATAATGTTTTTTTTTAATTTTTTTCCTTGTTTTCCCATTAAAATTCATAAAAAACAAAATTGTTCGAGGGAAAAAAATAGCATACAATGAAAGCCTAGTTTGTCTTGAAAAAAACAATATATATTTTATTTCAGTGTCATTAGTAGAGATAAAGTTATTTCTGATTAAAGAGAGTCTGAAGCGAGAATAAATCTCGCTTCAGACCTCATAGATAGCAGGGGCATGTGTACCCCTGCTAAAACGCCGCTATCCCGCGGCTTAACGGGGGTCCCTTCACCCCCAAATCCCCTCTGTGAAGCCGGGGAGTCCTTCCGCATTGGGGCAGGGCTAACCGCCGCAGCCCTGCCTCATGCGCGTCTATCTGACGTGTATCTCCGCCTCTCCCCCGCCCATCTCAGTCTTCACTGAGAGGGGCGGGGGAGAGGCGGCGATGCGCGTCTGATAGACGCGACTAGAGACAGGGCTGCAGCCGTTAGCCCTGCCTCCAGGAAGAGATAATATACGACCAAATATACGACCAAGTTTTGTGGGGGGGTTTGGGGGTGAAGGGAGCCCCGTTTAGCCGCGGGATAGCGACGTTTTAGCAGGGGCACACATGCCCCTGCTAACTATGAGTCTCTTTAACTAAGGACATAGCTAAACTGTCAAAACTGCTGTGGTCCATAAGTGGGAAACAAGGTCTGGATGCGAAGTGGTTAAGTTCTCCACAATCCATGTTCTCTTTGGCACAGCAGAAGAACCACAAATCCACAAGGAGTTTCAGTCCTCAGATGGATTTTGGATGAATAACAAGTCCCAGCAGTCCTAGGAGCAAGCTTGAAGTCTCCACAATTCACATTACACTTAGCACGGTAGACAGCCCACAAGCCCCAATGGAGTCACAGTGTCCAGCAGAATCCTAGATGAACAGCAAGTGCCAGCAGTCCTGGTAGTAAGCTTGCAGGTCTCCAAAATTAGCTGTGGAAAGCGTACAGAGATCAACAGTCAAATCCACAAACTTAAAGAGAATCTGTATTGTTAAAATCGCACAAAAGTAAACAAATCAGTGCATTAGGGGACATCTTGTATTCCCCTCTGTCACAATTTCGCTGCTCCCCGCTGCATTAAAAGTAGTCAAAAACAGTTTTTAAACAAACAAAATGGTAACCAAAACCTGACGTAGGTTGATGTACAGTATGTCCACACATAGAAAATACATCCATACACAAGCAGGCTGTATACAGCCTTCTTTTTGAATCTCAAGAGGTCATGTGTGTGTTTACCTTCCTCCCCCTGCAGCTATCATCCACTGAAGAGTGACAGGCTGATTGTTTCTTCCTGCAGACAGCTCTGTGTCTGTAATTCCTCAGTATGTGACAGCCCAGCCAGCTCAGAGGACGATTTATCCAGCTTGTAAAAGGCAGGCAGCTCTCTTCTCTCACTGACAAAAGAGCAGAGAGGCTGCCTAATCTAAATAACACACACAGGAGTGTGCATAGAGGGGGCCTGGATGGGGGGTGCATAACAGATCAACAACACTGAAGAGTTGGCAGCTTTCCAGACACAGAACGACAAATCTGACAGGAGAGAGATAGGTTGATTTATTACAGAAATGGTGATAGTAGAAAGTGCTGCAGTAAGCCAGAGCGCATTAGAATAGGTTTAGGAACTTGTAGGATAGTAGAAAAAAGGATGACATTTTTGTTACAAATGTCTCTTTAATGTGTTTAGGCTTCACAGCAGGTTAGATATTTACACTGCAACACTGGGAATGTCCTGAACACTGGATTTCCACTAACACTCTTAAGCCTGCACATGTAATAATACTGTCAATGATTTGGGTGACAGTTTGGGATGGAGTGCTGTCTGCTATGTCTGTGCTGTTGCGACTTTTGCACACAACAAACAGCTTCCAGATGGCAAGTTGAAAACAATGCACTCAAAGGTTGGTCAGGATTTACATGTATCCAGTGTGTCCGTTTTTTAGGCAATGCAAGAATGCTCTTTTAACTATGCCAAGTGTAATCCAGCATTTGTACATAGATTTACAGATCACCTTTTAACACTCTCCACCCCTCTTGATGAGCAAGAAATACTTTTAGTTATCAGGCAATCCTTTGATAAACAGGAAGGTGACTTTGCATCATCTGACTCCACTGAATGGGTGACTTCTAGGAAGACAGATAAACACTCAGATGACATTCCTTATTCCAAGGATGGGAATTACCAGAAAAATGGAACGGGGTGTGGAATGCAACAGGCAGGGGCAGCGAGAAGGTAAGTGAACCCCCATGCTGGCCAGCAGGTGTACAGCATCCATTTCAGTTGAAACTCAATTCGAATACTCGGAAGCTCATCGCTACTTATTACTCTCCACTCCTCTTGTTGCATAGACAAACCGGTATGTCCCATTGTCTGTTTTTCTAAATGGATCTACACAGATACAAACAGCCAAAAAGAGGGAAAATAAAGCTTCTTATAAGCATGGGGTAGACGTGTTTCTAACATTATTCAAGTAGCTATCCTGTCACACTGTAGTACAGAGCAGACACAAAGTAACATTTTATAAGATGCATAGTGTAATAATAATTACAACCAAAGCAACAATGCCAGCTTTCATAATACACTCTGAGTCTGTACTGAAAGCAAGCATTATCACTTTTTTGTAGGGTAGGTAGCATTTTTACTGCATCTCTTCTATTTAATAAAGACATGGCTAAACAAATGTATGACTGTTGATTGTGTGTCATTGATGTGAAGACATCCTGCAAGTTCATTGAAATTCAGCATCTCATTCATCTCTTTCCTGTAAAGGTCTATAAGCTGTACAGAGAGTGCAAGGTCCATATGTTAGGTCAGCTTCCAAGTATCGTGTGTCTCACCCAAGAGTCGTGTGCACTTGACCCCAAGCATCCTTCTAGCAAAGAGTTATGCGCAAACGTCTTGTCTCATTTTTTGTGATGGCTCCTTGATGTTATATTGACTAAACATCTAAAACGAGTATGCGAAACAACACTGTATGTGCATAAAGACATTTATGTACAAAATAACACATTTCAAAATAGGCAATCAAATATACCTTCATCAGACTGGCAATTTTACAAATAAACCACTTTGAAAGTTCTAACCAAGCCACAGAGACACTGAAAGCCAAGATGTGAAGAATTTTCCATACCTCCCAACTTTTTGAGATTAGAAAGAGGGACACTTAAGCCACACCCATGCCACACATCTAATCACGCCCCCGGCACACCCCTAGCTGCACATATTATGAAGATTTCATAAGAGAAATGTTATTTTATAATTCACGCCACACTGGTTCTTTCGATCCTGGTCCATTTTCCTTCATATTAACAAATGAAAATAAGAAATATATCAATTTACAGGATGGGAATAATGTTTAGAGTCGATTAAACACACTTTCCAGTAAAAAAATACATACCGGTATTTCAATAGATCTGTACATCAGTCCTGAAAGAGGGACACATGAGGAAGAAAGACGGACAGAGTGACTGGGTTCCCAAAGAGGGACCGCGCCTCCAAAAGAGGGAAAGTTGGGAGCTGTGATTTTCTGTCACATTAAGAAACATCTTAAACCATCGGTAAATATCTGATTAAAGATTTTTGAAAGTGTCATCCTCCCAATCCAACCCTATGACATATGTGGCCCTGTCATCTGTCACCTACCCACATATTCAGAATGGGGATCCAGAGTTTTACTATGTAACTGACAAAGCTATGATTTCACATTTTATTGTCCACTAATCTATACATTATTCCAGTCGTTAGTTAGTAGAGTAAACTTTTTCTGTACCAAAGTTAGATGCAAGTGTAAGTCTGTATATAATGCTCAAATGTTGATTTTATGCTTGCATGCTAACCTTAGCTTTTTGTAAGGTATCCTGTTTTAAAGACACATTAATTGGCCATTAGCCACTTCCTGCAAAATGGACATTTATAAACATCCTATTTGTTCTCCTTTAGTAAAAATAGGACATTTATAAAAGTCCAACTATTCCCTTAAAGTGCATGTGCACCGCACAAGCACGCATGCACAGTTGAACCATTCAGCTCATGGCATGAAGTGATTAAAGATGGTGCTGTAATCTGTGCATAAAACAAATAACTGCAGCAAAGTGCTGGTCCATGCATTAACTTAGCTTATACCCACACAGTAATTGTCACCCACAGGGACCAAGACTCAGTCCCTTAGGTAAAAGTTTGTAGGCAAGTGCCATACAGACACGTTACTGTAGAGCTGCAACTTTACGATGTGTTCTGTCGCTATGGATGGGAAAGAGGGACTACAGCACAGCTTACGATGTAGCAGCTTCTGGCAGGCAAGTAAGGAGGGGAACACTGCGTTTAATATTCAGAGGTGTTACAGGGAATGTGTATGTCAAAAAGTTGGGATGTATGTTACATATAGACTATAACATTACTATTAAAGGAAACCTGAAGATATTACACATCATGGGGCATTAGATGAAAACTAGGGTAGGGATTAGATTGGGAGTGCCTCTGAGAGGCAGTTAGTGACATATGATGGTTTTACTGAGACAGCGCTCCTCTTCTTTGCACTGTGCCACCAGAGGCAGACCACCTCAAATCCAGGTGGGTCTAAAGCTTAGGTTCAACAACCACAGACTCAGCATCAGATGAAGTCCAAAGGTTTTAATCCAATACCTCATAAAAACAATAAAAATCGGACATAGCATAAAATCCTTAACAATAAAACCAATTGCCCTGCGCTGAATGCGCACTCACGTCATCCAAGTTGGTTAAGCGCCTATCGGGTTCAATACCCAGCGGTGTTTGTCCTGTTGCGGCTATCGGCGTCCCGTGCCCGCTATGACTCTTCCGCTGTTTAATTAGATCTTCCTCCACGCGAACTCCTTACTCTCTGTGACGTCAGACGCTCCTGGCTCCAGGGCAATTGGTTTTATTGTTAAGGATTTTATGCTATGTCCACAGGGCAATTGGTTTTATTGTTAAGGATTTTATGCTATGTCCGATTTTTATTGTTTTTATGAGGTATTGGATTAAAACCTTTGGACTTCATCTGATGCTGAGTCTGTGGTTGTTGAACCTAAGCTTTAGACCCACCTGGATTTGAGGTGGTCTGCCTCTGGTGGCACAGTGCAAAGAAGAGGAGCGCTGTCTCAGTAAAACTATTATAGACTTCCAAAGTGGACTTGACAGATAGCGAATACTCTGAAACTTTTTAGCTTCATTACAGGGTGTGAAAGTATATTCAGTGGGCGCAGTTTGCAATAATTTTATCAGTGACATATGATGGACAGTTAGTGACAAGACTATGTACTCCGTAAAGCTCTGCAGAGGATGTTGGTGCTATATTTTTAGATTGGTGCTATATGTGGTGATATATTGGGGTGCTGATGATGTTAAGGATAATACAGGAACATATTTCTTTCATTTTTCTGTCTACTGGGTACTACCTCAGATGTGTATGTATGTTAAGTGGCGAGTCGGGCAGCTGGCTTGTGAAGGTATTGTCACCTGGCTCAAGGAAGCTGTTAAGGTAATTGTCCATATGTCAATGACAACTACATTTGCATCTGATTGTGAATAGGAGCAGGAACTGCTAATTGTCTACCTAGCCTCTAATTGGGAGATGCTAATTATGCCCATAGCCAGTCATGTCCTTACCTTTTGATCTTCTGGTAAATACTGTCTCAGATGTGTATTGTGCTTGGGAGCAATTGTCACCTGGACTGGCTGCAGTGTGCTTTGACGCAGCTCACACCAGCACAGGGCCAGGAATTTACATATGACTGCCAGGAAACTTCACCCCACAATCTTTTGATGTATGGACTAGACTATAGTTTTACCTGGGGAAATTGGGTTTATGGAAATGTTCTGAAATCTCTGAAAAGCTCAAACACTAGCACAGGAATGCTTTGAAGTTGCACACCTTAAACAGGAAATTGGATTATTCCTGGACCTGGGACATTGGGGTGGCCCCAGGGCACACATTTTGCTATAAAACAGCAGCTAGGACTGTCAAATATCATCTTCTCCCGAGAGTAGCTAATCGCTAGAGATGATCCCGAGGAAATCGGAAAATTTGTGTCTCTCCACAGTTGGACATTTGCGCTGGTAAAATTAACGTTTATCCCATTTTATTTTTATGCAAACTTGTCTTGCTGTGTATCCTTGTAAACTTTTATTTTTTTAACTTTTTACTTTGTTTTTGTAAATCTTTTGTACATATTATTTTCTGCATTATTCCACTTTTTTCTTGGAATATTAAATCGTTATTTAATAAGTTTGACTTCTGCTGTACTAAGCTAACACTCATAGCCTAGAAGAGACTGATGTGTAACTGTGTATGCCTGATTGTATGATTGAGCAACACTACCATATAAAATTGTAATTGCATTGTGTGTATGGGGCACTTCCGCGCTCGACAGCAGAGTGGGAAGTCTCGGGGTGGCTAACAGTATCGTTCGGAACAACTGTTAGTGGTTTTGCTTCACTACAGTGTAGGATTGCAACTGTGTGTGGGTGTGTGTGGCGTTTCCGTATTTGGCCTAAAGCGCAAAGCTGACCCGAATACGAAAACGCGGATTGCGTGCTGAGCACTCGACAGCAGAGTGGACGTGTCTAGCAACAGCTAGTGGTGGCAGTGAGAAGTGTTTGAGGGGTCACAGCCTTGTGGTAGCTCGACTAAGGCTGCTTCCCCTCTCGATCTGGTCAAACCCGCAGTCAGGAACCGTATACACAGGCGTGCCGCGGGCCGGTTCCTGACACTATATAAATATTAAATAATAACAATGGCTGTAGACTCTGTCAGGTGCTGTGGAAGAGGCTGCACTTGTAAATACACAATAATAATAACAAGCACTTATAGGTTTTTAGCTGCAGGAGAGGAAGCTTTTACCTTCCTGTGTACGACATAAAAGCCGATCGGGAGCATTACAGCTGCTCTTTATTACAGAAAGGCATGCTGGTCCTCCTACTGCTTCTCTCATGCCATTAGGCCAGCTGCTTGGTAACCATGATGCTAGTGCTACACATAACCCCGTCAGAAAGAGAGATTGAAGGGAAGTGGTAAGTACATTATATGCATTCTACAATTAAACCCGTGCAGCATAATTATATGGGCCCCATTTGTGATAACACAATTTTAAGATTGTATACCAGCTTGTTTTTTTTTTTTCGCGAACAGAATATTAGTCATCTTGGGATGGTAGAGGAGATGATCTGTGGTGGACCTGAACTCTTGCACATGACAGAAGGAAAACATAGAGAAATGCACCCTGTATGCATTTAGATAGTTTAGCCTGTCTAATTCCCCCTCATCTGTGTCTAATCACAAGTTGTTATTTGACCCCTCAACAGTGTCAGCTGACTGCTATGGCAGAGACCTAATTTGTAAGCTTAAGACAATTTGTCTGCTTCCATGAAAGCAGGAAGTAGACAAACTGCAGATTTAGTGCTGGATTTGTATCAGCTGTAACAAAGAGTGTTTTTCACTAAAGGTTTTATGCTGTTACTTATCTTTTAAAGCAGAGAGGAAGTTCTGAGTTCAGGTCTGCTTTAATGCACCGAAGACTGAGAAGTGACAGGCCAATCAGTGACATAAGGTACAGCAGTGATGTGGGTGGGTGGTAGCCATGAACCTATAAACATGCATATATTAATATATGGCCCTACAGTGCTGGATGGGTTGTCATGGTGATATATGACTGACTATAGTTAGGGACACAGTATATGTTTTTAACAGATCAGATATAAACAACATATCTGAGGAAAATCTATAAGGCCCCGTTCACACTTGTGGTTCGAGTCCGCAAGTGTCCGGGGGTCCGGGGGCCGCAAAGAGACCGTACGGGTCTCTGCGGTGACCACAAGTTGCCACCAGTTGCGGATCCGGAATGTATCAGTTCCGGCTACAATAAAGTAGCCGGAACTAGATACTTTGCAGTGCCAGAAAGGCACTGCAAGCATGGGGGATACCGGCGTGTAGTCCGGGCCCCCCAAGTGGCATAGGACCGGTGCTGGAAGCATCTGGTCCTATTGCCAGTGTGATGAGAAACATTCGTTTCTCATTGCACAGCATGGCCGCATGTTCGGGTCAGGATCCGCCCCGGGTGCGTGGGCCGGATGATCCAGACCCGAAAAATAGCGCATGTTGGAAAAGTGTCCGGAGTCTGGATCCGATCCGGCTCCGTTCTGTACGGAAGGGACGCATGTGAACGTCCGCATAGACTTTGCATTGCTATGCGGAACGTACATTCCGTTTGTACAGTATACGGTCCGGGTCCGATCAGGCGAATCCGGACAGCGAACGCTAATGTGAACCAGGCCTAAGACATGAATACATAGGTATTAATTGTTCTCTGTGCTACTTATTGTTGAAAGCCACAGTTCTTGAGGATACTGATATTGGTGCAATTAATCTGTTGTCTTTCTGATTAAATGTTACCATAACAAAAGTCTATCCTGTGTATTGAATATAGTGTCACAGAGACAACTGATACACTATGATTATGTTAGTTTCTATTGAATTTAGTGTTTGTTTGCCAACAACCCATTCATAGTACAAACCTATGAAGACAGCTGCTCACATCGTCATGGCCTCAGATCTGGATACAATGGGGTATATTTACTAAACGCTGGTAAATTTTACATGCACAAACTACATAATGTGTGTATGCAAATAGCGTGTTATACAAACAGCATATACGTTGTTTGTTTAACATGTTACAGCCTAACTAACGTTAACCAAGTCAACCAGTATCTCACCTTATACAATCAATGTAGACATTTCGCGTATAATGAAATTTGCTCTAATTGTGTAAGGCAAATTACGCAGTTCATGTAAATGCCTCCACATGTAAAATTGTCTATTATGTAGTTAATATACACCAATGCCTTCTGTATAGAACTGGATCACTGAAACCTCATTTCATTTTTTCTCCATTCAATACTGGAGAGGACAAATTACCATGGAATTTAGGAGCCAATCTGAGCAATTCATGAGCCAATGATAAATCTTTAGGAGCTCGGTGCCAGGGCCGGATTTCTGGAAAGGTCACAAAGTCCTGGGCCTTGGGCGGCTTCAGTCCAAGGAAGTACCTGAGCATAAAAGCTACATATGGAAGAGGAGGCTGAACATGGGGAGCAAGAAAAAGAACAGCTGATTCCCAAGGGAGCTGTTAATGAAAGAGCTTCTTTAGTACATGGATGATTCAAATGGAAGAGGGGGCTTCACATGAAAGGGGAGCCACAACATACTTGGCCTAGGGGCACAAAAAGTATAAATCCGGCCTTGAAGCCAGCTGCATTTAGAGAAAAAGTCAGATGCTTACCAGTTGTAATTCTTAATATGTCTATGCTGCCTGGCTCCAGAAACTTGCCCAGCCTCAACTCATTATTTTTAAATAAAAAAAAAAAAAGGGCAGCATAGTTTTCTTAGACAGAATCTATGCATGTATCTTCTCTTTCCTCATCCCTAACATTGAACGCGGCCATATAAATAATGCCTTACGGCCCTATGGCTAAAGGCGGCCATTAACAATACAATCTTACGGCTGATCAATCATTTCTAGCCATTTTGGTAATCGATTGGGAACTATTGGTCATGCCCATTAACGACAAATTTCCGCTAACCAATTCGATCAGATCGATAGGATTGATCAGAAGAAATGATCAAATCCATTCATCTGACAGGATTGGTTAGCAGGAATTCGGGCTGTTAATGGGAACAACCGATCGTTTCCCATCTATTTCCATGATGATCAGGGGTGATTGATCCGCCGTGGGATTCTACCGTTAATGCCCACTTTAACATGCCGAACTGCTGGTGTACAGCACAGATATATAGAGGCTTAAACTCACACAGCCATGAACTTTAACTTGCAAATATCTAATTTGGCTATGTGGGTCTCACCAGTGCAAGTTTTTGAGTTTGTATTGGATACCTTCTGTTTTAAGATAGCAGTGTTGTTCTTTGCAGTACATACTGTGGATGGCCTCTCAACCTCTATGGGATCCCTACACAATTTTTAAAGGTACATTCCAGCAGTGGCCATACTATTCAAGTTTGCAGATGGTCCTTAACAGTCCTATATTTACTTTACTAGCAAATAACAAGTGCTTTGCCCTGGATAGTGAGGAATACTTACTGGTGTCACCTTACAGCTAAATCTCCATCATCATGCGTTATGCTAAAGACCAGGCTCCAGTCCTGTTCTGTGCCTCATAGACAATCTATCCTCTGCCGTGTTGCCTCATGTAACCTTGGCGGGCGAGGTATGTGACACAATGTGAAGCCCTACTACACAGCAAGTTTATCTGTCTGTCCGTTTGTTAAGACTATTTGGAAACAGAGAGCTGATTCATCGTCTAAATTCTAATAGAGGCTTAGAAAATTTACATCATGAATGAAAAGCTTGATTTATGGTAGCCACTATATCTCCAGTATACAAACTTAGATGTGAGACACAATCATATTGCTGTACAGACATGAGAAAAACACACAGTTTTTCAAATTCTAAGATGATAAAGATGGTCCAATATGCCAAGCCAATCAATTCCTATCTGACTGGAATTAGTGACTCTCCGCGCTGGGCTCCGGCTGGCTTCACTTCTTCCTGTCCCGACAGGAAGTTTAAACAGTAGAGCGCCCTCTACTGTTTAAACTTCCCCGACAGGAAGTAAAGTGAAGCTGGAGCCCTGAAGCCCAGAGCGGAGAAGAGACAACGGAGGCCGGGGGACTCGCGCCGGCCGGATCACGTAATGTATGCGGGGGGGGGGGGGGGGGGGTTGGGGCTGGTAGGCAGCGGCAGCTCCACAGATTGTGTATCGGTTTCATAGTGAAATCGATTCAAAATCTGTTTGCAGTGAAGGCAGCCAATAGATCCCTCTTTGATCAGATTCGATCACAGAGGGATCTATCTGCTGGTCGATCTGGTGGCAATCGACCAGTGTATGGCAGCCTTAAGGCAGGGGTGCCCATTAGGCAGATCGCGATCTGCCGGTAGATTGTAAAGGACTACACGGTAGATCCCGACCCCACTGCATTTTCTGCGCTGTGTAATATGTTGGCACTTTATAAATACAATAAATAAAATACATTTTCCATTCTGTATATATGTTACGGCCAAAACCAAAAATCGGCCAAAGTGGGAATTGGTTGGCCATTCCTAGAACTGGCCGATTTAATGTCGACCAAAGTCTAAAATGCTGGGGATTTCTGACATTGGCCAGCCAGTTTGCAAAATGGACAAAGTCAGTTGGCCAAAGTCCAAAATGCACAAATCCCAAAACATCCCATGTCCTGTTTAGCACCATGAATGACACTCAGAACTTCCTCTGTGCTCTGAAAGATATGCAACAGCATAACAACCTTTAGAGAGGCCCCCGCCTGGCCGTAACATATACAACTGTGATCCTAAAATTGTAAATACATATATAAATATATTCTGGTGTATAAGACGACTGGGCGTATAAGACGACCCCCCAACTTTTCCAGTTAAAATATAGAGTTTGGAATATACTTGCTGTATAAGACTACCCCTCTTCCAACTCACACCAAATTAAAATATTTAAAAAAAAATCATGTACTGGTGTTGTGTATGAACAGATACTGGTGCTGTACTGTATGTGTTACCCAGTATATAACAGTATATAGTCAATTGACTTGTTGCATTGGTAAACTCTCCTTAAAGAGGAACTTCAGCCTAAACAAACATACTGTCATTAAGTTACATATTAGTTATGTTAATTAAAGTAGATGGGTAATATAATCTCTTACCCACACTGTTTTAAAAGAACAGGCAAATGTTTGATTTCTTGATGGCAGCCATCTTTTTGGTTGAAAGGAGGTGACAGGGAGCATGAGAAACAGTTCCAACTGTCCTGTGCCCTGAGCACCTCTCCCAGGTGCTAGACAACGTGAACAACAACATAGGAAATCCCATCATGCTCTGCACAGCATCAGGGGAAAAAGCCCGTGCTTTTTTTCTTTGATGGGTGGAGCTTAGCTAAAAATGCAGCTAAAAATGATGCTTTGGTAAGAAAAACAAAGTTCTGATGCTGTGAAACTGTTAAAGAAACACCAAGCCTTTTCAGTTCTGCTGAGTAGATTTTTAGTCCGGAGGTTCACTTTAAGTAGACTGGTCAGCTCTCCTTGTCTACCTGTTTATCAGAGTGGTATGGAAGAATAGCTCCCTCAGCAGGGAGATCTTAAAGGCGGTAACAGTATAGGGTGTATCACCCAGCATCAATGACACCCAGCGTATAAGACGACCCCCAACTTTTCAGAACATTTTCAAGGGTTAAAAAGTAGTCTTATACACAGAAATATACAGTAGGTAGATCATTGTGACTTGATCTTTTTTTAAAGTGGCTCACAAGCCAAAAAAAGCGTTGAGAAGTTGGAGAAATTTTGGGTACCGTATTTGGAGTCAGTGGTTTCATAAACCAAGAAGTCGGATGATTTTTGTACGGGCTCCACAACCCTGATTTCAGCAGAAATCTATAAAACATCAGTTGAACCTAAAGAGCTGTTCTTCTTGATGGTGTGCAATCCTATGGTCAGTGATCCCCCACCACTTCTGTCTTGGCCTCTCACGCAAAGATTTTCCAACATGTCTGATCAGACTTTAGATCAATAAACTGCACAAAATCAGTTGTTAATTAATCTATTGGATATGATGGAGCAATAGATGACTGGCAGATTCAACCAAAGTGATCAAATTAGCCAGAAATTGATCAGAAAAATCAGTACATGTATGGACAGCTTTAGTTAAGATGTCCTAGTGTCTGAAAAATGAATTACAAACATCTCATGCCAGCCGTCACGCAGAGTAGTGGAGACGTGATCGCTTGGACTTGTTTTGCAGCCACAGGATCTGAGCTCATGGGCGGAGCAATCACCCCTGTGACCCCTGCCATCGCAGGGGGCCCAGAGGCTTTGGGGGCCCTTCCTCCGCCCACTCCCCAACTGCAAGTTCTGCCAATTAGCAAAAACCTCTACCTGATCGCTGACAAAAACCGTGTGCAGGAGCATGTGTCATTTTTTTTCCTGCTTCCAAAGGCTGCTTCACAGCAAAACACTCTCTGCTGCCATTCGCTGGCTCCCAATCATTTGACCTGCATGTGGTTCGGGGTCCAAGAGGGCTCCATGTTATCATTAAGTCTAGCTATGCCCCTGTCTGAGCTCCTTACAGTTATCATAGAGATGACTATGAAATCCCTAGTATAGCAGAGTATGAGACAAAGCAAATCTTGGCTGCAGTTGGGTCATGAAACAGGAAAATTATCTTAGGCACACCACCATATTTACACCACACGGATGAAAAAAGTGAAAAAAAAAAGTTATTGCAACAGCCCAGTCAATAATCAATATCCAGGCCTCAACTTAATCAATATGCTTTGGCAGGTCCTTAGGAAAGCTGTGCATAAATGAATGCCCACAAACTTCAACTGAAGCAGTGTTGTAAAGAACAGTGGGCCAGAATTATTTCACAATGTGATAGACTGATAAAGTCATACAGAAAAAAAGATTGCTTCAAGTTATTGCTGCTAAAGGTGGTTCTAATTCCTATTGAATCATTAGGTGTACTTACTTTCTCCACACATGGCTTCTCCGGCTCTATGTCATTTTTGCTAAATAAATAAGAATGATACAGTGGAAACTCTTGTGTCCTGTTTCACACCTGAGATTAGATTTAAATACCGTATTTTACGGCATACGAGACGCAGTTTTTCTCCCCAAAAGATTTGGGAGAAAAAGTCAATGCATCTTATATTCCAAATACAGGAAGTCCCCAACTTACAAATGCTCATTGATACGACCACTGACCAGCCTTAATGTGTTGGGGTCTTCTTGTAATGTTCCCGTTTCGCCCTCCGCTCCCACCTTGTTCTCCTCCACTCCCCCTGAATAAATGAAAGCAGCGGCAGCGCATCACTCACCTCATCCATCAGAGCCCATGGTGATCAGAGACCTCTTCTCTCCCTCATTGCTCCCCTATTGTCGGCTTCTGTTGATGACGCGATCAGCATAAACCGGCACTACGGGAACAGTGAGAAATAGGAGTGGTCTCTGATCGCCGCGGACTTCAATCTGGAGCATCCTATATTCCGAAAAATACCATAATGTTAAGCCTTGTACACACATACGAGGCATGTCGCCCGGGAATGATGTTACGGAGTGACGTTACGTTGTATGCAGGGTCAATGAGGAGAGCAGTGGTCTCTTCTGTATTGATCCTCCTGGCTCATCACTGGTCGCGGCTTTCGGGTCATTGGGGGCCACTTGCCAGATTCTCAGCAGAGGTTGTCGTTATGTGCTGCCTCCACCGAGTTTCATTTAGCATCCATGCGGGGCTTTAGGACCTGCTAAGGATCAGACCTTTTATGTCCTGATACAAAAGCCTTACCACTGAAAGATTGCTTTTCTCAGGACTATGTAATAGTAAGCGTGTGAAAATATAGCTACAGTAGTTAGGTTTAGATAGATAGTTACATGAAAAATGTTAATGTGTTAGTAATGGAAATGTGATTGCACTGAAAATAAACTATAACCTTACTTTAAATATTTACATAACCTTTATCCAGTACTACCAGTTGTATAGTTTGGATATGATCCTAAACTCCATTGAGTTCATTTGTCTTTGTTGACAATGATGTAATTGATATGTTTCTTGCTTATTTCTCCAGCTATAGAAAGTGCTTGTTTACTTCATAAGAGTACTTTGTTTCAGAATGTGTGAAAGATTCACCGATACTCAGTTGTGTACATTTGATAGGACTGTGTGGGTCAGCATCAGCTGGGGGCTGCCTTCTGCAACCTGTGGCATATATTGTAACAAAGCAATAAAGTGTGAGGGTTTTCCCATGTCTGTCTGACAGATATATTGGCTCCAGGTTACACAAAGGGCTGAGGGCTGTCACAGCTGTCATAACATGTCACTGTAAACAAGCCTGTCATGATACCGACATCAAATCTTTCCCCCTTTCACAGGGAAACCTATCTTTAAAACAACATATATTTGACAACCTGTTTCCTTACCACACAAAAAGATAAGACTGTTACAAATATGAATGTAGAGGAAATGTTAGCTTAGGATCACTCTGCCTCTATTTATTACTCTACAAAGCAGCGCTGCCATAAAGCTCTGTTTTCCTTTTGTACATTTTTTGTCATGCTTTCTGTGTTAAGGGATACTGGCAGCTGTATGACAGAGTGGATCTGGTCATAAACATTAGTTGTGTCAGCATTCTGTGCTGCTGACAGATGTGCATACACATTTATTCACATGTAGAATGGAGGGGGAGAAGGCCTTGCCACCAGCTAATCTCAGGGGAAATAAATTGTGATTGGCCAGGAAGAGCCAGCGCAGCCAGCTGACCCATTTCCCAACCCAGCCACAAGTCATCAGTTTGACCAACGATGGTCTGATGTACATACCTTCAGGTCAAAATCATTTTGATTAAAAAAAGGTTTGAATGGCAATACATATATGTGGTCTATGCACTGGGTACAGTTAGATGAACATATAAAGTTTACATCTGGGGATATTGGATAGAACAGACTCATTTTGATATCTGTAAGTAGCACTTCCTTATTCCTCCTGAAGCTGAAAGCATTGTGCCCACCTCTTCAGCCTGGTTAACTCCCCTGCCCCTCCCTCACCTGCTGTCTGCCTGTCTGGATCAAATTACTTCTCTTTTCACAGCGTGTAGAGGTAGAAGACACCAGAAAACTGCTGCAGCCTATCTTATCATGTCTGCCTGCTATATTTCTTATTTCAGATGTATGTCTGTCTGCCTAGATTAGACCACATGGACATGAGGGGTGGAGTTATGACATCAATCCCCCAGCATCCTTTGCACCTTTGGTTTAAAATAAAAAAAAGGCCCAGGGCCCAATTTCACACTGGGGGCAGGGATTTCAAGACTATATGTGGAATACGGACCCTGGGGGTGAGAAAATCACACTTTATCACGTGTGAGTTTATATACTTTGGCAACTTATTAGGTTTAAAGCAAACTGTAATTTATAATTTAGGTACTCTTTAATATACAGTAGTTTTGCCAGAAGAAAAAAAGTACCTACTTCCCTTACCAGTAATGATATATACATTGGTGAATTGTACACATGACAGATGATTCTCGCCCAAAATGACTAGTCAGGGCCATCTCTGAGAATCAAGTTGGTGTACACTAGCCTCTAATCCCCCTTGATGCATTTCCATTAAAGTGGTAAGAGTGGTACATAATTATGGTGTATGGACAGCTTAGGACTGTTAACCATTTTTTCGCCTTTTGGACGTGACTTTCACGTCTAAAAGGCTGCTGTGCGCGCTCCCGTGCCCTTCCCCCCCCCCCCCAGTAGCACGGAGAACACCGACGGCTTCTTTTCAGAGGCCGCGGTCTTTCTGAAAAAAAAAAATCACGTCCTCCATGCTCGCTCACAGGATAGATAAACAAAAAATCTCACTGTGACCATCTTGTGGCCAAATAGTAAAACTACATGCACATATATTTTTACTATAAAAAGACGCAACAAATTGCATTTAAAATTAACTGTTTACCTCCCACACCCAAAAAATACCCAAATAAAAATTTTTACTAAAAAAAAAAAAATTACAGTTAAAAAAACAAAACATAACATAAATACTTACCTAAGGGTCTGAACTTTTTTTAATATGCATGTGAAGAGGGTATACAACTAATATTTTTTTTAATTATAAGCTTATAAATAGTGATGGACGCAAAACTAAAAAAAAATGCACCTTTATTTCCCCCAAAAATATTGGCACCGTACATTGTGATAGGGACATCATTTAAATGGTGTAATAACCGGGACAAATGGGCAAATAAAATACGTGGGATTTAATTATGGTAGCATGTATTATTTTAAAGCTATAATGGCTGAAAACTGATAAATAATGATTTTTTTCAAAATTGGTGGCGGAAATAAATAGACATAGATCAATTTATTGTGATAAGTAGTGATAAAGTTATTGGCGAATGAATGGGCGGTAAAAATTGCTCGGATGCATAAGGTGAAAAACGACTGAAGGCTGAAGTGGTTAAAGTGAACCCAAGGTGAAAATAAACTGATAAGATAAACAATTGTATTCATCCTCCTACTCCTAAAAATGACTTTTTAGATATCCCATGGTTTCATTTTACATTTAAACATTTACAAAGTAGATTGAATGTTTTGTTGCCTCTGCTAAGTGGCAGCCTAATAATTGTCCCAGAGTTAGAAAACGGTCAATAGTTTATGTATGTTATCTCCCTCTGCTTTCAGAAATTTTATTCTGCCAGGAAAACTTTTATGGCTGTAATTAGCTTATTAGTGAGGTTTACTATATTACTGAGAAGCTACCGGACAAGACAGAAGCTGTCACTTCCATGCCTAGAAGTTAACTCTTTCAGGCACCAAAATAAAACAAGTAAAACAGTCTGGTTATTATTATGTTTTGCACTGTACATCCACGTTTATCTCATCATGTCACATATCGCCTCAGATACACTTTAAATCTGAGTTGTTTTGGATTCAACACAAGTATTAAGTTATGTACACACTAGATAAAAGTTGGCCAAAACGGCCGATAACTTTTCATTCATCTAGTGTGTGCACAGCTTACGCCTGACTTTGCTTAAGTATTCTACATGTTGGATCCTTAACGACAGCCAAGCAGCTCCTATCGCATTGTTTTAGTCCTTCCCCAAACAAGTTAATGAGATGCCAGTTATACATAAGTGGTATTTGATGCTTCAGGCTGTAAGCCATGTAGGGTCTTGGCCTTCTGTCAACAAGCAGCTACTATTTCTCTAGTTGGTGCTTCTTCTGGCCACTAGAGGGCACAGGACTAAGAAAATGGACATCTGTATGGTACAGCTTATGGATATCTCCATGTATCCAGCCAGTGCCCTCTACAGGTCAAAGCACCATCTGGAGAATGCGTTTGTAATAGAAGGTCAAAGGTTGTGCAGTCTGAAGCATCTGAAATTGAATGGCAACCATGGAGGCTTTATATGACATTAATGGTTCTATGTAGAATTATTAATAGTAAGCTTAGTAAAAGTAAACTTACACTAGCAGCTCCCATTCTGCAACTGAGCCTATTCATTGCTTATTTCTTTCATTTTTACTTTGCTTTCCAGCCTCAGGATACTAAGTAAATCCAGTAACGGAACTGAGACTGAATTTACCATGAAGCTAAATTCCTGTATGTGAAAGATATTGCTGGAAGTAGCTTTTGCTCCACCAGCAGTGCACTAGACCAAGACGAGCAGGGATGCTAAACCTATTCTAGTCATTGCCCTCCATCTAGCACATGACTCAGTTAGAGGATGTTTCCATGCATAATCACAGAGGTATTTTGTATATGTTTTCCTTTGGTGCTGTCCTCTCCAACTCTGCTGCCTAGGCCTCACATACAGAGCTGGTCAACCAAGGTCACTTGCTTTATTAACGGCACATATTGTGCTCAGGACCAAGCATGCTCTGTGCTTAAAACTTTCATTTGTTTGGGCTAACGTTATTCATTCTGATTCCCAGATTTACTGATATAATGCATGTTTATTAAAGAGGAACTGTAACCAAAGATTGAACCTCATCCTAATCAGTAGCTGATACCCCCTTTCCCATGAGAAGCATTTTCTCGAATAGATCATCAGGGTTATATGGCTAATATCATGGTGAATCCCCTCCCACAGTGTGATGTCAGGACCTAGGTCATGACAGTTTCCTGTCTGTGAACCTCATTGTATTTGTGGGAATAACAGCTGTTTCCAATTGTCAAGCAACCAGTATCTCCCTCTCTGCATATGTGTATCTAGAAAAAAACAACAACAACCTTTTAGCCTATTGCAGTGTTAGTGGGTGTGGTTACAAACAACGGCAGTTGGTGCTGTCTACTTTTTTTTTTCTTGTCTGCCAGTAGTAAAGATGATGGCATGCAGGCTCATTATAGAACAAACAACATGAACAAATTACATGGCAAAAATCATCAATCATTTCTTGGGGCCATATGCAATTCCCTTTTTCTCCTATGTGATATTTTCACACTTTAGCAATACAGTGCCATTTAAGTCACCAGCAAGCAAGAAAATACTCTGATAAATTTTTCAGTACTATTTGGTACTTTTCCAATTGCAGAGTGCCAAAAACTTGCTTTAAATAGGAGATGAAAATTATCTCTTAGGAGAAAACGTAGGAGAAAATGGCCCTTAATCTCTCATCTATTTTTCAACTTCTTACTTTGCAAAGTATTGATTTATTTTTTCCCCCTTTTCGCTAAAGTTCCTCTTAAAGAATATCATTGTTTGTTTGCTTGATCTCTGTATATGTACTGCCATGGTGTAAGCAGAATCACACAGTTGCATGTGACCTTTTGTGGCCTATCAGAGTGCTCTGCTAAATGCCGGGAAAATGGCTATGATCGGCAACTTGAGGATTATTGCTTTTTGCACATGACCCCTAACCTCCTTTAGGTCCATACTCACGGAATGAGGGAATTGACAGATCGTTCTGATTTTGGGGTGTGTGTACAGTCACAGCACTTAAAGAGAACCCGAGGGGTGTTTAAAGAATGTTATCTGCATACAGAGGCTGGATCTGCCTATACAGTCCAGCCTCTGTTGCTATCCCAAACCCCACTAAGGTCCCCCTGCACTCTGCAATCCCTCATAAATCACAGCCGTGCTGTGAGGCTGTGTTTACATCTGTAGTGTCAGTCTCAGCTGCTCTCCTGCCTCCTGCATAGCTCCGGTCCCTGCCCCCGTCCCTTCCCTCCAATCAGCAGGGAGGGAAGGGATGCAGGCGGGGACTGGAGTTCTGCAGGAGGCGGGGAGAGCAGCAGACTGACACTATAGAGATAAACACAGCCAGCTCTGACAAGCTGTTTGTCAGCAGTGTGGCTGTGATTTATGAGGCTGGGCTGTATAGGCAGATCCAGCCTCTGTATGCAGATAATATTCTTCAAACCCACCTCGGGTTCTCTTTAAGATCTGTCGTGCACGGGTAACTGCTCTGATGCAGTCTTCCTTTTAACTCATTTTTGTGTGTAGGCGATTCAAGTTCACTTTAAGGGAACCATTTACCATTAATGAAAAGCAAGTAAAGCTAGCCCCCATCTGTAGACCTTTAGCAGAAAAAGAAACAATGACAAAAGAGGCAGTGATATGTGGAGGGGAAAGTATATCTACAGTATTTTCACCATAAATTAGTCACTGGGGGATTATCTGGAAATAATTTCCTCTCCTGTGTGCCCAGGCTTTCATGTGGTGATCAGAGGTGGAACATAATTACGTGTGGCTTAGTGCTAGATGTGGGAAGGCTGTGTATATAACACAGGCAGCAGTGTTGTCAGATGAGACAGTACATCCACTCTTCACCTGTCTGCACACGGCTCTGCAGTTTATGGGCCACGCCAGTGTTTTATGTTGTTGTTTTAAGAATTTGGTAATTCGGAAAGCAGGAACACATGCCTATAATTAGGCAGCAATGAATATCTCAATTCAACCCATTTTTCATATTTTCCTTTTACTTCTTGTGCTTTTCAAACACTTGGTGACAAAATATGAAGCTATAGTATACTTTCTGCTTAAAGGGAAGGTTCAGGGTAAGTGAAAAAAAAAAATAAAAATAAAAATCCACTTACCTGGGGCTTCCTCCAGCCCGCGGCAGGCAGGATGTGCCCTCGGCGCCGCTCCGCAGGCTCCCGGTGGTCTCCGGTGGCCGACCCGACCTGGCCAGGCCGGCTGCCAGGTCGGGCTTCTTCTGCGCTCCATTCTGTGTTTCACGCGGGCGCGCTGACTTCATCGGACGTCCTCCGGGCTTTACTGCGCAGCCTCAGTAGTTCCACTGGAGACCACCGGGAGCCTGCGGAGCGGCGCCGAGGGCACATCCTGCCTGCCATGGGCTGGAGGAAGCCCCAGGTAAGTGGATTTTTATTTTTATTTTTTTTCACTCACCCTGAACCTTCCCTTTAAAGAGAATCTGTATTGTTAAAATCGCACAAAAGTAAACATACCAGTGCGTTAGGGGACATCTCCTATTACCCTCATTGTCACAATTTCGCCGCTCCCCGCCGCATTAAAAGTGGTTAAAAACAGTTTTAAAAGGTTTGTTTATAAACAAACAAAATGGCCACCAAAACAGGAAGTAGGTTGATGTACAGTATGTCCACACATAGAAAATACATCCATACACAAGCAGGCTGTATACAGCTTTCCTTTTGAATCTCAAGAGATCATTTGTGTGTTTCTTTCCCCCTGCATCTCTCATGCACTGAAGTTTCAGGCTGCTCTTTTCTTCCTGCAAACAGCTTTGCCCTTGTCTGAATTTCCTCAGTATGTGAAAGCCCAGCCAGCTCAGAGGACGATTTATCCAGCTTGTAAAAGATAAGAGAGAAGAGAGAAGCTGCCCTAATCTAAATAATACACAGGCAGTGTGCATAGAGGGGCCTGGAAGGGGGAGTTCATAGCAGAACCACAACACTGAAGAACTTGGCAGCCTTCCAGACACAGGCTGACAAGTCTGACAGGGGAAAGATACATTGATTTATTACAGAGACTGTGATAGCAGAAAGTGCTGCAGTAAGCCAGAACACATTAGAATAGCTTTTTGAACTTGTAGGATGATAAAAAACAGGATGCAATTTTTGTTACGGAGTCTCTTTAAAGAGAACCAGAGACGAAGCACCCTCATGTATTTTATTACATTTATCAGTGGGAACATGACAGTAAACACATTACCCTGCTTTTAGTTTCATTGTTATCTGCTTAATTAGTCTATTAGCAGCTGTGATAAGAATCCCCGACTGGCTCAGTCTAGGTTTGACCTGGAATCATTATAGCTGAGTCACTCCTCTGTGGAGTCTTTTCAAGCCCAGGCCTGCCACCTCCAGGTTCAGATTTCCTTCTTTGCATACTGAGAGCTGTGATGACATGGGAGGGGCTGCTGCTGCTGAGAGAGAATCTCTGAAACAGACAAGTGTGGCTGCAATATGATCCCTGTGTGCACTCTGTCTGCATAGATACTGATGATGACTGCAGTTTCATTCCTATGAGAGACACTTCCTACAGGCAGCTGTACATCATACCAAAATGAAAGCACATAGATGAAAGGCTGCATTTAGCCTAGATAGGAGCATAGTCTCATATAGCCTAGACAGCACATCCAGAACAACTCATAACCCGGAAGGAGAAGGGATATGAGCCGGCGGCCATATTTGATTTTACTTGGAGCAATAATGGATAAAAAAACACTAAAAAAGGCACGCCAGAGAGGCGAAATTATCAGGTAGAGCATTTATTCTTTACAAGCTATCGACTGATATGTTTATTTTGTGTGAAACGTTCATCTCTGGTTCCCTTTAAGCATTTTGGGGTAGGATTGTATTGTTAATTTGAAATGTACTCATAAGTCCCAAATGTCCCTTTTTCAGAGGGACAGTCCCTATTTGGGAAATAAATACCTCTGTCCCTCTTTCTTCCTCATCTGTCCCACTTTCAGGACTCATGTACAGATCTATGTATACTGACTAATGTGTTTAATAGACTCTAAAGCCTTGTTCACATTAGAAATCACCAGTGGTATCGCAAGCGCTGAGCGATTTATTGAGTGATTTTGAAAGTGCTTTTCTAAGCTCTTTGAGATCGATTTGTGCTTAGAAAAGCGCTATGTTTTTTTCACTTTCTGACATCATTCAGGAAGTGATCTCTTTACCCCGGAAATGAATAGATACAATGCATTTGTTTTTTAAAAGCACTCGTAAAATCGCTTTTCAAAACGCTTTTTCAAGTGCTTAGCGATTTTCCTATCTTTTCTATTGAATCGCAAACACTCAGAAAATGGTGCAGGAGCCGCGTTTGCGGTTAGATAGAAAGCTCATTGCTCATGTGAGAGCGCTCACATAGAGCAACATTGCAGAAGCGCTTTTTTCACATCACCAGCGCTTAAAAAAAAAAAGCAAAATTGCTCTTAGTGTGAACAAACCCTAAATGTTACTTCTATCATTTAAATTGATGTATTTCTTATTTTAAATGTTAAAATGTAGGAGATCTAATGATGATAGTGAGGACCAATGTGGTCTGAATTATAAAACTGTGTCTTGGGCGTCTGAATGCCTTCTGGTATCAGTGACAAGGAATGGGGTGGGGGTGTGGTTAGGGGTGTGGCAGGGGTGTGTTTAAAAGTGTCCCTCTTTTTTATCTCAAAAAGTTGGGAAGTTTGTTTATTTTTTTTATATGACTTGACGAGTTGCATATTTATTTTATTCCGTTTCATCATTTGACTTTATTTTGTGTACATATGTATAGATTTGCACTCAAAATTAGTATATTTTCTTGTATTGGACATCTGTCTGCTGATAGAAAATCAGGAGGGATGCATAGTTAATAAACATGTGGAAAGGATCCAGTGCCCTGCATGAATTCATGGATGATACAACAGTTCAATACATTTAATTAAGAATAATCTCACTTGTGAGCAGACTTGGTAAAACATGAGCTGTCTGAGTCTATAAAATAATATTTAAAAAGAGAGTGTGGGGTTCCTCTTCCTGGGTCGGCAAGCTCCACACCCAGGCATAGGGAGTGACAGATGATGAGTAGGAAGAACACACACACACACACACACACACACACACACACACACACACACACACACACACACACACACACACACACACACACACACACACACACACACACACACACACACACACACACACACACACACACACACACACACACACACACACACACACACACACACACACACACACACACACACACACACACCTGGGGTTAATGGTGGCATATTGATGGAACTAGGGCACACAGAATATAAGGGAAGGACAGCATTTAGCAATACAAAGCACAGATACCTGCTGGTAAAAAAAAGACATACTTACTGAAAAGGGGAGCCACTTGATGCTGTTGAGGCTTCCCATGTCCTCCTTGTCCCCCGCTCACTGGGACCCTCTGAAAGAGCCAGGCCATGCTCCTTTTCAGGCAAATGCGCGGCCGTGCTGAAACCGCGCACTAGCTCATACATGAGCAGGTCCAGCTTCCCACGCAGGTCCAGCCCTACTCATGCAGGTGCAGTACAGCCGCACTGGTACCTGAAGAGGGGTACAACAAGCCCTAGTCGAATTTCTTAGGGGGACCAAAAGCATGGCGTGGAAAGCCTTTAAAGTATCCAGCGGCTCTCCTCTTCTTAGCTAAGTATATATTTTTTAACCCGAGGTTTGCCTTGGATACACTTTAAAATGTAACGCTTATTATTAGTAAATGTTGAAAACTATAATGCCAGATGTGAAGCCTAAGTAGCTATACAGAGGGTAACTACTCATAAGGTGGATGGACACAACTTTACAAAACACACCTCAGAGTACAATAATTAGATCCTGAAAGGACATGTGCAGGGTGCAGTAACCTTGTACATCCGCACTGTACTATAAAACAACCGCAGTGCCCTTACTGCACATACAAAATCCTATTCCCACCATTAATCTCCTACTTGGTTTACCACAATTTGGGCTCTTTTTTTAAATTAAATGGTATTAACTGGGATTGACCCAAGAATGTGGTGTATTTTTCCATGTAAAGAAACTCAGGCAGTGAGTTGGAAAGAAGCAAACACACTGTGTACCTATATGACTGCTAATTATAGTGGGTGTAGAGAAACCTCGTTTTTAGAAATGTTTGGAAAACATCGAAGTCTCCTTCTTGCCTTGTCACATATCTGCAGAGGGAGTGCCTCTGTGTTATGGGAAATCCAGGCTGGGTGGGATACTTATAAGCTGCTGGGGAAAACATCAGAACGCTTCAGAGTGCTTTTATAGAAGTACGCTATGCAGTTCAGGCTTCAGATAACGTTTAGTATGATGAGGGATGCCGATGAGATCTTTACAGAGACTTTCCAGGCATAAATGTGTTCCTAGACCCGTGAAGGCACTCAGTTGCGGATCCTGTTTCTGTAGAAGCTTTTTGAATGTGATTAGTTCCTGTAAAATGTATTGTTTTAAATAGAGATAGTCATAGGCCCGTTCAGACCTTGCAGCCGCACAGGGGCCCCATGCCCTCTAGGGCCCATGCAGCTGCACCACAGTTAGGGCATGATTATTCTGTAGGCTCTTCTCTGTGTATTTCTCTCTGAAACCCAGGAGGAACAGCGATATCTGCTTGTGGCCCAGTCATACACAAGTATGAAATGTGTGCTACAATAACACAGTGCCTACAGACTGTAACCTAGATTTGTGTACTTTTATGTTATCAACATTATTTGGATCCAACCATAATCTGTTATGATTATGGCCACTCACATGGGGCCATTTCTTTTATTCTGCACAGGGGCCCACTGTTGGATTTGTCCACCACTGGTTTTAAAGTACCTGCTCAGAAACCTAGACACTGTCTATTTACTGCACCACAAACTGCCATTGTTACAGGCTGCAGTCTTCTCAGGCATATTAAGTCTGTGGCTCCTCCTGTCACCCTGTGCTGCCTCTTTGTCTCCTCCTCTCCCCCCCCCCATGCCCAATGTGTGCCTCCTCCTGTCCAACTGGACACCCACTGTGCATCCTTGTATCCCTCTGTGACTTCTCTGTGCCTTCTCCTTTCCTCCTGTGCTCCCTCTGCCTCCTCTGGTCCCCCTGAGCTCCCTCTGTGCCTTCTCCTGTCCCCCTGTGCTTCCTCTGTGCCTCCTCCGGTCCCCCTGGACTCCCTTTGTGCCTTCTTCTGTGCCCTCCCTGTGCCTTCTCCTGTCCCCCTGTGCTTCCTATGTGCCTCCTCCGATCCCCTTGGGCTCCCTCTGTGCCTCCTCCTGTCCCTCTGTGCCTCTTTCTGTGCCCTCTCTGTGCCTTCTCCTTTCCTTCTGTGCTCCCTATGTTCCTCCTCTGGTCCCCCTGGGCTAACTCTGTGACCTCTCTGCGACTTCTCCTGTCCCCCCATGGTCCCTATGTGCCTCCTCCAGTTCCCCTGGGCTCCCTCTTTGCCTCCTCCTGTGCCCCCTCTGTGCCTTCTCCTGTCCCCCTTGTGCTCCCTCTTTGCCTCCTCCAGTTCTCCTGGGCTTCCTCTGTGCCTCCTCCTGTGCCCTCTCTGTGCTTTCTCCTGTCCCCCTTGGGCTCCCTCCAGTTCCCCTGAGCTCCCTATGTGCCTCCTTTGCGCCTTCTCCTGTCCCCCTTGTGCTCCCTCTGTGCCTTCGCCTATCCCCCAGAACCCTTTCATCAAAGTTTCACTGGGGGCCTCATGTTTGCTGTTATGCCCCTGGTGGCAGGCGAGTGGATGACCTGAACCTTTTTAGGCCTTGTTTCCATCTGTGCGCTTCTGTGCGCTTTTTATCAGCACATCAATGTTACAGATTGATACATGTTGCTGAAAAGCGGACAGACGTGCACAGATGGAAACGAGGCCTTAACCTCCATCTGAGCCAGAACACATAGATTACTATTTATATACAAAAAATAACAGGATTAGTTTTGTACCTTTCCAGGCTCTGCAATTTGCTAGCAGCTCAGAAATCATTGAGTTAACATGCCGGATTAAGCACTGCATCTCTAGTTCAGACAATTGCTTGCAGGATTGTGTGCTCAGGCTGGTGATTTTGCATGTCATGTATCATAAAACAAGAATGCTATTAAAGCTTAGAGCTAAAATAGCAATCTGTGATTTCTGGCATAGTGAACTTATAAGGACAAAGAATAAAAGAGCCACAAGACATGATCATTTTATGAATTACTCCCTTAGCGGATGTTGAAAGAATTCTATTGTTTCCATCTGTAGTGGAGCAATAACAATGAATCGTGTAAAGCACATTTAATTGCATGATAACCGAGTGAAATACTTTTCTCTTGAGTTAAATAAAGGTTTTCAGTAGAGTACAGGTGGGGTGAACATGGGGCTATCATCATGGCTGATTCATCAGAACTGTAGCAAGGAGAAGGGGGCCGAAAGTTGAGTAATTTCAAATATATACACCAAATTGTTTCTTTTATCCAGTGAAAGACAGCAGTTGGTCTCTTCTGCACCAGTTTCTGTAACATAGTCCCAATACCCCCCCCCCCCCCCCCACAACCTTCACCCCCAAAGATCAGATTTATACTGAATTAATACATAGATCCCAACTGTCCCTCTTTTGGAGGGACAGTCCCTCTTTGGGAGCCCTGTCCCTCTGTCCCTCTTTCCTCCTCATTTGCCCCTCTTTCAGGACTTTTTCCCTCTTTCTATGTAAATATATATAATTCTCTACTGAAAAATGTGTTTGGTTGACTCCAAACTTTATTCTCATCCTATATTACTAATTTTAAAATGTTAATATGAAGGAAAATAAACCTGGATACAAAGGGCCAGTGTGGTTTGAATTATAAAACAACATATTTTTCTTATGAAATGTTTACGGTATGCGTGACTAGGGGTGTGACGGTGACTAGGGGTGTGATGGGGGCGTGATCAAGGGTATGGAAGGGCGTGGCTTAAGTGTCCCTCTTTCTCATCTCAAAAAGTTAGGAGGTATGATTAATATAGGGTGACCAGAACCTTCCTAGAAGCCAAACACAAAACAACACCAAAACATTTGTATAATGATTTTCTCCTGTTGGACCCAATGCACGTAAGCTTGTCTCAGATCAGTACATAGTTGCGGTTTGGAATGTGTTGCAGGGGAAAAAGTTATGTGATCATGACATGGACTAAACAGGCGGTTTTCAGTTTTGATTTAAACATCTCTAGAGTTGGAGCTGTCTTGTTTGGGTGTGGCAAGGCATTCCAAAGGATAGGGGCAGCATGAAAGAAGGCTCTGGCTCCACATGTTTTGAGATGGACCCTGGGGTGGTCAAGTTATTACATTCTGTCAATCTGAGGTAATGGGAGGTGTGACACAGTTGCAGTGGGGGTAGGGGGTTGGGTTATCATGTATTAGAGCTAAATAGAGTTACCTGCTCTCTATATAACCTACTTCTTCAAAAAGGAATTTATTAGTTCTATAGTCTGAATCCACTTGAGTGCCGCAGCATTGTAGAATGATGGATATTCGCAGTTTGAGTACAATTGTAACTAAACTATAGCTTTAATGAAAAGCTGAGGTAGAGACAGAAAAGGGAAGTGAGAGAGCCAACAGGTACCCTGGTCCCTGGTCCAGTTCACCTTTCTCCTGTGTTTTCTCCCAGAAGATATATATATTTTTTCATCTCATCTACAGCTACCAAGTGTTAAAGTAATACTGTAGGGGGGTTGGGGGAAAATGAGTTGAACTCACCTGCGGCTTCTAATGGTCCCCCGCAGACATCCTGTGCCCTCGCAGCCACTCACAGATGCTCCGGCCCCGCCTCCGGTTCACTTCTGGAATTTCAGACTTTAAAGTCTTAAAACCACTGCGCCTGCGTTGCCGTGTCCTCACTCCTGATGATGTCACCAGGAGTGTACTGTGCAGGCACAGACCATACTGGGCCTGCACAGTACGCTCCTGGTGACACCAACGGGAGCAAAGCACATGGCAACGCAGGCGCAGTGGTTTTCAGACTTTAAAGTCTGAAATTCCAGAAGTGAACTGGAGGAGGGGCCGGAGCACCGGTGAGTGGTTGCGCGGGCACAGGATGTCTGCGGGGGACCATTAGAAGCCCCGGGGAAGTTCAACTCATTTTCCCCCAACCCCCCTACAGTATTCCTTTAAAGAGACACTGAAGCGGAAAAAAATATATGCTATAATGAATTGCTTGTGTAATACGGATAATTACTAAAATTTTAGTAGCAAAGAAAGTATTCTAATATTTTTTTATTTTCAGTTATATAGTGTTTTTTTATAACATTGAATCATTCTCTAATATTTGGAGTTTAGACACTACTCAGCATTCTAAATGGGTTCAAAAGTTCACTAGCCTGCTCTGGAAAATCTTCCCTGCAGAGGGAAAAAAAGATACATAGGGCCAAATGCAATTCACTTTTTCACCTGGGTTTTCTCCTAGGTGATATTTTCAAAACTTGTCATAAAATGACTTTCAAACTATCAGCAAGCAAACAAATACTCAAAATAATGTTGACAGTAGTTTTTCACCTACTTTTTGGTACTTTTCCCATTGTAAAATGCTAAAAAGTTATTTTAAATCGAAGATGAAAATTAATCTCCTAGGAGAAAAGTCAGGAGAAAAAGTGAATTGCATATGGGCCATTGTCTTTTAAAGCTTATTATCTCAAGTGTCTGGCAGAGTTCTCTGCGCCTTTGAAAATCGTGGAGCTCAATGGCTAATTTGCATAGATAACAACTGGAGTTTCTTAGCTCTTCCTTTACTGGAAACAATATTAGACTAATGTCTCTGCTGCTAATGTTTTTTTTCTTAGCTGTACTACACATACAAATCATTAAATCATAATTTTTTTTTCGCTACAGTGTCTCTTTAAGTACTAAAAAGCAGCTAAAAAGTGAAATCACACTTGAGTTAATTTATTTTAATTATTTCTTTTGCTTGCTGTGGGCTAAAATATTTATTGATAAAGTGTAAAAACAACTCCTGAGAGAAAACTTAGGAGAAAAAAATAACTGAAATAAAGAGAGGCAAGTTCCCTGATTTTCTTTTGCTTTGACAATGCAAACGTGTATCTTGAACCGGCCAATAAAAATCTTTTGAACATTCATCCGCAAATTGGAGTAATGTATGCTGGGTGCTGCCTGTTGTGTTGCAATTGCCCTCCAAGGCCACAGTTGAATTTTCTGCATATTTTCAGAGTTTCCGTTTATCAATACACTTCTTGTTGCTTTTCTACCTGTTGTGGTCTGTGAGTTGTATTTTTTCCATCCCTGTTATGAATCAGTAAGTGTGATACTGCTACGGAAGATGGGATTATCTATTGACTTTTAGGAAACTGAAACTGCTAACCATGAGGACAAGTAGAACAATTATTATTTATTTTTTATTATTATTATTTAGTATTTATATAGCGCCGACATATTATGCAGCGCTGTACAGTGCATATATATATATATTGTCTTGTCACTAACTGTCCCTCAAAGGAGCTCACAATCTAATCCCTACCATTGCCATATGCCTATATTATGTAGTGTACGTACTGTAGTCTATGGCCAATTTTAGGGGGAGCCAATTAACTTATCCGTATGTTTTTGGAATGAACAATGAAAGAACAATGAAAGAAAACGCTGACAATCAAGTGATGTCATGAAATCTGGAGATATGGATAGATAGGCTTCTATTCACAAAGCATAACCACATTTGGTAATGCTGAAAACAGCTGATTTTACGGAGCATTTTGTAAAATATCAATTCATCAAGGCTGTTACCGCATGGACAGCTGAAATTACTGACGAGTGAGGTAAATTACCGACTTGTGCGGTGAACACCTCAACAAATGTCAGCAAGTGTAAATTCATGAAGACTAGAGCATGCAGTAAACTCCTGTAACATATTTGATGATTACCCGCAGCTTTGACGTGTCGAAAACCAGACATGACTGACAAGAGCAGACAGCCAATAGGGACAGCCTTCCTCTCCTGCTACTTCCTCTGATAGGCTGCAACACCTTCTCAGAAGAAACAAGTGTCTCCACCCCCCAGGCAGCAGAGCAGAGAACCAGCACAAAAGAGATTTCCTCTGCAGCCCTTCAGACGCTCCTGTTTGAAGATGCAGAGGAACAAGTGGGGAAATCACCAAAGCAGGGCATGTTTAATGTTTCTTTGAATTTCATCTAAACCGTGGCAATAAAATAAAAGCTAATGGAAAGATTCAGAGGGAGCAGAGGGAGTACAATAAACAGTATAACAAACATGTACATGTAAAGGGATGTCAAGGATGCCTTTTACTATTATAATGCTGTCACTGCACAGAACAGCTTGTAGCAAAACAGAGACATCTCCACACTCTTCTGCTGTAACCGAACAATTTTTTTTTGCGAATTGAAGCCCATTTTTTAAATAAATCACCAAACTTCTACCGCACCTGTGAAAATCTTGATGGATTATCATAGCAAAAAAAAGTTTAAAATACCAAATGCAGTATTTTCCCATCTTTTTTTTTTTTGCCAAACAAGGCTTTGTGAATTGTAACCAATGACAAATATATGGACTGATATCACAGCTGTGCAGAGGGCTGGGGTACTTATTTTGAAAGACTGGAACATTACTTTAGGCTACTTGCAGACCAAGACGTTGCATTAGGTGCCACGTTAAGGTCGCATAACGTGCACCTAACGCATCGTATGGTGCTGCAAGAGAGGACGGTAGAGTGAGCCGCGTTAGGCGGCTCTATTCCTATAAGGTCTCCCAGAGTGGAGCTGATTGGCCAGCGGGACCACGTGATGCGGAGCGAGACACTCCGCATCACGTGGTCCCGCCGGCCAATCAGCGCCCGCCAGTGCAGTGAATATTATGTAGCCATGTGCGCGGCTACTGTAGCTGGCTCTCCCCGCCTCCTCTCCGCCCCCCACTGCGCATGTGCAAACAGTCTAACGCGGCTATAGCCGCTCCAACGCCGTAGCATGCTGCACTTTCCCGACAACGTGCAGCGTTACATGTTACACAACGTGGGCTGTGTGAACAGCCCACTTGTGTTACATTGCTGTGCGTTGGGGGAGCGTTACAGGCGCACTAACGTGCGCCTGTAACGTCCCTGTGTGGAAGCAGCCTTAAGATTAAAACTATACCTCCAGCAAAATGCAGAAGATTTTCTCAGTGTGATGCCAGCCATGGTGTAAGATCACTAGAAAATCCTTCTTCTAAAAGCTTTATAGAAATAGCAAAAATTGTGCAAGAGCACCTGTCACCAAAGCTGTTGATCATAATGGTAAGGTTTAAAATGATGCCAACAAGAGCATTAGAAGCATTAGACTGTCTTTGTTTTCACAGCAGAGCTACGGAAACTAGCTTAGCATGTAATTTCTCTACGTGACGGAATGTGGCATTAATAAGGTTTCTCTGTGAGTTATGCAATGAGAGTGTGCTAAAAAGTTGCTGTTAGAAAAATATTACTCATCATCTTCTTTCGCCTCTGATACTGTGGATGTCCATAGTTCCTTAGCTACACCACTGCATGAAAGTGAGTGGTGCTAAAACTACAAAAACTTTGTAGCTTACAACTGTACGGCTGAAACGCTATAGAACGTGACTACAAACTCACTTTGGACTACATTAAGGGGCTCACAATTCCTGTTACAGATCTGGAAGAACTCCTATTGGGTTTCAATGGTCTAATTTAAAGATTTTGCTACAATTAATGTCATAGAAAATGTTCTAATCCATCGATATGGCAAATGGACAAGGCATCTCTGGACTTAAAGGACACTTTTTTAAGATTCATGATATCAAAAGTGAATGTGTTGCTATTGCTAACTATAATGAACTAGAACGAGTAAGTATTCATTGTAAGGCCTGAAACCCACTAGGAGCGTTTTAATGAGCGTTTGTGATTTGAGAAGCTCTTGCTAATGTAATGCTATGGGTGTGATCCACTTGAGCATTGTGATTTGATAAAAACACCCTATAGCATTACATTAGCAAGAGCTTTTTCAAATCACAAGCGCATAGAAAAAGCTGCTAGTGGGTTTGAGCCCTAACACTGTTATGTATTAACGTAACAGTATTATGTAGGCAGCACAGTGGCAAAGCACTGTCACCTTGCATCCCTGGATCCCTGGTTTAAATCTAGGCCAGGACATTATCTGGAAGGAGCTTGTGTAGGTTTCCTCCCACATCTCAAAATTATACAGATAAGTTGATTGGCTTCCATAAAAATTGGTTGTAAGGTGTATACATACATCCAATTTTTATTGGCCAGTCACTGACCAATTTTACCACTTCCATGTAGTATGTGGGCCAACAGACTTAAGGTGCCCATACTTCAGGTGAATTGGCGGCCGATCGACCATCCAATTCGATTATTATAATCGAATTGGATGAAAGTCGTTGCCACCAAGTGCATGCACGACCGACAAGGCGTCCAATTTCGGGACAGAGATTCGTCTCTTTGTCTATCGCGCATGCTGCAAGATGTCGGGCCAAAGTTGGTTGGTCGGGTGCGCAGCGGTACGGCGGCAATTTCTGAGCGACGAGACGACGAAACCCCCACCGCAATATATAAATGTGCAAGGTTTAAATGCTATGCGCCGACATCAGATGCTATGCGCCAGTAGCGCATACGAAATACCGCCCAGATGTTACGGGACACCGCGCGGAGGCTGCAACAGCAAAGGTAACATATAAATGCACACGGGGGGCACATTTATACATTGGGGGGGGCAGCGTCGGTGCGGGAGCAGCGGGCTCAGGCGATTCCCTGAAGATTTCATGCAGAAATCGGACGCGAATCGGCCTGTAGTGTATGGGCAGAACTGACAAGAGACAAATTTATCTCTAATCAGATTAAATTAAAGATAAATTTGTCTCTTTGTCGAATCTGCCCATAATCTTTAGGTCTAGGGCACCTTTAAGCTACACACCCACAGGAGATATGTAGCTGAGCTCTGTCACCCAAGGGAACGGACACCAATCCCTGCCGGGCAACAGAGCAGCCAAGATGCCATACATATGTGTCATAAGCCTCTGGCTGGCAACGCGTAAGTTGCTATGGGGCGGAGGGACAAAGAGCGGCGTGTGACAAAGCGGCTTCAGGTGGGCAGGGGGAGTGGTGTGAACAATGTAGTTGGGTGTCGGGTATCCCTACAGATCTGACACGCTGGATCTTTAGCGATTGTGGGTAGTGTTGAGCTCATGAGTAGTGAGCTATTCAACCTTCAAGCAAGCCCTCAAAACACATTTCTTTAAAACACATTTCTATAAAATAGCCTACTCCACATCTACCACACTCTAACTCTCTGTCAATCACCCTTTCCACAGTCCTACCTTATGTGTCCCCCCATCCTTTAGATTGTAAGCCTTGGCAGGGCCTCCCCCTTCCCTTAGTGTGTCCTTCTTAATTTTATTAAACCCCGGCAATTACACCCTTCTCATGTACTAACTCATACTTGTTTTGCCGGGTCTCTGTAAACCGCATTTTATACCCTGATTGTATGTATAACCTTGTGCTATGTTGTATAACCGTTTGCTACCTCTCTGTCTGTCACCCCTTGTTGCAATGTATGTATCCCTATTTATTGTCCAGCGCTGCGTAATATGTTGGCGCTTTATAAATACAATAAATAATAATAATAATATTCAAATCCGTGATTTAAATGAGGCTTGATTACCTCAGGTGTGTGGCTGGGAGAGAGGGGGTTACTTACCCATAAGTCCGCGGCCAGTCCTCTATGTGTTCCAAACGTTTTGCAAGTATTGGATGTGTTGCAAGACTCACTACGCGAACTTCCTCCTTCAAGACATTTGGAACGCATAGAGGGCCGCGGACTTATGGGTAAGTAACCCCCTCTCTCCCAGCCACACACTTGAGGCAATCAAGCCTCATTTTAATCACAGATTCGAATAGCCCGCTACTCGTGAGTTCAACACTAATCGTGGGTGCTCCGCTGTACCAACGCTGGTCTGACCGCCTGGTTATTGTCAGCTGTAGCCAATTTTAGACCATTGTGGGTATGGGCCTTAAGCATAACTATGAACAGAATGTGTAAGCTGTCATACTACATGAAAGGGGTAAAATTGGTTAATCAGTGTGTGTACCAGGTTTTAGACAATGATGGACAATGATGATGGACTATGGTAGGGCTTAGATTGTGAGTCCCTATGAGGGACAGTTAGTGACAACAGTAGGTAGATGTAAGCACTATAAAAATACAAAATACATTTTTTTAAAATGGTACAGTGGTTTGTAAAAGTATTCGACCCCCTTGAAGTTTTCCACATTTTGTCATATTACTGCCACAAACATGAATCAGTTTTATTGGAATTCCACGAGAAAGATCAATACAAAGTGGTGTACACGTGAGAAGTGGAACGAAAATCATACATGATTCCAAACATTTAAAAATAAATAAATAACTGCAACGTGGGGTGTGTGTAATTATTCAGCCCCCTTTGTTCTGAGTGCAGTCAGTTGCCTGTAGACATTGCCTGATGAGTGCTAATGACTAAATAGAGTACACCTGTGTGTAATCTAATGTCAGTTCAACTACAGCTGCTCTGTGACGGCCTCAGAGGTTGTCTAAGAGAATATTGGGAGCAACAACACCATGAAGTCCAAAGAACACACCAGACAGGTCAGGGATAAAGTTATTGAGAAATTTAAAGCAGGCTTAGGCTACAAAAAGATTTCCAAAGCCTTGAACATCCCACGGAGCACTGTTCAAGCGATCATTCAGAAATGGAAGGAGTATGGCACAACTGTAAACCTACCAAGACAAGGCCGTTCACCTAAACTCACAGGCCGAACAAGGAGAGCGCTGATCAGAAATGCAGTCAAGAGGCCCATGGTGACTCTGGACGAGCTGCAGAGATCTACAGCTCAGGTCTGGGAATCTGTCCATAGGACAACTATTAGTCGTGCACTGCACAAAGTTGGCCTTTATGGAAGAGTGGCAAGAAGAAAGCCATTGTTAACAGAAAAACATTTGCCACAAGCCATGTGGGGGACACAGCAAACATGTGGAAGAAGGCTCTCTGGTCAGATGAGACCAACATGGAACTTTTGGGCCAAAATGCAAAACGCTATGTGTGGCAGAAAAGTAACACTGCACATCACTCTGAACACACCATCCCCACTGTCAAATGTGGTGGTGGCAGCATCATGCTCTGGGGGTGCTTCTCTTCAGCAGGGACAGGGAAGCTGGTCAGAATTGATGGGAAGATGGATGGAGCCAAATACAGGGCAATGTTGGAAGAAAACCTCTTGGAGTCTGAAAAAGACTTGAGACTGTGGCGGAGGTTCACCTTCCAGCAGGACAATGACCCTAAACATAAATCCAGGGCAACAATGGAATGGTTTAAAACAAAACATATCCATGTGTTAAATATGGCCTAGTCAAAGTCCAGATCTAAATCCAATCGAGAATCTGTGGCAAGATCTGAAAACTGCTGTTCAGAAACACTGTCCATCTAATCTGACTGAGCTGGAGCTGTTTTGCAAAGAAGAATGGGCAAGGATTTCAGTCTCTAGATGTGCAAAGCTGGTAGAGACATACCCTATAGGACTGGCAGCTATAATTGCAGCAAAAGGTGGTTCTACAAAGTGTTGACTCAAGGGGCTGAAAAATTACGCACACCCCACTTTGCAGTTATTTTTTTTAAATGTTTGGAATTATGTATGATTTTCGTTCCACTTCTCACGTGTACACCACTTTGTATTGGTCTTTCACGTGGAATTCCAATAAAATTGATTCACGTTTGTGGCAGTAATATGACAAACTTTAAGGGGGCCGAATACTTTTGCAAACCACTGAATATGTTCAGCCAATATTACAAAAAGAATACTGCATCCTCTGAGACTTTACTTGATTTAGAGAAAGATGGGAAACTCTGGAAAACCACATAGAGAACTTGTAACTTAAACATAGAAAAACGGCTTCTTTAGGCACAGTACACAGCATTCCTTTTCCGGAAACACAATTTCTGCTCTAAAGTTACACGTTGTTCTTCATCACTGGCAAAATGTCAGAGTTGTAATCATGGACAGTCCTAGGTCTGTGTGGATGTTCTCATTTCCTTATAATACAGATATCATGAGTTGAAAATGGCATCACTGTAGCATTTGATGAGATTTATTCCAGGAGATCAAATTCAACATATTACCAATGATGCCACTGTAGCATCTTGATAAGATGTATTCCAGAACAGATATAACACATTGAAAATGATGCTGCTGTAACATCCTGATGAGGTGAGATTTATTCCAGCAGTAAAGGAAAGACAGAGGACAGTTCTCACAGATGAAGTGCGAAGTAGTGGAAACCTCTCCATCCCATCATAAAGCTGTTCTATAATACTGAAGCAGTGTGCTCCATGTGCTTATGATGAAAGTGGAATGCTAGATTGAGCCAAGGGGAGGAGCTGGTTCCTTGTAAACTTCACATAGAAGAGGTATAGAAGATGTAAACCAACTTCTAGCCAATGTACACAACACTGGAAGTGGGACACAACACCTAAAGATGCGTCACCTCACATTATATGTCATTAAAGAGAACCCAAGTCAAAGCTCGGGTTCAGAAACACATACTTACCTAAGAAGAGGGAACCTTCTGGATCCTACAGAGGCTTCCCACACTGTCCTCTGGTCCTCTGTCACTACCCGGGAATAGGGCCCTCCAGCTGATTGGATCAGCACTCCTCTTCTGGCACAAGTGCAGCCGCCAGAGCATGGATGCATCTATGAAGTAGCATGGAGCTGCTCATGCACAAGTGGTTCCAGCTTACTGCGCAGGTGTGGCCTTACTCATGCAGGCATAATATGGCCAGGCTCGTGCTTGAAGACAAGTTGCCTATCAGATTACAGACAAACCTTTGTCAGTAATCTTCAGAGGGTCCATGAGCAGCAACGGGGGACCGGAGGATGTCGTGGGAAGCCTCATTAGGATCCAGAGTCTTCCCTCTTCTTAGGTAGGTATGTGATTTTGTAACTGAGCTTTTCTTTAACTGTCCCTCGAACGAGTTCATAATATAATGTCCTTAACATAGTCCTGGTCTAGTGTTCCTACCACAGTGTAAAGATGCATACACATGGATGAAGAATGTAACCTGCAGGGATTGGGACTTGATTCCTCAAGCGACAGTTTGGGGCAGAGTGCTGTACAGATTTGTACTGTTCTGTTGCCAAGGAGGGAGGAGCAACGCACAATGAAGTGGTTTCCAGCAGGAGGGCTTAAAGAGAACCAGAGATGAAGCACCCTGGTGTATTTTACCTTATAAATCAGTGGGAACATGACAGTAAACACCTAATCTGCTCTTTGTTTCATTGCTCTCTGTTTAATCTGCCTGTTATCACCTCTGATAAGGATCCCGACTGAGCATTCAGTCTGGCTTTGCTACAGAATGATTATAGCTAAGTCTGTCTTCTCTGGTGTCTTTTCAAGCCCAAGCCTGCCCCCTTGTGGCTCTGCTATAATGACTCAGCTATAATCATTCCCGGCAAAGCCAGACTGAATGCTCAGTCGGGGATTCTTATCACAGCTGATAACAGACACTTTTAGCAGTGAGGATGAAACAGAGAGCAGGGCAGGTGTTTTCTCTAATGTTCCCACTGATATATATGGTAAAATACATGAGGGTGCTTCGTCTCTGGTTCACTTTAAGGTGGAGAACAAAGTGCTTGGATCTCTCTGGGACACATCAGAGAGGTTATACACAGGCTAGATTCTTGCGAGCGCGGGGATTATAGCTCAGGAGATTTGGACGCAGCCTGCACCACCATAGACCATAATAGGAATTACGGCTATAGCGTCGCAGAGTGAGTAACTTCAGCGCCGTCACAAGATGGAGCTGAAGTTTCTTTTAATACACTATAATTCGACCGCCAGCAATAGCTGGAAGCAGAATTACATAATTCCCCACTATCCACACGAACCTGGAGGGGGAATAGCAATTAACGCCTCCAGGACTTGTGCAGGAGCAGGATAAGCCGTATATTGGCTGTACCCTGCACCCAAGTCTCCCGGCGGCTATTTCTCTATGCGGAGATTCTTGGCCAAATGGCTGTCAGTCGCTAGGGAAGCATAGCTTTGTTGTGGATAACAGTTGGCCCTGCCCACTTCTATGGTGTGAATTGCATTAATGCCACAGCCTAAGTGACTGCCACGGAGGGGGGGAAAGAGGCGGAATGAGTAAAGGTAATAAGTTAAGTCGTGAGAATCCTGACTGCGCCAAAACGGTGAAATATTTTTTATAGGCAAAAACTTCGCGGCTTTGCAGCATAATTTTGAATGCGCTTTTTTCTATAACTGTATTTCTGTGAAATAAAATTGTACAAAAATAACCTTAACAAGGCTCTAAGTATTAAAGTATTAGCTCAAAATGTGTGCATACTGCAAATGATTTATCCAGGTGGAGCAGATAACTGTCTGGCTACTACTCCCAATGACAGAAGTTCACTTCTTCCATAGAGAGTTTATCAGGCTTCTACACATATATACATATAAGCATTGTAACAGCTGCAGCACTTACCGTAGATTTCACTATTTATTCCACATTACAGATGCAGCTGCAAAATGCAAAGTGTGATTATCTTTAGAAACACAGGAAGCAGCAGCTTCTGAATTTTTGTTCAGATTCTGTATTTAATGTTTTCAGCTTTATATACAATGGAACACAGTAAAAGAAACAAGATATTGTAAGCGGAGCAATAGTTTAAATAAAGTGATTATCCAGACTATAAGAAGATAACCCAGGGTGCCAAAAATAATATACACACTCAACCCAAGGCAAACCTGCAAACAGATTTTAAGTTTAAAGTGTATTTGAGGTGACATAATGAGGTATACATTTGTATGTACAGTGCCAAGCATAAAAAATGACTAGGCTGTATTGCTTTTCTTATTTTTCTGCTTGAAATAGTTAAACATTTAGGTATGCAAGTGACAGTTTCTCTCCAGTCGGAGGACCCTCATTGATAAGGAATTACAGCCATAAACCTCTTTCCTGCAAGAGAACAGCTTATGAGTGCAGGGGATAGATCAAAAAGGTCAATAGTTCATACGGTATATTTTAGCTCTGGGACACGGACTGTCATTAGGCGGATACAATAAAACATTAAATCTGCTTTTAAAGTTTTTCAACATTAAATAAAAATGTGGGATAGCTAAAAAAAAGAGTAATTTTTTGGAAATAGGGGGATATATACAAATTTTTATCTCATCCGTTTATTTTCACCACAGGTTCATTATAGGTTAGACTTATTAAGTTCCCGGTTACAAGACATGCCTTGTTATAAGAGAAAAGGAGTAAATAAAACTAAAGAAAGTTGGGTGCTGCAAAAAAGCCAGTGCATATTTGTAGTAATATGCAGCTCCTTGCTGCCACTTGTAATGTTTGTGCATTGACTAGACCAGTGTTTCCCAAACCTATCTTCGTGACTCCCCAACAGTGCATGTTTTGCAGGAAACCTCACCTATGTACAGGTGGGGTAATTAGTGACATGGAATCACCCCACCTGTGCGAGGACAGGTTTGAGAAACACTGGAATAGACAATAGAAGGTGAGTATTCTGTAGGATTTGTGGTTAGGTTAGGCACCTTTGTTTCCACAGGGTTAATGAGGGCAGCATTTCTATATTTCAGAAGGTGCTTTAAGTCATACAGATGCCAGTTTAATTACTTTATTTACTATGAGAACACAGTTAATGATTCACACAAAATTTAGTAATTTTTACGTTAAACATTTTTTTCCTTAAAAACAATCTAATTTATAGCTTTGGCCCCTCCTTCTTTCTTTTCTCAGTGGCTGAGAAACATGTTACCATGATTTACAGACCCAATGTGAGGAAAATAAAAGTACAGTACAACTTCTGAGCAGCCAGTGCCACCATGTGGTAAGCTGGAAAATAACATATGCTAACATAGTTGTAACTAAAGAATAGTTTTATTTGAATATTAAATGTGGGTTAAAAGCTACTTTAAGTCATTTATTCTATTGATAGATGTTTTTGACCTGGCAATTTATGGGATTTGGTAACCAAGGGTAATTGAGAAATCAAGGAATTCTTTGTTCTTGTGCAATACTGTTTATTCTGGATATGCTGAACTCCAGCTCCTAGTTTATATCAGAATTTTTTACATTTTATTTTTAAAACTGGAGTTCAGCAGCAAGAATATTAAAGAGAACCTGAGGAAAGACATATGGAGGCTGACATTTATTTCCTTTTATACAATGCACATTACTTTTATTTCCTTTTATACAATGCACATAACCTGGCTGTTCTGCTCATCCACTACCTCTGATACTTTTAGTCAGACCTTAAACAAGCATACAGATCAGTTGTTTCTGAAAAAAAAATGTTGCAAGATTAGCTGGTACTGCTGCTCGTTTCAGGTGTATGAGTCAGACACTAATGCACCAGAAAAATCAGCAGGACTGTCAGGCAACTGGTATTGTATAAAAGGAAATAAATATGGCTGCCTTCATACGTCTCTCAACTCTGATTCCCTGTAATCTAACCAAGACTCCCACCCAATGCTGGAGTAAGCCAATGAAATGCATTCATTTATAGCAATAGCTCACAGCAAGCCTCCACACTCTTGCTGGTTGACAATTGTCATAGTTACATAGTTAGTTGGGTTGAAAAAAGGCATAGGCTCATTGAGTTCCCCCAGAAAATAAATACAACACCAGCCTACACCCTAACGTAGCATTCAGAGGAAGGCAAAAAAATCCTAAAAACACTTGGACCAATGAGCCCTAAGGCAGGGAGCTCACTAATGAAAACTAGTCTATTGTTAAGTCTAAAGCTATCTGCGATTTGCAATGTAACGTTTTGGGAAAGCGTCTTCCAGCATATTCGCATACAAAGCTTTCCGATGGCTAAAAAAACGCATACTGTATTTTTCCCCATTAAAAAGATTATTTAAAAAACGTAAAAGCATGAAATACGTATGCAAGGTGAAAATGAAAAACGCACCTCAAAACAAATACAAAAATGCAGTTCACAAAGCGCAGAGAAAAACGCAGAAATGCACATGGCAGAAAACTCATGGTTTTTCTATAGACTCCTAGCCTAAAAGGCAAAAAAAATCCTTCTTGACTGCAGATGGCAATCTGATAAAATCACTGGATCAACACTGCTGGTAGTTACCCTGATAATTATAGCCGTGGATGACATTTAATGCAAAGAAAGCATCCAAGCCCTCTTTAAATGCTGATATAGAACTTGCCATAACTATTTCCTGTGGTAAGTATTGTATATTTTAACCACTCTGCCAAGCTTTTATATTGCCGTCTGATCTATTTATGCATGTTAATTGGATCTCCTCTTAGCTGTGGCTGGATGGTGTACTGGTTAAGGGCTCTGCCTCTGACACAGGAGACCTGGGTTCGAATCTCGGCTCTGCCTGTTCAGTAATTCAGTAAGGAGTTTCTTGGGCAAGTCTCCTTAACACTGCTACTGCCTACTGAGTGCGCTCTAGTGGCTGCCTCGCAAGCGATTTGAGTCCGACAGGAGAAAGGCGCTATACAAATACTGCCATTATTATTATTATTATTATTTTCTCCAGACTAAATAAGCCCCTTTCCTGGTAAGTGAGACCTTCTATCCCTCAAATCAGTTTCAGTGCCCAGAGCTCAATTCCATATTCCAGATGCACCCTTAGAAGAGAACTAAACAGGGGCAGTATTATGCTAGCAACATTCACATATTAGGCAGAGTTCCTCTTTAACGTTATTTCACTTTGCCCCCAGATAGTGTCCTTCAATATCCCTGGTGTCAGTGGCGACACCTGAAAATAAAAATGAAGTACACACCTGGCAGGTGACTCCTCTCCTGTCCTCCAACGCTGCTCCCTGATCTTAATTGCATCAGCTCTGATTGTAATGCTGCATACACACTTGAGATAAAAGTCTCTGGAAAAGGCAAGATCACAGACCAATTTTACCCCATTCCATGTAGTATGAGAGCCATACTCTACACAGTCTATTCTATGGAGCTGCACTCCCCATCAGATAAAATCTTTGCAAGATGCTGCACACAAAGATGCCCTTACACATTCAAAAGATCATTATCTGCAAAAGATCTCTTCCTGCAATAGATCCATTCCTGCAAAATGCATGCATAGTCTATGAGATCTGCAGATCCTCATACACACCTTGTTTAACAGGCAATCATCTGCATATCTGGCAATCATCTGCAGATCTGAAAATCCATCCTGGTGGATCTGATCTGCAGATGATATGCAGATGATTGCCTGCTAAACAAGGTGTGTATGATGATCTGCAGATCTCATAGACTATGCATGCATTTTGAAGGAATGGATCTATTGCAGGAAGAGATCTTTTGCAGATACTGATCTTTTGTGTCTGTACAGCATCTGTGTGTGCAGCATCTTGCAAAGATTTTTTTCTGATGGGGAGTTCAGCTCCATAGAATAGACTGTGTAGAGTATGGCTCTCATACTACATGGAATGGGGTATAATTGGTCTGTGATCTTGCCTTTTCCAGAGACTTTTATCTCAAGTGTGTATGCAGCATTAGCCTCATGCACTATGGATTGCTGGCAGGCAGAGCTACAGAAAAATGGTGGCTGGTGCCCAGCACTGGAGACACAAATAGACTCCACCGCTGGGCTTCAGGCGCCATTTTCCCATAGCCCTTCCTTCTGCTGGACTTCCCCTGCAGTCATGCCAGATGCCGCACGTACACACCTAGGGGGCGAGATCCGCCATTTTGCCTTTAACCCCTAGGGGACCCCCTGACAGGTGCTAATATTCCCCCAGGCTGAGAATCTCTGCTCTATATAGTGTACTGTGGTGCTGTGCAATCAGTGGAAATAAAATGTTAATTTCTAATACTTGGTTGAAAACCCTTTGCTAGCAATGATAGCCTCAAGTCTTGAACTGATGGACATCACCAGATGCTGGGTTTCCTGATTTGCAATGATCTGCCAGGCCTTTACTGCAGCGGCTTTCAGTTGCTGTTTGTTTTGTGGGCCTGTCTGTCCAAAGTTTAATCTTCAACAATGGGTTAAGATCAGGTGACTGAGTTGGCCATTCAATAATTTTCCTCCTTGCTGTGATAAACTCCTGGGTTGCTCTGACTGTATGTTTAGGGCTGGTTCTGTGTCACATCATCAATAAGCACTAGTGTCCCAGTGCAACTGATAGCCAAGCATGCCTAAAGCCACCACACTGCCTCCGCCATGTTTTACAGATGATGTGGTATCCTATGGATAATAGTTAAGTTACCATCTAATGAACAATAAAGGTCCGTAACACATGCTAGAGTTTTGTAATTCAAGACAACTGTACATATCATCCCTGACAAAAATCTACCCATAAAATAGTTGCCCTCTGACATCTTTAAGGTGACATTGAAGCGAAAAATAAGGTATGATATGAATTGTATGTGTAGAACAGATAATTAATAGAGCATTAGTAGCAAAGAAAATAGTCTCATATCGGGCTAGGAAAAAAGGCTAGTGGACAAAAAGGGCGCCACCATAGACTGCAATGCAAAATATCGGCTATTCGGCGCCCGACAGGAAAAAAGTAGTGCTGGGCGTAATGGAAAAAACTACGCTTACGGATCATTACGCGTAATTTTACGCTATTACGCATTACGGAATTACAGTTACGGTGTAGACATTTATCTACGGTTCATGTCTGTAATTACGCATGGTCCTTACGCAATTACGCGTAAGAATACCGTAATGCGGGTTGTTACGGAACAGTCTTACGCGTAATTTTCCTACTAGCAATTCATGCGTAAGGCCATGCTCCCAAGGGGAAAAGTTGACGCATGGATCAATGTTAGGTAGCCGCCGACTTTAAGGGTTAATAGCAAAGCCCCCTTAAATGCTAAGAGCGTCAAATTTGGAGAATATATTAAGGAGATCAGAAGGAATAAGAGGAAAATTTTTTTTTTTCAAAAAGACCTTATAGTTTTTCAGAAAATCGATTTTAAAGTTTCAAAGGAAAAATGTATACATTTAAAAACCCGCCGACTTTAACGGTTAATAGCAAAGCCTGCTTAAAATTTAGGAACACCAAATTCCCAGGGTATATTAAGGGGATCAGTGGGAATAAGAGGAACATTTTTTTTTTCAAAAAGACCTTATAAATTTTGAGAAAATCGATTTTTAAATTTCAAGGGCAAAAATGTCTTTTAAATGCAGAAAATGTCAGTTTTTTTGCACAGGTAACAATAGTGTATTATTTTCATAGATTCCCCCAAGTGGGAAGAGTTTTACTTACTTCGTTCTGAGTGTGGGAAATATAAAAAAAAACGATGTGGGGTCCCCCCTCCCAGACCTCTTTAACCCCTTGTCCCCCATGCAGGCTGGGATAGCCAGAATGCGGAGCACCAGCCGCATGGGGCTCAGCACCCTGACTATACCAGCCCGCATGGTCCATGGATTGGGGGGTCTCAGAAGGGGAGGGGCAGCCAAGCTTTCCCCTCCCCCTCCGAGCCCTTGTCCAATCCAAGGACAAGGGGCTCTTCTCCACCTCCGATGGGCGGTGGAGGTGGAGGCCTCGATTTCCTGGGGGGGGGGGGGGGGTTCATGGTGGCATCTGGGGGTCCCCCAGATGCCCACCCCCCCTCCCAGGAGAAATGAGTATAGGGGTACTTGTACCCCTTACCCATTTCCTTTAAGAGTTAAAAGTAAATAAACACACAAACACTTAGAAAAAGTATTTTAATTGAACAAAAAACATAACCACGAAAAAAGTCCTTTAATATTCTTAATTAACCATTAATACTTACCTGTCCCTTTAAATAAATTATCCCTCGCAATAGCCTCGGAAATGTTCTATCAGTTACAATGTAACAAAGTTATTACAATGTAACAACTTTGTTACATTGTAACTACGCCACACCCAACGTCACTTGCCGCTCAGCCGCCGCATACACTTACGCGTCCTTGCAGGACGCTAAGTCCCCGCCGGCTCCCGCTGTCCACTCCGCCCACATCTGTCACCCACATGTCACCCACATGTGGGTGACATGTGGGTGACATGTGGGAGAGGCGGGGAGGGCAGCGGTAGCCGGCGGGACTTAGCGTCCTGCACGGACCCGACAGAGCTCTCTGAGCTACATAGCTCAGAGCTCTCTAAGCATCTTTGAATTTGGGCTCCAAGGAGCCCCATTGGTCCTTAGCAGACCAATGGGGTTCCTTCTGATTTGAAGGAACCCCATTGGTCTGCTAAAGACCAATGGGGCTCCTTGGAGCCCAAATTCAAAGATGCTTAGAGAGCTCTGAGCTATATAGCTCAGCTCAGAGAGCTCTGTCGGGTCCGTGCAGGACGCTAAGTCCCGCCGGCTCCCGCTGCCCTCCCGGCCTCTCCCACATGTCACCCACATGTGGGTGACATGAGGGTGACAGATGTGGGTGGGGTGGACAGCGGGAGCCGGCGGGGACTTAGCGTCCTGCAAGGACGCGTAAGTGTATGCGGCGGCTGAGCGGCGAGTGACGTCGGGTGCGGCGTAGTTACAATGTAACAAAGTTGATACATTGTAATAACTTTGTTACATTGTAACTGATAGAACATTTCCGAGGCTATTGCGAGGGATAATTTATTTAAAGGGACAGGTAAGTAGGGATGGTCGGAAATGCCAATTTCCGATTCCGCGGTAATTCCGCATTCCGCCATTGCCAATTACCGATTCCGCTTTCCGGTACCAATTTCCGCATCCCAATGCGGAATTTCCGCCGGAAATCGCGGAAATTCCGCCCGACTTTAACATAGATTTTCTCTAAAACTATAAGGTCTTTTTGAAAACTTTTTTTTGCATCTTATTCAGAAGATTCTGTTTAATAAACCCTGAAAATTTGGTGTTTCTAGGACTTACGGGGGCTTTGCTATTAACCACTAAAGTCGGCTGATTTTTACTGTAATATAAATGCAGAAAATAGGCAGATGCAGATTTTCTGCATTTTACTTTACAGTAAAAATCTGCCGACTTTAGTGGTTAATAGCAAAGCCCCCGTAAGTCCTAGAAACACCAAATTTTCAGGGTTTATTAACCTCAATCTTGTGAACAATATGCAAAAAAAAGTTTTCAAAAAGACCTTATAGTTTTTGAGAAAATCGATGTCAAAGTCAGGCAGAATTTCCGCGATTTCCGGCGGAAATTTCCGCGATTTCCGGCGGAAATCCGCCTAACACACTTGCATTACCGATTTCCGCATTCCGATGCGGAAATGCAAATTCCGATCGGAATTTCGGAAATTGCATTTCCGCGGAATCCGAATGAGCATCCCTACAGGTAAGTATTAATGGTTAATTAAGAATATTAAAGGACTTTTTTCGTGGTTATGTTTTTTGTTCAATTAAAATACTTTTTCTAAGTGTTTGTGTGTTTATTTACTTTTAACTCTTAAAGGAAATGGGTAAGGGGTACAAGTACCCCTATACTCATTTCTCCTGGGAGGGGGGGTGGGCATCTGGGGGACCCCTTTTTAAAGGGGACTCCCAGATGCCACCATGAACCCCCCCCCCCCCAGGAAATCGCGGCCTCCAACTCCACCGCCCATCGGAGGTGGAGAAGAGCCCCTTGTCCTTGGATTGGACAAGGGCTCGGAGGGGGAGGGGAAAGCTTGGCTGCCCCTCCCCTTCCGAGACCCCCCAATCCATGGACCATGCGGGCTGGTATAGTCAGGGTGCGGAGCCCCACGCGGCCGTTGCTCCGCATTCTGGCTATCCCAGCCTGCATGGGGGACAAGGGGTTAAAGAGGTCTGGGAGGGGGGACCCCACGTCGGTTTTTTTTTATATTTCCCACACTCAGAACGAAGTAAGTAAAACTCTTCCCACTTGGGGGAATCTATGAAAATAATACACTATTGTTACCTGTGCAAAAAAAACTGACATTTTCAGCATTTAAAAGACATTTTTGCCCTTGAAACTTAAAAATCGATTTTCTCAAAAACTATAAGGTCTTTTTGAAAAAAAAATGTTCCTCTTATTCCCACTTATCCCCTTAATATACCCTGGGAATTTGGTGTTCCTAAATTTTAAGCAGGCTTTGCTATTACCGTTAAAGTCGGCGGGTTTTTAAATGTATACATTTTTCCTTTGAAACTTTAAAATTGATTTTCTGAAAAACTATAAGGTCTTTTTGAAAAAATTTTTTTCCTCTTATTCCTTCTGATCTCCTTAATATATTCTCCAAATTTGACGCTCTTAGCATTTAAGGGGGCTTTGCTATTAACCCTTAAAGTCGGCGGCTTTTTTATATTATACGGGAGCGTAATATTACACGATTACGGCAGACTGTGTAATTTCAATAGGAGTTTACGGTCTTGCGCGTAATTTGATACGCGTAATAACGTAACTTGCAGTCTACACGTAATTAATTACGTGTAATACCGTAACCTTACACGTAACGCTTACGGTGCATTTGTAGTGAATTACGATGCGTAATTACGCTAATGCGTAATTTCGGCCCAGCACTGGAAAAAAGGGCGCCCGAGAAATAGCGGTTGCAGGGATCGTGTTAACAAAAGTTTTGGTTTACAGCATAAGGTTTATAACAAAGATCGTTTACAAGTTAGTTTTGACTTTGTGTTATACTTATTTTTCGTTTTTAAATTTCGCTTATAGGAGCTTTAACTTATTCTCCCGGTTTTAAATTTCACTTACAGGACTGTAACAAGTAAATTTTCGTGTAAACTTATTTTGTCATTTAAAATTCGTTTTCATACGTATAATGCTTAAATATCGTTTTCAACCTTATTCTATTAGAAATACATCGCTCTTGGTATTAACTTTGTTTCTCACACTTATAATGCGTCGATTATAGCTTTATTAACACTAATATATCGCTAATAATATGTACTGTTATATACACACCTTTTTCTATTTATAAAATTATTAATGTGTACGTGATTTTAAGGCTATTTATTCTATTACAAATATATAAATTATTCTGTTCATGTTATTTATAGTGAAGTATGTTAAGGATTATATATATTATTGTTTATAAGTGTGTAAGGGTGTTTGTGCAGTGGGGATGGTTAGGGTTAGACACCACCAGGGGGGTGGTTAGGCACCACCAGGAAGATCGTAGGGTTAGGCACCACCAGGGTAGTGGTTAGGTTTAGGCACCACCAGGGGGGTGGTTAGGGTTAGGCACCTCCAGGGGGGTGGTTATGTTTATGCACCACCAGGGGTGTGGTTAGCGTTAGGCACCACCAGGGGAGTTTTAGGGTTAGGCACCACCAGGGGGGTCTTAGGGTTAGGCACCACCAGGGGAGTCTTAGGGCTCGTTTCCACTAGTGCGGTGCGGAATCGCCTGCATTCCACCGCGGACGAAATCGCATGCGGGTGCGATTCCGCATGCGTTTTTGCCGCGATTTCGCATGCGATTCCGCATAGGTAAGGTATATGCGAATTTAACCATGTCACTGCTGGTGTAAATTAACATTATTACCTATGCGAAATCGCATGCGATTTCGCGTCAAAAAACGCATGGTCACCCCGCATGCGATTTCCCTATTAAGATACATTAGCGGCGATTCGTGCACATTCCTTCTGCACGCGAAATCTGACGGCTCTGCCGTGCAGATTTCTGCCGCTTCAAAAAACGCTGCCGCACCCGCAGAAGTGGAAACAGCCCCATCCACTGACATTGCCTATGCGAATCCGCGTGCAGTGCCCGCATGCGGCACCACCAGGGGGGTCTTAGGGTCAGGCAGCACCAGGGGGGGGGGGTCTAGGGGTTAGGGATAGGGATAGGTACAGGGAGGGTTCTGTGTAAGAGTAGGGTTAGGTATAGTTACAGTACAATATACACCACCAGGGGGGTCTTAGGGTTAGGCACCACCAGGGGGGTCTTAGGGTTTGGTACCACCAGGGGGTAGTTAGGGTTAGGCACCACCAGGGGGGTGGTTAGGGTTAGGCACCACCAGGGGGGTGGTTAGGGTTAGGCACCACCAGGGGGTCTAGGGGTTAGGGATAGGTACAGGGAGGGTTCTGTGTGAAAGTAAGGTTACGTGTAATTACAGCACAATATATGTAATATATACAATTTATAACATTATGTATATTTAAACAAAGAGGGGGTCTAGGGGTTAGGCATAGGGATAGGGAGAGATTTGTGTGAGCCTACAGTTAGGTATAATTGCAGTAAAATAGCTGTAAAACCTACCATTGTATTACTATGCTTAATACAAGTGTAAATATCGTTTTTTGTTATAGACGCTATTTGATGTTTCATTACAGAATTCGTTTGTTGTTATAGACGGTATTTTGCCGTTTAATTTCCGTTTAGTTAACCGATTTAGCACTACATTTTTCGTTTACAAGCTATAAACAAAAATTATTGTTTTACATTACAACCTATAATTTCGGCTATATCCCGCGCCCTTTTTTCCAGGCGCCCTTTTTTTATATACGTGTCTCCTATTTGTATTTTCAGATATAAAGCTTTTTTATTACATTGCATAATTGTGTCATATTTGCAATTTACAAAACAAACTCTGTATTTTAAACTATGAAACAGAGCAGGGCTAATGACCCTTTGGACTTCCCTGCAGTCAAATCTTATCTGAAGCTGTGTCTCACTGCTTCTTTGATGTATAAGTGCTTCAGAAAACAGCACTGTAGCTGACCCAAGTTTGGTCAGAGAGCTCAGAGAAGCTCTTTTGCATACATACAAACTGAAGTTTCTTAACTCTTCCTGTAGTGGAAACAATATGAGAATCATTCCATTGCTACTAATACTCTATTTCTTAGCTGTTGTACACATACAATTCATACATTCATGTCATTTTTTCCCCGCTCAGTGTCATTTTAACCAGTTCACCCCCAAGGGTTTTTATCTTAACGGACCAGAGCAATTTTCATTTGTCAGTGCTCCTCCCTTTTATTCCCTAATAACTTTATTACTACTTATCACAAGAAAATGATCTATACCTCGTTTTTTTCGCCACCAATTAGGCTTTCTGTGGATAGTAAATTTTGCTAAGAATTTTTTTATTCTAAATAAGTTTTAATGAGAAAAACAGAAAAAAAAGAAAAAAAATAATTATTTCTCAGTTTTCAGCCATTATAGTTTTAAAATTAAACATTCTCCTGTGGATAAAACAAACACGTTTTATTTGCCCAGTTGTCCCGATTATTAAACCGTTTAAATTATGTCCCTATCACAATGTATGGCGTCAGTATATTATTTTAAATATAAGTGTTATTTTTCTGTTCTGTTTTTTTTGTTCTGGCCATAATTACAAGTCCCTATGTAATAAATTAAAATTAATTTCCCCCCATAAAATATAGATTAAAAAAGCTGAGTCCCTAAGGCAACTATTTTTTTTTTTTAAGCTGATTTTTTTTTACAAGTGTTTTTTTTTGGGGGGGGGGGGGGGGGGGGGAGGGTTGGAAGTGTAATTTTATAAATGAAGTGTATGTACTTGAAAATGTATGTATTTTGTAGATGTAATATACTTTTTGGCCACAAGATGGCGCTAGTGAACACTCTTTTTTTTTAACACACTTTATTTAATTGTTACATTTCCTGTTTATGTGAATGAACGTAGCCGCTGTTCGCGGTCACGTCCATTCACTGCAGGCACTGCGATTGGGTAGAGGACCGTTCGGTCTTCTTCCCCAATCACCCAGCACGGGATCCCGACAGAAACAGCGGCGGTAGCGGTGCGCACGCGGCGGTAGCAGCGGCGGGAATGCGCGACGTATAAAAACGTCATGTTGCCGTTAATAGCGGTAAGCATGACGGTTTAATAAGTTAGAATGTCGGTAAATGGTTAAGCAATCTATCATGACAGATTACTAAACATCCAATGATGAATCATCACTATTATCCTGCTATTGACACCACAATGGGCTGCCTCTTGCTCTTCCTCTCCCATCCCACTCCATAGAACATAACAGACTGCTCAGCGGAGGCTAAGCAGCCTGTCTGCACATACTTAAAGTGAACCAGAGGTGAAAATAAACTGATGAGATAAACAATTGGATCTATTCTTCTACTCCTAGAAGAGGATATCCCATTTAGATTTAGATATCCCATGATTTTATTTCATGTTTAAACATTTACAAAGTAGGTTTAATGTTTTTGTCTCTGCTCATTGACAGTCTATTAAATGTCCAAGAGCTAAAATACATGAACTATTGCCCTTTTTCACCTCTTCCCTTCTCTCTGAAGCTATTCTCTGCAGGAGAAGTTTTATGGCTGTAATTCCTCATCAGTTACACTATAATCTCGACCAGGGTCCGACAATAGAGAAACAGTCATTTGCATGCCTGAAGTTTAACTTTTTCAATCAATAAAAGAAACACAACCTAGTTATTTTGTGTGCTTGGCTCTATACATACACATACAAAAGTTTTACAAGTACATCAACTCTAAAAAAAGAAAGGTTGACTGTATAGGACTCCTAAAGGATGAGGGTGGGAACTCAATGGTGGATGACCAAGGTAAGGCAGAGTTATTAAATGCTTTCTTTGCTTCTGTCTTTACAAAGGAAACAGCACTGTTGCAAATTACAGAGGCGGAAGAGTCTCAATCTTCTAACTGTAATATTAAATACTTAACGCAGGAAGAAGTAAAGGCAAGACTAAATAAATTAAAAATAGACAAGGCACCTGGCCCGGATGGCATGCATCCTCGGGTCCTAAGGGAATTAAGTTCAGTTATAGATAAACCCCTTTATCTTATCTTTTGTGACTCTCTTGCAACTGGCAGAGTCCCAGTGGATTGGCGTACAGCCCACGTTTTCCCATTATTTAAGAAGGGCAAAAAATCAGATCCAGGAAATTATAGACCTGTAAGCTTAACATCAGTTGTATGCAAACTATTTGAGGGGTTACTAAGAGATACTATACATGACTTCATAGTAGAAAATAATCTTATTTCTCAGCATCAACATGGGTTTACTAAAGACAGGTCCTGTTTGACTAACATGCTCAGCTTTTATGAGGTAGTGAATGCTAATATGGATATTGGGAATGCTGTAGATGTGATATACTTAGACTTTGCTAAGGCATTCGACACTGTTCCCCACAAAAGTCTGGTGCAAAAGATGAGGATGCAAGGACTGGGGAAGAGTCTGTGTGCTTGGATAGGGAACTGGCTAATGGACAGAAAACAAAGAGTTGTGGTCAATGGATCATACTCAAAATGGGAGACTGTTAGCAGTGGGGTCCCACAGGGGTCTGTACTGGGTCCAGTGCTCTTCAATTTATTTATTAATGACCTAGTGGATACAGTAGTGAGCAATGTTGCTATTTTTGCAGATGATACAAAATTGTGCAGAATCATCAACTCTGAGGAAGATAGTGTTATATTGCAACAGGATCTGGATAGGATGGCTATATGGGCACATACATGGCAGATGAAATTCAATGTTGACAAATGTAAAGTCATGCATTTTGGTCGTACCAATGGTCTAACACCATACAAAATAAATGGGATACAGTTGGGGACATCAAACTTGGAGAAGGACTTAGGAGTACTCATCGACAACAAGTTAAATAATCGTACTCAATGCCAAGCCGCTGCAGCTAAAGCTAACAAAATTTTGGGATGCATTAAAAGGGAAATAAAAACTCGAGATGCTAGCATAATATTGCCCCTGTTTAACTCTCTAGTAAGGCCACATCTGGAATATGGAATTCAGTTCTGGGCACCACATTACAAAAAAGATATTGCAGTTTTAGAGCAGGTGCAGAGACGAGCAACAAAATTGATACGTGGGATGGAAGGTCTCACTTACCAAGAAAGGTTAGATAAACTGGGTTTATTTAGTCTAGAGAAAAGACGCCTTAGAGGAGATCTAATTAACATGTATAAATACATCAGAGGGCAATATAATAGCTTGGCGGATGAGCTTTTTGTCCCTAGGCCTTCTCAAAGGACTAGAGGACATGATCTGCGCATGGAGGAAAAACGTTTTAGCCATTTATTTAGGAAAGGGTTCTTTACAGTAAGAGTGATTAAGATGTGGAATGCATTGCCACAGGAAGTCGTTATGGCAAACTCTATACCTGCATTTAAAGGGGGCTTAGATGCTTTCCTTGCGTTGAATGACATCCATGGCTACAATTACTAGGTAATGCCAATGATGTTAATCCAGGGATTTTATCTGATTGCCATCTGGAGTCGGGAAGGAATTTTTACCTCGTAAGGGTTTTTTCGCCTTCCTCTGGATCAACAGGGATATGTGAGGGAGCAGGCTGGAGTTGTACTTTGTACTGGTTGAACTCGATGGACGTATGTCTTTTTTCAACCAAAGTAACTATGTAACTATGTAACATATTTGTCTTATGTCACATGTCACCTCGGGTACACTTTAGAACTGTCCAAGTGATCACTTGTTGATTGTTTTGAGGAACAGATATTGAGCATGTATATGTTTTTTGTTTTTTTTTTACAACAAACCAAGAGCCAGTAGTGTCAAAGTCACTAAGTTGTAATGGAAATACAGTAAAAATGTATACTGTATTTCCATAGTAACTTACTGACTTTCAATTTAGTGACTAATTCAGTGATTCAGATGTTGTGTAATTAACTGATGCTAATTTGTCAGAACTTATTGGAGCAGAAAATTAGACATTATGTTGATTTAATTGCTACATAACCCACAAACGCACTGACACTTTCACTGTACTGTGTCATTAGGTCTTCAATAAAATATTGCAATACATTACCTAATAATTTGTGTGTAACATTGTCTCTTGGTTTTACAGGCCAAAACCACTTTGAAAAGGGTTTTGTTCTGACAGGTCCTTGGCTAAGCCCACCAGATAGAAGCAGAGAGAGGATGTATAGCAAACATGGTCATTTATTCAGGTAGTCTTTAAAATATAAATTCGTTCGGGGGTCTGTTTTAAGGCTTTTCTCAGTAGTATGTTAAAGGGAACCTAAACCAACCTGTAAAAAAATAGCAATACAAATACTGATAAAAAACCAAGTAGTGTTGCTCCACCCCAAAACCAAGTATTCTACAAGAGCCATTTAATCACGGGGCTTTTTATGAGCAAATAGTCTCTTTAATTCTTCTCAATAAAGATTTTTTCTTCAACATATAGGACAGACATGCAGATTATTTCCGGATTTCCAAATCGCACAAAAGTTGCCTGACACGTGTTTCATGGCCAGAGGCCGCTTTCTCAGAGGCACACAGTATATATACATCAAAATTGGACCCTCAACAAACATATGTCCGCGATCTGTCAAAAGACCCAAGTGCTCATTCAGCGACAATATCATGGATGCAAACATGCATCTATGAAAAGTTCCTCACTTTTCATGGATGCATGTTTGCATCCATGATATCATCGCTGAATGAGCACTTGGGTCTTTTGACAGATGGCGGACATATGTTTGTTGAGGGTCCAATTTTGATGTATATGTATGTGGTAAACATTGTGCTGGGTTCTCTTTAAAAGGAAATAAATATGGCAGCCTCCATATACCTCTCACTTCAGTTGTCCTTTAACCCCTTCATGATGCCGAACCCTCACCAACCCCTTAATGTTAACCCTTTCTTGACATTTAATCTAACACCTACTATAATCATACATAGCTCTATTATAATCTATGACCTATATTTGGAGATGAACCAGTTAACTTTTCTGTATGGGATATGGGAAGAAACCTGAGTGCCTGGAACACTCACACCACACACAAGGAGAACATACAAACTCCATGCAGATACTGGCCTGGCTCAGATTTGAACAGTGCTGTCCACTTCGCCACCTTGACACCCAGTAGGGATGTTTTGTGTATACTTCTTACACAGTGCGTTTACAACTAATTCTACCCACACTGCTTATATTACTTGCACACTCATATTATTTGCATCACACCGTTGTTACTTCACTCATTCAGAGATCCACTGATCTGACTTCATTTCTCGTATATCTCAAGATGTCAGAGCCACTGATTGTGTAAAGTAGGGTGAAACAGAGATCTCAACACGTCAACATTAGACGGCTCGCCCATGTGCAGTAAAGTGGACCTGATCGGGCTTCCGCTGGGGCCTGAGGGGAAAGCCGCTAGTGTGCCTCCGTGCAGCGTTGACAAGCGGACGTTTAAGTGCCCCAGTGCTAGATGCCTCTGCTGAGGAGGACAGGTGAAGCCTCTTTAGGATGCAGATGTTTCCCCCTCCATAGGTCAGTACCCCCTAGGAGCACTTTTTCCCCCCTTCAGGCTCACTTTAAAGTGGATCCGAGATAAACTTTTACTCATTGCATAAATGTGTTTCTTTCATATAGTTTATAGGGCATTCCTCAAGCCAAATACTTTTGTTTGTTTTGTTTTAATACTCTAATTCCCTATAAACTAAACAAGCCTCGCCCACAGCTTTTCCAGATTGCCAATGCACTCAGTCCCAGGGAGCTCAGTCTGGGCAGGAGGAGGAGAAGGTTATTAGCCAGAGATTTCAGATGCAGAGGGGAGGAGGGAGGAGGAGAGGGGATTGAATTTGGCACAGACTGAGGGCTGGAAATGCTATTAGCTTGCCTGTGTGTAATGTGACAAACAGAACAAGGCTGCCCTCGTATCACAGGAATAAATAATCATAAACTGTTGAAGCTGTTTGCAGCTAGATTTGCTGTGTAAACTATCTAAACTTTAGATAAGATGTATAGACAAGTTACTTGTTATAGTTAGTTTTTCATCTCGGATGAAAAATAAGGCAAACTCAGCCTGATTCATCAAGCTGCACTCTAAGCAGCGCAGCTTAATGTGAATGAGCACCAACTTTGCCTCATGTAAGGAGCATGCATTCCTTAGTTTACGCGCATTGCTTACATGCCAACGTGCGTAACTTTAACTGTGGGTAGTCCTGTGAAGTATCATTACCACGATATTTCACTCGCGGCCAATACGATCTGAATTTACATAATTGTAACTATGCAATTTAACATAGTAGCGGCTGCGAGAGAAGTATCTCGATAATGATACTTCACATGTAAGGACTGCAGTTAAAGTTACGGGAGTTGCTATCTAAGCAATGCGCATAACTAAGGAAGGCACGCTTCTTACATAGCAGCGAGCGCTGCTATGTAAGGGAGGCAAAGCGGGCGTTCCTTCACATTAAGCTGCGCTGCTTGTCTGAAACTTGTTCTAGGGAATTAAATTTTGCTAAATGCTTTCCTATTTACACCCCTACTATTGTACTAAAAGATAAAGTATTCTTTATTTACAATAAAACACATTCATCAGTCTAAACTGCGGGTAATTATTGTCCAACAGTACAGTATACATGTGTGAGGATGTTTGCTGATCCCCCACCTCCCCTGGGTATGGAGGAACAGGGAGAGGTGTCGCTATCTCACATACATGTAGGGGCAAATAAATTATTTTCATCTTCCTAGGTGAGCAACAAGAAAGCTGTTAGCCTGATATGCAGTATTATTATTATTTATTGTATTTATAAAGCATCAACATATTACGCAGCGCTGGACATAAGTTTAGGTTACAGACAATATTTAGGGGTGACATACAGCAATTAGAGTTGGGCCGAACCTCCGATTTTAGGTTCGCGAACCCTGTTCGCGAACTTCCGCGAAAGGTTTGGTTCGCAAAAAAGTTCGCGAACCGCAATAGACTTCAATAGGGAGGCGAACTTTGAAAGTTTAAAAAAATTCTATCAACTGGAAAAATGATAGAAAACATGTTTCAAAAGCTCTAATACCTGGAGCCACACCTAATTGAGTGAAATATACATCACTGCTGGAGGACCCTCCCACCCTCCAAGCAAGGTCCTTTATACCATTTGCCTGCCTACACTAATTAGTTATGGGACAGCTGCTACACACTCTGCTAGGGAGATTTTAATTGGCCTCCACTCTCCTCCCTCCTACCGGAGGGAGGAGGGTCTCTTCTGCCAGGGAATTATACTATTTTAAAAACCAGTATACATCATACCATAGCTGGGAATACATACATGAGTATACATCATACCATAGCTGGGGATACATACATGAGTATACATCATACCATAGCTGGGAATCGAACCCAGATCTCACTGTGTGGTGGGCACGTCACCCTAAGCACTGTACCACTACAGAAGTAAGTGAAGCTAGCCTAAAATTTAACATTTATGCTCAATGCAATAGAACCATTAGGTTGCTTAAAGGAGAACTGTAGTGAGAGGTATATGGAGGCTGCCATATTGATTTCCTTTTAAGCTATACCAGTTGCCTGGCAGCCCTGCTGATCTATTTGGCTGCAGTAGTGTGAATCACACCAGAAACAAGCATGCAGCTAATCTTGTCAGATCTTACAAAACTGTCAAACACCAGATCATACCATAGCTGGGAATCGAACCCAGATCTCACTGTGTGGTGGGCACGTCACCCTAAGCACTGTACCACTACAGAAGTAAGTGAAACTAGCCTAAAATTTAACATTTATGCTCAATGCAATAGAACCATTAGGTTGCTTAAAGGAGAACTGTAGTGAAAGGTATATGGAGGCTACCATATTGATTTCCTTTTAAGCAATACCAGTTACCTGGCTATCCTGCAGATCCTCTGCCTCCAATACTTTTAGCCCTAGACCCTGAACAAGCATGCAGCAGATCTGGTGTTTGACATTTTTGTAAGATCTGACAAGATTAGTTGCATGCTTGTTTCTGGTGTGATTCACACTACAGTGGCTGGATAGTGTACTGGTTAAGGGCTCTGCCTTTGACATGGGAGACCAGGGTTTGAATCCTGGCTAGGTCAAGTACCTATTCAGTAAGGAGTTCAAGGCAAGACTCCCTAACACTGCAGGGTGGCCTCTTGAGCGCGTCCCTGTGGCTTGCAGCTCTTGAGCGCTTTGAGTCCGACAGGAGAAAAGCACTATACAAATGTTTGGATTATTATTATTACTGCAGCCAAATAGATCAGCAGGGCTGCCAGGCAACTGGTATAGCTTAAAAGGAAATCAATATGGCAGCCTCCATATACCTCTCACTACAGTTCTCCTTTAAGCAACCTAATGGTTCTATTGCATTGAGCATAAATGTTAAATTTTAGGCTAGCTTCACTTACTTCTGTAGTGGTTCAGTGCTTAGGGTGATGTGCCCACCACACAGTGAGATCTGGGTTCGATTCCCAGCTATGGTATGATCTGGTGTTTGACATTTTTGTAAGATCTGACAAGATTAGCTGCATGCTTGTTTCTGGTGTGATTCACACTACTGCAGCCAAATAGATCAGCAGGGCTGCCAGGCAACTGGTATAGCTTAAAAGGAAATCAATATGGCAGCCTCCATATACCTCTCACTACAGTTCTCCTTTAAGCAACCTAATGGTTCTATTGCATTGAGCATAAATGTTAAATTTTAGGCTAGCTTTACTTACTTCTGTAGTGGTACAGTGCTTAGGGTGACGTGCCCACCACACAGTGAGATCTGGGTTCGATTCCCAGCTATGGTATGATGTATACTCATGTATGTATCCCCAGCTATGGTATGATGTATACTCATGTATGTATCCCCAGCTATGGTATGATGTATACTCTTGTATGTATTCCCAGCTATGGTATGATGTATACTGGTTTTTAAAATAGTATAATTCCCTGGCAGAAGAGACCCTCCTCCCTCCGGTAGGAGGGAGGAGGGAATAGTTAGAAGGGTTGGAGGAGGGAGAGTGTGTAGCAGCTGTCCCATAACTAATTAGTGTAGCCAGACAACTGAGTCAAATGGTATAAAGGACCTAGCTTGAAGGGAGGGTGGGCGGGTTCTCTAGCACTGAAAGCAGTGTGTTTGACAATAACATGTCTGCTGACAGTGAAATGGAGGCTAAAAATTTTGCTCAATACAGCATTATGGGGCAAATCGAACTTCCGCAAAAGTTCGCCTGGAATCGTTCGCCGGCGAACCGTTCGGCCCATCTCTAACAGCAATATGACAATACAGGAATACAGGAAAATCAGATCACTCAGCACAGTATGAGTACAAGGTAATGCTTAGTCAGTCACTGGGTGGCAGCATGGAGATTAGGCAAGTTAGGTTAACTCAAATGCATAGCATGGGTTTACAGTAATGGAGGTGCATGATCAGGTAGGACACAAAAGGAGGAGGACCCTGCCCAAAGGCTTACAATCTAGAGGGAGAGGTAGGGCACGAGAGGTAGGGGACCAGAGTTCAGCTGTGGGTTTAGAGCAACTGTGAGGGGTGGTAGGCCAGAGTGAAAAGGTGAGTTTTGAGGGCCTTCTTGAAGGTGTTGAAGGAGGGGACTGCCCTAATGGGTGGAGGTACGGAGTTCCATAGTGTTGGAGCGGCTCATGACAAGTCCTGGAGGCGTGCATGGGACTGGGTGATGCGGGGGACGGTCAGACGAAGTTCATAGGAGGAGCGGAGTGAGCGGCCTGGTTTGTACCTATGTATTTTAGGTGCTAAACACATGTCACTTAAAAACAGTATAATGCTACCTAGGACATGCTATAACTCCACTGTGGCAAGACACAGGTGCAAATACACAGACTTCTACATGTTTCACTCCGAAGGGCTTAGTGGGGAAGTGAAAAAAGTATACAATGCATAAACACTGACAATATTTACACCCACACCAAAATAGTCCTTTCACTAAAAGTTGATTTTTTTTCTGGCCACTCTTCCATGAAGCTCAGGTCTATGGATTATACAGCTTGTTATGGTCTTATGAACAAATACTCCAGTCTCTGGTGTGAGGTCTAGAACTCCTGCTGGGTTACATTTGGTCTCTGTGCTGCCTCTCTGATTAATGCCCTCCTTTCCCAGGCTATAAGTTTTGGTGGCCGGCCCACTCTTGGCAGGTTTGTTGTTACATAGTTACATAGTTATTTTGGTTGAAAAAAGACATACGTCCATCGAGTTCAACCAGTATAAAGTACAACACCAGCCTGCTCCCTCACATATCCCTGTTGATCCAGAGGAAGGCGAAAAAACCCTTACAAGGCATGGTCCAATTAGCCCCTAAAGGGAAAAATTCCTTCCCAACTCCAGATGGCAATCAGATAAAATCCCTGGATCAACATCATTAGGCATTACCTAGTAATTGTAGCCATGGATGTCTTTCAACGCAAGGAAAGCATCTAAGCCCCCTTTAAATGCAGGTATAGAGTTTGCCATAACGACTTCCTGTGGCAATGCATTCCACATCTTAATCACTTTTACTGTAAAGAACCCTTTCCTAAATAAATGGCTAAAACATTTTTCCTCCATGCGCAGATCATGTCCTCTAGTCCTTTGAGAAGGCCTAGGGACAAAAAGCTCATCCGCCAAGGTATTATATTGCCCTCTGATGTATTTATACATGTTAATTAGATCCCCTCTAAGGCGTCTTTTCTCTAGACTAAATAAACCCAGTTTATCTAACCTTTCTCGATAAGTGAGACCTTCCATCCCACGCATCAATTTTGTTGCTCGTCTCTGCACCTGCTCTAAAACTGCAATATCTTTTTTGTAATGTGGTGCCCAGAACTGAATTCCATATTCCAGATGTGGCCTTACTAGAGAGTTAAACAGGGGCAATATTATGCTAGCATCTCGAGTTTTTATTTCCCTTTTAATGCATCCCAAAATTTTGTTAGCTTTAGCTGCAGCTGCTTGGCATTGAGTACGATTATTTAACTTGTTGTCAATGAGTACTCCTAAGTCCTTCTCCAAGTTTGATGTCCCCAACTGTATCCCATTTATTTTGTATGGTGCTAGACCATTAGTACGTCCAAAATGCATGACCTTACATTTGTCAACATTGAATTTCATCTGCCATGTATGTGCCCATATAGCCATCCTATCCAGATCCTGTTGCAATATGGCACTATCTTCCTGAGAGTTAATGATTCTGCACAATTTTGTATCATCTGCAAAAATAGCAACATTGCTCACTACTGCATCTACTAGGTCATTAATAAATAAATTGAAGAGCACTGGACCCAGAACAGACCCCTGTGGGACCCCACTGCTAACAGTCTCCCATTTTGAGTATGATCTATTGACCACAACTCTTTGTTTTCTGTCCATTAGCCAGTTCCCTATCCATGAACACAGACTCTTCCCCAGTCCTTGCATCCTCAACTTTTGCACCAGACTTTTGTGGGGAACAGTGTCGAAGGCCTTTGCAAAGTCCAAGTATATCACATCTACAGCATTCCCAATATCCATATTAGCATTCACTACCTCATAAAAGCTGAGCATGTTAGTCAAACAGGACCTGTCTTTAGTAAACCCATGTTGATGCTGAGAAATAAGATTATTTTCTACTATGAAGTCATGTATAGTATCTCTTAGTAACCCCTCAAATAGTTTGCATACAACTGATGTTAAACTTACAGGTCTATAATTTCCTGGATCAGATTTTTTGCCCTTCTTAAATAATGGGAAAACGTGGGCTGTACGCCAATCCACTGGGACTCTGCCAGTTGCAAGAGAGTCACAAAAGATAAGATCAAGGGGTTTATCTATAACTGAACTTAATTCCCTTAGGACCCGAGGATGCATGCCATCCGGGCCAGGTGCCTTGTCTATTTTTAATTTATTTAGTCTTGCCTTCACTTCTTCCTGCGTTAAGTATTTAATATTACAGTTAGAAGATTGAGACTCTTCCGCCTCTGTAGTTTGCAACAGTGCTGTTTCTTTTGTGAAGACAGAAGCAAAGAAAGCATTTAATAACTCTGCCTTACCTTGGTCATCCACCATTGAGTTCCCATCCTTGTGACACCATGTTCTTTCCATTTTATGATGATGGATTTGATATTGCTCTAGGGCAGTGTTTCTCAACTCGGTCCTCAAGTACCCCCAACAGTACATGTTTTGTGGAAAGCCACAGAGGTAGTTAATAAGTTCTGCTGAGACACTAATTACCTCGGCTGTGAATGGTTGTGGTTTTCTGCAAAACATGCACTGTTGTGGGTACTTGAGGACCGAGTTGAGAAACACTGCTCTAAGGGATATTCAAAGCTTTGGATATTTTTTTTATAATCCAACTTCACAAAAACTTTGTCACTGACTTGTTTTGGAGAGCTCCTTGGTCTTTATGGTGTGATGCCTCTTGCCTGGTGGTGTTAAAGCCTCTGGGGCATTTCTGAATATTGTTTATATTAACAGATCATGTGACACTTAGATTGCACACAGGTAGACTTCCTTTCACTAATTATGTGACTTTTGAAGGTAATTGGTTGGACCAGGAATTTTAAGTGGTGCCATGGCAAAGGGGGTGAATACATATGCACATGCCAGTTTTCAGTTTGTTTATTTTATTTTTGTTATTCATTTTTATATATGTTTTTCTCCTTTCACTTCACCAACTTAGATTATTTTGTGCAGATCCATCACAGAAAAAAACAAGATTAAGAAGCATTAAAATTACAGGTTGGAATTTAACAAATTAAAATACAAAGTCCAGGGAGGTGAATACTTCTGCAAGGCACTGTATAAGATTTCAATACATGTCTAAGAAATAGTCATAACCATTGCTGAAGCTAGTTGTCAGCAGGAAGTAGCTGGACTATAGCATCAGACAATATAAATATGGCTCCGGGTGTTGAGTCATGTGATTGAAACAGGAAGAATTCAAACACTCCAGGGGAAAAGTAAATGATTCTGGCCTGTGTGTACATTTCATACTCATTACACAGTAGCAAGATTTTTGTAAAGCATACTTTTATTCAGTGTATAGGTCAGTATTCCTTTTCCATAAACCCGTTTTGCTTTTAAAAGCTTTTTGATTACAACACATTTTTAAAACAAACTGGCCAGCCCTGCTGTATTTATGATTTTATTAAACATTAGGCTTTCTCATTGTCAGTTCCTTAAAGTGTACCTGTGGCAAAAATTTCAGCAACAGTTAAGGTGCGTACACACATCCAACTTTATACCTGACTGTCGTTTAAACTGGTCGTTTGAACGACTTGAAGTTCAAACAACAAGTCGTTCAGACATCATGTACACACTGACCAACAAGTCGTTTGATATGCTAATTTACCTAATTTACATGTTTAACCAACTTGATAATCGACAATGGACTGGATAGAAAAATGGACTAGATAAAATGATCAAACGACTTGTTGACGTTGTTTGAATGTCTATTAGTGTCCAACTAATAGACATTCAAACAACAAGTTGTTTGATCAGTCATTTTATACATAAAGTAGTTTGTACACGTTTACGGACCTAACTGTTGTTTGGACGACAGTTAGTCCATCAGATCCGCCAAGCGGATCAGTCAAAACTGCTGCTATCAGTCTAATGATCGAACGTTCACACGTCCAAATGTCGTCCAAACGGCCGATTTGAATGACAAGACGTTCGGAAAAATCAGAAGTGTGTACGTACCGTAGCTCAGTAGAGTAGAAAGTCCTGAGGTTCCCCCCATTCTCCTCAACATCACCGGTCTAGCGCTGGGACCCTCTAAACATAATTGACAAGCCTTGAATCGGTGCTGCATGCTGCATTTTTTCTGCGTGTTTCTTTCTGTTTTGATAGCATCCAGGGAAAATCGGAATCTCAAATGGGATTTGCAGTGTGCAGGGGGCCTTAAAGGGAAGGTTCAGGGAGGGGATTAAAAAATACAAATAAATTTCCACTTACCTGGGGCTTCCTCCAGCCCGTGGCAGGCAGGAGGTGCCCTCGCCGCCGCTCCGCAGGCTCCCGGTGGTCTCCGGTGCCCGACCCGACCTGGCCATGCCGGCGGCCAGGTCGGGCTCTTCTGCGCTCCATTTCCTGGCACTTCTGCGTCCCACGTCGGCGCGCTGACGTCATCGGACGTCCGCCGGGCTGTACTGCGCAGGCGCAGTAGTTCTGCGCATGCGCAGTACAGCCCGGCGGACGTCCGATGACGTCAGCGCGCCGGTGTGGGACGCAGAAGTGCCAGGAAATGGAGCGCAGAAGAGCCCGACCTGGCCGCCGGCCTGGCCAGGTCGGGTCAGGCACCGGAGACCACCGGGAGCCTGCGGAGCGGCGGCGAGGGCACCTCCTGCCTGCCACGGGCTGGAGGAAGCCCCAGGTAAGTGGAAATTTTTTTTTTAATCCCCTCCCTGAACCTTCCTTTTAAGCAGCTCTCTCTTTTTTTCTTTAAAGTGACACTTAAGCCAAATTAAAAAATTGAGTTGTACTCACCTGGGGCTTCTACCAGCCCCCTGCATCTGTCCGGTGCCCACGTAGACTCGCTCCTGGCCCCGCCGGCAGCCACTTCCGGTTTCGGCGTCAGGAGCCCACAGGCTGGGAACGCGAGTGATTCTTCGTGTTCCTGGCCGTAATAGTGCCCTCTATGCTGCTATAGCATATAGCTTATATCATATAGCAGCATAGAGGGCGCTATTACGGTCAGGAATGCGAAGAATCACTCACGTTCCAGGCCTGTTGGCTCCTGTCGCCGAAACCGGAAGTGGCTGCCGGCGGGGCCAGGAGCATAGGAGCGAGTCTACGTGGGCACCGGACAGATGCAGGGGGCTGGTAGAAGCCCAGGTGAGTACAACTATTTTTTTTAATTTGGCTTAAGTGTCCCTTTAATTAGCACATTAAGGAAAAAGGTTCCAAGTTTTAAATGGGTCTTACGCTACATATACACGCTGTATTTAACTTGGCCAGGGCTGTTGATAAAGACAGGTGTAAATCTACTTTGTGTACAGGAGCCCCCCAAGTATCCTGAAGATCTGGTATGTCAGGTCCTGAATGATCCCCGAGTGATGTTCTTTTATTCTCTGCACCTTCTGGAAGCCGCTCCTTCATATACTTTGTATTGTTCCTCCTTCATACTCCATAGTAAAAGGACACAACACAGCCTCTACCCCGTACTGTTGCTCCAGAGATCGAGTCCTGATCCTGTTGGGTGACAGTAATCATACGTGTGTATGAAGCTTTATAGAGGACCTATGGTTGAGTACTTTGCTTGACCCACAGAGGGGCCATAGCCTTAAAAGGTTTATGACCAACTTTCCTATTTTTTTACCTATTATCATATCAAAATCCAGTGAGCAGTTTCAGCCAATCAGTGCTACTCGGAACTACATGTTGTTACTCTGAGCAGCACTAAGTGGCATTAATGGTATTTACACCAGGGATGTGATGGAAGCAAGATAATCAGAGGTGACTCCAAGAGGTGTTCTGATCCATGACGTGACAGTGCATATATTGTACATGTAAGGGAGCTATACAACTGCTATACAAGCACACATTTAAAGACAAAAGTTGTTTTCTATTCTATTTCTATTCTATTTTATAGCTATTTGGACCAGGAAGGCTGGGGGGGGCTCAACAGATATGTTAACCACTTCGCCGCCCGGGTACAGTATATCCATGCTCCTTTTAAGTTCATTTCCCCGCCTGGAGCGTAGATATACGCACCCCCGCCACTACCGCCGCTGTCCGCGCTCCCGCTCGTACAGGCACGCTCCCGCGCTCGTGCACGTCACCGCCCGCTAGCCCGGAGATTAATGAACGGGAACACCATTCCCGTTCTTGATCTAAGTCCCTGCAGCAATGATCAGCTGCTTCTAGGAGAAGCTGTGCAATCATTGTGTTAAAAAAAAAAAGTTTCCCATCCACACTACACTTCCTGTAAGCGTACTTACTACGCTTACAGGACCATTCACAAAGCAATTACTGTCTTGTGGCCAAATAGTAAAACTACAGTCAAAAACATTTTTTATTTTTTTTATATAAATGTTTTATTGAAAATTTTCAAATATAGTTTGACATACTATACATGGTGCGCAATTTGCCCAACTCCTAGGCGACACAACCATGTATAAATTTTTGTATAACAACATATAAAAACAGAAAAAGAGATTGGCTACAGCAGGAGAGTTATTGCATAGGTTTCATAAACAGAACCAATCCCCCCCCCCCCCCTTTCCCACCCTAGCCCTCCCTCGTTCTCCCTACCACCAGAAGAAAATGGGAACAGAACACATATATCACTGCTTCTTATTCAACAAGTTAAATTGTCAAAATTATTGTCCTACTCTAGGGATTTGGCCCTTGGGTACCAAGCCCGCTTGAGATCTGAAGAATTCCCAGATTGCCTAGGAGCTGCTGAGTGCAATACCACTTGGAGTATTTGAAATTTTCCATGAGAGTGTCTATTTCCTGTTGGTTGAAATTGAATTGGATGAAACGTCTCCATATCTTGAAAAACTTGTTAGACCTTTTTTCTTTACTTTGGAAAATGTGTAATTTCTCTAATAGGAACAGCTTGAGAAGTTCTTCCTTGACGTTGGCGATTGTGGGTGTATGTGGGTTAATCCATTTTTGAAATATGACTCTTTTCGCTACAATTAATATTACATGGTACAAGTGTGATGGAATTGACTTTGGGATAGTGTCTTTGGGTTCAAAATGGTTAAAGATGCATAAGTCTTGCACACTAGGTTGGCATACCTGCATACTTTATCCCAGAAGTGGTCTATGTACGGGCATTGCCACAAACAGTGCATCATATTAGCTTCCAGTTCTCTACATTTAGGGCACCACGGATTATAATGAGGAGGTGGAGACCTATATTTTATGTTGTATGCATATTTAGCCTTGTGGATCAGTAAGAGATTTGCAGTTTTCCAGACCTCAGCTGTGATGAGTGAACAAAACTTTTCATGGCCCCTCAGTAATGTCTCTGCCGGGTTATCTCCCGACCACTCTTTTCTCCAGGGTTTGCATAGTAGTTCTATTGCATTTAAAGTTGAATAAGCTTTGAGTCCTCTATATATATCAGATAATGATCTTGGCGGGTTGCAAGGTCCAATGATTCGGTCTAAGGCATTGGGAGTGCCTTAGACCGAAAACTATCAGAAACTAGAGCTCCAGTCATGGATTTTATTTGCAAGAAGGCTAAAAAGTCTTGTTTAGAAATTCCAAATTTACACTGTAATTCAGGGAAAGTTAACCAGGTACCCCTATCTAAGTGAAACATACCCCCTAAATTTGTTAAACCTTTACTATCCCAAGTATGGAAAGTCTCCTGTTGTGTACTCGGGGGGGGGGGGGGGGGGGTAGTTTGGGTTCCCTCATATGGACATATACTTTGATACTAGGCATGGTAATTTGAATAATTTTCTGACTGCTCTCCATGTTTGTATTGTGTCCCTGAATATAATGTTTTGTTTTAGGCGGACTGGAATACTATTGAACTTTGAATGTAACAATCCCACCAGGCTCCACGGCAAAGCCATCTCTGCTTCAAGCGCATCATTTGAAAAAGCATGTGTTGTGAAAATCCAATCTTGGACACAGGGGCGTCTCACCCACCAGGCAAGTATAGGCGGTTGCCTGGGGCGCCATGAGGTGGTGAGGCGCCATGAGGTGGTGAGGCGTATTCCCCCACCGCTGCTACTGTGACCATGTTTTTTTTTTGTATTATATTACCTCCCGACTCAGTCCCCGGTGCTCGGCACGCTACCATGTGCTCAGCAGTGCCTCCACCTCCACTTCTCCCCAGCCAATAGAGCAATCAATACTGCTCTTCTCTGCCAGGCTCCTTCTTTAAAGCCGTGCCCCTTCTTCTCAGTAGCCACACAGGTAAAGTGTTTACCTCGTGTGGCCCAGCCTTTAACTCCGCCCCACGCCAGTCAAACCAGGAGCCAGCGGCCAGCCAGCTTATGCCCCCGACAGTCTGACCCCCCCACCTGTGTCACTGGCTGCACACAGACACTGGAGCGAGACAGCCAGGGGACAGATGCAGTCACAGAGAGAAGAATGTGATGTGTCCGTGTTGGAGCCCCGCCCCCGCACAAGACAGCAACACAGCCCGGGAGAAGGGAAGTTTCTGCTCCAGACAGAGATGATAAGCTGCATGCCCAGGCAGAAGAGAAGGTATGCAGGCAGGCTGCTAAGAACACTTCCTGTCCTGTGTGCAGACTCCCAGTACTGTTATAACTGCTAGAATGTGCCCTGCTCTTTTGATACTAGAGTTTTCTTTGAAAGCTGGTTAGGCTGTAGGCTGGTAAAGCTGTAAACCTGTGCTTTAGTGCTGTGCTGTCTCTCCCTCTCCCCTCTCTGTTCCTCTGCCCCCTCTTCCATCTTATGCTGTCTCTACCCCTCTCTGTTCCTCTGCACTCTCTTCCATCTTATGCTGTCTCTCCCTCTACCCTCTGTTTCTCTGCACCCTCTTCCATCTTATGCTGTCTATCCCTCCCCCTCTCTGTTCCTCTACCCCTCTTACATCTTATGCTGCCTCTCCCTCTCTACTCTTTCCCTCTGCTTGGATTACGTGTATTTTCTGGTGAAACGCTTCCACATTACGATTATTTTCTGACAACGCTGCCCCATTACGATTATTTTCTGGTGAAACGCTGCTGCCCTGTGATTAATTTCTGGTGAAATGCTGCTGCAATAAGTGTATTTTCTGGTGAAACGCTGCCACCTTACGAATATTTTCCGGTGAACTGCTGCTGCAATAAGTGTATTTTCTGGTGAAACACTGCCACATTACGATTATTTTCTGGTGAATTACGATTCTGAATTACGATAATTACTATTATTTTCTGATGAAACACTGCCGCATTATGATTATTTTCTGGTGAAACGATGCTGCATTATGATTATTTTCCTGGGGGGGAGGGGCTTGGGGGGGGGGGCGCCACAGGTTTTCTCGCCTGGAGTGACAAAATGACTAGAGGCACCCCTGCTTGGACATGACGTAGCAGAGCAGCTAGGTTGTATAATCGAACGTCAGGCATATTTAAACCTCCCAATTCCTTACCCACTTTTAATTTTTGTAAGGATATTCGATGTTTTTTGTTTTTCCATATAAATTTTCCAAAAGCTGAATTTATGTCTTGTACATCTTTATGTTTAAGGAGAATCGGGAGTGTTTGTAGTGGGAAAAGTAGTCTACCCATCGAAAACATTTTAACTAAAGCCGCTCTACCAGCCAAGCCCAGAGGGAGACTACTCCATTTGTTTAACTGAGCAAGGACATCTTTGATAAGTGGAGTGATATTGCTTTATATATTAGGGTGGGATCTCTAGTTATGTTTAATCCGAGATATTTAAAGCTGGTTTTATTTATATTGATCCCCAGGGACTCCCAATTTTTGACATCTGCCATTTTTGATAGTGGCATCAGAATACTTTTATCCATATTTACTTTGAACCCCGACCAACAACCTATGTCCTGGATTATCAAAAACATTTTTATATACAAATACATATATTTTTACATTTTAAATTAAAACATTTACAATAAAAAAAAAACATAAATAGTTACCTTAGGGACTGAACTCTTTAAATATTTATGTCAAGAGGTTATCACACTGTTATTTTATAAATTATGGGCCTGTAATTAGGGATGGACACAAAACTGAAAAAATTCACCTTTATTTCCAAATAAAATATTGGCGCCAAACATCGTGATAGGGACATAATTTAAATGGTTTTATAACCGGGACAAATGGGCAAATAAGTTACATGGATTTTAATTATGGTAGCTTGCATTATTTAAAAACTATGATGGCCGAAACCTGAAAAATATTGATTTTTTTTCCAAATGTTGTTTTATTTTCCCATTAAAACAAATTTAGAATAAAATAATTTTGGCATACTGTCCCACCTAAAGAAAGCCTAATTGGTGGCGAAAAAAACAAGATATAGTTCATTTCATTGTGATAAGTAAGTAATGATAAAGTTATAGGCGAATGAATGTAAGGAGAGCTGAAAGGTGAAAATTGCTCGGATGCTGAAGGGGTAAAACCCCTAAATTGTGAAGTGGTTAAGATATTTTGCATGAAACCAATGCTAGTATTAAAACAACATAAAGTGATTCAGAGGTGTTTTGAAATTCAAAAGGAATAGTATTGTTGTGGGCAAAGATACATAAAAGGAATAAAGTTAGAAATGTGAACTGATTTTTGCATAACAGAGCTATTGGCAATATGTGACTCATATGCAGAAGATACAGGAGAATACACATTGTTCCTATCTGCAGTGACTGAGCGCTACCAGCGGCCTGCTCACCATTCTGGAATGCTGCTGGATGTTTCTAGGCTCCGTGTAGCTGTTCCAAGTGAATAATATATTCAGCGAACATGTTGTTTTAATAAAAAGATTATCTGTTGTTTATGAAATCCCCTTTAAAGAGCTACTTCAGTCTGAACTAAAGTGAGTCTCTTCTAATTTAACAGTTGTGAGGTAAATGTTATGTTAAGCAAGCCTTAGTTGCTGGAGTCAGTAGGCCCATGAAATACTAAGTTTAGGCACATATCTGAGATTTCTGTGTAGTTTTGCAGTACAGTAATGTGTTTTCTCATCATATTTCTCTTTTTCCCTTTTGTATCACTGTATTTACTCGTGTATAAGCCTAATTTTTCAGCACACAAAATGTGCTGAAAAGTTACCCCCTCGGCTTAAATGCGAGTCAGCTGAGGAGAATGGATGTTTTGGAGGTTTTGTAACTGGCAGAGGAGTATAAGGATCATGCACTAGTAATTCTGCTCTTGCCAGCTTGCTCTTTGTTGTGTCTGTGCCCCGCATCCCCTGCAACATGGTGTGCAGAGTGCACTGCTCAAGGCTACCTGTGCCCCCTGGGGGCACATCTGGCTACTGTGGAAGGGGCTATACTGGGGAGGGGGCTTATATGCAAGTCAATCACTTTTTCCTGGTTTCTGGGGGAAAAGTAGGTAACTCGGCTTATACGCAGGTCCGCTTATATGCGAGTATATATGGGTATATATTCAATTGCCTATAAACTTACGCTGCTTCCATAACAGTAAAAGAAAAGTAGCATGCAAAACCGTAAATATGCTGCTTATGCTAAAGCATTAGTGAAGCTTCCATATTTAACTACTTCCCGACCGCCGTATAGACAAATGGCGGCCGGGAAGTAGAAGCCGCAAGGACCGCCGTATTGACAAAATGCGGCGGTCCTTGTATGGGCGTGGGCGGAGCGATCGCGTCATCAGTGACGCGATCCTCCGCCGGGAGTCGGAAGCCCGGCATTTTGCCTCTGCTCGCCGGCCACTTAGCAGAGCCGGCGAGCGGAGGAATCCATACAATGGGCCAATCAGAAAGTATAAGGCACTTTGTTAAGTAAACAAAGTGCCTTATACATGCTTCCTCCTCGCCTCGTGGTCTCATTGTTGCAGAGACCACTAGCGAGGAGGAAGCATTTAGTAAGTACTGACAATTCAGCGTTTTTTTGCCACAGCAGCCCCCTGATCACCCACCCCAGGCCTCATACCCCCCCTGATCACCCCAGCAGACCCCTGCCCAGCACCCTTGCACCCCTATAAAACCCCCACCCCCCCCCCACCTGCCACTAACTAGCGACACTGTTTCTTAGTTTAGGTCCCTAACTGCCTCCTAGTCACCCCTGATCCCCCCCCCCTACCTTTAGATCACCCCCAGACCCCATCCCAGACTACCCCCCTGTATACTGTATACATCTGTATACAGCTACCTTACCCCCTGATCCCCCTCTGATCCCCCTCTGATCACCTGTCTATCACCTGTCCATCACCCCTCAGCACCCCCACCCATCAGAGCAGACCCTAACTGCCCCGCGGGGGTAACCGATCACCTGCCCAGGCCCTCGATTGCCCTCATACCCCCCTCCTGATTACATCCCCTGCCCTTTGTTTACATCTGTCCTCCCCAGCGATCACTAACTGATCTGCGATCAGTAACCCCCTGTGTCTGCCTCTCATCAGATCAGGACTCAGTCTGCCCCGTGCGGGCTCCTGATCAACCCCCCACCCCCTCAAATCGCCCTCAGACCCCCCCCCCCTAATCACCGTCCAAGTGCATTGTATTTGATTGTGCTGCGCTTGTATTCGATTGTGCTGCGCTTGTATTTGATTGTGCTGCGATTGTATTTGATTGTCCCGTGATCTGCTTCGATTGTCCCGTGATTGTTTGATTGCCTGAGACCCCACTTCCCACCACACCCAACCCCCCCCTCCCCCCCCACCACACCCAACCCCCCCTCCCCCCCACCACCTCCAACCACCACCTTCCGAGTGCATCAGATTTGCTTGTGCTGTGATTGGAGTCGATTGTGCTGTAATTGTATTTGATTGTCCCGTGATCGACTTCGATTGCCCCGTGATTGTTTGATTGCCTGAGACCCCACTTCCCGCCACACCCAATCCCACCCTCCCCCCATCACCTTCCGAGTGCATCAGATTTGATTGGGCTGTGATTGGATTCGATTGTGCTGTAATTGTACTTGATTGTCCCGTGATCGGCTTCGATTGCCCCGTGATTGTTTGATTGCCTGAGACCCCACTTCCCGCCACAACCAATCCCACCCTCCCCCCATCACCTTCCGAGTGCATCAGATTTGATTGGGCTGTGATTGGATTCGATTGTGCTGTAATTGTACTTGATTGTCCCGTGATCGGCTTCGATTGCCCCGTGATTGTTTGATTGCCTGAGACCCCACTTCCCGCCACACCCAATCCCACCCTCCCCCCATCACCTTCCGAGTGCATCAGATTTGATTGGGCTGTGATTGGATTCGATTGTGCTGTAATTGTACTTGATTGTCCCGTGATCGGCTTCGATTGCCCCGTGATTGTTTGATTGCCTGAGACCCCACTTCCCGCCACACCCAATCCCACCCTCCCCCCCATCACCTTCCGAGTGCATCAGATTTGATTGGGCTGTGATTGGAGTCGATTGTGCTGTAATTGTATTTGATTGTCCCGTGATTGTTTGATTGCCTCTGAGACCTCACTTCCCACCAACCCCAATACCTCTCAAATACTCCCTTTTTGCTAGGTAGGTGCTCTTTTTTTCTGGGTAGTCTCGGAGGAAAACCCCATAAATTTAGCAATCCAAAATGGCAAGAAGGGGGCTTTCCGATGACGAGGTATACAGGTACATGGACCAGTCGGATGAGTTCTTTTGGGAAGAATCATCCGTCGAATCTTCCGGGTCCGAATTTGAACCTGTAGAAAGCAGTGGTTCCCTGACCGATAGTGATGACGAGGCTATGGTCCCGGCTAGAGCCAGGCGTACCAGACCCCAAGTCGTTAGACCGCAGGTGGCGCAGGATTCGCCTCAAGGGCAGCAGGGTGGTGCTAGCGCTGTTGATAGTTTTCTTGGTGAGGCAGGCACCAGCAGCGCAGCATCTCCTGGACTTAGTGCCAGTGCTTCCGTAGACCCTGGCGAAGTGGTGAGCGTCAGCATGGAAGTTGAAACTGGTACGGTGGCAAGTGCAGTAGTACCCCCGTCGCAGCCACCAAGAAGAAGACGGGCCCGTAGTACCCATAGACTCCCAGAGGTGCTGGCACAACCAGATTGGCAATCCCCTGATTCCGCCGCACCCGTAGTGCCCCCTTTCACCGCCCAGTCTGGAGTCCAGGTGGCGACAGCTCATCTAGGAACGGCCCTAGACTTTTTGCAGCTGTTCATCACCCAGGTTCTCCTGGACTTAATTGTGGTTGAGACCAACCGTAAAGCCACACAATTCATCACCGAGCACCCGGAGAGCATGTATGCCCAGCCTTTCGGGTGGAAACCAGTCCAAGTTTCCGACATTAAAATCTTTTTGGCCCTTATCCTTCACTTGGGACTAATGAAACAAAATGTATTGCGGTCGTATTGGTCTACGAACCCAGTACATCATGTTCCCTTGTACCCTGCTGCCATGTCCAGGACACGATTTGAGTCCATCCTGCGCTTCCTGCACTTCAACGACGACGAAACCTGTCTTGAAAGGGGAGACCCTGCTTATGACCGGCTCCACAAAATTCGGCCCCTCATAGACCACCTGTCCTCAACATTTGCAGATGCTTATATCCCTGAACAGAACATCTGCGTAGACGAGTCCCTCTTACGCTTTACCGGGCGCCTTGGCATCAAACAGTACATCCCAAGCAAGCGCGCCCGGTATGGGGTGAAACTGTATAAGCTCTGTGAAAGGGCCACAGGCTATACATGTCGTTTTAGGGTCTATGAGGGAAAAGACTCAAAATTGGAGCCGGTCGGATGCCCTGACTACCTGGGGAGCAGTGGAAAGGTTGTGTGGGACTTGGTGTCACCCTTGTTCCAGAAGGGGTACCATCTTTTTGTGGACAATTATTACACAAGTGTGGCCCTCTTTCAGCACTTAAAGTTAGAAGGAATCCGATGCTGTGGCACTGCGCGGCCTAGTCGCCAGGGCTTCCCCCAACGGCTCATTACCACCAGACTTGAACGGGGGCAGAGGGCCGCCTTGCGTACTGAAGACCTGCTCGCGGTGAAATGGAGGGACAAGAGGGACGTTTACTTTCTGTCCACCATTCACACAGACACGACAGTCCAAATTACACGGGCAACTAAGGTCATTGAAAAGCCCCTTGTCGTCCACGAATATAATGTCAACATGGGAGGGGTGGACTTCAATGACCAGAGGTTAGCGCCCTATTTAATGACCCGGAAAACAAGACGCTGGTATAAGAAAGTGTCTTTTTATCTGATTCAATTGGCAGTTTACAACAGCTTTGTTCTCTACAGTAAGGCTGGGAGAACTGGATCTTTCCTCCAATTTCAGGAACAGATCATTCTGGACATCCTGTATCCAGGAGGTGCCAGCCCCCCCCCCCCCCCAGATGCAACTAGCCGACTGCATGGTAGGCATTACGCCTATCAGATTCCGTGTGCCCCAGGTCAACGCATCCGAAGAAAACGTTGTCGTGTCTGCAGCAGGACTGGAAGAAGGAATGACACCAGTTTTTATTGTCCCCGCTGTCCTGACCAGCCTGGCCTATGCGTAGGGCCGTGTTTTGAGAGGTACCATGAGCAGGTACACTATTAGAACCTAGGGAACTCCAGACACAGGAGTAGGCACACACTCAGTGGTCTTTTGCACATTGTCGCAGGGAGAGGAGAGGTAAGCTTGAAGACCAAACGGGTAAGCATAAAAGTGGGAAGAAGGATCGGTTTCCATGCTTGATATTGCTGATCTGTCCTGGGTTGGCGATATAAGACGGCATGTTTGAATTTCCCTTGAATGTGGACACCCCCGGTTTATATGTGATTTGGGCCGATGATGATGCTTTAATGCCACACAGAGTCATCTCTATTGGCAGGCATATTGCTGTATCCTACAGGCATAATGCTGTATACTAAAGTTCTGAGGCCCAGTCACATAAGTTGGTGGCTCACCCTGAGTGCAGGGTGGCACGGGGTGTCTCTCTCCTGAGGTTATCACTGCCATTGATGTGGAGGAAGATCTGCCATTGATGTGGAGCAAGGTATGTTTGCCGTTCATTTTTCCTTTCAGCCCAGAGTGCATTACTTGTATACCCAATATAAGGAGTATAGCAGAAACTCCTAATACTGGCCATACATGTAATGATTGCAGAGACCCTAAAATGCCAGGACAGACTCCACAAATGACCCCATTTTGGAAAGAGGACACCCTAAAGTATTATGTGAGGTGCACGGTGAGTTCATAAAAGATTTTAGTTTTTGTCACAAGTTAGCAGAATTTTTTTTTTATTTTTTTTTTTAACAAAGTGTCATTTTCCGTTTACTTGTGACAAAAAATAAAATTTTCAATGACCTCACCATTACCCTCATGGAATACCTTGCTGTGTATTCTTTCCAAAATGGGGTCATTTGTGGGGTTTGTTAACTGTCCTGGCAAGTGGGCGGGGTGCTAAATTGTGAGCACCCCTGTAAAGCCTAAAGGTACTCATTGGACTCTGGGCCCCTTAGAGCAGTTAGGGTGCAAAAAAGTGCCACACATGTGGTATCACCGTACTTGGGAGAAGTAGTACAATGTGTTTTGGGGTGTATTTTTACACATACCCATGCTGGGTGGGAGAAATACCTCTGTAAATGACAATCTTTTGATTTTTTTACACACAATTGTCCATTTACAGAGTTATTTCTCCCACCCAGCATGGGTATGTGTAAAAATACACCCCAAAACACATTGTACTACTTCTCCCGAGTACGGCGATACCACATGTGTGGCACTTTTTTGCACCCTAACTGCGCTAAAGGGCCCAAAGTCCAATGAGCACCTTTAGGCTTTCACAGGTCATTTTGCGGAATTTGATTTCCAGACTACTCCTCACGGTTTAGGGCCCCTAAAATGCCAGGGCAGTGTAGGAACCCCACAAATGACCCCATTTTAGAAAGAAGACACCCCAAGGTATTCCGTTAGGAGTATGGTGAGTTCATAGAAGATTTTATTTTTTGTCAAAAGTTAGCGGAAAATTGATTTTTATTGTTTTTTTCACAAAGTGTCATTTTCCACTAACTTGTGACAAAAAATAAAATCTTCTATGAACTCACCATACTCCTAACGGAATACCTTGGGGTGTCTTCTTTCTAAAATGGGGTCATTTGTGGGGTTCCTATACTGCCCTGGCATTTTAGGGGCCCTAAACCGTGAGGAGTAGTCTGGAAATCAAATTCCGCAAAATGACCTGTGAAATCCTAAAGGTGCTCATTGGACTTTGGGCCCTTTAGCGCAGTTAGGGTGCAAAAAAGTGCCACACATGTGGTATCGCCGTACTCGGGAGAAGTAGTACAATGTGTTTTGGGGTGTATTTTTACACATACCCATGCTGGGTGGGAGAAATAACTCTGTAAATGGACAATTGTGTGTAAAAAAATCAAAAGATTGTCATTTACAGAGGTATTTCTACCACCCAGCATGGGTATGTGTAAAAATACACCCCAAAACACATTGTACTACTTCTCCCGAGTACGGCAATACCACATATGTGGCACTTTTTTGCACCCTAACTGCGCTAAAGGGCCCAAAGTCCAATGAGCACCTTTAGGATTTCACAGGTCATTTTCGGAATTTGATTTCCAGACTCCTCCTCACGGCTTAGGGCCCCTAAAATGCCAGGGCAGTATAGGAACCCCACAAATGACCCCATTTTAGAAAGAAGACACCCCAAGGTATTCCGTTAGGAGTATGGTGAGTTCATAGAAGATTTTATTTTTTGTCAAAAGTTAGCGGAAAATTGATTTTTATTGTTTTTTTCACAAAGTGTCATTTTCCACTAACTTGTGACAAAAAATAAAATCTTCTATGAACTCACCATACTCCTAACGGAATACCTTGGGGTGTCTTCTTTCTAAAATGGGGTCATTTGTGGGGTTCCTATTCTGCCCTGGCATTTTAGGGGCCCTAAACCGTGAGGAGTAGTCTGGAAATCAAATTCCGCAAAATGACCTGTGAAAGCCTAAAGGTGCTCATTGGACTTTGGGCCCTTTAGCGCAGTTAGGGTGCAAAAAAGTGCCACACATGTGGTATCGCCGTACTCGGGAGAAGTAGTACAATGTGTTTTGGGGTGAATTTTTACACATACCCATGCTGGGTGGGAGAAATATCTCTGTAAATGGACAATTGTGTGTAAAAAAATCAAAAGATTGTCATTCACAGAGGTATTTCTCCCACCCAGCATGGGTATGTGTAAAAATTCACCCCAAAACACATTGTACTACTTCTCCCGAGTACGGCGATACCACATGTGTGGCACTTTTTTGCACCCTAACTGCGCTAAAGGGCCCAGAGTCCAATGAGCACCTTTAGGCTTTCACAGGTCATTTTGCGGAATTTGATTTCCAGACTACTCCTCACGGTTTAGGGCCCCTAAAATGCCAGGGCAGTATAGGAACCCCACAAATGACCCCATTTTAGAAAGAAGACACCCCAAGGTATTCCGTTAGGAGTATGGTGAGTTCATAGAAGATTTTATTTTTTGTCACAAGTTAGTGGAAAATGACACTTTGTGAAAAAAACAATAAAAATCAATTTTCCGCTAACTTTTGACAAAAAATAAAATCTTCTATGAACTCGCTATGCTACTAACGGAATACCTTGGGGTGTCTTCTTTCTAAAATGGGGTCATTTGTGGGGTTCCTATACTGCCCTGGCATTTTAGGGGCCCTAAACCGTGAGGAGTAGTCTGGAAATCAAATTCCGCAAAATGACCTGTGAAATCCTAAAGGTACTCATTGGACTTTGGGCCCCTTAACGTACTTGGGGTGTAAAAAAGTGCCACACATGTGGTATTGCCGTACTCGGGAGAAGTAGTATAATGTGTTTTGGGGTGTATTTTTACACATACCCATGCTGGGTGGGAGAAATAACTCTGTAAATGGACAATTGTGTGTAAAAAAAATTAAAAAATTGTCATTTACAGAGATATTTCTCCCACCCAGCATGGGTATGTGTAAAAATACACCCCAAAACACATTATACTACTTCTCCTGAGTACGGCAATACCACATGTGTGGCACTTTTTTGCAGCCTAACTGCGCTAAGGGGTCCAAAGTCCAATGAGCACCTTTAGGCTTTACAGGGGTGCTTACAATTTAGCACCCCCCAAAATGTCAGGACAGTAAACACACCCCACAAATGACCCCATTTTGGAAAGTAGACCCTTCAAGGTATTCAGAGAGGGGCATGGTGAGTCCGTGGCAGATTTCATTTTTTTTTTGTCGCAAGTTAGAAGAAATGGAAACTTTTTTTTTTTTTTTGTCACAAACTGTCATTTTCCGCTTACTTGTGACAAAAATTAATATCTTCTATGAACTCACTATGCCTCTCAGTGAATACTTTGGGATATCTTCTTTCCAAAATGGGGTCATTTGGGGGTATTTATACTATCCTGGAATTCTAGCCCCTCATGAAACATGACAGGGGGTCAGAAAAGTCATAGATGCTTGAAAATGGGAAAATTCACTTTTTGCACCATAGTTTGTAAACGCTATAACTTTTACCCAAACCAATAAATATACACTGAATGGGTTTTTTTTCATCAAAAACATGTTTGTCCACATTTTTCGCGCTGCATGTATACAGAAATTTTACTTTATTTGAAAACTGTCAGCACAGAAAGTTAAAAAAATCATTTTTTTGCCAAAATTCATGTCTTTTTTGCTGAATATAATAAAAAGTAAAAATCGCAGGAGCAATCAAATCGCACCAAAAGAAAGCTTTATTAGTGACAAGAAAAGGAGCCAAAATTCATTTAGGTGGTAGGTTGTATGAGCGAGCAATAAACCGTGAAAGCTGCAGTGGTCTGAATGGAAAAAAAGTGGCCGGTCCTTAAGGGGTAGAAAGCCCTAGGTCCTCAAGTGGTTAACATTATTCTAAAACTATGGCCTGAAAATTACGTTAAGGGTCCAGTCAAACTTGGGCGATAAGTGGCCATTTACTGCTAATCACCCAATTTCTATGGTACGCTCACATCGGTGCATCAGCTGTGTGGTTTATTACGCCTGGATAACGCACAACACGCTGTGCATTTACCGGACAACATGCACAGGAGGAGCGATCTGATCCGGCAACCGATAGATGTACAGCAGGGGTGCCCACACTTTTTCGGATCGCGAGCTACTTTTAAAATGACCAAGTCTAGGAGATCTACCAACATGCGCGCGCACGCACGTACGCACGCACACACACACACACACACACACACACACACACACACACACACACACACACACACACACACACACACACACACACACACACACACACACAGGCACATGGTTGGTCACAGAATCCTTCCCCCACAGAGTGTCATAATCCCATAATCCCCCCTCCCCATCACAGCATAGTTGTCAAAAAATGGTCACAGAACCCTTCTCTTCTACACCCGCCCCCCCTTCACAATCCTTCTCCCCCCACAGCACATGGCTCCTATAATCAAATCTATAAACACATCTATAAACGCCCCCCCTCCAACCACCACAATGAATTAGGCTCAATCAAGCAATCCCCCATCTTTATCAAATCAGAAATTCCATATGCCCACCTTGCAAATAGCAAAATACAAAGTGACCGTCACGCAGCCCCATAGGTCTCATATGACATTTGATCTTGGAAGATCGGCCAACCTGATTGCATGCATGTGGTGTGGCTGCTTATGGGGGTGTATGCCCAGGAGCGCTCCTGTTGTAGTAGTCCATGCAGCTTTTTATGGGGGGGAGGTAAGAGGTTTAGGGAAATAGCTGGTGAATAGAATTGATATTGAGAATAAAGTTTTGTATTTTTATAGTTTCTTGAGTGGCGGTCACTTTGTATTTTGCTAATTGAATTGTGGTTGAGACCAGCCTTCCCCTTAATTGGGTGAACTAATACATTAAAGGGAAGGTCCAAGCAAAAAAAAAAAATGAGTTTCACTTACCTGGGGCTTCTACCAGCCCCATGTAGCCATCCTGTGCCCTCGTAGTCACTCACTGCTGCTCCAGTCCCCCGCTGGCAGCTTTCTGACCTCGGAGGTCAGGGCCACATTGCATACATTTTTACGCATTCCAGCTAGTGCAGGAACATTAACATATACATTTTTTACGCGTTAGTGGTGCAACGCATACATTTTTGTTCCTGCACTAGCTGGAATGCGTAAAAATGTATGCAATGCGGCCCTGACCTCTGAGGTCAGAATGCTGCCAGCGGGGGACTGGAGCAGCAGTGAGTGACTACGAGGGCACAGGATGGCTACATGGGGCTGGTAGAAGCCCCAGGTAAGTGAAACTCATTTTTTTTTTTGCTTGGACCTTCCCTTTAAGGACCTGTGCACCGGATATATTACATTTGCCCACCTTGCAAAGCAGTCTATTTAGCCCCCTTTCTGTGTGCAGGAAATCCTCCATTCAGTTGCCTCTGCTCCTCTCACAAGAGCGGGGATGACCGTTAGCCAATAGCCACTGAAGACCCGCGGGACTTGGGGAGGCGTGGCCACACGGCTTGCATCACAGAGATTGATGGAAAGGCTCCCTATTTACTCCTCTCAGCCTTCAGCCACGCCTCTCCCCATGAGCCGCGCCTCTCTCCTTCAGCTGTCGCTCCTAGTAGGAGAAAATGACAGCTGCAGCTACAGTTTCACAGCCGCAAACACGCGGCAGCTAAATTTGACAGGACGCGGCCGGACGGCCGCGATCTACTCAGAGGGCGGTCGCGATCTACCGGTAGATCGCGATCGACGTATTGGGCACCCCTGATGTACAGTCTGGGATTGGTTTAGTACAGCTCCATTTTTACTAACTTGCACACTCATTGCACACTCATTGCACAAATCCTTATCTTAAACAGCTGTTAAAAAACAGCTTTCCCCCACAGCATGCCCAACTCTCCTAAACACACTGCGGCTCCATACCACCTCCCCGCCTGGATGCGCGCCTGCAGCGTGCAGTAACGCTGCTTGGCAATTGGGGTTACACATATCACAGCCAGCAGGACCACAGCACGAAGTTGGCATCTGCAACGGAGAGGATCCCGGGACACCGGAGCTGCAGCGAGGGACACATACTAGTAAAATTGCGCATATAAAGTTTAAAAGGCCAGAGGACGTCTCCTCGTGTTGCTGCTGGTCACTTCCTGCCCTTAGCTCCACCCAACGCATTTCGTCTCACGACTCTTCAGGGGCCATCTTATGCTGCTTCCATAACAGTAAAAAAAATAGCATGCAAAACCGTAATTATGCTGCTTATGCTAAAGTATTAGTGAAGCTTCCATGTTTTTTTTAACAAAGTGTCATTTTCCGTTTACTTGTGACAAAAAATAAAATTTTCAATGACCTCACCATTACCCTCATGGAATACCTTGCTGTGTATTCTTTCCAAAATGGGGTCATTTGTGGGGTTTGTTAACTGTCCTGGCAAGTGGGCGGGGTGCTAAATTGTGAGCACCCCTGTAAAGCCTAAAGGTACTCATTGGACTCTGGGCCCCTTAGAGCAGTTAGGGTGCAAAAAAGTGCCACACATGTGGTATCACCGTACTTGGGAGAAGTAGTACAATGTGTTTTGGGGTGTATTTTTACACATACCCATGCTGGGTGGGAGAAATACCTCTGTAAATGACAATCTTTTGATTTTTTTACACACAATTGTCCATTTACAGAGTTATTTCTCCCACCCAGCATGGGTATGTGTAAAAATACACCCCAAAACACATTGTACTACTTCTCCCGAGTACGGCGATACCACATGTGTGGCACTTTTTTGCACCCTAACTGCGCTAAAGGGCCCAAAGTCCAATGAGCACCTTTAGGCTTTCACAGGTCATTTTGCGGAATTTGATTTCCAGACTACTCCTCACGGTTTAGGGCCCCTAAAATGCCAGGGCAGTGTAGGAACCCCACAAATGACCCCATTTTAGAAAGAAGACACCCCAAGGTATTCCGTTAGGAGTATGGTGAGTTCATAGAAGATTTTATTTTTTGTCAAAAGTTAGCGGAAAATTGATTTTTATTGTTTTTTTCACAAAGTGTCATTTTCCACTAACTTGTGACAAAAAATAAAATCTTCTATGAACTCACCATACTCCTAACGGAATACCTTGGGGTGTCTTCTTTCTAAAATGGGGTCATTTGTGGGGTTCCTATACTGCCCTGGCATTTTAGGGGCCCTAAACCGTGAGGAGTAGTCTGGAAATCAAATTCCGCAAAATGACCTGTGAAATCCTAAAGGTGCTCATTGGACTTTGGGCCCTTTAGCGCAGTTAGGGTGCAAAAAAGTGCCACACATGTGGTATCGCCGTACTCGGGAGAAGTAGTACAATGTGTTTTGGGGTGTATTTTTACACATACCCATGCTGGGTGGGAGAAATAACTCTGTAAATGGACAATTGTGTGTAAAAAAATCAAAAGATTGTCATTTACAGAGGTATTTCTACCACCCAGCATGGGTATGTGTAAAAATACACCCCAAAACACATTGTACTACTTCTCCCGAGTACGGCAATACCACATATGTGGCACTTTTTTGCACCCTAACTGCGCTAAAGGGCCCAAAGTCCAATGAGCACCTTTAGGATTTCACAGGTCATTTTCGGAATTTGATTTCCAGACTCCTCCTCACGGCTTAGGGCCCCTAAAATGCCAGGGCAGTATAGGAACCCCACAAATGACCCCATTTTAGAAAGAAGACACCCCAAGGTATTCCGTTAGGAGTATGGTGAGTTCATAGAAGATTTTATTTTTTGTCAAAAGTTAGCGGAAAATTGATTTTTATTGTTTTTTTCACAAAGTGTCATTTTCCACTAACTTGTGACACAAGTTCACAAAATGACAGCTGCAGCTACAGTTTCACAGCCGCAAACACGCGGCAGCTAAATTTGACAGGACGCGGCCGGACGGCCGCGATCTACTCAGAGGGCGGTCGCGATCTACCGGTAGATCGCGATCGACGTATTGGGCACCCCTGATGTACAGTCTGGGATTGGTTTAGTACAGCTCCATTTTTACTAACTTGCACACTCATTGCACACTCATTGCACAAATCCTTATCTTAAACAGCTGTTAAAAAACAGCTTTCCCCCACAGCATGCCCAACTCTCCTAAACACACTGCGGCTCCATACCACCTCCCCGCCTGGATGCGCGCCTGCAGCGTGCAGTAACGCTGCTTGGCAATTGGGGTTACACATATCACAGCCAGCAGGACCACAGCACGAAGTTGGCATCTGCAACGGAGAGGATCCCGGGACACCGGAGCTGCAGCGAGGGACACATACTAGTAAAATTGCGCATATAAAGTTTAAAAGGCCAGAGGACGTCTCCTCGTGTTGCTGCTGGTCACTTCCTGCCCTTAGCTCCACCCAACGCATTTCGTCTCACGACTCTTCAGGGGCCATCTTATGCTGCTTCCATAACAGTAAAAAAAATAGCATGCAAAACCGTAATTATGCTGCTTATGCTAAAGTATTAGTGAAGCTTCCATGTTTAACTGAAAATTACTTTAAGAGCCCATTCACGCTTGGACGTTTACCGCTAACCTCCCAATCGCTGGCGATCGCTAGCGCTTTTTAAAGTGCTAGTGCAATTAAAAGTATATAGCAGTGATTCACCGCAGCGATCACCAGCGGTTCACGATTATCGGCAAATGCGGTGCATGCATTGCTTTCTCACAAGTTTTCAGCGACTGCGATGTTAAGGATATGCTAATCACGATCGCTCTGCGAGAAAGCCCCAGGTAAGTAGATCTGATTTTTTTTGGGGGGGGGGGGGGGGGCTTTCACCTTCCCTTTAAGGAGCAATGAACCATGGGCTGCAACCCCAACCTGTGTAAACTTAAAGTCTGTATGCTATGGATTATATGAAGCTCAGACTGAGGCCTTTTCCACATGGGAAGTTCACCACCTGTCAGCAACTCTCGTGCACCAACTGGGCACCTGTTAGCGCTCGGGACCAGCCCTAGTCTAGGCAAGAATGCAGTTCAGCCTCCTGTCTAAAAGAGGCCTAAAGGCAAAGCGAGTCATTATTTCCTGCATAGCATTAGCAGATCAATGTCTCATTGCTTGTGTGCTCAGTTTTGCTACATAATGAGGTGTAAGTAGCACTAAAGATTTACACATAATGACCTATTTTCTCTGTTTTTTGTGTGAAGGTTATAAAAGTATAATTAAAGCTAGTTAATTTACAGAAAATAATGTATTTCCCTAGCCCCCCCCCCCCCCCTCCCTGCAATAACAGGATAATTGGGAGGATAGGAGAGCAGCCAGTTAGGCATCACTGCTCCAAACCATAATCCACATCCAATTTGTGCAAAGCTGCTCTGTATTTCTTACCTTTCCCCAATGCGAGGCACAGACAGGGGCATCTATAGATGAATCGCTGTACAGCTGCTTATGGTAAATAAAACACCTTTATCTGCGCCGACAGAGTTCATCAACTTTCTATTTATACTGATTGAATATCTTCCACTCTTCTCTGTTAGCTAGCATGGTTCATTGAAAGCTTTTAGTGAATCACTGCATCGCTTTATTTAAGACATCTGCAGATTATTTGGCTCGACATTAAATTAGATAGCTTGTGCTTTATCCAATTACACGTCAATAACTTGTAAAACAGGAGAGCTGTAATTGATGCATGTGATGCAAAGCTGACATCTGGTTGTTTGATTGCAGCTTTTCTTTGATGCTTTTTAACTCAAGGCTGTTAAATATACTTAACCATGAACCGAATCTAAGATTTAAAAGAATGCCAGCTCACAAAGGAAATTGTTATAATTTGCAGTACAATGGGGGAGTTGACTATTCCACTTGCAAATCATAAAACCATTACAGTATAAAAGATCCAGTAAAAAGATTTGTTTTCTGTATTGCAGTTGTGGATTGTATTTTGCGCTTTAATATGTTTGAGGGGGCTACAATTCATCCAGTTAAAACAGCCCTGCAACAGTTCAATGTTAAAGAACAAGCGACACCCATGCTAACCTAGAAATAAAAAACACATATATAAGTAGATAAATAATACTTCTACTTACATAACAGATGTATTGTGCTATCCACGTAATGACTCATGTGAATTTTATAAAGGAAAAGCAGAAAATCCTATTCTAGGCAGTGGCCATCTTGCCAAGCTAATGCTGACATCATATCCTCCCTGACTTTTGTTTTCCCCCCTCCCTTCTCTTGCTCATTGTGTATTCATTAGCTGCCCTCCTCCCAGTCTTAAGACACTCCCACTGAGGTGGATACTAGGAACTGCACCACCTTTTTTTTCACCTCAGCCTTGCATGTAAACACAAGTGATAAGAGGGTGTTTTAGATAAGAAGCTAGGCAGGGAAATAAATGGAAGAGGGGGAATATATTATAGATAAAAAGAACTCCTAGATTTCAACTGTTTGGCACTGACTACTAAAGGTCCAGTGCTCCTTAAGTATGTGATAACTCAAAATCATAACAGCAGAAAAAGTTTTGCAAGTTTTGAATGCAGGATTAGCATCTTTATCACTTAATACACTCAGACCTGTTGCTGTTGAAATTTGATTTTTATGGTGACAAACAATACCGCTTTAATAAACAGTCAATCCTCACCAAAGATGGTCTTAAAGGGGTCCATCTCTTGGGTAGGATAATGGGTAATCCACTGCAGAAACCAATCAGTTGCTGACACTTAGCAGGATCATGAAATTCTATGTAGTTAGAAACATTGGCTCCAGTTACAGAACTTCTGGTGACCATTGTATTCAGTAGTCACGGAGGCAGTAGAATGGAAACTAGGTTTATCTACAGAATTCACCAACTCTCTACATAAACAGTGTCCACTCACTGAGTTGTTAGCCAGGAAGAACAGGAAACAACGATACACAACAATCTAGATTATCTTATCCAGTAACCAACAGTGACATCTACACAGGCTCAGTTCAACTTAAGGCTCAAAGTGGCAGACCAAGAAAAATCTTGGATAGACAGAAGCAATGAATGGTAAGAACAGTCAGAGTCAACCCACACACCAGCGCCAAAGACCTACAAGATCATCTTGCTTACTTTACACAAGGAGATGCTGTATGCGAGAGTGATGCAGAGGAAGCATTTTCTCCGCCCACAGCACAAACAGAGCCGCTTGAGGTATGCTAAAGCGCATTTGGACAAGCCAGCTTCATTTTGGAATAAGCTGCTGTGGACTGATAAAACTAAAATTGAGTTATTTGGGCAGAACAACTGGCATTATGCATGGAGGAAAAACAACACAGCATTCCAAGAAAAACACCTGCTACCTACAGTAAAATATGGTGGTGGTTCCATCATGCTGTGGGGCTGTGTGGCCAGTGCAGGGACTGGGAATCTTGTCAAAGTTGAGGGACACATGGATTCCACTCAGTATCAGCAGATTCTGGAGACCAATGTCCAGCAATCAGTGACAAAGCTGAAGCTGCGCTGGGGCTGGATCTTTCAACAAGACAATGACCCTAAACACTGCTCAGAATCCAATACTGATACAAGACTGCGCCCTCCTGCGCCTCTCATTCAATAAATAATATCATACAATGTTGACAAATGTTAACAAAACACCCGAGTATTCGCTATCTGGTTTGTCCGCAAAATTGTCTATTTTAATTACTGAGACAGGGCTCCTCTTCTGTTAATGAACCACCAGATTCACACCACCTCAAATCCAGGTGGGTCTAAAGCTTAGGCAACCAGCCACGAACTCAGTTGTAGTAAATATTCTCAAGCTTTTAATCCAGTGTTTCTTAAAATGCAATAAAATAGAACATAGCATAAAATCCTTTAAAAATCAGAAAGCCCTGCGCTGAGAGCCACACGTTTTCTGCACTTATCGGGCTAAATAGCCCAGCGGTGTTGTCCTTTCTGCGGTCGCGGTGTCCCGTTCCCGCTAATGGCTCCCCGCACCTGTTACAAGCTGGACTTCCGATCGGTATCCCTCCACACTCTCTGTGACTTCAGGCGCTCCTGGCTCCGCCTTACGCGTTTTGTCCGATTGGACTCATCAGAGGCTGACGTCACAGGAGCGGCCGACGTCTTTTATTGCCGAGTATTTCCGGGTTCTGGTACGCATCCCGTCTCGGCCATGTTGACGCATGGAGCGCATCACGTGGTGCGCATCCCGTCGCGGCCATGTTGACGCATGGAGCGCATCACGTGGTGTGCATCCCGTCGCGGCCATGTTGACGCATGAAGCGCATCACGTGGCCGAGTGATACTGGATTTTGATACGCATCCCGTGACGGCCATAATGACGCATGGAGTGCATCACATAGCCCCATCCATCATGCGGCTTTGAGGGCGCATGTAAAAAATAGTATTTACGCATCAGCCTATTGGTCTTTGGTCCTGTCCTAAAATCTTTTCGCCCCCTGCTGGTTAATCTCAAAATTGCTTTAAAATGTTTTGCAATGCAGTAAATATATTATTACACTTGAACAGCAATGGTCAGAAAGTTCACAGTGTATTTAGCTTCTTCTATTTAAAATACATTAATATATTGATGCTTGTCCACTATTTAAAACATTTTTACCTACTAATTTTGTTATATACCTCCCAAAGACCAATAGTCTATAAAAGTGCGTATTGGATTTGAGTTGGGAACACCGCTGGTCTATAACCCTTTCTTTTTACGGACAATGTGACAATATAAATAGCAAATGCTATGTGTCCCCTTGGGCCCCCGCTTACAATGTTTTTCCCGACTGGGAACGACTGCAGTGGGAGAATCCTGTGAGCTACATTTACCATACACCCTGTGCCCCTATACTCTTTACTTATTTTTATGTGTCCCCACTTAATTGCTGGGTTGGGATTCCCTTATTACATGTGAATATTATGCTCCAGGATTCTCAACACTATGTTACATAAACATGGTGACATCCTAATTCTCATCTAAATACTACCCTTGTGCCATTAATTTCCCCTCTCCTGTGTCTAAACCCCCATTCCAGTGTTTTTCTTCTTATTACCATTTTTATTTCTATCAGAGATCGTTGGTAATGAAACAATTAAGGTCAAATTCCACATTGAGCCCTCTCGGGGTGAGTGTTTTTAGATTGAATATGCATCTCCCTCTCTGCTCAAAAGCCACTAAGGCATTCATGCAGAGGAACAAGTACAACGTTCTGGAATGGCCATCTCAGTCCCCAGACCTGAATGTAATTAAAAATCTGTGGTGTAAGTTAAAAAGAGCTGTCCAGTGTCCACGCTCGGAAACCATCAAACCGGAATGAACTAGAGATGTTTTGTAAAGAGGAATGGTCCAAATTACCTGCAACCACAATCCAGACTCTCATTGGAACCTACAGGAAGCGTTAATAGGCTGTAATTTCTGCAAAAGGAGGATCTACTAAATATTGATTTCATTTCTTTTTTGTGGTGCCCAAATTGATGCACCTGCCTAATTTTGTTTAAACAATTATTGCACACTTTCTGTAAATCCAATAAACTTAATTTCACTTCTTAAATATCACTATGTGTGTCTCCTATATGATATATTTAACTGACATTTTTTATCATAACAACCAACAATTTATACAGAAAAATCATGACGATTAACAAGGTTGCCCAAACTTTTGCATCCCACTGTAAGCTGTGTGTGTTCTAACATTTTTTTGTATACAGGAACAAAGTCTGAAGAAGGCTTATTAGCTGAAAGCTTACTCCTTTACCTCTAAGTTAGCCACTAAATGGCATCATCCTGATTAAAAACATCTTTCTTTTACTAATGGCTAACACGGTATAACACTCTGCTGCTTCTATTGCCAGTACTAAGGATATCACCACCTGTGATAAAATTCAGAAAGTTAATCTGAAAGAAGAGAGATTTTGCAGTAAGCAGACACTGACTAAATCATTTATTAACTATTTTTGTAAAAAATAAGCAATTTCATTATGTTATTTCACTACAGTTCCTCTTTAAACTAAGAGAATGAATTTACGGTAGCACTGTGTTTATATGCTCATGCATATACGTTCCACAATGTGTCTCCTTTTCTTCTGTAATACTGCCTCGGACATGTCCAAGCCTCAGTTTTATTGGTTCATGATTCTGTATTACGCCAGTGTATGACCAATTTGTATTAATACCTCTGTAAGCTGTGTGGGAAAATTAAACTGTTCCAGGTTGCAACCAATGTGATTGCAGCATTCTGGAACTCCCCAGCTTCCGATCCCTCTCCTCTATGAACATTTTCTTTTTTAGGTCTGTTTCATGCAAGGTCCCCTCCCACAGCAAGCTTTTTTCCCATGAAGACAGACCACACAGACTCCTGCAGCCACAACTGTAAAGTTCAGGATGCTGGGCAGAGAGTAACAATCAGATATTAGCTGTGTAATTAGGCATGAGCAAAGCTGGGCAAACTGATTAGTGTACTGCAGTCTGCCCAGCATGGGCAGATTATGAATAATTTGCTAGGCCAGGTTCTGCATTCATGTACGGAGTTGAACCTTTTCACTCTTTGTTTTATGGCAGAACTGTCACACACAGGTGTGTGATGTTCAGCTGTGATACAAATTTCTCACTGTAGCCAGGATTGACTGGTTGAGAAATGTATAGTTCAGTAAACAGACAGAGCCCAGCATACTAAAGCCTCTGAAAACTCAAATAATAATAATTAATAATAATTGCAGTATTTGTATAGCATCTTTCTCCTGTCGGACTCAGTAGGCAGTAGCAGTGTTAAGGAGACTTTCCCAAGAAACTCCTTACTGAAATAGGTGCTGGCTTACTGAACAGGCAGAGCCGAGATTTGAAGCCAGGTCTCCTGTGTCAGAGGCAGAGCCCTTAACCACTACACTATCCGTGAGATCATTCATGCTGGCTATTAGGGATGGGCAATGAGATGCAAATCCTTCTGAGTTAATGCACTATTATGCAAATTTTAAAGGTAAACTTTGTACGCTGCTTGAAAATGGACCAATCGCATCCCACCAAAGTGGAATGTGATCGGTGAATTTTAAGATTCATATATTAATTTTTAGACTTTAATAATTATTGGAAAAATGTTAGTTTGACAGTATGGTGGCTAAATGGCTTGTGTGGTAATTCCTTGTCTCCCTGTGTTTCCATGGGTTTCATCCAGGCACTGCTGTTTCCTCCCTCGTACCAATAGTATACTTGTGGTTAATTAGCATCCCCCCAGAATGGCCCTGTACTATGGGAGGGTTGTTTGACTATGACTATGGTTGGGACTAAGATGTGAGCTCCTTTGAGGGACAATAAGTGACATGAATTATTCAGCAAAGTACTGCAGAAAGTGTCATGAAAGTAAATGCATATTAGTTACACACTAATCCAGGGGTCAGGAACCTTTTTGTCTGAGAGGGCCATAAACGCCACATATTTCAAAATATAATTCCGTGAGAGCCATACAATATGTTTCAAACTGGGACAGCAGGGCTCAGGTCCCTGTTGCCGTGGTGATGTGTATACAGTTGATCCGCCAGGCAACGGAAGTGTCAGACACAGCTTCTCTTGGATTTCGGCAACATCAGCATTTTCCCAGAGAAAGGCTCAAATGACAGGCAACCTACTGGGCCAGTCAAAGTGCCGGGATCTTGTTCTACAAAGTCACTGGACCTGACAGGGTCCAGAGTGGGACAATTGGAGCAGCTGTTCGTTTTGAGGTAGCGCAGGTAAAGAGGAAGTGTCACAAAAATCTTAAAATTTAAAACATATACAAATAAGAAGTACATTTCTGCCAGAGTAAAATGAGCCATAAATTACTTCTCTCACTTACACTGTCACTTACAGTAGTTAGTAGAACATTACTTTTCTCCTATGTTCCTGTCACGTACAGTCGGTAGTAGAAATCTGACATTACCGACAGGTTTTGGGCTAGTCCATCTCTCTATAGGGGATTCTCAGTATGGCCTTTATTCTTTATAAAGAAATTCCCTGAAAATGATTTACATAAAGATGTTGGCCAACCCCCTGCTCGCTGCACACTATTTTGGCAGTTGGACGGAGCAACTGCCATTCACTAAGTGCTTTTAAAAATAAAGAAAACCCTGAGAACCCCCTTATGAGAAGATGGGCTAATTCGAAATCTGTCGGTAATGTCAGATTTCTACTACTTACTGTAAGTGACAGCAACATAGGAGAAAAGTAATTTATGGCTCATTTTACTCTGGGAGGAATGTACTTCTTATTTGTATGTGTTTTAAATGTTAAGATTTTCGCGACAGTTCCTCTTAAGTTAGTAGTGCATGCTAAAACAGTAGCGTGCACTACTTTGAAAATTTTACTTGCGCTGCTTGAGCAATGTACCTTAGTGAATCATCCCCTACTGATTTGTCTGTGAGCCAGATGTAGCCATCAAAAGAGCCACATCTGGCTCCCGAGCCATAGGTTCCCTACCCCTGCACTAATCAGTCTCTCAAGGAACACATTTTATTACATAAACCTCATCTTATTACACATTATTAGCACTGAAATTTGTATCTGCCACTTTCTACTGATATGAACATGGATGCATGCACTATTTCATGTCCATCATCATTAACGTGAACGCGAGTTGAAAATAAACTGGTGAGATATTTTATTGATCATCTTACTCCTAAAAATTACCTTTTTTAGATATCACATGGTTTTAGTTTATATTTAAACGTTTACAAAAGTGGCAGCCTATTAAGTGTTCCAGAGTTAAAATGCATGAACTGTTGACCTTTTTCTATCTCTCCTCTGCCCTCAGAAGTTGTATTCTGCCAGGAAAATCTTTATGGCTATAATTTGCTTATCAGTGATGTTTACTATATTCCCGACTAGTTACCGACAAGACAGAAGCTGTCACTTTAATCCAGGTGGTCACTATGCACACCTGGAAACCTCATCGTGAAATGAATGACTTTCTTTTGACATACAGTATGTACATTTACACTACAAATAGGTTGATACATTATCTGCCATTTACCCGCATTTGAAAAAAAACAAAAAAACGTTTTCCTATCGCAACTTTAAAACCCTTTTTTTTCAAAAAATAAAAGGTCTTTTTTTTCCTCTTGCCACCGGTTTGCTTACACATATCCTGCAAGTTTGGTGATTTTAGCATTATGGGGACTTTGCTATTAACCTAAATGAGGTGGCTGTTGACTTCAATGTTAAATGCGGAAAAAATGTACATGAAGATTTGCCGTAAACGCGAACTGTCTTTATTTGCCTGGAACTATTCTCCGGCAAACATGTTTGCTCATCCCTAACTATGTTATAATGCATGAATATCATAGGGGAGAGTAGTGCAAACGTTTATAGCATAATATCAGTAGTGAAGGCCTAATTTGCTGTCTCTTGCTGTATCTTTTATCCAATTGCAGTTTTAGAGTTTGACCAAAGTAGAAATAATTTATTTTGGATAGAGCTGGATTGTGAACATCACAACACCTGCTTTTCATGCAAACTGTCTCTCATTGGGTCATCTTTTATGCATTTCCTGTTCTATCACCTTCAACAGGAAGTATGGGAATCCCTCTGAGTTAAAGAGCAAAATAAAAAGATTTTTAGGTGTTAACATTTCTGTTAGGATTTTATGTGCATCTGTCGCATGAATTTCAATCAGCAGAAAAACATATTAGGAAATCTCGGACAGGTTTAACATTTCCCTATGCTATAAGGAGAGAACAGTCAAACTTTTGGTCTGGTTGCGTAATCAATAGTGTTTATTTTTTTAAGTTCAGTATGTTTTTACTTTAGCGTAAATCTGCAGTAAGGTCAAGTAAGTATGTAGGGGACCATCTTTATTTTCATTTACATATATGCCTGTTTCCTGACTATGCTGACTTTTGTTCCCTAGTTCCTGAGTTACATACCTGGAACAAGCATGCAGCCAATGCAGATAGAGCAGTGATGGCAAACCTTGGCACTCCAGTTGTGAAAAAACTACAAATCCCATCATGCCTCTGCCTCCCTAAGTTATGCTAAGAGCTTTCAAAGTATTGCAATGCCTCATGGGACTTGTAGTTCCACCACAGCTGGTAAACACAAACAAGGAAAGTTTGTGCTATAGTTAGTCAGCCACTTGTTTGGATGTGTAATCTGTGTAGTGAGCTACAAACAAGATTGAGGTTTTTCGCCTGGGCCATAAATACATGGGTTCAGCGCTGTTTGCCTTGCCAACATTGGATAGTGGGAATTATACTGTAGGAAGCAATCATCTGCATGTCATTTTGTGTCAGGGATCCCATCGCTCACCATGAAAGATCACAGTCACTATCTCAGCTCTTTGAGGAAATGTAATTTGTCTTCTCAATGTTTTATAGATCAAAGCAGCTAGCTGACTTCTGGTCTAAATCTAGATATTCTTTCTTTGAGAAAGGGTTTACGGAAAATAAAATTATATAAGCCTGCCTCTGTTCCCATAGGCCTTTAGAGGTATAGCTTGACTGACCCCGTCATTATTACATTGGTATTAGACTAGAGGGAATCTGTCACGACATGACTATGGGAGCTGTCACTGTTGCCTTGTTTATAGGAGTGCAAGTCCCAGGGTTCTGGTCCATATAACCAGTGAGTGCTGAGGACACTATTCCAGTTTAGTAAGAGATTTGCCATCATGTTGAACAAGATCGCCAATTGCCAACCAAAGTGGACAGTGCGGTGTCCACTACAATAGTATTTTGTGGTCTTGTTGGAGTCTGGAGCATATTTGTTTCCAATAAAGCCTTCTGTGGTAAATGCATCCGCTGTCCGCTGTTGCAGTTATCACAACGCTATCATTGGATCTATTGTGACAGCCGTACATATACCAAAGAGGAGCCGTTTTATAGATTTTTTTTAATAGAAGCCTTAATAAGATATGTACCTATACTTCAGGGGCCGTAGATCTACAAATGGCATTACACAATGCCTCAAAGGTTGCATTCAGAATTAATGACATCACTGATGTGAGATTAAACTGACTCCTTACTCATCATTCTAGAGGCCCTGTAGTGACATATAGTAGTATGCAGTAAATCATTCAGGATATCTACTTGTACTGTAATTCTCCTGATTTCAGCATCAGAAACACTTCCTATATATATGTATTTCTGTATATTGGTATTTAGCCATGCCCTCCCAGTGATATCTGAGCTGAATAGAAAAAAACCACCTAGTCTCCCTGAGTGCACCGGGAGCAAAAGAGCGCATAGCTAATCAGCCTAGGCTTGATATCAGAACACACAACCGCACTAAAAATGTTGCCACCTGAGGAAAGATTTTACATTAAGCAAACACAGACCAAATAATTTATAAATTAATATTGTAAAAAAAAAATTATTAATTACTTTATTTTCACTGCATTTCCTCTTTAACAATACCAGTTCAAGCACAATACTTCACAAAGGCTATCTGAGGCGATGGATAAAAACTAGCTTTACTTACCTGGGGCTTAGAAGTCAGGTGTGTCCCTCGCTGCAGCACCAGTCTTCTCCCAGGTCCCACTAGCACCCTCTGAAGATTCGCCGACCCCCTTTAAAGGGACCTTGCAGCTTCTGATTTCAAACAGCTTAAAGAGCTGCCATGTTTGAGAAGTTAACCAGCCAGCTGACGGAGGAAGAACAGGAAGTAGAAGGATTCTGCCTGTAATTAACCCTTAAATGTAAAAAGATGAGGTAAAATTAAAGTTTTTTTTAATAATGGACCACATTTTTAGCATGTATTTTTAATTTGCTATTGAGCTACCCTGGGAGTTAAAAATGATGCTCAGTTACCTTTAAGTATATTTAAAATGTTGTATTTCTAAGCACAGTGGGTAAAATAATTAATCACGGTAAAATGTACATACTATTCTGCTTATTGAGCAGCTCTGGGGAACTGTGAACATGCTGTGATCATCTCATGCAGACAAAAAGTAGAAACTGCTAAACCTGTCTTGTTCACTGTTAAAGCAAACCGGTGAGGAATAAAGTTTAGGCTGTGAGCACACTTGTCTGTGTTTTTCTGCATCAGTTTTCTGCACACCAAATGTGTTTACATGCGGGAAAATGCTTGTTTTTTTCACAGAAGCTAATGTAATCTATACAGAAAATACACACTTTGCTGCACTGCTCTCAGTATTTTTTCTGCTTGCAAAAACAGCATTCAAATGTGAACTATAGCCTGTTGATTAACATTGCTTCTCAGTTTTCCTATGCAGATAATGTGCTTGGAAACCATCAAGTGTACCCCTTGCCTAAAATTTAGATACATGCCTCAGTATTGGGAGACCTCTGGATGGTCCAGTGGCTCCCCAGAGCCTCCTTGAGCCCACCACTCCTGCCTGGGACTCTCTTCTTCTTCGTGTCTGTGCTCCCATCCATGTACAAGCACCCTTTTGAACATGTTCAGAGATACCAAGCACTGCAATAATGAGCTCATGGAGGACTGGGGAAGCCTCTGGACTATTTATAGGCCTCCCACTACTGAGGTAAGTATCTATTTTTTTTTAATCCATTCCTCGCTTCAGGTTCACTTGAAGCACTGGTCAAGAGCAGCTGTAGAGAAGCTATAGAAATGCATTGACATAGCAGACACTGTGATGTTACATGCTACCTTCTGTAAAAAATATCTGCATGCCCAGCATGGGCTGCAGGCTGCAGAAAGGCTGCAGCGAATTCACAGACAAAGGTTGGTTGTCAGCGTGGGAAATAAATCACAAATGGCAAGAAGGAAGATTCCGCAGTCAATGAACCACTAGTAACTTGTGAGTAAAGCCCTGTACATACCTTAGATCAGGCATGTCCAAAGCCCGGCCTGGGGGCCAAATGTGGCACACTGAGCCTTTTCTGGTGGCCTCCAAAGCTATCTACAATTGTTAATTCCATGTGGCTCGAAGGCCGCAGCTGCTGTGCCACATGCAGGGGCCACCTTGTGTTGCTGCTCTGCCCTCCCCCTTTGCTGGCCTGTAGGTTATCAGCCACCACTACAGCAGTAACAGCCACTGATTAGCATCTGCCATTATGCCAGCAGCAGTAGCAGCCACTGATTCGCAGCTGCCACTGTGCTCACTGGACACAGTATATAGGTTATTTCCCATGGAAATATTTTATTTGACAAAAAGAAGCGGTTGATATTGACCACCTCTGCTGAGAATCCAGCATGTGTACAGCAGGCCCCCAACCCCCCTCAGCCAGTGATCTGTCCGAAGGATTGCATTAGCTGAGCGACAGCCAAGAGCATCGTTCTCCTCACTCACCCCGCCTGCCGAATAACTTTACTCCCGCACCGCTCTGTTGGCCCTCCTCCCATCCACATAACAAAAGAACACATCGCTAGCCCCCAGGTTAGTGTTACTTCTGTGCAGTGTTGGCCCTGCAATTTCTTCTGAGGGATCAGGTATCGATCCCTGCTGGGCGACATTCCTCATACGTGTGTATGAGGCTTAAGGTGCCCATACACTCGTCAGATTGGCAGCAGATAGATGAGAAATGCATCTGATGATCTATCTGATGCGTTTTTAGAACATTTTTTACCAGGATAGAATTCCAATAGATTCCAGTTTGAAATCTATTGAAATTCGATCTGATGGCATTTTTTTGCCATCAGATTTCCATTAAGGCCAATGCAAACTGATAAGCAATCTCATCAGATCGACCTAAATTTTCCACCCTGCCAGTTCGATGAAAATCCATCGAAATCGATCGAAATCGGCCATCGATCGGTCGATTGGCCAACCGATTTGCAAACGATCAATCGATCGATCGATCGGTCGGCCAGAAAATCGGCTGAGTGTATGGGCCCCTTTACTCTTTACCAGGGCCGGGCCGAGGCATAGGCTGGAGAGGCTTCAGCCTCAGGGCGCAGTGTAGGAGGGGGCGCACAATTCATTCAGCTTTCATTCCTAATTGTGTTTTGAGCAGAAAGAAATAAGAAAAGGGGATACATAGCAGTGACTGCAAGCCAGATAACTAGATATTAAGGTGTTGGGGAGGTTGTGGGCCCTGTGGCACCTCTTAGTCCAAAAGCAATCAGTGTGTGACAGCTGGGGTGGGAGTGATGCAGGGGCGCACTTTGGTGTCTCAGCCTTGGGTGCTGGGGGACCTTGTCCCTGCTCTGGTCTTTACACATTTTGCAACAGATTTGAAAACTTAAAGCAGAATGAAACCCAGCATTTCTTCTTTGCTCTAATAGATTATTTACAGCATATTATATACAACCAGCATTTTTTTTTTTTACTAGAACAACATTCAAAGGGTTAAATACAGGCCTTATGCTAGGTACACACCATACAATTTCTGGCAGATTTACCTGCCAGATCGATTACTTCCAACATGTCCGATCTCAATTTCGATTGATTTTTTTCTTTTTCCGATTGATTTTTCAATTAATTTTCGTTCACTTCTATGGAAATTGAACAGAAAATGATCAGAAAAACGATCGGAAAAATGAAAAATCGTTCGAAATTCAGATCACACATGTTGGAAAGAATTGATCTGGCAGGTAAATCTGCCAGAAAATTGTATGGTGTGTACCTAGCATTAGAAGCTCCCCTGCCAGGAAAGCTGGACATATCCGAACTTGAGATAATGTTATCTCGTGTTTAATTGTATCAAGTGAGGAATGTAAACAAACCCTTCTCTGACACTGCAGGCTCTGCTGAAGTCAGTGAGACAATCAGAAAGTATCAGAAAGCATTTCTGCTTACGTTAGGTGATGAATAAATCAGTAATGAATAAAATGCAAAGTCAACTATGATAACCATATGGCATATAAAAAGTAGGAAAACATGTTTTTATTGAATATTATGTCAGACTTTAAAAACAGCCCACTTTCTCTGAAACATTCACAAGATTCACACCAGATATTTCAGCAATGCCTTCTCTGTCTCCAATCCTTCCTCCACTCATGACAGCTTACTCCCATCTGTTGACGATACTTCCTATTCCAAATTGAGGCCCCACAAATGTTATCAGCCTGTGTTGAAATGGTCCACAAATAATTCAAGAGAAAGAAGACTTAAGGCCCATACACACGTCGGATTTCCGCGAACGACGGATCGCTCAAACTCACCCTTATCAAGCGAACGACAGTCTGTACACATGCCCGATTTAGCGGGCGAACTACGGAACGACGGGACGTTCAAACGACCCGTCGTTCACGGAAATCCGACGTGTGTATGGGCCTTAAAAAAATAAAAATAAACTGCCTCAGATTCTGTATATTTTGCCTCTTTGAAATAATGTGTGTACTGTACTATCTAGCACCAGTGCTTAGACATTTTCAACCACTTTCTGACCATTTCCATTGTTCTGAGATGCCACCACCTTGCCTGTTCCTCAAAAGCCAAGGAGGTATGCCTGACATGAGTAATCGTGAAGATTATTAAAAAGCCCAATCTACACGATACGAATCTTTGTACGATTTGATTACGCTTCTATTTACGAGTCGATTAAATCCAACATGTCCGATCGGAATTCGATTTGCCATTGCAAAACAATGGCAAATCAAATGGAATCAAATCGAATCCTGATCGGACATGTTGGATTTAATAGAATCGTAAATAGAATTGTAATCGAAGGGTATAAAGAATCGTATCGTGTAGATGGGGCTTTGTCAAACTCTCTCATCTGGACATCTTGACTGACGGGAGACAGCCCTCACTCTGCTCAACCTCCACCAATGATTATTCTACCACAAAACCATCTGAAGTCTGTAAGTATCCAGAGACGTAACAGGAATCTGCCAGACCCACAGCAAAACGCTGCCAGACTTCCCATTCCCAGCAAAATCACCAAGCTAGCATATCCCCCCCACCCCCAACACCACGAGAAGTAGCCTCTTGATTGCCATCTGTAACTCTTCTTTGGGCAACCTTTTTCCATTTATCAAGTGTCTTAAGGTGGCCCTTAGTGGTACAATCTCCTGAATGATCCACTGTATGATCGTTTAGATCAGGTGTCAGTAGTAGTGCCAATCAATAACGATCAATTGTTCTATTGCTAGTTCAATTGATCTGAATTTTTAAATGATTCCTTTAGTTTGATCGGACTACTTAACATTTTCCTCCTTTGTTGGTGGGCCCAAATGATTGTTTCCAATCAATCCCAAGGATCAGATCAGGCAGTAGATCGTTCAGGAAATTGGACTGTTAATGGGCACCCATTTTCCTATGTAATGTGATCAGGATTTTTAAATATGATTGCATTGCTACACTCACCTTTTAGGGTGTCCATTAATGTTACAATTTTCATGGGTTATTCAGATTGAAAGAACAGATTGTAATTAGTCGAGCCGCACCACTAAAAAATCCAACCTGTGATTGTATCTTCACCGGTTATGATCACAGTTATGAAAAAAAAAAACCCCGATCATTTCTTTATGGAAGTGATCGATAATTCAATCATACAAGATTGATTGGGCCTATCGGCTTCTCTTTTTTTATGCATTATGATCTGAATAATCTGATTGAAAATACAATTGTTCCCTAAGCATTGTACAGTTAATGGGCACCATTAGTTCCGTGCATCATGTGTTCAGAAAAAAAACCCACTCGAGTGCATCAGGAAACGCACAGCACTTCCCTTCTGATGCGATTTTCGGCAATGCAATTCCCTTCATTACAATGCATGGAAATCGCAATGCGTTTGCGATAATTTGTCAGCAACAATGCATTCCGCACTGAATCACAACACATGGATGGGGACATCAGGCAGTGCAGTCTGTGCACTTCTGATGTCTCTGCATCGCGTTGCTGCAGATCGCAGCAAAAAAATGTGAGTGTGAGTAAGGGGCCTTAAAGGACCTCTTTTGCGAAAATCTTAAAATGTAAAATATATGTAAACATACACAAATAAGACATACTTTTCTTCCAGAGTAAAATGAGCCATAGATTACTTTTCTCCCATGTTGCTGTCTCTTACAGTAAGTAGTAGAAATATGACATTACAGATAGATTTTGGACTAGCCCATCTTCTCATAGGGGTTCTCAGGGTTTTCTTTATTTTTAAATGCACTTAGTAAATGGAAGTTGCTCCTTCCAACTGCCAAAAAAGTGTACAGCGAGCAGGGAGGCTGGCCAGCATCTTTGTATAAATCATAAAGAATAAAGACCATGCTGAGAATCCCCCATGAAGAGATGGACTAACCCAAAACCTGTCGGTAATGTCAGATTTCTACTACCTACTGTAAGTGACAGCAATCATAGGAGAAAAGTAATTTATGGCTCATTTTACTCTGGAAGAAATGTACTTCTTATTTGTATGTGTTTTAAATTTTAAGATATTCGCAACAGTTTCTTTTTAAGGGAGTCACAGGGAACCCTTCCTGGAGTCATTACAGAGAAGAGCTACGGAAAGGACTGCAGTCAGCTGCTGTGTGTTCTGTAATAATGTCCCCGAAAGTCGGGAACATCAGGAATAGACAAAAGCTGAAAAAACAAAGAACACGATAATCAGCAATATTTAGAGCATTAGGCATGGAATAATGTCATTAAAAAACACTGAAAATGTTTACTGTGGTAAGCTACAAATCTAAGATAACTAGACTCAACCCTTATGCCTGGTACACACCATACAATTTCCCGTCAGATAGACGGGTCGAATTGGTTATTTCTGTCAGGTCCAATCTGATTTCCAATTGTTTTTTCTGATTGATTTTCTGATCACTTCTATACAAAATTGATCAGAAAAAAGATCAAAAGTCAGATCAGACCTGTTGGAAAATTACTCATTTCGACTCATCTATCTGACAGGAAATTGCATGCTGTGTACCAGGCATTAGACTGTCACAGACATCTATAGGTGTTCTGTGTTACGCCATGGATGTGTAAAGGCATTTCAGTACAAATGTCAATAGGCATTTTTTATTCCTCTTAGGGCCCGCTTCCACTAGGAGCGGTGCGATGCGGCTACATAGCCGCATCACACCGCAGGTGTGCTGAAACACATGCACGGCAATGGAATAGTTTCCACTGTGTGCATGTTGTGCGGAGCGGTGGGGAGCGATCCGAGAATCCGCAGCATGCTGCAGATTTTCGCACGGCTGCATCCGCCCGCAGCCACTTCCCATATCCTCAATTGACTTCCGCATCGGGAGATGCGGAAGTGACGCAGCCGCCAGCAGAAGTGATGCAATGTGGCTAGGTAGCCGCATTCGCATCACTTTTTGAATAGAAACCGGCCCTTATTCCTTTGTCACGGACGTCTAAAAGGCCCTTAGTACAAAGTTTTGGCTCAGTTCCAACTTTCTACTTGAAATATGCAAATAATTCTAAGATGATGAAGAATTATGCAAATGTTACTGCAAATCTATGCAGGCTGAAAATGGACCAATCAAATAATAATTAGCACAATTATCAATCATCTCCTTTTGCACCACAATGACATCCCTAATGACTAACATGGTAGGTTTAGATTTGGGCAAGACATTTAATCAGCACAGTTCAGATGGCACTGTCTTGTAGCATTTTAAAAACGTAGCTGGCAGTCTATGGGTTAATTCTCATCTTCAACGTTTGAAGAAAATAGCATTGTTAAATCAAGCATCTGAGTTTTGTATTGCATGTGGTCAGAAGTAGAGCTATTTGCATCACCATGGTGTTTAAATGCCAAAGGTGGGATTGCTAGAGAAACAGCCCTGTATTTGTCTCAGAGCGGAAAAAAATGACGGTGCCGCCAACCCTCATTTAGTGCTGCCATTATATACATCTCTCATACTGCAATCATGTATACAGTATAATCATTTGCCCCAGCAAGGATTACATGTAATGAACAGGTGTAAAGATGTGTAGCCGCAGTTATTACATAAATCTGGATCCCAATCTAATCCCGTCTTCTGAAACCAGTCTTAGCTGCAGATTTAAGTGCGTGCAGACAGGAAGAACATGTTGTCATGGCAGCCACAATTACCGTATTGATACATGTTATGTGAAGGGCAAAATATACAGCTTGCAAAATGACAAAAGAGAAATAACATTGTCTCCTCACAACAAGGAAAACTAATGCCTGTGACACACAAGCTGGAAAATGTGGATTCCTGTAAATGATCAGTGAGCTTTAGAATCTTCAGTTTTGTTTTAAGATGCCATTAAAGAGACACTGAAGCGAAAAAAAATATATGATATAGTGAATTGGTTGTGTACTATGAATAATTACTAGAAGATTAGCAGCAAAGAAAATATTCTCATATTTTTATTTTCAGGTATATAGTGTTTTTCTAACATTGCATAATTCTATAATATGTGTAGATTACACAACACTCAGCATTCAAAATGATTCTTTCAGAGCAGTCTGTGAACTAATGACCTCTCCTCTGGCAGAGAAAAAGTAAATAGTTCAGGAACAGTTGAAATAATAAAAGTCAGAAGACAGCCCTCTCCACGACTTTGAAAGTCGTAGAGATCAATGGCTTTTTTGCATAGAGATAACAACTGGAGTTCCTTAACTCTTCCTGTACTGGAAACAATTAGACTGATGTATCTGATCTTAATGTTTTATTTCTTAGCTGTACTACACATTCAAATCATAATATCATAATTTTTTTTCCGCTTCAGTGTCTCTTTACGGGGAAATCAAGCTTCTGAGCCATTTAAACTTCCTATTGGCAAAGTATACTGTATGTTGTAAAAAATTGTAAAATTGTAAATCAAAGAGGTAAGCTTTGGACAGCCACCTCTGCTGAGAATGTAGCATGTGTATGGCGGCTACCAGTGTGTTAGTGAGAGATCCGCTTAAAAAATGTCGCCTAAGAGAAAAATCATTTGTTAATGAAATAATAACCAGTGGCGCAACAAAGGAGCTCTGAGCCCCAGTGCAAGTTTTACATTGGGCCCCCCCAAGCACTCTAAACATAACAATTGATACAGTATACCAAATCTGCCAAGGACAACCACAGTGTCAGAGGTCCAAGAGGTGGCAAACTGTATGTTAATGATCACTACTATGCATAGCATCTATAGAAGTGATTTTTACCAGCACAGGATCAATAGAGAGCTAATACTTCGGTTGAGGGAGGGGTCCTCGGGGCCCCTCTGGCCCAAGGGCCCTACCTCTGCACCCCTATTCAGTGGCATAGCTAAGGAGCTGTGGGCCCCAAAGCAAGTTTTACAATGGGGCCCCCCAAGCACTCTACACATAACAATTGATACGGCACACCAAAACCTGCCAATGGCAACTGCAGTGTCAGAGGTGCAAGAAGGGAATGGGGAACAGTTTGTTATTGATTACCACCATTCAAAGTATCTGTAGAAGTGATTACTATGAGCACAGGACCAATAGGAAGCTAATACTGTAGTTGAGGGAAGGCCCTTCGGGGCCCCTCTGGCCCAAGGGCCCTGATGTGGTCGCAACCTCTGCAACCCCTATTGCTACGCCCCTGCCCCTATTGCTATGCCACTGATAATAATTACAGTATATATATGTAGTAGCAGCTGCAGCAGTTGCTGTTATACCTGACATACAGTCAGATGTGGTGAGAAATTGTGTGTACTGTAGGCACAAAGATGCTGAGAAGTCACAAAGCGGTACTGTGGCAGCCCCAAAACAAGTAGTTCACTCATGAAACCTATATACTATCCAAAGTAAAACAGTTCTGGAAAGAGAGCCTGAAATTCTCAACGTTGTCAGTGTTCTGTGTTTTACTGCTGCTTAAAGAGACTTTGAAGCGAGAATAAATCTCGCTTCAGAGCTCATAAATATCAGGGGCACGTGTGCCCCTGCTAAACCGCCGCTATAGCGCGGCTTAACGGGGGTCCCTTCACCCCCAAAACGACCACTGCGACACTTGGTCGCAGATTTGGTCGTGATTTATTGCTTCCTGGAGGCAGGGCTAACGGCTGCAGCCCTGCCTCCAGTCGCGTCTGTCAGCGGCGCATCGCCGCCTCTCCCCCGCCCCTCTCAGTGAAGGAAGACTGAGAGGGGCGGGGGAGAGGCGGAGATACGCGCTGACAGACGCGCGTGGGGCAGGGCTGCGGCGGCTAGCCCTGCCCCAACCAGGAAGCGCTCCCCGGGTGTATCGAGGGGGATTTGGGGGTGAAGGGACCCCCGTTAAGCCGCGCTATAGCGGCGTTTTAGCAGGGGCACACGTGCCCCTGCTATTTATGAGGTCTGAAGCGAGATTTATTCTCGCTTCAGACTCTCTTTAAAGGGAATGTCCAAGCAAAATAAAAAAATGAGTTTCACTTACCTGGGGCTTCTACCAGCCCCATGCAGCCACCCTGTGCCCTCGTAGTCACTCATGGATGCTCTGGTCCGCCGCTGGCAGCTTGCCGACCTCGGAGGTCGGCGGGACGCATTGCGTAAATTTTTATGCATTCCCGCTAGTGCAGGAACATTAACACATACATTTTTACGCATTAATGGTTCAAAGTGTAAAAATGTACGCATTGAACCATTAACGCGTAAAAATGTTCCTGCACTAGCGGGAGTGCGTAAAAATGTACGCAATGCGTCCCGCCGTCCTCCGATGTCGGCAAGCTGCCAGCGGGGGACTGGAGCAGCAGTGAGTGACTACGAGAGCACAGGATAGCTGCATGGGGCTGGTAGAAGCCCCAGGTAAGTGAAACTCATTTTTTTTATTTTGCTTGGACCTTCCCTTTAAGGTAAAACATCTAGTTATTTGGGGACACTTTCTTTTTCACATGGATGATATACAGAATCATAATCATATTTATTTTGCCACACCCAGAATTATTTGTGGAACACATTGGCATAGAGCGTAGTGCAAGAACAACAACAACATCAAAACATAACTAGCAAGTAGCAATACAAAAATGCATTGAACAGATGCAGCCGGCATTGAAAATATAGTAGCGCAAGTACATGTGCAAAATGAACAGACGTGGAACAGGTACCGTACGTAGCAGCTAGTCCTGCTGTTTAGTTAATTAGTCCTAGGTGCAAAAACACATGAGATGAAGAAGTGATTGTAAGTGACAGTAAGTGATTGATAATTTAGTTCCTTAAAGACATGAAAGGAATATATAAAATGGTTATGCGTGTGCTCTGTTTCCTTTCACCCAATGTAATATTTTGTTTAAAGTAGAATTTCATGCTTGCTAAGAATTTTCTGTAAACATGTATCAGTGGCAGTGCTGCACAAGTAACACTGTTTATTTAAAAACCTTTCCAGTTCCAGCTGTGAATTGCCAAACCTGACTAGAAGGCACAGTTATATTTAGTGTGGGCACAAAATGCACCTATTTTCTAATCTGGAATCTGTTCTCTGTATTTTGCCACAGGTTGTTCGGTTATTTCCTCTTCCTGCATGTGTAATCAGCATTACTGAGTAATAAAAGAAGAGGGAAGAATCGGCACTGCTGAATCCTGCCTTTAATCCAGAGTGTAGCATAACACAGTACAATGCATAACATTAATTTGTGACATACCAGTGCTTCAAAAAGCGGTGCAGTAGTGGTGGGTGCTGGGCACAAGTAGCCTTACGCTGGGGTGCGCTTCTACGGAGGCTGTGATCAGCTTTACAAAGCAGAAGTTGTTAATAGATTGATAGCTATTTACAATAGGTGCACTAAATAAAAGACCACTTTATAGTGCATTTTAGTCTGGGATAAATACACACACACACACATATATATATATATATATATATATATATATATATATATATATATATACTGAATGAAATATAAATGGTATGTGTGTGTATGCGTTTGCATTTCATATTGCAGTGGTCCTTTAAATGACTGGCAGTAACAGGGACACACCCAGCGTAACGGCCTGTGTACGCCATTTTTCCTGTGATTTTTCTGATGACTGGTGTTTTTTTTTTGAGTGACAAGCGATAATTTCCACGTTCTTGCTATGTGGACACAGGCACGTGATGACGCTAACAGTGGCGTAGCAATAGGGGGTGCAGAGGTAGTGACCGCATCGGGGCCCTTGGGCTAGAGGGGCCCCGAGGTGCCCACCCCTCAAACACAGTATTAGCTCTTTATAGGTCCTGTGCTGATAATATTCACTTCTATAGTTGATTTGAATAGTAGTGATCATTAATACACAGTTTCCCATCCCCTTGCACTGTGGTTGTACTTGATTGGTTTTGGTGCGCCGTATCAGTTGTTATGTATAGAGTGCTTGGGGGGCCCCAATGCTAAACTTGCACCGGGGCCCACGACTTCTTAGCTACGCCACTGGATGCTAATGACGTTTGGCATTGTGCAGCAACAACAAATCACAGCAGATCAGATCTTTAAGATCCCCAACGACTCCCGCGCAAAGTACTGTGATCGCTTGAGCGCTCGCTTATGCCTGTTTTGTGCCGTCGCGTCACGTATAACCGCTGACAGGGAGATGGATCGGGGTACACTTGTCGTCGTGGGATGTCCCTGAGATCTTCCTGCCTCGTGAGGTGCGTATTCAGCTTTAGGATCATAGTAGAGGGGCCGAATAATTGTGTGTTCAGAATCAAGATAGACAGTGTGATCCAGGAAGTGGGTACAAATAAAAGCATTACTTATGCCTCAACAAAACTCATGTCTGAAGATCAAATCAATCATTTAGGAATAAAAATATGCAATAATACATTTGCACATCACTAAACCAGAATCAGTTTTTTTTAACCTATTGTTGAGCCTTGGATCTCATCCAATTAAGCCTTGGTATTGTGGATGATCAATGAGATTCAAATATATCAGCTCTAGCATTGATGGTTCAGTGGTGGGTCCCCGGTTCCAATCCCAGCCAGGTCAACATCTGCAAGAAGTTTGTATGTTCTCCCCGTGTCTGCATGGGTTTCCTCCAGGCACTCCAGTTTCCTCCCACATCCCAAAAACATACAGTTAAGTTAATAATGTCTCGTCCCTAAATTGGTCCTGGACTATGATACATGCACCACACAATACACACATAGACATATGACTATGTTAGGGACTAGATTGTGAGCCCCTCTGAGGGACAGTTATTGATGAGACAATATGCTTTGCACAGCGTTGCAAAATGTGTCGGCGCTATATAAATACCTAAATAAATAAATAAAATACATATTTCTGGGTTTATACAAATTTACATTTTTATGCATCTTGAAAACAGACCAATCAAGTCCCACCCAGGTTTAAATTAACTGGTCCAATTTCAAGCTACATATATTTGCATAATATGTACATACATTTGCATAAACTCACAAATATTTGCTTATCATTGATCATCCCTGCTTACTAGCCTCCTAACTTATGGCAGAATTTGAGATTTTTCTTGGTTAAAGAGAATCTGTACTCTAAAATTCTTACAATAAAAAGCATACCATTCTATTCAATATGTTCTCCTGGGCCCCTCTGTGCTGTTTCTGCCATTCCCTGCTGCAATCCTGGCTTGTAATTGCCAGTTTTAGGCAGTGTTTACAAACAAAAGACATGGCATGTGATAGGCTAAGAGGAGCTCAGTCTGTGACTCATACAGGAGCTTAAAAGCCAAAACTTGGATAATCAGAGGAGGCAGTGGTGGACTTACCCTCTCCAACAGACACAACACGACTGTACATTAGGAGTTACAGCATCTAGCAAAACAAACGACACTCAGCGCCTCTGCAGTCTGTCGTTTGTTTTGCTAGATGCTGTAACTCCTTTTTCTATTGCCTGAGGAAGCGGGCGCTGACCCGTGAAACGCGTTGCTTTGTTTTATCTGGAGTTCGTTAATACATAGACTGAATGTACAGTCGTGTTGTGTCTGCTTGGAGGGGGTAAGTCCACCACTGCCTCCTCTAATTACCAAGTTTTGGCTTTTAAGCTCCTTTAAAACCCCTTTTATCCTTTTGGCGCCTCTGTTCTCTCTTATATAATATTGTATCCACCCTTGGTGGAGGGTTGCGACCCTTTCTACTATCTACAGAGAGCGACTTCTTATTCCTGAGTGGGGTCAGGATAATCTCCCCACCTGCCTTTACAGTGGTTGCCTATTGGTGACCCATGTTTGTGAGTATAACAACTATTACTCTTTGTCATTACCCCCTTTGTCAATACATACTACACTATTGGGGCTCTTGGTGTTCCTCTGTTTATCTCGTTTGTGACTCATACAGAGTCTGCAGGGGGAGTTGAGAGGGTGTGTATAGCTTCTGCCTGTAACAAGCAGAGAAGCACATTTTTGCCTGAGTGCCTGAGCTCGACAAAGCCGTCAGAGGAAAGAAGATTAGATTATACAACAGAGATAATACAGCCACTGTGCAACTAGGAAAGACTGCAGTAAAGGTGGCCATACACTGGTCGATTTGCCATCAGATTCGACCAACAGATAGATCCCTCTCTGATCGAATCTGATCAGAGAGGGATCGTATGGCCACCTTTACTGCAAACAGATTGTGAATCGATTTCAGCCTGAAACCGATCACAATCTGTAGAGCTGCCGCTGCAACCGCCCCCCCGCATACATTACCTGTTCCGGCCGGTGCGAGACCCTGCTGTCTTCTTCTTCTCCGCTCCGGCTCTGCTCTGCTCCGGCTACTGAACTTCCTGTCCAGCGGAAGTTTAAACAGTAGAGGGCGCTCTACTGTTTAAAGCGGATCCGAGATGAAAAACTAAATATAACAAGTGACTTGTCTATATATCTTATCTAAAGTTTAGATAGTTTACACAGCAAATCTATCTTCAAACAGCTTCAACAGTATATTAATATTTTTTCCTGTGATACAATGGGAGCAGACATGTTTTCTGCTTGTCACTATTACACAATCACACACACAGGCAAGCTTATCTGTATCTAGGAATGCTAATCTGCATATTCTGTGAAAACTCCACTCTTATCTCCTCCATTACAAAGGCAACTGATCTGTATCTGCACTGCAGCTCTCAGATTGTGAAAACTCTGCCTCTGAAATCTATAGCTAGTAACACCTTTTTCACCTGCCCAGACTGAAATCCCACAATCCCTTGCAAGCGCCAAGGCACTCTGGAGAAGCTGTGCGTGTGGCTTATTTAGTTTATAGGAAATTAGGGTATTAAAACAAAACAAAACAAGTATTTGGCTTGAGGAATGCCCTATAAACTATATGTAAGGAACACAATTATGCAATGAGTAAAAGTTCATCTCGGATCCACTTTAAACTTCCTGCCGGGACAGGAAGTTCTGTGTAGCTCTGGAGCCCGAAGCCCGAAGCGGAGAAGAAGACCAGGGGACTCGCGCCAGCTGGAGCAGGTAATGTATTACCGCTGTATTGCATTGGTTGTCGGGCATTCGAACGCCGCTAACGACGTTCGCCCGACCCGCCGGCGACCGAAAAAATCTTCTGCACGGATGGGTCGATGGGAATCGACGGGAACGATCGATTTCGGACGGAAATCAATCGTTCTGTCAGCAGTGTGCGTGGCGATTTCACAGCCGTTTCGATCACTGTGATCGAAACGGCTGTATATCGGCAGGGAAATCGTTAGGTGTATGGGCCCCTTAAGACAGACCACATTACAACAGGTATAGGAACTTATAGGATAGAAGAAATAAGGCTGAAAATTTTGTTACAGAGTCTCTTTATTAAGAATAGTTACAGCCCGAGTACATTTAGGTCTGTAAGAAATCACAGAGCTGTAAACAGGAAAAAACAAAAGATAAACATTGTGATTCTAGGAAGCTTATCTGGCCGCCAGCCACTATAAAAGAGACGTGTAAACAAAGGAAGATGTTTCATTCCGTACTAGCAGACATGATACTTTATCCTGGAGATAGCCCAGCAAGCACCAATGGCCAGCCTAACACATGCAGAGCAGATCATAGACATTGCAGACTAATGCAGCTCTCTCACCAGAGTAATCTCACAATAATGTTTTTTGAAGCAGTGGGGATGCTGCAGTGGTGTTGTCATATGCTTGGAATGTGACCTGACACTTATCTGAGATGGCCTGTAGGAAAATATCAGTTTTGTGAATGAGAATGTATAGCATGGTCGATGTCGCTCAGGCAACAGATGGTATAGTATACTGGATCCCCAGGCAATAGATGGTATAGTATAATGGACTTCACTCAGGCAACAGATTGTTATAGTATGGTGGACATCATTGAGACAACAGATGGTTATAGTATGGTGGTCATCATTCAGGCAACAGGTGGTATAGTATAGTGGACATCATTGAGGCAACATATGGTATAGTATAGTGGACATCACTCAGGCAACAGATGGTATAGTATGGTGGACATCACACGGGCAACCAATGGTATAGTATGGTGGACATCACTGAGGCAACAGATGGTATAGTATGGTGGACATCACTGAGGCAACAGATGGTATAGTATGGTGGACATCACAAGGGCAACCAATGGTATAGTATGGTGGACATCAATGAGGCAACAGATGGTATAGTATGGTGGACATCACTGAGGCAACAGATGGTATAGTATATAGTATGGTGGACATCACTGAGGCAACAGATGGTTTAGTATGGTGGACATCACTGAGGCAACAGATGGTATAGTATGGTGGACATCACTCAGGCAACAGATGGTATAGTATGGTAGACGTCACTCAGGCAACAGATGGTATAGTATGGTGGACATCACTGAGGCAACAGATGGTAAAGTATGGTGGACATCACTCAGGCAACAGATGGTATAGTATGGTGGACATCACTCAGGCAACACATGGTATAGTATGGTGGACATCACTGAGGCAACAGATGGTATAGTATGGTGGACATCACTGAGGCAACACATGGTAAAGTATGGTGGACATCACTGAGGCAACAGATGGTATAGTATAGTGGACATCAATGAGGCAACAGATGGTATAGTATGGTGGACATCACTGAGGCAACACATGGTATAGTATGGTGGACATCACTGAGGCAACAGATGGTATAGTATGGTGGACATCACTGAGGCAACAGATGGCATAGTATGGTGGACATCACTGAGGCAACATATGGTATAGTATGGTGGACATCACTGAGGCAACAGATGGTATAGTATGGTGGACATCACTGAGGCAACAGATGGCATAGTATGGTGGACATCACTGAGGCAACATATGGTATAGTATGGTGGACATCATCACTGAGGCAACAGATGTTAGAGTATGTTAAATATCACTCAGGAAACAGATGGTCAAGGCTGAGAAATAGCAGAACACCTCATCTTATGTGAAAGAGCATTCGAGACAATTGTGCTTCTCTTAAAATTGAACAAAGAGATGGTGAAACTAAAGTTTAAACCCACCAGATTAAAGTGTACATCCCAGTGGCGTAGCTAAGGAGCTATGGGCCCTGGTGTGAGTTTCACATTGCCCCCCCCCCCCCTTAAGCACTCCATACATACCAAATGATACGGCGCAACAAAACCTGCCAAGGACAACTCCAGTGTCAGAGGTGCCAGAAGGGGATGGGAAACAGCTTGTTAATGATTACTGCTATTCAAAGCATCTATAGAAATGAGAATAAATTTTAGAGGAGCGAAAAAGAGGGCGTATATCCCAGAAATATCACGAAAAACACCATATATCTATTAAAATATCATAATTTTATTAATTGCATCATACAAATATCTAAAAAAAGCCTAGTGTAGTGGATCACATTACCCCACCGCTCACACACAAATCCAGTCTCACTCCAGACTCTCACTTCTCCCCTATATATGATAATGCTTGTAGACACTGGTACCAGTAAATTGAATCTTCTTGCTCCAATATATCTGTTATTGAGCAAATTATTGCACAGCAAAACAAGTACTGATGCGGTGAAAAAAAGCAAGCATCAATCAGGCCGCAATATACATCACGGCAATGAGTACCATCAGTATTAGTAGCAGAATGGTAAAGCAGGTTTAGAAAAAAGCACAGTCCTTGGAAGGTGCCTCCAAAACATCCAGCAAAGGTACACCACAGCAATGGGTATAAGTAGTGTTAGTATCAGAGTAGCAAAGCAGGTTGGCAAGAGCACAGTCTCTGAAGAGTACTTCAAAGTCATCCAGCAAGGCAATCAGACACTGTATGTAGTAGTGACAAGTCACAGCTGCGTAATACACATGACGTCAACAAAACCTGGTTTGTCCATAGCACAAATGCATATAAGTCATCCAGCAAAAGACTGATACTAAGGGTGATTGAGGATCACAGCTGCATGATTGACTTAACTTTAATCATGGTATAACATACAGTGCCAATTTGTTGGTGTCCGGCTTCCAGAAGTCCTGCAAATGCGTCCAATGTTGTATGGTGTCTTAGGATGAATCTGCTTTCTGCAAAGTCCCAAGCTGTGTGGCAAACAGAGTCCCAGCTGGGGTAAACGGGGATAGCTGTTGTAGTCCGGCTGAGAGAGGGTAGTGAGGAGCTGCGGGGATGCGTCAAACACGCGCCAGGCAAACCACGCTAGCCCACGACATGTTTCACCGGACACTTCCGGTTTCCTCAGGTGGGCGTGGTACAGAACATTAGAAATGATTATTACAAGCACAGGACCAATAACGAGCTAACATTGTGGTTGAGGGAGGGCCCTATGGAGCCCCTCTGTCCCAAGGACCCGATGCGGTCGCAACCTCTGTAACCTCTATTGCTACGCCACTGGTATGTCCAATTATTTAATGAGATTGTACAAGATTCAATATGGACAGATTAAAATACAATTATCTGTTATGAAATGAATTTTTTTTTACTTGATCCAGCAATGGTTGTCTGAAAAGTACAGCAGTGCAGACATCTATGTTATGCAAGAGGGGTAAAGAGGCTCTGAAAGGTCAATAAGATTAAAAACCATAACATAACAGGTGGCTTGCCTCAGAAAAGACACAATCATGTGATCTGCAAAAACGTTTTACTTATAAAAGGCTGGCTGTTTTTTTGTTTTTTTAAATCATTTTATTACACTTTAAGCGCCTCTTTACCCCTATTGCATTGTATACCCTCCCATTGGGAGACACAGGGCCTCAGTCTGTTGTATGGGGCTGTTCCTCTTTATTTTTCTAGGCTTTAATTGGTTAGTTGCCGTCTAGCAACCTTGTATCATTAACACGCTTCATCTCCATTGTATAGTATAATATTATGCTATTTGGCTCCTTTTATCTCTGTGGGCCATGTGCAATTCACTTTTTCTCCTGAGTTTTCTCTTAGGTGATATTTTTATACTTGTCAATAAAATGCTTTTTTAAGCCACCAGCAAGTAAGAACATACTCAAAATAATGTTGATAGTAATTTTTCATTTACTTTTTGGTACTTTGTCAGATGAAAAGTCCTGGAAAGTTATTTTAAATAGAAGATGAAAAATTATCTCCTAGGAGAAAACTCAGGTGAAAAAGTGAATTGCATATGGCCCTGTGTGTTTTATAAAGCAGTAGGATTAACCATACTATGCCAGGGTAAAAAAAAGATATTTAAGTAGATAAATACTTGATCTACTTACATAACACATGTATTGTACTGCCCATGTTTTGATTTCAGTGAATGTTATATAGTAAATTAAGAGAATTCTGTTTCTGATGGGAACCATGTCTTTTGCTCACAGTTTGAGGCTGAATCCTGATGTAATTTCTGCCCTTAACTTTTTCTCCTCCAATTGCTGAGTCACCTCAGCCTTGCTTGTAAACACAAGTGAACAGAGGATCGTGTTTCAGATAGGCAGCTAGGCAGGGAAATGAATGGAAGAGGAGGAAGATATTATAGATAAAAAGAACCCCCAGCATGCAACTGTTTGGCACTGAATATTAAAGGGCCATTGCTCCTAAAGTATGTGATAACTCCAAACCATAACAGCAGAAAACATTTTGAAACTTTTGAATGCAGGATTAGCATCTTTATCACTTAATACACTCAGACCAGTTGCTGATGAAATTTTATATTCATGATGACACTCCCGCTTAAAAGGTGATTCACATCTCATCTCTCAAGTAGATCTCCTTTGTAACGTTCTGTGACACCAAACTAAAGTTTGAACTGGTGCTGAAACAGCAGAAGCAGCAGAATTTCCCCTACCCCTCCAACTGTAGGTTTAAGGAGACAGCATGTGCTTTTGTATATACTGTAGATGCCCTTTCACAGTGGTGTAACTAGAGAGCCATCATGGGCCCCAGTGCAGTTTTACCCTGTGTCCCCCTATCTTCTCACCAGTCACCACAGCCCTGCAGAGGAGATAAGGATAGTCACTGTGTGAGCAAGGTGTAATCAGAGGAAAAGTAATAGATTACAAGCGGTCCCCTACAGGTTCCAATCCGGGAGATTGTTTGTGAGTTGAGTCCTGTGTTGAACATGGTGAATCGTGAATAAATTATTGACTTTAGGTCAACTCTGGATTTGGACGCCTAATATAAGCTATGTTTTTTTTGGTTGTCTTTTAATGTGCTTTTAAAGCGTTTTAAACTACTTATAACATTTAACAACAAAAATATGTAATAAAAAGTAGCATTGTATATTTTGTACATGAAGACAACTTTGTTTGTATCTCTGAAATGCAACTTGAGTGCTTTGTAGGTACGGGACTGTCTGTATTGAGTACCAGGAGTTTTAGGTGGGTGTTCTCACCGCTGGATGTTCCAAAAGTTCTATAAAATCCAGTTTGTGACTGTTCATGACTTTTCCTCCATAACTATAACAATAGCTCAGCTCTGGATAAACTCTTCCTCCATACCTACATGTCTGGGCATCTGCTAATTCATTTCAGCCCCCGGAGCTATCACACACCTCTTTAATCACAGAGTAGGTCTGTGCAAGATATGCATTCATTAGACTGATTGTTAGAATTTTGCTGTACCAGTATGTCAGCTGGTTACTAACGATCACACACATTTGTCAGATTTCAGAGGCCTGCTCAGAGGATTCTGTGGCACCTGAGAACAGCAGTACTGAGGAGAATGCGGAGGAGCCCGGAAGTCTCGATATGGAGGAGGAGCAGCACAGTGAGGAGCAGCTAGACACCGCTACCAATCAGCAGACTCCTACCGACAGCTTATGTGCTGGAGCTGGCAGGACCAGGCGACTCTCAGATTTTCGGGCATGGTTTGCAGACAATTTCCGTCACTGTTCTGAATCAGAGGAAGGTAAGCTGCTAATTCTAATGACATACAATATAGCAAATTAACATTGTCATGAGCCATGAGTGACTTACAGTGTGTTTTCAAAGAAGAAAAAATTCATATCTTATAAAAGAGCTCTACATGAAATGAACCGCTGGATGTAATGAAATGTGGTTCTTCCGTGTTAGTTTATGTGCTAATTCACAAAGCTGGTTGTTTTGGCGCACGGTGCTCAGTGCTGAAGTTGGGCGTCGCTGTAGCAGCAATGCTACAGTACACACCCTGCGCAAGAGTATTTTGGGGTTCCAGCGATCGCCGGACCCCAAATTATTTCTTCCTCCAAGTTGCTGCGACTCATGGGGTGAATAGTATTTAACGCCGCCGGGAATTTGAGAGGCAGAAGGGTGAGCCGTCTATCATCTCACCCTGCACCCAGCTCACTGGCGACGTTATAGTACGTATGTGCTAATTTAGGGTAGTCAAGAATTAAATAGATCATCACTCTGTACTGCTGCTGCTCGCCTACACGATCTTACGGTAAATTCCTTGTCTTACGCCAGCAGTTGCCATTCTATGTCTGGATTGTCTTACAGACTTGCCAGAGCTCTTTCATCATTTCCGTGATGATATTTTTCTAGATAAAATGTGTTTCTTTTACAAATTCAAACAATTCTTTTTGATGCTCTATTCTGCATGCGGATAGGAGGAGGGGCCCCCAAAGCCCGCAGGGGGCTATTGGTACACCCATGCTTGCATACCTCATGTTTAACTCTTTCAGGCAGAGAAAGAAAAAAGGGAACACAACAGTTATGTGTGTGCTTGGCACTGTACATACACATGTCTATCTCATCATGTCGCATGTCACCTCGGGTATCCTTTAATGTTAACCTGGCGAAAACCTAAGGTGAAAAAACACATACTTACCTAAGAAAATGGAAGCCTCTGGTTCCTCTAAAGGCTTCCCACATCCTGCCAGAACCCACCTGAAGATCGTGACTGCGCTCCTCTTCATGCACGAGCGCGGTTGTGCTGCACCTCCACAAGCATGGCCGCGGCTGCACAGTAGCACATAGGTGCTCATGCACAAGTGACTCAGGCTTACTATGCAGGCTCAGTATGGCTGCATTTGTGCATGGTCGTGATCAGAAATCCAATAAGTTCTTGTTGGTTTTCCTATGGGGGTCTGCGAGTGGCTAGGGTGGGGGCCTGGAGGACATGAAAAGCCTCTGCAAGATCCAGAAGCTTCCTTCTTCCTAAGGTGGCCATTAATCGTACAATTTCCTAAACGATCGATTGCCTTTGCGATCAATTGGATGCGATCATTCAGGTCCACCAACAGAGGGCAAAATGATATGCAATCCAATCAGATTAACCACTAGCCGACCGCGTCACGTCGATGGGCTTGGCCGCGCAGCAGCCTTAGGACCGTCTAACGCCGACTGGCATAGCATAAGATCCTGCGGGCCTGTTTTGCAAGAGATCGCATCCCTGCTTGAATGACGGAGTCTCCCAGCGGCGATCACCGCTAGGAGACTATTAGACAGCGAAACCGCCGTCTAATTACCCTGTACAGCTCTCCGATCTAAGGCAGCGTTGTACTGGGGACAGCCGTGTGACACGACTGTCCCCTCCAGAGGCAGGGAAGTGATCGGCTGTCATAGGCTGAAGCCTATGACAGCTGATCACGGGGATTGGCTGGTGGGGGTAGGGAGGGCAGGCCTACAAAAAAAATAAACATAAAAGGGAATATCCAAGCAACTTTCACCTCTCATTTATTCGCCAATAACTTTAGCACTACTTATCACACTGAAATGATCTATATCTTGTTTTTTTCTGCCACCATTTAGGCTTTCTTTGGATGGTACATTTTGCTAACAATTATTTTATTATAAATCCATTTTAACAGGAAGATTAAGAAAAAGAATAGAAAAAAATCATTATTTTTTAGTTTTCAGCCATTATAGTCTTAAGATAATACATGCTACCATAATTAAAACCCATGTATTTTATTTTCTCATTTGTCCCAGTTATTACGCCACTTAAATTATGTCCCTATCACAATGTATTTGGAAATAAAGGTGCATTTTTTCAGTTTTGCGTCCATCACTTATTACAAGCCCATAATTTAAAAAATAACAGTAATATACTTTACTACATACATATTAAAAAAGTTCAGTCCCTAAGGTAACTATTTATGTAATTTTTTTATTGTGTATTTTTATTTATTTTTTTATTTTACAAAAACAATTATGTGTATCTGGGAGTGTGGGAGGTAAGGCGCTAATTTTAAAAGTAAAAAAATGTCATTATCTGGAAATTTTTATTTCCAGATGTAATTTTACTATTTTGACACAAGATGCCCTCGCAGCTCACTTCTGCGTGCGGAAAGTTCCTCCGCAAAGCGGAACTAATGAGTGGAATGGGGCAGAAGGGAATTTGTGAAAGACAGAACCGTCTCATTGGCAGTGTCGGTCTTTCATACGGGGAAAATTCCCATTCCTTGATCTCTGGGCTAACGGAAGGTGGCGGGAGCGCATGCAGGAGCACGTGATCGTGCGCACCACGATCGTGAATGACGGAGTCTCCCAGCGGCGATCACCGCTAGGAGACTATTAGACAGCGAAACCGCCGTCTAATTGCCCTGTACAGCTCTCCGATCTAAGGCAGCGTTGTACTGGGGACAGCCGTGTGACACGGCTGTCCCCTCCAGAGGCAGGGAAGTAATCGGCTGTCATAGGCTGAAGCCTATGACAGCTGATCACGGGGATTGGCTGGTGGGGGGAGGGAGGGCAGGCCTACAAAAAAAAATAAACATAAAAGGGAACATCCAAGCAACTTTCACCTCTCATTCATTCGCCAATAACTTTAGCACTACTTATCACACTGAAATGATCTATATCTTGTTTTTTTCTGCCACCATTTAGGCTTTCTTTGGATGGTACATTTTGCTAACAATTATTTTATTATAAATCCATTTTAACAGGAAGATTAAGAAAAAAAATAGAAAAAAATCATTATTTTTTAGTTTTCAGCCATTATAGTTTTAAGATAATACATGCTACCATAATTAAAACCCATGTATTTTATTTTCTCATTTGTCCCAGTTATTACGCCACTTAAATTATGTCCCTATCACAATGTATTTGGAAATAAAGGTGCATTTTTTCAGTTTTGCGTCCATCACTTATTACAAGCCCATAATTTAAAAAAATAACAGTAATATACTTTACTACATACATATTAAAAAAGTTCAGTCCCTAAGGTAACTATTTATGTAATTTTTTTATTGTATATTTTTATTTATTTTTTTATTTTACAAAAACAATTATGTGTATCTGGAGTGTGGGAGGTAAGGCGCTAATTTTAAAAGTAAAAAAATGTCGTTATCTGGAAATTTTTATTTCCAGATGTAATTTTACTATTTTGACACGATGCCCTCGCAGCTTACTTCTGCGTACGGAAAGTTCCTCCGCAAAGCGGAACTAATGAGTGGAATGGGGCAGAAGGGGATTTGTGAAAGACAGAACCGTCTCATTGGCAGTGTCGGTCTTTCATACGGGGAACGTTCCCATTCATTGATCTCTGGGCTAACGGAAGGCAGCGGGAGCGCATGCAGGAGTGCGTGATCGTGCGCACCAGGCAGCGACAGCAGTGTATCCCATCTGGACAGATATATCCGTCCAGATAGGCTTAAGTGGTTAAAGCTGCAGTGGCTTATTAAGATAAAAACGGCCTGGTCTTTAGGGGGTTTAACACTACGGTCCTCAAGTGGTTAATAGAATCATTCTGAAATTCAGCTTGACAGAAGATTCGGTAGACCGATCGTTCATTGTCGATCACCACCATCAATGGTACCCAATCTCATTCACTGTACAGTAGATCACTCAGTAGATTGTAGTGTTAATGGGCACTTTTAGGTAAGAGTCTGCTTTTAACCTTAGGTTTACCTTGGGTACACTTTAACCACAATGTTGTTTATACTGTAAATGTTGTCTGTGTTTACCAGAACTCAGGGAGAAGCATGTAATTGATTAGATCACCATATAGGCTTCAAAGGCTCTGATTTGCTGTGATCACTTCCTACTTTTGCATATAACTATGACCAGCAAATCAAAGCTTACAGACCCATCAGCTGATCATACTGATCACACTGATCACATGCTTCACCATGAGGTCAAGAAAATACAAACAACACTGCTCCTCGATTTACCAATCTCATCTTTGCGGTCTGCAGCGACTGGTCTACAGCGACTGCGATACTTCACTAGTGGGGCCACTTCTACACTAATTAACACAGTAGCGGCCGTGCTAGTGAAGTATCATGGTTGCTCTGCAAGTACATCGCTGCGGATCACACAACGATCACGCGTAACTTAAGAGCTTACGCTACGCTGCCAGGACCGCACCTACAATTAACTCACACTGCATGAGTGTGATAACGTTAATGAATCAACCCCATCCTCTCTACCTATAAAGTCCAAAACACTAAATCGATAGTCCGGTACAGAAATGACATAGCATATACGGTGCATTTGTAAGGACAAGAAAGTGCTGGATCTCGGCCATAAAGGATGCAGTGTGTTCTTTGTTTCTTGGAATGACACTTTATTCCGTGCCAGCTCCCTCATCTGGATCATCTTTCTTTATTCCTGGAGAAAATCTGTGTTTTGCTTATCCTTTTTGCTGGATTTCTTGTTACAGCACGTCCAGTCTGCCTCCTGGTGGCTGAAAATATGTTGCCAAACTAATACGGGTCAGATGAATTACAGCAATTGCACACAGGATGTTTTCTGGCCAATGTGACCATTTGTTCTGAGCAATCTGCGTTGGCAGTTGCTATTCATTCAGCTGAAAATAATGCTCATTTCACTAAAACTAGCTTGATAACCAACATATCAGCAAATTAATGGATTGAACTGTTCCTAGGTTCAGTTGTTGAGAGTATTTAGCCAAGCAGTATAACGATATTATACATACATTGGATTCTCTGTCTTATCGGTACAATTTTCATTAAACAATCATATTTTCAATAAGATCCTTATGATTTAAAGGGTTACTTAAGCCAAATTAAAACAATTGTTTAAAGGGGTTCTGTGGATAATAAAAAAAAACAAAAACCGACACTTACCAGGGGCTTCTACCGGCCCCCTGTAGCTGTCATGTCCCGCGCCGTCCTCCTACGATCCTCCGTTCCCCGCCGCCAGCACCTCGCGTCTCTGGGAGCTTACTGCACAGGCGCAGTACGAGAGGAGCGAGCACGCACATGGCCACGGCTGCGCAGCCGCAGTCTTGCTAGAGGAATAATCAGACCGGGACCGGCGGCATGGAATGGAGGATAGTAGGAGGACGGAGCGGGACATGACAGCTACAGGGGGCCAATAGAAGCCCCAGGTAAGTGTCTGTTTTTGTTTCTTTTTTACTATCCAAAGAACCCCTTTAACTTACCTGGGGCTTCTTGCAGCCTCCTGGAGTCATCCTGTGTCCGCGCCGTCCTTCTACCATTCTCCAGCAAGCAGCGGAGACCCCCTGAAAGCTGGCTTGCTGCCGGCCAGTTGGAGGCTACTGCGCAAGTACTGCCCCGAGCCGCATGCACCCTGATTATGCTCCCGCCCATGTGCAATAGCAATTTTTGCATACTGCACATGCGCAGTATGCAGTGGGCAACGGAGATGAGGCAAGGAGGTGCATGGCTGGCTTGCTTTGTAGGGGTTGCTGCTGCTGTCTGGAGGGTCTTGGAAGGACGGCGCAGGCACAGGACGACTCCAGGGGGCTGCAAGAAGCCCCAAGTAAGTGAAAGTTTTTTTTTTTAAATTAGGCTTTAGATTTCCTTTAAAGTGAAGATCATATTACATCAACCCACATCACTAAAGAATTCAACTTGCGATCATATCTATTCTTCACCAGTTATGACCCATATCCATAAAAAATATCCACCAGGCAGAATGATTATTTCTTCAGGGATACAATTGATAACGCGATCATTCTTGATGGATCGGACCTATTTGCGTCTTTATTTTCATGCAATAAAATCTGAATAATCTGATCAAAAATACGATTGTTCACTGAAAATTGTACTGTAAATGACCACCTTGATACACCGGTACAATATAGTATTCAAAAGCTTGCAAATAAATCTTGTACAGTTAGTCATTAAAGGTATCACCTAAACAAGTTTTGCTGTCATGTCTTTGTATAGTTATCTCCGTTACCCACAAACCACAGATCATACGTTCACCTGCCCATCTTCTTTACACTACAGTATATAGAACATGGGAGTTCATCAGCCCATATCCACAGCTATTCCTTAGGTATCTCCTCTTATCATCACAGAGCCTCATATCACCTCATTCAGCTCCTTCAACACTCTTAAGTCTCCCCCATACAGCATGGCCCCATATAGAACTCCACCTGTTCCCCTGATTAGGAATAAAGCATCCAGGTCCCCCACGGGAGGCAGGATGATTTAGCCCACTATCAACGAGGCACTGTAGTGACATATTGTAGAATGTAGTGAATTATTCAGGATACCCACATTTATGTTAGTTATTCTGGTTTCAGCTTCAGAAACACTTCCTAAAGCTATATATTGCTGTATATTGGTATATAACCACATCCTCCCAGTGCTGCTTAGCCTAGGCTGTTTAGATAGGTGGAATGTTCCTCCCAGAGCATTCTGGGAGATCAGGTTTTATTTCCACTGGTGAGGTGGAATTTTCCTCCCAGAGAATTCTGGGAGATCAGGTATTATTTCCACTGGCATCAGAACACAAAGCAAACCAACATTCCACAGTAATCCACCTGTCAGTAGTTATTATGTTGCCACCTGTGATACATTTCTGAATTTAAATCAGGGTGAGTTAAAGATGAGGAAAGATTTTACAATGGGCAAAAAATAAGCAATATTATTCATTACATTATTTTCAGTACAGTCAGGCGCTGGACACCAAAACTCATTTATGGTTGTTAGTTTAGACACTGCTTTAGAAAGTTATCAGCAGGTGATATGTGCTACAGTCAAAGCGTATAATGGAAAGGAAAGCTTAGGGATATTGGTTAGGTTTAGTGCCTAATAGGATGGTTAGTGTTAAAGAGACGCTGAGGCAAAAAAATGATGACATAATGAGTTGGTTGTGTAGTACGGATATTTACTAGAACATTAGTAGCAAAGAAAATAGTCTTATATTTTTATTTTTAGTTGTATAGGGTTTTTTTCTCTAATATTTGCAGTTTACACACTACTCAGCATTCTAAATGATTTTGCAGGGCAGGCCAGTGAACTTTTGAACTGTTCTCTGATGAGAAAAAAAAATACAGTGACTGACAGTCGAGTTATCAAGCTTAAGAAGACAGAGCTCTCTGCGACTTTGAAAGTCGTGGAGCTCAATGGCTCTTTTGCATAGATAACAACTGGAGTTTCTTAACTCTTCCTGTACTGGAAACAATATTAGACTTATGTGTCTGCTCCTAATGTTTTATTTCTTAGCTGTACTACACATACAAATCATATCATATTTTTTATTTCACTACAGTGTCTCTTTAAGTGCAGGTTATCTTTAGATGTCAAGGTGTTACTTTAGATGTCATAATCTTTAGATGTTAGAATGTCAAGGTTAGCCATAAGGAAGAAGGTAACGTTGGTGGGAAGGTTAGGGTTTGGTGTCATATATTGGTATACATTAGAGGGGCAGTTAGGGTTAGTTGTTAGTTGTTTCCCTTGCCAACCCCTTGTGACCCTCACAGCCTGGGGGCTCATCTCGCAATGGTCATAAAAGGAAGTGTGGCCAGCCTGATCTTGACACCTATAATTATTATTATTTAGTATTACAGACTACCCAGCAAGCGCAACCAGAACTCCTAAGGGGGGTACAGAGGACCAAAAAGCCCTCTTACTAAAATATTAAGTAAAACAAAAGTTTGCTTTCTTAAAACAGAAAGTATTTGCAATAATTCAGGTTGGAGTGAGCTCTGAGATGTCTCCCAGGCACCACTGCTGAATATATGCAAAACATCCTTTGTTGGCCCTGATAGCTAAAAAACACCTCCAGAACTGCTGGAATGCAGTGAGGAGTCAGTGTGTTAATTGTACAGAGCCACAATAATCCAATATGCATACAGACTGTTTTGGATTGGTTGATCCTCATCAGTGGTCATGGATCAATGTGGTCATGGATCAATGTGGTCATGAATCAATGTGGCTCTATGGAGTAGGACTTGAAACACCAAGAGTTACAAGCTACCCAGCAAGCTCATGGTGAACCAGAACACCTAGGAGTGTGTAAGGGGCTACAAAATCCCTCTTACTAAAATGTTAAGCAAAAAAAAAGTTTCCCTTCCTAAACCTGATGCACTGATGAGGATCAACCAATCTGAAACAGTCTGTATGCATGTTGGATTATTGTGGTTCTGTATAATTAACAAGCTGACACATCATTGCATTCCAGTGGTTCTGGGGGTGTGGTTAGCTTACAGGGACAACAAATGATGATTTGCATATTCAGCAGTGGTGCATCATGGGAGATATCACATGCTCACTCCAACCTGAATTATCGCAAATACCTTCTGTTTTAAGAACGCAAACTTTTGTTTTTATTATTAAGTATTTATAAAGCGCCGACATCTTCTGCAGCGCTGTACAGAGTAAATTGTCTTGGGCAGGGAAGAGCAATGCAAGGAATCTTCACCTTTCAGCTCTCAATGTAGACTTCGGAACAATAAGAAGCATCCATCCTCATTAGATCCTCCCCCCTGCCTGCCGTGGAGTTTGACTTGTTCCAAAACATAATTAACAAAAGTCAAATTCAAATCCTTGATTAGCTGACAAATAGAGATGGCCCGAACGGTTCGCCAGCAAACGGTTCCCGGTGAACTTCCATGGTTCGCGATCGCGGCAAAACAGGAACTTTTTCGGAAGTTTGGTTCGCCCCCATAGTGCATCATGAGGGTCAACTTTGACCCTCTACATCACAGTCAGCAGGCTCATTGTATTCAATTAGGCTACACTCCCTCCTGGAGCCTCACCCTCCCTTATAAAAGGCAGGCAGTGTCAGGCATTGGACTCACTCGTGTGCCTGCAGTAATTAGGGAAGGGATAGCTGCTGCAGACTCTCATAGGGAAAGCTTAGTTAGGCTCTTGTAGGCTTGTTAGCTTGCTCCTGGCTGATTGTCATTGCTAAAAAAAAGCACCCCTCAACAGCTCTTTTGAGAGCTAATCTTGTTCTTGTGATCTATTTTTTATTTTTTTTTTGTGTGGCCCACTTGCATTATATACAGCCCTGTCAGTCAGTGTCACTGTGCCTGTCCGGTACCTGTCTGTGTGTGACAGGTGCACATGTAATACCCATCACTGCATATACCTACTACCTGTTGTTCACTTCAGTACACCCACCTACCTACGTGAGCGCACACAGTGTGATATTCCACTCCATGCATGCCTGTTAACTGCACCTGTGTGACTGACTGCACATTGTATTAGTCAAGTCAATGCATACCTTTCACTTCATCCATCCCAATATGGACAAAACAAAAGGCAGAGGCAGGCCACCTGGCAGGTCTGTTCGAGGTCGTGCTGTCGTGATTTCGTGCGGCCCTCGACCAAAGTACTGTGTTCAGAAGAAGGCACGTGCCATCAACCCCTAATATTGTCAGGATGTAGTTGACTAACACAGAACACCTCATCTTCCTCAGCTTCCGCACGGAACCGTGACATATCTTCCTCCTCCTGCTTTGATTCTGGCACCCCACTTAACACTCAGTCGGCCGCCACCACCAAAGTGCCATCATCCCAGGGCTCAGCGGTGTGGAATTTTTTTTGTGTGTCTGCCTCAGATGAGAGCAATGCCATCTGTACTCTCTGCCACCGAAAATTGAGCCATGGAAAGACCAACACCCGCGTAGGGACAACTACCTTGCGAAGGCACATGATTACAAAGCACAAACTGCAATGGGATGACCACCTGAGGAAAAGCAGCAAACAAAAGCAAAGCCACACACCCACACCGCAGTGGAAAATACCAGGCCGCAATTTTTTCTCAAATAAGGCAATACCTAAACTGTACCGTGATGTTGAAAGGCAAGTGGTGACATCTCTGGCACACAGCGTTGGGTCAAGGGTCCATCTGACCACGGATGCCTGGTCTGCAAAGCACGCTCAGGCCTGCCCGAAGACTAAGTCAGTCCCCACACACAGCATCTCTGCCTGCACGCCGTGTGACTGCCTGCCCCAAGACTAAGTCGGTCCCCACACAGCATCTCTGCCTGCAGGCCGCTTGACTGCCTTCTCCGCCACCACTAACAGGGTCCACCAGGACTCCAGGCGGATTCCTGAAATTTTAAGACCGCTGCTAGCAGCGGCTGCTATAATAATTTTTCTGGTGCGTGTACATGCCTGCCTAATTTTTCTGGCTGCACTGCGGCTGCAAAAACAAAACAAAAGGCATGTACAGGTGTCAATTCCCCTTCGTGATCCTTAACTTGCCGCGGTGAAGGGGCTTGCGTATCACAATGAAGCAATGACCACCAGCTATATGAGTGTCTCGGAGGGTGGCACACCAAAGATAATAAGGTCGTTGCTTCATTGTGGACAGACCAAGTTCGATCAGGTGGACAATCACTGTTGTTCTGTCATTGAGCTACCTCAGCCTGGCGACCATATGGGCTTAAAAACTGCTATCGCCTGCACTCTTGCCATGGTGCGCACCAGTCCAGCACGGCAGTCACAACACAAACAGCTGTTTGCAGTGCGTTACACAGTGAGTTTGGTGTGTCAGTGTGAAGAAGTACTCTAATTACACTCCCTGATTGATGTATACACATGCAAGATGTTTTAAAGCACTTTAGGCCTCCAATTTAGCATGCAATGTGATTTCTGCCCTTAAAACGCTGCTTTGCGTCAAATCCAGATTTTTCCCCAGGACTTTTGGCGTCTATCCCACTCATCCATGCAAAAACTCAGATGTTAGACCCCTTGAAACATCTTTTCCATCACTTTTGTGGCCAGCATAAATGTTTCTAGTTTTCAAAGTTCGCCTCCCCATTGAAGTCTATTGCGGTTCGCAAAAGTTTGTGGAGGTTCGCGAACCGAAAATCGGAGGTTCGGGCCATCTCTACTGACAAAGAGCACAAATCATGTGGGCCTTTCCCCTAATATCCAGATGGCAATGAATCATACTTACACAAGCGAGGCTGCTGAGATAAATTGCTTGTCATTGTTGTCTTGATAGGCATGTGCTATTTCCTAAGTCCTCTCAAGACAGTAATACCATGTTACCCATTTCAGTAATTGAGAAATTATTGCTGGATAAATGTTGCGTTGTTGTAGGTTGAAATACCTGTTAATGGACAAACATCATTTTCTCTGCCGTATTGACACACATCCTCAGTGTTCCTGCAGGCAGTACAGTACAAATAGGCAGCTATACACAAAGGTTTCCTTAGCTCGTAAAGAGCTGTTCCGGATGTCATGCTCATTCACTTGAATAGGATTTATGTCTGCAGCAGCTGTGTAAAGGAGTCTACCGTAGTAAATTAACCTTAAATGAGATGGTTCCAGCACTTTGCCTTCTTGTCAGAAAATTATGTTCACGTTTTGTTAGTGAGTTTCTGTGATATATGTTTATACCTCATGCACAGTCCTGTAAATGCCATTACATAGCTAACTAATCAGAGCGCCCAGATGTTAGTAAGCACAGTGTCCAAGCAAGGCTACTGCTGCTAAAAAATATTCTGGTCATGTGACTTTGGAGTAGGTGTGTCAAGCTGAAATGTTCAAAAAGGTTGCCAAGTCAGTCAGGCCTGCAGCCTGCAGGGGACACACTTGTATTTCAATTTTCTCCACACCATGTGTGCTTGTATGCATTTTCACAGCAGCTAATGTAATTACTAGAGAAAACTGACAAAATGTGCAGAATTATCTTGCGAGATGTCAGTTTTTTTTTCTGCGCACAAAAAATGCATGAAGTGTGAACTAGCCCTTTGATTAACCACTTAAGTACCAGCGGTCTATGCCCCCTTAAGGAACAGGGACCGCTGATACAAGAAACGGCGGAATAGCGATGACTACTGACGAATCGCCGCACATACCCGCTGCAATCGGCATCACCGCCGCACGTCGGGAACCTGGGCCACCCACTCTGTGGTCGCTCTGCCCTCTCTATGACGACAGAGTTCCTGTAAGACGGTCAGGAGCCGCTTTCATTGGTTCCTGACCCTGCCTATCAATGCAAGCCAATGGGAGCCACTTACATTGGTAGACAGAGTCAGGAGCTAATGAAATCAGCTCCTGACCCACTCACAGGGCTCTGGTGTTATAGAGACGGTATAGCGAGTGAGCTGAGACAGGGAGACAGCAGAAGCGTTGAGAACGCATGGCGTCTGTGGATTAGAATCTATGCCCTGGCAGCCAGGTAGCCATCAAAACAGGGCAAAGATTTCAATCATCAAGGTCCTAAAGTAGTTAAACTCCTTAGCGGTAACCCCGAGTCAGACTTGGGAAGGAAATCCACAACTCAGAGCGGTAATGCCGAGTTGGATCCATGGAAGGTGTGTAATGGTTTGTAAACTAGCTAGCGGTATGATTGTTAGGGTCTAAAAGCTTGTGAAAAAATGGCACCGCTCTTAGACAATAAAAACTGGAAGTAATCATACTGCCAGGGAGGTTAACATGAGTTCTCAGTTTAAATCAGTTTTACTGTGCAGAAAACGTGCACGAAAACAGTCAAGTGTGTCCGCTGCCTGAGGAATGGTGGAAGGATCTAGTGCTTGGGGGGCACTGTTATAAAACTTGCATCGGGACCCACAGCTCCTTAGCTACGCCACTGGTTCTGTTTTTAATCAGATGTTGATTCACTACCTTAAATAGTGTGAGTAACATCCTGTTACTTGCGCTACTACATCAGTGTGCCTTAATCTTTAGTCTTTGCACGCTACGTGCACAAGTGGCAACGTAACGTGCGTAATTAAGGAGCGCGGGGAGGATCGCTCAGAAACAGCCTTATCAGTCCGCCGACAGTGCGTACACACGTGCTACTGTCGCCTGAAAGTCCGCCCAGCGGGAGGATCTGACAGACCCGTCGTTGTTGGCCGTAGTGCGTGTGTACGCACCTTAACCCTACATCTAACCTCTGTGCTCTACCCTATCACTACAGTCACTGTCTGTCTAACCCTACATCTAACCTGTGCTCTACCCTATCACTACAGTCACTGTCTGTCTAACCCTACATCTAACCTCTGTGCTCTACCCTATCACTACAGTCACTGTCTGTCTAACCCTACATCTAACCTGTGCTCTACGCTATCACTACAGTCACTGTCTGTCTAACCCTACATCTAACCTCTGTGCTCTACCCTATCACTACAGTCACTGTCTGTCTAACCCTACATCTAACCTGTGCTCTACGCTATCACTACAGTCACTGTCTGTCTAACCCTACATCTAACCTGTGTGCTCATTCCTATCACTACAGTCACTGTCTGTCTAACCCTACATCTAACCTCTGTGCTCTACCCTATCACTACAGTCACTGTCTGTCTAACCCTACATCTAACCTGTGCTCTACGCTATCACTACAGTCACTGTCTGTCTAACCCTACATCTAACCTCTGTGCTCATCCCTATCACTACAGTCACTGTCTGTCTAATCCTACATCTAACCTCTGTGCTCTACCCTATCACTACAGTCACTGTCTGTCTAACCCTACATCTAACCTGTGCTCTACCCTATCACTACAGTCACTGTCTGTCTAACCCTACATCTAACCTCTGTGCTCATCCCTATCACTACAGTCACTGTCTGTCTAATCCTACATCTAACCTGTGCTCATCCCTATCACTACAGTCACTGTCTGTCTAACCCTACGTCTAACCTCTGTGCTCTACCCTATCACTACAGTCACTGTCTGTCTAACCCTACATCTAACCTCTGTGCTCTACCCTATCACTACAGTCACTGTCTGTCTAACCTCTGTGCTCTACCCTATCACTACAGTCACTGTCTGTCTAACCCTACTAACCTCTGTGCTCATCCCTATCACTACAGTCACTGTCTGTCTAATCCTACATCTAACCTGTGCTCATCCCTATCACTACAGTCACTGTCTGTCTAACCCTACGTCTAACCTCTGTGCTCTACCCTATCACTACAGTCACTGTCTGTCTAACCCTACATCTAACCTCTGTGCTCTACCCTATCACTACAGTCACTGTCTGTCTAACCTCTGTGCTCTACCCTATCACTACAGTCACTGTCTGTCTAACCCTACATCTAACCTCTGTGCTCTACCCTATCACTGCAGTCACTGTCTGTCTAACCCTACATCTAACCTCTGTGCTCATCCCTATCACTACAGTCACTGTCTGTCTAACCTCTGACCTCATCCCTATCACTACAGTCACTGTCTGTCTAACCCTACATCTAACCTCTGTGCTCATCCCTATCAGTCACTACAGTCACTGTCTGTCTAACCCTACATCTAACCTCTGTGCTCATCCCTATCACTACAGTCACTGTCTGTCTAACCCTACATCTAACCTCTGTGCTCATCCCTATCACTACAGTCACTGTCTGTCTAACCCTACATCTAACCTGTGTGCTTTTTCTTATCACTACAGTCACTGTCTGTCTAACCCTACATCTAACCTCTGTGCTCTACCCCATCACTACAGTCACTGTCTTGCTTGCTTTTGTTCACACAACTGATAATACTGATAAGACGTCAATCCAACTGTTGGATTGAAGTTTTATCAGTCTTATCAGTTGTTTGAACAATAGCAAGCAACTTTTTTTTTTTGGTTGTTTCAACTTGTTTCACAACAAAAGTCGTTTGATAATTGTGCTGTATAAAAGACCGCTGTTGAGCGTGTGTAAGGGGCTTAACACTACATCTAATCTGTGTGCTGTACCCTATCACTACAGTGTCTGTCTAACCTCTGTGCTCTACCCTATCACTACAGTCACTGCCTGTATAACCCTACATCTGGTTTGTGTTCTCTACCCTATCACTACAGTCATTGGGCTTGATTCACAAAGGAGTGCTAACTGTTAGCACGGGCGTTTTCACGCGAATTTTCGCATTGTGCGCGCTCGCGAATTTTCGCGCAAAACGATAACGTTTTCACGCGCAAACGCGAATTTGCGCACAAAAACGATATCGATTTCGTGGGAAAATTCTCGTGTGTGCGCAAAAACATTATCACTTCGCACGAAAATTCGCAAGCGCGCAATGCGAAAGTTCGCGCAAAAACGCCCGTGCTAACAGTTAGCACTCTTTTGTGAATCAAGCCCATTGAGTCTATAGGCTCATACACACGCTCAACAAAAGTTTTTTAAATGCACAATTATCAAGCTTTTGTTGTTGAAACAAGTTGAACCAACCAAAAAAAGTTGTTTGCTATTGTTCAAACAACTGATAAGACGCAGCTCAAGTCAATCCAACAGTTGTTTGAACAATAGCAAACAACTTTTTGGGTTTGTTTCAACAACAAAAGTTGTTTGATAATTGTGCATTTAAAAGACTTTTGTTGAGCGTGCGTTTGAGTCATTCACCAGTTGAGTAACAATATGTAAATTTGTAGTTGATCGACAAGATGTCCCTCAAGTCGTTTTGTGTGTATAATAGGTGTTTGCACGCCGAGACGTATCTTTCCAACATTTTTAATTGTAGTTATTGTAAAGTTGTTTATAGTAAAAGACTTTTGTTGAGCGTGTGTCTGTGGCTTATCTGTATCGTATTGTAAGTCACGCTACTTCAGTCAGGTCTATGTCTTTAACCAATATGCCGCCTGGACGTGATTGTCACATTCATTGATCTAAATCCCCGGTAGAAAGACCGACGGCTTCTTATCAGAAACCGCTGTCTTTCTAATAAAAAAAAGTTTCCCATCCTCGATACCCTTCCTGGAAGCGAGAGCGTTCACTTCCAGGATTAAACATTTTTTTTTGACTGTGGCCATCTTGTGGCCAAATAGTAAAACTACATCTACATACATTTTTAATAAAATAAACAGACATTATTACATTTAAAATTAACTGTTTATATCCCACACCAAAAATTACCCAAATAAAAATTTTAATGAAAAAAAAATACAATTAAAAAAACAAAAACAAAAACATAAATAATTACCTAAGGGTCTGGACTTTTTATATATGCATGTGAAAAGGGTGTATTACGAAGATTTTTTAAATTATAAGCTTGTAAATAGTGATGGACGCAAAACTGAAGACAGGCACCTTTATTTCCAAATACAATATTGGCGGCATACATTGTGATAGGGACAAAATTTAAATGGTGTAACAACCGGGACAAATGGACAAATAAAATACATAGGGTTTAATTATGGTAGCGCATGTATTATTTTAAAACTATAATGGCCGAAAACTGAGAAATAATGAATGTTTTCAATTTTTTTGTTAACCCCTTGATGACCACAGTGCTACTCCCCCCCCCCCCCCCCCCCCCAACAACCAGCCTGTTTTTTGCAGTACTGCTCTGTGCAGGCTTTTCAGCCTCCTGCACAGCCCAGCTATGGAGCCCAGCGATCGGACTCACCTCCTTTTTTTACTCTAAGGGGACATGCCACCGAAGGGGTCCGATCGCTGCAGCAGTTTTTTTTTTCTTCAGCCTCATCGAGACTCTCTCTCTCCCCGTCCCCCTCCCTCTCCTTCCTCCCTCCCCTCCGTCATCTGAATTGGAACAGGACAGCGATCCATCATGTTCCACCTCAGAGGCCGGGGATCGTCGATCTTGTACAGCGCTGCCGGGGACTGCAGCACTGTACGGATGTAAACAAAGGGGATTTCTTTCCCCTTTCGTTTACAAACAGCCTGCTAGCCGCAATCGGCGGCTAGCAGGCTAATCACGGAACTCCTTTCCGTGCAGTGGCAGGGAACGATCGCGCATGCGTGCGACCGTTCCCTGGGAAGCTGCAGACCCAGGACTTGATGCCAATCGGCATTAGGCGGTCCTGGGGCTGCCGCCGTGGCCACGCCCATTGGCATTAGACGGTCCCAGGGTAGTTAATATTCCTGTTAAAATGCATCTAGAAAAAAATAATTCTGGGCAAGATGTACCACCCAAAGAAAGCCTAATTGGTGGTGGAAAAAAACAAGAGATAGATCAATTCATTATGACAATTAGTGATAAAGTTATTGGCAAACGAATGGGAGGTGAAAATTGCTCTGATGCATAAAGTGAAAAATACCCGTGGGCTGAAATGGTTAAAGGACCAATGTCGCAAAAATCTTAAAACTTAAAATACATGTAAACATACATAAATAAGAAGTATGTTTCTTCCAGAGTAAAAGGAGCCATAAATTACATTTCTCCTATGTTGCTGTCACTTACAGTGAGTAGTAGAAATCTGACATCTGACATTACCAACAGATTTTGGACTAGCCCATCTTCTCATGGGGGATTCTCAGGGTTTTCTTTATTTTTAAAAGCACTTAGTGAATGTCAGTTGCTCTGTCCAACTGCCAAAGAAAGTGTACAGCGAGCAGAGAGGCTGGCCAGCATCTTTGTTTACATTTTTTTCAGGGAATGTATTTATAAAGAATAAAGGGCTGGCTTAGTATCCCCCAGGAAGAGATAAACTAACACAAAACCTGTTGGTAATGTCAGATTTCTACTACCTACTGTAAGTGACAGCAACATAGGAGAAAAGTAAGGTATGGCTCATTTTACTCTGGATGAAGTGGACTTCTTATTTGTGTGTGTTTTAAATTTTAAGATTTTGACAACAGTTACTCTTTGGAAATCTGTTTGCGTTAAGGTGGGCAAACATTGTTATAAATGTTTAATAATTTAGACATTTGATGTAACAAAAAATTCCACGAAGCTGGCACCACCAAATGTAGTAAAATAGCTCTTTATTCAAACGTCATTAAAATGACATTCAGTCAATGATCAAAAATGTAGCAATGGCGACAGCCCGCTGTTTCGAACTTGACGTCCTTTGTCAAGCCATACTGCTACTTTTTTGTTACTGGGTCACCTGGTACTGTGACCATGAGCTAAGGCACACAGAGGTCTTCTTGCATGGGTGCTTCTCCATTTTTGTGAATTAGACATTTGATGTATAAAGAAATAATTAAAACAAAAATCTATTCTCAAATGATTTTTGATCAGTAGATCAATCAAACATGAATTGAGAAACTCTATTGGTTACTTGATTAGACAGGGGGTGCAGGGGTCACCCACCAGTCATCTTCAGCCACATAGTTTTGCACTGCATGGAGAGGTGCAAGGTTGGTGGCAAGGTCATTAAATGACACATAAGTCAGCCTGCGTATGGCTAACATAACGGATGTAGGATTTCTCTGTGCAATGAAACATTGCAGAGTACAGTGACAATAATGCACACTGCTCCGCAAGGCAGCATTATGTAGGTACTCCCTGGCTCAGCCTCAGTCCTGCTGTGCAGGGGAATACAGGTGGAATACAGGTGGCTAAAAGAAACACAGATTCAGGCACTCGTACCAGTTGTATTCAAATTACGTTTAAAGACGTTTAATGAATATCTAACTGGATTAAATGCTTCCTTTTTATCTGTCTACAGACTGGCGTTAAATATGACTTTCATCTTTGGCTATGTAGTATTTAGCATTCACTGTACAGTGCTTGGCAGTAAATAAACACAATAACCAGCAAAGTGTTTCCTGATGCAAAATAATTGAAATGGCAACTGTATTGTCTTACATGTGTTTTCTTCATACACTAGAATCTAATTTCTACAGTATTCTCATCTGCATCCATTATTGCTTGTACACCTGCTGATATAAATTTACACCAATTACCGGCCTGTAGCACTCACTAATTGCAGGGAAGGCTAGCGGCCCAATGAAAGGGATGAAAAAGGTCTTTGTAATGGATACCAAGTGCTGACAATACTAGTATGCCACCGTCTGATGCTTTCAAAGCAGCTTTTCTTCATACGGACATGTGCTACTAATTATCCCATGGGTGCGTTCTGCTTTGATTTAGCAGCCACAGGTTGAAGTTAATATGGTGTATTCTGCTTGCATGCTCTCCAGGCCCAGCAGGGTTACATGACAGAGAACGCTGGAAGTGTCACTGACCACTTGGCCAGACTTCTGTATAAAGCCATGATGAGTATTTTCAGATCTTGTTTCCTCTCGAGAGCGTTTGTTTACATGCACAGAAACACGGTACGCTTCTAATGCTTTATTGCCACACAGAAGAGCTCATGTCATCGCAGCTTAGATATGAAACCAAGCATGCATAAACAGTCCCCTACTTACAAACAACTCGAGTTGCAAACATTTCAGAGATACAAAGTTTTTCCATGTACAAAATATGCAATATTGTTTTTTTGTTACATTAGGTCAGAATGGGCAGCTGTAGGGCTTAATTTGCTCCAGCATGCCACTACTGCTTGTCAGACTGCTTCCGTGTTTTTGGCATGGAAAGTCACATAGGTTGTGGTGCATCCGCAGGTTCGCCCTTGTACCAGTATAAATATTTGATATTTAATCTTTTAAATATTGCAGTGTGTGTTATGTTATCTGTTGCCTTTCGGAATACTAATTCTTTGCCTACTTGACCACACTCACTTTTCCTCACAACGTTGCACTCTCAACTTAGTAACTATGGCTAGATCCACACTTGTCCGTTGCAGATCGGATCCATTTCAAACGGATCTGATTTGGTATATTTTTCCCCCCTCCATTTTATACTCTGAAATGTATTTGCAGCATACGTTTCCAGTCCGTGGAAACGCATGCCCTGGTTGTGGGGGGCGCTGGACTGGAGGGGTGGCAGCAGTCGGCGGGGAGGGGGGGTCGCCCCCCCACCTGGGTCCCCTGTCCCCGCTCCTCTCCAGCTATTTGCACAAAAAGTTTTAAAATGTAGCAGCGAGCGGGGCACTTACCTTCCTCTCTTGCGTTCCACTGCTCGCCACTTGACTTCCTGCAATGCCGCCCTCTAAACTTTGGAGATGGAAGTAAGAGAGAGAAAGTAATGTTCCCCATTCGCTGCTACATTTTAAAACTTTTTGTGCAGGGGACCCTGGTGGGGGGGTGATCCAATTGGACAGCAGTGTAACCTGATGTGGAATTTGATTGGGAGCAAGTGAATGACTGCTTTCTGGTTTCCATGTGGAAGGGTGGAGCCAGCACTGCTATTCTATATGCGGGCCATATGCGGGCTGCATCTATAAATAATACATTTTGTGTGGGGAGGGCGGTAAAAAGGCCTCAGGGGGCCGGATTTGGCCCATGGGCCTTAGTTTGAGGACCACTGGTGTAGAGGGAGATCTGTTTTTGCATTGCCTGCCACTACCCCTCCTTGTATTTGGGTTCATGTGCTTCCATGAAGTCCCAACAAGTCCAGAGCCTGCATTCAGTTTTTCAAAACGGATCCTTTGGAACTAGAGTTGAGCCGAAATTTTCGTAATTTCGCATTACTATAATTACGCATGCGAAATTTGCGATTACGATGCGTAAATACCATAGCGTAATTGCCATTAAAATCGTAATTGAAAATACTGTAAGCGTAATTTTCAACGCGTAATTTCGCGTTTCGTTCATGCCGTAATTTTGCATTAAACGCTACCGTAATTTCGCTTTAAACCGTAACGCTCCGTATAGTATAAAAAAGCCGCCGACTTTAAGGGTTAATAGCAAAGCCCCCTTAACTGCTAAGAGCCTCAAATTTGGAGAATATATTAAGGAGATCAGGAGGAATAAGAGGAAATTTTTTTTTTCAAAAAGACCTTATAGTTTTTGAGAAAATCGTTGTTAAAGTTTCAAAGTAAAAATGTATACATTTAAAAACCCGCCGATTTTAACGGTTAATAGCAAAGCCTGCTTAAGGTTTAGGAACACCAAATTCCTAGGGTATATTAAGGGGATCAGTGGGAATAAGAGGAATTTTTTTTTTTTCAAAAAGACCTTATAGTTTTTGAGAAAATCGATTTTTAAGTTTCAAGGCCAAAAATGTCTTTTAAATGCGGAAAATGTCAGTTTTTTTTGCACAGGTAACTATAGTGTATTATTTTCATAGATTCCCCCAAGTGGGAAGAGTTTTACTTACTTCGTTCTGAGTGTGGGAAATATAAAAAAAAAACGACGTGGGGTCCCCCCTCCCAGACCTCTTTAACCCCTTGTCCCCCATGCAGGCTGGGATAGCCAGAATGCGGAGCACCGGCCGCGTGGGGCTCCGCACCCTGACTATACCAGCCCGCATGGTCCATGGATTGGGGGGTCTCGGAAGGGGAGGGGCAGCCAAGCTTTCCCCTCCCCCTCCGAGCCCTTGTCCAATCCAAGGACAAGGGGCTCTTCTCCACCTCCGATGGGCGGTGGAGGTGGAGGCCGCGATTTCCTGGGGGGGGGGGGGTTCATGGTGGAATCTGGGAGTCCCCTTTAAAAAGGGGTCCCCCAGATGCCCACCCCCCCTCCCAGGAGAAATGAGTATGGAGGTACTTGTACCCCTTACCCATTTCCTTTAAGAGTTAAAAGTAAATAAACACACAAACACTTAGAAAAAGTATTTGAATTGAACAAAAAACATAACCACGAAAAAAGTCCTTTAATATTCTTAATTAACCAATAATACTTACCTGTCCCTTTAAATAAATGATCCCACGCAATATCCTCGGAAATGTTCTATCAGTTACATGTAACAAAGTTATTACAATGTAACAACTTTGTTACATTGTTACTACGCCGCACCCGACGCCACTCGCCACTCCCAGATTCCACCATGAACCCCCCCCCAGGAAACCGCGGCCTCCACCTCCACCGCCCATCGGAGGTGGAGAAGAGCCCCTTGTCCTTGGATTGGACAAGGGCTCGGAGGGGGAGGGGAAAGCTTGGCTGCCCCTCCCCTTCCGAGACCCCCCAATCCATGGACCATGTGGGCTGGTATAGTCAGGGTGCGGAGCCCCACGCGGCCAGTGCTCCGCATTCTGGCTATCCCAGCCTGCATGGGGGACAAGGGGTTAAAGAGGTCTGGGAGGGGGGACCCCACGTCGTTTTTTTTTATATTTCCCACACTCAGAACGAAGTAAGTAAAACTCTTCCCACTTGGGGGAATCTATGAAAATAATACACTATTGTTACCTGTGCAAAAAAAACTGACATTTTCCGCATTTAAAAGACATTTTTGCCTTTGAAACTTAAAAATCGATTTTCTCAAAAACTATAAGGCCTTTTTGAAAAAAAAAATGTCCTCTTATTCCCACTGATCCCCTTAATATACCCTAGGAATTTGGTGTTCCTATACTTTAAGCAGGCTTTGCTATTAACCGTTAAAGTCGGCGGGTTTTTAAATGTATACATTTTTACTTTGAAGCTTTAACATCGATTTTCTCAAAAACTATAATGTCTTTTTGAAAAAAAATTTTTCCTCTTATTCCTCCTGATCTCCTTAATATATTCTCCAAATTTGAGGCTCTTAGCATTTAAGGGGGCTTTGCTATTAACCCTTAAAGTCGGCGGCTACCTAACATTAAACCATGCGTCAACTTTTCCGCTTGGGAGCATGACCATACGCATTAATTTCGTAATACCCACTGTAATGCGAAAATTACGCTTACGCGAAATTTCGCAAAATCCTTCTTCATTACGATTATGTACTTACGGCCATAATCGTAATTACACTAATTACGCGAAATTTCGCGAAATCGTAATTACGTCATTACGCTCATCTCTATTTGGAACGCACATGGATCCGTTTTGAAACTGAATGAAAACTGCTGCTATTTTCAACATTGGTATCCGTGGCTCCGTTTTTGACCAGGGCCAAGTCACGAATACGTTTTTAACATAAGTGTGAACCTACTCTTATCCCTTCTTTTCTGGATCTGGGCTCTCTGCTTCCCAGGTCAAATGTGAACACCTATGTGTCCTGTCCTGAATTTATTTGGTGTTTGGGTACTTTTTGTACATATATTTGTGATTGCATCATATTCTATTTTCAGTTTATGGAAGTTTAAGAAGCAGCAGAATGATGGACATCCAGAACATTCTCTTCATTAGAACATTCCAAAGCTAAATAAGATGAATTAATGGGAAGGAATGTGTCTCTGTCCTTACATTTTCCTGCCGTCTTTCTGCAATATTTCATATTTTTAAGTGGTTGTAAACACAAAGTTTTTAGATGCTTCATACCAGGGCTGAACAAATCGCAGAAGCCAAAAAGCCACGATTCCTTAAAGATTTCTATTGGTGCCTAACATTTGAAATGTTTTCTAATTGTTGTCAGTGGAACTGTTTTTTGAAACTTTTCTGCTTGTTCATACATTGGAGATCTGTATTATTTTGTCACCCTTTGCTTTCTACACTTCTTAAAGCGGGATTGTCAGCCATAAAATCAAATTCCATTTACCCACTGCTCCGTGTTTATTATGCAGTCTACAACCTGACCCTGCATTGCAAGCATTCCGATATAATCATAAATGTCTCCGCTGCAATAAATCTTATCTCGGTCAGCCTGGCTCTAATTGGTACATTGCCAGGGAGAAGGAAACTTGTTATCTCCCCTCCCACATTCCTGCTCCTCACTGATTGGCTGAATGCAGTTCAGGGCAACATCCCTCTGCTGAAGCTGTTAAAATACGATCAATGCTGTTTTCACGTGTTTAATAAGCAAATAATCGAGGAAATTACATCAGGATTGGCTTCAGTCAGAGGTTGTTACAATGGAAAATGCCTGAAACAGTTTTCTCTTTATTTACTATATAGAATTCACTGACATCAAAACGTGGACAGTACAATACGTATGTTATGCAAGCAGAACAAGTATTTATCTACTTATATATGTGTTTTTTTTCCTGGGATAGTACGGCTGATCCTCCTGCTTTAAAGCATGTGAGTGTATGGGGGAGAGTAAAGGCCCATACACACGTCGGATTTGCGTGAACGACGGGTCGTTTGAACGTTCCGTCGTTCGCACGTTTCCGCATGAAATCCGGCGTGTGTACAGACTATCGTTCGGGAGATAAGACTGGTTACCAGCGATCCGCCCGGCGGATCGTTGGTAACCAGTCTTATCTCCCGAACGATAGTCTGTACACACGCCGGATTTCATGCGGAAACGTGCGAACGACGGAACGTTCAAACGACCCGTCGTTCGCGCAAATCCGACGTGTGTATGGGCCTTAAGGCTGGAAGGACACTTGGCAGCATGATTGTGCCGGCTTTACCAGTGGGTTGTGGTGCTCTGTGTTTTGGATTGCATTTCCTGCACACAACTTTCCTTGAATGTTCAAGATTTTTCAGGTTGTGGTGCAATGTATTTCATTAAAGGGGCACTACAGCGAAAAATTGTTAAATTTTAAATATGTGCAAACATAAACAAATTAGAAGTACATTTTTTCCAGAGTAAAATGAGCCATAAATTACTTTTCTCCTATGTTGCTGTCACTTACAGTAGGTAGTAGAAATCTGACAGAAGTGACAGGTTTTGGACTAGTCCATCTCTTCACAGGAGATTTTCAGGGATTTATTTATTTTCAGAAGCACTTAGTTAATAGCAGTTGCTCTGTCCATCTGCCAAAAAACTGTGTAGCGAGCAGGGAAGCTGTCCAGCATCATTGTTTAAAGAGGAACTCCAGTGAAAATAATGTAATAAAAAAAAGTGCTTAATTTTTACAATAATTATGTATAAATGATTTAGTCAGTGTTTGCTCATTGTAAAATCTTTCCTCTCCCCGATTTACATTCTGACATTTATTACATGGTGACATTTTTACTGTGGGCAGGTTATGTAGCTGCTGCTAGCTGTTTTGGCTGTTAGAGACAGCTGTAAACAGCTAATTCCTGTCTGTGAACCTTGTTACATTGTATCAAACTGCCAAAAGTACCGCAGTCCCAGAGCTTCTTGTGGGAGGGGTTTCAGCACAAAATCAGTCATACAGCGCCCCCTGATGGTCTGTTTGTGAAAAGCAATATATTTCTCATGTAAAAGGGGTATCAGCTACTGATTGGGATAAAGTTCAATTCTTGGTTGGAGTTTCTCTTTAAATCCTTTTTAAGGAATATCTTTATAAAGGATAAAAGCCTTGCTGAGAATCCTCTATGAAGAGATGGACTAGTCCAAAACCTGTCACTTCTGTCAGATTTCTACTACCTACTGTAAGTGATAGCAACATAGGAGAAAAGTAATTTATGGCTCATTTTACCCTGAAAAAAAACGTTCTTCTTATTTGTTTATGTTTGCACAGATTTTAAATTTTTTCGTCGTAGTGCCCCTTTAAGAAACACACTGAAATAAGTAGAATGTATTGCGAATGAAAATTGCAAACAAAAAGTGCAAAAAAAAAATCTATATAGGACGTGCAATTCCTGATTGGGCCATTGACTTCAATGTGAAAAAAATTGTGCTCCTGGCCCAAGTATTTCTCTGCCGTGACAGGATGATGCTGCGGTGCTATTCAGAGCCTCTGCCTTAAAGGCAATACTATTAGCAGTACATTCGTCCACTTGGTAGACCACTGCAACAGTGCACAGCCATATTATTATTGTCACTGGAAACGATCGCTAGTGAAGGGTGAGGGTGACAGTTTTAGGAATGGTTGCTGTACAGTGGCTGTACAGATGCACTGCATGGCTACCTGTTGTGGGTAACATTATGTCAATGGTGTAGCTTAGGGACTTTGAGCTCCAATGGAAGTTTTACATTTTGCCCCCCAAGCACTCCATACATAACGCTGCATATGCAGCACCAAAACCAGCCAAGGACAGCTGTAGTGTCAGAGAGGAGAGGTGAAGAGTTTATCATTGATTACCACTATTCAATGTATCTTTAGAAAAGGTCATGACCAGCTTAGGACAAATTAAGAACTAATACAGAGGTTGAGAGTGGACCCCCTGGTGCAATCGCAACCTCTGCAACCTCCGTATATAAAATAAATTTTCATACTCTATCTATCTATCTATCTATCTATCTATCTATCTATCTATCTATCTATCTATCTAGGATATCATTTTTAATAGCAAAACATGCTATAATAGACTGACTATGACTAGTCCAAGTATACCTAAACCCAGCCCAAGTATCTCCAGGGCGAGTGACGTGTATCATGTATTGAGAACCTCGGGTGTATGCTATCTAGCTATTAGTTCTGCATGTGTGTGGTTCAGCAGAGTTACCTATGAAATTAGCATGTTTTCTTCCACCATGCCTATGCAGACTTGTGTTGCACTCACTTTGCCCAGTGAAAAAAAAAAGGTCATCATTTCCTTGCTGTCATTCTGGGTTCAGTCTACAAGTGTCTACAATGCCCTGCACAATGGGGAAGAATATCATTCATAAGTTCTCTCTGTGATGCTGATTGTTTACTGTATTTGTTTACTATGTAACATGTTGAAAGACAGGTAAAGATTTACGTTATGAAACCAGTAATGGTCAATGCGATGCATACAGTGTCAAGTCTATGCACATTTTATGGCAATTTTAATACCATTTATGCTTGTTAAAAATTGACCAATTAAATGAGGCAAAGCTGTGAGGGGAAAACACGTTTTTATACCCGGAGCGAGGCCAGATTACGGCAGCATTGGGCTCATGAGTATCCCAGTGCTTCAATCTGAGGCAGATTTTTTTCTGGAGTCAATTGGTGAACTTTTAAAATTTAAAGTGACAGTATACATTTGAAAGCAAATTCAGGAAAAATGGGCAGCATGGGGTCCCCGCTCCCAAGCACTTCGACCCATTGTCCACCATTTAGATTGGATTTTCCCAGAGAATTCAGAACTTATTAGCATGGAGCTCTGCCCCTGAGGAATATTAAAATACTTGGTCCATAACATGGGGGGTGGGGTACATTCCTCCACCTACACAGAGCACCATTGGTTTAAGTTGGTAAAGTCAGTTAAAGAGAACCCGAGGTCGGTTTCTTACCGCAATATTAGGTCACAGAGGCACATTCAGCATTCAATGCCCAGCCTCAGTGTCCTCCCTGCCTGCATCCCTTCCCTCCCCGCCTCTGTAAGCTGTTTGGAGGAAGCTTACGGAGGTGGGAGGGAAGGGACGCAGGTGGGGAACCGCGCTATAGAGGAGGCGGGGGAGCGGCGAGTGAATGGCAGCAGAAAGATAAACAGCAGACTAGTGACAATCTGCGTGTCGCTAACCTGGCAGTTTTTATATTGGGGGACAGCAGAGTATGAGGGGAGCCTGGGGGCACACTGTAAGGACACAGAGGCTGGTGATAGTATGCAGAATGTGCCTCTGTGTCCTAATATTGATGTCAGAAACCCACCTTGGGTTCTCTATAACTGGCTTCCTCCTAAGTTGTAGTGGCAGGATAGTGTTAAGGGTTCTGACACAGGAGACCAGGGTTCGAACCTTGGCTCTTCTTGTTCAGTAAGCAGCACCTATTCAGTGAGGAAACCTTGGGCAAGATTCCCTAACACTGCTACTGCCTATGAAGCGTGGCCTACTGGCTGCAGCTCTGGCGCTTTGAGTCCACCAGGAGAAAAGCGCAATAAAAATGTTCTAAGTCTTGTCTTGTCTAAATTGTCCCTAGACTATGATGGACATATGACTATGGTAGGGTTAGATTGTGAGCTCCTCTGAAGGACAGTCAGTGACAAGACTGCATGTACTCTGTAAAGCGCTACAGAAGATGTCGGCACTTTATAAATACTAAATAATAATAATAACGTGCTGCGCAGGGTTGTGCTGTTAGCTGTCCATAAGAATGAAGAAAAAAAAAGTCTACAAATGAAGGTTTGGTACTATATGTGATGTGCATTAGACTCGTTTCACAATTCAGTCTAGCCACATTACTCTGTTTAGCGTTCAGCAGCAAAGCAGTTAAACCTCATTTGCTAGATCTGTGTAGAGCCAGAAATTTTGGCAAGAACTTGCATAGTTTCCAGCAAGGCCCATTATAAAAAGATTCTCTTCCTGATGCTTTTTTTAACATTGGGTTAGGGTTTCACAGTTGAAAATTGTACATTTTGTGGTTTGGAGTCTGCTTCTTCCTTTCATTGGCTGTTTATCCAGCTTGAAGAGCGTTAGCATGGCTTCTTATGTGTCACTTCTAAACTGTGCAGAGTTCTAGATCTGAATTCTCATTATAGCTCAGCTGTGAGCTCTTGCATTAGGTGTAAAGATAGTCGATGAGCTGCTAATTATTCTAGCTTTCATGCAAGTGTACCCGAGGTGAGAGTGATATGAAGGCTGCCATATTTATTTCCTTTTAAACAATACCAGTTGCTTGGCAGCCCTGCTGATCTGTTTGGATGCAGTAGTGTCTGAATCACAGAAACAAGCACCAAACTGAATCACAGAAACAAGCACAGAAACAAACCAGAAACAAGCATGCAGCTAATCTTGTCAGAAACACCTGATCTGCTGCATGCTTGTTTAGGGTCTATGGCTGAAAGTATTAGAGGCAGAGGATCAGCAGGACAGCCAGGGAACAGGTATTGCTTAAAAGGAAATAAATATGGCAGCCTCCATATAACTCTCACCTCCGGGTCACTTTAATGTAAATTATATGCAGCTTAGAATTGGGCCAATTGAATACATTTCCTGCAGATTTTGATTGGCCCAATTCCAAGCTGCAGTCAATTTGCATTAGATATTCATGCCAGTTAAGGTGCCCATACACTTAAACGTTTTCCCGCCGATAGACAGCAGATTCAATCACTGTGATCGAATATGCTGTGAAATCGATGTGCAAACGCTGACCGAACGACCGTTTTCCGTCCTAAATCGATCGTTCCCGTCGATCTGTCAGGAGTGCGCCGATAGCGGCGTTCGAATGTCCGAAGACCGATGCCAGCGGAAATACATTACCTGTTCCGACGGCGAGTGTCCCCGCTCTCCCCGCTGTCTCTTCTACGCGCTGGGCTCCGACTGGCTTCACTTCTTCCTGTCCCCGCAGGAAGTTTAAACAGTAGAGCGCCCTCTACTGTTTAAACTTCCCCAGAAAGGAAGTAAAGTGAAGTTGGAGCCCAGAGCGGAGAAGGGACAGCGGAAACCGGAGAGACTCGCGCCGGCCGGATCAGGTAATGTATGCAGGGGGGCTGCGGCAACGGCAGCTCCACGGATTGTGAATCGGTTTCATAGTGAAATCGATTCAAAATCTGTTTGCAGTGAAGGCAGCCAATAGATCCCTCTTTGATCAGATTCGATCACAGAGGGAACTATCTGCTGGTCGATTTGGTGGCAATCGACCAGTGTATGGCAGCCTTTAGAATTCTTAGCATGCCACTAGCCATCTTTAATGTAAACTGTTAGCAAATGTTTTCTTGTTAAAAAAACAGCAAAAACAAAAATAAAACTGTTAGCAATTGAGAGCTCTTGCTTTCTTCTTGGCAATTCCATTATGTTCATACTCCTGATAAATAGGATGGACCAGATGATAAAATTACCTGGGGACATTGTAGATCTTTATAGTGTATCACTTTTCCAGTCTAGAAGTATAGTTAACATCTTTGCTTTCAATTTCCCTGGAGCCTACGATTCTGCTGAGAACCGGTGTGCCAGCACATTCACACTTAAAAGCGCAAAATAGTAGCTACCATTTTGCGTGGGAGATTTTACCGCGATTAGTGCGGTAAAATCATTGTACACTTTCGCAATTCGCGATCAGCGCTTGTTTAACCACTTGCTGTCCCTATGATGTAAAAATAAGTCTCTGCACTCTCCTTCCTACAAAACTTAGATAGCACTGTTTATTTATCTCTGACCTTATAACATCACTACAGAGTTGTAAAATAAAGACAGCAAACCTCTCTCCTCCTCCCAGGGAATTCAATGGCAAAGTGAATTAGTAAACAAGTGTAAAATACACATTCCTGGAGCAGACCGTAGCAGATTATATACATTACTTAATTGTTACATCTAATACATTATCAAAACAAATGAACTGCTTAAATAAACAGGAGGGATAGACAAATAAAATGTGTGGGTTTAATGTACAATAGAACTGTTTACATTAAAGCTAGAATGTATGAAAGTGGATAAATTGTGTATTTTTTCACTTTTTTCCTTACTTTTCTTTTAAAATGCATAGAAAATAAGGTAATTACTAATAACAAATATCAGCCACAAAAAGCCTTATTTGTCCCGAAAAAACAATATATAGATCATTTAGTTGTGATAATTATTGATAAAGTTATTGCCAAAGTAATCACAGCTGAGCAGAACTGTGAAAATTACCAGGATAGTGAAGTGGTTAAGCACTGTCCCGCGATTGCTCAAGAATCACAGCAAAATGCTGCGGAACGCACGCGATCGGTGGTAATCGTGGCAGTGAGATCACTGCCATTTAGTTATAATTGCACAAGCGCTTCGCCGATCAGCAGGAATCACCGCTAATTGCCGTAGTGAGAACGGGCCCGTAGCTCCCTCCCTGTGAGGAGATATCAGTTTGTTGGTTGGAGAAGAGAAGAGGTGCTTCTGTTTGCTAAGTAAACAAAGGAGGAGTCCTAATTGTTTGACAGATTGTGGCAGCTGCACTGTAGTGATAAGAGAACATTTTACCTTACATTACTTCCTGCTGAACTTGAAGCTGTGGCCCTCCAGATGGCATAGAAATTCCAATGGGCTCTTCCAGCACCATCTTATGAAAGGGGAGTAGGGGGAAATTGTGTTTTTTTTTATACAAATGACATTACTTTGGGCCAATGGTAGAAGAACTATTATGTGCAATAAAGATACCATTTTTGTTGATTAAAAAAAAGAAAGAAAGAAAGAAAAAACCCTTCAAGTCAGTGATTTCAGCAAACAATACTGATATTTGTTTACTTCCATTTTGTGGATTCTGAGATACATTTTCAGGAACATTATCTGTGTGGAGTATTGTTGCCACAATTGAGAGGAATGTTATTACAAAAAAAATTACAAATACATAGTCAGGAGCTTCTCATCAGTCATATTCTGTAGCTTAGACTTCCAGAGTTGCAGCCTGCAGTCTTCTCTGACACCTTAATCATTATCAGTAGCCAATAATTTGAACGCAAAAGCCTGCAGTGCAGCAGCAGCCTATAAGACTTGCTGTTAACTTCTTCATCTGGGCTGATCAAGCCTTTAAAGCAGGGGTCCCCAACCACCGGGCTGCGACCCACTGCCGGTCCGTTGGCAGTCTCCTACCGGGCCGCGGCGTGTCTGGCCTCTCGCCCCTCCCCCCGCGGCCACCGCTCCTGTTACCTTATGAGTGGCGGCCGCTTCCTTCCTAATAGTCCCCCAGGCGCCGCTCTCCTCTTATCGGCAGCATCTTACAGCAGCGCGTATTGCGACTGCTGTAAGGAAGGGAAGGAAGCGCATCAGCGGCTTCCTGTAGCGGCGATATGCATCGCCGTTACCATGCGAACCGCTGACGCGCTTCCTTCCCTCCTTACAGCAGTCGCAATACGCGCTGCTGTAAGATGCTGCCGATAAGAGGAGAGCGGCGCCTGGGGGACTATAAGGAAGGAAGCGGCCGCCGCTCATAAGGTAACAGGAGCGGTGGCCGTTTGGGGAGAGGGGCACTACCTACACACCCACCCATACTAGGGCGCTACACTGGGCACTCACCTAGCTATACTGGGGCGCCATACTGGGGAACTATACTAGCCATACTGGGGCGCTATACTGGGGCAAAATACTAGCTATATGGGGGGCACTATACTGGCTGCACTGGGCACTATACTAGCTATACTGGGGCACTATACTGGCTGTACTGGGCACTATACTAGCTATACTGGGGCACTATACTGGCTGTACTGGGCACTGTACTAGCTATACTGGGGCACTATACTGGCTGTACTGGGCACTGTACTAGCTATACTGGGGCACTATACTGGCTGTACTGGGCACTGTACTAGCTATACTGGGGCACTATACTGGCTGTACTGGGCACTGTACTAGCTATACTGGGGCACTATACTAGCTATACTGGGGCACTATACTGGCTGTACTGGGCACTGTACTAGCTATACTGGGGCACTATACTGGCTGTACTGGGCACTGTACTAGCTGTACTGGGCACTATACTGGCTGTACTGGGCACTATACTGGCTGTACTGGGGCACTATACTGGGCACCATACTCGCTGTACTGGGCACTATACTAGCTATACTGGGGCACTATACTTGCTGTACTGGGGCACTATACTGGGCACCATACTCGCTGTACTAGGCACTGTACTAGCTATACTGGGGCACTATACTGGCTGTACTGGGCACTGTACTAGCTATACTGGGGCACTATACTGGCTGTACTGGGCACTGTACTAGCTATACTGGGGCACTATACTGGCTGTACTGGGCACTATACTGGCTGTACTGGGGCACTATACTGGGCACCATACTCGCTGTACTGGGCACTGTACTAGCTATACTGGGGCACTATACTGGCTGTACTAGGCACTGTACTAGCTATACTGGGGCACTATACTGGCTGTACTGGGCACTGTACTAGCTATACTGGGGCACTATACTGGCTGTACTGGGCACTGTACTAGCTATACTGGGGCACTATACTGGCTGTACTGGGCACTATACTGGCTGTACTGGGGCACTATACTGGGCACCATACTCGCTGTACTGGGCACTATACTAGCTATACTGGGGCACTATACTGGCTGTACTGGGCACTATACTAGCTATACTGGCTGTACTGGGCACTATACTAGCTATACTGGGGCACCATACTGGCTGTACTGGGCACTATACTAACTATACTGGGCACTATACTAGCTATACTGGGGCACTATACTGGCTACACGGGGCACTATACTGGCTATACTGGAGCACTATACTGGCTATACTGGGGCACTATACTAGCTATACTGGGGCACTATACTGGCTACACGGGGCACTATACTGGCTATACTGGAGCACTATACTGGCTATACTGGGGCACTATACTGGCTATACTGGGGCACTATACTGGAGCACTATACTGGCTATACTGGGGCACTATACTAGCTATACTGGGGCACTATACTGGCTACACGGGGCACTATACTGGCTATACTGGGGCACTATACTGGCTATACTGGGGCACTATACTGGGGCACTACACTGGCTATACTGGGGCACTATACCACTGGCTATACTGGGGCACTATACTGGCTATACTGGGGCAACTATACTAGCCATACTGGGGCAACTAAACTCCCTATCTCCCTATACTGGGGCAACAACCCCCCCCCAACCCACTGCATATGACACTGTCCACTAGGTCGCGCATCGCCGACGACCCCTCCCCCGGTCCCCAGAGAAAAATTTGGTCAGAAAGTGGTCCCCGAGCCGGAAAAGGTTGGGGACCCCTGCTTTAAAGGACACCTGAACTGAGAGGGATATGGAGTCTGCCATATTTTTTTCCTTATAAACCATACCAGTTGCCGGGCAGTCCTGCTGATCTCTTTGGCTGCAGCAGTATCTGAGACACACACCCTAAACGAGCTTGCAACTTCCAACTAGATTGAGTCGGACTTCAGTCAGTACATACTGAAGCTGATTGACTTCCAGCAGTCCTAGATCTCCTTCAGTAGTAGGTAGGTGGGTTTACTGTACAGATCATGTCAAGCCTTTATTTAGGACTCGTTTCCACTGTAGCGTTGTTGAGGTGCGTTTTTTTTCAGCGGTAAAAAAAACGCACAAAAGAGCCAACGAATTCGCCTGCGAGTGGAATGCATGCAAATCGCCGCTAATGTATTTAATAGTAAAAACGCATGCGTTTGTTACATGCGTTTTTACCCGCGATTTCGCGTGCGATTTCGCACCTTTTTCAATTTTATTTTGCCCTGGCAGTGTCATGGTTAATTTCGCATGGCACCCTGCCATGCGAAATCGCACTCGAAATCGTGGGTAAAAACGCATGCGGAAACGCATCCGCATGCGTTTTTACAAGCGTCGGAATGCCGGCGAAATCGCGTCGCAACAGTGGAAACAAGCCCTTAAGGTGCATACACACGTCTGATTTTATGCCTGATTGTCGTTCAAACCTAATGTTTGAACGACTTGTCATTCAAAGAAAAAGTCATTCAGACTTCTTGTACACACAGACAACAAAGTGTTTGAAATGCTAATTACAGTTGATTTACATGTCCTTTGACTGGTCAATGGACTTGATAGAACAATGGACTAGATCAAATGACTGATCAAACGACTTGTTGTTTGAAAGTCTGTTAGTGTCAAACTAATAGACTTTTAAACAAAAAGTCTTTTGTACACATGTACTGACCTAACTGTCGTTCAAACGACAGTTAAGGCCAATACACACGTCGGATTTCCGCGAACGACGGGTCGTTTTAACGTCCCGTCGTTTGCCCGCTAAATCAGGCGTGTGTACAGACTGTCGTTTGCTTGATAAGAGTGAGTTTGAGCGATCCGCCCGGCGGATCGCTCAAACTCACTCTTATCAAGCAAATGACAGTCTGTACACACGCCCGATTTAGCGGGCGAACGACGGGACGTTCAAACGACCCGTCGTTCGCGGAAATCCGACGTGTGTATGGGCCTTTAGTCCACGGATCCGCCAAGTGGATCAGACAAAACTGCTGCTATCTGTCTAACGATCGTTCATACACATGCCAAACGACCGCATCTTTATCACTTAATACACTCAGACCAGTTGCTGTTGAAATTTTTATAGTGACAATCCCGCTTTAAGCAGCAATGGGTCCTTACCTCTGCCCCAATAGAGGAACTCCCCAAACTTCTTACTGACCTGTGCGGCTTGTCAGCAGACTAATAAATTATACATTTGTTCTCCCTTCCTGTGTGCACCTCCCACTGGTGACTGACAGTAATGTGCAAAATTGTGGTGTCTAGCTGGATCACATTATGTCCTCCCTTTTACAAACCTGAATGCTGCTATTGTTGGGCCAGGGGCATAGCAATAGCCATAGCAGCCATAGCAGCTGCTATGGGGCATTGGAGTAGAGGGGGCCCAGGTGCTACTTGATGTATTCACTATTTACTTTCTGACTTCTCAGCATCCATGGACCATATGCCATGTAGATTTCATGAGAATGTACATTTCTCAGTTAAAGTGACACTGAAGTCTCCTAAAAATCATGTTTTTAATTAAAAAATGTGTTTAACATCTTTGCCCTACCTAAACCGCCGCATCCCCGCCGCTGAAATCTATCTAAATCCCCCCCTAACTCCCCCCTCCCTCTCCCCCGCAAAATCCACAACTTTCTTGGCCGTGGATTTTGCTGCAGTTGGAGGCAGAGCTATGAGCTGCAGCTCTGCCTCCATGCCCGTCTATCAGCGGCGGATCTCCACCTCTCCCCCACCCCATTCAGTGAAGGAAGACTGAGAGGGGCGGGGGAGAGGCGGAGATCCGGGCTGACAGATGCGCTGAGAGGCAGAGCTGCGTCTCATAGCTCTGCCTCTCACGGAAGCGCAGCCTGTATTGCACCCGGGGAGTTTGGGGGGATTTAGTTAGTGTACATCGACGGGGATGCGGTGGTTTGGGTAGGGCAAAGATGTTAAACACATTTTTTTTTATTAAAAAGATGATTTTATACGAGACTTCAGCTGCCTGTGATTTGCGGGGGGGCTCCTCTGCCCTTACCTGCTTCTCCCGCAGGCTATGGGCTGCAGCAGCCGTATGATGTAAACAGCGGGTATTTCTTCCCCATGTGTTTACATTTAGCCTGCGAGCCGCGATCGGCGGCTCGCAGACTGTTCACGGAGACACCCTCCGTGAACTGACATGGAACCTACGAGCGGCCGGTTCCATGTAAAACCACTAACGACCAGCCGCCGCCTATCGGTGTTAGGCGGTCGTTAAGTGGTTGAAGGCACCATATATAATAAATATAGGGTCGGGTACTGAATTCAAAAGAGGATTGAATGTATGGTTTTTTTTTTTAATATTTACATGGAGTTCAGCTTTGAAGTAGCCCTAAAGTGATAGAAAAATAAAAAGTTAGATACTTACTTCAGTAGTGGGAAGCCTCTGGATAGTCCAGCCACTGCTCCACAGCTCTAGTGAAGGGTCCCTCAGTGTCTTCTGGCCGCACTCCTGTCTGTGGACAAGCACATCCATACTCAGCTCATGCAACTAAGGTCCATGCATGCCCAGTAGAATTGCACAAGTGGGTGCCTTTGCTGGAGCAGTGGGGTGTAAGAAAATACAGGAAGCCTCTGGATTATGTAGAGACTTCCCTCTACCAAAGCAAGTATCAACTTTTTAAATCTTTTATATTACTTCAGGGGTTCTTTAAGACGCTCAGACCCTATATGGGTAAATAAAGGTGTTGCTGAAAATTCATGTGATTTTAATCAGAAGGGGAGGTCTATTTTGACAACCCGTAGGACATCTCAGAGCTGAACGTCAAGCTAGGTGCCCACAACTAACCCTAGTTTATTACTTTAGAAAATGTGCTTATAAAGCATGTCTTGGAAAGAACACAGTGTTCATGGATGTAGAAGGCCACATAAGGCAAAATGTCTTTAATGTTTCTTTTTCCATTTTAGTCACTGTAGATTATTTCTGAGCAACAGAGTAACAATGCCTCCTCTCTGAGGTTACGGTGTACTACAAGGACTGAAGCTTCTGGCTCATCCATACTATTGCTGTTCATACAGTATACATTGTTGCAACAGTATGTATACCGTACACTATCTCTTTATATAATATCCCTGTGTCTCTGCGTCCGCTATGTCCCTGTGTCAGGGCTTTTTTGCACGGCGCATGTGCAGGGAGGGACGCAGAGACACTGAGGAGAGCTGAGGGAGGATGGGGCCAGAGGGGGCGGGCGGTGGGCGTGTGCACGTGACGAGCGCGCCACCGTGCATGGAAGACACACACATGTGTACGGCAGAGTGGTGACAGATCTAGCCCATTTTTAAACGGGCTAAGGTCACTAGTACAGTATATTTAAGGCCAACATACATGAGCACTCACAAGTTCCTCTACTGTATATTCAATATATTTGTGCATTTATGACCTAATGGTTATATAATGTATAGAAATTCATACTTACATATAGCATGAGCCGATAAACCAGATTTAACAATTTGATATCCTTTCATTTATTTAAAAAAACAATTTGAAACTAACTTAAAGTCGCCTTAGGGACAATCCATCAAATATGTGCACTAACTATTGTTGGTTCGTCAACATATACCAAGTGTAGCATGACTGAACAGTAAACACAGCACTATGGGGTAGCTACAAACTTATGCCTGCTAATGAAAGCTCCACAAGCCCTGCCCTGAGCCCCGGCAGGTCCAATCACTTTAAAGAGAACCTGTAACAAAAAAAAGGTTCCCCTGGGGGGTACTCCCAGGGGAAAGTGCAGGGATAATGTCCTTAAAAGAAAACCTGTAACTTTAAAATCCTCCCCTGGGGGGTACTCACCTCAGGAGGGGGAAGCCTCAGGGTCCCAATGAGGCTTCCCCCTCCCCTGTAGCTGCAGGAAATCCAGAGCTGGCTCCCCCGAAGTGTCCGGCAATCCACCCACGACAAGCCTGACAAGCGCCGATTTATTTACCTTTCCTGGCTCCAGCGGGGGCGCTGTTGCGGCTCTCCGCACGGAGATAGGCAAAAATAGCCGATGTCTGTCAGGTCCGCTCTACTGCGCAGGCGACTTGCACCTGCGCAGTAGAGCGGGCCGACAGCGATCGGCTATTTCCGCCTATCTCCGAGTGGAGAGCCGATACTGCGCCTCAATAGGATCCGGAGGCTTCCCCCACCCAAGGTTAGTACCTCCCAGGGGAGGATTTTAAAGTTACAGGTTTTCTTTTAAGGACATTATCCCTGCACTTTGATTGGTCCTCAGCATTAAATCCTTCCTTTGTTTTATCTAGCACTAACCCCCCCCCCTTATTTCTAGAGCAGAAGTTGTGACCACTCTTATTATGGGTCATGGAGGACATATTTATTTGACCTATGGCAGTTGTGCCCCCTAGCCATGGGGTTCACCACGGGTAGAAAAGATTGGGTGTGGTTTCACAGGCAGGAGAAGTACATGAGCCAGGATCAGTGGCGTAGCCAAGAAGCTGTGTGCCCCGATGCAAATGTTCCATGGAGCCCCCCAAGCACTCTATAAATAAGAACTGATAAGGCGCACCTTAACCTGCCAAGGACCACCACAGTGTCAGAGGTGCAAGAAGAGGATGGGGAACAGCTTGTTAATTATTACTACTATTCGAAGCATCTATAGAGGTGAATATTATCAGCAGAGGACGTTTTTAGAGCTAATACTGTGGTTGAGGTTGAGCCCCTTGGGGCCCCTCTAGCCCAAGGGCTCCGATGCGGTCGCTACCTTTGCACCCCCTATTGCTACGCCACTGGCCAGGACACACAAACTACTGGTCAGCCTAGGATAGAGCTGTTAAACCCCAGGCCTCAAGCGCCAAGGTCCTCACACATTTTTGACACAGCTTAAATGAACTGATGGGACTGAATCAGGAAAGGTAAGGTTCATCAAGTAAAATACATTTCTCCATTTCTCATCTTAAACCCTGGCATGGATTTGGCCCTCGAGGTGTGGAGTTGGACAGCTCTGGCATAGGGGAACAGTTACTACATGAATGATCATACTCTACAAAAATACTATTACTTAACATTTTATTTCTTATATTTTTTATACTAAAAAAAAATCTATTTTGGTGCTGTTTGGTGGGCGGGCTATATAAAACTAAATTACTTATATCCTGGAATTCAGCTTTGACTATTAAGTAGTTTAGGTTAATACCTTCCTATGAATAGTTCATAAATGGAACAGGCAGGAAATATCCTGTGTGTTAGGACCATAAGGTTGTTACTTAGAGCTACAGCTCACTTGTCTTTCTGGTCCAGGGGAAGTAAATCAAGCTTATTGTCAGATGATATCATCATCTGTTTATTATCCTGGCACTGCACAATTCTTCTCCTTAATGTGACCCAGGCCCACATGCCCTCATAGTCCTCTGACAACCTGATCTTTCACGTTTTTTCCTGGTACTCTGCCCAATTACTTTGGCACAACATGTTTGCAAGACCTTCAGATCTCCTTCTGGATCATTATCTTCTAATTAGAAAACTTGTAAGCTCTATTTACGTCATTAGCAAATCACAACTTTACATCAGTTTCTTGCCAGAACCATAGCCGGCCTTTGATATGAGCGACCGGAGCGGTCGCTCAGGGCGCCAGCTTCCAAGGGGGCGCCTATAGCTGGTTGCCTATACTCAGGGCACCTACACCTGGTTTCCTATACTGAGGGCACCTATAGCTGGCTACCTATACTGAGGGCTCCAACACTTGACTTCCTATACTGGGGACACCTATAGCTGGCTACCTATACTGAGGGAGGGCACCTACTCCTGGCTACCTATACTGGAGGCACCTATACCTGGCTACCTATCTATACTGAGTCTGAGGGCATTTTGGAGGGGGGGAGGGTGCACTGCAGCTATAATGCGTGGTGCAAATCGTCAGTGCTGTGCTATCATTCTATATGGGGGAGGAGGCGGCTAACTGTCCCACTGATTGTTTTTATTAATATTCCTGAAAGGTTCATTTTTAAGTGTATTCATGATAATGCACGCTTTCCATCCATTCGTGGTTATTAATAGTATTTTTCTATTATACATATGTGACGTGTCACAGAGATCTGAGCATTTGGCATGATGTGTCACAACATCAAAAAGGTTGGGAACCACTGTCCTAGGAGATATCTCAGGAGAAAAGGGGAATTGCATATGGCCTGTGCGTGCGTGCGTGCGTGTATATGCACGTAGGAAAAAAATGAGGGGGGGGGGGGGCACAACAATCGGGTTTCGCTCAGGGCACTGTGAAACCTAAGGCCGGCCCTGGCCAGAACTTACACTGGTATTTTATTTGTACATTTACTTACCCATTTAATGTTACACAATACGGATGTGTCAAAGTTTACTGGTTTGTGGCTATAAACCTCCCCTCCCCCCCCCCCCAAAAAAAAAAATTCACACTTTTCTCCTGGCGGACTCAAAGCGCCAGAACTGCAGCCACTATGACGTGCTCTATAGGCAGTAGCAGTGTTAGGGAGACTTGCGGTCTTGGAGTTCTCCTGCTGAATAGGTGCTGGCTTACTGAACAGGCAATGTCGAGATTTGAACCCTGGTCTCCTATGTCAGAAGCAGAGCCCTTAACCATTACACTATCCAGCCACTATACTGTCAAATGTCACAGCTGAGAAGGACCATCAACATAGATATATAGTACATTGTCAGGCAAGGGAATGTCTACTTATTATTATAGCGCTGACATCTTCTGCAGTGTTGTACAGAGTATATAGTGTATGTATTGGAAACTAGGGCCAATTTAAGGAGAAACTCAATGAACTTATCTGTATGATTTTGGGATATGGGAGGAAAGTGGAGTGCCTAGAGGAATCTCATGCAGACACCCTAAAAACATACAAATTCCGTGCAGATAGTGCCCTGGCTGGGATTCGAACCGGGGATTAGAGTTGGGCCGAACCTCCGATTTTAGGTTCGCGAACCTGGTTCGCGAACTTCCGCGGAAGGTTCGGTTCGCGTTAAAGTTCGCGAACCGCAATAGACTTCAATGGGGATGCGAACTTTGAAAAAAAAAATAATTATGCTGGCCACAAAAGTGATGGAAAAGATGTTTCAAGGGGTCTAACACCTGGAGGGGGGCATGGCGGAGTGGGATACATGCCAAAAGTCCCGGGGAAAAATCTGGATTTGACGCAAAGCAGCGTTTTAAGGGCAGAAATCACATTGAATGCTAAATGACAGGCCTAAAGTGCTTTCAAACATCTTGCATGTGTATATGTTACGGCCAAAACCAGAAGTCGGCCAATTCTAGAATTGGCCGGCCGTTTCTAGAACTGGCCGATTTGACGTCGGCCAAAGTCCAAAATGCTGGGAATTTCTGACATTGGCCGGCCAGTTCTAGAAGCGGCCAAAGTCAGTTGGCCAAAGTCCAAAACGCACAGATCCCAGAACATCCTGGGTCCTGTCCAGCACCATGAATGGCACTCGGAACCTCCTCTCTGCTCTGAAAGATACACAACAGCATAATACCCTTCACAGGAAAAAAAAACGTTCTTTGTCACAGCGAATACACAATCCTGCAACAAATCAGCAGCGTGTCTACTTCTTGACGAAAGCAGACAAATTTATCATCCTGCGCTTTAAAATTAGCTGCTCTGCCGTGGCAGTCGAGTGACACAGGGGAGAGATCAAATTACAGTGGTGATTAGTGATGGCTGGGTGCGCTTCTCTGGGCGCTTTGCATGGCTGGGGGCTTTTCTGGGTGCTTTGCATGGCTGGGGGGGGGGGGGCTTCGCTGGTCGCGTTGCATGGCGGGGGCTTCACTGGGCACTTTGCATTGCTGGGGGTGCTTTGCATGGCTGGGGGGGCTTCGCTGGGTGCGTTGCATGGCGGGGGGGGGGGCTTCACTGGGCACTTTGCATTGCTGGGGGTGCTTTGCATGGCTGGGGGGGGGCTTCAATGCACACTTTGCATGGCTGGGGTGCTTCACTGAGCACTTTGCTGCTGCATTGCTGGGGGTGGTTTGCATGTAGGGGGGGGGGCTGCGCACTTTGCATGGCTGGGGTGCTTCACTAGGTGCTTTGCATGGCTGGGGGGGGGGGGCTTCACTGCGCACTTTGCATGGCTGCGGGTGCTTTGTATGGGGGGGGGCTGCGCACTTTGCATGGCTGGGGGTGCTTTGCATGGCTGGAGGGGGGGCGCCTTTTGGCTGAGAGGGGGGGGCTTTCGTGTGCGCCGGGAGAGGTGCCTGCACTACTCACAGACCTCAGATCACGGCGACCGAAGAGGTGGGGAGAAGCGGAGAGAGGGAGAGAGGCAGAGCAGCGCGCACGCTACCCGCCCGGACCTATACACTTCACATGCGGAAGTGCCAAATGACTGGCGCTTCCGCACTGAAGTGTTCACGTCCTGCGGGTAACTTGTGTGCTTTGCCTCTCTCCGCCTCTTCGGTCCGGTCGCCCTGATCTGAGGTTTGATTAGTGCAGGCAGCGGGGGAGAGCCGAGGGAGCAGTACTTCGGGACTTGGCCGGCCACATACAGCCACAACGAGTTCTGGCCGGCCAAAGTCCGAAATGAGGGGACATTTCTCACATTGGCCGCATCAGCCGGCCACTTCTCGTTTTGACCGGCCAGAACCCGAAGTGGCCAGACTTCGGGTTCTGGCCGTAACATATACATCAATCAGGTAGTGTAATTAAGGTACTGCTTGACACTGACACACCAAACTCACCGTGTAACGCACCGCAAACAGCTGTTTGTGTAGTGACGGCCGTGCTGGACTGGTGCGCACCATGGCGAGAGTGCAGGTTTTGGTGGCTTTAGGTATGCACAGGTATGCAGTGGTGGGTTCACTGAACAGGTATGCAGTGGTGGGTTCACAGCACAGGTATGCAGTGGTGGGTTCACAGCACAGGTATGCAGTGGTGGGTTCACAGCACAGGTATGCAGTGGTGGGTTCACAGCACAGGTATGCAGTGGTGGGTTCACAGCACAGGTATGCAGCCAGACAGGAACAAGTTAAGCCTAACTAATCTTTCCCTGAGAGACAGTCTGAAGCAGCTCGCCCTACTCTCACTAACGCAGGCAGCACACGAGTGACCGTAATGGCCGCCGCTGCCTGCCTTATATAAGGGGGGGTGGGGCTCCAGGGGCTAGTGTAGCCTAATTGGCTACATTGGGCCTGCTGACTGTGATGTAGAGAGTCAAAGTTGACCCTCCATGTGCATTATGGGGCGAACCGAACTTCCGCAAAGGTTCGCCTGCGGGACGCGAACGCGAACCACCGAAGTTCGCGTGGAACCGTTCGCAGGCGAACCGTTCGGCCCAACTCTACCGGGGATCCAGCACTGCAAGATGAGAGTGCTAACCACTATGCCACTATGCTGCCCATACTTAAAATGTACCTACCTAGACCTCAGACACAGAAGATGCTGGTTTATCTGTGTAGCTGCACTGTTTCTAAAAGCAACATCTGGCTGCTCACAAATCTTCAGGAGTTTGCAGTACCCCTTCTCTCTAGCCATATTCCATCTTTATTCGGGCCTTCTTTGAGACTGCCAAGCATTTATGCCTACTGCCCAGGCATCAGTGGCAGCGTTGGAAGCAGCGTTAGGTGGGTGGAGGGAAGGCAGACAAGAGTGCCGTCATATGAGGTGAAAGGGTGAGGTTACCAAAGCATTTCAAATCAAAGAGTTTGGACCTTACACATTACGCAGCAAAGGCTGCTTCGTCAGAGACACATTGAACAGCTTCAAACTGATAATGTATATTTAGTAAACCTTTCCTGCCGCGAATGCATCTGCCTTTTAATTCTATGTCAATTTGATGAGTTTTTTTGATTGGTATGTTTACCATAATTGGCTCCATATTTGTTGCCAAAATACCAATGTATATTGTACTCCTTTAACACAAAATATATAGCGGTTTGTCTTCTTCAAGCATGAACATGATACATTTTCCCATCTTTCATTAATTGATCTTCCTTCAGTGTCAAAGTTTTTCTTCTAACATTTTGGGATCGATTCATATTTCTAATCTCCAATCATTGAAAAAGTGCTTAAAAATAAACTCTGCACTCTAGTGGCGGAACCACAGTTTAAAGGTCATGAAACTGAAGTGCATTGTGGGAGATGTAGATTATGGGCATTGTACCCTACAAATTAGCAAGATCACATTTATTAAAATTGTCATATGAATTTTGAATGTGCAAAAACGTATTAGCCGCATTTCAAGTCAATGGAGAATCGCACTTCTGCTAACAATCGCAAAATTAGGTTTGCATTTTTGCATGTGCAAAAGAAAACTTCCATCTTGCAGCATGAATTTGCATATTGGATGCCAATTTTCATCGACTTTCATTAGCTGTGGTGAAAAAGCATGCAAAAATGTGCATGTAAACGCAAATAAGTATGAACTCTGCCTAACTGAGACAATCTTACACATTTGAAGCTCTTGGGGGCCACATAAAATCATGAGGTAGGCTACATTCAGCCTGCAACCTTGAGTTTGACACTAGGATAAACAATGAGACACAAATATTTCAGAGTTCATGCAGATTTATGCAAATTTCTATGAAAATATACACAGCTTGAAAATGGACCAATCAAGTCTCACCCAGGTTTAAATTGATTGGTCCATTTTCAAGTTGCATAAATTTGCATAAAATTTACTTAAATCTGCATTAACTCATTGATCATTCCTATTTGACACGTTTACTGTAATCCAGGCATGGGCAAACTTGGCCCTCCAGCTGTTGAGGAACTACAAGTCACACAATGCATTGCAGGAGTCTGACAGCCACAGTCATGACTCATAAAGGCAAATGCATTGTGGGATTGGTAGTTCCTTAACAGCTGGAGGGCCAAGTTTGCCCATGCCTGCTGTAATCAGTGTTTTACTGTTGCAAGTGAATAATAAAAAAAAACCTCATGGCAATGAAGAAGTTAAAAGTTACTCTTATTTTGTAATTTACATCCAGCTGTTATTTTCTAAAATGCTTAGAGAGACTTCAGATTTCACTTCTGTGCATCTACGATAGCAGTAAGCTGTTTCAAATACAGAACAATTTGAGTGGGCGAAATTCACAAAATCAATTTCACAGCAAAAACCGTGCTGTTGCCAAATCACATTTTTTTCCTGCAAGAAAACACTTAAATTTCACCATGTGTTGTGTTTCTGCAAAAGCACACTCTTTTAACAAAAAGAAAGCTTTATTGCAAAAGGCCACAAACAAAATATAATTTCAGCATGAAGTAATGGTTACAAAATCATAGCACTTTTTCTATGCAGGAAAGGTTTACTTTACGGTCAATATGAAGACTGAGACCACACAGAGCTTGCCCCAGCAGATTATTCCCCTATCTTTATTCATGTTTGCTTATCTCTCAGATTAATCTAGGAAGCATGTCAGGCAGGTGGTTTTAGAGGTTGCCTGAGGATGTTACATGTTCTGTAGCTGATAACTACCATATTTTTCGCTGTATAAGACGCTCCGGAATATAAGACGCACCCAGGTTTAGAGGCCAAAAACCAGGGGGAAAAATGTACAGGTCCTTCTCAAAAAAATTGCATATTGTGATAAAGTTCATTCTTTTGTGTAATGTACTGATAAACATTAGACTTTCATATATTTTAGATTCATTACACACACTTGAAGTAGTTCAAGCCTTTTTATTGTTTTAATATTGATGATTTTGGCATACAGCTCATGAAAACCCAAAATTCCTATCTCAAAAAATTAGCATATTTCATCCGACCAATAAAAGAAAAGTGTTTTTCAAACAAAAAAGTCAACCCTCAAATAATTATGTTCAGTTCTGCACTCAATACTTAGTCGGGAATCCTTTTGCAGAAATGACTGCTTCAATGCAGCGTGGCATGGAGGCAATCAGCCTGTGGCACTGCTCAGGTGTTATGGAGGCCCAGGATGCTTCGATAGCGGCCTTAAGCTCATCCAGAGTGTTGGGTCTTGCGTCTCTCAACTTTCTCTTCACAATATCCCACAGATTCTCTATGGGGTTCAGGTCAGGAGAGTTGGCAGGCCAATTGAGCACAGTAATACCATGGTCAGTAAACCATTTACCAGTGGTTTTGGCACTGTGAGCAGGTGCCAGGTCGTGCTGAAAAATGAAATCTTCATCTCCATAAAGCTTTTCAGCAGATGGAAGCATGAAGTGCTCCAAAATCTCCTGATAGATAGCTGCATTGACCCTGCCCTTGATAAAACACAGTGGACCAACACCAGCAGCTGACATGGCACCCCAGACCATCACTGACTGTGGGTACTTGACACTGGACTTCAGGCATTTTGGCATTTCCCTCTCCCCAGTCTTCCTCCAGACTCTGGCACCTTGATTTCCGAATGACATGCAAAAGTTGCTTTCATCCGAAAAAAGTACTTTGGACCACTCTGTAGCCCAGGTCAGGCGCTTCTGCCACTGTTTCTGGTTCAAAAGTGGCTTGACCTGGGGAATGCGGCACCTGTTGTCCATTTCCTGCACACACTGGCTCTGGATGTTTCTACTCCAGACAATGTTCACTGCTTCCACAGGTCCCCCAATGTCTGGAATCAGTCCTTCTCCACAATATTCCTCAGGGTCCGGTCACCTCTTCTCGTTGTGCAGCGTTTTCTGCCACACTTTTTCCTTCCCACAGAGGTGCCTTGATACAGCACTCTGGGAACAGCCTATTCATTCAGAAATTTCTTTCTGTGTCTTACCCTCTTGCTTGAGAGTGTCAATGATGGCCTTCTGGACAGCAGTCAGGTCGGCAGTCTTACCCATGATTGTGGTTTTGAGTTATGAACCAGGCTGGGAGTTTTTAAAAGCCTCAGGAATCTTTTGCAGGTGTTTAGAGTTAGTTAGTTGATTCAGATGATTAGGTTAATAGCTGGTTTAGAGAACCTTTTCATGATATGCTAATTTTTTTGAGATAGGAATTTTGGGTTTTCATGAGCTGTATGCCAAAATCATCAATATTAAAACAATAAAAGGCTTGAACTACTTCAGTTGTGTGTAATGAATCTAAAATATATGAAAGTCTAATGTTTATCAGTACATTACAGAAAATAATGAACTTTATCACAATATGTTAATTTTTTGACAAGGACCTGTATACTAAACCTGGCGCATCTATATTCAGGAGCGTCTTGTAGATATTCTCCTTCAATTAATGTCCTCCAAGTGCCCTCAGGTGTCCCCCATGTGCCCTCAGGAGTCCCCAGTGTGGTCCCCATGTGCCCTTAGGTGTCCCCTATGTGTCTATAGGTGTTCCCCATGTGCCCTCAGGTGTCCCCCATGTGGCTTCAGGTGTTCCCCCATGTGGCCTCAGGTGCTCCCAGGTGTCCCCCATGTGCCCTCAGGAGTCCCCAGTGTGGTCCCCATGTGCCCTTAGGTGTCCCCTATGTGTCTATAGGTGTTCCCCATGTGGCTTCAGGTGTTCCCCATGTGGCTTCAGGTATTCCCCATGTGGCCTCAGGTGTCCCCTATGTGGCCTCAGATGCTCCCAGGTGTCCCCATGTGTCCTCAGGAGTCCTCTGTGTGGTCCTCATGTGCCCTCAGGTTTCCCCCATGTATCTATAGGTTTCCCCGCTAGCTGTGTGGTCTGCTCCCCGTGTAATTCGATAGGTGCATAGGTGTATGTATATATCTTTGGCTGCCCCCGTGTGACCGCTTCCCCTCGCTGACTCACTCCCCTGTCCGTGTCCGCTCCCCTCCTGGCATATGTTGCTACTTTCCCCGCATGTGTGGGCTCCCCTCCCCGCTTGAGTGTGCGCTGCCCCCGGGATCAGCATAGCAACCGCAGTCTTACTATACCAGCGGCTCCCGGGATCACAGACCTGGTCTCCTGTCTCACCGTTCCTCTAGTGATGACGCGTATTCCAGAAGCCATCACTAGAGGAGCGTCGAGACAGGTGACCAGGTCTGCAATCCCAGGAGGGGAGTGGACACAGACAGGGGAGTGAGTCAGCGAGGGGAAGCTGCCACACAGGGGGGAGCCAGGGAAATATACATACACCTATGCACCTATCGAATTACACGGGGAGCAGACCACACAACTAAGCTAATGCAGGGAATCCCCGACATAGCGGCGGTTCGTATCGGCAGCTGTTCGTAAGTTGGGGATTCCCTGCATTTGCCGTATAAGATGCAGGGACTTTTTCTCCCCATTTTGGGGGTAGAAAAGTGTGTCTTATACGGCGGAAAATACGGTAGTAATGGTTATGTCTAGAAGGGCTCACTGAGAAGCATGAGATTTGTTTGTTCAGCTGATAGATTTGCAAAGCTCTGATTTGCTGTGATCACATCCTGGTTTAGCACATGATCAACATGACTAGCAAATCAAATACTTCCATATCTATCACCTGACCAAACCGATCACATGCTTCTCCATGAGTTCTCCTAGACATGACCATCACTACTGATAACTACAGGGACACAAAATATTTAAAAGATATACAGTAAATTACAAATGACATTTCCATTAAATGCCGAATCCAATGCCCCTTTGTGGAGTCCTTCATTGATAATTAGACGCCAAGGCAGCAAGCTTGCTTATAACTACAGGATATAAAAACACTTTTCTGTTTACAAAATACAGTTGTCAAATTAGCTGCTAGATAATAAGAAGATAAAAACATTCAGCTGCTGGTGCTTTACTCTGCAGTATGTGTAATATAAATCCGACTGCAGATCTGCTAAATAAAACAGGGTGCATGTATAACCAGCCACGGCATATCAGGGAATCCGGGATATGATTTGTTTAAGTTTAATTTTTTTGTAAGGTAAAATGTTTATAAGAACTATAATTTTTTTTTTTGTTAATTAAAAACAGCCCCCCTTCAAGTGGACTCAGAACTTCCTCTCTGCTCTAAAAGATAAGCAACAGCATAATATCCTTTAAAGAGACTCTGTAACATCAAAAACCTCCCCTGGGGTGTACTCACCTCGGGTGGGGGAAGCCTCCGGATCCTAATGAGGCTTCCCACGCCATCCTCCGTCCCTCAGGGGTCTCGCTGCAGCCCTCCGAACAGCCGGCGACCGACTCGACTGTAGATTCAATATTTACCTTTGCTGGCTCCAGCGGGGGCGCTGTGGCTGCTTTCGGCTCGGAAATAGACGGAAATACCCGATCTCCGTCGGGTCCGCTCTACTGCGCAGGCGCCGGAAACTTGCGCCTGCGCAGTAGAGCAGACCCGACGCCGATCGGGTATTTCCGCCTACTTCGGAGCCGACAGCCGTCAGAGCGCCTGCGCAGGAGCCAGGAAGGTAAATATTGACATCACCGCTGCACGGAGGGCTGCAGCGAGACCCCTGAGGGACCGAGGATGGCGTAGGAAGCCTCATTAGGATCCGGAGGCTTCCCCCACCCGAGGTGAGTACCCCCCAGGGGACGTTTTGACGTTGCAGTTCCTCTTTAAACAAAAATATATATTCTTTACAGCTGATACAAGTCCTGCAATAAATCTGCAGTGTTTCTACTTCCTGCTTCCATGGAAGCCGACATAGGGTTAACATCATGTGTTTACAAATTAGCTGCTCTGCTGAGGCAGCCAGCTGACACAGATGAGAGATCAAATTACACTTGTGATTAGTCACAGATGAGGGGGAATTAGACAGGCTAAACTCACTAAATACATACAGGGTACATCAGGGCCGCGCCTGGGCGGGTGCATTGCAACTTAGGCGCCTCTCTCTGTCAGGCGCCGCCCGGCCACCGCTCACCCCCTCTGGCCGCCACTTCCTCTAGCCGCGCCCATTGGGCGCAGGGGGCGTGGTGCGCCGGGTGACTGACACCCAAGGGGGTGTCGCCACGACCCCCCATGGTGGGGGAAGAGCAGTGCTAGAAGGAGGGGTGGGGTGGGGACAGCCGCGGGGAGGGGGGACAGATCCCCCCCCTCCCTCACCTGGGTCCCCTCCTTCTGCCTCTCTTTCCCGCTGCTGGCCACCCGGTTCATCTCCCCGCTGTGGGGACCGCCTCCCGGAGGCAGAGCAGGGCTACAGCAAGATGGCTGCCGAAGCCCTGCTCTGGAGACTATTTGTGTCTCCAGGACAGGGCTTCGGGCGCCATCTTGCCGTAGCCCTGCACTCTGCCTGTCAGCGCGGGAGATCGTCGCTGGAGGATCGTCGGGGAGCTGCACATCAGAGGCCGGCCAGGTGAGTGAATTTTTTTTTCACAGCACTGCTCCCCACATAATGATTATTTTCTGGTGATTGCTCCCCATATAACGATTATTGTCTGGTGACTGCTCCCCACATAACGATTATTTTCTGGTGATAGCTCCCCAAATAATGATTATTTTCTGGTGAATGCTCCCCATATAACGATTATTTTCTGGTGAATGCTCCCCACATAACGATTATTTTCTGGTGATTGCCCCCACATTGCGATTATTTTCTGGTGATAGCTCCCCACATAACGATTATTTTCTGGTGATAGCTCCCCACATAACGATTATTTTCTGGTGATAGCTCCCCACATAACGATTATTTTCTGGTGATATCTCCCCATATAACAATTATTTTCTGGTGAATGCTCCCCACATTGAGATTATTTTCTGGTGAATGCTCCCCACATTGCGATTATTTTCTGGTGAATGCTCCCCACATAACGATTATTTTCTGGTGAATGCTGCGCACCTAGCGATTATTTTCTGGTGAATGCTCCCCACATAGCGTTATTTTATGGTGAATGCTGTGCACATAGCATTTATTTTCTGGTGAATGCCCCCACATTGCGATTATTTTCTGGTGAATGCTGCGCACATAACGATTATTTTCTGGTGAATGCTTCCCACATTGCAATTTTTTCTGGAGATTCCTCCCCACATTGTGATTATTTTCTGGTGAATGCTCCCCACATTGCGATTATTTTCTGGTGAATGCTCCCTGCATAACGATTTTCTGGTGAATGCTCCCCACATAACGATTATTTTCTGGTGAATGCTCCCCACATAACTATTATTTTCTGGTGATTGCTCCCCACATAACGATTATTTTCTGGTGATTGCTCCCCACATATCGATTATTTTCTGGTGATTGCTCCCCACATAGCCATTATTTTCTGGTGAATGCTGCCCACATAATGATTATGGACATGGGTGTGGTTATGTAGTTGGGCGCAGTTAATTTAACCACTCCCATAGGTGCCAGAGAAAATCTTGCACCCAGGTGCCAGGCACCCCAGGCTCACCCCTGGGGTGCATTCCTCTATTTTTTCCTTATGTCCTGTGCAAGAGTTTCAGTCCACTTTAAAGAACTATTAATCTCATTTTCCACCATGCAGGATGCGTAACAGAGCCTGCAAATATACCAAGCTACATACATTTAAAATTGGTAGGCATCTTGGTGCAGAAAACCCTCCCTTTGCAAAGGTCCTTTTCCCCAATGTTATGATTAAAGAGATATTTCCCATATTTTGTCTCCTCCAAAAAGTTTGTGGGGATAATGCAATGCGGAGCGGGGGGGGGGGGGGGGGGGGAGTTATGATGCCATCTGGTATCCAACGAGCCACCTCCACTCAGGTAAATAGGTAAGATGGATTTTTAACAGACCCCTTACTAATTTGCCTTATTTGTACAATTATGCTTAATAAACCAGATGAGGGTTGTAATCTTTTACTTTCTTCTCAATGTTGATAGAAGTCTTCAAACTCCTTCTCCAGAGCCCCTGTCTTGGTTCTCTACCAGTACATTGCTGAAGGTGATAGTCTATGTTGCTGGAAGGCTTTTTCTACATAGCTTGAAGAAATTATCAACATTAAGAAGAACATTTCACAACTTTCATAATGTTTATTGTCTACAATTTTCCGCATGAAGCAGACGAGTAAGAAGTCTTCTGAAACCCCTATTGCCTATTTGCCTGCACCCATATTAAGAGGGCGGCTAGATAGTGTCATAAGACTTCCTCATAGTATTACTCCCACCTACTCTGTGGAGTAAACGGAGGTGGAGAACTCCTTGTGCCCCTCTCTCCTCGGTATTATAAGCCATGTGGGTACATCTTGGCCAGATACTGACACTCATTGGTTTTGCCTTCCCAGACACACAACCTGCATGGTAGATAAAGGAATTAATAAGGTCTTAGGCTAAAATTGCATAGGGGTTGGTTGGATATTCCCAGAAATTTGCCATTGTCAGTTATACATCTCAAAATGATTTCTACCCAGGATGTGAAACTTGCATACAGTATTATAAGGGAGCAGCGCTACCTCTTACCCCACATGTTTTCTCTTATTTTGGTTAACTTCTTTGATGTAACTATGTAAAGCCCCTGGCTGGGCTTCTGATCAGATAGATATGCTTACAAGATAGTGTGCCTACCAAGAGGCATGCTGGGTCTGCTCCGAATGGGCAGTTTGTGATCCGGCACAATATGAATGGAGCCTTAAGCTGAATACTTACCTGAAGATGCAGAAAGCTGGATCACAACGACATCACCCAACGAGCATTTCCCGATCCGTCTTCCTTCCTGCCGGAACACACGACAGCACACAATGGGTGGGCACGAGAGTTCAAACAATCGCGGCACTTTGCGCGGGAGTCGCCAGGGATCTTAAAGTGAACCCGAGGTGAAAATAAACTAATGAGATAAACAATTGTATTGATGCTCCTATTCCTAAAATGACTTTTTTAGGTATCCCATGGTCTTATTTTAATTTTAAAACATTTACAAACTAGATTGAATGTTTTGTTGCTCAGTGTCAGCCTAATAAGAAGTTTCCCAGAGTTAGAAAAAGGTCAACGGTTTATGTATTGTATTGTGCTCTGCTCTCGGAAGTTGTATTCTGCCAGGAAAACTTTTAAGGCTGTAATTTGCTTATCAGTGATGCTTACTATATTCCCAACAAGATACGGACAAGACAGAAGCTGTCACTTCTATGCCTAAAAATTAACTCTTTCAGGCAGCAAAATAAAACAAGTAAAACAGCCAGGTTATTAATATGTTTTGCACTGTACATAACCATGTTTATCACATCATGCCGTTCGCCTAATCTCACACTCGTACCCACATTGCGAGATTGTGGAAAGATTGCTCGTCACTCAGAAAATTTCCGGTTGTCGGCAATTGCTCCCACATGGGTAGGATCTTTTACTCAATAAGAAGCCTCTAAAGTAAGAGTAAAATGTAGTGGTTTTTGCATGGCATTCTTACTGATTCAAGTCAATGAAAAATTCTGGCTATGCTGAATGATGACATCACTGTAACCACCGGGTGTGCTGCCAGTGTGTAAGAGCAGAAGAGCACAGGGTATGGTTTTCTGTGACACACTCTGGGTATTTTGTTAAGAGTCAAACATCGGAATGTGTTTGTAGAATGATCCTGGGAATGCTGGCACATATGTTGGAGCGGGCTTTGGGTGGCAAAGGAAGCAATGGAAACAGCGGGTGGAAATTTTGTATACATTTTCTGGTTCGGGCTGCATATGGTAGATCAATGCCTCGAGTTTCTATGTAAATATAAACAGGTTGGGAGAGTCAGCTTTGTCTTTAAAGCAGACCTGAAATTAGAACTTCATCTCAGCTTTAAAAGATAAGCAACAGCATATTAACCCTTTAAAGAAAAACATTTATTTGTTACAGCTGATGCAAATCCTACAAAAAAATCTGCACTGTTTCTACTTCCTGCTTTCATGGAAGCCGACATATTGTTAACATCCTGTGCTTTCAAATTAGCTTATCTGCCTTATCAAGCAGGTGACACAGAGGAGAGATCAAATTACAACTTGTGATTAGACATCCATGAGGGGGAATTAGACAGGCTAAACTCTAAATACATACACAGGGCATTTCTGTATGTTTTCGCCCTGTGCAAGAGTTCAGGTCCACTTTAACCACTAAATTAGAACACTGCATCGTAATAATATGTCAATTAAGGACTAATGAGAATAAGAAAAAAAAACTAAACACATAGTTATCATCCTGCCGAGAGTGTATAAAACTCAGAGTCAGCAGTATGTAAACATGGAACATTCCATTCATACATAAGATTCAATTATGCTAAAAACAAATAAATAGCAGCCAGACGAGACTGTTTCTAGGCACAGCTAGCATGCATCTCACCACCGTAATGCGGCTTTCGCTGGCGTTTAGATTCACTGCATATGAACGCTGCATGCCTGCCATAAGCTGAAGTGATGGATGCTGTGTAGGTCCTTTTTAGTGATGAGGCAGTCACATGCTATTTATACTATTTCCTAACTTTCCGATCCGTGTGTACAACCAGAAGATTCCAAGCCTACTGTAAGAAGAACAGATGTCTGTTAAAGCACTAATGCTATAAGGGTTACTAAAGCAAACATCACTCGGAGGGCCACAATGCCCTGTGAAAAAATCACACTGAGATCTTTAGCAAGGCCTGACCACATCTTCAAGGTTCTGATAGGCAGCATTAACCCTGGAGTGGGCTGAGGAGGATGGAGATCACATTTCCAGAGAAATAGGCCGCAGTTTCCTCTCCCAGCTTGGAATTAATGGAGCTGTCCCTGGCCTTGTATTGAACCAGCCCCATTTGTTTGCAGACAAGGGAGCTATCAGTAACCTCGGCTCAGTGCAAATGCAATAAACCTGATTTTTCAGCACTTAAAGAAACTAACAGTATTTAGAGCGAGCTGTACTGCTGAACAGTACTGATTGTTGATGCAAACAAAGCCCTCAATCGCAAGGTAAGCAACAATGGTGATAGGCAAGAGCTTTCAGTCTTTCATCGTGGCCGCATATGGGGCCTGGTGCAGTAAAGTTTGGTAAAGTTGCCATCCACAGGGAGTGCACGCCAATTTTACTGTTACTAGCACACAGGGGCACTGGACGATAACCCATTAGCCCTAAATGCATTGCTATGGTAACATGCGTTACCATAGCAATGCACATGTTACTGTGGTACCGCACATGGCTATTGGGTTAATAGCTGGTGCCCCCTGCGCTAGTAATGGTAAAAGTGTTGTGTGCTCCCTGCACATGGCATCTTTACTAGAGATTACTGCATTAGGCCCCTGGAGAGATGATCTAAAGGTCACACAGTCTTAAAGAACCTCTCCAGACAAATTGTTAATTAAACTTAAAGGGAACCTAAACTTAGAGGGATACGGATGTTTCCTTTTAAACAATACCAGTTTCCTGGTAGTCCTGCTGATTTATGTTGGCTGCAGTAGTGGTTGAATGAAACACCTGAAACAAGCATGCAGCTAATCCAGTCTGACTTCAGTCAGAGCACCTAATTTGCATGCTTGTTCAGGGTAAAATCTATATCCTTCTCAATTTAGATTCCCTTTAATATTAAGTCCTCCTCCCTCTCCCACCGCAGTAGTCCATGGTCCACAATATACCGTAGTAAAACAATGGTATTTAGGACCATTTTTACAAACTCTCCCACCATTTTTCACACTTCCCTGAGGAAGCTTCCCAGGGAGCGAGGCTCTTCTTGCCCTGGTGAAGCTAGCACTTGAATTTGTCCAGTAACTCCTGAGTGATGTCAGGTGTTAAGAAACTTTTTCATCACTGTTTAAACTTCATCAACGGCTCTCCTGTTTGAAGTTTAAACAGTCAGCGCAATGAGGGCTAGTTCACACTGGGTGATTTTTCAGCGCTTTGCTGATAGTCGGAGATCAGCAAAGCGCTGCTACTGATGTATCCCTATGGACACATTCACACAGCAGTGTTTGCGATTTCGATCAATTGCAAACGCACTGCATGCAGTGCTTCAGGGGCGATTACGCTGTGATTCTTGTTCTATTGAACGGGAATCACAAGCACAAAATGCAATGAATCGTGAGATTTTGCCTGAATATCGCGATCGCGGTCAAGTGGGGCCCCAAGCTCTGAGTGTGAACTGGCCCTGAGGCCTTTTGTGTATTTTTATATGGCAATGAAGAGCTACCTAACACAGATTACTATTGGAGACAGGACAGCTACCACAGAAGGTGAGCATTGTTCCTGGAGGTGGAGGAATCACGATTCATCCGGGTGTTTTCCTTATAAAACTGCACGAGGCTATCATAGATGGTGTGGTGCTTCAGTGACTGAATTTTACAGTCCGCGCAATGAATTGTTGCTTTTCTTGTGTTTTATTTTGAGGTATAATTATACTAGAATCAAGGCCAAGAGAGGAGACAAGAGAATGCAGTTCCCATTCATTGGTCAAGGTCCCCGTGTCAGTGATCTCGGCATCAATGAGATGCCTGTGGTCAGTTGTAAACACTGTAAGTTACACTTACATCCATTACTTCCTGTTTGCCTACTAAAAGCACGCCCAGGAAGCTAATGAGTGAGGACATCTTGTGGCCAAATAGTAAAATTACAACTACATACATTTATTTTAATAAAGAGACCTACACACAATTTAAAATTAACTCCTTACCTCCCACGCGCTCCCCAAAATACCCAAATAAAACTTTTGCATATTTACACATAAAAAACATTTGCATATAAAAAAAACATAAATAGTTATCTTAGGGACTGAACTTTTCTTTTAATAAGAAGTTTTAAATCAGGATGATACCATTTATTGGCTAACTACAAATGAATAAGAATAAACAAGCTTTCGGCCTTGCAGCCTTCGTCAGGTTTACATCCTGTTAGTTTGCAAGCTGGTGGTACAGACAGCTTATATACATGCAACATCAAAAGGGAAAACAGATTTCCCCAAGCTTCCATGGCAGCACTACGGGTATTGCCCCGCCCTCAATACCCCACAGGACCAATTATGTATAAATGTCTGCCCTTCCCTATTACATGTGTCTTTTTTTTTCGGTCCTCACCTCATAAGGACTTGCAGGTTAGTTCCTGCGCAACTTTTTTCCAAATAACCTCCCTCCTGGCCGCATAAAATGTGGTCTATTTCAGAGTACAGGTAGCCTTATCCTGTATTATGCCTCACAAACTCTAAATGAGTTTTTTTAGGCAAACCCCCGTTCTGCTGTCTCTGAGGGGGGTGCTGGTATTAGGCACCAGTAGGTATACAGGGGTTGCCTTTAAAGCCATAAATATGTGCTGGGCACGTGCTGTTACCTTATAGTGGATCAGGCTAATAGCTTGATTTTGGGGCGGCATCCTTCTCTCTCACATCCTACTGCTATCGGTGCCTCCTCTTGGGCTCCCCGGGTCCCCCTCTTCTGCCGCCAGACACCACGGGGCGGCTTATCGGCGTGCGCTCCACCGCCGAGTGGATGCACAGATTGACTCCGCCCCTTCGAGCCGAGCTGGAGCGCATGACGTCGGGCGACTTCCGCCCGCACGGGCCAGCTAATTGGAGCAGAGTGCGGAGAGCGGAAGCAGGGCCTCGGACGGCCCAGCCCCGCCCCCAGCTTCAGGCAACAGCCTTAAATAAGGCAGCGCTATGGCGGGCAAGGTGGCTATTGCGTGCGGCGTGGAGAGTGTGGCTGGCGATAGTCCCTTCTACAGGTACTAACATGCACAGTCATGGTCTATAGCATGGGGATAAAGCGGGGGAGGGGGGAGTATTCGTTACACTAAAGGGGTCTTTTATTCTACTTTACTCTTCCCCTTCCAGCTATGGCTTATGCAATGCGTTGGCCAGGTATGGATGCCAGAAAGCCCCGTTCAGAGCAGCATCAAGAAGAGAGGTAAGGAGGGGGGTCAGGTAGGTTCCTCTCTAGAAGCTGCTTAGGTTTTAAAAAGGCATGTGCTGCAGACATTTTTTATTTTTTTCTGCAGACACAGAAAGAAGCGCAAATCAAAATCGCGTTCCCCGAGAAGACGTTCCTCGAGAGACAGATCGCAGGAAAGATCGAGTAGAAGGAAATCAAAGCATCGTAGAGAAAGATCTAGGTCCAGATCTCCACGACATCATACATCACATCCACATAAAAATAACTGCTGGGGATGCGGTCAGGAGGCTGCTCCCGGGAAGACTGTCTGCATGAACTGTTTTCATGAGTTAGGAAGACAGGAGATGTCGGAGCCTGTGGATGTTTCAGAACTTATCCAAAAAGCAGTACAGGAATCTATTAAAAATTGTGTAGCGGCTTTACCGCCGCAGCAGTGTCAACCTTCAACTTCAGAGGTACAGACTAACCAGCAAGCTCATGGTGACCCAGAACTCATTGGAGTGTGTAAGGGACTACAATGGTCCTAAAAGCCCCCTTACTAAGATGTTAAGAAAAACAAAAATTTGCTTTCCTAAAACAGAAAGAATTTGCGATAATTCAGGTTGGAGTGAGCTCGAGATGTCTCCCAGAGCACCACTGCTGAATATATGCAAATTAACCATTGTACCCTTAGAAGCTAAACACACCTCCAGAACCGCTGGAATGCAATGATGTGTCAGCTTGTTAAATTGTACAGAGCCATAATAATCCAACATGCATACAGACTGTTTCGGATTGTTTGATCCTCATCAGTGCATGGCATGGATTAATTTGGCTCTATGAACTTCAGCTCAGAACCAGGTTGTTTCCTTAGGGGCCAATACAGTGGAAGATGAAAGCGAAATCGGATTCGATTTCGCCTTGGTAGAACCATTCATAAGAGCAGTCAGAAATGCCATTGAGTGGGAAGACTCAGAAGATGAACTGGAACAGACTAAGAAAAAGACTAAGAAACAATACTATAAACATTTGAAAAAGGAGAAATCGACCTTTCCAGTAATGGAAGAGATCCAGGCGGTCATTACAGACGAGTGGTCTAGACTGGATAAAAAATTACCCCTCACCAACAGATTTTCTAAATTGTATCCAATTCCAGTGGAAAATGCAAAACCGTTGGATACAGCTCCGCTAGTTGATGCCTCTGTCATACGTCTTGCCAATCACGTTACGCTCCCTCAAGATGACGCCATTTCATTTAAGGACACACTGGAGAGGAAGGTAGATTTCGACCTAAAGAAGATCTATACTATATCAGGTGGTTCCTGTAAGCCGGCAATAGCCTTGACGTCGGTGGGAAGAGCCATTCGGAGTTGGTCAGAGACTCTAGAGCAGGCCATTGAAGAAGATGACACAGAAGCGATTACTTCTACCCTTTCTAATCTGAAAATATCTGGAGATTTCGTGGGAGAGTCGGCCATTGATGTTCTCCGGGCCTCGGCGAGGTCAATGTTATATTCCGTGACAGCAAAGAGGGCCTTATGGTTGAAAGCGTGGGTTGCGGATCCGTCATCAAAATTATTGTGGTGCAAGATTCCGTATGACGGGAAATCCCTATTCGGAGAAAAGCTGGATTCGGCCATAAGCAAGGTTACAGGAGGCAAGTCCGGCCTATTACCTCAGGACAAGCGACCAGGGAAGCAGTCTTCTTTCAGTCAATCACAGACGCAATCGTTTAAATATAGGAATGCTAGGACATACAAGCCAGGAAAGAACTATAGAAGGAACTGGTCGTCTGGACAGTCATCCTTTAACAAGACCCAGAAGCAAAAATCGACTTCAGGTCCACAGTCAGGTAAAAAGTCCTTTTGACAATTACAAAGTCCAACTTTGTCCTGTCGGCTCGAGACTACAAAACTTTGCACAGGTATGGAAGGACAATGTCCAGTCATCCTGGGTAAAGAAGACAATTGCCACAGGACACTCTTGGACATTCGTAAAACAACCTCCTCTCGCACGTTTCATTCGCACAAAGGTGCCAACTCGTCCAGAAAAAAAGAAAGATATTAAAAGAATACCTGACAGGACTTCTAGAGAAACAAGCAATTGTGCCGGTACCCCTTCAGGAGCATGGAACAGGATTCTATTCAACCCTGTTTTTTGTTCAGAAGAAAACAGGAGATTGGAGACCGGATCTCAACCGGAAAAACCTAAACTCATTCATTTTCCTAGAAAGGTTCAAGATGGAATCAATCAACACCATTATTTCCATAGTGCGGCCCCAGGACTATTTACTCTTTGATAGATCTAGAGGACGCATACTTGCACGTTCCTATAAAGCCCAACTTCCAGAGGTATCTTCGCTTCGCTGTCCAGGAGAGTCATTTCCAGTTTGTATGCCTCCCATTCGGCATTTGTACAGCACCCAGAACTTTTTCCAAGATACTAGTGGAAGTGATAGCGTTGCTCAGAATGCAAAATATAAGAGTATTCCACTACTTGGACGATGTGTTACTGTTAGCGAATTCGAGAGAACAAACCATTGCTCACAGGAAGATTCTTATAGACACATTAATGGAATTCGGGTGGCTCATCAACTTTCAGAAAAGCCAGCTAGAACCGACGAAAGACCTTATCTACTTGGGTGCAAGATTTCTAACAGACAGGAATTTAGTTTGTATCCCGGATCAGAAGATCCCAATTATAAAAGAAAGAGTGCTGAGAATTCTTCTCTCACATCGCCTCGAAGCACGGGTATGCATGGAAACCCTAGGGACAATGGCGGCAGCCATACCCATGGTACCTTGGGCACAATGGCATCAGAGATTACTCCAAAACGGATTCCTGATACAGTGGGATGGCATAGATCTCCATCAACCGATTCTAATATCTCAACTTATGAAGAAGGACCTAGGCTGGTGGCTCTCAGACACGAATCTCCTAAAGGGACTTCCACTGCTTTCAGATCGGCCGATAGAAATAGCAACAGACGCGAGCGCGTCAGGATGGGGCGCGATCTGCCAAGACCAGACAGCACAGGGCCAATGGCCTCGATACATGTCAAAGTGGCCAGCAAACAAACTAGAGCTACGAGTAGCCTACTGCGCTCTTTGTCATTTCCAACGGCTAGTGAAAGACAAAGCAGTGCTGATGAAACTGGACAACATTACGGCAGTCTCTTACATTCGCCACCAAGGGGGAACTCGGAGTTATTCACTGTTGATGGAGGCCGAGAAAATCTTCAGATTTGCTGTAGGCAATCTTCAGTCTCTGACAGCGGTTCACATTCCGGGAGTCCTGAATACGGTCCCAGATTATCTAAGCCGACATCAGGTTTCCAACGGAGAGTGGTCTCTATCCCAGAAAGCGTTCAATATGATCTGTGCCCGATGGGGAGTGCCAGAGATAGACCTAATGGCAACCAGAGCCAACAGGAAATTGAAGAGATATTACAGCAGATTCCTGGACTCGGAAGCGGAGGAGGTGGATGCCCTAACGGCACCCTGGCACTTCCAGATGGGCTATGTCTTCCCTCCAATCCCGATTATTCTCCGCCTGCTGTTGAGGCCCAAATCAGGAAAGCCAGCAACATCCCTAGGACTGAACTCCTGAAATATAAGCAAAACCAGAAAGAGGAACGTGTCCCTTTGGTTGTCACCTACAACCCACACCTGGAAATCTTAAGGAGGATTGCTAAGGAACTTCATCCCATTTTACACAAGGATCACAGACTGAGAACGATATTCCCTAAACCTCCACTCTTGTCATATCGGCAACCACACAATCTAAAACAGATGATTGTCAGGAGCTCTTTGAATAGGCCTCAACAAAACGGAACATCACCCTGCCGACAAAAAATATGTGGGACCTGCAGACACATTTACTCCACTGACAGGGTAACGATACCAGGTTCATAACAGGAGTACAGAGTACAAGGTAAATTTTCTTGTGGGTCCACCAATCTGGTATATCTGATCATGTGTGCTAAATGCCCCAATGTTATGTACGTGGGAGAAACTGGACAAACTCTGCGCAAACGTATGAATGGACACAGGCACACTATTAATGATACCAAATCTGGACTCCCAGTTGCTACACACTTTCGGTCCAACGGACACAGCATGGATGATCTTCGTGTCACTGCCCTGAAGGGCGGCTTCAAAACGTCAAATGACCGATTAATAGCAGAAACAAAATTTATAAATTGTTTCAAAGCTGTGCAGAAGGGTTTGAATAAGGACAACAACTTTCTATATTGGTATGAGATTGATGATATATGAACTGTCTCAGCCACCCTAGCTGAACTTGTGAACTAAGAATTTACGATACCTCTGGGTCAATCCTAATACCAGGTCTGTGAGCAATAAAGTAAACAAGGATCCTTATCTTACCCCATTTAGATGGTCTGTTTGTATTAAGGCATCTTAATGATGTATTTATGCTTGAAAAAAATATCTGTTTTCCCTTTTGATGTTGCATGTAAATAAGCTGTCTGTACCACCAGCTTGCAAACTAACAGGATGTAAACCTGACGAAGGCTGCAAGGCCGAAAGCTTGTTTATTCTTATTCATTTGTAGTTAGCCAATAAATGGTATCATCCTGATTTAAAACTTCTTGCTTTTACTGATGGCTAACACGGTACAATACCCTACTTCTTTTAATAAGTATGTCAAGAGGGTATATTACTGTTATTTTCTAAATTATGGGCTTATAAATAGTAAAGGACACAAAACTGAAAAAATGCACCTTTATTTCCAAATAAAATAATCGCACCGTACATTGTGATAGGGACATAATTTAAATAGTGTAATAACTGGGGTAAATGGACAAATACATTTTTTTCTTAATATACCTGTTAAAATGCATTTAGAAAAAAATAATTCTTAGCAAAATGTACCACCCCAAAAATGCCTAATTGGTGGTGGAAAAAACAAGATATAGATTATTTTGTTGTGACAAGTAGTGATAAAGTTATTGGTGAATGACTGGGAGGAGCGCTGAAATTTGAAAATTGCTCAGATGCATAAAGTGAAAATATACTGAAGGCTGAAGTGGTTAAAGCTGACAGCCTATGTCAGTCAACAGAGCTGTTGTTTACATCTAATGTGAATTTTTGCATGCAAAAATAACCAAACCTGTTGCAAAGTTAATGCTCCTTCTCAAGCCTAACATGCATTAGTCATAAGGTATACATTAAACAATTATATTCAACTCACAAGAGCCTAGAGCCCCTTATAAAAAATCCGGGCCTGCATACTGCTGACCACAGAAAGTTGATGTCTCAGTCAACGAGGTGGGAGGGGTCAGGTGTTTACTATCTGATTACCTCACATGGATGATGATGGATTAGAGGCAGGAGTTTGGACAGTGACCAGAGGCCTGGTCTGAACAGGAAAATAACCTACAGGACTGAGCCAGCCAAGTGCTCTCAATATGTTCAAAATACCAAAGTGTAATGTACAAAACATACATTGCTTGTTAGAGAGGAACTGTACTGAAGCTTATTTTTTACAACATTAATTTGTATTTGTTTGCCTATTGTAAAATAATTCCTCTCTCTGATGTACATTTTGAGATTTATTACAGGTGCCAATATCTTTAGTCCTGTCAGGTGATCTAGGTGCATATAACTTGTGCATTCCACAGAAAGAGATACGGGTTGCTTGGCAGTCGGAAACAGCCATCATTTCCCACAATGCAACAAGGCTCACAGACAGGAAACCGTCATGTCCTAGGTCCTAGGTCCTGACCCCACAGCCATACAGAGATTTATCATCGGAAAGGGGGTATCAGCTACTGAATCAGATGACGTTCAATCCTCTTTGATGCAAACTTACTTTCATATGCTTTGAATATGGGAGGCTGAACAAGGGCTGTATGAAATGAAAAGGTACTTATGTCATTTTATTCAATGGCACTTCAGGAGATTGTAGACATGATGCTGTGTACTCATAGTGAGTGCCGGTCCTGTGTTTATCTCCCATAGATTCTAATAAACAATTGATAAAGGCTTGGTGTAAAGGTGAATGGCACTGAGCGGACTCTCTCCATTCACCATTGAATCACAGCACTCTCATAGGAAATCCGTCTACTGACACAGTGCTAGTCCGCCCTATTCATGTGAAAACATTAGGCCAGCTAAAGGTCCTCACTGCTCATACTAAAATGTTATTTCCATGTGTACCTCTCTTTTTTCTGTGGACTTTTTGTATTTCACGTCTGTGTTGTTAACTTGTAGTGGCCGGTGTCCTCCACATTCAATAAACCTTCCTTCCTCTAGTTTGGAATGATGCCAAAGCACCTGGACTGTAAATCCTCAATGTTTAAAATGCATTTGGCACTTTGCAGTGTTTATTAATATTATATCCTCTGCTATGAAGATGAGGGTGTTTTACTGCTTTTAAAGGCCTACTTCAGGCACATTTTACAGAAATGCAGTTCTAAAAAAGATGTGGATTAAAATGAAATTGCAATAGCAACACAATATAAAACCCCCAAATTTAGTCAGCAAGCCATCCGTGGTTCCTGAGATCACTATGTAAACAGATGTAGCCTTATCTCTCTACCCTTTCTCCCATAAAAAACAGGCCTCTTGCAGTGATACGATTAAAAAAAAAGGCCTGGCAAAAAAAAGGTCTGAATTGCAATACATATATGTAGTCTAGGCACTGTGCAGAGTTAGATGAACATATAAAGTTTACATCTAATACATCATATTGGATAGAACAGACTCACATTTATATCTGTAAGTAGCACTTCCTTACAGGCCTTTTGCTGTTACCACTTTTACTCCGATACCTTTTTATTGTAATATAAATTGCGCTATTTATCATCTGTAACTCATGATTATGTTGAATATAACTTTGTCGTTTGTGTTATATTGTTCACTAGAATGTTCAGTCCCAAAGGGACAATATCAATGCTGTTGGCATATTATTCCTTGAAAATGTTCAATTAAATATTTTTGAAACTAAAAAACGTATATCTGCATCAAGTTATCATACTGGATCTTCCAACCTCCATTGAAAATAGATGCAGCCTTGCTGCCTCAGATTGTCTGCATGTGCCCATTGCATGTCCAGTGTCATTTGGTTACCGAGAAGTAATGGGGGACAGAATTGTAGTGAAGGACTCATTAATTCCACAGCAGTAACATTGTAGTCAAAAGCCTAGAAGAAAAGATTTATTGAAGTTAAGTATAGAATTTTCTTAAATGTCAGCATTGCCCATGCCCACCATCTTCTAACCCATTGCTGCAGACCTGAAGGTACAATATAAACAATGTGTATAGCTCCCCTTTAAAGAGGAACTCCAGTGAAAATAGTGTAATAAAAAGTGCTTAATTTTTTACAATGATTCTGTATAAATGAATTAAATGTTTAGCCCATTGTAAAAGCTTTGCTCTCCCTGATTTACATTCTGACATTTATCACATGGTGACATTTTTACTGCTGGCAAGTGATGTCACTGGAAGGAGATGCTGTTTGCTTTTTTGGCAGTTGGAAACAGCAGTTATTTCCCACAATGCAACGAGATTCACAGACAAGAATCTGCCAGGACCGTGGTTCTCAGAGTTTGCTGGGGGGGGTGGGGGTAGTTCACCACAATATCAGCCATACAGAGCCCCCTGATGATCCGTTTGTGAAAAGGAATAGATTTCTCATGGGAAAGGGGGTATCAGCTACTGGCTGGGATAAAGCTCAATTCTTGGTCACTGCTTCTCTTTAAAGTGACTCTCCAATCAATTTCTTAAATGTAGGGAGACCTTCCAAATAAAGCTACACATAGGCCTCAATTCACTAAACTTAACTCCTGTCTTTAATAACTCTTCAGAGCTGTTTTACAGTTATCACAATTCTATCACCATGGTGATAACTGTAAAACAGCTCAGAAGAGTTATCAAAGACAGGAGTTAAGCTTAGTGAATTGAGGCCTATAGTCAGTTGTCTTTTTTTCTTTGCTGGTCACTGAAACTAATTGAAAGATAAGAGCATAGTGGCTTTTGCCAATTGTATTCTCTCTCCTTACATTCCCATAATGCCTTTCATCTGAAGGGGCAGGATGTGGCAGTTAGCTTTAATGACAGGGGATCATCACCACTGTTACTGTTACGCTGGAGACCTGTAGAGGAAAGAAGACGATAACTGGGTCCATCAAAAACCTACTGTATGTATTTGGCCACCAAGCTAAAGTTCAGCTTTTCAGAGTTCGCCTTTTAAAGTAATATCTACAGTTACCAGGGGATCCGTTGAAAAGGGCTCCTGAGTTGCCTGTATGAAAAGGGCTCCTCCATAGACATCAATGTTATTTCTGAAAATATGGTCTACAAGGCGGTGAAAAGGGCTCCGGAGTTTTGATAAAGGCTACAAGCGGGCGCCCTTTTGTAGCCCATATTTTTTTTTAGGCTACAAGGTTTTTGGCTACAAAAGGGCACCCCTTTGTAGCCCATATTTTTTATTCAGCTACAAGGTTTTTGGCTACAAAAGGGCACCCCTTTGTAGCCCATATTTGTATTCGGCTACAAGGTTTTTGGCTACAAAAAGGCACCCCTTTGTAGCCCATATTTTTTATTCAGCTACAAGGTTTTAGGCTACAAGGTTTTTAATTCTGCTACAAAAGGGAACCCTTTTATAGCCGATATTTTTGATTCAAAGTGTGCAGGGGAGGTTAGGATTATGCATCACAAGGGGGCGGGGGGCGGGGGGGGTCTTAGGGTTAGGCACCTCCTAGGGGATTAGGGTTAGGCGCCAATCGGGGGAGGGTTCTGTGTGAGAGTAGGGAGCAGTTAGGTCATAATAATCACTTTTCTTAGCTATATCTAGAGCCCTTTTATAACCCAACAAATTTTGCCTAATAAACTAAAACTAGCTTTTTCGGCTACACCAGGTGCCCTTTGTAGCCAAATTAGGCATATATGGGCTACATCAGGCGCCCTTTGTAGCCGAAGTTGGCATATATGGGCTACACCATGTGCCCTTTGTAGCCGAAGTTGGCATATGGGCTACACCAGGCGCCCTTTGTAGCCGAAGTTGGCATATGGGCTACACCAGGCGCCCTTTGTAGCCGAAGTTGGCATATATGGGCTACACCATATGCCCTTTGTAGCCGAAGTTGGCATATGAGCTACACCACGTGCCCTTTTTGTAGCCGAATTTGGTATATATGGGCTACACCAGGAGCCCTTTTTTACAGGAGCCCTACAATCTTACGCAAGAGGGTGCTTGGTACAATAGAGTATCTCTATAGGGCACAGAGATACAACCTCCAGCAAGCTGGAACAGCAGACAACAATAATAATATACAGTGTAAATTCAAGTCTGTGGAAATATCCACCACACCGTAATTCCTCAGAGGTGTGGTTACCTCTGAATGGGAACCCTGTGTGTGAGATCCTCCAAAGGATGGAGTGTAGGAGTCTCGGCCTCTAGCAGCAAGGGTTTGCTAGTGGCGGTCGTCTCAAAGAGGCAAGCCTCTGATAGAACCCTACAGTGGGAGACGTTCCACTGAAGGGAGAAAGGTCAGACAAAATGAGGTTCGGCAACAGATCAGGCGGCAGCAGTACAAAAACGTGAGACAAGAGAATAGTCGGAAACCAAGCCAATAGTCGATAACGGTATGGGCTGGCGAAGTACAATATCAGGAAGCAGAGGAGTGGTCAAGACAGGCACAGAATCATACACGATAAATCAAACAGTAATAATATGTGCAAAAGGTGGATCAGCGCATTTCCTTGCTAAGTAATAATATGTGTATATATTGGCGATAAACCAATATATAACACAATATCAGAGACAAGGCTGACTAGGTCTGAGTGCTGACACAGGGTATCGCAAACACAGACGAAGTATGACTGAAAAGCACTTCCTTATATACTGCCTGGGAGAGAAGTCTCCACCCCAGGCAGCAACCAATCAGAGCAGGCTAATATGTCAGCTGATCTCCAGGTCAGCTGACACGCTTTCTAAGAGTATAAAGGCTTGTCTGTCGTGTGCGCCCGCCCCCTAGAGGCAAGATGGCAGAGTCCTGGTGAGCAGCTTGCTGGTGAATTTGGAGCAGAGTGCTCGGACGGGTTTGCGCAGCGGATGCGGACGAATTTCCGCATCCCGCGTTGGAAAGTCCGCTTGCCGGATTGAATGCGACCATATTTCCGCAATCCATCCGGCGTTGCGGATTTTTCGTTACAGCTTGGTAGTCTGAAAATAAAGCTACATATCCACAGGGGGTTATGTGGCCAAGCTTTGTTGACTGAGCAGCCACAATTCGGTGCATACCCGTTTTCAGACTCTGGATATGTGTATGTTGCTATGCCAGGGGGAGGGGGCAGAGGGAAAGTTTGCTCCTGCGATGTAGCAGCTTCTGGTGGGCGGGGTTGCGACAAGAACAACGGGTCTGGGTGTCAGGCATGCGACATGCGGGATCTTTAGTGATCATTTTTGCGAGGCTGTACCCATGCTGACCTGCCCACCTGATTCTCGGTAATGGTGGATTCTCAGTACTGACAAACAAAAATGACAGCGCTCACAGGCTGCAACTGGCCTATAAACCATCAAGGGGCGTGTACAGACCCCCAGGGGCTAAATACACGCCTTGAATCCAAATCAGATGCAAAATTATGCAAATTTAAGTGCTAATGTATGTGCTAGTCCCTAATCTAAAATTTGAATGCAGATTGGATGCAGGCTACCAGTAGCCTACCACAAGTATACTTAGAACATTTTACATAGAGAAAAGGGTGTAGGCAGCGCTTCCAAATACAGAAGGCTGCACCTGAATTGATTAAGCTGCAGAGAAGTGCAGAGCTCCAATGGACCATATTACACAACATGCATTCAAACAGGTACAGCAATGGAGGGCGTTAGCTTCAGCAAATAATATGTGCACAAATCATTTCCTACTAGACTTCCCCCCGGCGTTGACGTGCCCCCTCGGGGAAGACCTACCACTAACCTGACATTAAAAGCATAACTTACCTGGTGCGACTTATCATACAATGGTATACACATCTCTTCAAGACCGACAAACAAAAATGACAGCGCTCACAGGCTGCAACTGGCTTATAAACCATCAAGGGGCGTGTACAGACCCCCAGGGGCTAAATACACGCCTTGAATCCAAATCAGATGCAAAATTATGCAAATTTAAGTGCTAATGTATGTGCTAGTCCCTAATCTAAAATTTGAATGCAGATTGGATGCAGGCTACCACAAGTATACTTAGAACATTTTACATAGAGAAAAGGGTGTAGGCAGCGCTTCCAAATACAGAAGGCTGCACCTGAATTGATTAAGCTGCAGAGAAGTGCAGAGCTCCAATGGACCATATTACACAACATGCATTCAAACAGGTACAGCAATGGAGGGCGTTAGCGTCAGCAAATAATATGTGCACAAATCATTTCCTACTAGACTTCCCCCCGGCGTTGACGTGCCCCCTCGGGGAAGACCTACCACTAACCTGACATTAAAAGCATAACTTACCTGGTGCGACTTATCATACAATAAGCCCTCCATTGCTGTACCTGTTTGAATGCATGTTGTGTAATATGGTCCATTGGAGCTCTGCACTTCTCTGCAGCTTAATCAATTCAGGTGCAGCCTTCTGTATTTGGAAGCGCTGCCTACACCCTTTTCTCTATGTAAAATGTTCTAAGTATACTTGTGGTAGCCTGCATCCAATCTGCATTCAAATTTTAGATTAGGGACTAGCACATAAATTAGCACTTAAATTTGCATAATTTTGCATCTGATTTGGATTCAAGGCGTGTATTTAGCCCCTGGGGGTCTGTACACGCCCCTTGATGGTTTATAAGCCAGTTGCAGCCTGTGAGCGCTGTCATTTTTGTTTGTCGGTCTTGAAGAGATGTGTATACCATTGTATGATAAGTCGCACCAGGTAAGTTATGCTTTTAATGTCAGGTTAGTGGTAGGTCTTCCCCGAGGGGGCACGTCAACGCCGGGGGGAAGTCTAGTAGGAAATGATTTGTGCACATATTATTTGCTGAAGCTAACGCCCTCCATTGCTGTACCTGTTTGAATGCATGTTGTGTAATATGGTCCATTGGAGCTCTGCACTTCTCTGCAGCTTAATCAATTCAGGTGCAGCCTTCTGTATTTGGAAGCGCTGCCTACACCCTTTTCTCTATGTAAAAGGATTCTCAGTACTGTCGTAGTATACTGAGTGCTCCCTCAATGCTCAGTTTACATTTGCAGTACCAGGGAAGCACAGAGTGACAGTACTGAGGGACCAGTGACAGTACTGAGGGGGCACTCAATTTACAGTGACAGTACTGAGGGAGAACTCAGTTTGCAGTGGCAGTAACAAGGAAGCACAGAGTGACAGTACCAAGGGATCATACAGTATCAGTACTGAGAGGGCACTCAGTGTACAGTCAGGGCCGGTTTAAAGGCCCCAAGGCCCTGGGGCAAACTTAAGTGTGGGGCCCCCCTGCCTAAGACGTCATACCCCGCCCCCCCGATTGCTGCCCGGGTTCCTGCGAGTGCCCCCTGTAATTACTAATTACCTATCTCAGCGGGAGGGCAGGAAGCGGCTGCACATTCCGTGTACTCCGCTCTGAGGCTGGCACGCTGTCTTCTTCCTTCTCTATGACCTGGCACGTAATGTGTAAGCATGCGCCGGGTCATAGAGTGGGAAGGAGACAGCGTGCCAGCCTCAGAGTGTACATGGCATGTGCAGCCGCTCCCTGCCTGCACGCTGAGATAAATAATTACAGGAAGCAATCGCAGGGACTCGGAGAGCAGCATTGACAGGGAGGGCGGCGCGGGGCCCCAGGGCAATTGACCCATTTGCCTCTATGGGAGCGCCGGCCCTGTGTACAGTGACAATACTGAGGGTGAACTCAGATTACAGTGGCAGTTAAGGTGGCCACACACGATACAATAAAATGATCCGATTTTACAGCAAATCGATAAATATGATCGGCTCTACCGAAAAAAAAAATCGAAAACATTTTTTTCATTCGACTGAAAAATCCGATCGGATTTCCAGGTTTTTTTGATTTTTATCAATCCGGAATGCTGGAAATGTTTCTTCAATTTTTCTAAAGATTGTATGGTTTGTGTTAGATTGTCAATGTATTAATATACACACCCTAGCAATTTTCTGAGTTTCCAATCATTTTTATCAAAGTTGGGGGAAAAAATTGAACATATGTGGATGGTACATTGGTCAGATTTTTGAAATGTTACAATCAGTCAGAAAAATTGATTGCAATTCTTGAATTGAACAGAAACTTAAAAAGTGTATGGTGTGTGGCCACATTAAAAGGGAAACACAGAGTGGCAGTGCCAAGGGATCATACAGTGGCAGTACTGAGAGGGCACTCAGTTTCCAGTGACAGTGCTGAGGGGTACTCAGTTTCCAGTGACAGTACTGAGGTAGCATTGTTTCCAGTGGCAGTGCCTGAGGAAGCACTCAATTTACAGTGGCAGTACCAGGGAAGCACAGAGTGACAGTACTGAGGAGGCACTCAGTTTAGTGGCAGTACTAAGGGGTCACTCTATTTACAGTGGCAGTACCAGGGAAGCACAGACTGACAGTACTGAGGGATCATACAGTGGCAGTGCTGAGGGGGCACTCAGTTTACAGTGGCAGTACCAGGGAAGCACAGAGTGACAGTCCTGAGGCTTTATACAGTGGCAGTACCAGGGAAGCACAGAGTGACAGTCCTGAGGCATCATACAGTGGCAGTACCAGGGAAGCACAGAGTGACAGTCCTGAGGCATCATACAGTGGCAGTACCAGGGAAGCACAGAGTGGCAGTCCTGAGGCATCATACAGTGGCAGTACCAGGGAAGCACAGAGTGGCAGTCCTGAGGCATCATACAGTGGCAGTAGCGCTAGCTAGAATAGATGGAGGGAGGAAGAAGCGGTTTGTGGAAGAGCCAGTGATGCCTGACTCCTCCTCAGCAGCAGCAGAGCTCAGTCAGAGCAGCACTTCAGCTTCTTCTCTCTGAGCCCCTCTCGGCGGCCAGCAGCTGGCTTGTCTCATTCTCTGCTCCTCGTACACATGCGATCCGTCCAGCAGTGTGTATCTATCTGTGTGTGCAGAGCGCTCCTCCCTCGCTGCCATCCTCCCGTCCCTCCCCTCTCCTGTGCTGTGCTGGACTCTGTCTGTACCGGGGGTGCCTCCTCATCACTGGCATGCTTTGGAGCGGGCTCGGCATCACCATGCCTGGGGAGCAATGAGAGGGGGCAAACCACGCCACGGCTGTGCTTGCCAAAGTCTCTTCCGTAAAGTGGTGTCTCAGTGCAGCTGCTGCTACGCCCGGGTGAGAGGTTAGTGGAAGCTGCTATGTCACTTTTCTGTGTGTGTGTCGCTGGGCACTGCGTGCCGTCTATGCTGGCAGTCCCACAACAACGCTGCCATCCCCAACTTTACACTGCCGACTACTAATTGATGTTTACAGCAGAGGGCTAATGATGTGTTTCCCAGCCCTGTCTGTATAATTTATATACTGCTCACTGCCACAGCCCCAAGCACTGATCTCCATTATCACTGAATAGTTTCCTATGTAAGGAAAACAACTCGCATGAGATTTCAGCTGATTAGTGTGTGATCTTGCCTTGGAAGTGATGCTGGTGGTGATTTTGTGGCACAGACATGTCTGATGTCAGTAATAATGTGGGAGGAGAGTTCTGCATAATAGCAGTATATAGAGCAGTGATTTCAGTGCATACTGACATTCCCACGGTCAGTGGGTGTTGGGAAATGTGAGTGTAGACAGACTGGACCCCCTTATGACGCTCCCCCCCCCTGCTTAGCAGATTCCGCCAGAAGCTCGCTGTCTGTGCTAGCAGCTGATCAGGAGCGCTGGATGAGAATGGCAAGAGTTGATCGCAGATCAAATGAACGTCATAGTTGTAATTTTTGAGAATGACTGGATTAAGGGCAATTCACCGAGGGCTAGGTTCACAATGAGAGTTGCAGTGCGTTCCCTGTGACAGCAGGAACGCCGCGGAGCGATAAAGCGGCATCGCACGTTATCACATTGCGTCGCATGCAGTGAAGTATACAGTCAATGAAAAGTATGCTTCACTGTAACTGTTAATGTGTGTTTAGCGGTAAAGCAGTGCGTTAGGATGTTGCTTCGCACCCGCTGCACTGGGAAAGTCGCTATTGGTGGTGCATTGCAGTGCAGCAGGCCGCATTAGAATGTGGCCATTATGCCACACCGCAGCTCACCGCTGTGAATGTATCATTAACTGCGCCAAGCAGTCTCACGATGCATTGCAGTATGCTCTACTCATACTGCGGTAAGACTTACGTGCGATATTCTGCCTACTGCAGTTAAGTGAATATGCCCCAGTGTGGTCCTAGACATGATAGCAACTTTTTCACCTCACCTTTTTTTTGTCTTGGTAAGGTGAGATGAGGAAGTGTGAATCAGGCCCCTGGACCCTCTTCAGGCCCTCGGTACCTGCCTGGGCTTCCGCCTGGTTTGGCTCTGTGACTGGTGACCCAATCCCTCCTATGAATGTCACATTTTTCTCTCTGTTATAGGAATAGTCTTGTTGCCTTGTTGATTGCAAGCAGTGATTCCCATTGAAAGGAATTTGCATTGTCTGACATCCATCACTAACTATTGTATGTGTCCTGTGGGTGGAGGGGGATGGGGTGTCTGCCTGTTCTGGGACACAAGTTCAGCCATCCTTTTATCAGAATTCTTGATTGACACTAGCAGGGGTGTCTCCTGGCATATCAGGGTTGTCTGAGGACTAGCCTGAAAAGTCTTGATGCTATCAGCAACTCTCTCCTGAGGACTGGCAGGCATGTGCACTGATAGCTGCGGCAGCATTGGCAGCATCGGCAGTTCTATACACCTCTCATACACACTCTCTGTCTGGCCTGGTATTTCAGCCTTGGTCCTGACAAGAATATTGATAGGCTCTGTGTGGCAGTATTAGTTATTCTTATTTCAACACCTTAAGATGGCTCAAATAGACAAACACTTAAATCTGTCAGAAGGATAAAGAGAATACTCACCTCCTGCCTGCCAGCTGGAATTTTGGCAGATCCCTTGATGTCTGTGTCCCACACCACTGCCAAGCCACTAGCAGAGACTGCAGTGTAGTTTCTGCTCTCTGCTACACTCTACATAATTAGAGATAATTAGAGTTAAGGTGCCCATACACTCGTCAGATTGGCAGCAGATAGATAAGAAATGCATCTGATGATCTATCTGATGCGTTTTTAGAACATTTTTTACCAGGATAGAATTCCAATAGATTTCAGTTTGAAATCTATTGAAATTCGATCTGATGGCATTTTTTTGCCATCAGATTTCCATTAAGGCCAATGCAAACTGATAAGCAATCTCATCAGATCGACCTAAATTTTCCACCCTGCAAGTTCGATGGAAATCGATCGAAATCGGCCGTCGATCGGTCGATTGGCCAACCAATTTGCAATCGATCGATCGGGATCGATCGGTCGGCCAGAAAATCGGCTGAGTGTATGGGCTGCTTTAGAGTGCAGTGGCGTAGCTAAGGAGCTCTGGGCCCCGATGCAAGTTTTACAATGGGGCCCCCCAAGCACTCTATACATAGCAATTAATATGGTGCACCAAAACCTGCCAATGGCAACTACAGTGTCAGAGGTGCAAGAAGGGGATGGGGAACAGCTTGTTAATGATTACCACTACTCAAAGTATCTATAGAAGTGATTATTATGAGCACAGGACCAATAGAGAGCTAATACTGTAGTTGAGGGAGGGCCCTTCGGGGCCTCTCTGGCCCAAGGGCCTCGATGCGGTCGCTACCTCTGCACCCCCTATTGCTACGCCCCTGTTAGAGTGGCTGGCGTAATGGTTAAAGGAAACCTGAGAAATACAGATATAAAAGTTTTATACATACCTGGGGCTTCCCCCAGCTCCCTCCATACCGATCAGCCACATGCCGTCCTTCTCTGCCTCCCCGTTTGCCCGGTAGAAGCCCTGTTAGCTTGGCCAGTCAGGGTGCACTGTGCATGCACAGCCCGGCCACGTGCGCCCGCACCGTACTACTGCACAATTGCAGAACGCTCCTAGTTGTGAGCGTCTCGCTCCTACAGCTGGGAGTGTTCTGCGCCTGTGCAGTAGTACGGTGTGGGCACATGTGGCCTGGAGAGGAGAGCGAACTGCGCCTGCGCCACCTGGCTAAGCTAACGGGGCTTCTACCGACGAACAAGGAGGAGGAGTAAGACGGCGTGGGAGTGATCGGTGTGGAGGGGGCTGGAGAAGGCCCCAGGTATGTATTAAACTTTTATATTTTTCTCAGGTACACTTTAAGGGCTATGTCTCTGACATAGGCTACCTGGGTTTCAAGTCTCTTATTCCGTAAGCCAGCACCTATTCAGTAAGGAGGTCGTAGGCAAGACTCTCTAGCACTGCTACTGTCAGAGAGTAGAATATTGGTAAATTTACTGATAATTCTACTGTTACAGTGGAAAAGAAGGTAGTTAAATATTGGTTATAAATGCAGGTATTGTACTACAGGTAAAAATAACCCTATTCATTACCACCAATGATGCCTAACCTTAACCATCCCCCTTACGGCTAACTATACCCCCTCCTCTCCCCCAACAGCTACCACTTCCCCACGGCCACCCGCCTCCCCCACCACCAATCTGAGCGGAAAAAAAACTGAAAAATGCTTATTTTCGGGCACCCGGTATGTGCAGCCGTATTTTGCACTGCAGACCAAATTTTCCACCATTACTGATATTCCTCTGGGCACCTATCATGGCGTCTAAACTTCCTCTACTCTGGGTGCCCAAATGTCCTTCTTCCCAACGGCGTAGCCAGCACTAGATTCAGTTAGCAGGCCCAGAGGTATGTGCAATTATACAAGACCTTGAAAAAAATCTCAGCAGGAAAGTATTCTGGACAGCGCTGCCTGGTAAAATAGCTGCCCGCCTGCTGGGTGAGAAGTCTATGAATGCTGTTGTAGTGAGTAATCTGATTAAGGAAGTCTGGAAAAGACAACATATGTAACCCAGGGACCTGTACCGGTGTTACCCCTCTAACAAGTAGCTGAGCTGGTGGTGAATGAGCTATGTGTGAGGATCAGATTAACAAGAAACGCAATCTAAGGTCCAGTGTACACGAAAAAGCACTAGCGTAATCGCAAACGCTCATCACTTTTTGAAGTGATTTTTTTAGAGCGATTCTAGGCATATGCTGAGCGATTTTCTACACATGCCTAGTGATGTTTGGAGTGTTTTGGTGTAGCGTTTTTTTTATATTTTGTTACAGTAGAGCTTCTGTAACAAAAAACGCTTGGAAAATCGCTCCGTTCTAGCGCTTTTCAGAGCAATTTTCCACCTTCCTATACTTAACATTGAGGCTGAATCACCTCAGAAATCAGCAAAAATGCTGAAGGACCCAAGTTTGCGTTTGGGAAAAAAGCTAATCGCTCTGGTGTGCTCCATCCCATTCAAATACCACTTTTCAAAGCACTGGCGATTTCAAAAGCGCTCAGAAGCGCTCTTGGTGTGCACCAGCCCATAGAGAGGTTTTTCATCACTGAATTATTATTTATTATTATTATTGACTTATATAGCGCCAGCATCTTCCATGGCACTGTACAACTGATTCGATTTTTGTTCCACCCATTGCAATAATTTATTAAATGTATGAGATTGTCTGCATATACAAGAGTTAGTAGTGTGGTAAGCCTCCCCATTGTAACTCATATCACGTAAGGAAATTCCATCTATTTAATAAAATGAAAAAAATAAAATAAAAAAATAAAAAATGCTATAACTTGATTCAGTGGTTACAAATTATTTTGTAATTTATTGTTACAGTTTGAAAAAGGATCTGTCCATTTCAGCTTGCAGCCTACTGTTCTAAAGGTTCTGAGCTCTCAATTACCTGCTTATTTTCAAGCATAAAACTGTACTTTTTAGTGCAAAATACAGGTCATTCAGTTAAGGTTCCCATAAATGATCCAGTTTTACAGAACGATTGACCTTCCGATCTGTTAACTACGATTGGAAGGAAATGATCGGAAACCATCGATTGGGGCCATAAATGTAATAAAATTATAACTGATTAGATCATTTCAGATAGAATCAATCTAAAGATGGATCAGTAATCTAATTGATGATCCAATTGTTTATTGTTGATTGGTGCCATCACCAGCATCCAATCTGATCGATTGGAAGGTCGATTGAAAGGTAGAAGTGGATCATTAGTGGGCACCTTTGGGCTTCCTATCCACTTGTGCATTGTTTTGCACATTTTACACAATGCATAGAGTGTGCGATATGTAAATACATCTGAAGTGCATAGGTTGCACTGTCTGAAATGTGTTACTATGGGATGTGGTAACACAATGCATGGTTGCTATATCTGACGCATGGCCACCTGCGTTGCAAGCAGAGCACACTTGGGAACCGGGCCTAATGCTCCTCTTCCTGCAAATGCATTAAGTTTCACACAGCACACTACACTGCAGACTTTAACCACTTGCCGACCGCGCACTCATACCGCGCGTCGGCAAAGTGGCAGCTGCAGTACCAGCGACGCAGTTCTGCGTCGCCGGCTGCAGGCTAATTAATCAGGAAGCAGCCGCTCGCGCGAGCGGCTGCTTCCTGTCAATTCACGGCGGGGGGCTCCGTGAATAGCCTGCGGGCCGCCGATCGCGGCTCGCAGGCTAAATGTAAACACAAGCGGAAATAATCCGCTTTGTTTACATTGTACGTCGCTGCTGCGCAGCAGCGCCATAAGGCAGATCGGCGATCCCCGGCCAATCAGCGGCCGGGGATCGCCGCCATGTGACAGGGGACAGCCTGTCACTGGCTGCACAGGACGGATAGCGTCCTGTGCAGCGCGGATCACGGGGGGGAACAGGTAGGAGAGGGAGGGGAGGAATTCCGCAGCGGAGGGGGGCTTTGAGGTGCCCCCCCCCCGCAACACCCATCGGCAGGAGCGATCAGACCCACCCAGCACATCATCCCCCTAGTGGGGAAAAAAGGGGGCGATCTGGTCGCTCTGTGTGCCAGCTGATCTGTGCTGGGGGCTGCAGAGCCCACACAGCACAGATCAGCTAAAACAGCGCTGGTCCTTAAGGGGGGGTAAAGGGTGGGTCCTCAAGTGGTTAAAGGAGTAACAGTCGTGCTAATCAGAAAACTGGCACAGTCACTGCTCAGTGGGCTGCCAGGCAACCCCAATCCCCCCTCCCCCGTTTTACTCACCTGGACCTCCGAAGTTCTTTTGGCCATGTCATGTTTTGGCTTCTATATGGGTCTTCCTATACATAGGGAGTTTGGCTGCCATGTCATCACAGTCCAGCTACTTCCTGTCACTGTTGTGAGGGGGTGTGGCATGCCTACCCTTTTCCTGTGACACTGTTTAGAGGGGATGCGTTACATTTTCTTTCACTGACCTCCTCTCAGGTATATTGGTCAGATGCAGCGCAGTGGGCTTTATGCCAAACTGTCTCTCTCTGCTCATATGTAGAGCAGAGGATCTGGGTTGTATTTGATTCTGGGTAAGGAGGCCACATGCAGCCTGATGCAGATGAACTGATTTCAAGCTGATTCCTTTGTATCTTCAGGAATTTATATTATTGAATCCTTTTGTAGAGTGGAATTAATGGAAGCATGGCATCCTGCTGTGGTGGTGCAGCTGTGCTAAGCTGAAGGAAGCAAACTGAATTCCCTCAGCTTAGTAAATCAGCCTCTTAATGTTTTTGTGAGCGGTACTGTGGGCTACATTTTACATAGTTTGCAAAATAACCTTGGATATTGCCAGGTGTAAAAAGCTTATCTAGGCATTTATTGCTGATAGATACATAGGAGTTGATTCATCATTCCGCTGTAATGGTACAGTGCACGCACAATGCACAGCAGTATTACCTGTAGTTACATGCTGAAGTACCGCAAGATACGAGCGTCCTACTAGAGTACCACAGGCCACGCTACTAGTGCATCTTGCGGTAGTTTCATGTGTAACTACAGGTAATATAGCTCTGCGCCAGGTATGTCAAACCGGTCCTACGAGGGCCGAGATCCTCACACATTTTTGATACAGCTCAAATGAATTGATGGGTCTGAACCAGGAAAGGCGTGGTCCATCAGGTAGAACACATTCCTCTCTTTCTCAGTCCATCCTAAACACTGGCATGGATCTGGCCCTCCAGGCCTGGAGTTCGACACGTGCTCTGCGCTGTTAGTGCATGGTAATATTACTGTGGAATGATGAGTCAACCCCATAGATAGGTAGATACTAGATAGATCGAGTGTTTCACTCTTGGTAGATAGATGGTCCTTCTCATCACAGTTGAGTTGTTGCTAGTAGCTCAAAAGTTGTCTGCAGGGTGTGCTGCATAACTACACGTCTTCTTGGCCAAAACAATTACAAATGTAATTTGTTATCTATAAAAGTATCTGGCACTGTAGGCCACTGTTCCTCCTCCTCATCACAGCTGAGTTGTTGATAAAAGTGCAAAAGTTTGTTCACAGGGTGTGACGTATAACACAACCAGTCTTCTAGGCAGAAAATTACAGATTTAATTGGTTATCTACAATAATATTACTTGTAACAGTTTCTTGTGAAACCGACTAATTTTCGGTTTAGAGGGGCCCTCTACCTCTACTCTGAGGCCTAAATCACTTGTAATGGAGCTGTGAAACCTGGTTCATCTTTTGACAAGAGGAACCCCCTCAGGGCCATCTGCCTCTACTCTGTATACAATCTTGCAGGTTTCATTGACAGCTCCATAAAATGGACTTGCCAGCAGCATAAAAAAGCCCTCTCCTTTTTTTATTTCTTGTACAGTGTTGTGCAGAGTTATGGGAGTCTTGACATGCCTTTTTGAATGTATTGGAAGGCTAGAAAACTAACCGGAATTCACTTAAATGGTCCATTTCATCGAACAGAACAATTTGGGCCTATTTGAACGAATGACCAGTGAATCAATCAAAGTGATATTAGACAGAAACTAGTAAGGCATTTCTAGTGTCAAATGCGCATTACTGAAGCACCCCGAGCATTACCCATGTATCGCTGATTTCGCAACATGCGCCTCTCAAGTTGCATAAGTACCGCTGTCTGCTTACGGCAGTTTTACCACAGGACAGTGAATGTTTAGGAAGCAGTTTAGGGCACCAGAACCTCTGTACCTATAGGTTCCTGAGATGTACATTTGGCCCTGAGTAAATTAGTGATATTTTAGGGCTATAGACCATGGTAGAGATTAGGTCAAGAGAAGGAAATTGAAGTTCAGGTTTGCTTTAAAGGAGAGTTCAACAATGCATGAAATGGAAGTATCCCCTGAGGTGGTACGTACGTTGTGGTACTTAATCTTTGATAACCTTGCATATAACCCGCTTTGATGTGTCACTAAACACTGTGATTTCTGTCCCTGAAATGCCTGTGTATCGTGGCTGACTTTCAATATCAACTACTACAACTCTTGCTATGTTACCACAGATAAGTTAATTTTCAATCTTTTGTTCCTTACAGAAACTCTATTATTTTCCATTTTGTCAATCAAGCCATCTGTCTCTCTGGTTTTCTCCCTGACTAATTTCTAGCTATTAGGCAGAATGCTGATTAGAGACAGTTTAAAGAATATTTCAAAGTTTGGCTGTTAATAACTTTTGAAGGACAAGAAAAGGGGAAAAGCTGTAAATCACAGACGGTAATTTGAGCGCTCAATCAAATGAGACTTGAGGAATTTTCTTCTTACCATTGAACTCATGACATTGTATAAATGCTGCAAGAATGTGGCCATTTCCAAACATCACTAAAGCTATGAACTAATAAAGGCAATTGGCAATGACATAAGTTTATGTTGGACAAGTGTGTGTATGTTAATGACAAATAAATACTTAATGAAGCGCGAACGTGACCAGGTTCTGGTTGACATCACTTATTTAGAACAGGTCAGACTTATTCTTTTCTTTTTGAAACCTGTGAGTCTTTCATTGGTAAAGTATGTGGACATGCTAATAACAATTGATTGGACATGTTAATAACAATAAGGATAATAATGAAAACTCCCTGTGTGTGAACGCCCAATTGACACTATGTAGTAGGAGCAAGAAGTTGCTTTGAAACAAAATACTAGATAAAGGAGCCACTATTTATTATTATTATGTATACTTTTACATAGCATTACCTTCCAATTGATTACTGATTTGGATAAGATAGGTTGATCATCCATGAATTTGTGTAATGCTAGGAATATGCGGGTCAATTCTGGCGCTCGATTCTGCACCCGATCGGTTTCCCCGCTCGATTCTTTTATCTTCCGCTCAAATTTCTTATCTTTTTTTCAATTCACTTCAATGAGAAATCGAGCGGCAAAATGATCGAACGGTGATCGGACACGTCGGAAATTATCTAACGAGCCCATCTTATCAGCTCAGAATCGAGCCGTGTATTCCCAGCAAAAGAGTTTTGGTTGGTGCATTTCAGTGCGTTTAATTTGCATATGAATGGGTGTTACTTTTGCATTTGAATTATTTTTGGTCTCAGCGCCTTTTTGAAATCAGAACAGTTGACAAAAGCGCTTCAAAAGCAAGATAACATGACAGGGTGTAGTCAAAAATGCAGGTTTACTCTACACTGGATTCCATTTAAAACTTAAACTTGCCATTTTGTGATCTTGCCTAGACCGGGACTAGCAGCTTATGTAAGATCTTAAATGCAAAGTTCTATGTTTTAAATAAGTGGCAGATAAATGACTATTTTCAGTCAGCATCCGAGATGATTAGATTTAGTAATCTCACAAAGGCCTCAGGTGTCCCTTTCATGCATGTTGTAAAACGACTGCTGGGATTACACGGTGAGTTTTTTCACCGATAGATGACTCGAGATGATTTCTGACTGGTCCGCTTTGATTTTCGATCGTTTTTCTGATCGATTTGTATAAAAGTGATCAGAAAATCGATCAGAAAACTATCGAAATCAGATCAAACCTGTTGGAAATTATCTATTGAGCCATCTTTCTGTGGAAAAAACTTGTGTATTCCCAGCAGAATTCTCGGATCACTGGGCTTCCCTGTCCCCATACACTATCCCATTGCACATTATTTGGTGCTTAGTGGTAGTTCTGTAAACAGGTTACTATCATATAGGGTGCCTATTTGTTTTGTGTATGCAGCGCCAGACCCCAGACAAAGAAGCCTTGTATTTTCCTAGAATGCCAAAATGCACCAGCTATTAATGTTTTTTCCTAAGCACATCACATGTTTTGGCATTACTACGTTTTCCATTTGTATTTCCTCTGTCAGCACAACAAGATGGAACACTTTTTGTGGACTGATATTCTTACATGCACGCATGCATGCTCATACGCACGCACACACATACACACACACAATGCAATTTGAGATATCTGCACCCATATGCACTCGCACTCAGAGCTTACATTGTGTAGGTCCTCCTTATGCCCTGACCCGACAACATGGACTCCACACGGCCTCTGCAGGTGACCTGTGGCAATGGACTTGGGGATGTTAGCTGCTCATCCTTTGCTTCTAAAACTTTAAGCCATAGACCCTGAAGAAGCATGCAGATCAGGTGTTTCTGACTGAAGTCTGACTGGATTAGCTGCATGCTTGTTTCAGGTGTGTGATTCAGACACTACTGCAGCCAAGTAGATTAGCAGGGCTGTCAGGAAACTGGTATTGTTTAACCTCTTGAGGACCATGGTGGTAAACCACCCTAGTGACCTCCTTCCCCCCAGCCGGCCAATCACGGCGATCGGCTGTCATAGGCTTCTGGCCTGGTCATTAGGGGGGTATAAACCTCTGGTCCTCAAGTGCTTAAAGAGGAACTGTAACGACAAAACGGCCCCTGGGGGGTACTCACCTCGGGTGGGGGAAGCCTCAGGATCCTAATGAGGCTTCCCACGCCGTCCTGCGTCCCTCGGGGGTCTCGCTGTAGCCCTCCGTACAGTGGTGACGCAATATTTACCTTCCTGGCTCCTGCGCAGGCGCTCTGATGGCTGTCGGCGCCGAGGTAGGCGGAAATACCCGATCGCCGTCGGGTCTGCTCTACTGCGCAGGCGCAAGTTTCCGGCGCCTGCGCAGTAGAGCGGACCCGACGGAGATCGGGTATTTCCGTCTATTTCCGTGCCGAAAGTCGCCACAGCGCCCCCGCTGGAGCCAGCAAAGGTAAATATTGAACTGACAGTCGGCACAGTCGCCGGCTGTTCGGAGGGCTGCGGCGAGACTCCCGTGGGACAGAGGACGGCGTGGGAAGCCTCATTAGGATCCCGAGGCTTCCCCCACCCGAGGTGAGTACCCCCCAGGGGATGTTTTTCAAGTTACAGAGTCTCTTTAAGGAAGAGTTGACACTAAGCATTGCGAAAAATTGAATATTTTCACATATGTTTTTACACGTTTGTATTCGCATTTGTATGCGTTTTCCACCTAAGGTTTTTCAGAGTAGCTAATGAAAGTCAATCAAAATTTGCATATGATGTGAAAATTTATGCTGCAAGAGGTAACGTTTTTTGCGTATGTGAATGCAGTTCCGCTATTGTTAAACGGAAGTGCAGGTTTCCATTGACTTCAATTATGTGTGTGGCAAACTCGTTTTACAAATTTGAAATTCTCACACTTTTTCAATATGTCTACGTTTTCCAACATTTTGTGTTACAGTAGCTCTACCAGAATGGCGACCTTAAGCTCCGCGTACTCATAATAAATAGTGCCCATAACTCTATGGGCTTGATTCACAGAAGGGTGCTAACACAGTTAGCACGCCTAAAAGCTTTGGACGTGCAAAGTAAGGTGCTAAGCAGTTTGCACGCCCAAAGCTGATACTGATCGCGCGCTAAGTTGGTGCGCCTGAAACGTTGCACCGGTGGGCGTGTGAAACGTCCCACCGTTCGCGTGTAAAATTGCTTTTCAGGCTATTTTACGTGCGAACGGTGTGACGTTTTGCACGCACTTCTAACCTTTGGGCCCGCAAACTCTTGCGCGCACATTAGCACGTGAAGCAGCCGTTTTCACGTCCTAAGTGCCTTTTCACTAACGTGCTAACACTAAGCACCCTTTAGTGAATCGAGGCCTATCAGTGTCTCACCAGTTGTACTTCCTTGAAGCAGCTTTGGTAGATACTAACTAGTGCATTCTGGGAACATCTCATAGGACCTGTTGTTTTGGAGATGCTCTGAACCAGTTATCTAGAAATAACTTGTCCTTCGTCAAAGTTGCTGAGATACTTGCAGCGTTTTCCTGCTTTCAATACATCCACTTTAAGAAATTACAGTAACCGCCTATGATGTCCCTCATCTTCACATGTGCCAATACAGCAAGATAACCACCGTTACTCACTTCACTCTGGTCAGGGGTGTTTATGTGTAGCATGTTCAGTGCCAGGGTGGAGTACAACCAATAATATCATTTTCTGTTTGGTGTTAACAAGGCACTTCAATTCTAGAGAGTTAACTGTTCATGTGTGTGAAAAAATAATCCTGCATGTTACTATAACACCAGATGCTTCCTGGAAATGGATCGCAGGCAGCAAATATTACTGTAATGTGTAGCATGTATTTCACCCCTCACACTCACAGGCAGACCTTACACTGAATAAGAATTGAAATCACATCTCTGCTTCCTGTAGAGTTCAGCATCTGACAGAACTGCATATAGACGGCATTGTTAGTATGCCAGCCACGATGCGCTTAGCCCTGCTTGTGCAGGATCTTGTATCTACAATATCATGCATAGAAGAAGCCATACTCCAGGCCCAGTCATAAATATGCCAGGTGACAGCTTTGTTAGCAGTGAGCCCAACTGTCATGAATCTCCTGAAAAGAGAATTCTACTTGCCTCCCATGTTAGCACTAGATTTATTCTGACATTTCAGCAGCCATGAACTGGATGCCATATCATTCTTGCCATGTGTTTAGTACGGTGTCCATACAGCATACTGGGACATTTGTGAGTGGACCAAAAGATGCTTAATGTAGTGTTTATCAATGGAATTATTTATTATTATTATATAGCGCCGACCTCTTCTGCAGAGCTGTACAGAGTACAGTAGATTTTATTGCTACTTAACTGTCCCTCAGAGGGGCTCACAATCTAGTCCCTACCATAGTCATATGTCTATGTATGTATCGTGTAGTGCATGTATCATAGTCTAGGTTCAATTTAGGGGGAAACCAATTAACTTATCTGTATGTTTTGGGGATGCGGGAGGAAACCAGAGTGCCCGGGGGAAACCCACACAAACTCGGGAGAAATTACAAACTATTACCACTATACCCCCAGCTCGGCCCTGCTGTAGTTATAATTAGTTATAATAGTGGGGAGAGGGCCCTAGCAGTGCATACATCAAATAAGGGCGCCAAGAAAAAAGGTCACGGGGTAAAGCCGACATTTTTAATAATATTGTAACAATATTTTTATTACTTCATCTATTAAAATCGCAAAATATTGTCTATAACAATGAAAATGAAAATATGTACAGTTGTAATAAGTATAGTAAAACATTGGTAAATATTACTGAAATTAAACTACAACTAAACCTAATCCTACATTCACACAGAGCCCTTCCTCTGCTGACACCTAACCCCAAACCCCCCTGGTGGTGCCTAACCCTAAATCCCCCTTCCTGACACCTTACCCTAAAACCCCCTTCCTGACACCTAACCTTAAAACCCCCTTCCTGACACCTTACCCTAAAACCCCCTTCCTGACACCTTACCCTAAAACCCCCTTCCTGACACCTAACCCTAAATCCCTTTATCAGCTGCAAATGACGTTAATACAAAAAGCAATAATTTATGAAATTATAACTCAAAACAAATTTCTTAATGATATAAAACAATAATTTCCAACTTATCAAAACAAAAAAATTTGGTTGGACGGGCCGGTGCCTGTAATTAACCGGCCCCCAAAATTTCTTATTTGGTGCCCAATAGCCTATATTTGGCATTAGCGCCAGATGCCCATATTTCTAGTTTCCCTAGCAGTAACCTTGCTGACAGATTTAGTTGGGCCTTACAATCCTGGCAGCATTCAGTCATCCTTCTGTTGCTTCTAATGTACCACACACTATTTAACAATCTTAGAGATTATCTCAAGTAAAAACGACAGAGCCTGTCATGACAGGCCTTCCTTGCCGCAATAGCAGTATAGGGGGTGCTATTGTAGCTGGGAACGCGAAGAATCACTCGCGTTCCCAGCCTGATGGCCGGTGATGGCGAAACCGGAAGTGGCCGCCAGCGGGTCCAGGAGGATCGGAGCGACTCTACGTGGGCACCGATCAGCTGCAGGGGGCTGAGGGAAGCCCCAGGTGAGTAAAACTCATTTTTTTTAGTTGATTTAAGTGTCACTTTAATGATGGAGGATTGCGGGATTGCTAGGATTAAAAACTTACCTGTTCTGACGTCATCCCTCCAAGCAGGTGATTGTTCCTCCCCCATCTGAGATGTAAGCATGGCGATTTTTTCACAAAATCACCACCGAGGCTCTGGCCACCCTCATCTGCATTGTAACGGCCACTGCTCCCTGCTAGAAGCCTTGCTTAAATAGTCTCACACTTACCGTTAAACTGGCCAAGCTGAACTTCCGCCTTTGTGAACGACGGCTTTCCGACCAGACGCCCCCATAAAGTGATAAAAGAAAAGCTCCAACCTATTGGTGAGCTGTGGGTCGCCCTGCCAGGTTTCAATTTGGAGGGAAAATCTGTGTCTCACCAATTTGAGTGCACCATACGCCGCCTTTGGCCGTAATTTGAATTCAGTCAGACAGTAATTTGGGCGCTGTCAAAAGACGGAGCCCAAATTACACTGAAAACATCATAATTTGGCTGCCTGCAATAGCTGGCAGCCAAATTACATCTTACCTCCTGAGTCCATGGCGCCTGGAGGGGGAATAGTAACTAACACTGCTGGGATGTTTTTCAGCTTCACCCTGCGTCCAAATTTCCCAGTGTCGTTTTTGTATAAATGAGTGCCTGAAACAAGCATGTGGCTTATCCAGTCAGACTTGGAGGCAGAGGATCAGCAGGACAGCCAGGCAATTTGCATTGTTTAAAAGGAAATAAATAGCCTCCATATTCCTCTCATGTCAAGTATGCTTTAACCACCCTGATATGTCTATGGCTGGCCTAGAGCTATCTACACATCTTACACTTTCAATGGCCTAAATCATTGCAAATGAATATCGCAGCTGGAAATCCAAAGTACGTATCGGTGTCCCACGATTTCGGGGATCTCAGACCGTTATGGTGGGATGAATAGCTCTTACCCAATACATGTCATTCTTGTGGTTCCTTCCTGTTACGTTCCTGCAAGGGAGTGCCTCTTGCTTGTTTGCTCCCCTCCTCTTCCTATAGAACAGAACTAGCTGCTTTGCCAGGAGTTGGGAAGTGTGTCTGTACAGGGCTCACTATTAAACTGTCACCTAACATTGTTTTGGGTGACAGATATGTCATGTATATATGTAGCTTAATGGCATCAGCCAGTGTGCCCGTAGCAGTCCCTCTGATAATCTGTTTGCACCTTGGCAAAATGAAGCATTTGATTGTGTGCAGTGAGTCAACAGTGACTGAGACATTTCTTCCCCTAGACACATTGACAAATTAGACTGGTGTTCTGAGGAAACTGAATGCTGTTTGTGCGATTCAATGTTGTAGAATGTAGAGATTATAAAGCTTGCTTTCAGTGGTTTTATACCACATTTGGTATAGATTAGCCTCCTTGGTTGCTCAGAGCAGTTTTTTTTGTATGTCTGCTTTTTATAGAAGCAGTAGAAGTGACTATATTGCAATTGAGAGATTTTCAGTCTCACTTTAGTTATTCACTCCCCTTTGTCTTTTTGTCTGATAAACACATACAAACACACACAGGCATATACAAGCGCACCTACAGGCATATACAAGCGCACCTACAGGCATATACAAGCGCACACACACACACACACACACATAGGCACACACAAGCGTTTCTGTATATACACACACACACACACACACACACACACACACACACACACACACACACACACACACACACACACACACACACACACACACACACACACATACACACACACACACACACACACATAAGCACAAACACACATATAAGCACGAACACACACACACACACTGTATACAAGCACACATACAAACAGGCTCTTACAGGCACACATACTTACACACAGGCACACATACGTGCACACATACATACACATACAAACAGGCACTTACAGGCACACACACATATATACACAGGCACATACAAGCGTTCACTTATATACACATGGACACATACAAACTAACACACCCACACACACATACAAGCGTGCACATACAAGCGCACACACACATTCATATATATATGGGCATATACAAACACACACACACACACACACACACACACACACACACACACACACACACACACACACACACACACACACACACACACACACACACACACACACACATGGGTACATACAAGCGCTCACACAGGGGCACACACACACAATATCCGCCACACGTATGGACAGTGTGTAAACAGATATCTGTTTATTTACAGAGGCGAGGGAGAAGTGGGAGGCGTTTACTGTGCATAACAGGAATATTGCCAAGGTGGTTATTATAGCAAACCAACAAGAAGAAACCCTTGTACAAGGGCAGTCTATGAAATAAAAATAAGCAGACCTATCTGCATACTTTACATACTGTATCAAAGTTTCTGAAAGAATTGCATTTGCTTCCAGCGTCTCAAGCAATCATCTTTTTACTGATATACTGTAAATATGTTTCGAGAGGAAATTAGAAACAGAAGCCGCTGTGAGCATCAGAGACAGCCCTATTGGATGTTGTCAGTGATTCACACTGAAATCTGCACTTCTCCGGTCCGGTCCAGTACTCTCCTGTCAGCTTTGCATCCATTTATTATCAGTTTTATCTGACTAGACTGAAAATCTACACCTTTTATGTTTGAACACACCTATTAGCAACACATAGAAAACTGACAGGACCGGACCGGAAATGCACAGATTTATATGTAAACACAGACATAAAAACACATAAGAAACTGATGCCAACTGTCAAAAACAGGACAGGACTGGACACCTTTTTATGTGTGAACCAAAGTTCTCTGCCAACCACATATGCCAGTCAGATTCCGCAGGTTACCTGGAAATCAAAGAACAATTAACTAGAAGCTTCTCAATATCATTCATATAGAAAAAAAAAGTACAATTTGATTTTCTTCAGCATCTTGTTTGATATCTACAGTATCTCCCTGCTGCAGCTACATACTGCTCGATGCAGTACAAAGCTATGAAAATGTTACATGCATACTGCGCCCCCTGCAGATCCCCAGAACTCCCTACAACATCTGCTCACCTTATTTGACAGACTCATCTGGCATGCAGAAGTATACACGGTCACAAAGAATGAGGATGAGATGTAGTGTAGTATGTAGTGTATGGGAACCTGAGCAATCCTGGCATTTATATGTGTATGTGTTGTGCTCCCGTCAGTGACATCTTTGACAACAAAAAAACCAAAGTACCTGAAACTGTGCTATAAACATATTTACCTACTAGATACAATATATTTCTCTAAAAGACTGTATTTAAAAAAGGGCCTTATGTGAGTGACTCCTTCCATAGTTGAACTGCCAGGCAACTTTCCAGTAAGCCTTGAATGTATTTGGTTTGATCTGGAATGAACTCCACAATGAAAGCTTACCACAGCGTATATACTGCACACGCAATATTTGTGCTTTGTTTCAGGATTTAAGGTGGCCATACACTGGCCCGATTTGCGGCAGTTTCGACAGCAGATTCGATCACTGGGATCGAATCTGCTGCCAATCGTTCGCGCAACACGCACCCGCCGATCCGATTTCCTCCCGAAATCGGATCGGTCCGTCGATCGCGCCGTGCGGGAAATTACCCTCGATCGCCCGCGGGTAGGGAGCGCGTCGCTAGCGGCGGCCGATCCGATCAGGTATACATTACCTGAGGCTGGCTCCCGGGCATCCCGTCCGTCACTGCTCCCGTCATGGCGCCTCCGGCATCCTCGTATAACTTCCGCTGTCATGCCAGTGACAGCGGAAGTACAACTAGAGGGCGCTCTATTTGAACTTCCGCTGTCACTGGTGTGATAGCGTAAGTTCTATGCGGATGCCGGAGCCGGAGGTGCCACATGACGGGGACATCACGCCCGGGAGCCAGCCTCAGGTAATGTATACCGGCGGGGGGAGCGGCGGCAGCACCACCACAACAGATTGTGATCGGTTTCAGGCTGAAATCGATTCACAATCTGTTTGCAGGAAAGGCAGCCATACGATCCCTCTCTGATCAGATTCGATCAGATAGGGATCTGTCAGCTGGTCGATCTGATGGCACATCGACCAGTGTATGGCTGCCTTTAGTTGAAAGTGCTGGTAATACACTTACATGTGTTGTGTAAAGGTGGCCATACACTTATAGATTTGCAGCAGATTCGACCATCAGATTAATTCCTGTCAGATGCCTGTCAGGTTGAATCTGACAGGAATCTATCTGATGTGTGCCACACACTAGGAACAGATTTCCAATAGATTTCAGGATTAAGTCTATTGGAAATCTATTGGAAATGGATCTAAATGCATTATTGGACCATTAGATCCAATGCAACTCTATGGGCCATCTATCTGCAAGCAGCAGATCGACCTAGATTTTCCATCCTGTCAGATAGATCAAATCAATCTAAATTGGCCACAAATCGATCGATCGGCTGATTTGATAGAATCGATTTCTAATCAATCAATCGATCGATGGCTGAAATCGACCAATGTATGGGCCCCTTAACAGGGAGCCTGGTTTGCTCAGTCTGGCTATGTAGACAAATGGGGTACCATGTGCTTGGTATACCAGATCTTCTGTCTATCTCTAATGGTGGCTAGACATGGAACATTCTAAGTAAACGGATGCACTGAATATTATAGATTATACACTATTGCCAATAGCTGGTGCCCTGCTGGCACTTGGCTATTGGTCCATGGCGCTTCGAATCAGTGTCAGGGACTAAAGACGGAAGATGAGTATCAGGGTTGGGCATTAACTAGCGTTGGAAGATAGGATAGAGAGATTTTCATCATAATTACAAGGGTTAGGAGGTTAGGGTTAGTTTTGAGGAAGGGGAGTTTGCTTTCTTAGGAATGTATTAAAGCAAACCTGAAGTGAAAAGGAACTTATGAGATAATGAATTGTATGTATAGTACAGCTAAGAAATAGAACATTAGAAGCAAAGAAAAAAAGTTTCAAATTGTTCCAGTACAGGAAGAATTAAAAAAAGTCACTTGTTATCTATGCAAAAGAGCTTCTCTGAGCTCTCTGACCCAACTTGGGTCAAAGACAGTCCTATTTTCTGAAGCACTTATCTCAACCTGTCTCTCGTTGTTTCTTAGTTGTTTCATATTTTACTGCATGAAAGTTCAAAGGGTCATTATCTCAGCTCTGTTTTATAGTATAAATACAGAGTGCTGTTTGGAAACAGCAAACATGATAGAATGATGCAATGTTCTAAAAAAGAAAAGCTATATAACTGAAAAAAAAATATGACTCTTTTCTTTGCTACTAATGTCCTATTAATTATCTGTACTACACATACAATTCATTATATCATAAGTTAATTTTCGCTTCAATGTCACTTTAAGGTTAGAGTTAGGCACCGAGAAAAGGGTTTGCATTAGGGTGGGAGGTTACATTGGGCTTATACATTGGGATGAAGATTATGGCTAGATATCAGGAAGGAGAAGGGGACTGGTTATGGGTAGCTGATTGATGGAGGGGAAGTACTGATAGAGCCTTCTTAACTACTATACGTCCGCCTCATGCCAATGGGCGTGCGCGGAGCGGCAGCCCCAGGACCGCCTAACACCGATCGGCATGCAGTCCTGGGAGTGTGAATTTCTGGGGATTGTGCGCGCTAATGCACGCGCATCCCCACTTGAATGCTCATGGTCCTTAAATGGTTAAAGAGACTTAGAGATTAAATAAATGCAAGATTTTTTACTTACCCGGGGCTTCCTCCAGCCCCATAAGTATGGATGCGTCCCTCGCCGTCCTCCCGCAGTCTCTCGTTCAGACGTGATCAGCCCCGGTAACAGGCTCAGTTGCGTCCAGTCTGAGTCTTCTGCGCATGCGCGGACCTCCCACACATTTGCAGTAGACCTGGACTGACGCGACTGAGCCAGTTACCGGAGCTGATCACGTCTGAACGGGAGACAGCGGGAGGACGGCGAGGGACGCATCTGTGGGGCTGGAGGAAGCCCCGGGTAAGTAAAAAATCTTGCATTTATTTAATCTCTGAGTCTCTTTAAAGTGCAGAGTGTACCTAGCTGCTAAATCACTCTGCACTTTAATTATATGTGCATGTTATCCATGGATACTGTGTAAGGGCCAGTGCACACCAAAAACTTCTAGCAGATCCGCAAAACGCTAGAGGTTTTTGAAGCAGATTATCAGAGCAATTTTAGGCATGTTTAGGGCCCTTTTCCACTAGAGCGTTTGCGATTGCTGAATCGCAAATCGCTAGCGATTTTAAAATCGCTACAGTTTGCTAAATAACATAGGAATCGCGGTAGGTAATTTCCACTACCGCGATTCGTTTTTTTACTAAATCGCGATCGCGCCACAGAACGATTTTTGCAGCGATTTTGCTATGCAGTGCCTAGCATAGCAAAATCCTGATTGCAAACGTCGGGAAATCGCTGGGAAATGTTTTACTTTTGCTGAATCGCAATCGCTAGCGTTTAGCGTGAACGCTAGCAATTGCTAGTGGAAAAGGGCCTTTAGAGAGGTTTTCTAAACATGCCTAGCGGTTTTCTAAACATGCCTAGCGTTTTTTGGAGCGTTTTTGTGCAGCAGATTTCATATATTGTTACAGTAAAGCTGTTACTGAACAGCTTCTGTAACAAAAACGCCTAGAAAACCGCTCTGATCTAGAGTTTCTAGCGTCAGAGCAGCTTTCCACTTTCCTATACTTAACCTTGAAGCAGAAACGCCTCAGAAATCTAAAAAATGCTGCAGCCGCTGAGTTTACGTTTGTGGGAAAAAAAACGAACCGCTCTGGTGCGCACCAGCCCATTGAAATATATTACCCAAGCAGTTTTCAAACAGCTAGCGTTTTTAAAAACGCTCCAGAACCGCTCTGGTGTGCACCAACCCTGACTGAACAAACACTCAGCAGACATCCAGGCTAATGATGGTAATAATGGCAACCAAGGGATTGTAATCAAGTAGGTTTAGATCTGCATAATTATACTGTTGAGGGGGCTACCATTCCTCTCAATCTTTATTTTGAAGATTATATATTTTGTATTTTACATAGTATCTTCTATGTTTTTACGCATTAATGAGAATTGACTTTTAATTGTTTTGGGCAGCATACCTAGTTCATAGTTCATCTTGAGACCCTTATACTATGTCTACTGCCGTGTATTTCCTTACTCCCTCTTCTCTGCCCCTTACCTATTTCTCCTTTTTCTATTTCCTCCTCTTACCAGTCCCCAGTCCCTTTCCCTCTTTCTCCATTTTCCCATCTCCCCTCCTTTCTAAATGCTTACTTTGCTTTTGGATTTGCAAAACAAAAGTTTGACTTCTTAAAATAGAAGGTATTTGTGTTAATTAAGGTTGGAGTGAGCATATGATGTCTCCCACAATGCATTACTGCTGAGTATGCAAATTATCCTTTGCTGTCCCTGTAACCTAACCACACCTCCAGAACCGTTGGAAAGCAATGATGTGTCAGTTTTTTAATTGTACAGAGCCACAATAATCCAACATGCCTACAAACTGTCTCAGATTGGTTGATCCTCATGAGGATCAACAAATCCGAAACAGTCTGTATACATTTATCATTGTGGTTCTGTACAATTAATAAGCTGGCACATCATTGCATTCCAGCAGTTCTGGAGGTGTGGTTAGCTTACAGGGACAACAAAGGATGATTTGCATACTCAACAGTGATGCATCGTGGGAGAAATCATATGCTCACTCGCAAATACCTTCTGGTTTAAGAAGACAAACTTTTGTTTTGCATAACATTTTAGTAAGGGGGCTTTTTGGTCCTTTGTAGCCCCTTACACACTCCTAGGAGTTCTGGTTCACCATGAGCTTGCTGGGGAATCTGTAACATTAGGATTTGCTATCTCAATAGTAACTGTAGGACTCTACCGTTGTTCAGTGCTGTTTTGTTTCTAGGACTCTAAACAAGCTCAGTGCTGTAACTTAGCAATGTGCTGGGCAGATTTCCTTATGAGACTGAAGTTCCAGTGGGAAACAGGAGCCTAGTCTTTATTGTAAACTCTATGCTCTCCTTTCAGGTGTTTGTCCAGCAGCCTGTCAGTATTTCATATGGTCTTAATTCAGGGTATAGCTTTACAAACACAAGATCAGTAGGGGAAGCTTTATATAGATGTGTGTGGGATGTGGATGGGGGTGGAAGGGAAAGTACAAGCCAAAATGGCTGTTTTGTGTTGAGGGTTTATAAATGTGTCATTTCATCGGAATGGTAGAGACACAGTGCGCCTGACCCTGTTTGTAACCCGTCTGTACAGCAGCAAAGGGTTAAAGTGGAATCACAAGGCCTGGCTTGCTGGGGTGGATTACTGCCAGACACAGGAAGTCTTCTAGTCATTTGATGAAGACAAGCCTGCAGTGTCTAACTGGTTAACCTGACCAGCAGCGTGTACTGCATGAGCATAAGAGCACTGAGCTGACAAATGCGGGGTTGTGCTGAGTCAGTAAGCATTGATCTCAGTGTTCCTGCTGATCTCACTCTGAAAGCCATCCAGGAATCACCACCTGAACAGCTGCCAAATCAATGAAGACTCATTTGGCAGCAAGTAAGGGAAATTGTCAATATTACTGTTTACTAAAACTCAATTACTGTGAGCTACCTGCAAACGTAATGAGAAGGAGCGTGGCTGGTGGATGCTGTGGGAAGTGAGGTGGTGAGGATAGAGTCAGAGACAAGGGTCTGTGTGAGGAGTGAGGGGGTGGGGGTAGAGTTAGAGGCAAGTGTCTGTGTGAGGAGTGAGGTGGTGGGGGTAGAGTAAGAGGCAAGTGTCTCTGTGAGGCGTGAGGTGGTGGGGTAGAGTCAGAGGCAAGTATCTGTGTGAGGAGTGAGGTGGTGGGGGTAGAGTCAGAGGCAAGTATCTGTGTGAGGAGTGAGGTGGTGGGGGTAGAGTCAGAGGCAAGTATCTGTGTGAGGAGTGAGGGGGTGGGGGTAGAGTTAGAGGCAAGTGTCTGTGTGAGGAGTGAGGTGGTGGGGGTAGAGTAAGAGGCAAGTGTCTCTGTGAGGCGTGAGGTGGTGGGGTAGAGTCAGAGGCAAGTATCTGTGTGAGGAGTGAGGTGGTGGGGGTAGAGTCAGAGGCAAGTATCTGTGTGAGGAGTGAGGTGGTGGGGGTAGAGTCAGAGGCAAGTATCTGTGTGAGGAGTGAGGGGGTGGGGGTAGAGTTAGAGGCAAGTGTCTGTGTGAGGAGTGAGGTGGTGGGGGTAGAGTCAGAGGCAAGTGTCTCTGTGAGGCGTAAGGTGGTGGGGGTAGAGTCAGAGGCAAGTGTCTGTGTGAGGAGTGAGGTGGTGAGGATAGAGTCAGAGACAAGGGTCTGTGTGAGGAGTGAGGTGGTGGGGGTAGAGTCAGAGGCAAGTATCTGTGTGAGGAGTGAGGTGGTGGGGGTAGAGTCAGAGGCAAGTATCTGTGTGAGGAGTGAGGTGGTGGGGGTAGAGTCAGAGGCAAGTGTCTCTGTGAGGCGTGAGGTGGTGGGGGTAGAGTCAGAGGCAAGTGTCTGTGTGAGGAGTGAGGTGGTGAGAATAGAGTCAGAGACAAGGGTCTGTGTGAGGAGTGAGGTGGTGGGGATAGAGTCAGAGGCAAGTGTCTCTGTGAGGAGTGAGGTGGTGGGGGTAGAGTCAGAGGCAAGTGTCTCTGTGAGGAGTTAGGTGGTGGGGGTAGAGTCAGAGGCAAGTATCTGAGTGAGGTGGTGGGGGTAGAGTCAGAGGCAAGTGTCTCTGTGAGGAGTGAGGTGGTGGGGATAGAGTCAGAGACAAGTGTCTCTGTGAGGAGTGAGGTGGTGGGGATAGAGTTAGAGGCAAGCATCTGTGTGAGGAGTGAGGTGGTGGGGGTAGAGTCAGAGGCAAGTATCTGTGTGAGGAGTGAGGTGGTGGGGATAGAGTCAGAGACAAGGGTCTGTGTGAGGAGTGAGGTGGTGGGGGTAGAGTCAGAGGCAAGTATCTGTGTGAGGAGTGAGGTGGTGGGGGTAGAGTCAGAGGCAAGTATCTGTGTGAGGAGGGAGGTGGTGGGGGTAGAGTCAGAGGCAAGTGTCTCTGTGAGGCGTGAGGTGGTGGGGGTAGAGTCAGAGGCAAGTGTCTGTGTGAGGAGTGAGGTGGTGGGGGTAGAGTCAGAGACAAGGGTCTGTGTGAGGAGTGAGGTGGTGGGGGTAGAGTCAGAGGCAAGTATCTGTGTGAGGAGTGAAGTGGTGGGGGTAGATTCAGAGGCAAGTGTCTCTGTGAGGCGTGAGGTGGTGGGGGTAGAGTCAGAGGCAAGTGTCTGTGTTAGGAGTGAGGTGGTGGGGATAGAGTCAGAGACAAGGGTCTGTGTGAGGAGTGAGGGGGTGGGGATAGAGTCAGAGGCAAGTGTCTCTGTGAGGCATGAGGTGGTGGGGATAGAGTCAGAGGCAAGTGTCTCTGTGAGGAGTGAGGGGGTGGGGGTAGAGTCAGAGGCAAGTGTCTCTGTGAGGAGTGAGGTGGTGGGGGTAGAGTCAGAGGCAAATGTCTCTGAGGAGTGAGGTGGTGGGGGTAGAGTCAGAGGCAAGTGTCTCTGTGAGGAGGGAGGTGGTGGGGGTAGAGTCAGAGGCAAGTGTCTCAGTGAGGAGGTGGGGGTAGAGTCAGAAGCAAATGTCTCTGTTAGGAGCGAGGTGGTGGGGGTAGAGTCAGTGGCAAGTGTCTCTGTGAGGTGTGAGGTGGTGGGGGTAGAGTCAGAGGCAAGTGTCTCTGTGAGGCGTGAGGTGGTGGGGATAGAGTCAGAGGCAAGTATCTCTGTGAGGCGTGAGGTGGTGAGGATAGAGTCAGAGGCAAGTGTCTCTGTGAGGAGTGAGATGGTGGGGATAGAGTCTGGACAAGTGTCTCTGTGAGGAGTGAGAAGGTGGGGGTAGAGACAGAGGCAAGTGTCTCTGTGGGAAGTGAGGTGGTGGGGATAGAGTCAGAGGCAAGTGTCTCTGTGGGAAGTGAGGTGGTGGGGATAGAGTCAGAGGCAAGTGTCTCTGTGAGGAGTGATGTAGTGGGGGTAAAGTCAGATGCAAGTGTCTCTGTGAGGCGTGAGGTGGTGGGGGTAGAGTCAGAGACAAGTGTCTCTGTGAGGAGTGAGAAGGTGGGGTAGAGTCAGAGGCAAGTGTCTCTGTGAGGTGGTGTGGATAGAGTCAGAGGCAAGTGTCTCTGTGAGGCGTGAGGTGGTGGGGATAGAGTCAGAGGCAAGTGTCTCTGTGAGGCGTGAGATGGTGGGGATAGAGTCAGAGGCAAGTGTCTGTGTGAGGAGTGAGGTGGTGGGGGTAGAGTCAGAGGCAAGTATCTGTGTGAGGAGTGAGGTGGTGGGGATAGAGTCAGAGGTAAGTGTCTCTGTGAGGCGTAAGGCGGTGGGGGTAGAGTCAGAGGCAAGTGTCTGTGTGAGGAGTGAGGTGGTGAGGATAGAGTCAGAGACAAGGGTCTGTGTGAGGAGTGAGGTGGTGGGGGTAGAGTCAGAGGCAAGTATCTGTGTGAGGAGTGAGGTGGTGGGGGTAGAGTCAGAGGCAAGTATCTGTGTGAGGAGTGAAGTGGTGGGGGTAGATTCAGAGGCAAGTGTCTCTGTGAGGCGTGAGGTGGTGGGGGTAGAGTCAGAGGCAAGTGTCTGTGTTAGGAGTGAGGTGGTGGGGATAGAGTCAGAGACAAGGGTCTGTGTGAGGAGTGAGGGGGTGGGGATAGAGTCAGAGGCAAGTGTCTCTGTGAGGCGTGAGGTGGTGGGGATAGAGTCAGAGGCAAGTGTCTCTGTGAGGAGTGAGGGGGTGGGGGTAGAGTCAAAGGCAAGTGTCTCTGTGAGGAGTGAGGTGGTGGGGGTAGAGTCAGAGGCAAATGTCTCTGAGGAGTGAGGTGGTGGGGGTAGAGTCAGAGGCAAGTGTCTCTGTGAGGAGTGAGGTGGTGGGGGTAGAGTCAGAGGCAAGTGTCTCAGTGAGGAGGTGGGGGTAGAGTCAGAAGCAAATGTCTCTGTGAGGAGTGAGGTGGTGGGGGTAGAGTCAGTGGCAAGTGTCTCTGTGAGGTGTGAGGTGGTGGGGGTAGAGTCAGAGGCAAGTGTCTCTGTGAGGCGTGAGGTGGTGAGGATAGAGTCCGAGGCAAGTGTCTCTGTGAGGAGTGAGATGGTGGGGGTTGAGTCAGAGGCAAGTGTCTCTGTGAGGAGTGAGGTGGTGGGGATAGAGTCAGAGACAAGTGTCTCTGTGAGGAGTGAGAAGGTGGGGGTAGAGACAGAGGCAAGTGTCTCTGTGGGAAGTGAGGTGGTGGGGATAGAGTCAGAGGCAAGTGTCTCTGTGAGGAGTGATGTAGTGGGGGTAAAGTCAGATGCAAGTGTCTCTGTGAGGCGTGAGGTGGTGGGGGTAGAGTCAGAGACAAGTGTCTCTGTGAGGAGTGAGAAGGTGGGGTAGAGTCAGAGGCAAGTGTCTCTGTGAGGTGGTGTGGATAGAGTCAGAGGCAAGTGTCTCTGTGAGGCGTGAGGTGGTGGGGATAGAGTCAGAGGCAAGTGTCTCTGTGAGGCGTGAGATGGTGGGGATAGAGTCAGAGGCAAGTGTCTGTGTGAGGAGTGAGGTGGTGGGGGTAGAGTCAGAGGCAAGTATCTGTGTGAGGAGTGAGGTGGTGGGGATAGAGTCAGAGGTAAGTGTCTCTGTGAGGCGTAAGGCGGTGGGGGTAGAGTCAGAGGCAAGTGTCTGTGTGAGGAGTGAGGTGGTGAGGATAGAGTCAGAGACAAGGGTCTGTGTGAGGAGTGAGGTGGTGGGGGTAGAGTCAGAGGCAAGTATCTGTGTGAGGAGTGAGGTGGTGGGGGTAGAGTCAGAGGCAAGTATCTGTGTGAGGAGTGAAGTGGTGGGGGTAGATTCAGAGGCAAGTGTCTCTGTGAGGCGTGAGGTGTTGGGGGTAGAGTCAGAGGCAAGTGTCTGTGTTAGGAGTGAGGTGGTGGGGATAGAGTCAGAGACAAGGGTCTGTGTGAGGAGTGAGGGGGTGGGGATAGAGTCAGAGGCAAGTGTCTCTGTGAGGCGTGAGGTGGTGGGGATAGAGTCAGAAGCAAGTGTCTCTGTGAGGAGTGAGGGGGTGGGGGTAGAGTCAAAGGCAAGTGTCTCTGTGAGGAGTGAGGTGGTGGGGGTAGAGTCAGAGGCAAATGTCTCTGAGGAGTGAGGTGGTGGGGGTAGAGTCAGAGGCAAGTGTCTCTGTGAGGAGTGAGGTGGTGGGGGTAGAGTCAGAGGCAAGTGTCTCAGTGAGGAGGTGGGGGTAGAGTCAGAAGCAAATGTCTCTGTGAGGAGTGAGGTGGTGGGGGTAGAGTCAGTGGCAAGTGTCTCTGTGAGGTGTGAGGTGGTGGGGGTAGAGTCAGAGGCAAGTGTCTCTGTGAGGCGTGAGGTGGTGAGGATAGAGTCCGAGGCAAGTGTCTCTGTGAGGAGTGAGATGGTGGGGGTTGAGTCAGAGGCAAGTGTCTCTGTGAGGAGTGAGGTGGTGGGGATAGAGTCAGAGACAAGTGTCTCTGTGAGGAGTGAGAAGGTGGGGGTAGAGACAGAGGCAAGTGTCTCTGTGGGAAGTGAGGTGGTGGGGATAGAGTCAGAGGCAAGTGTCTCTGTGAGGAGTGATGTAGTGGGGGTAAAGTCAGATGCAAGTGTCTCTGTGAGGCGTGAGGTGGTGGGGGTAGAGTCAGAGACAAGTGTCTCTGTGAGGAGTGAGAAGGTGGGGTAGAGTCAGAGGCAAGTGTCTCTGTGAGGTGGTGGGGATAGAGTCAGAGGCAAGTGTCTCTGTGAGGCGTGAGGTGGTGGGGATAGAGTCAGAGGCAAGTGTCTCTGTGAGGCGTGAGATGGTGGGGATAGAGTCAGAGGCAAGTGTCTATGTGAGGCGTGAGGTGGTGGGGATAGGGTCAGAGGCAAGTGTCTCTGTGAGGAGTGAGGTGGTGGGGATAGAGTCAGAGGCAAGTGTCTCTGTAAGGAATGAGGTGGTGGGGATAGAGTCAGAGGCAAGTGTCTCTGTGAGGAGTGAGGTGGTGGGGGTAGAGTCAGAGGCAAGAGTCTCTGTGAGGCGTGAGGTGGTGGGGGTAGAGTCAGAGGCAAGTGTCTCTGAGGAGTGATGTAGTGGGGGTAAAGTCAGATGCAAGTGTCTCTGTGAGGCGTGAGGTGGTGGGGATAGAGTCAGAGGCAAGTGTCTCTGTGAGAAGTGAGGTGGTGAGGGTAGAGTCAGAGGCAAGTATCTCTGTGAGGATTGAGGTGGTGGGGATAGAGTTAGAGGCAAGTGTCTGTGTGAGGAGTGAGATGGTGGGGATAGAGTTAGAGGCAAGTGTCTCTGTGAGGAGTGAGGTGGTGGGGGTAGAGTCAGAGGCAAGTGTCTCTGTGAGGAGTGAGGTGGTGGGGATAGAGTCAGAGGCAAGTGTCTGTGTGAGGAGTGAGATGGTGGGGATAGAGTCAGAGGCAAGTGTCTCTGAGGAGTGAGATGGTGGGGGTAGAGTTAGAGGCAAGTGTCTGTGTGAGGAGTGAGAAGGTGAGGGTAGAGTCAGAGGCAAGTGTCTCTGTGAGGTGGTGGGGATAGAGTCAGAGGCAAGTGTCTCTGCGGGAAGTGAGGTGGTGGGGATAGAGTCAGAGGCAAGTGTCTCTGTGAGGCGTGAGGTGGTGGGGGTAGAGTCAGAGGCAAGTGTCTCTGTGAGGAGTGAGGTGGTGGGGGTAGAGTCAGAGGCAAGTGTCTCTGTGAGGAGTGAGATGGTGGGGGTTGAGTCAGAGGCAAGTGTCTCTGTGAGGAGTGAGGTGGTGGGGATAGAGTCAGAGACAAGTGTCTCTGTGAGGAGTGAGAAGGTGGGGGTAGAGACAGAGGCAAGTGTCTCTGTGGGAAGTGAGGTGGTGGGGATAGAGTCAGAGGCAAGTGTCTCTGTGAGGAGTGATGTAGTGGGGGTAAAGTCAGATGCAAGTGTCTCTGTGAGGCGTGAGGTGGTGGGGGTAGAGTCAGAGACAAGTGTCTCTGTGAGGAGTGAGAAGGTGGGGTAGAGTCAGAGGCAAGTGTCTCTGTGAGGTGGTGTGGATAGAGTCAGAGGCAAGTGTCTCTGTGAGGCGTGAGGTGGTGGGGATAGAGTCAGAGGCAAGTGTCTCTGTGAGGCGTGAGATGGTGGGGATAGAGTCAGAGGCAAGTGTCTGTGTGAGGAGTGAGGTGGTGGGGGTAGAGTCAGAGGCAAGTATCTGTGTGAGGAGTGAGGTGGTGGGGATAGAGTCAGAGGTAAGTGTCTCTGTGAGGCGTAAGGCGGTGGGGGTAGAGTCAGAGGCAAGTGTCTGTGTGAGGAGTGAGGTGGTGAGGATAGAGTCAGAGACAAGGGTCTGTGTGAGGAGTGAGGTGGTGGGGGTAGAGTCAGAGGCAAGTATCTGTGTGAGGAGTGAGGTGGTGGGGGTAGAGTCAGAGGCAAGTATCTGTGTGAGGAGTGAAGTGGTGGGGGTAGATTCAGAGGCAAGTGTCTCTGTGAGGCGTGAGGTGGTGGGGGTAGAGTCAGAGGCAAGTGTCTGTGTTAGGAGTGAGGTGGTGGGGATAGAGTCAGAGACAAGGGTCTGTGTGAGGAGTGAGGGGGTGGGGATAGAGTCAGAGGCAAGTGTCTCTGTGAGGCGTGAGGTGGTGGGGATAGAGTCAGAGGCAAGTGTCTCTGTGAGGAGTGAGGGGGTGGGGGTAGAGTCAAAGGCAAGTGTCTCTGTGAGGAGTGAGGTGGTGGGGGTAGAGTCAGAGGCAAATGTCTCTGAGGAGTGAGGTGGTGGGGGTAGAGTCAGAGGCAAGTGTCTCTGTGAGGAGTGAGGTGGTGGGGGTAGAGTCAGAGGCAAGTGTCTCAGTGAGGAGGTGGGGGTAGAGTCAGAAGCAAATGTCTCTGTGAGGAGTGAGGTGGTGGGGGTAGAGTCAGTGGCAAGTGTCTCTGTGAGGTGTGAGGTGGTGGGGGTAGAGTCAGAGGCAAGTGTCTCTGTGAGGCGTGAGGTGGTGAGGATAGAGTCCGAGGCAAGTGTCTCTGTGAGGAGTGAGATGGTGGGGGTTGAGTCAGAGGCAAGTGTCTCTGTGAGGAGTGAGGTGGTGGGGATAGAGTCAGAGACAAGTGTCTCTGTGAGGAGTGAGAAGGTGGGGGTAGAGACAGAGGCAAGTGTCTCTGTGGGAAGTGAGGTGGTGGGGATAGAGTCAGAGGCAAGTGTCTCTGTGGGAAGTGAGGTGGTGGGGATAGAGTCAGAGGCAAGTGTCTCTGTGAGGAGTGATGTAGTGGGGGTAAAGTCAGATGCAAGTGTCTCTGTGAGGCGTGAGGTGGTGGGGGTAGAGTCAGAGACAAGTGTCTCTGTGAGGAGTGAGAAGGTGGGGTAGAGTCAGAGGCAAGTATCTCTGTGAGGTGGTGGGGATAGAGTCAGAGGCAAGTGTCTCTGTGAGGCGTGAGGTGGTGGGGATAGAGTCAGAGGCAAGTGTCTCTGTGAGGCGTGAGATGGTGGGGATAGAGTCAGAGGCAAGTGTCTATGTGAGGCGTGAGGTGGTGGGGATAGGGTCAGAGGCAAGTGTCTCTGTGAGGAGTGAGGTGGTGGGGATAGAGTCAGAGGCAAGTGTCTCTGTAAGGAGTGAGGTGGTGGGGATAGAGTCAGAGGCAAGTGTCTCTGTGAGGAGTGAGGTGGTGGGGGTAGAGTCAGAGGCAAGAGTCTCTGTGAGGCGTGAGGTGGTGGGGGTAGAGTCAGAGGCAAGTGTCTCTGAGGAGTGATGTAGTGGGGGTAAAGTCAGATGCAAGTGTCTCTGTGAGGCGTGAGGTGGTGGGGATAGAGTCAGAGGCAAGTGTCTCTGTGAGAAGTGAGGTGGTGAGGGTAGAGTCAGAGGCAAGTATCTCTGTGAGGATTGAGGTGGTGGGGATAGAGTTAGAGGCAAGTGTCTGTGTGAGGAGTGAGATGGTGGGGATAGAGTTAGAGGCAAGTGTCTCTGTGAGGAGTGAGGTGGTGGGGGTAGAGTCAGAGGCAAGTGTCTCTGTGAGGAGTGAGGTGGTGGGGATAGAGTCAGAGGCAAGTGTCTGTGTGAGGAGTGAGATGGTGGGGATAGAGTCAGAGGCAAGTGTCTCTGAGGAGTGAGATGGTGGGGGTAGAGTTAGAGGCAAGTGTCTGTGTGAGGAGTGAGAAGGTGAGGGTAGAGTCAGAGGCAAGTGTCTCTGTGAGGTGGTGGGGATAGAGTCAGAGGCAAGTGTCTCTGCGGGAAGTGAGGTGGTGGGGATAGAGTCAGAGGCAAGTGTCTCTGTGAGGCGTGAGGTGGTGGGGGTAGAGTCAGAGGCAAGTGTCTCTGTGAGGAGTGAGGTGGTGGGGGTAGAGTCAGAGGCAAGTGTCTCTGTGAGGAGTGAGGTGGTGGGAATAGAGTCAGAGGCAAGTGTCTGTGTGAGGAGTGAGGTGGTGAGGATAGAGTCAGCGGCAAGTGTCTCTGTGAGGAGTGAGATGGTGGGGATAGAGTCAGAGGCTAGTGTCTCTGTGAGGAGTGAGGATGTGGGGGTAGAGTCAGAGGCAAGTGTCTGTGTGAGGAGTGAGGTGGTGGTGGTAGAGTCAGAGGCAAGTGTTTGTGTGAGGAGTGAGGGGGTGGGGATAGAGTCAGAGGCAAGTGTCTCTGTGAGGCGTGAGGTGGTGGGTGTAGAGTCAGAGGCAAGTGTCTCTGTAAAGCGTGAGGTGGTGGGGATAGAGTCAGAGGCAAGTGTCTCTGTGAGGAGTGAGGTGGTAGGGGTAGAGTCAGAGGCAAGTGTCTCTGAGGAGTGAGGTGGTGGGGGTAAAGTCAGAGGCAAGTGTCTCTGTGAGGTGTGAGGTGGTGGGGGTAGAGTCAGAGGCAAGTGTCTCAGTGAGGAGGTGGGGGTAGAGTCAGAAGCAAGTGTCTCTGTGAGGAGTGAGGTGGTGGGGATAGAGTCAGAGGCAAGTGTCTCTGTGAGGAGTTAGGTGGTGGGGGTAGAGTCAGAGGCAAGTGTCTCTGTGAGGAGTTAGGTGGTGGGGGTAGAGTCATTGGCAAGTGTCTTTGTGAGGTGTGAGGTGGTGGGGGTAGAGTCAGAGGCAAGTGTCTCTGTGAGGTGGTGGGGATACAGTCAGAGGCAAGTGTCTCTGTGAGGTGTGAGGTGGTGGGGATACAGTCAGAGGCAAGTATCTCTGTGAGGCGTGAGGTGGTGAGGATAGAGTCAGAGGCAAGTGTCTCTGTGAGGAGTGAGATGGTGGGGGTAGAGTCAGAGGCAAGTGTCTCTGTGAGGAATGAGGTGATGGGGGTAGAGTCAGAGGCAAGTGTCTCTGTGAGGAGTTAGGAGGTGGGGATAGAGTCAGAGGCAAGAGTCTCTGTGAGGAGTGTGGTGGTGGGGATAGAGTCAGAGACAAGTGTCTCTGTGAGGAGTGAGAAGGTGGGGGTAGAGTCAGAGGCAAGTGTCTCTGTGAGGTGGTGGGGATAGAGTCAGAGGCAAGTGTCTCTGTGAGGCGTGAGGTGGTGGGGATAGAGTCAGAGGCAAGTGTCTCTGTGAGGCGTGAGGTGGTGGGGATAGAGTCAGAGGCAAGTGTCTATGTGAGGCGTGAGGTGGTGGGGATAGGGTCAGAGGCAAGTGTCTCTGTGAGGAGTGAGGTGGTGGGGATAGAGTCAGAGGCAAGTGTCTCTGTGAGGAGTGAGGTGGTGGGGATAGAGTTAGAGGCAAGTGTCTGTGTGAGGAGTGAGATGGTGGGGATAGAGTTAGAGGCAAGTGTCTCTGTGAGGAGTGAGGTGGTGGGGGTAGAGTCAGAGGCAAGTGTCTCTGTGAGGAGTGAGGTGGTGGGGATAGAGTCAGAGGCAAGTGTCTGTGTGAGGAGTGAGATGGTGGAGATAGAGTCAGAGGCAAGTGTCTCTGAGGAGTGAGGTGGTGGGGGTAGAGTCAGAGGCAAGTGTCTCTGTGAGGAGTGAGCTGGTGGGGGTAGAGTCAGAGGCAAGTGCCTCTGTGAGGAGTGAGGTGGTGGGGATAGAGTCAGAGGCAAGTGTCTCTGTGGGAAGTGAGGTGGTGGGGATAGAGTCAGAGGCAAGTGTCTATGTGAGGCGTGAGGTGGTGGGGGTAGTCAGAGGCAAGTGTCTCTGTGAGGAGTGAGGTGGTGGGGGTAGAGTCAGAGGCAAGTGTCTCTGTGAGGAGTGAGGTGGTGGGGATAGAGTCAGAGGCAAGTGCCTCTGTGGTAAGTGAGGTGGTGGGGATAGAGTCAGAGGCAAGTGTCTCTGTGAGGAGTGAGGTGGTGGGGGTAGAGTCAGAGGCAAGTGTCTCTGAGGAGTGAGGTGGTGGGGGTAGAGTCAGAGGCAAGTGTCTCTGTGAGGAGTGAGGTGGTGGGGGTAGAGTCAGAGGCAAGTGTCTCTGTGAGGAGTGAGGTGGTGGGGATAGAGTCAGAGGCAAGTGTCTCTGTGAGGAGTGAGGTGATGGGGGTAGAGTCAGAGGCAAGTGTCTCTGTGAGGAGTGAGGTGTTGGGGATAGAGTCAGAGGCAAGTGTCTCTGTGAGGAGTGAGGTGATGGGGTAGAGTCAGAGGCAAGTGTCTCTGTGAGGAGTGAGGTGTTGGGGATAGAGTCAGAGGCAAGTGTCTCTGTGAGGCGTGAGGTGGTGGAGATAGAGTCAGAGGTAAGTGTCTCTGTGAGGAGTGAGGTGGTGGGGGTAGAGTTAGAGGCAAGTGTCCCTGTGAGGTGTGAGGTGGTGGGTATAGAGTCAGAGGCAAGTGTCTCTGTGAGGAGTCAGCTGCTCAGGCTGTTGCTTGAAGGATTGTTCATAGTCTGTGAAAGGGATTACTGTGATCAGAGAGCGTAACGTGATTGTGAGTCATTCTAACATGTAGTTTCCGACAGCCTTCCATGCTGCCAGCCATTTCGGACTCTGGTTCAGTTACTGAGAGCCCCTCTGATTATATTTTAGGCTTGTCAGGGGAGAGTCGCTCTCCTACCCTCATCCCGACACATTAGAACAAACCTGAAACAAGGCCAGAGAAGTGACACACAACATCTGACGGAAAACTATAATCTGAGGCTACCTACAGAGAAAACTGCAGCTCTGAATTTCCAGCAGTTCCAGAGACTGGAGCAGATGGAATAAGGAAAAGTAGGCGGAACTTCCCTGTTGTTTGGGAAAGAATTTCATAGAAATGCCGTTAAATAAAAATGCGCATTTAAAGCGGAATATAACCCTACATTTCAACTTTGCTCTAAAACATTATTTACAGTATATTATATGCAACCAGCATTTTTTTTTTACTAGACCAGCATTGGAAGGGTTACACAGGGCTTTAAAGTTCCTGGAGATTTCTGCAGACGCATCCGAAGCTGACATAGATACATTTTGTTTACATAAATATATCTAAGGCCTAGTGCACACCGGAGCGTTTCCGCTGCTGTTTGCGATCTGCTTGCGGGTGCGGATCCGCTAGGGTAATGTATTTCAATGGGCTGGTGCACACCAGAGCGGGAGGCGTTTTGCAGAAACGCATACTCCCGGGCTGCTGCAGATTTTGGATTGCGGATGCGTTTCTGCCTCAATGTTAAGTATAGGAAAACCGCAAACCGCTCTGAAAAACGGCACTTCAGAGCGGTTTGCCAGGCGTTTTTTGTTACAGTAGCTGTTCAGTAACAGCTTTACTGTAACAATACATGAAATCTACTATACCAAAACCGCTACACAAAACCGCAAAACGCTAGCTGAAACGCTGCAGAAAAAGAAGAAAAAGCGTTTCAAAATCTGCTAGCATTTTGCGGATCTGCTAGCGGTTTTTGGTGTGCACCAGGCCTAAGTGTGGAATGTGACTCACTGTCTCTGACTGAGAAGGAGCTGGAGGACAGCCAAAGAGTGTGTAACATTTCTCAATAGATACATTTAACTAAATAGAATGTAACAATCTGAACTTCTGCATATCTCTCCACGGAACTTTAAGGCAGGGAACACACTTGACTTTGAGTTTTCCGCGCGCGTTTTTCTGCATACTTTTTCTGCACACCAAGTGTGTTTCCATGCAGGAAAACGCGCGCGTTTTTTTTACAGCAGCTGATGTAAATGATAGAGGAAACTGCCAAAATGTGCAGAATCATGATACAGAATGTCAGTTTTTTTTCTGCATGCGAACAACACAGTAAGTGTGCACTAGCACATTGATTAACATGAGTTCTCAGTTTTTCTGTGCAGAAAACGCGCACGAAAACAGTCAAGTGTGTTCCCTGCCTAAACCTCTGTGTTTAACCCTTCCAATGCTGGTCTAGTAAAAAAAAATGCTTTTTGCATATAATATGCTGTAAATAATGTTTTAGAGCAAAGTTGAAATGCAGGGTTATATTCCGCTTTAAAATTACCGTATATTGCTCTATAAAAATCTAAACTATTGGCTGCAAGCTTTCATCAGTCCGACTGCTGTGTACACAGTCTGCAGCCACTCTTCCTCCCCACCCCTCCTCCTTCCCAGAGGCACCCTGTCCCTGACATCATGGAGGGTTGGGGCCTGCAGCCTCTCTTCCTCCCCCCCCCCCTCCTTCCCAGAGGCACCCTGTCCCTGACATCATGGAGGGCGGGGCCTGCAGCTATTCCTGCTGGATACACATCTCCCTATAGGAGCCCATACATGGTACCATTTTTTCATTTTTTTCGAATAGATAATTTTGCTATGTTATTCCGTTAGAACGAACATGTTTTTCAACATGTCCGATTTTTTCAACTTTCATTCGATTCGATCGTTTTGGTTGAATAAATGGGAAAATCTAATGTTTTTATTGTACCATGTATGGGTACCATAATGGTGGTTACTAATGATCTAATCTTTTTCATTCCAAGGCACTGCCTAAATTATCCATTTAATATAATTACTCAATGCATTCTTATATTACATATATTTGGTAAAATTGGATGAAAAACATTGGATCATTAGTGGCGACCTTTATAATTATTATTTATGTTATTTATAAAGTGCCAACATATTACACAGCGCTGGACAATAAATAGTGTTACGCACAATAGATATGGTTGGCAGATAGCACTAGATCAGAAGAAGAATACAAGATCATGCAGGCAGTCACTGGGGGGGGGGGGGGGTGGTCTTAGGCCAGGTTTTTCAAGTCAATGGGATGGGTGTACGATAATGAGGGTGCCTGATCAAGTAGGTTACACAAGGTGGAGAGGACCCTGCCAACGGCTTACAATCTAAAGGGAGGGGGTGAGTACACACTAGGTTGGGGACTGATATTTGGGTGTTCAGCAGAGAGGGTAAGGGGTTGGTGAGGGAGGGAAGGTCATTGTAAACAGCTTTTGATGGCTTACATTTAGGTGTTAAAGCGGTATTGTCACCATAATAATCAAATTTCAACAGCAACTGGTCTGAGTGTATTAAGTGATAAAGATGCTAATCCTGCATTCAAAACTTGCAAAACTTTTTCTGCTGTTATGATTTGGAGTTTTCACTCCAAATCATGCCCTTTAGTAGTCAGTGCCAAACAGTTGCATGCTGGACATTCTTTTTATCTATAATATATTACTCCTCTTCCATTTATTTCCCTGCCAGCTGCTTATTTGAAACACGATCCCCTGCTCACTTGTGTTTACAAGCAAGGCTGAGGTGACTCAGCTATTGGAGGAGAAAAGAAAAAAGTAAAGGGCAGAAATGACATCAGGGTTTAGCCTAAACTGTGGGCAAAAGACATGGTTCCCACCAGAAACAGAATTCTCTTCATTTACTATATAACATTCACTGAAATCAAAACGTGGACAGTACCATACATGTTATCTAAGTAGATCAACTATTTATCTACTTATATATGTGTTTTTTCCCCCCTGGCATAGTATGGCTAATCCTACTGCTTTAAAGGAGTGTACGAGTCTAATGTGAGGAGGAAGAGAGATCCAGAGAGTGGGGCAGCTCTAGAGAAGTCCTAGAGATGAGCATGGGAGTGGGTAATGTGTGGGGCGATTAACAGCCAGTGATTGACATCTATCAAAATACCTGTGTGATGGAGGTTGCGATAGGTTGTATTGTGTGATAGTATGGCCAACACCTTTTTATATAAGCTGTGATGGGACATGGTCATTGGCCTGGGATGCAGAGCTCCACCCCCAGAAGTGATGGGGTGGAGCAAGAGCCTGGCGGCTGTCATGTGACTGCAGGGTTATACTATACAAATATATTGTATTGATGTTGGTTTATTATCACAGCAAACATTATTGTCTGTACTGGAGATTGGGAATGATAGTGTAAGTACAGAAAGGAAACAGGTGGCTATTAGGTGTGGGGTCTGCAGAAATGCAGGATATGAAAGGTTCTCTCATCCTTCTTGTGTTATACAGCCACTGAGCACAGCAGAGATGAGAGCATCCACAGTATATGCAGAGTTAGTCATCTGATCTATCTTATCGCTGGGAATTCAGCTGCTTTGTGACCTTCCAGTCCAGCGGCACACATAGTGCCATTGCCAAGGCTGAAGTGCCACAGAGCTCTAGTGAGAGCCGCCTTCACTGAGTGTGGGGGGAGAAGCTTCTGACACAAGGCAGGCAGGCTGTATGGCAGTTCTCTCCTCAAGACTTGGGAAATGATCATCTCCAGGATATAAATAATGTAAGAAACTAATGGCTGCTGGATTCATAATAAGCATGCATTTCATGGGCACAACTAATGGAATGTAAAATCTCTGGGGTGGTAAAACAGAAGTAAATAAATCCACTATCATTTTTTTCTGTATAATCCTCTGCACATTTAAGGATTCCCTTTAAATGCAGAGAATGAATTGCCAGCTCCTGCTGTAGCATCTGCGGATCACTTGTCCCGTGTCCTTTGCCAAGTCACAAAACTCCAATTGGGGTCCAGCAGAGGACCCTGCCTTTGGGATAGCAGTGTTACTGTCTTGGTCAGAAGATGAAAATGCTGCAAATGTGTCTGGGATGGGAGTAGACATCAGCTAGCCACCTCTCATAGCTTGCTGTAGAAGAATAATAATAATCCTAACATTTGTACAGTGCTTTCTCCTGTTGGACTCAAAGCACTCAAGAGCTGCAGCCACTAAGGGCACCTTGCAGTGTTAGGAAGTCTTGGCCAAGGACTTCTTACTGAACAGATACTGACCCTAGCCAGGATTCAAATCCTGGTCTCCCATGTCAAAGGCAGAGCAGTACACTATCCAGCCACTAGAAGAAGTTGCCTGCCTCACTCAGCCTGAGGGAGGGTCTGAATGCAGCCGTTCTGTCACAGCTGGGACCCTCTCCCTGTGCCTTAATGCTGGGAATACACGGTTCATTTCTGCCGTGCGTTTTTGCTCTCAATCGTTTTTGCTGCTCTGTTTCAGCTCTCAATTCAGCTCTCGATTCTTATCTTCCTCTTGTTTTACTTATCAATTTCCATTCACTTCTATCAGAAATCGAGCGGCAAAAGAATCGAAAGGGAGATCGGACATGTTGGAAATTATCTATCGAACCATCTAATCAGCTCCAAAACAAACCGTGTATTCCCAGCATTAGCCTCGTACACACGCCTGACTTAAGTCAGCTGACAATCACGCATGTATGTGTATGGCAGCCATGGTCCGGCCAACACACGAACTATCTGCCATGTGGATCTACTCAACCCCAGGGAACTTAAGGTATGTACACACCTTTGACAGATGTCACCCATCAAGGTTCAGGAACTGATCTCCTTGGTTGACATCCCTGGGCCGGGCTGCACACACACGTGTCAGCTGTGTTGCTGACAATGTGCTGTGTTTCTATGTGAGCGGGCATGGCAGGGCAACAAGTGGTGCAGGTGGCGGGTATGGTAGCGTTGCAAACAATTGGATCGGTGGGGGGAATGGCGTTTATGGGATTGAGTAGATCTGCCTGTCGGATTCCTAGGTCAGGGGTGTGTGCGAGGCTTCAATGGATATGCACATGAGTTAACAACCTGCTACATGTCTATGTATCAATAGTATTACCAAGCACATTGGGTAACATTAGCATTAACATTAGGTGCCCATGAACGATCGACCGCACAATTGATTGGATGCCATTAGTGGTGCCAATCGACATCAAACAATTCTTCTATCAATCGTTTTGTATGGATTCTTTTAGTCTGATTGGATTGTTTATCTTTCCCCCTTCCTCTGTTACTGGGCCTGAACGATTGTTTCTGATAACTCACAATGATTGAATCGGGTGGTCGATGGTTTAGGTAATTGTAAGGTTAATGGGCACCTTTAGGCTGTACAGGAGAAGCAGTGACAGGAGGATCTGATATGTAATCCATGTTTAACTAGCATGACTCCCCGCAATCCTGCTATATGTCTCAAAAGAGCAACAAAGCTTCAAACATTTGAAAGACCTGTGCAGAGCGCAGCTGTCATAGTGCAGGTACATATTATTATGCATTTACAAAGTGCTGACATTTCCCACAGACTTTACAGAGTACGCTGAAGAATTCATGCCACTACCTGTTCCTTGAGGCCGGGTTTACACTTAGATGGTGCGGTAACCACACTGCTGCCACATCATCGCACCACAATCTTCATATGAGTCTGAGCCATGGTGCGGCGACAGGGTCATATGTATAGCACTGCACTAGTGATGTGGAAGCATGGGACAGTGCAACTTTGCAGTTCCATCGATTCCCTACTGGAGTCTATTGCAAATGAATGTGCAGTATATGGTAGGAATCACTTCCTTTTGAATCAATTCTTTTCAGAAAGGAATTGATCGTTTTGGAACATTGGGTGGAAATCTATTAGTGTATGGCCAGCTTTAGCCATCTTGTTCCATAGAAAAATGTATTTTAGGGCCATTCACACTGGGGATTGCAAAACACTAGCGATTAGCGCCAGCGTTTTGCGTTGGTGATTTTCGCAGTAAAACCCTTATTTTTGCTGTACATTTTTGCTATTTGTGATTGCAATTTTGATCATTCAAAAATCGCAAAAAGCGCTGCTTGCACTTCGTTTGCGTTTATCATGAATCGCCTGCTTTCGGAGCAGGGAGATCACTGGCTTATACTTTACATTACACTGGCACTTTTACAATAGAGAAAGTCCGCTCTACCTCTGATACCTTATGCAAGGTGCTGGATACCGGACAGCAGAACAGGAACACAGTGAAGATGTCCGCACACTCGCTGGTATGATCCAAGGGTTTTTATTTCAATCCATCTCGCAAATACAGAAAATTGGCTGACATGTTTCGGATAAGATCCTTACTCATAGCCTAAACACACTGACATCTTGGTGGAGCATATATACTATCAAGACCTGCCCCTAAGGGCGTATACTCCTACAGCCATAGGAGAGAAGCCTTAACTCAAATTTAAAGGCACAGACCTGAGGTCTGGTAAAATATGTCCACCATGCAACTATACATAAAAGGATAACAAAATACAATGACACGAATAAAAAGGTACAAAAGTACAAAATCACCAAAACAGTTAAAACGATATCAGTAAATAAAATTAATATCCCACCTGGCATTTAAGCCGTTAGGTTCCCTAGTGCCCATCTGTAGAATCCAAAAAGCCTCTCTTATTCGTAGTTTTTTGTATGCATCACCTCGTCTAAACGAAAGTGTAACCTTTTCAATCCCTTGAAAGGTAAAACCCCTCATAATACCATCATGTTTCTCCCTGAAGTGTCTCGCCACATTGCTAATATTATCCGTCTTCCAGGAGGCCCCATTAAAATGCTCAGAAATTCTTTGCCTTAAACAGCGTGTAGTGCAACCGACATATTGCAGGTTGCAAATTGTACATGTGACCACGTAGATGACAGATTTCGTATTGCAGTTAATGAACTGTCGTAAAGGAAAATTCCTCTGGTTAGCAACGGATGAGACAGTACGTGAAGAACGATGGCAGGTACAAAAATTACAGGTGGTAAATCACACCTGTACGACCCAACAGTAGACAGCCATGTGGGCCGCACCGGGGCAGTAAAGGACTGGAAGAGACTAGGAGAGAGGGTGGATCCCAAAGATGGGGCCTTTTTATAGGCGAACCTACAGCCTGGTTGGAGTACTTGTAATTTATCATCTGCATATAACACAGGGATATATTTCTTAATAACCCCTATAACCTTATTATATTGTTGGCTATATGTAGTTATAAAATTAACGGAACTTGCATTAGATTCCTGCATCGATGTACTTTTAGACTTATCCCTCAGAAGATCATTTCTATCTCTAGAAACAGCAATTTTTTTTTTAATAGTGCTCGTGATCATTGGTGATTCGGCGATTAGTGGTAAACGGCCGCTAATCACCCATTGTGAATGGGCCCTTACTCCAAGTCCTACATAGACATGCAGTTCTCCTCTTAAACAGGATCAGCAGTGCACAGATATTTACCCTACAAGTGAAAAGCAATAGATGCAGACTTCAGCTGTCATTGGAGAAAAATAAGTTCACATTAGCATTGTGTAAGTGTATTCTATCTGATGAATTTACAAAAAAAAAGAGAAAAGCATGATCTAATTAGCTGCTACTTCACACCTTTCAGCTACGGCGGGCCTCGCCACACGCTGGAGCCTGGAGATTACACAAGCAATTAAGATGCTTGAATGGCTGATGTTGCAGGTTGATTCGGGTTAGCTGACATTGAACAGATGGCGGGGGTAACATCATATGCTCCACCTCTGCTAACACTGCACAGAACAGGAAACCAGTGCTCCTTCCCTGTGCACTGCAAGTGGCATTGCTGAATCAAGCCTGTGGAAAGCCACGGTAGCATAGTGGATAGCACTCTCACCTTGCAGTGCTGGGTCCATGGTCTGAGTCCACTCAAGGGCACCATCTGCAGGGACTTTGAATGTTCTCGCCGTGTTTGCGTGGGTTTCCTCTGGGCACTCAGTTTCCTACCACATCACCAAAACATACAGATAAGTTAATTGGCTTTCCCCTAAAATTGCCCTTAGACTTCAATGGATGTATTACTGTGGTAGGGATTGCTGTGTGAGCTCCTCTGAGGTACAGTTAATGACAAGACTATATACTCTGTACAACGCTGCTGAAGATGTTGGTGGTATATAAATACTATTGAAATCTCTAAGGAAACAGCCTTGTGACGCTGCCTGGCCGCCACTTTGCCCCTCCAGTGCTCATACATTCAGTTTTCTCGCCAGCAGCCACCTGGTAAAATTGTTGTGCCACCGATCGGGTTGCAATATTGATAGATTTATGGCCACCTTTACAATTGCTCATGATATATTTCGTGTGACGTCCCACCTCCCCTAGTACGCTCATGGTTTATACTGTGATGCTGGGAAATATAGTCTGGCATCTGTTGTTCTAGCTGCATTAGTTGTCATATGGCCACACCAGGGTGACCTACACATCGTCTGAATCCAGAGGAGAAGAAGCAAGAGGTTTCTGCCATGAAATGGGTATTCTGTCCATCACTTTGGGAACTCAGGATATGCACAGTGCTTCGCTGGGATCTGCTCTTTGTACTCCCTATATTCATTCAATAGAAAGCCTCTCCACTGTCTCCAGCCAGATCATTGACATTTGGGACTGGCTCTGCTTGAGGAATCTTGGCCGGGATGGATTTTCTGCAGTTGGTCACTTATTCTTCAAAGGACAAGCTGGTTGCTGGTACATCTCTGCAGCTGCCCCCCCCCCCCCCCCAACTCTTAAGCTACATACTCACGGGGGACAGCTGTCCACACGTCTCGCCAGAAAGGCAGAGACGCGGCGGAAGCTGTTTGTGAATGGAGCATCCCGCGGCCGGATGCTCCATTCACTCGCGTAGGTCTCCTGTCGCTAGCCCGCGTACTCACGCGGGACTAGCGACAGTTCCGGCGAAGTGGCGGCGACAGCTGCAGCCGGCGATTGAACATGTCAATCGCCTGGCGACAGCTCCGACGGGCGACGGTTCGGAGCGCGCGCGCTATACACACGGGCGACCTGTCGCCGCAACACGCGCGTGCCACGTGGCTGCGGCGACGCCCGTACCCCGTGTGTATTGGGCTTTAGCCACTTATACATGTTCTCAGTTAGGTCACAGGATGCCGTGTCCTGAGGAGGTTGAATTGTGCCTGCATGTGTGACTTTCCATGCATAGGCTGTGTACTCTAGATCTGTGTCAGTGTCTGCTGAGGTAAAATAATTATTTTTCAGAGGAATTTGCCCTAGAAACAGCAAAGCTGTGATAGGTCAGCACAATCTAGCCATCCTCAGGGAGTAAACATGCAGAGAAATGTTTAGTTCACCTTACGGTCAACACCACTATTATCTTATTATCAGACGAGTCCTACTTTCCACATTATGTTATGTGGGAGGGGAGGTGTGTCTGATAGCCACCCATAGACTTTCAGCTGTCACCCAGTATGGCATAGAGTAAAGGAGGCCCTTCCTTCACTAATGATTTTGTCATTCACTTTGTTTTTATATTGTTGATAGGTGTGGCCACCGGTATGAAGAAGACTACAGAAGTACAGTGTATTTTGCTGATGCTGTCATTTTAAGACATTGCTTATGTGGTGCCCTGTTGATGAATGGACCATACACTGGGGACATTTGCTATAAGGATTTTGATTTCAGTATTCAATGCTTTGTGTGAGGAAAGTTTCATTGTTCCTCAGTGTTGTAATGGTGTCTATGTAATGTTGGCCTTGTTCACACCAGATCAGTTTTTATTGGGCATCAGTTTTTGATCCGTTCCGTTAGCGCCTGGACGTGTCAGTCACTCCGGAATGATCACAGCCACCCAAACTTCTGGTCCGTTTGGAGGATTCTAAAGGCTCGTACACACTTGCCACTTTTCCTGACAACTATTGTCTAAACTTGTCTGTTGGACGATAAGTTGGGCATGTGTACGCGTGGCAATTGACCAGACAAGCGACTGAGAGGCGGTCTACCCGATCCAACCGGCGGATTAATTGACCAACTCTCATGGAGGTTGGCCACTTGTGTATAAGCCGTTTGAATAACATATTGTTTTTTGAATGTGGATTATGCAGTATTTGAATTAGTTGGTTGTATAGTTGGTCAGCGCGTGTGTACGTGGTTGTGCAAACAACAAGTCGTGTGGTTTGTCAAGTTGGGCCGTTGGTCGTGCATTAAGTTGCACGTATGTAGGTACCTTAAAAGACTGATTCCTCTCTGATCTATCCCTCTACACACTGCCTATAAGATTTCAGCATGGAACCTATTAAGTATCTATCAAACCGCAACTGCTATAGGTCATTGATATATCGCCCGGCCCCCCATTCAATCAAAATTTCCTGTTGGTATGATCAATAATATTGATAAATTTTCAGTCAAAATACGAGTTACAGAGTACCCAGCAAGCACTTGGTGAACCAGAGCTCCTAACAATGGGTGATTTGCATATTTCAGCAGTGATGCATCGTGGGAAACACCTCGGAGCTCACTCCAACCTGAATTATTGCAAATACTTTCTGTTTTAAGAAAGCAAACTTTTGTTTTCCTTGGGAATCAACAAAAAATGCTTTATTTCTTACGGTCATTTACAGAGTGGAGATTCCCCCAGATGAGAACAGCCTTATAAATGTAAAAGGGTTTTTAAAAAATATATTTGACCCCTTACCACACTATCCAAGTCTCCAAGGAGTTTGCTGAGGTGAAGCAGATGACTGCCTGTATAGCGTTCTTGACATTTCTGCCATTTGTAGCGAACAGAGCTGTAATTTGTGTGCCTTCCGGTAATGAATGGAGCTGAGTTTGTACAGGCCGCACAGTACACAGGATTGTAAATACATTATACACGATTGTAACATGATAGGTTCCCTTTACAAATACAATCAAAGCGTATCACAGTGAGGTTTGTTTAACACAGCGATATGAGCATAGCTGGCTGTAAGAGAGCAATTCAATTTTCACTTGCATATTAAACCATTTGTACAATGAAGTGTGAACGGTAGCGAAAGAAACAAAGTTACAGGAATGTAATTTGGAGGAAAGAAATGAAATCCGCAATCGGTCAGCTGTTCTGCCATCTCTTCCCCCAGACTTTTTTCTAGTCACTTATTATCAACAATCACTTGTGATTTCTGCACATATGAATGTTTAATAAACACAGAGGGACAGAAGAAGGGCCAGGGGTATAGTGGTGGTACAGAAGGGAAAACTGGGGGCACTGTGTTCCATCTTACAAATTTAACTGAAAGGACCACTTTCACGAAAAACGTAAAATTTAACCACATCACCTCGAAGCGTTTTTCCCCTTAAAAAACCAGAGCAGTTTTCACCTGTCAGCGCTCTTTCCATTCATTCGCCTATAACTTTATTACTACTTATCACAACGAAACAATCTATATCTTGTTTTTTTCGCTACTGATTAGGCTTGCTTTGGGGGTACTTTTTGCTAAGAATTATTTTATTCTAACTCGTTTTTAACAGGAATAATACGAAAAAATTGAAAAAATTCATTATTTCTCAGTTTTCGGAAATTATAGTTTTAAAATAAAACATGCTACCGTAATTAAAACCCACGCATTTTATTTGCACATTTGTCCCGGTTATTGCAATGTTAAAAATCTTCCCTAGTACTATGTATGGCGCCAATATTTTATTTGGAAATAAAGGTGCATTTTTTAAGTTTTGCGTCCATCCCTAATTACAAGCCCATAATTTATAAAGTAATTGTAGTATACAATTTTTGTATACATATTAAAAAGTAAAAAAAAAAATTGGTAACTTTAGGGGAGTACGGGAGGTCAGGGGTTAATTTAAAATGTTAAAACGTGTAACTAGGGATCACTAACTGAAGAAAAAAAAAAAAGGGGGATGTAATATTACAATTTGGCCACAAGATGTCCTCAGTGGTGACTCCAGCTCCGTACTGTTAGTAGGGAAACGGAAGCACTACGTGGCCGGGATTTATGAATGGCAGAGCCATCTGAAAAGACGGTTGTGCCATTCACACTGGGAATTAGATCATTGTATGGGATTTGTTTTCCCATTCATTGATCTAGCGGCGGGCGATCGGGGGCAATAAGTGGCGGTACCGAGCGGGGGGGAGGGGCGGGAGGGACGTAGTATCTACGCCCCTGCACAGAATTGTGGCATTTTGCAGCGGCGTAGTTACTAGTCCCGGGGAAGGGGAAATGGTTAAAATACATGTAAATACATACAAATAAGGAGTACATTTCTTCCAGAGTAAAATGAGCCATAAATTACTTTTCTCCTATGTTGCTGTCTTTCACAGTAGGTAGTAACAATCAGAACCAGACAGGGTTTGGACTAGCCCATCTCCTCATGGGTGATTTTCAGGGTTTTATTTATTTTCAAAAGCACTTAAATAGACCCTAAAGTCTCAAAAAAACTGCCTTTACTTCAGTCTTCTTTAGCAGTAATGCCCTACCTGAAACGCCACATCCCCGCGGCTGAACTCTCAATACCTCCGAAATCCCGGGAGGAAGATTTGGGGCTCCTTCCGTGTAGAGGCAGAGCTTTAGGCAGTAGCTCTGCCTCTATTCACGTCAATCTGCGCTGATTGCCGCCTCTCCCCGCCCCTCTCACTCTTCTTTCAGTGATAGGGGCGGGGAGAGGCGGCGATCAGCACAGATTGATTGGACTGGAGGCAGAGCTACAGCCCAAAGCTCTGCCTACCACGGGCAGCAAAATCCACGACTTGGAAAGTCGTGGATTTTTGCCCCGTGATTTCGGGGGTTTTAATTCCGAGTTCAGCCGTGGTAATGCGGCGTTTCAGGTAGGGCATTAATGGTAAAGAAGACTCTGAAGTAAATTTTTTTTTTTTTTGAGGCTTCAGAGTCTCTTTAATGAATTGCAGTTGCTCTGTCCAACTGTTAATAACGTGTGCAGCGAACAGGGAGGATGACCAGCATCTTTGTATAAATCTTTTTCAGGGAGTGTCTTTATAAAGAATAAAGGCTATGCTGAGTATCCCCCAGGAAAAGATGAACTAGTTCAAAAACTGTCTGTTCTGTCAGATTTCTACTTCTCCTACTGTAAGTGACAGCAACATAGGAAAACAGTAATTTATGGCTCATTTTACTCTGGAAGAAACATATTTCTTATTGACATGTGTTCACATGTATTTTAAATTTTACTATTTTCGCGATAGTGGTCCTTTAAGAACAAACCTACAGTCCCGATCTCATTCATTAAGCAGGTACTACCTGTACATACTTTGGAAGGCATGAAAAAAGGTGCCAGCACTGTAATATACAAATATAAAAATGTTGTTGGAGTGTTGCCTGCTGCAGTCTCTGTAGACACTTCAGACCGCTTTTCTGGGCAGCAGATTCCATTGCCAGATGAATGGGACGCATCTGCTCTGGAGTTGCAGTCTGCCCTACAATGGACCGTATAGAAGTACAGCACTTCCTACAGTACATACTGTATATGGCACCAGTTTAGCAGTGTGGCACCAGCCTAATAGAATGTACCTACGCATTGTGAAAGCACCATCTTCTTTATTAACGTATTGCTGTAGTGCTATACATTTTCCGTAGTTCATCTCCGAGATCTCTTTGCTTACTTCCTCCCAGTGTAATGTATTTGGCATAAACTGTTTTGTTGTTCGTTTCCTCTGTGACGTAACAGATGACATCTAAGGGATGCTTTGAGAGTAAAGCACTGAGTATGCCTTTTTTTGTCTACTCTCTTGTACATTCCAAGGATGAGAAAGCAGAAGGACTTCTGTTCAGGCAATACTGGCACATCTGGTTTGAATTGAGCACATTTCAGCAGCATCTAGTCACAGTACACCATCATCCTGTGTATATAGCCATATATAGCCAAAGTATAGGACATTGTATTACCTTGCTCTGCTGTAGCACTTCTGGCTAAAAGATTCAGTGGAGGGCTGATGCATAAGTATAGAGGCCTGGGTGTTTGGTAAATATGTCTTTTATTGCAGTAATTTGTTTTGGGGGAACATGCCAAGGCTGTCTCTTCATCACTCCTCCTCCTGCTTTCCTCTTATCCCGGCACCCTGCTGTTCACTGCGTTTATATAACCCCTACGCATTGCTAGTCTCTCCTGCTGCGCAGGGGGTCATTTTCTGCTCCCATGTGGCTCTGCAGTTGCATCCACACAATCTTATATGAGGAGTCTTATTCATATTCACACGGTTATCGTGCTGGGAAATGTCAGACCTTCATACCTTAGCATTGCTCTGCCTACTATAAGAAGGCCCCAAATCACCCAAATAAATACATTGAAAGCTTTCGTTTCTGTACAGATCTGCATGGTGGGAAGAGGGTGAAAGGGAAGAGAGAGGTAGCGTGAGAGAACTAAAGAGAGAGAGAGAGAGAGCTGGAGGAGAGAGAACTAGGGTAGGAAAACACGAGAGAGAGAAATCAGAATCAGCTTTATTAACCAAGTACGACCGAAGTCACATGCAGAATTATTTATGGTACACATTGGATATACTGTAAGTGCAGTTAAGAGACATTAAAGGAAATGTCAGCCAGAAATATGATATGCAAGCTCTACTTACCCGGGGCTTCCTCCAGCCCCTTGCAGTCGACATGTCCCATGCCGCAGGTCTGCTCTTAGCCGCCGGTGCAGAGGACAACCTAGTGAGGTTGTCCTCTATTGCGCCTGCTTGAATGCCACTGTCAATCAAGTGCATGTTGTCTGGAGTGTACTGCGCAGGTGCAGAACTACTGCGACTGCGCAGTACACTCCGGATAGCATGGGACATGTCGGCTGCAAGGGGCTGGAGGAAGACCCAGGTAAGTAGAGCTTGCATGTCATAATTTTGTCTGACATTTCCTGAACAGGCATTTAGACAGTTCAGACAAGTCAGAAACGGCAATGCAGAGGAATTTTAAAGGTGGGTTTGGGTAACTAAGGGATATTGCAGGGGAGGGTGCTTGAGATCAGGAGAGGGACAGCCTGAAGGAAAAAGGAGTTCCTGTGCCTGGTGGTTTTGGTAGGGATGGTTCTGAAGTAGCAGCCAGAGGGGAGGCAGTTGAAGTAGGGCCTGTTGGGGTGGGCAGGGTCGTTCAATGTCCCGTTTGCCCTGGACCTCAGTTGGGTGGTGTGTAGGAGGTCCAGTAGCAGCAGGGGTGACCCGATGATCCTCTCCACAGTGTTGATGACTCTGAAGTTTAAACCCATTGCTTGAGGTTGTGCCTGCATACCAGATGACAACGAAGGAGCAGTGGATAGACTCGATAGTGGCAGTGTACAAGTAAGTCAGCAGTTCCTGCAGCATTCCAAACTTCCTGATTTTTCTCAGGAAGAACAGTAGAGAGTATGTGTGACAAGAGCCCAGATTGAACACCGTGGAGCTGACGTGGTGGATAGCACTCTCGTCTTGCAGTGCTGGAACGGTTCCCTCAATTTGAAATACAGCTAGGGCACTATCTGCACGGAGCTTGAATGAGACTGAACTGGAGGCTTTTGACCATAAGGAATGGGCTAAGATACCCGTGGATCGCTGCAAGACACTTGTGTCAAGCTGTGCTTCACGTTTAAAAGCTGTTATAACTGGAAAAGGATGTTGTACTAAGTACTAAGAATGAATGTCACTTGGGGGTTGAATAAAACTGATAATGATGTGAGCACAGAAAATACATTTGTGGTTATTTCAATATAAATGTTATGTTATATTTGTCTGACTTACAAGTGCCTCTGTGATTTAATTGTAAACAAGATGACTGAAATGATCAAAATCAATGTCAAACTGGCCAAAACACTCAATTTCAGTGGGGGTTAAATCATTTTGAACACAACTATAGTGGAAACGGGCACTAAATACGCTGTGCAGCGCTGCAGAAGATGGAGCTTTATAAATACTAAATAATTAATAATAATATGTAAAGCCTTGCTCCCTCTTCATTTGTAACCAAATCCTTGCAAATTCATAAAGATGCTTTCTTTGAAATATTGGCTTAGCCTACAAAGATGTCTGACATTACTGGATGGGAATGACAGGTTCACTATCACTGTGTTTTCAAGCAAAGCTGTGATGGCAGAAATATGAGTTCAGCCGCTGTTCTGCTCTGCTGTTCATCCCAATACCTCTTTAAAAATGAATATATTTGCCTTCCATATTTCAGTGCAGCCCATTTCTCAAATTATCCCACTTCCTACTTGTGAATTTGCTGCAAATATAGAGGCAGAAAATGGGAATGTCTGAGGAATAAGGTTTATCTTTATTTTGTCTCTGGCAAGTCCCATTCCTCAGATATTCCTACTCCCTGCCTGTAGACTAGTAGCAAGTCTTCATACAGAAAGTGGCAATATTTGAAAGGCGGGGCTTCACAGAGTCAGATGAAAGGTACGTGGCTAATTATGCTTCATAGGAGAATATACAGTGGCTTGCAAAAGTATTCGGCCCCCTTGAAGTTTTCCACATTTTGTCACATTACTGCCAAAAACATGAATCAATTTTATTGGAATTCCACGTGAAAGACCAATACAAAGTGGTGTACACTTGAGAAGTGGAACGAAAATCATACATGATTCCAAACATTTTTTACAAATAAATAACTGTAAAGTGGGGTGTGCGTAATTATTCGGCCCCCTGAGTCAACACTTTGTAGGACCACCTTTTGCTGCAATTACAGCTGCCAGTCTTTTAGAGTATGTCTCTACCAGCTTTGCACATCTAGAGACTGAAATCCTTGCCCATTCTTTGCAAAACAGCTCCAGCTCAGTCAGATTAGATGGACTGCGTTTGTGAACAGCAGTTTTCAGATCTTGCCACAGATTCTCGATTGGATTTAGATCTGGACTTTGATTGGGCCATTCTAACACATAGATATGTTTTGTTTTAAACCGTTCCATTGTTGCCCTGTCTTTATATTTATTTATTATTTATTTATTGTATTTATAAAGCGCCAACATATTACGCAGCGCTAAACATTAATTTAGGTTACAGAAAATATTTAGGCGTGACATACAGCAATATGACAATACAGGAATACAAGAAAACCAGATCACACAGCACAGTATGAGTACCAGGTAATGCTTAGTCAGTCACTGGATGGAGCATGGAGATTAGGCAAGTTAGGTTCACTCAGATGCATAGCATGGGTTCACAGTAATGGAGGTGCATGATCAGGTAGGACACAAAAGGAGGAGGACCCTGCCCAAAGGCTTACAATCTAGAGGGAGAGGTAAGGACACGAACGGTAGGGGACCAGAGTTTAGCTGTATGTTTAGAGCACTTGTGAGGGGTAGTAGGCCAGAGTGAAAAGGTGAGTTTTGAGGGCTTTCTTGAAGATGTTGAAGGAGGGGGCTGCCCTAATGGGTGGAGGTAGGGAGTTCCATAGTGTTGGAGCAGCTCTTGAGAAGTCCTGGAGGCGTGCATGGGACTGGGTGATGCGGGGGGGCGGTTAGGCAAAGTTCATTGGAAGAGCGGAGTGAGCGGCTAGGTGTGTACCTCTGAGTAAGATCGGAAATGTAGGTTGGACAGGTTTTGTGGACAGATTTGTAGGTCAGACACAGTATCTTGAATCTGATTCTGGATATTTAGGGTCATTGTCCTGCTGGAAGGTGAACCTCCGCCCCAGTCTCAAGTCTTTTGCAGACTCCAAGAGGTTTTCTTCCAAGATTGCCCTGTATTTGGCTCTATCCATCTTCCCATCAACTCTGACCAGCTTCCCTGTCCCTGCTGAAGAGAAGCACCCCCAGAGCATGATGCTGCCACCACCATATTTGACAGTGGGGATGGTGTGTTCAGAGTGATGTGCAGTGTTAGTTTTCCACCACACATAGCATTTTGCATTTTGGCCGAAAAGTTCAATTTTGGTCTCATCTGACCAGAGCACCATCTTCCACATGGTTGCTGTGTCCCCCACATGGCTTGTGGCAAAATGCAAACGGGACTTCTTATGCTTTTCTGTTAACAATGGCTTTCTTCTTGCCACTCTTCCATAAAGGCCAACTTTGTACAGTGCGCGACTAATAGTTGTCCTATGGACAGATTCCCCCACCTGAGCTGTAGATCTCTGCAGCTCGTCCAGAGTCACCATGGGCCTCTTGACTGCATTTCTGATCAGAGCTCTCCTTGTTCGGCCTGTGAGTTTAGGTGGACAGCCTTGTCTTGGTAGGTTTACAGTTGTGCCATACTCCTTCCATTTCTGAATGATCGCTTGAACAGTGCTCCGTGGGATGTTCAAGGCTTTGGAAATCTTTTTGTAGCCTAAGCCTGTTTCAAATTTCTCAATAACTTTATCCCTGACCTGTCTGGTGTGTTCTTTGGACTCCATGGTGTTGTTGCTCCCAAGATTCTCTTAGATAACCTCTGAGGCCCTCACAGAGCAGCTGTATTTGATCTGACATTAGATTACACACAGGTGCACTCTATTTAGTCACTAGCACTCATTAGGCAATGTCTATCTGCAACTGACTGCACTCACATCAAAGGGGGCCGAATAATTACGCACACCCCACTTTGCAGTTATTTATTTGGAAAAAATGTTTGGAATCATGTATGATTTTCGTTCCACTTCTCATGTGTACACCACTTTGTGTTGGTCTTTCATGTGGAATTCCAATAAAATTGATTCATGTTTGTAGCAGTAATCTGACAAAATGTGGAAAATTTCAAGGGGGCCGAATACTTTTGCAAGCCACTGTACAAACACCACAAGTAGACATTCAGATTGGATCAACTGAGCACAAGAAAGGCTTTTTCTCTAACCTTTAAAACGGACCTGAACTCAAGACTTCCTCTCTGCTCTAAAAAAATAAGCAATAGCATAATAACCTTTAAAGAAAAACATTTCAACCGTTACAGCTGATACAAATCCTGCAATACATCTGCAGTGTCTACTTTCTGCTTTCATGGAAGCAGCCATAGGGTTAACCTCCTGTGTTTACATATTAACTGCTTTGCTGAGGCTGCTGAGATTCCTGAGCTGACACAGCTGAGAGACCAAATTACACTTGTGATTACTCGCAGATGAGGAGGAATTAGACAGGCTAAACTTTACTAAATACATACAGGGTGCATTTCTCTGTTTTCCTTCTGTCCTGTGCAAGAGCTCAGTTCCAATTTAAGTTCAGATCATATTCTGAAGACACATTTTCAGGTCCACCTGGGAAAAGTGAGCAAACTGTACAAAACTGCAGTGCTCTTACATTGAAACTAATGTTAAAAAGACAGCTGATCTGCAGGAAACGGCCCACCTACAAATCCCTTTAGTATTGCCATCTCTGAAAGGGCCTTCAGGGGTCATTGTAGATGTAATTCCTGTAACCACCTCAATTGTATCATTTTATCATGTAAGATATAGAATGGTAGACTATACAGATAGGAATGTACCTTCAGCAAGTCTGTGTATAGTGGGAGAAAGTAAACTTCCTCTCTGCTGACATGTCAGAGGTGTCTCTCCTCACTCCACGTCTAATTGGCTCTCCATGCCATATCTTTGCTGGCTTAGCATTGCCAGTTACAATTAAACAGGTTCACTTGAGAGAAAAGGGAATGTGGCTTCCACCCACTCAATGTTCCCGGTGTCACTATTAATTGGAATAGGCCAATCCATCCATAGCATGTAGGGAAAACACTGCAGTGATGGAGAAAAGGCTGCTTTCTCTTTTCATACAGGCATTCTGCAGACGCAGATGATTTCCTGAGGTAAATCACAAAGCTGAAATGTGAGATAACACAAGGCAGCACAGCACTCTGATGTAATGCACTCACCTGCCATTTCCCATGCACTGACAAGCATGTGTGTGTAAGATAACACAAGCAGCCCAGCACTCTGATGTAATACACTCACCTGGCATTGCCCATGCACTGACAAGCCTGTGTGTGAGATAACACAAGGCAGCACAGCACTCTGATGTAATGCACTCACCTGCCATTTCCCATGCACTGACAAGCATGTGTGTGTAAGATAACACAAGCAGCCCAGCACTCTGATGTAATACACTCACCTGGCATTGCCCATGCACTGACAAGCCTGTGTGTGAGATAACACAAGGCAGCACAGCACTCTGATGTAATGCACTCACCTGCCATTTCCCATGCACTGACAAGCATGTGTGTGTAAGATAACACAAGCAGCCCAGCACTCTGATGTAATACACTCACCTGGCATTGCCCATGCACTGACAAGCCTGTGTGTGAGATAACACAAGCACCGCAGCACTCTGATGTAATGCATTCACCTGCCATTTCCCTTGCACTGACAAGCCTGTGTGTGTGAGATAACACAAGCAGCCCAGCACTCTGATGTAATACACTCACCTGGCATTGCCCATGCACTGACAAGCCTGTGTGTGAGATAACACAAGCAGCGCAGCACTCTGATGTAATGCATTCACCTGCCATTTCCCTTGCACTGACAAGCCTGTGTGTGAGATAACACAAGCAGCCCAGCACCCTGATGTAATACACTCACCTGGCATTGCCCATGCACTGACAAGCCTGTGTGTGAGATAACACAAGCAGCGCAGCACTCTGATGTAATGCATTCACCTGGCATTTCCCTTGCACTGAGAAGCCTGTGTGTGTGAGATAACACAAGCAGCGCAGCACTCTGATGTAATGCATTCACCTGGCATTTCCCATGCACTGACAAGCCTGTGTATGTGAGATAACACAAGCAGCGCAGCACTCTGATGTAATGCATTCACCTGGCATTTCCCTTGCACTGACAAGCATGTGTGTGTGAGATAACACAAGCAGCGCAGCACTCTGATGTAATGCACTGGCTTGGCATTGCCCATGCACTGACAAGCATGTATGTGAGTTAACACAAGCAGCGCAGCACTCTGATGTAATGCATTCACCTGCCATTACCCTTGCACTGACAAGCATGTGTGTGTGAGATAACACAAGCATCACAGCACCCTGATGTAATACACTCACCTGGCATTTCCCATGCACTGACAAGCCTGTGTGTGAGATAACACAAGCAGCGCAGCACTCTGATGTAATGCATTCACCTGGCATTTCCCATGCACTGACAAGCCTGTGTATGTGAGATAACACAAGCAGCGCAGCACTCTGATGTAATGCATTCACCTGGCATTTCCCATGCACTGACAAGCCTGTGTATGTGAGATAACACAAGCAGCGCAGCACTCTGATGTAATGCACTGGCCTGGCATTGCCCATGCACTGACAAGCATGTGTGTGTAAGATAACACAAGCAGCGCAGCACTCTGATGTAATACACTCACCTGGCATTGCCCATGCACTGACAAGCCTGTGTGTGAGATAACACAAGCAGCGCAGCACTCTGATGTAATGCACTGGCCTGGCATTGCCCATGCACTGACAAGCATGTATGTGAGTTAACACAAGCAGCGCAGCACTCTGTTGTAATGCATTCACCTGGCATTGCCCATGCACTGACAAGCATGTGTGTGTAAGATAACACAAGCATCACAGCACCCTGATGTAATGCATTCACCATTAAGACACATTATGTACGTTTTACATGCATTTTTGAAAATCATGCAGCAAGTTGTGCGTTTAAAAAAAAAAAAAAAAAAAAAAAAAAAAGGTGAAATGCACATATATACATTTTTACAGGCAGCCTATAGACTTTAGATTTTTTTTATTATATTATTATGCTTTATTTGTAAAGCACATTCACAGAAAGTGGCCCTGTATGCTAAGTAATATGGAGTGTAGACTTCACATTTTGAAGTGAATAAGAGGACCCTTTACCTGCTCTATTAGTTTGATGCTGGTATTGCTGGTATTGAGCAATTCAGTCAGAGCAGGTGAAGCTTCTTTAGGTCAGCTCTGTATAACGCAGGATTAATGGCAAACATTTGTTTGCTTATCTTTTTTTGCAAAACAGAAGTTTGCCTTCTTAAAACAGAAGGTATTTGTGATTATTCAGGTTGGAGTGAGCATATGATGTGTCCCACAATGCATCACTGCTGAATATATAAATCATCCCTTGTTGTTGCTGTAAGCTAATCACACCTCAAGAATGGAACAAATGCAATGATGTGTCTGCATGCTAATTGTACAGAGCCACAATAATCCAACATGCATACAGACTGTTTCGGATTGGTTGATCGTCACCAGTGCATGGCATGGAGTAAAGGGAACCTAAACCCTAGGGGAAAAAAAATAGTTTCACTTACCTGGGGCATTTACCAGCCCCCTGCAGCCATTCTGTGCCCTCGACGTCACTTCTGGATCCTCCGGCAGCTAGTTTCGTTTTTGCCGACTCGGAGTCGGCGGGATGCCACGCGTATCATTACACGCGTTACCGCGGTAACAGGACGCTATAGCAGGTGTCAAGGCGTACAAAGATAAGTGTTGACACCCGGTATAGCGTCCTGCTACCGTGGTTTGCCTTCTTAAACAGAAGGCATTTGCGATTATTTAGGTTGGAGTAAGCATATGACGATATCACACACACACACTTGCAAACTCTTGCAAAATCACTCCTGTTTTACTCTATCACATGAAGTGTTGGTTCGCTCCCAGTTATCTCCCCCCATCCCCTGTCCGTAGAGGTCATATGGCATGACCATTATCGCATACATGCACCCAGCTTTAGTCCCGAGGGCTCCTGTTCTTTGTGCATTACAAATTAAGGTATTTCCAAGCAGTCACACTTCAGAGAAAGTTTAGGGTCCAGACTTGGAAAGAAGAGCAGTTTTACCTCATGGTCAGTTGCAGTGCAGTGCTGAATGCCCTCCAGTGTAACAGAGTTGGGGTGGCAGGCCGGTGTAGAACCTGCACTGCAACTCACAGCTTTGTGGTTACATCACTGCTTTTTAATCAGTAGTAAAGAAACAAAAATAATGGTTCCATCCTTGTAAGCATTTTCCATGGGTTTAGTTAGGCCTTGCCGTGATTCTTAGATAGAAATAGAGTGTGAAAATGCTTGTATATACCCGGGGGCTCTTTCTTTCATGTTTTTTGTTATACATATACCCACAGTTATTTTCAAGAGAGTGAGGCAGCTGCTAGATTTCTTATCTTGTGTTCATTCTATTAGAATGAAACAAGTGTTTTTCAGTTTGCAAGGTGCTTTAGTCTGATACACAAAAGCAGCCGCACAGTATATAAACTGAAACTCTGCCTTTGTCAGTTTCCTCAGTTTAGTCCTATTTGTTGCACAGATATTGTTAGCTTTTTTTAATCTAGTTTTAATGTGAACTCATAAACACGTCTGTTCCAAATCGTTCATGATTGGAAAGGCAAGATGAATGTCAGCTTGCTGAAATTGCTTGATTGGTCTGAAGTGCTAAAAGGATAATAAGGGATCCTGCTATGTGTATCAAATTCCTCGTGCAGGAAGATGGGAGTTGGATAGTCTTTATACTAAAGAGAGAGAAAGTTTATCTTTCTCTTCTTTCACCCACCAATGCAAATCCCTTTCCTGATGCCAAAGACTAAACCCCACACCCTATGTCAACCTCTACCTGATGCCAAAACTTGACTCCCCCATACCCCCTCCATATACACTGTTTTCTGACACATAACCTTCTTCCCTAGCGTTAACCCTTTTGTGATGCTTAACCCTTACCCCCCCCCCTCCCAAAACATAAACTCCGGATGCCTAGCCCATACCTTATCCACTAATTTTAACTTCTGTGATGTTACCTTTTTCTTGATTCCTAACTTTAACTCTCCTCTAATGTTAATGTACTCCTGACTCGCATATTGCCTAACCGGTTAACCACCCCCCTTCACCCCCCAAAACATAACTCACCTACTCCTGGTCCCATTTGCTGTCTTCTCCGCCCTCCCAGCTCTCTCTTTCTGCCACCATGTCCTCTTATAATCTTCTGGCATTTTTGTCGCTATGGTACTGACCCAGAAGTAACTCTGAAGTACTTCCAAATCAGGTCAATAGTGACAAAATGCCAGTAGATATGAGAGGACACGGCGGAACAGGAGATCTGACAGGGCTAAGAAGAAGACAGAGAAGGGAACCAGGAGTAGGTGAGTTATGCAGGTTAGGCAATTTATGGCATTGCAAGGGACGTGGTCGAGGCCGTTCCTAGGTAGGATAACTGCCATATCCTCCCCTCCCGTATTCAACGTTCTAGTCAGTTGAAGATTTTGGCTGACTAGAACGGGGACCCCTGGGGCACGGTAATGAGAGGATGGTGCTTTGACATATGTCACAGCACCATCCACAAGACAGAGCTGACTGCCTTCAAAATCCCTCTTACTTCAGGGGTACTTTAACACCTTTTTGAAACCTGAACCCTAACAACTAATGCTAACCTTTTCTTGCATTAGGTGGATTTGGCGAGTAATAGATGATGGGCTACTACATAGAATGTAATGGCCGTAGTCGATCGTAACCGATGGGCTACTACTATCGATACTTTGGGTGCCCGAAACTAATTAGTGTTAGGCACCTTTGGGGAGGGGGGGGGGGTTAAGTTTAGGTGGGGGGTTAAGGTTAGGTACTTTCATGGGGATTAAATCAATCCACAGCTGAAGTTCGGGTTCAAAATCAGATGATAACCTGAAGAGAGGGAAGCCTTATGATCATACTGAGGCTTCCCTCGGTAGTCCGATGTCCCTCGTTGCTGAGCGCAGTACCCCTCCACAGTACCCCTCCACATCGCAGACCCACTCCTCTTCTGTTAGGAGTGCAGGCCTGTAGTAGCCACGCAAGCATGGCGCTCATGCGCAGTAGCACAGAGCCTGCGGTACTCCCGATCTGGCATTGGGCCAAGCAGGAAGTTTGCGTCACACAGTAAAAATACCGCACCTCCCCGGTGTGAATGGGCTCTCCGCCATACATATTCGTTAGCCACTGATTTTGTTTCATCATGCCGTTAATGCCAATAAAGCTTTTATCGGATGCTCAAATCATCTATCCATGAATTGGATGTACAGTGAATAGGGAGGGTACTACAAATCAAACTGCCTCATAATATTTATCTTAACTTGATTTTTAAGTCTTTATTCTGAAGTCTGACATGTGTGCTTTAAATGATGAGTTAATTCTTGTTTATCTAGTTTGAGATTGGATATGAGTTGGGCAGTAGAGAAATTGGCATTGTAAATGAGTCAGAGCTGTACCATATGTCTCCAGCTATAAAGGAATGTCAGATGCGGCCTGGCATGAACTGCTGCACATTCAGTGGAATTCACCCATGCTGCTGCTGGAAGTAGCCACTTTCTTACAGATAGCCGCCTAGAGACATCTGTGGTGATACATGAGAAAGGAAGAAGCTAATATTGGAACAGTGATGAAACTGTCCCCTACGGCAGCCTATAATGGTTACAGTGCATTTGATTGCATCCTATAAAGTCAGGGGAAATGTATCAGGCACACATCACAATGCAAAATCCTGATACTTTATCTTTGTTCTCATATATAAATCCTCTGTTTTAGAGCTATACAGAGTCTCTTTGTCAAGATAGAGAGGGCTTGAAAGCTGTACTGTTTGAAGTGGATATTAAAAAAAACAAAAAACAGATACTCAACTAAGGAGTGGCAAGGCTCTGGGTCCTATAGAGCCTTCCCGTTCTTCTTATGGTGTCTTCGTTTCCCCGCAGGCTCCTCCGTTTGCATCTCGCGCCATGGGAGACTTTGGGAAGTCTTAGGAAGCACTCGGCCCCCGAAGACGGTGGCTCTGTACTGCGCATGTGCGAGTGCGTGAGAGAGGGCGCTCACAGTGTGCAGTACAGTCCGGGTGCTTCTGAGTGCTTCCGAAGTCAGCCCAAAGCAGAAGAAAGCAGTCTTGACCCATGGGTCGTAGACTGCTAACGTGGGAGCCTGCTGGGGCCATGAGGGGACCGGGAATGTTCTATAGGACCAAGAGCCTTCCCTCTGCTTAAGTGAGTATCTTTATTTATTTATTTTTATTTTTTTTCCACTTCAGACACCCTTTATTTCAATAAAGGGACTCTGGGGAAAGACTCATACCCATTAAACGTTTTTTACTTGAATCATATTTTGTGATGAACGATTTTTCGCGATATCCCGCAACATCGTTTAACAAAAGCTTGTTAAACGATGTTCAATGGCAGCCGATTGCGCGCGATAATTGTTTGTTTTGAATAACCGTCATGACAGATCCAACCGTGGACTGTCGTTCAGATCGCCTTCTAACCCTGTGTTAATTACCGTGATCGTTCAACGATGCATTCATATCAGTTGTTTGTTCCTACGTTGGCAATTGCAAAGGATGGTTTGGGGAACGATCATTCATCAGATCGTTAGTCTCACCTGATCCTTCTTCTGTGGTCTTGGGGTGAGTACGCAGCTTAAGACTTCACAGAATTAGTGCAAGGTAAACTGGAGCAGATCTGGTTCAGAACTGAAACTGATGTCTAAATGAAGGATTCTGATTGGGGGCCCTGAGCAGCTGCTCTGCCTCTGCACTAGTTTTATATAGAATTTGCTAAATCCTTGCACTGCTTTTGATAAGTCTGCCCTCTTAGGCCTCAATTCATAAAAGGTAAAAAAAATCTGGGAGGGAAAATACTGCATTCGGTATTTTAGACCTTTTTGTGCTAATGCAGAAAGATTTTCACAGCTGCCTTTGAAGTTCGGTAAATTACCGCAGCCCATTGAGCGGTACAGCAGAAGTATGGCAATATCTCTCTTTTGTCACAAGCTGTAATTATGGCTCCCTGCCCAGAGTTGCAGAGACTTTGGCTTCCTGCACAGATGACTCACACAGACTTCGGCACAGATGACTCACAGACTTCGGCTCCCTGCACAGATGACTCACACAGACTTCGGCTCCCTGCACAGATGACTCACACAGACTTCGGCTCCCTGCACAGATGACTCACACAGACTTCGGCACAGATGACTCACAGACTTTGGCTCCCTGCACAGATGACTAACACAGACTTCGGCACAGATGACTCACAGACTTCGGCTCCCTGCACAGATGACTCACACAGACTTCGGCACAGATGACTCACAGACTTCGGCTCCCTGCACAGATGACTCACACAGACTTCGGCACAGATGACTCACAGACTTCGGCTCCCTGCACAGATGACTCACACAGACTTCGGTACAGATGACTCACAGACTTCGGCTCCCTGCACAGATGACTCACACAGACTTCGGCTCCCTGCACAGATGACTCACACAGACTTCGGCTCCCTGCACAGATGACTCACACAGACTTCGGCTCCCTGCACAGATGACTCACACAGACTTCGGCACAGATGACACACAGTCTTCGGCTCCCTGCACAGATGACTCACACAGACTTCGGCACAGATGACTCACAGACTTCGGCTCCATACACAGATGACTCACACAGACTTCAGCACAGATGACTCACAGACTTCGGCTCCCTGCACAGATGACTCACACAGACTTCGGCTCCCTGCACAGATGGCTCACACAGACTTCGGCTCCTTGCACAGATGACTCACACAGACTTAGGCTCCCTGCACAGATGACTCACACAGACTTCGGCTCCCTGCACAGATGACTCACACAGACTTGGCTCACAGAGACTTCGGCTCCCTGCACAGACTCACAGAGACTTCGACTCCAGGCACAGACTTTCGGCTCCCTGCACTTTGCATCGTTAAGACCTCACCAGAGGTGTCTGTAACTTGTTAAGACCTCACTAGAGGTGTCAGTAATTATCGTCTGGCTTAGCGCATGTTGAAGGCTTTATGAATTGACATTTGCTGACAATTTACTGACATGTGTTGGAGGTAACTACTGCCAAGTCGGTAATTTTCCTCACTGCTCAGTTTATTTCAGTTTTTCATGCGGTAACAGCCTTTAGGAATTGACACTTTGCTAAGTGCTTGGGAAAGTCTACTGTTTCCAGTATTACTGCATGCGTTAATGCTTTATGAATTGAGGCCTTAGTGGCCCCAGATTGTGCATGTTGCACTCTAGAGTGCCGGCTTATATCAAACTTGCAATGTACTGTGAAGTGGTATACTGGCGTCACCCAGTAAGATGCAGCTGTACAGTAAATTGACAAGAATTATGGTGGACTAGTGACCTAAGCCCGTTTAAAAATGGACTATTGGTCTGTCGCCGGCCCGGCCCGCCTCCTGGCCCCTGCGTCCTGTCCCAATGGCTGTGTCAGTGCAGGACACATGCAGGAGCGCAAAAGCACTGACGCATGGGGCCTGATTCACAAAGCGGTGATAACTCAGTTATCACGCCTAAAAGACTTTAGGCGTGATAACCTTTGCACTAGCAGAGTTATCACCGCTTTGTGCTGCTGATCGCGCAAAGCTCCCGCACGCAAAGTCAGGCACGCGCGCAAAGTCCCATAGGGCTTAATGGGCGCTGCGCCAAAGTTTTGCACGCGGGTGCTTCGCGCGAGTTCCTTCTGATCACGCCTAAACTAAGTTTAGGCGTGATAAAGGCCTTTTCACAGGTGTGCAAAGTGTTTGCACCGCTTTGTGAATCAGGCCCATGGACATGGGACGCTTGTAGGATAGGTAGGATAAGCACAAATTTTTTGTTGAATGTGACCAGGTGATCTGCAGTTAGATCTCTGGCAAAAGCTATAAGTTATAGAAAAGCTTCAGATGTTGCTACCTGGCCAGACTTCTGAGATCCAAACAAAATGAAACTAAACAGCAAACTGTTTCTATAGTTGTTACATAGCCATGTACCTTCAATGAGAACATTGTATCATTCCTGTATATCTTGGGCTCCTATGTGTGCTTACGATCCAGAATTATTGCTACAGTTAAAAGAAATGTAAAATAATGACAGAACAAAGGTGCACATTTAGATATCAGGAAGTTAACAATACATTTTTTTCTTTCAGTTTTAACAGCCGTATAGAAGAACTTCATAACTAACAACGTGCTTGGCATAATTTAGTTCTGTTCACTCCTATAGGAGACATTATAGGCATAGGTCTAGCCTAGCTGTGCCTAAAAATGTCTCTGTGTGGTGCCTCTGCCATCTTTCAGTTGTAGCATTTGCCAATGTATTCAGTGGGATATGCTGTCTGAAAATGAAATGGACCCAATTGAGGTGGTGTAGATGCTTTAATGAGAACCTGAACTGAAAATAAAAAGTAAAAAAAAAACATACACAGGTCGTACTTACCTCCCATGTAGTCTGCTCATCAATCTCTTTATCCTCTCCTGCGTCCTGTTTGTCCACTGTGATCGATGGAATTCTCTGTCCTCCATTTTGAAAATAGCCATTACCCCCTAACAGCTTCCTGGTCAGCGCACCGTTATATCGCCCACTTGAGCCATAGGGAAACATGGACATTACCTTGCACATTCAGTTGTAACTGACAGCAGCTGATATATAACTGACAGCAACTGGTATATTTCAGTTCTGACAAAATCTTATCAGAACTAGAAGGGATCGCTGTAAGAAGGAAATGGTGATCTTCTCAGAGGAACTGACGGTGAGGTAAGTATGTAATTCATTTGCAGCTACATCATGTGTTTTTTTTTAAATAATTTTACTCATTTCAGGTTCCTTTTAAATTTGTTTCAGTATAGCATGTCCTATAGGACTCTCCGTAAAAATAATAAGGTACAATGAAAATAGCTGACATTGGAATATTGCCCCTTCTCCCTAATGTGTTGCTATTGAAGAAGCACCCCTTGTTCTATAATGCCATATTTGCTATGAAATTCAGTCCAGTCTGTTGTTATAAATGATATACGATACAATATATGGTTGTTGTAAATGGTATGCTGTAGTAAATGAAAGAAATGAATGGGGATGGGTGAGGTAGGATGCAGACTGAAGGGTGATGAGTGGGGATGAAGACAAGAGCTCTTATGTATACCGGTACCTATTTGGGGAGAGCATATTTGCTGATTGCATACACTGGTTGGACTTCCTGCACAGTAATTGTGCTTCAATGTTCATCTATATCAGTTCAAGTCTTTCCATCTGCTCAGAACTAAAAGCAAAATGTGTTTAGATGGCTTATCCGGTAATGCCAGCGGATGTCCAGCAGCAACGTGGAATTTATTGTCTGACATACAGAGATAGTACATGAAACAAACCGCCTGCAAATCTCAGTGTGAAACAAAAAATATCCAGACTATGAAAATCAAGCATTTAAAACTGCATTATGATCAGTCATTTGTTTTAGCAGAAACTCAAAAGTTTCTACTAAAACTCCTAAAGGGATATCTTAACATGAGGTTGTATGCAATAAACTTTGTATAGCAGAATTACCTGAGTAAAGTTTTACCACATGATGAGTACAATACAGTAACATTTGTAAAGTGCTTTTCTCCGATAAGACTCAAAGCGCATAGATATGTCTCAGGTCAATACAGTGTTTCAGGCTGGACTGTGGTACAGAGGAAATAGTCAGGCGTTTATAAATGCTAGACTAAACAAATGGCTTTTCAGTTCGGACTTAAATGCTCCCAGGGGTGGAGATGTCCTGGCATGGCAGGGAGTTCCAAAGTGTAGGGGCAGCATGACAGAAGGCTCTGGCTCCAAAGGTTTTGAGGTGGACTCTGGGGGTGACCAAGTTATTAGATCCTTTTGATCTAAGAATATTTTTAGGGGGGGGGGGGGGGGGTGCATTTGCATGCAATGTATTATGCTCTACTGATATCACTGCGTAACACTTTACTCACATAATTCTACTTAACACATTGTATTGCATATATACCATTATAAATAAAGCCCCTTTCCCACATATCACATTTGCCTGTGTTGTATTACATTTTTTACCACAAGGCGCCACCAGGGTAATGAGGGCAAGTCTATGTCCAGCAGGAATCACGTCACTGAGTGGGGGACAGACCTATGCATGTTATCCTGTCACTGCAGTCTGCCGCAGGGTAATGTGCAAGGGGAAATGGTGCAGTGCAATTGTCCTGCAGCATGATTGTCACATGCTGCAAAAAAAAATTGCACCGCACCATATGGTAAATTAGCCTCAAACATGCATGTGTATATACTTGTGTATGATCTCGGTTTCATATTTCTGCAGTAGGCGGATCGCCCAGGGCTATAAATCAAAGTCTCTCTGCAGTCAACTGCAGAACACTAAACTTCATATCCATTTAGAGATTGTAGATCTTGGGCTTGATTCACAAAAGCGTGCTAACTGTTAGCACGCCAGAGAAAAGCCGCTTATCACTTGCAAACTGCCTCTTCGTGCGCTGATGCGCGCATAAGAGTTTGTGCGCGTAAAGTTTAGTGCGCATAAAGTTTTGCGCACGCAAAGTTTGACGCGCACTACTTCACGTGCAAAATCAGCCGCTTTGCGTGCTAAGTAGTGTGATTAGAATACTTTGCATGCAAAGCAGCTGATTTTGCACGCAAAGTAGTGCGCGTAAAGCTTTACGCGTGCAAACTTTTACACGCGCTAAAATAGCACACGAATAGTAACAGCTTTGCTGTGCAAACTGCTTAGCACCCTAGTTTGCACGTGCACAGCTTTTAGGCGTGCTAACTGTGTTAGCACCCTTTAATGAATCAAGCCCCTTGTGTGTGACTGTGACAAACACTCCCGACAGCAGGAAGGGGGAAAGTTCCAAAGGTCATCACTGCTCTGTATGGGAGCTGAATGAACATAAAGGCCTGGAACCCACTGAAATCAGCAAACGCAAAACGCAACCGCTAGTGTTTTGTCTGAGCGGTTTGCAAGCGGATTCATGCGCGTTTTTGGTTGTGTTTTGCAACATTGTATTTTTTTGCCCATCGGGTGCGTAGCGTTTTGCGTTTTGTGTTTTTATCCTGATTGGTCCTGTGAATTATTTTTCATTTTGTTACAGTGTGCTGAACCGCGAAACGCTAGCAAAACCGCTCAGTTTAGGTTTTCTGCTAGCGTTTCCATACTTTACATTGAAACGCTAACGCTCCCAAAATGCTGCAGGTCCTGCGTTTGCGTTTCTGGGAAATGCAAACGCTCCTGTGGAAGTTGCCCCATCCATTAACATTAGCCTAGCGTTTTGGCAAACTGCTAGCGTATCGCAGTGCTGCCAAAACGCTGCCAAAAGCGCTCCTGTGGGTTCCAGCCCATTGAGCAGCAGCAGCAGATTCCAGCAAGACAGTTAAATATGAAGAGATATATTTTTTACCTTTAAAAACTATTGAAGAATATGGGATTTTAGGAAAGTCCTATTTGATATTGTTTCTATGCCTTAGTTATAAGAAGACACATCTCCTTGCAGGTGCCACAGATCAGGAGTGTCAAAATTAAATAGACAAAGGGCCAAAAATAAAAATTTGATGGACAACATTGATATTTATTTTTTGATTTCACTACCCAAGGCCCACTGTCATCAACTGCTACCCAACCAACCGCACCCGGCGTTAATTTTTATGTTAGAGCAGGGGTGTCAAACTCAAATACAAAGTGGGCCGAAATTGTACACTGGGACCTAGTCGGGGGCCAATCTCTATGTCTACTGGCCACATTCCTTTCCTCCCCTAAAAACTTCCCTGGTGTCTAATGGCCCCCCTCGAACCCCTATATAGTTCCCTGGTTTGTAGAGGCCCCCGCCCTCCCCTATACAATTCCCTTGTGTCTAGTGGCCCCTACCCTCGCCTATACAGTTCCCTGGTGTTTAGAGCTTTCCCCCTCCCTCCCCCATATGCCTTTCCTGGTGAACTAGGGCTTCACCTTCAATATAGCTTCCCTGGTGGTCTAGAGTGGGCCAAACATAATGCAAAGTGGGGAAACCACTTGAGGGCCAAATTTAATGGCTCTGTGGGCCAGATTTGGCCCGCGGGCCAGAGTTTGACATGTATGTGTTAGAGGGAGGGTCACATAGTAGGTGCAACTAGGAGGGAAGGGAAGGAGGATCACATGCTGGGTGGAGAGAGAGGGAGCCCATGTGATGCGTTTCATTACAAAGATCATGTGACTTGGAGAGCGCAAATGTGCTGCTCCTCTTATAACCTTGTAACCCCTCCCAAAGGAGTAAGTTGGGACCGCCTCCTGCAGAGCCGTGTTTTAGTACGGCACTGCGGACTCACGCTCATATCTGTGCACTGTATTAGAATGACACACATAGGAGCTAACTAAAAGCCTGTTTGAACAATCTTTTAAAATCTTTTTAAAGTAGATTGTAAGTAAGTGAGAGCATAAAATCATATTGGCACTCTTGATTATGGGAAGCAAGAAACAGATGCTAATCTAGGTGAAAAGTAAAATTCAGCTTTGGCTATTTGCTGTAACAAAAGTTTATTGTAACAAATGGTGCTAAAGAGACAAATGTGGATTTTTCCCCTCTGTTGGCTCAGTAATCAAAAATAATTGCACAAAATGTATTCAGGCAATTTGGCGCCTTGCTTAAGAGTGCGTAGAGTGAAGATGCATGAATATTTCATGAGGTTTCAGTATAGCCTGTATTATAGATCTGGACAGGCTGCAGTTTTCAGAATTGTTTGCTTAATTCTGGCCAGCGTTTTGACCTAAAGCTCTCTCATCTGAGCCATTAGCTTTTGCATTGCACAGTGGGAGTGCACACCCAGTTTCATGGCATTCCAGAACAAGATATTCTATTTACTGATTAAAATGTGTTATATTTAAGGTCTGTTTCCAACAAATAAAGTTTTGGATAGTGTGCCGTCTGTGCCTCCACAGGCCTGGTGCACACCAAAAAACGCTAGCAGATCCGCAAAATGCTAGCAGATTTTGAAACGCTTTTTCTTATTTTTCTGCAGCGTTTCAGCTAGCGTTTTGCGGTTTTGTGTAGCGGTTTTGGTGTAGTAGATTTCATGTATTGTTACAGTAAAGCTGTTACTGAACAGCTACTGTAACAAAAAACGCCTGGCAAACCGCTCTGAAGTGCCGTTTTTCAGAGCGGTTTGCAGTTTTCCTATACTTAACATTGAGGCAGAAACGCATCCGCAATCCAAAATCTGCAGCAGCCCGGGAGTATGCGTTTCTGCAAAACGCCTCCCGCTCTGGTGTGCACCAGCCCATTGAAATACATTACCCTAGCGGATCCGCACCCGCAAGCAGATCGCAAACCGCAGCGGAAACGCTCCGGTGTGCACTAGGCCTGAGAGAGTCCCGCTCACAGGAAGTGAGTAAATCTCTCTCACAGGAAGTGAGTAAATCTCTCTGACAGAAGCACAACAAGGTGAGCCTCAAGTAGAACATTTTGTATCAGGAGGAAGAGACAGAGCTAACATCAAATTTTTATTCCCAATCACTTCCTATCCCTAGAGACCACCAGGGTTCTAATTATAGCCATGGACCCACAGTCAGGACATGAGGGGATATGTTTCTAATGGAAGACACAGACAGGAGTAAAAACCTGAAGGATATTCATACATCTATCTCTGTTCTCTGCCTTTCAGACACTCCAATGGAACTGCTGGGCTGTTGCATGTGACTGCCGTCTTTCTGAACTGCCAGTTCATGTACAGACATCTAAACAGATGCCCACTGCCCACATAAAGTTGAAGTGGTTTTCCACCACACCACTTAAAGCCAATAGTTTTCATTATTAAAGTGCACCTGAAGTGAGAGGTTGCCATATTTATTTTTGAACAATACAAGTTGCCTGGCGTCTTGCTGGTCTTTTTGGCTGCAGTAGTGTCTGAATCACACACCTGAAACAAGCATGAAGCTACTCTAGTAAGATGTTCATCAGAAACATCTAAGACTGAGGCTCGGCTCAGCAGGGCAGCCGGGCAGTTTGCAGTGTTGCAATGGAAATAAATATGTCAACCTCCATAATGCTCTCACTTCAGGTCTGCCATGCAAAACTTCATGGAGATCCCAGAGAGAGGCATTGAAGTATCTCTCCATTGAAGATACAGAGAAATTACATATCCTTTAAAAGATTTCTCTCCACACGAGCCAATTGGGAATTGAAAAAAACAAGATTCATCAGCTTATCATAGCCATTGCCAATTCCATTTCTTTGGTCTTTAGCGATCTCTTGTTAAGTTTTATAGCTTGATTAACATCGTTTGTTGTATATATTGAGTTTCAAGCAGTTTATGTGCAGTAATGGTGTCCGCTGATCTTTTTTTACTGCACATCCTTTATCAGATGTATTTAGTATAACAATGTTAGAGGGCCTTAAATCCTTTAACAGAGGCAAGTCCTAAACAGTCTTCAGAAAGTTTACTCATTGTGCTCACATTTCTCCCTCTCTCTGTGCTCTCCAATGTATACATTATAAATACAGGGCTATCCTCCAGGGTTACTGATGTGACTGGAACTGATAAGGAGGAGAGTGGTGTCACGTGGAGAGAGTTATTAATGTACACACTGCCTGCGGAGTCATTTCATCTTAATTAGGATCTATCTTCATTTTCCTGGTGTGTGAACATTATAAATCGCTGGGAGTAAATGTGAAGCGATTAATCATGTTCCTCTGGTGGGTGCTTCACAATAAATAAAGGCAGGGAGAGATCTGGCCCTGTTAAGGAGGACTGCGTAGGGCGTTCCTGGACTAATTTATCAAGATGAGTGCAAAGAAAAAACAAAATAGAGTTGTTGGTCAGGACAGTCAGTCAGATTTCCGCTGGTAAAATGTTATTGTTTCTTTGTTTTAATCTTGGTTTTGAATAGTAAGGAAGGGATTTTGAGGCTCTTTGAGGCATTTTCATATTATTATTGATTAATAAAGCACCAACATATTTATTGGCGTAGTACAAAGTAGGAAACAAAAATGGGGTACATAATAATAAAGACAAATGGTATACACCCATAGGCTCGGTTCACATTGGTCCGGATGCACAACAGAAACGGAATGCGTTCCGTCCATTCTGCAACCACCTTGCGCATAATACCCGAATGCTCTGCATCAGTTCCACGTCCGCAGCGTCGCTCTGCCACTCGGTCCCTTCAGCAGCCCGGAGGCCAGCAGAAGCATGGCTCTCCATAGGCTGCAACAGGCCAATTCTCCCTAGCAACAGGGAGAGTTTTTATTGGTTCAACATGAACCAATAAGAATTCTCCCTTTTGCTGAGGATCCCCATTGGTCTGCTGTAGCTCAGTGGAGAATCCACAGCCACTGGGTTGTTCAGAAGGGACAGAGCGGCAGCGATGGGCGGCGGGATAAGTGAGTATGACATCACAGCAGTGGCGGCGTGGATTCTAGAAAAACAGGCAATGTGAATGCGGCAACTAGCCTAGTGAGAATGGACAGTGTCCGTTTTCATAGGCTTTCATTGGGCACGTTTTCCCATCCAGTCCGGGAAAAAGTGCAAAGTCCGGACTCTACGTTCCGTCTTGCATTCTGCGGCACATGGATGGTACTCAGATCTGTGTTTTAATAGGTGTAAGCGGGTCCTATTTTTAATATAAGATCCGCTTCCTGTATTTTCTAGGAGCTTTAAAAACATATGTCATGGATATGTTTTTAAAGCAAGTGTGAACCAACCCATATACAAAATACAGAATTGATACAAAATACAGAATTGGTAAAAAATACAGAATTGATAATTACTGTGACAAAAATAACACGAGGAATAAAATGTGTAACAAATTGCAAGACACAAAAGGGTTGTTGTTTGAGTGCCTGCTGGAGAGTTTTTTTCTTATTTCCTATCTTTGGCATTCCAAAGATGGAGGCATACATGTAAAAAAAAAGGTAAAATGGGTGCCAGATATAGCAGGTAGTAGAATAATTTGTTAACAATTTTACTAGTTAATTCTGATATTAAATATCATTAATCTTTACTAATATTTCACTATGTCCTGACCCTGTTTTCACACAGAACCCTCCCTCTACCGATGCCTAACCCTAAGACCCTCCCCCCAGTGGTGATTAACCTCAACCCCTGCCCCCCATCCCCTTGGTGCCTTACCCTAAACCTCCCTCTGCCTAAGCCTATGTGTCCACATTGATTATGGTTAGAAAGGGCACCTCTGGCATCCGATAAAATAGTGGGCACTAGGGCCACACGCTATGCAAGCTGTGACTAAAAATAGCAAGCCTCCTTTTTACTGCTGATAGCTGCTAATCGTGGCAATTAACCACTTAATGACATTCTAGCGTATTAAACCGTCATGTTTTAGCCTGTTAACGGCAACATGACGTTTTAATAGCGCCGCTCCCACCGCCGTTTCTGTCGGGGTTCCGTGTTCAGGGATTGGGTAAGAGGACCGAGTGGTCCTCTACCCAATCGCAATGCCTGGAATGAATGGACATGACCATGATCAGCGGCCACGTCCATTCTTAAAACAGGAAACAGTTGCTCTGGTCCGTTAGGGTAAAAACTGGTTAACAGAAGAGTTAATGGCGACCCTTTTTTTCTTTTTTACAAGGCAGTGTTCTCCCCAGAAATTTTTTCCAGCTAGGTGGCAGAAAAAATTAGCTGGGTGGGGCGAAATGAGTGAATGCAGGGCCTGTGCTTCTGTGTGCAACTCTGCATACAGCATAGAAGGAGGTGTGCTGTTAACTGCCGGGTGCTCACCACAACTAGCCAGGTGGAGCACCCGGCTAAAAGAGCCCGGGGAGAACACTGCCAGGGCACTCTGGCACCCTTTTACCAGCTTCCCCTATGGAGTTTTAATGTTAAACTGGTAGTTATGGGGATAGGCAGGGGCGTAGCAATAGGGGTTGCAGAGGTAGTGACCACATCGGGCCAGAGGGGCCCCTAAGGGCCCTCCCTCAACTACAGTATTAGCTCTCTATTGGTCCTGTGCTCATTATAATCACTTCTGTAGATACTTTGAATGATGGTAATCATAAACAAACTGCTCCCCATCCCCTTCTTGCATCTCTGACACTAGTTGCCATTGGAAGGTTTTGGTGCTCCGTATCAATTGTTATGTATAGAGTGCTTGGGGGGTCCCACTGTAAAACTTGCATCGGAGCCCACAACTCCTTAGCTATGCCACTGGCGATAGGAAATAGTGTAAGCAATAAAAACTAGTTGGGAATTCCAACTTTTACCCTTACTGCATAAATTATTTTATTTGTTGCTCTCTCTGTTTTTCTTATAGAGATTTTCTGGCTTACGTTTTCACAAATGAGGACAGGGTAATAATACAAATCTAAAAGAGTTTTTAACTGGTGACCACAGTATCCAGAAATAGTAGCTCAGTTCAGAGAACACAATCACTATCTTTAATTCCAGCCAAAATACTTAGAGCCAGGTGTAATTCACTTTTTCTCCTAAGTTTTCTCCTAGTAGATCATTTTTCTTCTAGTGTTTAAAATAACATTATAACTCTGCAATTGAAAAAAAAGTACCAAAAAATAGCAAAAAAGTACTGTCAAAATTATTATGAGTATTTTCTTGCTTGCTGGTGGCTTTAAAGGTATTTTATTTATAATGTTAACCTTGGAAAACTTAGGAGAAAAAGTGAACTGGATTGGGCCCTTAGTTTTCCCCCTAGGGTATATTTTAACCCCTTATCAATAAAATGCATTTTAAGCCAACAGCAAGCAGGGAAATACTCAAGATAATTGTGACAGGACTTTTTCACCAACTTCCTGGTACTTTTTTAATGACAGAATGCTGAAAAGTTTTTTTAAAGAGAAGATTAAAAATGATCTCCTCGGTGAAAACTTAGGAAAAAAAGTGAAATGAATGAGGGTTCTAAAGTCCGGTCCGAAGCGGGTAAAAACTGCGCGAGACATGCCTGTTAGTTTGGGTGCTGCTGTGGGGATACATGCAGATAGCAGTGGGAGTGGCCTGAGCACCACAAGATATTACTTTCTGTTGTAGGCAATACAAGAAGGGAGAATACCCCCACATGATTGGCATAGCAGACATTTAAAACAGAGGGATAGGAGCTAATTCCTCAACACTTCACTGGAGAGATTTCATCCTTAACTCTTTTTACTCATGACTGGAAGCTAAAAGAAATCTCTCCAATGGGGATTCACGCAGAGATAAAACATGGAAAAGATGCTCACGTGTTTATACTATGTACTGAAAAGTGTGTCACTCTCCCCATTCAACTGGTACCTTGCTTTACAGCATCCCTTCTAGCTCTTTTCCCAGCCACGCTCTGTTTCATCAATAAAGCTGGAGTGAGAGATTTTTATAGGCTTCACTTTTTCCACAACTATTTATTTCTGCTATGCTGCTGCTGGAATCTTGCGTCAATCTTCAGTAGTGCTGGAAATTTGAAAGGCTTATGTGAAAAAACTGCATGAAAACACCCATTGCCTGGGAAGCTTAGCAAACATGTCTTTCAGCAGGAATTTGTTGTTGTTGTTGGCCTTTTGTGGTCCTTTAGTGAATGAATAAACAGCACACTGTGTTGCTAAGAAGTCTGCTTCCTGTATAGTGTATAGTGTAGTCTCCCATCTTGCTCTTGTTTTTGTACCACATTAGAAAACTAATAAGGATATTAGAGATGGAGCTCAGCTGGTTGTGCGGTGTCCAGCTAATGCTTCAGGCTTGGTTCACACATAAACAGGTGTACAGTCCTGTCAGTTTTTGACAGTTGGCATCAGTTTCTATGGGGGTTTTTACACCAGTCTGGTCCTGTCAGTTTGTATCTGTTAATGTGTTTCTATGGCTGTGTTCACACATAAAAGGTGTACATATCTGGTTCAGTCAGGAAAAAACGATAGGAAGTGGATGCACAACTAACAGGACAGTACTGGACCAGACCAGATTCATGTGTGAACCAGGCCTAACAGAGCTTGGGTTAACACTATGCTGTGGAAACTGCCTTCATTTCTCTTATGTGAAATAACAAGTTTGGACATTTTTGATTACCTGAAGATACAGCATACATTTCTACACAATTTTGTGTATTTGGGGCTCTGCCTTTGACATAGGAGACCAGGGTTTGAATCCTGGCTAGGGTCAGTACCTATTCAGTAAGAAGTCCTTGGGCAAGACTCCATAACACTGCAGGGTGGCCCCTTGAGCCTGCCCTTAGTGGCTGCAGCTCTTGATCGTTTTGAGTCCAACAGGAGAAAAGCGCTATACAAATGTTAGAATTAGCATTTTTTTTTCATGCTTGTAGCAGTGCTGTCTGTGTTGGGCGGGTCTCTGTGCAGTGCCTTCTGCTCATGCTCAGCCACTTGCTTACCCAGCTTCTCAGCACATGGTACAGTGCCCCAGGGGTACTTTAGTTGGGTATAGGGGGTAATTGAGCTTTCCATAGTCAATCTATTAAATTATGAGATTAAAAAATAAGGCATATTATCCTGAATAAGTATTTATAGTTACTTAAAAGCATCAATGAACGTTTGGAAAGCATTTCAATATAATTATGAAGTATTCCTATGCAATATGTATACTTGAGATTATGTTACTTAAAATAGGGGGTTCCTGGCCTACACAGTCATTAATAAGGAGGTACATGCTGTAATAATGTTGAGAAAGATTGCTCTGAGTCTAATACACACACTAAAGTACATGTAGTGTGAGCAGCTGGATAGTGTGCTGGTTGGGCTGTTACCTTTGTAGGGCTCCAGACTTTGACCAGGGTTCAAATCCTGTCTTAAGCCCATATGTAAAACAGTAAGCAGCCTGTGGGCAAGGCTCCCTAATGCTCCTGGTCACCTGTGGAAAGCGCCCTAAGTGGCTGAAACTCTAAAGCGCTTTGAGTCCACCAGGAGAAAGTGCATTCTATTTCCAAGCTTTATACAGGTCTGAGATAAATATCACCTGTGACAGTGTTTTGTGATCTCTTTGGGCAACTTTTGTCTCTGATCAACGTGCAGATAGCTTGTATGGCTTCCTGCCAAGCTGCTCATTCTGCTCTATGGAGAGAGGAGAGGTAGAACGAGCAGGAGGCTGAGTAGGATCTATGCGCTCTTTCACATGGGCAGCTGAAGTGCCTGCCTGTTGCTCTCTTGCATCGGCTGGGGTCTTGTTAGCACTCAGTACGTCATGTCTGAGTGCAGCCCGAGCCATGGCCATATGCAACATGTCACGTCTCTGCTGCCAGGTAGTGTCACCACCTGTCAAGTGCTTACACGATTATACAGTAAAGGGGCCCATACACTCAGCCGATTTTCTGGCCGACCGATCGATCCCGATTGATCGATCGATTGCAAATCGGTTGGCCAATCGACCGATCGATGGCCGATTTCGATCGATTTCGATGGGTTTCCATCGACCAGGCAGGATGGAAAATTTAGGTCGATCTGATGAGATTGCTTATCAGTTTGCATTGGCCTTAATGGAAATCTGATGGCAAAAAAATGCCATCAGATCGAATTTCAATAGATTTCAAACTGAAATCTATTGGAATTCTATCCTGGTAAAAAATGCTCTGAAAACGCATCAGATAGATCATCAGATGCATTTCTTATCTATCTGCTGCCAATCTGACGAGTGTATGGGCACCTTTAAGTAACGGTACACTTATGTATTACATCTCTACTCCAGGCACAATCATTTTTGCCCCAGCACAATGGCCAGCCACTGCACACTGGTGATATGAACATGAGCTGCAGGAAGTGCAATAAAATACATTTTCCTGGTAGAATTTGTCATTGTTTGACTACTCCTGCCTGTTTCCTGGCACCGTAGGGTTGTGGCACTGCTGGATCACTGGACTGCGAGGCAGGGCCCAAATTACCCTTATGCTAGGTTCACAGTACACATACAATTGTACCTTTTTCTGTAACGGAGATCAATGGATAAATTGACACGTTCAGAGGTTCACTATTATATACAGGACCTCTTCAGACTTGTCCATTTTTAATGCATCTGTTGTCTGTTGTGGTAGCAGTGTGCAAACTCAGGTGCTGCATGACTTTTCCACACACCTCAGAAACTCCTGAGACTGACAGAAGCAATGAAAGCCTATTGAGACAAACAACATCCGTTCTCACATTGAACAGACAGACAAGGGAAGGGGGAAAGTCCTGGGACAATCTATGCTTGGGACGCTGGATTACCAGATATCATAAGGATCTACCTGTAGAGTGGGAGAAGCCTGGTGCAGGGAATCACGCTGGAGGTGAAAGTTATAGGCACTATGTAAAGATCTGGAGTCTTCTGTCTACTTACATAGCTAATTTCCTTGTTTTCCAGTCTCTACCTATAATATTTTGAGCTACATGTTACAAGATGTACACATGTAGCATAATACATAGTACGTTATATGTAAGTGCGTTGCTAAGAAACAAGAAGCAGCAATATTACACACATCCTCCGTTCCCTAACAGAGCTGATACCACGCAGGATGACACAACCAGCAGACAGTTAAAGAATCCCCCTTTTATCAAGTGTTGAGTATGAATAAATTGGACAAGTCTGGGGATGACCCAGAGAGGTATGTGTGAAGGATCTGAGAGGAGGACACAGGACACAGAAGAACAGCGGCTGCTATGGCAACAGGTTGGTTTATATGTTTAACTCCTACAGGTCTAGAGGGAGATACAGTGATTAGATACTGGCTGAGGCAGAAAGGCAAAAGATGTAGACCTGGACTTGTCACCAAGACCAGTGTCCATAATAGTGTCTTTAGGGTGTCATGTAATCTGATTGTAGCCTGTCTGTGTGCTTCCATCACTGCTATCTGCTGTGGCGCACAGTGAATGTAATGGCTGTGCGATGGGGCTAGCTGATGGAGAGCGGTAATAATATGCTCTGTATAATTACATGGCGGTGAAAGATATATGCTTGCTCTGACATAGTGCTCCTTGGTCCTAGAATATTGCTTTTGGCAGCGTTAATTAAAAATGATGTTGGCAGTAGCACAGTCTGCATGTAAAAGTGAAAGTGCAAAGTACTGTATGTGCCACACACCTGTTCCATGGGAAATGTGTGATTTCCTGTCACTGATTTTATCCGGGGCAAGAAAACTGCTGATGGTTGCTGACAATTTACAGTTCAAAACTGCTGATGATTGCTGAACATTTAAAGAGGAACTATAGTGAGAATAACAATGATTTTTTTTTTTTACAATATGCATTTGAAAATGATTTAGTCAGTGTTTGCTCATTGTAAAATCTTTCCTCTCCCTGATTTACATTCTGAAATTTATCACAGGTGGTGACATTTTTTGTTGTGTCAGATGATCTCTGTGGAATGTATGTTTACTAAGGGCTCATTCACTTTAGTTAGTGAGTTGAAATGCGTTAAAATACATGAATAAAAACTCATGAAAGGGTTTGTGAGTTGTTGTGCGTTTCCACACATTTCCACACATTTCCATTAGTTTTAACTCCTGACGAGTTGAAATGCACTGCACAGCAACTCACTGTTATAGTGTGAACGATAAAATGAAAGTCTATGGACTTTCCAGTTACCAAGTAAAATGCACAGTATGTGCAGTGAGTCAAAACTCCCTGCAACTTGCATAGTGTAAATGAGCCCTGGAGTTCTATGCAGAGAGGGAGATACTGCTTGTTTGGCAGTTGTAAATAGCCATTATTTCTCACAATGCAACAAGGTTCACAGAAAGCAAACTTTCAGGGCCATGGCTCTGACATCACGCTGTGGGAGGGGTTTCACCACAATATCAGCCATATAGACCCCCCTATTTGAAAAAAAAAAGGTAATGATTTTTCCTTGGAAGTTGTTATCAGCTACTGATTGAGTTCAAGTTCAGTTCTGGGTTCAAGTTCCTCTTAAAAGGGAACCTGAAGTTAGAGGGATATGGAGGCTAACATATTAATGTATTTTTAAATGATCCTCTGCCTCTAATACTTTTAACCATAGACCCTGAACAAGCATGCATCAGATCAGGTGTTTCTGACATTATTGTCAAAGCTGACAAGATGAGCTGCTGTTTCAGGTATGTGAATCCAACACTACTGCAGCCTAATAGACCAACTGAATAAGTGCTGGCTTACTGAACAGGAAGAGCCAAGATTCAAACCGTGGTTGGTCTCCTGTGTCAGAGACAGAACCCATAACCAGTACACTATCCATCCAGAAATATGGCAGCCTTCTATTCGTCTCACTTCAGGGTCCCTTTAAAGGGACTCAGAGACGACATACACTGCAGCTCTGATACTTACCAGGGGCTCAGTGACGTCATTCCGGGTCTACTGTGCATGCGCGGGAGGTCTGTGCATGTGCAGTAGACCCTGACTGGCATCGACTGAGGCTCATAACGGAGATCACCGCGGCTGAATGGCAGACCGCGGGAGGGTGCTGTGGAACTTAAAAGTGTTTATGGGGTGGGAGGAAGCCCCAGGTAACTATCAGAGCTGCAGTGTATGTCGTCTCTGAGTCTCTTTAAAGAAAACCTGTAACAAAAAAAACCCTCCCCTGGGGGGTGCTCACCTCAGGTGAGGGAAGCCTCCGGATCCTCGGTCCACGGCGGCGATAAAGCTCCCCAAACAGCGGGGATGTAAATATTTACCTTCCCGGCTCCAGCACAGGCACAGTATCAGCTCTCCGCTTGGAGATAGGCGAAATAGCCGATCGCTGTTGGCCCGCTCTACTGCGCAGGCGCAAGTCTCCTGCGCTTGCGCAGTGGAGCAGACCCAACAGAGGTCGGCTATTTTCGCCTATCTCTGTGCTGAGAGCCGCAATAGCGCCCCGTTGGAGTCAGGAAAAGTAAATAAATCAGCTCTTGTCAGGCTTGTCGAGGGAGGATTGCCGGACACTTCGAGGGAGCCAGCGCTGGACTGCCTGTAGCTACAGGGGAGGGGAAAGCCTCATTGGGACCCTGAGGCTTCCCCCTCCCGAGGTGAGTACTCCTCAGGGGAACTTTTTTTTGTTACAGGTTCTCTTTAAGGCCAAAAAAAATGCTGGTGATTTCTTTAGGCCACGTTAATTAAAAATTGTGTTGTAATTAACAGTGTGTGGACAAAAGTGAAAGTGCAAGGCACTCCGTTTTGTTGGGAAATTGGTAAATTCCCCTTACCAATTCCCTTTTAAGGGCCAGGGGGCATTACAGCTAGAGAACTGCCAGTGATTGCTGATAAGTACAGTGAACAATTCCTTGCCAGTATATGGGCTGGGGACACTCTGCCTGAATAATTATTACATATTTATTGTGGTTTATTGTGGTTTGTACTGATTCCAAGTGTGGATTCTGCTTGTTTATAATGAAAGAAGAGCACTATGCTCTCCAGCCCACAGGGAATTCACATTGTTAAACTTTTACTTATTACATTTAATGCTTAAAATAGATGAAAACATTTCTTCTATTGTTTTAATCCGTAAAATATTAAAGTGAGTATCCAGTAAAGGGGGTTTTATTGTTATGATGCCCGCCGGTAATAAAGTAAGGCCGGGTTCACATCTGCGTTTTTTTGCGGACCCGGCCATACGGATCCGCCATCAGGATCAGGTAAAAACTGTCCGTTTTTACAGCCAGTGTGCTATTTGTTCCTATGTAGCTGCAAAACCTTCCGTTTCCGTTCCGCTGAGCGAAACGGTCCGGAAAATTGGCACCTGCTGCATTTTTTTGTCTATTCAGCGCAACGGTTGCATTGGCAAACGCAGATGTGAGCCAGGCCTAAGTTACTTTTGTCCAAGGTAGCTGCAGATTCCAGGTGTCTGGCCTGGAGGGCATCAGTCCTATATCTTCTTATTTCAGCAGGGGAGTGCAAGTACAGAATATGATGATGCTCTGTGCATTCATGAATGATCCATAGACAATACTGGCCATTCCTGTACATACACAACATCAGCAAGTGCAGTGTACTCTCCCCCACCTGCACACCAGAAACATGTCTCTGGCATCTATCACTCCAGGGACCTGACATCCAAACCTTATGTGTGCACACATAACTGACTTCATTACAAGTATGCAGCCTGGAACAGCAGTATTATAATACTACAGGTAGTCCCCGGTTAACAAACAAGATAGGGACTGTAAGTTTGTTCTTAACCTGAATCTGTTCTAAAGTCAGAACACTGTACCATCTCTGTCCCCTGTACTTCCTCTGTGCCTCCAGTGTCCCCCTCTGTGCCACCCCTGCATTCACTCTGCAGCTTCTCCTTAGCAGCATGGTGGTGTAGTGCTTATCACTCATGCCTTGCAGCGCTGGATCCCCAGTTTGAATTCCACCCAGGACACTATCTGCATGGAGTTTGTATGCTCTCCCCATGTCTTTGTGGATTTCCTCTGAGCACTCCAGTTTCCTCCCACATCCTAAAAACATACAGATAAGTTAATTGTCTTTATTTTAAATTGGCCCTAGACTACAATACATACACTGCATGATATAGATATATGACTATGCTAGGGATTAGATTGTGAGCCCCTCTGGGGGACAGTTAAATGACAAGATAATATACTCTGTACAGCGGTACGGAAGATGTCGACATTATATAAATACTATATAATAAATAATCATAATAGCAGGAACTTCCTGCATGTCACATCTAGCAGGAGGCTCCCACCCACTGAGATATTCATGCATGGGATGGATGCCACCGCACACTGCAAGCCCCGGGTAGATCCATGGGAGCCGATGTCACACAGTGCATGCACTGGATGTCAGGTGTCTGGGGAAAAGGGCCTCAGAAGTTTGTGTTAGTCCTAGAGCTGGGCAGAGACGGAAGCAAAAATCTCCATCACACTCGGAAAGTGGCAGCTAGCAAATTACAGTTGTTAACCACTGATCGTTTATCCGACAGCTAAATAATTAATGCCTATCCCCAGGCAAAATCGCAAATTAACCTGTGTGGAGAAAAGGTGATCCTCACCTCTTCAGGAAGGCCCCTCGGGTCTCTGCTGCTCCTCCTCTCCTCCATTTCTTTGTCTGTTCTTCCATCCCTTGTCCTGACTGTGAAGTCTGCGGTGAGTTTCTCCATCCAGTGATGTCCTCCTGTCCTGACTCTTTTCAAACACTGCTGTACTGATTGAGTTCTAGCCATGTCAAGCAAGGAGCTATCTATGGGAAAGCTTGAAGTACCGGTATGTGCTTGCTTGCTGACTGCTGTGGGTATAGTAGGGACCTTTTCGACTTGGAGGAACCTAAACATTGGTGAAAGGGTCTATTACAGAATGCTTTTGCATGCAAATCATTTTGGAAGCAAATATCCTCCATTTAGTGTAACTCAGTACAACTTGCATTCAAGTTTTTAACATTACCAGAGTTGCAGCCTGTTGTGAGTGTTTGAGTGCAGAGGGTTGATAGTTGAACGTATGGGAAAGGGTGAGAGTGATGGCCATCTCGGACTCAGAGCTCTGGAAACTTTTCCATGAGGGTGGGACTGAGAGGACAACAATCCTGGAAGAGATGAAGGCAGACTGCAGGAAATGGTGTGAGCTATCCGGGAAGAGTATCTCCTTTGCACAGGATAGTCTCTATATTGTTCCCTGGAGTTCTGCTTTCACACAGCGTATGGCTGTGATCGTCAACTAATAACTTTGAAATGCTAGCTATCGTTTCCCTGTTGCCAGAGATTTGCATGTCAGGATAATTGTCAGATCACAACTGGTTAATGTCCCAAGAGCTGAATGTCTCATACATCAATCAAATAATGGTGCCAAAAAAAGGGCGCGGGGTATAGCCTAAATTTTAAGATATTGCCTATAACAATATTTGTATGGTTTGATAGTATAATTAATATGTTAAAATAAAAGTAATAAAACCACAAAATATTGTGTATAACAATGAAAACTAAAGTATATGTACAGTCGTAATAAGCATAGTAAAACATTGGTAAATATTACCGATATTTTACTACAACTAAACCTAACCCTACCCTCACACAGAACCCTCCATCTACCAATGTCTAACCCTAAGACCCCCTCCTTGTGTTGCCTCTCCCTTAGACAATCCCTGGTGGTGCCTAACCCTAAGCCCCCCCCCCCCCCCCTGGTGTTTCCTAACTCTAAGATCCCCTTCCCCCCGGGTGGTGCCTAACCCTAAAATTCCCCTTCTTCATGCCTCACCCTAAACTCCCCCTTCCTGATGCCTAACCCTAAAATCCCCTTCCTGATGCCTAACCCTAGAACCTTCTTTGACCGCTGCAAATAACGTTAGTACGAAAAGCGATTCATTTCTAAGATAATAATGTTCAAAACGATAATTTATAATTATAATTCTCAAAACAAATTTTATTGGAACACTAATTCTCAAAACCAAAAATTTAGTTTGGACGGGCCCGGCGCCGGCTATTTATCGGGTGCCAAATTTCTTCTTTGGGTGCTCAAATAGTCCACCCGAATTTCCTGATTTCCTGTATGTCAGAATTCAGCAGCTGCTTATTATTGTAACCAATGCAAAGGGAAAGAGGAATATGCAATGCCATATTTTGCTCCAAATAACTTAGCCTTTTTGTTTGTATGATCATGTTGTTGGTTAAGGTATTACTGGAATAATTAACCTTTATGTTGCCTAACTGCCCTCATTTTGCAACCTTTACCAGGGCTGCTGAAGAATGAAGAGATTTCTCTGTTTAACTTGTATTTCACAATTACCAGCTGTGACGAGCTGGAGGATAATTGTCTTTGATCAAGATGTAACATGCAGAGAGATGCACTTCTATTTCCACCAATGTAATTTCTGTTGACATCCGCTTCCTTTGTTTTGGAGCCACAGTTCATCATTAAAGGGGCACAGCCCATTTGTTGGGGGAAAATAAATAAATAAAATGACTAGCAGTTTGCTGTGTCTGAACTTTACAATAGATAAACTCAGACTGCTGTTATTTTCCCCACAATGATGGATTAGGACCATGGGTACATACAGAATATGAAGAGGTAGGAGGGAAGTCGTGCTGATAGAGCAAATAATATGGAACAATTAGGAATCATGGAGCTAATATATGTAACGGACTAATACCAGATTCTTGCAGCCTGTCTAGTTTAGACATAGGGACGATTCATAAAAGCACAATAACGTAGTGATATGTTTGTTTACTGCGCTTTGTCGGTTACCATTGCGTATTACAGTTTCACTGAAGCGAAAAAAAAACTAAACTTATGATGTAATGAATTGTATGTATGGTACAGATAATTAATAGAACATTAGAAGCAAAAAAAAGATTCATCTTTTTATTTTTAGTTATATAGCTTTTTTTCTATAACATTGCATCATTGTGTCATATTTGCAATTACAAACCACACTATGGGCTCGATTCACAAAGCCGTGATAAATACTATCACGGCCGCGATAAGCTTAGCGTGCGGGTTAGCTTGTGTACAGGTTTGCGCGCATAATAGTAAAGGTTTGTGCGCATTAACTTTCCCCGTTCATGCGCTAAACCGTATGTGCACAGCCGCCGCTCCGGGAGGATTTTTGCCGCCGCTGTGGGACCGAGGAGGACGGGGGAAGCCTCAATAGGATCCGGAGGCTTCCCCCTCCCGAGGTGAGTACCCGCTAGGGGAGGTTTTTTCGTTACAGATTTTCTTTAAGTAGCTTCACTGCAGTGCTGTTTCTCATGGTTGTTTTTTTGGAATTGGGCCAATCAGATTAATTTCCTGTTGGTTTGGATTGGTCCACTTCCAAGCTGCATACAGTTAGCATTAAAGAGTACCTATTTTATAATTTGTAAAACTTAAACTTAAAGCTCTATCTCAGAGCCACAAGTATGGGGCTAACCTTAACCCACCGCCATAGGCGCTCACATTTTCAGGTGCATATAGTACCGTCTTTCCCCGAATATAAGACACTGTCTTATATTCTTTTTGGGGAGAGGGGGGGGGGGGGGGGGGCGCTAGACGCTTTGTGTATAGGGAGTCTCTTACTGCAGCTCCCTTGTGGCTGCATCCCCCTCCATTCCAAGTAATTTCTCCGGTGTTGGTGGCGGCGGCGGCGACATGGTATTCAAGCTATGAGGGCGCCCTTTGACCCTCACGCTGTACGCAGTACGCTTTGCTGGCTTTGCGCTAGTGCTCCATTCCTAGCATAATCGTGCGCCTGGCTGATGCGTCCCAGGCGCACATTGATTATTACATGAGGGGAGCGCCAGCGCCAAGCCGGCAAAGCGTACTTTGCCGCAGCCACAAGGGAGGTGCGGTAAGAGCCAACACACCTCCCCATACACACAGCACCCCCCCCCCCCCCCCCCCAACTAGGCCTTATTTCGGAGTAGGTCTTATATTTCAAGAATGCTTGAAATATAAGGGAGGCCTTATTTTTCGGGGTAGGTCTTATTTTAGGGGAAAGACGGTAGTTCCCAAACTTCCTGTTTCCCGGTTGCAATCCAGGAGACAGGCTCTGTATTCATCTGAACACATAACCCTTAAAGGACCTCTATCATGAAAATCGTAAAATTTTAAATACATGTAAACATATACAAATAAGAAGTATGTTTCTTCCAGAGTAAAATGAGCCATAAATTACTTTTCTCCTATGTTGCTGTCACTTACAGTAGGTAGTAGAAATCTACCGACAGATTTTGGACTAGCCCATCTTGTCATGGGGGGGGGGGGGGGGGGTTCCTCAGGATTTTCTTTATTTTTAAAAGCACTTAATTAATGGCAGTTGCTCTGTCCAGCTGCCAAAATAGTGTGCAGCGAGCAGGGAGGCTGGCCAGCATCTTTGTATAAATCTTTTTGAGGGAATATCTTTATAAAGGATAAAGGCCATGCTGAGAATCCCCTATGGAGAGATGGACTAGACCAAAACCTGTCAGTAATGTCAAATTTCTACTACTTACTTTAAGTGACAGCAACATAGCAGAAAAGTAATTTATGGCTCATTTTACTCTGGAAGAAATGAGTTTCTTATTTGTACATGTTTTCAATTTTACAATTTTCGCGACAGTTCCTCTTTAACCACTTGAGGACCACAGTGGTAAACTCCCCTAAAGACCAGGCACATTTTCTCTAAAATGGCCACTGCAGCTTTAAGGCCAAGCTGCAGGGCCGCACAACACAGCACACAAGTTATTCTCCCCCCCCCCCCCCCCTCCCCAACAGAGCTCTCTGTTGGTGGGGTCTGATCTCCCCCAAGTTGTTTATTTTTTTTTTATAATTATTTATGTTTGTTTGTTTTTACTGTTTTTGACTGTTTTTTAATGTAGTTATTTTTCAATCCCCTCCCTCTCCTCCAGCTGGCCAATCACGGCGATCGGCTGTCATAGGCTTCTGCCTATGAGAGTCGATTGCTCTCTTGTCCCCCAGGGGGACAGCCGTGTCACACGGCTGTCCCCAGTACAGCTCTGCTGCTGATCGCAGCGCTGCACTGTGTAATTAGACGGCGATCACGCTGTCTAACAGTCTCCCGAGCGGCGATAGCCACTCGGTGACTGAAGGTGGGGCGGAGCGCTCCCTGCGCGCGATCTCCTGCAAAATGCAGCCCCAGGACTTGATGCCAATCGGCGTTAGGCGGTCCTGGGGCTGCTGGCGCGGCCACACCCATGGGCGTGGAGCGGTCTCCAGGTAGTTAACATTGACCCATAGTGGCAAGGGTATTCATGGATTAATCACTAGTAACCATGGTGGTTACTCGTGATTTAAATTAGCTCTAATTGCTCCACCTGAGCGGGTAGATGCAGGAGGGTTAAATACCCAGAACGCCGCTCTCCGTCCAGCGTTTCTACAAGCTCACAAGCGTCTATTGGACAAGCTCACAAGCGTCTATTGGACGCATTATTATTATTATTATTATTATTTAGTATTTATATAGCGCCGACATCTTCCGCAGCGCTGTACAGAGTATACATAGTCTAGTCACTAACTGTCCCTCAAAGGAGCTCACAATCTAATCCCTACCAGAGTCCTATGTGTATGTATGTATCGTGTAGTGTATGTATTGTAGTCTAGGGTAAATTTTTTTTTTAAGGGGGAGCCAATTAACTTATCTGTATGTTTTTGGGGATGTGGGAGGAAACCAGAGTGCCTGGAGGAAACCCACACAGACACGGGGAGAACATACAAACTCCTTGCAGATGTTGACCTGGCTGGGATTTGAACCGGGGACCCAGCGTTGCAAGGCGAGAGCGCTAACCACTACGCCACCGCACTTCCTGCTCCATAGCGAGGCTTGCAACTCATCCATTAGGACACTTGTGAGCTTGTTGAAACGTTGGGTGGAGAGGTGGCTTTCTGGGTAATTAACCCCGCCGCATGTACCCGCTCAGGTGGAGCATTTATAGCTAATCCGTGATGAGCAAGCCTATTTGTCAGTAAGAAACATGATCACTGCAGGTTGACATTTCTTCAGATTGGGAACTTTTGCAGAAAGGATATGGGAACCTGCAAAAAGTTTTGCACTGTTGATTAAAGGAGAAAATGGCACACACTTAAAGAGACACTGAAGTAAAAAAAAAATTATGATATAATGATTTGTATGTGTTGTACAGCTAAGAAATAAAACATTAGGAGCAGAGACATCAAGTCTAATATTGTATCCAGTACAGGTAGAGTTAAGAAACTCCAGTTGTTATCTATGCAAAGGAGCCACGGAGCTCCACCACAGAGCGTTCTGTCTTCTGAAGCTTGTTATCTCAGCTGTCAGTCACTGTATTTTCTTTTTCTCTCCAGGTCAATAGTTCACTGGGCTGCTCTGTAAAATCATTTAGAATGCTGAGTAGTGTGTAAACATCAAATATTAGAGAATGATGCAATGTTATAAAAAACACTATAACTGAAAATAAAATTATGGCCTAGTGCACACCAGAGCGGTTCTGCTGCGGTTTGTGATCCGCTTGCGGGTGCGGATCCGCTAGGGTAATGTATTCCAATGGGCTGGTGCACACCAGAGCGGGAGGCGTTTTGAAGAAACGCATACTCCCGGGCTGCTGCAGATTTTGGATTGCGGATGCGTTTCTGCCTCAATGTTAAGTATAGGAAAAACGCAAACCGCTCTGAAAAACGGCACTTCAGAGCGGTTTTGCCGGCGGTTTTGTTACAGAAGCTGTTCAGTAACAGCTTTACTGTAACAATACATGAAATCTACTACACCAAAACCGCTACACAAAACCGCAAAACGCTAGCTGAAACGCTACAGAAAAAGAAGAAAAAGCGTTTCAAAATCTGCTAGCATTTTGCGGATCTGCTAGCGGTTTTTGGTGTGCACCAGGCCTATGAGAATATTTTCATTGCTACTAATGTTCTAGTAATTATCCGTACTGAACAACCAATTTATTATATCATTAATTTTTTTTTTCACTTCAGTGTCTCTAAAGGGGCACTATGGTGAAAAATTTTAACATTTAAAATATATGCAAACATAAACAAATAAAAAGTACGTTTTTTCCAGAGTAAAATGAGCCATAAATTACTTTTCTCCTATGTTGCTGTCACTTACAGTAGGTAGTAGAAATCTGACAGAAGTGACAAGTTTTGGACTAGTCCATCTCTTCATAGGGAATTCTCAGCAAGGCTTTTATTCTTTATAAAGAGATTCCCTAAAAAGGATTTAAACAATGATACTGGCCATCTTCCCTGCTCGCTACACAGTTTTTTGGCAGTTGGACGGAGCAACTTCCATTCACTAAGTGCTGTTGAAAATAAATAAATCCCTGAGAATTCCCTATGAAGAGATGAACTAGTCCAAAACCTGTCACTTCTGTCAGATTTCTACTACCTACTGTAAGTGACAGTAACATGTACAAAAATGTACTTCTTATTTGTATATGTTTGCACATATTTTAAATGTTACAATTTTTTGCCATAGTGCCCCTTTACGTTTCTTGTTCAATCTAATCACCATGGTAATCAATAGGGACTTTCTGGAAACAATATGTCAATCATTTGTATGTGTTTTATTGTCATTATTTGCACAGTGCCCTGTTAGCCATTCACATCGCTCTCTCAATGGGGCTCATAGTCCTCTGTCCTGTTTGTCCCATAGGATGTATGCGACATCCTCCATTGTCAGAGGCTCTGTGCTCAGAGAGCAGGCAGCAGAACAATGTGTTTGGGGTTGAGCTGATAATGGGACCAGCATAGGCACCTTAGATATAAATTCTGAATGTGTACAGCACTCCAGTATACAGCTTTCTATTCATTCAGGACATTATGGCTTTGCAATGGTGGTTAGTAAAGATGTGACTACATGTGCACTTTTCTAATGCAATCTGCTGGCTGGATGTGAGCGCATTTAAGCTTTACATAAATGTTAGAAAGCATCACAAAGCACTTTATCCTGCAAGCAAATATTAAAATAAGATTTCCTGGTTGACAGATAACCTGCCAGAATCCGCTGCACACTCAGAAAATTGTACTGTAAGAGCTTGTTTTGATTTATCTTCTGAATACAGGTACAAATTATGCAATTTAAGCAAAGAAACTGGGAAAAACATGGAACAGAATAGGCCATAGGTAGAGCAGGCTTCCTTCCACAAAGAACAGCTGAATTGCAGAGATTTGATCAAAGCCTTGACCAGATTTGTGACACTGCTGCACAATGTTTAGCTGAGTTAACAACAACAACAACAAATAACATTTGTAAAGCGCTTTTCTCCCGTGGGACTCAAAGCGCATAAGTATGGCTCCGACCATCGTGGTACAGAGGAAGAATTTTATAAGTCTGGAAATGCTAGGCTAAACAGGTGGCTTTTCAGTCTGGATTTGAATAGCTCCAGGGATGGCGCTGTCTTTACTGGGTGTGGCACGGAGTTCCAAAGAGTAGGGGCAGCATGACAGAAGGCTCTGTCTCCAGATTTTTTGAGGTGCACTCTGGGAGTGACCAAGTTTATAGAACTTGCTGATCTGAGGTTGTGAGAGGTGTGGTGCAGCTTCAGCAAGTCCTTCATGTATCCAGGGCCCAGATAAGGCTCTTATAGGCCTCGTTCACCTTGTGTTCTGATGGTGGTTGCGTTTCCGTTGGGAGTTTTTTTACACTTTTTTTCCCCCGTTCCCGGCGATGTCTGTGAGTTTGGTGGTTTTGGTAAGCATTTTTGTAAACGCTTTTGCAGAGCGATTCCGTTTTTTCCTTTGATCCGGAAAAGAATAAATACAATGTATTTATTCTTTAAAACGCTCACGCAATCGCTGCACAAAGTGATTTTGTAAGCATTTAGTGTTTTTCCTATGCCTTCCATTGAGGCAAATTGTCTAAAAAATGGTCCATGCAGCGCTTCTCTGAGTGGATCGGAAACAAACCGCTCAGATGTGAACTCTCATAGAGAATCATTGCACAAGCGCTTTCAGGGCGATTTGGAAAAATCGCCAGCGCTTAAAAAACTCCAAAAACGCCTCCAGTGTGAACAAGCCCTAACACTTCATGTGTTGGTATGCGTTAGTACGCGTTTTTTCCATAGCAGTCCATTGTGAAAAAGCTTTTGTCTTTCAGTTTTAACAGAGAGCAACTTAAGTGTAAAAGGGTCCCTAGACTTACTAGTGCAGACATCACTTAAAGGACAACTGAAGTGAGAGATATATGGAGGCTGCCATATTTACTCCCGTTTAAACAATACCAGTTACCTGGCTATCCTGCTGATCCTCTGCCTCTAATACTTTAATCCAAAGATCCTGAACAAGCATACAGCAGATCAGGTGTTCCTGACATTATTGTCAGATCTGACAAGAACAGCTGCATGCTTGTTGCTGATGGTGTTCTCACACTACTGCAGCCAAATAGATCAGCAGGACTGCCAGGCAAGTGGTATTGTTTAAAAGGAAATAAATATGGCAGTCTCCATATGCCTTTCAATACAGTTGTCCTTCAAAGAGGAACTGTAACCAAGGATTGAACTGATACCCCCTTCCCCACTATCAATCTTTACCTTCTCTCAAAAAGATCACCAGGGGGGGTCTGTGTGGCTGATATTGTGGTGAAACCCCTCCCATAGTGTTATGTCATGACCAAGGTCCTGACAGTTTGCTGACTTTGAACCTAAATGCATTGTGGGAAATAACAACTGTTTCCAACTGCCAAGCAAGCAATGTCTCCCTCTGTGCATAGAACTCTCAGTAACAAACATTCTGCACAGATCACCTGGCAGAACTAAAGATGTCACCACTAGTGATACATTTCAGAATTTAAATCAGGGAGAGGAAAGATTTTACAAGGAGCCAACAATGACTAAATAATCTATAAAGGAATATTGTAAACAATACAGCAATTTTATTCATTGTTATTGTCACTACAGTTCCTCTTTAGATAATGATGATATTTGTTTAATCTAGACCTAATGGTGGTTACTTTCACACTGCATCCGTTCCGTTATAACACACAAATCAATCCCATTTGAATGGGATGTGCTTAAAGCTAATGGGAGCTTAAATAAAAAAAAAGTCAGATACTCACCTAAGGAGAGGGAAGGCTCAGTTCTAATGAGCCTTCCCTCTCCTCTCCTGGTTCCCCCGGTGCTGCGCTGGCTCCTCCGTTCTCATCCCCCGCCGCGGGGACTTCGCAAGTCTTTGGGAGCCGAGTCCTCCCAAAGACAGGCGGCTCCATACTGCGCACATGCGAGTGCATCATAGAGGGCGTGTGCAGTGTAGAGCGGCCCGTCTTCGGGAGCACTCGGGCTCCCGAAGCATTTCCGAAGCCTCCCTTCGGCAGGAGAACAGCAGTATTTGACCGAAAATGTCGAATACCGCTACGGGGCAGCCAGCGCAACAGCAGGCACCGGGAGAGGAGAGGGAATGCTCTATATGGGACCCACAGCCTCCCTCTCCTTATGTGAGTATCTGACTTTTTTATTTAAATATGGGTTCCCATTCACTTTAATATATTAAACATTTCACATATACTATGCAGTGCAACAGATTACACCAGAATATTGCATGGCCAGATGTGCATTCTTGCAGAATGCAAATGTTAATGGAGTACATACAAGCCAATAAAAACTGATATTTTATTTGGAATTTGACGTGAAAAGCCTTAACGTTAGGCATACAATTATTATTATTATTGATTTATAAAGTGTCAACATATTGCGTTAGGGATTTTGGCTATTGTTTGGCAAAGGATAGAAGGCAGCAAGTAGTAATAATAGTGCAGGGTGTAATATTAGAGTGATGTTATTATTATTTATATAGTGCCAACATCTTCCACAGCGTTGTACAGAGTATATTATCTTGTCACTTAACTGTCACTCAGAGGGGCTCACAGTCTAATGCCTACTATAGTCATATTTCTATATCGTGTAATGTATGTATCATAGTCTAGGGACAATTTGGGGGAAGGCAATTAACTTATGTGTATGTTTTTTGGATGTGGGAGGAAACCGGAGTGCTCAGAGGAAACCCACAAAGGCACAGGGAGAACATACAAATTCTGTGCAGGTAGTGCCCTGGCTAAAATTTGAACCCAGAGCTGCAAGGCGAGAGCACTATCCACTGTGCCATCTTGCTGCCCATATTAGATGGTGATTACCCAGAGGGAAATGTCAGGATGGTGAAAGTGCTCTACTTACCTGGGCAGTTTGTAATAAAGCTCAGACATAGCATTGCTGTATACCTGTGTAGCCACATGTAATAGCGATCAGTTACGTCCTTCACAAAGAACAAAGTAGCAATCTTGGTCTAGTCTGCTTTGAAAGACAAATAATACATTCACGTTGAATTTCAGCCTGGAAGCAAATAAATCAGCTCCATGGTTCTAAAGCATACTCACTGCTGTCAATAGACGAGTAAAACTGTCTACAGTGGTCAAAAGAGTGGTCAAAAGAGGTGTAATATCACAAATGACACCCATTAGTGATGATGCAACATTTTTGCTGCCGGATCGCAGGTCAAACCTTTATATGCATGGGGATACAAACACTGCCATTCGGCTGCATTCAATTACAGCTGGAAGACTCTCGCTGGGCGGAAGATTGGAGGCTGAACTGCCCAACAAGCGCACAATTCAGGCTTCCGTATGAAAAAGGCCTAAGCAGTATGAAGTATTGGTTCCCAGGCTGGATTGTGCAGCATAGATGTTTGAGTCATATGACTGGTTGGACAGAATGATAGATCCTTTTTAGGTTACACTGTACCTGAAGTGACATTTGACATTATGAGATAAACATATAGTACTAGTCCTACTAAGAAATTGTCTGAATGTTTTCCAGTAGAACAAGTGTTACAAAACTAGCTCCATTATCTATACAAATTAGTTTGTCGGACAGCTTGTGGAATTCAGTCCCATTTCCTTAAAGGTAAATATAAGCCAAAAGAGTTTTATCTGGCTGTGAAAAAGCAGCTAAGGTTTTAGTACTTTAAAGTTCAAAGGGTCATTACTTCTGTTTGTTTTACAGTGCAACAAAGCAGATTTATCATGGCTGCTGTCCAGAATACAGTCTTAAAAATGAAGCCCTTAAATTAAAACTAAAAATATAAGATGTGGTTCCATGTACTCTATACCATTAGTAAAACACATATAATGAATTACAGTATCTCATACATTTTATTTACTCTTAAAGGACACCCAAGGGGAAAATAAACTAATGAAACATATGATTATATCTATCTTCCTTCTCCTAAAAATGATTTTTTAAGATATTCCAAAGTTTTATTTTATGTTTAAATTTACTTTTTAAGTTTTAACTGTTTTATTGTTTTTGCACAATGACACATTAATTGAAGTATGCCAGAGCTAAAATGTATGAACAGTTGACCCTTTTTATCTCTTTCCTGCTCTCAGAAGTCATTTTCTGCTAGGCAAGTGTTTTATAGTTGGAATCTCTTATCAGTGAGGGTCACACTGTAGTCACTTCCTGTCTGAGCCAGGACTGAGTCAGCCACTTACATACCTGATATTTAACTCTTTCAGACAGAGAAAGTAAAAAAGGAACACAGCATAGTTATTTGTGTGCTAGGCACTGTACATACCTATGTCTATCTCATCATGTCACACGTCACCTCAGGAATCCTTTAAGGTTTGCTTTAAACAGCATATTTGTATATATTTTAGCTTTATATTTGGTGTGTGACTGGTGTTCCCATTTACCCCATCGTAGCCTAACAATTATCTGTCTGCAAATGCTCGTGCAAATAAACTAAGGCGGGACTGCAGAGCGGACACAGTTTGGTGAATGTAAAGTACATAAAACAGCTTTCTGTAGAGCCTCCCTAACCCTTAAAAGTAGATAGAACATAATAATTTAGCCTTTACTAGGGAATTGATGTATATAGAGTTAGATGATGATGTAATCAGCTGTGATGCCTAGGGATTTGTTGGCACTGTGAAGGGCTCATTATCTCCATTTTCCACTGCTTAACCACAATCCTTTACTAAGTCATCAGATGTACTTTTACCGGGGGTCCTGGCAGTCCAGATCATGTACCATATAATTTACTTCCACTCTTGGTTTAAATATTCAGTTATATGCAGTGGTTCCTATTTTTTGTATTCCATGCATGTGGAAACAGGCTTGCGTCATTGACAACAGACATACACTATGCAATATATTCCAAAGATTGGCCATTACATTTGACAAAAACATTGCATCTAACTCAAAGCTATCAAAAATGAAGGCCTTCTTCGGTGCTTGATCAAACATTGGACAAACACTGGGCGAGAAGGCCATTCTTTCTAAGATCCAAGCAGCTAGGAGTACAGGGTGCACCTAGGAGTACAGGGTGCAGCTAGGAGTACAGAGTGCAGCTAGGAGTATAGGGTGCAGCTAGGAGTACAAGGTGCAGCTAGGAGTATAGGGTGCAGCTAGGAGTACAGGGTGCGGCTAGGAGTACAGGGTGCAGCTAGGAGTATAGGGTGCAGCTAGGAGTACAGGGTGCAGCTAGGAGTACAGGATGCAGCTAGGCGTACAGGGTGCAGCTAGGAGTACAGGGTGCAGCTAGGAGTATAGGGTGCAGCTAGGAGTACAGGGTGCAGCTAGGAGTACAGGATGCAGCTAGGCGTACAGGGTGCAGCTAGCAATACAGGGTACAGCTAGGACTACAGGGTGCAGCTAGGACTACAGGGTGCAGCAAGGAGTAGAGGATGCAGCTAGGAGTACAGGGTGCAGCTAGGAGTACAGAGTGCAGCTAGGAGTATAGGGTGCAGCTAGGAGTACAGGGTGCAGCTAGGAGTATAGGGTGCAGCTAGGAGTACAGGGTGCAGCTAGGAGTACAGGGTGCAGCTAGGAGTATAGGGTGCAGCTAGGAGTACAGGGTGCAGCTAGGAGTACAGGATGCAGCTAGGCGTACAGGGTGCAGCTAGGAGTACAGGGTGCAGCTAGGAGTATAGGGTGCAGCTAGGAGTACAGGGTGCAGCTAGGAGTACAGGATGCAGCTAGGCGTACAGGGTGCAGCTAGCAATACAGGGTACAGCTAGGACTACAGGGTGCAGCTAGGACTACAGGGTGCAGCAAGGAGTAGAGGATGCAGCTAGGAGTACAGGGTGCAGCTAGGCGTACAGGGTGCAGCTAGGCATACAGGATGCAGCTAGGCATACAGGGTGCAGCTAGCAGTACAGGGTGCAGCTAGGACTACAGGGTGCAGCTAGGACTACAGGGTGCAGCAAGGAGTAGAGGATGCAGCTAGGAGTATAGGGTGCAGCTAGGACTACAGGGTGCAGCTAGGACTACAGGGTGCAGCTAGGACTACAGGGTGCAGCAAGGAGTACAGGGTGCAGCTAGGAGTATAGGGTGCAGCTAGGAGTATAGGGTGCAGCTAGGAGTACAGGGTGCAGCTAGGAGTATAGGGTGCAGCTAGGAGTATAGGGTGCAGCTAGGAGTACAGGGTGCAGCTAGGAGTATAGGGTGCAGCTAGGAGTACAGGGTGCAGCTAGGAGTATAGGGTGCAGCTAAGAGTACAGGATGCAGCTAGGCGTACAGGGTGCAGCTAGGCGTACAGGGTGCAGCTAGCAATACAGGGTGCAGCTAGCAGTACAGGGTGCAGCTAGGACTACAGGGTGCAGCTAGGACTACAGGGTGCAGCAAGGAGTAGAGGATGCAGCTAGGAGTATAGGGTGCAGCTAGGAGTATAGGGTGCAGCTAGGACTACAGGGTGCAGCTAGGACTACAGGGTGCAGCTAGAACTACAGGGTGCAGCAAGGAGTACAGGGTGCAGCTAGGAGTACAGGGTGCAGCTAGGAGTATAGGGTGCAGCTAGGAGTACAGGGTGCAGCTAGGAGTATAGGGTGCAGCTAGGAGTACAGGGTGCAGCTAGGAGTACAGGGTGCAGCTAGGAGTATAGGGTGCAGCTAAGAGGACAGGATGCAGCTAGGCGTACAGGGTGCAGCTAGGCGTACAGGGTGCAGCTAGGAGTACATGGTGCAGCTAGGAGTACAGGGTGCAGCTAGGAGTACAGGGTGCAGCTAGGAGTATAGGGTGCAGCTAGGAGTACAGGGTGCAGCTAGGAGTATAGGGTGCAGCTAGGAGTACAGGGTGCAGCTAGGAGTACAGGGTGCAGCTAGGAATATAGGGTGCAGCTAGGAGTATAGGGTGCAGCTAGGAGTATAGGGTGCAGTTAGGAGTACAGGGTGCAGCTAGGAGTACAGGGTGCAGCTAGGAATATAGGGTGCAGCTAGGCATAGAGGGTGCAGCTAGGAGTACAGGGTGCAGCTAGGAGTACAGGGTGCAGCTAGGAATATAGGGTGCAGCTAGGCATAGAGGGTGCAGCTAGGAGTACAGGGTGCAGCTAGGAGTACAGGGTGCAGTGCAGCTAGGAGTATAGGGTGCAGCTAAGAGTATAGGGTGCAGCTAGGAGTACAGGGTGCAGCTAGGAGTACAGGGTGCAGCTAGGAGTATAGGGTGCAGCTAGGCATAGAGGGTGCAGCTAGGAGTACAGGGTGCAGCTAGGTGCATAGGAGCAGTACATGAGCAAGGCTGCATAGCCTTATACTGTCACCACTCGCCAGGACCCTCCAGAACATCTGGGCCACTCTCCTCTTCAAGCAGAACAGGGCCGTACTGCACAGGTATGCCCGGCTCGTGCAGGTGCAACATGCCCACACTCATGCTTGAACAGGAGGGTGGCCCAGATCTTCTGGAGGGTTCTGGTGAGCGAGGAGGACTGGGAAGTCTCTATAGTATGCAGAGGCTTCCCCCTTTTTAGGTAAGTATTTATTTTCTTGGTCCAAACTTTGGCTTGGGTTCACTTTATACTGGCTTTTTATAAAAGTGCATTTAACCATTCTTTATTGGGCATTTTCAATGGAGGAAATGGTGGTTTCTTTATATTTCCCTTTCATTCCATTTTAACAATCCTTCATTTCAGCAGAAATTCACTGGAATAAATGACTAGCATTTCGTATTTGATGCTGAATCTTTCATGTTTGATGGATCCAAATGATTATTCCAAGTTATTAGATATGTGTAGGTTTGAAAGGTTGCGTCTAAGAGCTTTACATTCTTCAAGGTCGATCGTACAGCTGCCACATTACATAATGCTGAACTTTTTACTGAAAAAGGTGAGACTAAATTAAAGATGACTGGCTACATAGCTGACTTCTTAGGCTCACGTCTCCGACATGCTGGAATTCTGCAGCAACTGAGTCTTGTCTGGTAGAAACCATAAAATCTGAGCTTCAACTTTGAACCACCTCCTGCATATAAAATCAGTGAAAGGATCTGCCGGTTTCTGGGCCGCTCTAATGGGCTGCTTGTATGTCACGAGAATTTAAATGAACAGTTCAGGAATGATGATGGGATTCAAACTGCAGCTTTTAACTCGGTTGAGGGATATTTGCACAGAGGTTTCCATTGCGATTTGTGTGCTAGTTAGAGATGATGGGGTTAAAGTAGAACTGAACTCAGAACTCCCTCTCTGCTCTAAAAGATAAGCAACAGCATAATAACCTTAAGGCCCTGTTCACAGTGGTCAGTTACATTGCAGAATACTTCAGCATGTCAGCTCACTTCCCATATAACTCTATGGGCCGGTTCACTGTACTGCGTTGCAACTGATCACTTTATTCATTTTCGCTGCATGCAGGCTTTATATTAAAGTCTATGTCCCATCTCCATTGCAGTTTGCAGTCATTATAACGTGTGCGCTATGCAACTGACCGCTGTGGACCTAGCCTTAAAGAAAAACATTTCTTGTTACAGCTTACAGAATTCCTGCAATAAATCTGCTGTGTGTCTACTTCCTGCTTTCACGGAAACAGACTGAGCGTTAACATCCTGTGTTTACATATTAGCTGTGTCTGCCAAGGACTGACGAATTTCTGTGCTGACACAGCTGAGAGATCAAATTACACTTGTGATTACTTACACTTGAGGCTAATTAGGCAGTCTCTTTTCCCTAAAAACACACAGGGTGAATTCTCTCCGTTTTCCTTGTGTCCTGTGTAAGAGTTCAGGTCCACTTTAATGTCATTGTAGACAATATGTGTTCGCATTTGCTCTGTGCTGGGCAGATATGCCATAGGTTTGTAGCATAAATTGCGCCGTAGGTCGGTGGGCTGATAACATTGACTTGGCTGAAGGATACCCGAGGCAACATGTGACATGATGAGATAGACATGGGTATGTATAGTGCCAAACACACAAATAACTAGGCTGTGTTCCTCTTTTTTCTTTCTCTGCCTGAAAGAGTTAAATATCAGGTATGTAAGTGGCTGACTCAGTCCTGAGTCAGACAGGAAGTGACTACAGTGTAACCCTCACTGATAAGAAATTCCAACTATAAAACACTTTCATAGCAGAAAATGGCTTCTGAGAGCAGAAAAGAGATAAAAAAGATCAATAGTTCATAAATTTTAGCTCTGGAATACTTCAAAGAATGTGTCATTGGGCAAAAACAATAAAGCAGTTAAAGCATAAAAAGTAGATTTAAACATAAAATAAAACTGTGGAATATCTTAAAAAGTCATTTTTAGGAGAAGGAAGATAGATACAATTGTTTATTTCTTTTGTTTATTTTCGCCTCGGGTGTCCTTTAAGGTGAAACAGTGATGCATAGCCAGGTTTAAAGCAGATCTGAACACATAACCTCTTCTGTGCTCTGTAAGATAAGCAACAGCATAATAACCTTTAACCCCCTTGGCGGTATGAAAAATACCGCCAGGGGAAAGCGCAGCAGTTTTTTTTAAAAAAAATTTTTTTTTAATCATGTAGCGAGCCGAGGGCTCGCTACATGATAGCCGCTGCTCAGCGGCATCCCCCCGCCCGCTTCGATCGCCTTCGGCGATCACCGATCAGGAAATACTGTTCAAAGAACGGGATTTCCTGGAGGGCTTCCCCCGTCGCCATGGCGACGGGGCGGGATGACGTCACCGACGTCAGCGACGTCGGGACGTCATTGGGAGACCCGATCCACCCCTCGGCGCTGCCTGGCACTGATTGGCCAGGCAGCGCTCGGGGTCTGGGGGGCGGGCCGCGCGCCGCACCGGATAGCGGCGATCGGGCGCGCGGCGGCGGCGATCGGGGTGCTGGCGCAGCTAGCAAAGTGCTAGCTGCGTCCAGCAAAAAAAAAATTATGTAAATCGGCCCAGCAGGGCCTGAGCGGCACCCTCCGGCGGCTTACCCCGTGTCACACACGGGGTTACCGCCAAGGAGGTTAAGGAAAAACATTACTTTGATCCAGATGATACAGCTCCTACAGAGAAGCTGCAGTGTAGCTACTTCCTGGTTTGCTGAGAGCACAGAAAGGGTTAACCACCTGTGTTTACCTATGAGCTCAGAATTCAGTTGACAGCTCAAATTACACTGGCTCATTACTTGCTGAGAAAGGAGAATTAGATAGGCTGTTCTCTATAAGCCCACACAGGGTGGACTTCTCAGTGTTTTCTTTCCCTCCTATACAAGAATTCAGGTCCGCTGAATCAGGTGTAGCTGAATTTGATAGCTGTGGTAAACCTAGTAGTACCAAATGTAAACATTCTGTAGACTCAAATAATGTAATAAGACTGAAAATATATTGACCGTTTTATTTCTTTTTTGTAAAAGCCTGTGATTTGTTTTGTGATATGGCTTTTCCTACAGACACTGGACTTTCTATTTGTGGAAGGTGTCAGCGTAGTGTGTGCAGCCACTGTGTGCACTTCCTGTTCCAGCGCTCAGCTTCAGTTGCATGCAGTGAGTCTGGAATGTATCTCTCTGTCTGCTGAGCAGAGAACATAGTAAGGTGATAAGAGGCGGATATTAAACAGACAGCAGTGCTGCTTGCTTCTATAGATACTGTTCTAGGGAAGGGTAGCCCCCTGTTACTCCCTCCTCTCATTCAGAAGATATGTGAGCTTCCAGTGGAGCCTGACATGATGTATCATTCCATAGTCTGCTGCACATAAATGCCTGTGCCTGCTGGAACTAACACACTTTACAAGTCATTCTTGCTATGTTGTTATCATTATTGCTACTACCTTTCTTTTATAAAGTACTATTGAGCTGTATTATACACTAAATATTGATGGGCAGAGGAGGGGAGCACCCTGCACAATAAAAAATGTACAATCTAAGCAGGTTTTGCAGTGGAATGCCCCTCTTCACTGGCCAGCTAAATGCATTTTAAAAAATAAGCACTCTTTTCTATAACACACTTTATTTCTTTCTTTTGTTTTCTTTGGCTCTTATTCAATTAATTTCTTCTCCAAAGTTTTTCTCCTTTGAGATAGTTTTTCAGTTTTTTATCTTCTTTACTTACTTTTCATCTACGATGACTGATTAGCGCTCTGCAATTAAAAAAAGTACCAAAAATGAGGTGGAAATGTATTGGCACAATTATTCTGAGTATTTTCTTGCTTGCTGGTGGCTTAAAATGCATTTTATTGATTAGATGTGAAAATATTACAATCTAATCAGACTAGTGATTTCAACTGGCTATTTTTTGGGAGGTGTTTTCCAATGTTAGATGTTGTGGAAATTTGTTAGACTCTCCTTTGATATATATTGCGTGCTGTTTCTACATTTCCAGTCCCTGAGACTTACATGGGTTTCTTCAGTATCAACCCTCTTATGTGCACATACATCTAGCGAAGTATGGACAGATTGACCAAGAGACAGATGTCTCTCTAATCGAATGTGATCACCGTAGGGTGATTCCAGCATGAAATCTCTCAGGAATCGGCCTCGTGACGCCACATATGCCGCCTCTGTCGCTGTCTCCTTTCTGTTAATGTGCCCCCCCATGCATTAAAATACTGTATATACTCGAATACAAGTTGACCTCATGTATAAGTCGACTCCAATATTTGACCCTCTTACTCTGGAATTTTTTATTGACTCAAGTATAAGTCTACCCTGCAAAGTTAATGGCTACACTTGGGGACCAGGAAGAATTAACAGCTGCACTTGAGGACTAGGAGGGGATAATGATTGCAATGCATACAGTATTGCAGCTATTAACCCCTCCTATCACTAAAGTGCAGCCAATAATTCCTCTAGGCCCCCAAGTGCAGCAATTATACACTCCCCTTCCCGCAGCCCAGAATTTTCCCCCTGCCCCTTTCCTTGTTAATTGTTGTGGCCAGGACTTTTAGACTTGTGTTTTCTTGGCATTGCCATTATCAAGAAAATGTCACTTAGCACTGGGTAAATTGCTGCAAATGGGATTGTCAGTAATAGTACACACATTACTCAGTGTGCTCAGTGTTGCCTGTGATTTGTGTATAAGTCGACCCCTATACTTTTATTTAGTAAGTCAGACCTAAATTTCTAGACTTATACTCGAGTATATACGGTACTTTATCTTTCACACTGTCATCCGTTGCGGTGCCCATCCATCTTCTGCTTCTGTGTATAGCACGTGACGTGGTGTATTTTAATGCAGGGGCAGGGTGGCACATTTACATTAGGGGGGGATGCCCGGGGCTCTGTTGTGTTTGGCGCTCGTCCTGATGTCTTACAACATTACCATGGCGCACCCAATCAACCCTGTCAACCCGAGATTTCCCAGCATGTCCAATCGATAGATTAATTTAATTTCATGTTGAAATTAGTCAAATCGGCGCTTGGGCATGCTTGTGGCTGCTAGATGTATGGCCGCATTCAGTCCCAAGAAAAGGAAACAGTAGTAATATTTGCTGGGCGTTGCCATTACCAAGCAATACTAGTCACAGACATCGTCCCAAGGGCGGTGAGCACCTCCTAAATGTGCACATCTTTGTTCATTGTTTTTCTGCCTGCGTGGTGGTTCCACTGAGTGAGTACCTGGATTAAGTGCGGTTGGTTAGAAGAGGTGGTTGGGAGACACTAGGAAATAATGGTACCTATGGGCTGTGAGTGTAAATGGGACCTTACAAAAAGGACAACTATCGTGACACTTTTTTTTCATGTAGTAAAATGCAATATACTATTTTTTTTTCGGGGGAGGCGGGGTAAATGTCATTGGCACTAACAGTAAATTGTGAAAATATGGCAGATCTGTTAGGTTTTGGACTAGTGCATGTCCTTATGGGGTATTCTTAGTTATTTCTTTATTTACCAAAGCACTTACTGAACTGTAGTTGTTTAGTCCAGCTGCCAATAGTGTGCAGATGAATAGGAAAGCTAACTGACATCTTTTGTATCGGTCCTTTCCAGGTAAAGCTTTTGTAAAAAAAATAAAGGTAACGCTGAGAATCTCCCATGAGTAGATGGACTAGTCTAAAATCTGTCCGATCTGTCATGTTTCTTCTACCTACTGTAAGTGACACTAACAAGGACAAACAAAAGGAAAAAAAGTACTTTATAGTACATTTTACTCTAGGAAAAATTTACATTTTATAGGTATTTTAAATGTTACAATGTTTCAGGATCAGAGGTCCTGATTCACAAAGCTTTTCTGTTAAATTATCTCACCTTATTTATTAACTCATAATTTATCTCTCCTTAAATGACTTAACTCATGATTTACCTCTCCTTATATAACTTAACTCATGGTTTAGCTCTCCTTATTTGACATAACTCATGTTTTAGCTCCCCTTATTTGACATAACTCATGGTTTAGCTCTCCTTATCTGACATAACTCATGGTTTAGCTCTCCTTATTTGACATAACTCATGGTTTAGCTCTCATTATTTGACATAACTCATGGTTTAGCTCTCATTATTTGACATAACTCATGGTTTAGTTCTCCTTATTTGACATAACTCATGGTTTAGCTCTCATTATTTGACATAACTCATGGTTTAGCTCTCATTATTTGACATAACTCATGGTTTAGCTCTCCTTATTTGACATAACTTATGGTTTAGCTCTACTTATTTGACACAACTCATGGTTTAGCTCTACTTATTTGACACAACTCATGGTTTAGCTCTCATTATTTGACATAACTCATGTTTTCGCTCTCATTATTTGACATGACTCATGGTTTAGCTCTCCTTATTTGACATAACTCATGGTTTAGCTCTCCTTATTTGACATAACTCATGCTTTAGCTCTCCTTATCTAACTTAACTCATGGTTTAGTTCTCCTTATTTGACATGACTCATGGTGTAGCTCTCCTTGGCCCATATGCAATTAACTTTTTCACCTGAGTTATCTCCTAGGAGATAATTTTCATCTTCTCTTTAAACTAACATTCCAGCATTTTACATTTGAAAAAGTGCCCGAAAGTTGGTGAAAAAGTACTATCACATTTATTTTGAGTATTTTCTTGCTTGCTGGTGGCTCAAAGGGTATTTTATGACAAGTTGTGTAAATATCACCTAGGAGAAAACTCGGGAGAAAAAGTGAATTGCATATGGGCCCTTATCTATTTATCTCATTAATTATCTCTCCTTATTTGTTTATCTCCCGCATTAGCACTCCTTACAGTTAAGGTGAAAAATAAGTAACCTTTGTGAATCAACCCTATTGTCCTTTAAAGAGAACCCGAGGTGGGTTTGAAGAATATTATCTGCATACAGAGGCTGGATCTGCCAATACAGCACACCCTCTGTTGCTATCCCAAACCCCCCTAAGGTCCCCCTGCACTCTGCAATCCCTCATAAATCACAGCCACGCTGCTGACAAACAGCTTGTCAGAGTGTCAGTCTGCTGCTCTCCCCGCCTCCTGCAGAACTCCAGTCCCCGCCTGCATCCCTTCCCTCCCTGCTGATTGGAGGGAAGGGACGGGGCAGGGACCGGAGCTATGCAGGAGGCGGGGAAGCAGCTGAGACTGACACCGCAGATGTAAACACAGTCTCACAGCACGGCTGTGATTTATGAGGGATTGCAGAGTGCAGGGGGACCTTAGTGGGGTTTGGGATAGCAACAGAGGCTGGGCTGTATAGGCAGATCCAGCCTCTGTATGCAGATAACATTCTTTAAACACACCTCGGGTTCTCTTTAAGTTAAAGTCTTTTTCACATAAATGAGCCAGATCACATTGCAGTACTGTTATTTGTAGTTTGTTCTTCTGTAATATCCCTGTTTAATCAACAGAGCAAAGTAGGGAAGTCCTGGAATCTGCCAAGCATCCGCCATAAGACTGCCATAGACATCCAGGCGTTCAGGTTTATATCTGTAGGGGAGAGGTGACTGGACATCAGTCACTGTTGTCACTGTGAGAGGAGAACAGCAATAGTGAGGTTTGTTGCCTGTAGAAGTAGCGGAGAAGCTTGGAATATTGGTATTCCTGTTTTTTACACAAGCAAGTACTGGGTAGGCTAATCAGCCAACATTTGAAGCAGCTGCCAAGGAGATAGTGGAAAAGTAATTCTCAAACCTAATCCTCTGTGGAGTCAAATGACATATAAATAAATCTCTTTCTGCCTTCTACATTGTTTTAACTCTTCAGCTTTTTAGTGCGTGTTTTGTATTCTGTATTTAATGCTTCCTTCTCTTGCTACTTTCTTTTGTCCTTCAGTGATAATGATGTTCTTTATGGAGACAGTGCATGATCTTCATGTAAGTGCGCTCATTATGTAACCACTGACCTTGGCTTGTTCAGCTGTGTCTGCTGGAAGAGGGAGGAGCACTGCTCTGTCAGTGGTGTCCCGTCTGCAATGACACAGAGCAATCACATGTGCTGCATGGCCCGGACAGCAGTGATCTGGAACCACAATGCTGGTTTTCATGAATTGAGGATTTTTTAGTTATCTTGACCTCTATGCTTTTTGCTTTAGTTTTGGCAAAAAACTGTGGAGTTTGCCCTTTAAAACTATCAGTGTGTTAAAGCGGGATTGTCAGCCACAAAATCAAATTCCATTTACCCACTGCTCTGTGTATATTATTCAGCCTGCAACCTAACCCGGCACTGCAAGCACTCCATTCTAATCAGAAATGTTTCTGCTGTAATAAATCCTATCTCGATCAGACTGGCTCTATTTGGTACATTGCCGATGAGAAGGATGCTTCTCACTGATTGGCTGAGGGCAGTTCAGCATGAAGCTGCTGAAATCTTATCAGTGCTGTGCTTACATGTGTTTACAAAGCAAGCTAGATATGACAGTGCAGTTTCTTGGAGGAAATGACATTAGGATTGGCTTCAGTCAGAAGAAGTAAAGATGGAAAATGCCATGAACAGTTTTCTCTTCATTTACTATATAAAATTCACTGAGATCAAAACATGGACAGTATAATACATGTGTTATGTAAGTAGAACAAGTATTTATCTACTTACAGATATGTTTTTCCCATGGGATAGTCCATGCTGCTTTAACATTAGGGCCTGTACACATGATTATAGGGCAGTGAGGCTGGATTGTGGAGACTTCACTATATTTATGGACCACGGCTCTGTCACAGTTTGGAGTTCACCACAGAAGAGTGGTTATCAGAGTGGTCTGCTTTTGGTTTTGCCGCCTCAACCACCAACAGCTAACTCCATCCTGGAAAACCGTCACATGGTTTTCCAGGCGATTGTATTATTGTTTGCTTTAACTAAGCCATAAAGCAAACCTGTTGGGGATCTGCTGCACTGAGGTTTGCATGGACGACATCAGATGTTTCTTCCTAAACAAATATGTCTGCACAGCCTGTCTGAATATCTCATGGCCAACCTTAGTAGGTGCTGTACTGAATTTCCTCTTGAGATAAGCCCCCTACAGGCCGCCTCCTGAATTCCTTCTTTCCTTCATTGATGGCTACTTGGGGGAGCTCAAGTTCACACTATAGTGCAAAACTGATCCTTTTTGGTCCATTTTGCTGCTTTGCAAAAAATGACAGTTAAATGGATCCTATTTATTATTATGATCCGTTCACACTTGTCTGTCTGCAATGATTCCGTTGGATCTTGTGCGCTCTTGTGCAGTCTGCGACAGAGGATGCGTTTCCCATATAGCCTATGGTGGAAACGCATCTCCTCTGCGCACCACGACAGACCATCAGATTTGACACTGCACTGTCTGCTCCCACTGGTGGTTGGAGGTCTGGCTCTAGTGGGTACCTAGCCCTATGCAAATGTTTTGATGGCCATAAGCATTTGAAATCTCTATCTTAGCTGCAGTAATCAGGCTGTTTTCCTTATGAGACTCTTATGCCAATGTATTATATTGTATTGTTCTCATCTGACAGCTCTAGTGGGATTGCCACTGACTTGTCCATCCCTCCCCCTCTTCTCACCATAGAACAGAGCAGGCAGCTTAGCCACAAGCCTCTACAGTGATTATTGCTTATCTGAGATCATCTGAGACAAGCCGCGGACAGGGAATGTATATAGCATGTGGCAGGGGAGGGGGCCACACACATTGGGGAGTGGGGGCGGTGGATGCGGAACACAGGGCCGATTCCGGATCAGTTTCAGCATGAAATTGATTGGGATTCAGCCTGTGGTGTATGGGCAGCCGACAGGTCTCTCTCTAATCAGATTCGATTAGAGAGAGATTTGTCTCTTGGTCGAATCTGCCCATCATCGCTAGATGTATAGCTAGCTTTAAAGCAGGATCATCCACACAAGGCAACTAGGCAGGTGCCTCGGGCCTGGTGGGTGTCAAGGGGCCAAGCTGCCATCTCCTTTGAACCTTTTCCCACTGAAGCTTACTAGAAAGACTGTCATGGGGAGCCAAAGTCGATCCTTGCCTAGGGCTCATTTTGTCTTAATCCTTCTGTGGTGTACGCACCCAAGTCACTAAAAACTGTGTGGGAGATTTATGAAAGCATTACCGACAGTTTTTTCTTCTAAAACTGTTCTAACCAGCAGAGGAACTGTTCTGCATGATAATAAGAAACTTCTCAAATCCTACTTAAAGGGGGCAGTTTAGCGTGGATTTCTACAGCTGCACTACAGTTAAGAATAGTGCAAATCCATCCCCAAACTGCAGCAGATTAAGAAGTGCTTAATAGCAGTTCTACAGATAGTGCAACAGTGCAGGCTAGACATGATTTGTGAAGTGCTTCTCCCCCTTGCTGCCAGGTGTCCTGTGAGGCTGTTCTGCGCCTTAACCCTTCCAGTGCTGGGCATTGATGCAATACAACAGATGTATTGGTTACCACAGCAACAGCAATTTAATCTCACACACTGCACTGCCTGAGAGACCTTCCTAACGCCTCCTATTCCTAAAAGTTTAAGAAGAAATCTACGCTATTTAGTGATTTCTTAGGATGTATGAGACAGTTCTGCACAGATTTCTAAAAACCTACTAATAGTTTGCCTCAGACACTCTTGATAAATGTCCTCCTGTGTATTTAATTTTCAAGGACTGAAATGTGTATTTCTTCTTTGCTGATGACAACGTGACTGGCAGCAGGCACAAACTATTAGTTTCTCTTGCTGGCAAAAACACTGCCTTAGAGCAAACTATTGCTACATAATCTTGTATTGTAATTACATCACCAACTCTGTTGTCTGTAGCTTGAAGGAAAACTTTGTTGGGAAGATCAAGTGACCCCAGCTTGGCTCTTTATACTGCAAGGATGAGCCTTTTGAGTTTACTGTCAGTTTTGGAAATTCTTAGCTGGCTACAGATTGATTAGAAAACTAATTTCTAATTGTAGTAAATTACAAAAGTCAGAAAGCTGTGATCAGCATAAAGCGGTAAGGATCCAAAGGTGGCAACTTTTTCTGTTCGCTATATTTATATGATTCCCATATAGTGAGTGATTTGTCACTACTAGAAGTTGCATTATTTATCATTACCTTTGTACCAATCTCCACATTTAAAAAATGGAGAACAGCCTTTTAAGGGTTTATGGGGAAGGTCTGTGCAATTCAAAAATAAAAAATCCACTTACCTCAGGCTTCCTCCAGCCCTCTGCATCCGTCCTGTGCCCTCGCCGCAGTTCCGGTCCCCTCCGGTGGAGATGCTGACCTCGCCAGGTCGGCTTCTTTTGTGCTACAGCGTGGGGCTCACTGGTCGCGCTGACGTCATCCGGACTGTACAGCCGGGATGATGCCAGTGTGACTCTGAGAGCCGCTTGCGCAGGAGCAGTGTACATCCCGGAGGGGACCCCGGGCCACCGGCGGTGAGCAGAGCTGCGGCGTGGGAACAGGACGGCTGGCAGAGCCTGGAGGAAGCCCCAGGTAAGTGGATTTTTTTTTATTTTTAATGTACTTGGAAGTATCCTTTAATTTAACCCCTAAGGAAACAGTGGACTGTAGTCATATCTGGCAAGTTTGCTGTTTATTTATTTATTGTATTTATAAAGCGCCAAAATATTACGCAGCGCTGGACATTAGTTTAGGTTACAGACAATATTTAAGGGTAACATACAGCAATATGACAATACAGGAATACAAGGAAAACCAGATCACTCAGCACAGTATGAGTACAAGGTAATGCTTATTCTGTCACTGGAGGGGAGCATGGAAATTAGGCAAGTTGAGTTCACTGAAATGCATAGCATGGGTGCACAGTAATGGAGGTGCATGATCAGGTAGGACACAAAAGGAGGACCCTGCCCGAAGGCTTACAATCTAGAGGGAGAGGTATGGACATGAAAGGTAGGGACCAGAGTTCAGCTGCGGGTTTAGAGCAATTGTGAGGGGTGGTAGGCCAGAGTAAAAAGGTGAGTTTTGAGGGCCTTCTTGAAGATGTTGAAGAAGGGGGCTGCCCTAATGGGTGGAGGTAGGAAGTTCCACAGTGTTGTAGCAGCTCTTGAGAAGTCCTGGAGGCGTGTATGGGACTGGGTGATGCGAGGGGCGGTCAGGGGAAGTTCATTGGAGGAGCGGAGTGAGCGGCTCGGTGTGTGCCTCTGAGTGAGATCAGAAATGTAGGTTGGGCAGGTTTTGTGGACAGATTTGTAAGTCAGGCACAGTATCTTGAATCTGATTCTGGACTGGATAGGAAGCCAGTGGAGGGATTCACAGAGGGAAGCCACCGTGGTGGAGCGATGGGAGGAGTGGATAATTCTGGCTGCCGCATTCATGATGGACTGTAGCGGGGCAATTCGGGTCATAGGGAGATCAGACAGAAGGACATTGCAGTAGTCAAGGCGGGAAATTATGAGGGCATGGATGAGGAGTTTGGTGGCAGAGGTCAGAAAAGGGCAGATCTTGCAGATGTTACAAAGGTGGAAGTTACAGGACTTTGTGAAGCTTTGGATGTGGGGGGTGAAGGAGAGTGCGGAGTCCAGGGTGACACCCAGACAGCGGGCTTGAGAGGTAGGGCGAATGGTAGTGTGGTTAACAGTAACCTGCACACCTGGGAGGTTTAGGCATGGTCGGGGTGGGAAGATAATGAATTCCGTTTTGTCTAGATTTAGTTTCAGGAACCTAGCGGACATCTAGGAGGAGATGGCTGATAGACAGGAGAAGACCTTGTCCATGGTAGTGGTGGATTTGTCAGGGGGGTGGAGGTAGATCTGGGTGTCATCTGCATACAAATGATAGTTAAAACCCATGGCACTTTTCCAATAACAGAGCTGTAGGGGACCCCAACTACTAACCTTCCCTTTCTTCAATACAGGGAACTATGCTTCAGATCAGGTGTTTGTGTGGTCACACTTGTTATGGGTGTGAAGACCATGACAGCCATACTTGTTTTATGACGCTTGTGAGATGCGCCCCAAGCCCATGTAGGGCACCAAGGGGAGGCAAGGAAAGGGGTGTGAGCATTGGGAGGCCCATCAAAATTTTGCTGGGGTGCCCCATGAATTGTAGTTCCACCAGTGGATATATCCCCTTCCACAACACATCCGTCACTCTACGACCTTTGAAATCTTTAAACACTCACTCAAAACTCACTTTTTCCGACAAGCATATGGTCTAACTAAGGCCATTCCTCTTTTCAAACTCTGCCCAAGTTGTACTCTTTACTAGATATCCTAAAACACACTGCCTCTAGGAATGTTTATTGTACACTACCCCACCTCTTGCCCCCCTCCCCCTTCCTTTAGATTGTAAGCTTGCAAGGGCAGGGCTCTCTCATCCATTTTGCATATCGGAGTTTGCTTTTTTTCCCTTTTGTATCTTGGAGTTTGTTATTCATTTTGTATTTTTTTGTGTCTTGCAATTTGTTATCCATTTTATTCATCATGTTACTTTTGTCATGGTGATTTCATACTGTATTTTGTACCAGTGTCTTTATTATTATTATTATTATATACTCCATGTTTGTTTCTTACTTTGTACAGCATCACGGAATATGTTGGTGCTTTATAAACCAATAATAATAATAATAAAAGAGGATTTTTCAGATTGCTGCTTTTTTTTAACAACTAGGCCCCTAAAGATGTGGTTAATAAACATCCTGCTCTTTAGTATCCAAGAAATGATTCACCCTAAAGAGCAGGAGCCCTTTAGGGCCCATTCACACTAGGGCGATTAGCGGGCGATTCCTGCTAATGCTAAAAGCGCTAATGCTATTCTACCCTATGGCAGTGTTCTCACTGCCGCAGTTGGCGTCAATCGCAGGCGTTTTGCGATTAGCGCCAATCACAAATGTGTTACCTGCAGCATTTTTGGAGCGATTCTGGAGCGATCATGGTACAGTGCTTATAAAGCAGAGATGTTTACCACGCTAATCGCGGTAAAATGACTTGAGAAAAATGCTAGCGCTAAGCATTAGAGTTTTGAGATTTTAGATGGGAATGGGGCCTTACAGCCAGATCAGATCTGTTCCTGCTGGACTTTCTGTTTTATGACTGTAGTGGACAGTGATGTCTGTCTTACAACTCTTCTGTATTTGAATGGAACACAAAGTTGACATCCTTCAGACATGCCATTGCAGCAGATCCATATTGCCTTGGGGGGCAGCCAGAGTTTGCGGTTCGTAGCAGGGAGGTCACAGGGTTAACGTATAAAGGCTTGGCAGGAACTTTTATACACAGATTAGGTCACATCCTGAGGGGAGCAATCAAGCAAGATAAAAATGCCTCCTTGATCTAATTTCATTAAACTGAAGTAAGACAAATGCCAGTGGCTCTGATAAGACAGATTGTCCTGCTTGCCCTGGTGACAGCAAGTGGCATGAGAAGAAATAGAAGTGAACAAATATAGAACAAGGGACACAGGCAAGGGCTCCTCCATTGCACACAAATAGCTTTGATGTGTTGTGTTCTAAGATTGATTAGATATATTCCTGATTGCATGACTGTATGTTCACCGTATGATGAATGAAACAGCCCCAGATGAGAATGTGACAGCTTTTAGCTCATCTCCTCTCTAATAAAAGATGTTCTTATAGTTTGGATCCTCGCCCTGATTCGGAGCAGTAGGTCAGGTCATGTTCCTGCGACTTGATGGCTTTGCTGTTTGTGTTTCAAGTCCCTTTTTTCAGTGGAATTTTTTAGAGATATGGTAAATGTTCAACTACAGGAAAAACGTGTATTTTAGATCTGGAGGGTGTGGGAAGGGGTTAGAGCCTTTTTTGAGGTTTTTATTGCTCTCTGTGTCATCATCTCAGAAAGTTCCCTGAATTACAAGCAATGTGGGAAAAATCTCTCCAGTAATGACAGACTCAGTAGCAGAGTCTTTTTGTGCAGTGATGGTGACTTAAAGGATACCTCAACTGACATGTGTGATAATGAGATAGACATGTGTATGTACAGTGCCTAGCACACAAATAACTAGGCTGTGTTCCTTTTTTTCTTTCTCTGCCTGAAAGAGTTAAATATTAGGTATGGAAGTGGCTGACTCAGTCCTGACTCAGACAGGAAGTGACTACAGTGTGAAAACAACAGAACAGGAAGGAATGGTGATGGTGAGGGGTACATACCAATAAGACGATGTTGTCAATAATTTTAGTAAAAATATATAAATCTTTATTATATCAAAAAATAATGCATCTAAAAATCTGACCTCCTTCCCCACACGTCTCATCTACTCATCTCTACCGCACAAACAACACACTCAGCGTACTGGCACATGCACTCAAACTGGATACATAGCACAAGACAGGCAGTTTATTTTTGCAAAATTGATTGGTCAAGGAAAGCGTGCATATAGCTACAGATTATTCCTAATGGCAATTCCTTATTTCAAAGAGCATTGGGTAGTCCTTCTCTCCCAAAAAGAGTTTAAAGCCACAAATGCTGAGTCAGATGAATATAAACAGCAATGATGAAAGAAGCAATCAGCGGTATGCACTTGAAAACAGTATTGGCATCCATACGTTAGTGTAGCAGGAAAAAGCCTTTAGTTCATTGTTAGTGTATCAAGCCAACAAACAAGGAAGCAGTGGATCTTGTCATGCATAAGTCTGTGTCCAGTTAGCACAGTAGACGGATTCTTCATGCATAATCCGTGAGCATAGGCAAGCAAAGCAGCTCAAAACAAAAGCAAAACGCAGACAGTTCCACAATAGGTTATTGCAGTATGGCGTCCTGCTCACCAATCCATATGGTTTAGTTGTCATCCAGTAGCCTGCCGTGCAGTTCCTCCTCCGGATGAGGACAGTATCAAAGAAGCCAAGTAGTGTGTAGGCAGCAGCAGACTCTATGTGGAGAAGCAGTCGGGAGGACAGAAAAGCCAAAGGTGAGGCCACTTCACGGCCCCTACAGTGTGACCCTCACTGATAAGAAATTCCCCTTTTTTATCTCTTTCCTGCTCTCAGAAGTCATTTTCTGCTAGGAAAGTGTTTTATAGTTGGCATTTCTTATCAGTGGGGGTCATACTGTAGTCACTTCCTGTCTGAGTCAGGACTGAGTCAGCCACTTCCATAGCTAATATTTAACTCTTTCAGGCAGAGAAAGAAAAAAAGGAACACAGCCTAGTTATTTGTGTGCTAGGCACTGTACATACACATGTCTATCTCATTATGTCACATGTCAGTTGGGGTATCCTTTAAAGTGGATACGAGATAAACTTTTACTCATTGCATAATTGTGTTCCTTTCATATAGTTTATAGGGCATTCCTGAAGTAAAATACTTTTTTTGTTTTGTTTTAATACTCTAATTCCCTATAAACTAAACAAGCCTCGCCCACAGCTCCTTTTGTGCCTTGGCACTGTAGCAAGGGCTTATGGGAGCTCAGTCTGGGCAGGAGGAGGTTACTAGCCATTGATTTCAGAGGCAGAAGGGAGGAGGAAGGAGAAGAGGGGACTGAATTTACACACAGGCAAGCTGATAGCATCTCCAGCCCTCAGCAGTAACAAACAGAACATGGCTGGCCTTATTGTATCACAGGAATAAATAATCATAAACTTTTGAAGCTTTTTGCAGCTAGATATGCTGTGTAAACTATCTAAACTTTAGATAACATATATAGACAAGTTACTTGTTATAGTTAGTTTTTCATCTCGGATCCACTTTAAAGCACTCCTGAACCATTCTTAAATCTGTAGCCTTTTACTTACCTTAGGCTTCTTCCGGTCCTCTGTAGTCCGTGAGGTCCCTCTGCGTCCTCGGGGTCCGATCCATTCTGCTGCTGGCAGCTCCGTGAGGTGTGCAACCCCAACGCGAGTCTTTCCGACTGTGCATGCATGGCCCTGCCTGCTCTTGGCTGTCTCGATCACTTTGCGCATGTGCAGTTCTCAAAAGAAAGAACCTCGCATTTGAATCAATTTAGACAGGCGCGTAGACAAGTTGCGCATGCGCAGTCAGGACAACTTGCATTGGGGTTGTACGTCTAACAAGGCCATGAGGGGAAGAACAGAGGGAATCCACAGAGGTATATGCAGACTGCTATATTTTCTTTTAAACAATACCAGTAGCCTAGCAGTCCTGCACATTGTTTCACATTCTTGTATTGCTCAAATGTTCTAAATTCATATTAGGGTATCATTTATAAGACTATTTTTTTGCTATCACTCCTTTTACTTAGTATAGTAACGTACTGCAAGTAGAAGTTACAGCATATCTTGGAAGACCAAACTTGGTAAATCAGTGTTTTACTCTTGGAAGAAGTTGTCACATTTTGCAAGGACTTTCTCATACTTTTCCCGCCCACTCCTAAGAATAGCTGAGTGCATATTTTTACTTTTTCCCACTATTTTTAAATAAGACCTTCTCTTTTTAGCAGTGGTGATCCTTTAAATAGTACAGTATATTCTGGTGAAGATTTAGATTAAGAAAGTGCTGTCCTAAACTGTCAACGGTATGGAAAGTCCTCTTGCTTTGTCACACGATGAATACATACATACCTTATTCAGTGTGGAGCCAGTTTATTTAAACCGTAGAAAAGGAGGAAATTTCACATAGCATCTAAGCAGACTCCATAAGTGCTTTTTCTAGTGTTATGTTTCCCCCTTGAACGTATTTGTAGTTATATATGTGTACATTAAGGTGCAGCGCAATCCAGAGGACCCCTTTGGCAGCTCATAAGTCTCTAGAGTCCTTGTTCCAATACTTGATGGGTCAGGTCCTTCCTTAAAGACGAACTCTAGTGAAAATAATGTAATGAAAAAGTGCTTCATTTTTACAATAATTATTTATAAATGATTTAGTCAGTGTATGCCCTTGCCCATTGTAAAATCTTCCCTCTCTCTGATTTACATTCTGACATTTATCACATGGCGACATTTTTACTGCTGGCAGGTGATGTCAGTGGAAGTAGCTGCTGATTGCTTTTTTGGCAGTTGGAAACAGCTGTAAACAGTTATTTGCCACAATGCAATGGGGTTCACAGACAGGAAACTGCCAGGACCATGGTCTTCACAGTTTCCTGTGGGAGGGGTTTCACCACAGTATCAGCCATACAGAGCCCCCTGATGATCCGTTTGTGAAAAGGAATAGATTTCTCATGTAAAAGGGGGTATCATCTACTGATTGGGATTCAATTCCTGGCCACGGTTTCTCTTTAAAGAGATCTGAGCACAAATTCCTTAAAATATACAAAATGAACCTCTACCTAAGTAAATGATATGGGTTCTTGGGGAGGGGATCAGCTGGCATTAATTACCTTTGGGGGGGCTGCTCCCTAGCCTACTGTGTATATGCTGCCCTCCATCATCAGTAGCACTGCTGCAGCTGCTGGTGTTTGAAGTGCCCACAGTGGTAGTGGAGGGCCCCGGCCACTGAAGTGCATGCTAGGACATGTAGTCCTTCAATGTGAGTACATCTCGCGGACCAGAATAAAGAGGCTCAGTTCCCACTTGTGCCGGATCAGCGGGAGTAGACAGTGTAATGTCCGCTCCAATGGTCCATCTGTAGCCCGGGACAGATTAGTTACCCCCATAGTCTATATGGGGGAATACATCAGACTGCCCGGGATTATCGCAGAATGCACACAAGTGTTGTCCGCTTACCCCGGTAATCCATTGTAGAGTGACTAGTGTGAATGACTCCTACTTACAAAATAGCAGCCATTCTCTGTCCATGTAGCAATGATTGGAGAATGGACAAAAAGTGTCCATTCTCCACTCTAGTGGGAACAGACCCTTATTCTATATGCTGTGTTTTTTCCTTTTTTATAAAAAATTCTACACTTTAAACAATTTTAATAGGACCTTTATTGCTACTTGTGTAAAAACTGAACTCCCGATTACAAAGGGCTAATATAAATATGAGCAAACAATGGGAAAATCAGTGGGAGAGTGCGGTTCTTTTTGGTCACATTATAAACTTACTTTAGGTAAAATGAGAGTTGCAGGTGCATTGTACCTGCAACACGTAAAAATGTACTTGTTAATGTCCGTGATAGCTTCCTGCACCAGCGGGAATTATTATTATTATTATTATTATTATTATTTAGTATTTATATAGCACCGGCATATTACGCAGCGCTATACAGTGTATATATATATTGTCTTGTCACTAACTGTCCCTCAAAGGAGCTCACAATCTAATCCCTACAATTGCCATATGTCTATATTATGTAGTGTAAGTACTGTAGTCTAGGGCCAATTTTTTTTTAGGGGGAGCCAATTAACTTATCCGTATATTTTTGCAATGTGGGAGGAAACCGGAGTGCCCGGTGGAAACCCACGCAGACACGGAGAGAACATACAAACTCTTTGCAGATAGTGCCCTGGCTGGGATTCGAACCAGGGACCCAGTGCTGCAAGACGAGAGAGCTAACCACTACGCCACCGTGCTGCCCGGGAATGCGTGCAAAGGTACGCGCGGCGCCCTGTCAACTCCGAGTCGGCATTATGTAGAAGCTTTCCAGAGGCGCCAATAGAATAAAAGTCACTTAAACGAGCTTAAAACCGATGGGGCAGTGGTGGGCCTATCCCATCCATGCGGACAAAGCTTTGTCCGCATGGATGGGATAGGCCCACCACTGCCCCATCGGTTTTAAGCTCGTTTAAGTGACTTTTATTCTATTGGCGCCTCTGGAAAGCTTCTAAATATTGCTAAGTCCACCCTTGGTGGAGGGTTGTACCCATCTTCTTCCCATCTACAGAGAGCGACTTTTAATCCTGAGTGGGGTTAGGTTAATCTCCCCACCTGCCTCCACAGTGGTTGCCTAATGGTAACCCTGGTTTGTGAGTATTAAATTGTTATATTACTCATTATTAATTATCATCTATACAATATCACACTATTGGGCTCTTGGTGTCCCCCCTCCCTTTATCCGAGTCGGCATTAGACACCTTGGAACTTTATAACAGAGGGAAGTGGCCACTAGACATTGAGGTTTGTCCCAGTGTTCAGTTTTGGCCCACCTTGTATTTAAGTTTGACACCCCTGCTGTAAAGAGTACCTGAAGTGTAGAAACGTTTTCTCAAGTGCTCTGGGGTGTGTGTATGATGGTGGAGAAACAGACATGACAGGCTGTAAGTAAATACACTCCTCCAGGACATGAGGATCTGTGCGCTAAGTATTTCTGCACTTCAGGTTTGCTTTAAGAGCAGGTTCAGCATTTCCTGGATATCTTTAGCATTTTGTGAAGGACCTTACTAGTTCCTTGGAATTGCTGTTTAAGTGTAGTGTCAACAACTTGGAGATGTGCAGTAGTTCATCATGGTGAGCTCACGGCTACTGTATGAAGTATACTGCATGTGTACCATGAACAAGACCTGCTAAAGCATAAACAGTCTTGGCATTTTGCTCGAAGTCTTAAATCACATTTGTGCTTCGCTCTGCTGGGCCTCAGGCCTGCGTGGAACTTTTCAGGGTTTTTCTTTCTGCCTCTAAAAGTAGACTGTTTATGTAATCCTAAAATCAAGCTTTCTGTCAGAGCCATTTATAAACACTGTGTAATGAGAGAAAGGCTTGAACTAGCTGCATCAGGGAAGTCGGGAAAGCAAGAGACATCATGTAAAATGTTATACAGGGCTGCTGCTTCACAGAGTCCTTTTCATGTGGGCTCAAAGCTGCTGTATATGAAAGCTGCACACTCTGCATGTGGAATAAAGACTGCTGGTGACATGAAGAACATATCAAGGAGTGTCTCAGTAATAATAAACATAGTGTGTTTTCACATCACATTTCTCTTCTTTAGCTCCAAGCTACATGGGTGATTATGTCAAAGTGGAAAAAAAGTTTCCAAGTCAAATTGCTTCCTGGTTAGTCAATTAGCTGTTAGAGTAGGTTATAAAGACCTAGTAGACCTAAGGGCTCTAGGTCTCTCTCACCGCCGCATGTCAGCGCACCCACCCGCACCCGCCTGCTGCCCTCACCCCCTGGCCCTGTCCTCCTCCTTTCCCAACGGCTACACATGCGCAGTAGCCAAAACACACAGGACAGAGGGACAGGAGGATGACGCGGGGACAGTTTAAGGTTTTATTACATAGGATAAGTTGTGCGTAGAAAGGTGAGTACATCCACACCATTACTGTTGGACTAGATCTAATGGGGGGGGGGGGGTTCTGACCATTAATAAGGCCCCATTTCCTTTTGTGTCAGGTGCCACGTTTTTCCACACACAAACAACAGAGTGGGACTGACAGTCCATTGACAATGCAGACATTCTGCAGCATTTTTCTCAGACGACGTGTTTGGATCCCGCACGGTTGTGTACGTTTCCCCAAGTGCATGCGTGTAGCCCCCAATAAAAGGGACCCTCATGGTACTGTACCTGAGTCTGTGGACACAGGGCATTAAAGTGGGCTGAATCTTTCTTCTATAAATAATACATTAAAGAAAAAAATGTATTTGGCATCCTCACAATAAATATACTGTACCTGTAACACCCTTTCTCTTGGCTGAAGTCTGGCACCATGGTAAATGTTTTTCTTTTATTTATATTCATCCTGGGTGAGTGTCCATCTTAAAGTGGGATTTTCACCATAAAAATCTAATTTCAACAGCAACTGGTCTGGGTGTATTAAGTGATAAAGATGCTAATCCTGCATTCAAAACTTTTTCTGCTGTTATGGTTTGGAGTTATCACATACCTTAGGAGCACTGGCCCTTTAATTGCCATTGCTATCGGCTGGCAGAACAGTTGCATGCTGGGGGATCTTTTTATTTATAATATATTCCTTCTATTCCCATGATTTCCCCCTCCTTCTAATAACATAAGTGTAAGGCTTGGTGGTGTATTCTCCACAGTCAGCATGCAACGCATGAGCTGGCGTGGAGGAGGTACACACACCAGCACAAGGAAACAGGCTATCCCTAGTATAGTGGAGGGGAGGACTGACTCCAATAGGAGATTGTGGCGCACAGAGCCGGTGCAGATCTGACAGCCACAAACAATGCTTTCGTTATAACGTCTCAGCGCAAAATAGCGCTGAGCGCATAAACCAGAACTGAGGAGATCAGGACAGGTAGACAGAATGAACGCTTGCTAGCTAGCGGCTACTTAGCGACAGCAAGCGTCCAAAACCAGACAGACTGGAATGAGGCAGCCAATGCGATGCGGCGATGGTGTGCCTCACAAAGACAGGACAGGATAGTCAGAAAATAGCAGGATTAAGATAGATGAACGTAACACAGATAAATATACAATAAGTATGTTTTCCTAGCGTATTACAATTACAGCTATCAATGAAACTATTTGTAACGTCTGACTAACATATGTATATATCGGCAATGAACCGATATATGACATAAGCAGGAACGCTGACTAGGACTGGAGTAATACAAGGAACAGGACTCAGAAGGATTCGCTATCTCTTCGCAGAGATGAACGCAATCCACAAACAGGACCAGGAACAGGATAACTACCTCAGCACGGGTGTTCACGGTACGCGCAAACTACCAAAACGTGCTGGAAAACTGACTAACTGAACACAGGAAATAAACAGTTCGTGTACGTATATATCAGCGACACTGATATATCAACGTAACACAAATACAAGGAAAATAATAAACGTGCTGGTATGCATATATATTGGCAATGAACCAATATATGATGCAAAGACCAGCAAAGTATCTTTATAACAAGAAACACGATCGGGGGCTAAAGCGACAGCAAGGCAGGCTTAAGCTGAAGCTATGAAAACCCAAGGAAACCCTGCAGGAAGCAGATCTTTATACTGAGGTCATCCAATGGGAGCAGACATGCAGATTCCCACACAGGTGAATGATAATCAGTCACAAGCTGACAGCAGGGAAAGACAGACAAAGCTATGCAGCTTGCATGGAAATAGATCAGAACTGCCTGAGCTGCAGCACTACTTCCAGCAATAGCTGCTGCAGCAGCGATCATTACAGTACCCCCGCCTTTAAAAGCGGATTCCAGACGCTTTTCAAAACTGAAATTCTCAACAAAACAGTCTGACTGATAATTCATGATGACCGGGACAGCCCGGCAAGACCGAATTCCAGAATCAGTCCCCACAAGACTGGACCCATCAGAACCAGAACCTACAGAACCATGCCCATCAGTACTACAAGCCCCAGTGTGACACCCATCAGAACCATGATTTCCAGAAGAAAGCCCTCCGAAATTCCCTGAGCGATACCCACCGCCTTCCAGGAACCGTTCAGAAACGCCAAAGCCTTTGCAATGCCCACCGGTACTGTCTTTACCAACACAAAACCCACTGTTGAACCAGTCCAAGGCACCAGGACAAGTTTTCTCAGAGACCTCCCAGAACACCTTGAAGCTCCAAAGAGATCCCCATAGGTCAGAATGCCCCTTAGGCTCACATGGAGAACTATCAAGAACCCCTATGGAACCTAGGGCAATTCCCGAGTCAGGGCCACAAGGACAAACATCAATATCAGGGCTTTCAGGGACCAGAACCATCTCTGGGCATGCAGGCAGACTGGCAACATCAGAACGTGTTCCCACTAAGGAAGCATCAGAGCACGCTAACACCTTAGACACACTTGGGCATTCTGGCACACAAAGAACATCTGGGCACACCGGCACAAGAGAAACCTCTGGGCATGTCAAGGAACTGTGAGCCTCAGGGTCAGCCAAGACGGGACCAAAACCAGGACCGGCCCAAAAAAAATCATCATGACTAGACTTCGCAACTACTGGATTTTTACACGAGAATGCAGGATCAGACTTAGATGTCGCTGATTCCAGCAAAGTCAGTAACAAATCAGATTCAGGGGCACTAACAAGACAGGACAAATCTTCTGATGTATGCACTGAACCAGATAGGGACTCCACAACTACCTCTGGACTGGACAGAGACTCATTTAATACACTGGATTGGAGCTCATGAGGCGCTGCAGAACAAGTCAGTATTGCAGCAGCCCCCACTGGACTAGGCAAAACTGAGGAATTCCCTGAACAGGAAGGGGACTCTGGAACCTCTGCCACAGCGGCCAGAGAACCAGAATCTTTCAGGATACAAGGCAGGGTTTCAGGAATGCTTACTAAATCAGACTGAAATTCTGAGACTTCTGTTATTTTGACCAGAGAATCAGAATTATCCATGTTACAGGGCAAGACTTCTGAAACATGCAGAGGACAGGGCTGGAGTTCCTCGGCTGTTACAACACTGGAGAGGGACTCAACAACATTGGTTAAATCAGACTGTGTACAGGGCAAGGTATCTGACACACTTGCTGACGAGGACAATATTTCAATGGCTTCTGCTTTGCTGGGCAGAAATTCATCAAGTTTTATTAGAGCAGACTGTAATTCCAAAACAGCTGCTAGACAAGTGAATATTACTGCAACACCAACTGAGGTAAGCAGTGCCTCAGACCCTTCTGCTAGAGGGTTTGAAATATCCAAAGTACTGGGTGAAGCATAAGACTCTGCGACCACAGCTTCACTGGACAGGATCACTGAACAGTCCATATTGCAGGGCAAAACCATGGAAGCACCTGCTGGACAGCATAATGATTCTGTGACCTGAGTTTCATTGGAGAGATCTACAGCACAATTCATGGTACAGGGCAAATTTATTGGAACATTTTCTGAACAAGGTAATAATTCTGCGATTTCAGATTCACAGAGCAGATGCTCTGAGCTATTCACAAAACTAGAGCGAGGTGTAGAAACAGGAAGATCAAGACACAATGTTTGCGCATCTGAATCACCATTCAATTGTAAAATTGGAAAATTCAGATGCTGGGGTTCTGAGATTTCTGGACAGGATTGCTGGGACTCGGAAACTGATGTAGTGCATCTATTGGCATCTGCTGGATCAGACAGGAGTTGAACTTTATTAACACGGGTAATTTCTGCAGAAGTGTTTGCAGAGACAGGCAAGATTTTTCTGGTGTCTGTTTCACTGAACAAAGACTCATGAGTACTGGCTAGGCTGGACTCAGAAGTCAGCAGGACCTCTGGATTCTCTGCTGAGAAATTTGTGCAGGGCAAAGTTAAGAAAGTATCAGTGGCTTCTGTTTTACTGGGAAGTAACACTGAGTTATCCATGGTACAGGGTGGAGTTACAGGAACATTCACAAGACATGGCAGGGACTCAGTAACTGGAGAAGTGGGACAGTCTCCAATTGACAGTGTGTCTTCCCTGGTATCAACTGATTGAATCGCATAAAAATCATCCAAAATCATTTTCCACACATCGATCAATGGAGCCACAAAGTCATACCCACACACACCAGTTTTTATTAGGTTATAGGCAGACTTAATGCATGCATTCAATACTAATTCACCTTTTGCACTGTAAAATTGACAAAATGAACTTGAATCATTCTTCCATTCATTGACCAGAGCTTCCATCTCTCCTTTCTCAAATGGAGGATTCCAAGCATACTTAACAGGCAGATCACAGTTTGCAGATATGATTGTGGCAGGGACATATATTGGGTTAATTAGCAGGTGATTGGCAGATTCCTTATTCTTAAGAATCTCTAATACCTGTAGCAAGTGTTTAACTGTAGTGTATGCAAACTTTCCTTGCTTCACAAATAAGTTGATTTGTTCAATACTCTGTATTATCTCCTCATAATCATACTCAGATAATTCTTTTAAACAAAAATCTTTATTTTCCCTAGCCAGTGATGAAAGTTCATTAGTAGTTTCATAAGTCCATTTAACTCCCCTGAAAGACAATTGCATTTCATTATCTGTTAATGGCAGAATCTCATTATAGGTCTCAGTCGCTAAGGATAACGACTCTGCAGATTGGACACGTTTTTTAGAACGTTTGCGTTTTGCCTTTGACCTTGCGGTTTTTGATGATTTATTCAAAGCTGCAGGAAAATTATCAGTAACACTTTCTGCTTGCTGCTCATTCTTGCAAGCAATTGAAGGAGCAGCTGATTGGCCTGCTGCCAGGAGTTCATTAAGAGGAAAAGGCAATGGATCTATGCGCAACCAGTTATGGATCACAAACGCTAGAAATTCCAGCGGTCTCTCATTCAAATCGGAATGATTGAGAACATCACATGCCCACTGAAGCAATTGCCCTTTAAACAAAATATAAACTAGCTGGAGTGCCCAGGTTGAAACAGGAGTCGCTTGGAGATCGGGATTGGCCAGGAACCTGGCACATTCAGAGAAAAACTCATTTTCTGTTTCAGGGTTAAGTTCTTCAAATTTCTTAAAGGAACAGGAACCATAATTAACTGTGTCATACTTTCTGGGAATCCCCCCCACAATGGGGATTGGTAATGGGGTTTTCATAATGTAAGGCTTGGTGGTGTATTCTCCACAGTCAGCATGCAACGCATGAGCTGGCGTGGAGGAGGTACACACACCAGCACAAGGAAACAGGCTATCCCTAGTATAGTGGAGGGGAGGACTGACTCCAATAGGAGATTGTGGCGCACAGAGCCGGTGCAGATCTGACAGCCACAAACAATGCTTTCGTTATAACGTCTCAGCGCAAAATAGCGCTGAGCGCATAAACCAGAACTGAGGAGATCAGGACAGGTAGACAGAATGAACGCTTGCTAGCTAGCGGCTACTTAGCGACAGCAAGCGTCCAAAACCAGACAGACTGGAATGAGGCAGCCAATGCGATGCGGCGATGGTGTGCCTCACAAAGACAGGACAGGATAGTCAGAAAATAGCAGGATTAAGATAGATGAACGTAACACAGATAAATATACAATAAGTATGTTTTCCTAGCGTATTACAATTACAGCTATCAATGAAACTATTTGTAACGTCTGACTAACATATGTATATATCGGCAATGAACCGATATATGACATAAGCAGGAACGCTGACTAGGACTGGAGTAATACAGGGAACAGGACTCAGAAGGATTCGCTATCTCTTCGCAGAGATGAACGCAATCCACAAACAGGACCAGGAACAGGATAACTACCTCAGCACGGGTGTTCACGGTACGCGCAAACTACCAAAACGTGCTGGAAAACTGACTAACTGAACACAGGAAATAAACAGTTCGTGTACGTATATATCAGCGACACTGATATATCAACGTAACACAAATACAAGGAAAATAATAAACGTGCTGGTATGCATATATATTGGTAATGAACCAATATATGATGCAAAGACCAGCAAAGTATCTTTATAACAAGAAACTTGATCGGGGGCTAAAGCGACAGCAAGGCAGGCTTAAGCTGAAGCTATGAAAACCCAAGGAAACCCTGCAGGAAGCAGATCTTTATACTGAGGTCATCCAATGGGAGCAGACATGCAGATTCCCACACAGGTGAATGATAATCAGTCACAAGCTGACAGCAGGGAAAGACAGACAAAGCTATGCAGCTTGCATGGAAATAGATCAGAACTGCCTGAGCTGCAGCACTACTTCCAGCAATAGCTGCTGCAGCAGCGATCATTACAATAAGACAGTGCACTTCCTGATATAGACTTCAGTGGGAGTGTCTGAAGACTCCGGGAGGAGGGTGGGTAACGAATACACAATTAGCAAGAGGAGAAAAAAGAGTGAGGGAGAAAATGATGTCAGGATTAGCTTCATTCAAAGGTAACTAAGGTGGAAACTGTCTAGAATAGGATTCTCTGCTTTTCCTTTATAAAATTCACAGGGAATAATAAAGTGGACAGTGCAATGCATCTGTCATATAAGTAGAACTAGTATTTATCTACTTGTATATGTGTTTTTTATTTCTAGGTTTGCATGGGTGTCACTTGTTCTTTAAGGGCCCTTTCACACTGGCGCGGTAAGGCAAATTGCCGCACTGCTACCGCAGCCTAATTAAATCCTATGGGGAAATTCATACTTCCCACGTTGCGGTACGCTGAGACGGGAATTCCAAATCTAACGCTAGCGCAGAACAGCATTACCGTGCGGGATCCGCAGCCACCTGTAGCAATCTGCGTCGGCCCAGAGGTCATGTTAGTCTGTGGTGATGCAGGGTTTTTTAAAAAGTTGGCGGCGCGCATGCACGGAAACTTATTTTTAGAATACCGCAGCAGCGCTGTAATTTACAGCACCGTGTACTAACTCAGTGTTCCCTGAAGGCCTGTTTCTGGCCGCAACACTACTGCCAGTTTTTAGTGTGACGCCGGCCTTAGAGGAACCTGTGACATTATTAAACACAGAAGTCGCATACTTACATCGGTAGAGTAAAGCCTCTGGAATCTAGAGGCTTCCCACGTCCTCCCTGAGACCCCTGCTGGACACAGGGACCCTTTGAAAGTTTGTGGCTGTACTCCTGTTTGTGGGACAAGCTACTTGGGCTAGTTCTGCCGAGCCCAACCAACTCTAAGCTACTGTGCAGTGTGGCCTCTCTGTCACGGACAGGATTGTGGCTGCACAAACTCTTCGGGAAATCCCTCTCACGTTACCACGTCGTCTGGAAGAACTTCATTTGAATACTACTTATTGTTGTATCTACTTCTTCTTAGTAGAGAAGTATAAGACAGTGCAAGATGACTTGTTCAGCGGTGGCTTTATTTAAGAGGCTCAGCAACCACAGATCGAATGGTTTAGTCATTGAAAATCCTATCGGAATGACGGGATTAACTATAATGCTAAACTATGCACGAGATTATATCACATAATACCAGGGGGATGAATTCTGGTTGCTGAAAGGGAAAAATCCTGTAGAAATTACTGGAAATATGAGCATAAGTTGGACATCATATCATGTCACAATACCCACTTCACTACATTTCTGATCCTGAAAAAAAAAAGTGATAAAAAAATGTTTCTCCTCAGCTAATAAAAATTACAGACAGTCATTATTGCTGGAAAACAGTCTCCTGTTGCACACTTCGCCTGGAGTTATTAGGACTGTGAGGCAGGCAGATATATAAATATACGGTCTTGAAAAAGCCCATATCGCAGGCCAAAATGACCGTTGACCCTCCTCCACACCTGTCTACATGGATGTGCCGATAAGTATATGTGTCTTTTATGAAGCTTGCCTTTTATAGAATGTGGATTAAAGATGTGGAAGTTTTATTGATGAAAGAGCGTGTTGCTCCTGGAATCTTTTTTCTACCTGGATTAAAATATATTATATTCACTCTATGACTCTCTACAAATTCAGCAAAAAAGACCTAATTCATAATTGGTGGCTTTGACCAGTTACCATTTGTTTCTCTGGGGTAAAATATATCTTCTTTTAATAACAAAGGACGTCAATATATGTTTTACTAAAACCTCAGATGTGCCCTCATTATCATTAGGCAGTAAACCTAATTCATGTAAGTATCCCATGCATAGGTTACAACTACATACAACTAGACAGACACCACAGTGCTACCAAATGGAGATTATCCCCACCCCTTTATGTCCATGCTATCAGTGAAAGACACAACCTGACAAACATCATTGCTGTTCAGGTTCAGGTTATAATCAGATACATCAGAACCAGATAACAGGCAAATTTTAAAGGTCCTTATGCATTTGGGGGGGGGGGGGGGGGGAGGGGGGGGGGGTCTGTGGTGATTCCAAAATAGTAGCAGGCCCTTCTATCAGGCCGCCATTTTGGCAGCTTTCATAATAGAGCTTTTTTTTTCCTACCCTATGGTGGGCATTTAAAGGAATGCAAAGCTTACTATTGGCTGCCTAGCTCACACCGAACCCACTGATTGGCTGTCTTGTTCACAACTAACTCACTGATTGACTTTAACGGAGTTGGGGGTCTTCATCAGATTCAGGGCCTTCCAAATTCTGAACATTTAGACCAGTTTAGCCGATCCACTCTCAAATGGAACAGAGAAATATTTGAGCAACGCTGTTAGCTGTTAGTAATAAAAAATGCCATGACCTGAAAAAAATGCTCACATCAATGTTTCTTTGTCAGATTTTAATAAAACATGATTGCCTTGGAGAGTTACTGCTGTGATTGTTGTCTTAAACTTCTCCCTAGCTAGATTTTGATGTTACCCGATTATAAGCCTTTCACAGTCCTAACTACAAAGACTCATACGGTTTGAAGTATGAGTGTGTTAGAGTGTCTCTTATTTTATGACCAGTACAATAATTGTTACAAATATATAGTAGCAAATATATCGGCGCCAAGGGACAATGGAACCGCCGCTGAGAAGAACAATGTCCAAAAGTTCAGAAGTCAGGCATACATCAAAGGTCAGCGCAGGTTTAGAAAGTCATTGTATGTAGGGAATTGTAAATTCTTCACCACAATATATCAAATGCTCAGAGGTAGGTATCCGCCAAACATCAAAACTAGAAAAGGCTTACCAGCTCCCAACAACCCACATTATAAGGTTGTGAAATGGCTCATGTCACAGATAACGTCCAGGGAACATCAGACGTCGTGAAGATCCAGTGGACATCCGTATGGAGGTAAAGTTTCAGGAATTTATATAGGCAAACAAAAACGGCAATATCTAAGCGTAACCCGTTTATTTAGATAAAATTTCTTTAAAAGGCAGTAGACATAAAAACGATAACTCACATACGGGGCCCATAAACAGGGAACCCCAGAAGATTAGCGCGCATGTAATGGTCAATCGAAGATCAATAGACAATGGTGCCGCCTGTTACCTTCCCGACCGGTTTCGCAGTCTTGCGTCATCAGGGGAGATGACGCAAGACTGCGAAACCGGTCGGGAAGGTAACAGGCGGCACCATTGTCTATTGATCTTCGATTGACCATTACATGCGCGCTAATCTTCTGGGGTTCCCTGTTTATGGGCCCCGTATGTGAGTTATCGTTTTTATGTCTACTGCCTTTTAAAGAAATTTTATCTAAATAAACGGGTTACGCTTAGATATTGCCGTTTTTGTTTGCCTATATAAATTCCTGAAACTTTACCTCCATACGGATGTCCACTGGATCTTCACGACGTCTGATGTTCCCTGGACGTTATCTGTGACATGAGCCATTTCACAACCTTATAATGTGGGTTGTTGGGAGCTGGTAAGCCTTTTCTAGTTTTGATGTTTGGCGGATACCTACCTCTGAGCATTTGATATATTGTGGTGAAGAATTTACCATTCCCTACATACAATGACTTTCTAAACCTGCGCTGACCTTTAATGAATAATTGTTACAAACAGCGAAAATTTGCTCTGGTAGAGATAAGGGAAACACAGCTAATAGGTGTGAAGTGGTTAAATACTCATTATTGTTCTTCCAGCTGAATTTCTTGTAATCTATTGATTGGAAAGCTTGTTAATGTGAAGGTATAAATATAGCATCTTGTTAGTATGACGAGCTGCCTTTCTGAGAAGCTTTTGATGGCTTTTATGTTATGTTTGGGGCTTTCACTTTGGACTATCAAGTAATACTCAGTTGACATAATTTAGATTGTTAGCTCTCAAGGGCAGGGCTCTCTCACTCTTTTGTGTCTTGAAATGTATTAGTCTTTAGCTTGCATCTGTTATACGTTGTATTCATCATGTTACATCTGTCATTGTAATCACCAGCTCTGTATTTTGTACCAGTGTCCATATTAGATATATACTGAATAATTGTCTGCTTTAGGCCCTTTACAAAATCCAAGTGTCTCTGTAACATCTTGCTCATGGAAAGAAACTGAATATTTGAAATACAGTACCGTCTGTTTTTGGTTGTTGTTTTTTTTGTTTTTGTTTTTTGAAGATTCAACTTGGTAGCAGGGCCCTAAACAGTTTTCTGCTGTAAAAACCCCAGGTTTTATGAAAATAAATCTTATTTAAAATTGTATTTTGTGTTTACGGTATGGAGAAATAAGTGGAAACCGGGATTAAAGTGCTTCTGATGTGGCTTACCAGAGCAAGCCTTCTGTACTAACACCACAAAATGATGCCACTTACTAGAAGTGCCACTAAGTATGTTTAATAAAAACAGCGCCTGCATAACTGAAAATTCCGGATTATCTCCTCTTATTTTCAGATAGTAACCAAGTGGTGGAACTGCCGTTTGTAGTGCTGGTATTGCAGCAGTAACTGGTAATCCATCTGTTGCAATGTGGATTAGCCTTGTTTCCATCTATGCGCTTCTGTCCGCTTCTGTCCGCTTTTCATCAACATGTATCAATCTGTAACATTGATGTGCTGATAAAAAGCGGACAGAAGCGCATAGATGGAAACAAGGCCTAAAGATAGCAGGACTCTTAAATCTTTCTTTGCAGAATCAGTAAGGTCATATATTGTATTATTCATTTGTTTCTGTAAGGAGATATGAGAAGACAACAAACAGCTGTAGAATAATGCATTGCATTTATACAGTTCCCTGATAGCTAGTGGCTAGAGGCCATTCATCCCTCCACTATACAGTTCCCTGGTGTCTAGTGGTCCTCCCTCCCTTTTTTCTACAGTTCCCATGTGTTAAGTGGTCCTCCCTCCACTATACAGTTCCCTGGTGTCTAGTGGTCCTCCCTCCCTTTTTTCTACAGTTCCCATGTGTTAAGTGGTCCTCCCTCCCCTATACAGTTCCCTGGTGTCTATTTGCCCCCCTCCATCCCCTCTCTAGTTCCCTGGTTTTTTAGTAGTCTTTTCCCTACCCTTAAGGCTCATACACATGAGCCACAGCGGTGGCTCGAGCCATAAAAAAAAGAAGAAAACAGCGACAGCTCGTCGCCAGGTCCCTCTGTGCAACAGCCGTACACACGGCGCACAGAGGGACACAGATTTGGTGGAAGCTGTCGCCGAAGGTTCCTCCCCCCTGCTGTCCCCCCCGCCGGAAGTTCCATACATTGTGTATGGAGTTGCTGTCGCTAGTCCGCATACACACGGCGGACTAGCGACAGTTGCGTCGATGTTGCAGCGACAGCTTTTGCCGACGACTGGCCGCGCCAATCGCCTGGCGACAGCAGCGACGAGTGACGGTTCGGGGTGCACGCTTCATACACACGGGCGACCTGTCGCCGCAACACACACGTTCCACGTGGTTGCGGCGACAGTTGTAACCCGTGTGTATGGGCTATCACATTTCGCTGGTGTCTTGTGGTCCCCATCGCACCCTTTAACACTTCCTAGTTAACCCCTTCCCTCCCCTATATGGCTTCCCTGGTGATCTATTGCTTCCCCTCTCCCCCCCCCCCCCCCCATATGATTTCCCTGGTGATCTAGGGCTTCAACTCCAATACAGCTCCCCTGGTGGTCTGGAGTGTGCAAAAGATAATGAAAAGTGGGGAAAACACTTGCAGGGAAAATTGAATGGCTCTGCAGGCCAGATTTGGCCCTCTGGCCAGAGTTTGACATGTATGACCTAGGGCAAGCCAAAAGTCTTTATCTAGTTAAGGTTAATAAAAAAAAGTAGCTTTGCATTTCCATATACAGCCAGCTGTCATGTCAGAAAGGTCAAAAACTTAACTTCCTTGCCACCATGGCAACAAAACAAAGCTCTATAGAGTACAGAATGCACAAAAGCAACCCTGTCTTAGTGCATGCTAATTAGCCATGCAGAACAGGAGCTCCTGTTACTCTTTTTCCAAACTTGTTTTATTAAGTCATCTCAGCAGATTATAAGTGACACCCAGATGTTTTAAATAAGGACCTTTTGGATAGTTGTATTTGATATAAGGTTAAAAAACTAAAATAACATGCCAAAATCCTTGCAAAATACAGGGGTTTGCAAAAGTATTCGGCCCCCTTGAAGTTTTCCACATTTTGTCATATTACTGCCACAAACATGAATCAATTTTATTGGAATTCCACGTAAAAGAGCAATACCAAGTAGTGTACACGTGAGAAGTGGAGCAAAAATCATGCATGATTCCAAAACCTTAAAAAAAAACAAAAAAACTGCAACTTGGGGTGTGCGTAATTATTCAGCCCCCTTTGGCCTGAGTGCAGTCAGTTGCCCATAGACATTGCCTGATGAGTGCTAATGACTAAATAGAGTGCACCTGTGTGTAATCTAAAGTCAGTACAAATACAGCTGCTCTGTGACAGCCTCAGAGGTTGTCTAAGAGAATATTGGGAGCAACAACACCATGAAGTCCAAAGAACACACCAGACAGGTCAGGGATAAAGTTATTGAGAAATTTAATCAGGCTTAGGCTACAAAAAGATTTCCAAAGCCTTGAACATTCCACGGAGCACTGTTCAAGCGATCATTCAGAATTGGAAGGAGTATGGCACAACTGTGAACCTACCAAGACAAAGCCGTCCATCTAAACTCACAGGCCGAACAAGGAGAGCGCTGATCAATAATGCAGTCAAGAGGCCCATGGTGACTCTGGATGAGCTGCAAAGATCTACAGCTCTGGTGGGGGAACCTGTCCATAGGACAACTATTAGTCGTGCACTGCACAAAATTGGCCTTTATGGAAGAGTGGCAAGAAGAAAGCCATTGTTAACAGAAAGCATAAGAAGTCCCGTTTGCAGTTTGCCACAAGCCATGTGGGGGACACAGCAACCATGTGGAAGAAGGTGCTCTGGTCAGATGAGACCAAAATGGAACTTTTTGGCCAAAATGCAAAACGCTATGTGTGGCAGAAAACTAACACTGCACATCACTCTGAACACAACATCCCCACTGTCAAATATGATGGTGGCAGCATCATGCTCGGGGGGGTGCATCTCTTCAGCAGGGACAGGGAAGCTGGTCAGAGTTGATAGGAAGATGGATGGAGCCAAATACAGGGCAAACTTGGAAGAAAGAAAACTGCTTGGAGTCTGCAAAAGACTTGAGACTGGGGCGGAGGTTCACCTTCCAGTAGGACAACGACCCTAAACATAAAGCCAGGGCAACATTGGAATGGTTTAAAACAAAACATATCAATCTGAAAACTGCTGTTCACAAACGCTGTCCATCTAATCTGACTGAGCTGGAGCTGTTTTCCAAAGAAGAATGGGCAAGGATTTTAGTCTCTAGATGTGCAAAGCTGGTAGAGACATACCGTACCCTAAAAGACTGGCAGCTGTATTTGCAGCAAAAGGTGGTTCTACAAAGTATTGACTCAGGGGGCTGAATAATTACGCACACCCCACTTTGCAGTTATTGATATTAAATAAATGTTTGGAATCATGTATGATTTTCGTTCCACTTCTCACGTGTACACCACTTTGTATTGGTCTTTCACCTGGAATTCCAATAAAATTGATTCATGTTTATGGCAGTAATATAACAAAATGTGGAAAACTTCAAGGGGGCCAAATACTTTTGCAAACCACTATACTGTATAAAGATAAGCTAAGGGGATTCTTTTCTTCTTAACAAAAGGGCAGTTTTAAGCTGGCAACTACAGGGAGTGCAGAATTATTAGGCAAGTGGTATTTTTGAGGAATAATTTTATTATTGAACAACAACCATGTTCTCAATGAACCCAAAAAACTCATTAAAGGGAAGGTTCAGGGACTATGAAAAAAAAATAAAAATCCTTGCGACCCTGTTGACTATTTTGAATGAAACGCTTGATTGTTCGATAATCACGCTTCAGAAGCTTTGCAATTTTAAGAGTGCTGCATCCCTTTGCAAGATATCTCACTATTTTTGACTTTTCTGAGCCTGTCAAGTCCTTCTTTTGACCCATTTTGCCAAAGGAAAGGAAGTTGCCTAATAATTATGCACACCTGATATAGGGTGTTGATGTCATTAGACCACACCCCTTCTCATTACAGAGATGCACATCACCTAATATGCTTAATTGGTAGTAGGCTTTCGAGCCTATACAGCTTGGAGTAAGACAACATGCATAAAGAGGATGATGTGGTCAAAATACTCATTTGCCTAATAATTCTGCACTCCCTGTAATGATCCAATTTTTTCATCCACTCTTAAGGTGCCCATACACTCGTCAGATTGGCAGCAGATACATAAGAAATGCATCTGATGATCTATCTGATGCGTTTTTAGAACATTTTCTACCAGGATAGAATTCCAATAGATTTCAGTTTGAAATCTATTGAAATTCAATCGGATGGCATTTTTTTGCCATCAGATTTCCATTAAGGCAAATACAAATTGATAAGCAATCTCATCAGATCGACCTAAATTTTCCACCCTGCCAGTTCTGGATCGATCGATCGGTCGGCCAGAAAATCGGCTGAGTGTATGGGCCCCTTTACCATTTCTATGTAATATAAAGTAACTGCCTGAAGTATCCATTCAGTATATTTACTTAATTTACCCTTATACTACATAGATTTGGTAAGATTGGGTGAAAAAGATTGGATCATTAGTGGTCACCATTATTCTAACACTAGATGCCCTGTGCCAGCAGCTCCACTGCCTTATTAATGTGTATATGTGGATTTTTTTTGTTTGTTTTTTAGTCAAGTTTTTATTGGTTATGCCACCAATGTAACAACATAGAACGTGCACTTGTACCATATATAGTAACGTGCCTGTATCTGAGCATGTTCTAGAACATTTCTTATCATCGGATGTTTAACCACTTCCCGACCGCCTAACGCACAGGGGCGGCCGGAAAGTGGAGCCTGCAAGGACCAACTCACCCACAGAGGCGGCGGTCCTTGTAAGGGCATGGGCGGAGCGATCGCATCATCCGTGACGCGATCCTCCGCCGGCGCCTGTCACCGCTCACCCGCCGCAACATCCCGCCGGCCATACGGAAGCGCCGGCGGGATGTTAACCCCGCGATCGCCGCATACAAAGTGTATAATACACTTTGTAATGTTTACAAAGTGTATTATACAGGCTGCCTCCTGCCCTGGTGGTCCCAATGTCCGTGGGACCACCAGGGCAGGCTGCAGCCACCCTATGTCGCACCCAAGCACACTGATTTCTCCCCCCTCCCTGCCCCAGATCGCCCACAGCTCCCCTCAGACCCCTGCCCACCCCCCAGACCCCTGTTTGCACCCAATCACCCCCCTAATCACCCATCAATCACTCCCTGTCACTATCTGTAAACGCTATTTTTTTATCCCCCTGCCCCCTGCCCCCTCCTGATCACCCCCCCCACCCCTCAGATTCTCCCCAGACCCCCCCCCCCCTGTGTACTGTATGCATCTATCCCCCTGATCACCTGTCAATCACCCATCAATCACCCCCTGTCACTGCCACCCATCAATCAGCCCCTAACCTGCCCCTTGCGGGCAATCTGATCACCCACCCACACCAATAGATCGCCCGCAGATCTGACGTCAGATCACCTCCCAAGTGCAGTGTTTACATCTGTTATCTACCCTAAACACCCACTAATTACCCATCAATCACCCATCAATCACCCCCTATCACCACCTGTCACTGTTACCCATCAGATCAGACCCTAATCTGCCCCTTGCGGGCACCCAATCACCCGCCTACACGCTCAGATTGCCCTCAGACCCCCCTTATCAATTCGCCAGTGCAATATTTACATCTGTGCTTCCCTGTAATAACCCACTGATCACCTGTCAATCACCTGTCAATCACCCATCAATCACCCCCTGTCACTGCCACCCATCAATCACCCCCTGGCACTGCCACCCATCAATCTGCCCCTAACCTGCCCCTTGCGGGCAATCTGATCACCCACCCACACCAATAGATCGCCCGCAGATCCGACGTCAGATCACCTCCCAAGTGCAGTGTTTACATCTGTTATCTACCCTAAACACCCACTAATTACCCATCAATCATCCCCTATCACCACCTGTCACTGTTACCCATCAGATCAGACCCTAATCTGCCCCTTGCGGGCACCCAATCACCCACCTACACGCTCAGATTGCCCTCAGACCCCCCTTATCAATTCGCCAGTGCAATATTTACATCTGTGCTTCCCTGTAATAACCCACTGATCACCTGTCAATCACCTATCAATCACCCATCAATCACCCCCTGTCACTGCCACCCATCAATCACCCCCTGGCACTGCCACCCATCAATCTGCCCCTAACCTGCCCCTTGCGGGCAATCTGATCACCCACCCACACCAATAGATCGCCCGCAGATCCGACGTCAGATCACCTCCCAAGTGCAGTGTTTACATCTGTTATCTACCCTAAACACCCACTAATTACCCATCAATCACCCATCAATCACTCCCTATCACCACCTGTCACTGTTACCCATCAGATCAGACCCTAATCTGCCCCTTGCGGGCACCCAATCACCCGCCTACACGCTCAGATTGCCCTCAGACCCCCCTTATCAATTCGCCAGTGCAATATTTACATCTGTGCTTCCCTGTAATAACCCACTGATCACCTGTCAATCACCCATCAATCACCCCCTGTCACTGCCACTCATCAATCAGCCCCTAACTTGCCCCTTGCGGGCAATTTGATCACCCACCCACACCAATAGTTCGCTCGCAGATCCGACGTCAGATCACCTCCCAAGTGCAGTGTTTATATCTGTTATCCACCCTAAACACCCACTAATTACCCATCAATCACCCCCTGTCACTGCTACCTATCAGATTAGACCCCTATCTGCCCCTAGGGCACTCAATCACCCGCCCACACCCTCAGAATGCCCTAAGGCCCCAGCCCTGATCACCTCGCCAGTGCATTGCTTGCATCTATTCCCCCCTCTAATCACACCTTGAGACCCCCATCAATCACCCCCTTTCACCCCCTAGCACACCTACCCATCAGATCAGGCCCTAATTTGCCCCGTGTGGGCTCCTGATCACTCGGCCAAACCCTCAGATCCCCCTCAGACCCCCTTCCGATCACCTTCCCAGTGCATTGATTGCATCTATTTTCCCCTCTAACCACCCCCTGGGACACCCATCAATCACCTCCTGTCACCCCCCTAGCACTCCTATCCATCAGATCAGGCCCAATACAACCTGTCATCTAAAAGGCCACCCTGCATATGACCGGTTCCACAAAATTCGCCCCCTCATAGACCACCTGTCATCAAAATTTTTGGGGTGTATTTTTACACATACCCATGCTGGGTGGGAGAAATCTCTCTGTAAATGGACAATTGTGTGTAAAAAAAATCAAACAATTGTCATTTACAGAGATATTTCTCCCACCCAGCATGGGTATGTGTAAAAATACACCCCAAAACACATTATACTACTTCTCCTGAGTACGGCGGTACCACATATGTGGCACTTTTTTACACCCTAAGTACGCTAAGGGGCCCAAAGTCCAATGAGTACCTTTAGGATCTCACAGGTCATTTTGCGACATTTGGTTTCAAGACTACTCCTCACGGTTTAGGGCCCCTAAAATGCCAGGGCAGTATAGGAACCCCACAAATGACCCCATTCTAGAAAGAAGACACCCAAACGTATTCCGTTAGGAGTATGATGAGTTCATAAAAGATTTTATTTTTTGTCACAAGTTAGCGGAAAATGACACTTTGTGAAAAAAAAACAATTAAAATGAATTTCTGCTAACTTGTGACAAAAAAATAAAAACTTCTATGAACTCACCATACTCCTAACGGAATACCTTGGGGTGTCTTCTTTCTAAAATGGGGTCATTAGTGGGGTTCCTATACTGCCCTGGCATTTTAGGGGCCCTAAACCGTGAGGAGTAGTCTTGAAACAAAAATGACCTGTGAAATACTAAAGGTACTCATTGAACTTTGGGCCCCTTAGCGCAGTTAGGCTGCAAAAAAGTGCCAATCATGTGGTATCGCCGTACTCGGGAGAAGTAGTATAATGTGTTTTGGAGTGTATTTTTACACATACCCATGCTGGGTGGGAGAAATACCTCTGTAAATGACAATCTTTTGATTTTTTTACACACAATTGTCCATTTACAGAGTTATTTCTCCCACCCAGCATGGGTATGTGTAAAAATACACCCCAAAACACATTGTACTACTTCTCCCGAGTACGGCGATACCACATGTGTGGCACTTTTTTGCACCCTAACTGCGCTAAGGGGCCCAAAGTCCAATGAGTACCTTTAGGATTTCACAGGTCATTTTGAGAAATTTTGTTTCAAGACTACTCCTCACGGTTTAGGGCCCCTAAAATGCCAGGACAGTATAGGAACCCCACAAATGACTCCATTTTAGAAAGAAGACACCCCAAGGTATTCTGTTAGTAGTACGGTGAGTTCATAGAAGATTTTATTTTTTGTCACAAGTTAGCGGAAATTGATTTTTATTGTTTTTTTTCACAAAGTGTCATTTTCCGCTAACTTGTGACAAAAAATAAAATCTTCTATGAACTCACTATACTACTAACGGAATACCTTGGGGTGTCTTCTTTCTAAAATGGGGTCATTTGTGGGGTTCCTATACTGTCCTGGCATTTCAGGGGCCCTAAACCGTGAGGAGTAGTCTTGAAACGAAATTTCTCAAAATGACCTGTGAAATCCTAAAGGTACTCATTGGACTTTGGCCCCCTTAGCGCAGTTAGGGTGCAAAAAAGTGCCACACATGTGGTATCGCCGTACTCAGGAGAAGTAGTATAATGTGTTTTGGGGTGTATTTTTACACATACCCATGCTGAGTGGGAGAAAGATCTCTGTAAATGGACAATTGTGTGTAAAAAAAATTAAAAAATTGTCATTTACAGAGATATTTCTCCCACCCAGCATCGGTATGTGTAAAAATACACCCCAAAACACATTATACTACTTCTCCTGAGTACGGCAATACCACATGTGTGCCACTTTTTTGCAGCCTAACTGCGCTAAGGGGCCCAAAGTCCAATGAGCACCTTTAGGCTTTACAGGGGTGCTTACAAATTAGCACCCCCCAAAATGCGAGGACAGTAAACACACCCCACAAATGACCCCATTTTGGAAAGTAGACACTTCAAGGTATTCAGAGAGGGGCATGGTGAGTCCGTGGCAGATTTCATTTTTTTTGTCGCAAGTTAGAAGAAATGGAAACTTTTTTTTTTTTTGTCACAAAGTGTCATTTTCCGCTTACTTGTGACAAAAATTAATATCTTCTATGAACTCACTATGCCTCTCAGTGAATACTTTGGGATGTCTTCTTTCCAAAATGGGGTCATTTGGGGGGTATTTATACTATCCTGGAATTCTAGCCCCTCATGAAACATGTCAGGTGGTCAGAAAAGTCATAGATGCTTGAAAATGGGAAAATTCACTTTTTGCACCATAGTTTGTAAACGCTATAACTTTTACCCAAACTAATAAATATACACTGAATGGGTTTTTTTTAATCAAAAACATGTTTGTCCACATTTTTCGCGCTGCATGTATACAGAAATTTTTCTTTATTTGAAAAATGTCAGCACAGAAAGTTAAAAAAATAATTTTTTTGCCAAAATTCATGTCTTTTTTGATGAATATAATAAAAAGTAAAAATCGCAGGAGCAATCAAATAGCACCAAAAGAAAGCTTTATTAGTGACAAGAAAAGGAGCCAAAATTCATTTAGGTGGTAGGTTGCATAAGCGAGCAATAAACCGTGAAAGCTGCAGTGGTCTGAATGGAAAAAAAGTGGCCGGTCCTTAAGCGGGGTAAAGCCCACGGTCCTCAAGTGGTTAAATGTAACATCAGTTTTTCTCCAGTTGGCTACTCACAGGAAGGTTTGCCTTCACTCTTGCTTCACACCTTATGGAATAGCTGTTAAACTGAAACGTGTTTGTATAGAAAAAATATCTAGGGTTTTTTTTGTGGGTATATTTGTAGAAAGCCATTGAACATTATTTGCAGTGTTTAGAGGGCTCCACATGGAATACATTGCTCGCCTCAATGGTTTCTGTACAATAATGGAAGACAGATGGAACTTTGTATACTTGCTGGGATCATAATGTTCTTGTTATATGCCTACCATTCTACCAGTACGCATGTATTCCATCTGTCTGTGGTAGTGGTCACTGCTCCCATGTGTTTGTTTTTCCATCAACTTACTCAAGTACAGTATATTGAAACGGATCAGCCAGATGATGTATGACATAATGCCTTGACTGAAGAATGACTGCCGAGGAATTTAACCTCATACCAGCTGATAATAACATGCAGCAGTTACAATTTTACATTGCTGTTATACGGTCTCAGTGGCCGGCAAAACAGAAGCACACAGTTCAAACGCCTGTGTGAAAGAGCCCTTACTGGGTCAAATAGGTATTAAAGGGGGCCTGTGGCAAAAACCTGTAAAATGTTCTATTCACATTTACACACATATCTGAGACCGGTTTCACACAGAGGATTGGCAGCAGCGATACAGTGCAGCCCGGGGGCCACACACCGCCAAAAACAGACCTTCGAGGATTACCACATTAGTACGCAGTGATCCCTGTCCGGAAGCCAGACAAGCAGGAAGTGACGCTCACTTCCTGTGGCTGAAGCAATCACGTGCGCGGAAACGTAATGTTAAAAATATGCTTCCGCGCATGCACAGCGCATAAAACTTGCAGCGTTTTTTCACACTCACGTCGCCATACACTTACATGACTTCCGGTCCCCCACATGATGACGCAGAACCGCGCGGTAATGTAGATTTTTTTAGAGCGTGCCCCGAAAATAACACTTTCATCACTTCCGTTGCACTGCGCTGCACCGCGTCAGTATGAAAGCACCCATAGATGTTCATTGCCCTGCGGTGGGGTGCGGTAAAAATACCGCACTGCCTCAGTGCTTGAATGGTGTATGGGAGCGTCTGACAGGCGGTGATTTCCCTGCCTTCAGCCTCTCCTGCAAAATAGGCTTTAATCACTACTTGTTTACTGCTGTTTCCGTCCTTACTACTTTTCTATGAAGGTCCTTTTTTCATATAATGGGGTATATATAATGTCTTCTCACCACCTAATGGTGTATACAGAACTTATTTTGTTCACTTTTCCAGGCTGGTTTGTGAACAAAAATGTGTGTAGTTTTATAAATCTCATTATGCATTTTAATAGATTTAATTGCATTTTAGTAGACACCCCCCTCCCCCTAAAACACACACACGCACCCATGCACGCACGCACGTACGCACGTCCCTACTCATTCTAGCCATTAGACTGTAAGTACGGTAAATTGCAATGTCATTTGGTTACTGTGTTAATGTTTGAAGAAGATGTTTATTTTCTCTTTTCCTCTACAAGGTGAAGAAGCTTTGCTAGTATGAAAGCTGGAAATGTAGCAATGCTTTTGGCATGGAGAAACATATTTTTTTGAGTCAGATGCCAACAATATTTCTATTTGCATTTTCAATGACAACCATATGCGGTATAAGTTTGGAGCTGTCACACAGTAAGTATGTCTGCAACTGTGGATATTAAACCTTGAGCTGCTATAAATAGCAGTAAACAATAGCACAACTTATAAGCCATTTGTCACTTACAGATTACTTTTAAATTCCATTCAAGTAATTAAACATGTGTGGCTGGTTTATAGACTTGTATCATTGTTTATTCTAATGCTAGAATGTGTACTTCTTTACAATTAAAATGATTGGTGGATACAATTAAACTCCAGGCAAGGATAGAAATACTCCATTCAGGGCTCCATATATACTCATTAACAACTTGCTATTCCTCCATGTACTAAATTCCCATCATACCCCGTGCATCAGATAGAACTGTAACTTAGCCAGACAGAGGAAGTGTCTGCTGTTGTGTCTGAGAAAATGGGATGAGACAGAGAGCAGGGATGTGGGACATAGACTGGCTCCTTATGGTTTTAAGTGAGAACTCCATGATGTGTCATTGGATTAGGCCGTCAAAAGAAATAAGATTTTGTTTCCCGTTCAAAAGTTATCAGCTGGGTAAGTTTTACCTGCATATTTACTGGTAAATATGTCAAGAGATAAACAGAGAGGCGTACAAACTTATAAGAAGATAATATTGTTATCTTTCTGCAGCAGGACGATCGCATTGCACCATTCCCCCATGTATATTACCCTGCGGCAAAGTGTGCCGACAGGGTAATATGCCTAGCTCCGCCCCCACTCAGTGATGTACTTCCTGCTGGACAGGTAGTTGAAGTGCTCTGTCTGAACTCCTCCCCCTATTCCATCATCACTCACATGAGGTGGTCAAGGAGGAGCTGGGAGGGGGCATCAGCCAATCTTTCTTGCTAGGTACAGAAGTGACCCCATCCACCCCCTCCTTGCCTCACATGTGAGGGGTCAGGTGGTGGCTCTGTGCAGACAAATAAACTCCCATTCTGCAGGGAGTTCAGCTCTATACTTTGTGTACAGATCTCTTGAGTCATATGACTGACTTTTCCAAAGGAAATTTATGTGAAACAGTTGCTTCAAATTAATAAAAAAAATTGTGTAATGAGTGCTGGCATAATTTCCAATTTATTCCAACAAGGTGAGATAGGGCTTTAAAGCAAGCCCGTGACTTTAAGGGAAGGAAAAATCAGATGCTTACCTCGGTAGAGGGAATCCTCTGGATCCTTCAGAGGCTTTCCACATTCTCCTTGAGCAGCTGCCCGGGCCCCTCTGACAGCCTGTGGGCGCACTACCATATGTGAACGAGCACAGCCGCAATGCACAGTAGCGAGGTGTCATGTGTCTGTGCAGAGTGGCAGTGCTTCGTGGACAAGCCCTTGTCGTGGAGGTTCAGGGGTCCCAGAGCTGGAACAGCTAGGTGGAGGGGGGCAGGGAAAGCCTCTGGACTACTGAGGTAAGTATCTATTTAGGGCACTTTGTCCCCTGCAGATATACTTTAAACAAAGTTGAATTCCATTGCACAAAGAAAATTAGGTGCATTTAGGTGCCTGCATCAGCTACAAAATAACAAATATTTAAGTACATTTGGTTCTCTAAACATAATTTAATTGGAGGTCACTGGGGCAATCTGACATGGATGAAAGCATGCTATAAACGATCAAGTGAGGTCAGTGACCTACAGCATCTTTTTATTTATTTATTTTTGTCATTTCCCCAGTGCTGGCGTCACAGACCTGTCATGAGAGAAGAATTAAAACTTTCCATTGCTGTTCCTGAATAATGCTGTTTTCCTGGGTGTATTGCTGAACTTGTGGCTGTAATATTTTCTAAGTTACTAATCCTGAACAAGTGTACAGATCAGGCAGGTGTCTGATGCTCCAAGCTGGGCAGCACGGTGGCAAAGTGGATAGGACACTACCTTGCAAAACTATGTTTCCTGGTTCAAGTCAGAGCCAGGACAATAACCGCATGGAGTTTGTATGTTCTCTCCATTCCACCCACATAAACTTTCAGATATGTACATTTCCCCAAAGTTGTCCTTAATCTACAGCAGGGACATATAACTATGATAGGGACTAGATTGTGAGCTCCTCTGAGGGACAGTTGGTTGTATACTATATAATAATCTGCATACCTTTACCATGTAAATAGTTTAGAAAGTATTATAGCTTTGGTCTCATTATTACAGCCAGAGCTGTCCAACTTCATGGACATGGAGGACCACATTTTTTGGAGATTAAATGGTGGAGGGCTGCCTACAGTAAACTGAGTTATTGCAGTATCAATAATATTTTTTTAACAGACACGCAGTGAGCCTGTTGGGGATTTCTGGGAGCGCTAAATTTTGGGTGTGGTATACATTTTTATTTACATATTGCATTTACTTGGCTGACAAGGCTGGTGAATAAGTGGCTGGAGTGGAAAGCTGGGCCTACATTCTTTTGATGGCTGCATGGCTCACTAGGTTGGGTGGCTGGGCCTCCTGGATACAGGCTGTTGAGGGTGGGTGGCCTCCCGGATACAGGCTGTTGATGGTGGATGGGCCTCCTGGATACAGGCTGTTGATGGTGGATGGACCTCCTGGATACAGGCTGTTGAGGGTGAATGGACCTCCTGGATACAGGCTGCTGATGGTGGATGGGCCTCCTGGATACAGGCTGTTGATGGTGGATGGACCTCCTGGATACAGGCTGTTGAGGGTGAATGGACCTCCTGGATACAGGCTGCTGATGATGAATGGGCCTCCTGGATACAGGCTGCTGATGGTGGATGGGCCTCCTGGATACAGGCTGTTGAGAGTGGATGGGCCTCCTTGCTACAGGATGTTGATGGTGGATGGGCCTTCTTGCTACAGGATGTTGATGGTGGATGGGCCTCCTGTATACCGGCTGTTGATGGTGGATGGGCCCTCTTGCTACAGGATGTTGATGGTGGATGGGCCTCCTGTATACAGGCTGTTGATGGTGGATGGGCCTCCTGTATACAGGCTGTTGATGGTGGATGGGCCTTCTTGCTACAGGATGTTGATGGTGGATGGGCCTCCTGTATACAGGCTGTTGATGGTGGATGGGCCTCCTGTATACAGGCTGTTGATGGTGGATGGGCCTCCTGGATACAGGCTGTTAATGGTGGATGGGCCTTCTTGCTACAGGATGTTGATGGTGGATGGGCCTCCTGTATACAGGCTGTTGATGGTGGATGGGCCTCCTGTATACAGGCTGTTGATGGTGGATGGGCCTTCTTGCTACAGGATGTTGATGGTGAATGGGCCTCCTGTATACAGGCTGTTGATGGTGGATGGGCCTCCTGGGGACAGGCTGTTGATGGCTGCTGGCCTGGATAGGCTAAGAGGCTGAGCCTGTGCCTCCTCAGCATCTGGGTACTATCTATTCTGGGGGTCACATGTGGCAGCCTATACTGGGACTACATCTGGCTGGGCTGAGCTCTCTCTGTTTCATGGGTTGTAATGTGGCTACACTTGCAAACACACATTTCTTCCAGCTCTCTGCCAAGCATCTCATTACACCTACAGTCTTTTTAGAGACCCCAGTCTGTACCTGCACTCTTGCAGTCTGAAGAGAATGAGGAGATGAGTAGCTGTTGCTGTAGCATCTATGGAGCTTGCTATTAACTTTTTCAGCCAGCCTGTCTCAAGCCAAGTGACCAGATTTTAAAGCAGGATTTAAGTCTAGTTTTACACAAAAAGTTAACATCTAGAGACCGCTTGCTAGGTAGTCAGATGGCATATTTAGTCGGAATGATCAATGAGATGTAAATGATGTCTCCGTCCATTCAAATTTCATTTAAATGTTATGCAGCTTGAACTTGGACCATTAAAAAATAATAGGAAGTTATTCTGATCCAGTTTTAAGCTGCATATAATTTACATGAAATTTGAATGCAAGGAGAAATGATTTGCATCTCATTAATCATACCTATCTTTCCCTGGAATTTGGCTTGAAGTGTCAGTGTGTGGGATGTAATAGAGGATTATCCTGAAGCTTAGGTTTAATGCTCCCTGTGGTCCTTGGAAACAAGATAATAAAAACAAACACCCAAATCTGCTTCCTGTTTTATAGCTGTGCTTAGGATGGAGTTTACTGTAATTCCCAGTGTTCAGAATAAACGGCATCCAGTGTATTGTTTGTGGAAGTGACATCATGCAGCACACAGCTTCATTAATTGCTCAGGCACAGTTCTGTGAAATGGAAGCATTTGTATGGAGTGAAGAAGTGTGAGCAGGCGGGTTCGCTAGACACAAGGCAGCCACATTATTGTTTGTGTGGGCTGAAAGTTGCAGGTTTTACTAATGCAAAGCAAGAAACATTTTACTTAAAAAGAAGATGTTTTTTATTATAGACATACATAAAGCCAGAGTCTACTTATTAAAGAGTAACTAGAGAGGGGGGGGGGGAATCCCTTTTAGGACAACTATACACTTTACGTATCGTAAAGATTTAACAAGTTCACTTAGGCAAAGCTCACACTGGATTAAATAGCGCCAGCGTCTTCTGTGGTGCTGTACAGCAGAATACAAGGCATAACATTACAAGATAGACAATATAAGAGTTAACAATGCAAGACAATGGTGTATTACAGCTTATGCAGTGAGCAAATCAACTACATATCTTTATATAGGTGCAGAAAGAAGATGAACTTCAGCACTCACCATAAACTTCTTATTTTATTTAGCCACGGATCAAGGTACAAACAAGTGCCCCCTGTCTACAGCTGTTTTGCGTGCTACACACGCCTCCTCAGGACACGTGGGCCTTTATGTAGGAGTAGTAGATGTGAACGCACATCACACAGTATTGTGAGACGAAAGGGGAAGAAAGCCGTGGCCAATCAGTCTTACAGTGTAAAGGTTTAAGGGATAGGACAGTAGGTGAAGGGAAGCTGTGTATGAGATGGCAAAATGGTGGTCAGTGGCTAAGCTATCCTAAATGAGAGCGTATGCTTGCTTGAAGAGGTGAGTTTTTAGGTTGCACCTAAAAAGGGTAAGTGGGGGAGTGGTGGATGTGTTGAGGGAGGGAGTTCCAGAGGAAAGGAAAGGATCGAGAGAAGTCTTGTAAGTGGGAGTGAGAAGAGGTGACCAGAGAGCTAAACATGAGAATATTATTAGTAGAGCAGAGATTGCGTGTGTCTGTTGCAATAAGTTTTTATATAAATAAGAAAGGGCTAGGTTGTAAGATACTTTGCAGGCAAGAGTCAGGATTTTAACTTGTATCCTTTGTGTAACTGGCTGAGGGGGATAGGACTGGATAAGCAGGAGGAGAGGTGAATGACTCGTGCAGCAGAGTTCATGATGGACTGCAGTGGGGCCAAACGGTTAGCAGGTAGGTCACAGAACAGAGACTAGTCTGGGACTGAGAACACACACAGTTTTGGTGCCATAAAGTCCACAACTAGCGTAAGTTTTGACATGATTGCAAAGAACTAAAATTGAAATCATTTGGAACATTGAGAAAATAGTAACAAGCTGTAAATTGCATTGGAAAACTAATTCAATTTCTCATGATTATTACATTGTACAATGCCTTCTGTATCAGTGATATACAGTGTATGTTGCGTCGTTTTTCATTGGCTAGAGTTAAAATATTCATGAATTATTTAACAGCTTGTTTAAAGTGTTGAGAATAGAATAATTGAATCCACAGTGCAAAGGCAACAGAGGAAGAGATTGTGGCTTCCTGTATGCGCTCTAGGAAACACTCAGAGCTTGGTTATTACACTGGAAAATGTTATCTCCATGTTGTTAGATCACACCTGCTTTGGCTGTGGTACTGCCTTTGTGTAAACAGGTTTATATAATTATGTATGCATGCAGATTTCTCTCTGTAGGCACAGCAGGCAGTATGAAGGGTTTCTGTACACAGATGCAGCAATATTATCAGCACGCGCCTCTCAAGCACGTGCCACAGATTTTTTCTGTTTAAGTAAAACTTTTATTAATTATAAAATAATGCAAACATATCCTGCAGGGCTTTTTAGTGATCATTATAGCATTTACATCAGTCCCCAGCTCTGTTTTGTACACTCCAGGCCTGTTGTCTCCATGACAGCTGTGAGGTGTCCAGCTATCCCTTTGATGTCTGTTTGCCCCACCACATCTAATGGCCCTGTCAATCAAAGCTTCTTCCTTTCCACTGCCTTAGTGCTGACTACCAGAAGGGGTGGGACATAGCTGCCATTTTGGAAGGGACACATGGAGGATCTTTACCACTGTCACTGCAGCATCGGGAAAGGAGACACCTGGAAAGTGAAGAGGAGTAGCAGGAGTTTTAGGTTTTCTCCCTACAGGTGATCAAAATTAACAATAATAAATCAGAAATGTCTAAACCTGCCAAATGATTTGTATTTCTGCCCAGCCAGTCCTGGGACATTGAGCTTGGCCATTAATACTTATGAGCAAAGCATATTCCTAATAGGCTCTTTAGCCCTGCCAGGAGGCAAAAGGTGGAATAAGTAAATCAGAACCTCTTGCAACTGATCTGCTTACCTATGAAGAGGGAAGCCTCTGGATCCCCCCAAAGGTTTCAAGTGTCCTCCTGGAGACCATTGTTACCCCACACGGACCCCTGGAACATATCGGACACGTTATGGTGACCTTGCCTCCTGCTGTGCACGATTGTGACTGTACTGCGCTTGTGTGAAAATGGCTGCACTTGTTCAGTAAGCTGGAGCCACTCTTTCACACGCCGACACAACTGCAAGTCCTGTCACAAGTTCTCCTCTCTATGTTTCTCTGTTCTTGCTAAAATGGGATTGTGAGCCATAATATCAAATTCCATTTACCCACTTCTCTGGGTTTATTATGCAGTCTACTACCTGACCCTGCATTGCAAGCATTCCAATACAGCCATGAATGTTCCTGCAATAAATCTTATTTCAGTCAGCCTGGCTCTGCTTGGTACATTGCCGGGGAGAAGGAAGCCTGTTATCTCCCCTCCCACATTTCTGCTCTCCACTGATTGGCTGAATGCAGTTCTGTGTGACACATGGCTGAGAAGGGAAATACACCTCATCCCTTTGCAGAAGCAGTTAAAATACAATCTATGCTTTGCTCACATGTGTTTACAAAATAAGCTCAATATGACAATGCAATTTATCTTTATTTACTTTATAAAATTCACTGAAATCAAAACGTGGACAGTACAATACATCTGTAGAAGAAGTATTTATCTACTTATATACTGTTATGTGTTTTTTTTCTGGGTTAGCATGGCTGTCCCTGCTGCTTTAAATACATTTTAGTAACTTGTATGTTTTAGAAGCGTACAATTTGTTATCTAATGTATTTTATGCAGCCAGAGACAGACATGTTTTAGTGCAACTTAATATATTTCAGAAAATGCACACATGATAATGCATTGATAGATGCATTATGAATACCGTATTTTTCGGACCATAAGACGCTCTGGACCATTAGACGCACCTAGGTTTAGAGGACAAAAACCAGGAAAAAAATGTTTTATTAAACCTGGTGCATCCATGGAGCAGGGGCATCTTGTGCATCTTCTCCTTCCCTTAATTATGTCCCCCTTTTGTAGTTTGTGTGTCTCCTTTCTGTCCTCTTCTGCCCTGCCTGTGTCCTCTGTCCCCATCTCTGCCCCTGTCCTATGTGCCTGATGTTTCCCTATATGTGCCTGTTTCCTCATCCCTGCCCCCTGCGTCCTTATCTATTCCCCTGGTGTCCTTTATATTTGCCCCCAGTGTCCTTATAGCCGCCCCCTGTACTTATAGCTGGCCCCAGTACATATAGCTGCCCCCTGTACATATAGCTGCCACCCTGTACTTATAGCTGCCCCCTGTCCTTATACCTTCCCCCTGTAGTTATAGCTGCCCCCCAGTGTCCTTATAGCTGCCCCCTGTACATTTAGCTGCCCCCAGTGTGCTTATAGCTGCCCCCTGTACTTATAGCTCCCCCTGTACATATAGCTGCCCCCCCCTGTACATATAGCTGCCTCCCTTACATATAGCTGTCCCCCCCATTCATATAGCTGCCTCCTGTACATATAGCTGCCCCCCTGTACTTATAGCTGCCCCCCTGTACTTATAGCTGCCCCCCTGCACTTATAGCTGCCCCCTGCACTTATAGTTCCCCCCCCCCTGTACTTATAGCTGCCCCCCCCTGTACTTATACTTTTCCCCCCTGCACTTATAGCTGCCACCGGTGTATTTATTTCTGCCCCCCCCTGTACTTATAGCTGTCCCCCGTGTAGTCATATCGGCTTCCCCGAGCGCCGCTGTGTCCCGCCTGCCTCTATGTAGCGTTATGCTTACCCCCGTGTATTTATAGCTGCCCCCCCCGTGTAGTCATGCCGGCTTCCCCGAGCGCCGTCCTTAATGCTCTGTGTCCCGCCTGCCTCTATGTAGCGTGAGGCTTACCCCATAACGCCGCTATGAGTAGCGGTAATCCTCCTTGTAAAGCCGCTGAGGGATTCACGCACGCAGGCAAAGTATTTCCCTCTTCACTTCCGCATTAGTGACATATGCGGAAGTGAAGAGGGAAATACTTTGCCTGCGTGCGTGAATCCCTCAGCGGCTTTACAAGGAGGATTACCGCTACTCATAGCGGCGTTATGGGGTAAGCCTCACGCTACATAGAGGCAGGCGGGACACAGAGCATTAAGGACGGCGCACGGGGAAGCCGGCATGACTACACGGGGGGGGGGGCAGCTATAAATACACGGGGGTAAGCATAACGCTACATAGAGGCAGGCGGGACACAGCGGCGCTCGGGGAAGCCGATATGACTACACGGGGGACAGCTATAAGTACAGGGGGGGGGGGCAGAAATAAATACACCGGGGGCAGCCACAAGTGAACCACATAAGGAGCCGGGGGAAAACAAGATAAACGCCTGGGGACATTGCCGACAAGCAGATCGGAATGTTCCACTTCCACTTCTTAAGGGGAGGCAGGTCTGTTTTGGCACATTTGGACCATAAGACGCACCAATATTTTCCCCCTCTCTTTGAGGGAAGAAAAGTGAGTCTTATGGTCCGAAAAATACGGTAACTAGGAATGAGACCTAATTGTAACTTATTTCCGATCATGCTATTGCTTTCTTTCAGCACTATTGGTTCTTTATATTGTAAGGTTTACCCCAGGGTTTACCTGGGGTAAACCTGGGGTTGTAATGTTTACCCCAATATAAACATTTTCTGTAGCAGATAAGTACATTTACAGTGGATTGCAAAAGTATTCGGCCCCCTTGAAGTTTTCCACATTTTGTCACATTACTGCCACAAACATGAATCAATTTTATTGGAATTCCACATGAAAGACCAATACAAAGTGGTGTACACGTGAAAAGTAGAATGGAAATCATACATGATTCCAAACAGTTTTTTTTACAAATAAATAACTGCAAAGTGGGGTGTGCGTAATTATTCAGCCCCCTTTGGTCTGAGTGCAGCCAGTTGCCCATAGACATTGCCTGATGAGTGCTAATGACTAAATGGAGTGCACCTGTGTGTATTCTTATGTCAGTACAAATACAGCTGCTCTGTGACGGCCTAAGAGGTTGTCTAAGAGAATATTGGGAGCAACAACACCATGAAGTCCAAAGAATACACCAGACAGGTCAGGGATAAAGTTATTGAGAAATTTAAAGCAGGCTTAGGCTACAAAAAGATTTCCAAAGCCTTAAACATCCCATGGAGCACTGTTCAAGCGATCATTCAGAAATGGAAGGAGTATGGCACAACTGTAAACCTACCAAGACAAGGCCGTCCACCTAAACTCACAGGCCGAACAAGGAGAGCGCTAATCAGAAATGCAATCAAGAGGCCCATGGTGACTCTGGAGGAGCTGCAGAGATCTACAGCTCAGGTGGGGGAATCTGTCCATAGGACAACTATTGGTCGTGCACTGCACAAAGTTGGCCTTTATAGAAAAGTGGCAAGAAGAAAGCCACTGTTAACAGAAAAGTATAAGAAGTCCCGTTTGCAGTTTGCCACAAGCCATGTGGGGGACACAGCAAACATGTGGAAGAAGGTGCTCTGGTCAGATGAGACCAAAATGGAACTTATTGGCAAAAATGCGAAACGCTATGTGTGGCGGAAAACTAACACTGCACATCACTCTGAACACACCATCCCCACTGTGAAATATGGTGGTGGCAGTATCATGCTCTAGGGGTGCTTCTCTTCAGCAGGGACAGGGAAGCTGGTCAGAGTTGATGGGAAGATGGATGGAGCCAAATACAGGGCATACTTGGAAGAAAACCTCTTGGAGTCTGCAAAAGACTTGAGACTGGGGCGGAGGTTCACCTTCCAGCAGGACAACGACCCTAAACTTAAAGCCAGGGCAACAATGGAATGGTTTAAAACAAAACATATCCATGTGTTAGAATGGCCCAGTCAAAGTCCAGATCTAAATCCAATCGAGAATCTGTGGCAAGATCTGAAAACTGCTGTTCACAAACGCTATCCATCTAATCTGACTGTTCTGGAGGTGTTTTGCAAAGGATTTCAAGGATTTCAGTCTCTAGATCTGCAAAGCTGGTAGAGACATACCCTAAAAGACTGGCAGCTATAATTGCAGCAAAAGGTGGTTCTACAAAGTGTTGACTCAGGGGGCTGAATAATTACGCACACCTCACTTTGCAGTTATTTATTTGTAAAAAATGTTTGGAATCCTGTAGGATTTTCGTTCCACTTCTCACTTGTACACCACTTTGTATTGGTCTTTCATGTGGAATTCCAATAAAATTGATTCATGTTTATGGCAGTAATGTGAAAAAATGTGGAAAACTTCAAAGGGGCCGAATACTTTTGCAAGCCACTGTATTTTTAGTGATTTGAAACAATTAGTGAATCAGAGGCACCAACAAGACAAAATGCACTAAAAACACTTTAAAAGAGGTGGAGGTAGATTTACCTTTGAAAGGAAGACACTAGCGATCTTTTCGAAAGATAACTAAAATTATGTGAATAAACACCACTTGCAATGTGTTTCGCAAGAAGCGCTGAGCTTACAGAGACCCGTTTACATATACTACTATATTTTTGCCTGAGTAAACAGACATATCATGCAAAACGCGTCGCTAGTGGAGTTTATCACCACTGATGTCTTCATTTTGAAGTTAAGTCCACTGCTAACTCCTGTGTAAATGGCTTTTAGTGTATTATATTCTTGTTGGTGCTTCTGTTTTACCAATTTTCATTGCCTGTTATCCACCATTGGTGGAGGGGTATTACCCCTTGCTTCTTGCTACAGAGAGCGACTTCTTAAGCTGAGTGGGGTTGGGCTTGTTCTCTCCACCTTCTCTTACAGTAGTTTCCTATAAGGTGACACACGCTTGTGAGTATCATTCTACTTTATGTCATTTGATAATTTGAGACCACCTTTGATTTGTTACATACTGCGCTATATTTGGCTCTCAATTACCCCTTTTGTGTTATCTTCAGGCTAGTTTCACACCTATTTTTTGCGTTGGGGCATGCCACATCCCACCGCAACGCAAAAAAGTACATACATATGACCCTGCGATAGACTGCGCCAAAGGTGTCATGTGCATAGTGCCACCTCCCGCTCAGTGATATACTTCCTGCTGGGCAGGAAATACATTACTGGGGGTTCTGTCGACACATACGTGACGTTGTTTTGCACTATGTGCGTCACCCATAGACTTACATTACTCCAAGCACTGTGCATTAAGCACTTGCTTGCAGTAACGTGCTGTTGCCCTTGTGTTGGCTTGGATATTCTGGCATACCGCAACAGACCGCAATAAGTGTGAAAGTCTCCATAGACGTTCATTGCTTTTGTGGTCCCTTGTGGCAAAATAGTACAACGCAGGTTTAGCCTACTAGGACCACAAGCATTATTACCAATTTGCGCATCAGTCCTAAAGAGGAACCAATGAGGCAGAGCAAAATAGGATTCCAAAATGGGAACTGTCCCTCCAGAAGAGGAAATGTTGGGAAGCAGGATATAGCAAGGTAGGGCAACACTACATGGTGACATATACATTGCATTACAGAGATGACATCATGTTGATCTCGGCACAGACACAATGTCAGACACTCCATTATCCTTCAGATATGAGAATATGAATGTCTTAGTAGAGGACACATGCAAATAAACATAATGCAAATGCTTATAATTGCTCATTGTTTGAAATGAAAACAGAATCAAAGCCAAATGTATGGTTCCGCCAGCGATAAAGCGATGTAGATTCTCATTTTTTTGACTAACAGGAAATAAATTATACCCAGCTGGATTTTGTAGAAGTGATAAACATAGGCTAGCCTGTATTTTTCTGAAGCTGCGAAACTTTCTATTTGCAAAACGTATTGTGTTTCCTTCCTGTTGCTCAGAATCTACCAACACTCATTATGGTACCCAAATTGAATCCTTCCAAAACTAACATTTCATCTATGGGCTCCCATAGTCTCCTCCAACCAGAAAGATATGAAATACCACTCCTTGTATACTCTTCTAGGTGATATGTTCACATATTATCAATACGATGCCTTTTAAGCCACCAACAAGCAAGAAAATACCCAAAATACATTTGTTGGTACTTATTCACCTTCTTTTTGGTCATTTGCAGAGTGCTGAAAAGTTATGGAAGATGGAAAATCATTTCCTAGATGAAAACTTTTAAGTAAAAGTGAATTGAATAGGGGCCAAAGCCCTGGTTAAGATTCCAATGTGAGACTCTAGTGCAAGGCAACAGTTCTAACCACTTATGGTAATCCTATCAGGGACAAAGTTATACTCAGAATGATCCAATGAGGATAGATGGACCTTGAGCTGTCACCCATGTAGTACAACAACAAACAACATTTGTAAAGCACTTTTCTCCCGGGGGACTCAAATCGCATGAGGATGGCTCAGACCAGTAATTGGTTGATTGGTAAACTGTGGTACAGAGGAAAAATTTTACAAGTCTGCAAATGTCTGGCTAAACAGAGGGCTTTCCAGTCCGGATTTGAATAACTTCAGGGATCGGCCTGTCTTTACTGGGTGTGGAAGGGAATTCCAAAGGGTAAGGGCAACATGACAGAAAGCTCTGGCTCCAAAGGTTTTGAGGTGCACTCTGGGACTCACCAAGTTTATGGATCCTGCTGATCCGAGGTTGTGAGAGGTGTGGTGCAGTTTCAGGAAGTCCTTCATGTATCCAGGGCCTAAATTGTGTAGGGATTTCAATGTCAAATATACATACTAGTCCGGTACTACTGCAGTAAATAGTGCACTCCTCCTTGTATGTTACATGTAGCAGACTTAGTATTTTTTGTAGTATTTTTTTAGCAACAAAAGTTTTATCGCTACCAGAACGCTAACTGCTTGCTTGTTTTGTTATTTTTGTGTTCACCCTTATTTCCATTGCTGATGAGGCTAATGACAGTGCATGTGAAGTTATTAGTTGTTATTAGGTGTTGTCGTGGCTGATTATTTAGTGTTTGGAGACGGGATGGTGATTGGGGAGAGGGTGAGGAATTTGGTTTTCCATTTCTTCTTCTTTTTTTTGTGCTAAGCAGCAGGAAGCGTATAAAAATACATTTAAAAAATTGTGTTTATACTGTATTTAAAGGGAACCTAAACTGAGAAGGAAATTGATTTTTCCTTTGAAAATAATACCAGTTGCCTGGCAGTCTTGCTGATCCTCTGCCTCTAATACTTTTAGCCACAGCCCCTGAACAAGCATGCAGATCAGGTGCTCTGACTGAAGTCAGACTGGATTAGCTGCATGCGTGTTTCAGGTGTGTGATCCAGCCACTACTGCAACCAAAGAAATCCGCAGGACTGCCAGGCAACCGGTATTGTTTAAAATGAAACATCCATATCCCTCTCAGTTAAGGTTCCCTTTAATAGGTGAGATCACAATAACATACATGAATCCCTCTGAGGTTCCCAAGACTTCTCACTCACTAGAAGGCTGTAAAAATTACGGACGCTATTGGTCTTATAATTGTTTTTCAGTGATAAGATCAGCCATTACTTGTATTTAGGTATAAAACAGAGTTGTTCCTCCATTCGCTTTGTAGGCTAGCACTGGTCTGGGAACATATGAGGTATGTTTCTGTAAATAGGCACCAAGTTTGTGTTTGCGTACCGCATTATGGTTTTATACTTGCTTGTGCCAACAGATTGACCACAGTTTCCACACAGCACTGGCTCTGTGCAGTTGTCATATTACAGAAGTGGGTGTAGCTGTTGCCATGTTCAATAGACTCGAGAAAACTGGACAGACTTCTGACAAGTCAGTAGAGACTGCTGTCATGTTGCAAAGGAGGGATAGAAATGACTGTCGTGCTACATGAGACTGTGAGATGACTGACACATTACAAGAGACGTTCTCAATAAAATAAATCCGGCACCTGCCTGACCTGCCTTGAGCTCTTTTCTCTCCTTCATTGTTGATTTGATACTGACTGGTCAGCTGCAATACAGTACAATGTCTTCTTAAGCAGCATGTGTGGGAGAGTGATATTTTTATATTCACAAGGATAGGAAGTGTGGTAGGCATTGAGCAGAGCAACAGCAAGCCAGTTTAACCCTTTAGCAGCCATTTTATTTAGAGGCTTGCAAGTATTTCAGGCAAATTTATTTTAGTACATTTTTTTTAATTTCTTCTTTGTTACATTCCCTAGCTTCTAATTAGTACTGCTGTAGTGTGTATTGATGGCCACTTCTAACTAGGGGGCAGTGTGAGACAATAACAGAGGATTTTTTGCTTTCAGTTTCTATGTTTTCTGCTTGGAGAGAGAGATCAAAGCATTCCAAGCATTCCAATAAGATCAAACTGAGTTTGAAACCAATACATCCGAAACAGGAAGCACTATGGGGAGGTCCTATCCTTGTGAGCTTGCAATCTCATATTCCAAAGAAGGGGTAAACTTGTACAATCAAGATTGTATCATAAGTGGGCACCTTTACTGGAGTCCCTTCAAATGGACCAATCAGAATTCAATTACTGACAGCTCCACACATTGACAGCTGCCCAACTGTTTGAGCATTGCTGTCTGAAGGCCCGTACATAAACCGGGTTAAAGTTGGTTGAGGCGGTCAATAATGATCACTTCTGATGATAATCCAGTGTGTGTACAGAAGCCCTCGATACCCGCACCCCCACTCTGCTAGTGATCTGCCAGGTGGATCAACTTGGCTGAGCAACAGGCGATAGCTTTGGTCTCGTTGCTAATCCCACCCCCGGCGTGTGACATCACATCTGCTCATTGCTACAGAAAGCATCATCATCTGTACAGCCTCAGTCCAGTGATGTTGTCCGAGGGATCGGGTCCTAATCCCCGATGGACAGCATAAGTAGATAGTGTGTATGGTGGGCCTTTCGACTTCTTAGAGATCCTGATGTTTCTGTATAAATATGTGTAAAATCTGGTGATGAAATTTTCAAAGTGTTTTGTGTGCAATGCAGATGTGAGCTTCCCCAAAAACCATTGTAAATGACTTGCTACATAATTATCAACATCTGATTCTGCTTATGCTTTGTGTAGTAAATGAACCGTACTACCTTCTATGTAACTCCCTTTATGTGCTGCCTGTGACAGTCCTGGGGATCACCGCTCTTCATTCATCTCAGATTAGAAGCTGAAGGTAAAACGTGGAATGCTGAAAAGCTCAGATGCCTTTTGGTGTCAGATGCAGATTTGTAGTCAAGTTTCCTGATAAGCTAATCACAGTTCTGTTCTGAGCCTCTTGACATTAAAAGATGTGAATTTCTTCTTGCCTGTTTTAGTAAGTGGAGACACACTGCATGGAATTATCACTCGCTTTGCAGAGATACCAGCAATGGGTTTTTTTGTTTTGTTTTTTTGATACAATTCACTTTTTGCTTGTAAGTGTAGAGAAGCAGAATTAACTTTTACAGTGCTGGTCATAACTTTCTCTCTGAAGCACACCTAACGTGAGAGGGATATGGAGGCTGCCATATTGATTTTCTTTTAAACAACGTACTGCTGATCCTCTGCCTCTAATACTTTTAGCTATAGCCCCTGAACAAGCATGCAAATCAGATGTTTGACTGAAGTTTGACTGGATTTGCCACATGCTTGTTTCAGGTGTGATGCAGACACTACTGAGGCCTCCATATCCCTCTTAAAGAGGAACTCCAGTGAACATTTTAGTGTGGGCAGGTTATGTAGCTGCTTCATGTTTTTTGGCAGTTGGAAACAGCTGTAACAGCTATTTCCTACAATGCAACAAGGTTCACAAAGTATGTACTTTTCTTGTGGGAGGGGTTTCTTGTGGGAGGGGTTTCACCACAATATCAGTCATACAGCGCCCCCTGATGGTCTGTTTGTGAAAAGGAATAGATTTCTCATGTAAAAGGGGGTATCAGCTACTGATTGGGATAAAGTTCAATGTTTGGTCGGAGTTTCTCTTTAAGTCAGGTGTCATTTAAAGAGAACATGTCTGCTAAGTGCAGTTTATCAAATACCATATGTGACATGCAGACACCTACAGTATATGTATTTATATGTATCTCCATTGATGTTTGCATAGCTGGTAGAGTGTATCTAAAAAGGCTGAATTCACTACAATAATGACTGATGACCTTTTCTGGTCTATTATGATGGGTTGTCCCACTAACCAGGTGGGTGCTGTTGGGGGTCTGGCTATTCATAGAAAGACCTGTTGTTAACAACTTGAAAGTAGACCTACAAAAGTGTAAAGCCATTTTTCTATGGGCAGCTGAAAGTGGCAAATTCACCTCCTGTTAGCTGCTCCCGTTATCTGGGTGGTGGGCATGGGCAGTGGACAGGCCCCCACCCCTGTGCAGTTACTTCTGAGTAGAGTGGTTGTCATACTCAGATGCAACATAAGGCAGTTTTTTTACCTCAACTGTGAGACGCGTGGTGTTACTAAATGCAGCATGTAATTGCAGCCGAACGGCGCTTGTGGCCGGCAGCCGGGAGGCTGAACTGCCGACAAACAAGCAGTTCAGCCACCTGTAGAAAAGAAACCATATTACTGTAGGAGCAGTAGCAGGGAGCCCATGCCTGTGAGGAGCGTCAACTATTCAACCTCCCCACATAGCATTGTTGTGGCCACACTTGCAATGGGTGGAGAACGTTATGATCCCAACATGAAAGCACTGTGGCAGCTTCGGAAAGCCTTACACTGTGATGGCACGCCACAAATCTCTCCACCCCTCACCCCATGATTGGCTGGCTCAGGCATAAGCAACGTTCTTCTCAGGCTATTTTTACTGAGTTGCTGTAAAGCTATGTATACACGCTACATTACATTTGGCTTGGGCAGGCGAAAGACCACCTTGGGCGAAAATTGAGCATGTATATGGGAGCCCCCTGACATCACCTAATCTTTGTTGACACTGGACATCTGAGCGCCCCTGGAGCACATTGTTTTCTTACTAACCCTGCCTGCCTGAAGCCACTCCCTCATGTGCCGCGAGTCATTCCTCCTCCATAGTAACAGACATATCACTAGCCTCTAGGCTTGTGACGTGTCTCTAGCCTAAGCAGCATTTGATAAAGGCCTGCGTGCTGAAATGTTTGCTGATTTGTAGCTTTGCTACCACTAAATAAGGTAAACTAAAATTGCAAAATACAGGTGGAGACCCGTCCTTTTTGTATTTTCTGCATTGGACTTTACACCCCTTGTTGGGATCCGGGTGTCGGCTAGTTTACTCCCTGCAGTCATAACTAATGGTGGTTTGAGCATTTGGGTGATCTTTATTGCTGGCTCTACAGAAGTCAGCCCCAAACTGTCTCCCATCTAGTTCAAGTCCCCACGGAGGACAGTAATTAATAGTGTTAATGTAGCATAAGAGACACCTCCCACCCACATCTGACGTCAAGATTAAAAAAGAGGAGGCAAGTGTTGCCCATTAGGACCCTTTCACACTATGTAGGTTGCGTTGTGATAAGATCGCAAGGCAACTGAGCCATTTTGGTGTGACCAAATAGTGAAGCATACAGTACAATGGAAGTATGCCTCACTGCCACTGTAAACACATGCGTTACCTGGTTACTGCGCCAGAACCCACTGCACCAAACTCACTGTGAAAGCCCTATAAGAATATCATTGCATCGTGTTGCGATTATATTATCTGATCTAAATCACTTTTTCTTCTAAGTTTTGTCCCAAGAGATAATTTTCATGATGTGTTTAAAATTACTTTTGTGCACTCAGAAATTGAAAAAGTACCAAAAAGTAGGTGAAAAAGTACTATAAAAATTATTTTAAGTATTTTCTTGCTTGATGGTGGCTTAGAAGGTATTTTATTTATAAGATGTGACAATATCACCTAGGAGAGAACTTAGGAGGAAAAGTGAATTGGATTGGCCCTTGGGCCCTAAGTATAAAAGGGTCCTTAATTTACAAAGAGACTGAACATTTCTGTATTTTTATATACAGTGTCTACAGCAGTTTATTGTCCCTGTGCTGTTGCTAGGTTAATGTTTTGAAACGTTGTCTTTTAGATATTCATATAGACATCTGATGTCATTCCATCTCCAAATAATGAATAATCATTGGAGATGCAAGTACATGTAGTATTTTGGATCAGTTTGACAGCCCATATGGGATTGAGTAGCGGACATGAATACCAGTTCTTAGCAATTAATTTCTGCAAATGAATCAGTAGGAGGGAAGCTCCCATATGTCTCCTAATTTCCAATGCTTCATTTGGTATTTCCTCCAGGCTCTACCTACGTCTGTCCACAATGCTTGCGCTATAAAACCTGAGAACACCGGCATTATAAATAGAAGCTTGATACTTCCGCTGAGAAAAGTGTTTATTTTTACTTGTGGAGGTAACTGTGATTGGAAAGCACATTACTCTGAGCTCTGGTGCTGGGAAGCTGAACTGCAGGACTGCATGGGCCATGCCACTGCCTGGATAAATATCCCCCCACTTTTGTTTTGGAATTACAGCAATCAGATTGACAGAGCTCCTGCAGCGTCACACGTATTGAATGTGTGTGAGTGTATTGAAATGCTGATGATTGCAAGTTGCTGTAATTATCTGGTAATCTGATAATCAGCTGCCGTTTATGGGTTAATGTGATCATTCAGGAGAATGGGAGATGCTGCACAAGAGTTTAAAATTGACCGAGCACCATTTTTAACACCCAGGGCATCTCAATAGTACATTAAAAATACATGTCAATGTGGCTCATTACTAAAAAATTAATCTATTCTACTTATTCTTTTTTCATTTAATTCTTTGCTTGAGGCTTTCATTATCCTACTTCTGCGGTCTGCAGGCAGATAAAGACTACTGTAATTAGCAGTAGCAATGAGCAAACAAAAGCCTTAAAGTGTACCTGAGACTCCAAAAAAGAAAGATTTGATATTTACCCGTGGTTTCTTCCAGCCCCATTAGCACCGCTGAGTCCCTCGCCGTCCTCCCGATTTTCTCCGTTTCACCACAATCAGCCCCGGTAACTGGCTCAGTCGTAGAAGACCCTGACTGGCTGGAGAAAGCCCCAGTTAAGTATCAAATCTTTTTTTCTTGCAGGGCTGTGGAGTCGGAGTTGGAGTCGAGAAGTTGGAGTCGGGGCAAGTTTGGGTACCCGGAGTCGGAGTTGGAGTCGGAGTCATTGATTTCATGAACTGAGGAGTCGGAGTCGGATGATTTTTGTACAAAAACTACAGCCCTGTTAATTATTGGACTAAGGTCGAAGAGTCAGAGCCATTTTGGGTACCTGGAGTCAGAGTCGTGGTTTCATAAACTGAGGAGTTGGAGTCGGAAGATTTTTGTACCGACTCCATAGCTCTGCTTTCTTGGTGTCTCAGGTTTCCTTAAATGAGCAGGGGGAATAGGGAGATAGTGCACGGTTCTTCAAACAGTTTAGAGAGTCACATTTGATTACCTTCACACCTTCCCCTCGATAAATAAGGGCAGAGGCAAGGGGGGGAAATGGCAGCTCCTACAGCTATTAGAAGCCAGGACAAACTGCAGAAAAAAGGTGTTATGTTGCATATCCTGCAATGATATGATCAATGCTAATTTAATACCCTACTAAAATCTTTGACATGACAGTACAGTATAAACAAGCCACTCCCACAGCCTGCTGATTAGACTATGCAGCTAAGCATCTAACTAATAACCTCATCATTCTGCTATCACCTCCTGTAATGAACTGACCATGTTAGACTAAGAAGTCATACAGTAGAACTTAATAGGCTCCCAGGACATCCCTTTCCAGTAAGAACTACATGAAGCTGATATATTGCAAGCATCTGATATTTTTATACCGACAGTGAATAAATATATCTTTAATCATTCTTTACTGAATATATCAGTAGATTAGATTGTTAGTAATTTTTCTTTCATTGGCTTGTAGTTCAGCTTTAAAAATAGGGTTAATGGCTCTTTTACTTTTAGCCACCTACTCAGAATGTATATAAAGGAAGCTGTGAAATGATTACAGAGGAAAGTGTGACCCAGAAAAGTCACCTGCTCCATAGCAGAATAGCTAAATAATATGCGGGTGTGTTCCGACTGCTCCTGCACAAAAGCCGACCTGCCTGATAAAGAATCTCCCTGCAGGAGTCAAATGAGCGTGCCAAAATAATACTAATGATAGATGCTTTGGGTACCTGCTTCCTGCTCAGCTGGGACTTCACACACAAGAGAAGATGCTTGACAGATATTGAATGTAGTCGTTTTCTAGGTAGGGAGAGCCGACAGAGCTGCTGGTAATTGGCACAAAGGTGAAACATTCTTCAGTTAAGCGTAATTGGAGAATAAAATTGATTAAAATATTTTCCTGGTACTTCTGCATGATAGGCTTGAAATGTGTTTGTGAAGCATAACACCTCTGGCTGAGGAGCTACTTGGAATAAATGTATTACTGTTCCTTTTCTGTTGATTATTGTGTGTTTCTGGCATTTGTGTTTTTTAGAGAGGGAGTATATTATCAGAGTACCTGCTGTATTCCACAGAGCACAGTGAAAGCTCAGAGGCTTAATAATACGGTAAAAAAGTTGCACAATACCAGTTACATTTTCTTAGCTAAATGTTATTTAGTTTTTTAGTTTTATTGTCAAATATTAATGCAGGCACGACTATATTGTTATAATTCTTAAATTGACCACAGAGAGGGATTACGATTAAATGGAGCTCCCGGCAAGAAAGTAACTTTGGCTGCCCCTTTCGATCCTTCTGGTTATCTGAGGTGAGCTAGAGATGCTTGCCTCTGTAACCAGAGAGACGCTCACATCCATGATACACTGCTCTCAAAGTCAACCTGAGGCAAAGCTCGGCTACAAAACAAGATCTTACACTGAAGAGAGGGAAGCCTCAGGATCCTATTGAGGCTTCCCTCACTTGTCTAAAGCCCTGTTGCAGAGCGCAGCCCCCTGCACATCTGGGCCACGCAGCTCCACTTCCTTATTCATGACTGTGCTGTAGCTGCGAGAGCCCGTGGCTCCGGGTCACTGCGTATGCACAGGCGGGCTCAGTCGGCTATTGCACAGCTATGAATAAGGAAGAGGAGCTGCGCAGCCCAATCTGATAAGCGACAATGCTTTGCCGCTAATCTTCCATTAGCAACATTAGAATACAGAGGGAAGCCTAAACAAGACCCTGAGGCGTCTCTCTCTTTCGATTAAGTATCTGATTTTGTGTACCAGAGCATCGGCGCGGGTATAGTATAAGGCACTTTTGTATTGACCTGAGAAAGTGGGACAGCACCCATGAAACACGTTGTCTTATGTGCATGAATAAATCATATACTTACCTTTTGTGGTAAGATCTATATACTGCTAGATACAGTATATATATATGTAATTAGATACTTAGTTTAGCCGAACCCTTCTGGGTCTTATATTGCAAACATTTGTGTTTCCAATAAATCCAAGGAGTGCGGCCGACCAGAGCCTGCCGAGTGGACCTGGAATACCGAGCGATGATGGTTGTTTTCCCGTAAGCCTGCACATTATTGCAACCTATCCTTGTGAGTGTAATACTTACATCTATCATACCCTACTTGAACAAACGATACTGCACCATTGGTCTCCTGGTCTCTCTTATCTACATGCTTGGAGACGATTACAATCGCCAAGGATCACACCAGTCCCTATTTATTGCAGGATTTCTATCAGCTGTAAAAAATGTTTTTCTTTAAAGGTTATTGCTTATCTTTTAGAGCAGAGAGGAAGTTCTGAGTTCAGGTTCACTTTAAAGGGGCACGATGGCGAAAGGATGTATACTGTTCAAATAACATCCATAATGACTGTATCATTTTTTATGAACTACTCTCCCTTTGAGTCTGTGTAAGAAAACATTGGTATGTTCCAGTCTTTTTCCCAGCTACCTCGCAGACTGTTCACGTGGCAGTAATTATTTATACCTTGCTATGCTGCTCTAAGGGCCCATTCACACTGTGTCTATACACTAAATCCGGACACCCACAGAGCAGAGCGGTATTGAAAAGCCAAACATATATTGAGAACACTGAGGTACAGCTACCTAGGAGGAGGTTAGGTTTTGGGGTTAGTGTTGAGAACATAAAGAGTTACTGTAGGAAGATGCAGCACGGAAGCATTTAGTGCTGACATCTCTGTGCTGAGATTAGCTTGAGCTGAGAAGTCAGCTCTAAAAACACGTTCCTGTAGCATCATGCTGTTTCCTCTGAGTATTTTCCAGAATCAGTGGAAACGGCAGCTTTTTATACTTCCATATAGAAGAAGGTCACGTCGTTAATGAGGACGCAGCCGGAAGTGTCCATTAATGCAGAGAAGGGTCACATTTATCAGTTATTCTTGTTTTATTAAAATCATCTTTAGGCCTAATTCACACTTCGCACGCTTCTGTCCGCTTTTTTTCAGCACATAATGTTATCAGATACATGTTGCTGAAAAAAAGCGCACAGAAGCGCACTAGTAAAAGGACTTTTTCTTGCCAAAGGCTAACATGACAAAAATGCATATTTTTTTGCAGCCGTCTGACCTTTAGTACTGGATTGTCTGCATTGCATAAAGAGATTTAAAACAAGGGATATGTTGCTGAGTTTGTGATGCACCTGCAATGCTTGCTTTAGCGCTACATTCACAGTTGGGCGTTGTGGTGTAACGGCCGCTTTGTAACACTTGCCACACTGCACCTATACAGCGTACACAGTGCGGCGGGTGTGTGCAATATAATGACATGCATCACCTTAATGCATCACATGCATGCCTTACTGCAAAATGCACACATTAGCTGTAAAAGGGAAACTTTTAATTGACTGTATGCTTCACTGTATTTGACGCAACATGTGAGTGACGTGCTGGATTCTCTTTCTTTTCAACATTCAAAAGTAGCCTTGGAAAGTAGAGATGGCCCGAACCCTAACTTCCGCAAAAGTTTGGTTTGCGCGAACTTTCGCAAACCGCAATAGACTTCAATGGGGAGGTGAACTTTGAAAACTAGAAACACTTATGCTGGCCACAAAAGTGATAGAAAAGATGTTTCAAGGGGTCTAACATCTGAGTTTTTGCATGGATGAGTGGGATACATGCCAAAAGTCCCAGGGAAAAATCTGGATTTGACGCAAAGCAGCGTTTTAAGGGCAGAAATCACATTGAATGCTAAAGTGCTTTAAAACATCTTGCATGTATATACATCAATCATGGAGTGTAATTAGAGTACTGTTTCACACTGACACACCAAACTCACTGTGTAACGCACCGCAAACAGCTGTTTGTGAAGTGACGGCCGTGCTGGACTGGTGCGCACCATGGCGAGAGTGCAGGCTGTGTCGGTTTTCAAGCCCATATGGTCGCCGGGCTGAGGTAGCTCAATGATAGAACAACAGTGACAGTCCAGCTGATCAAATTTGGTCTGTCCACAATGAAGCAACGACCTTATTATCTTGGGTGTGCCCCCGCTCCCCGAGACACTCATATCGACGTCGGTCATTGTGATACGCAAGCCCCTTCACCGCGGCAAGGTAATGATCACGAAGGGGAATTGGCACATGTACATGCCTTTTGTTTTGTTCTTGCAGCTGCAGTGCAGCCAGAAAAATTAGGCAGGCATGTACACGCAGCAGAAAAAGTAGTATAGCGAGGCCTTAAAAATTCAGGAATCCACCTGGAGTCCTGGACCCTGTTGGTGGTGGCGGAGAAGGCAGTCAAGCGGCCTGCGGGAGAAGGTGCTGTGTGGGGAGTGACTTATGGCCCATACTCACGGGCTACAATTGTCACCCATGAGTATGAGGCGTTGCACGGGCGCGCACCCCGAACTGTCGCTCGTCGCTGATGTCGCCGGGCGATTGACGCGGCCAATCGCCTGGCGACAGTTGCCGACGAAACTCCGCCGCAACTGTCGCTAGTCTGCGCTGAAGGTCCTTTCTGACAGGACACTTGAGGCAGGGCAAGAAAGAAGTTGGATGGCAAATTGGGACAGCTCTGGCCACAGGTCAAGCCTGCGCACCCAGTAGTCCAAGGGTTTATCGCTGCTCACAGTGTCTACATCCACACTTAAGGCCAGGTAGTCGGCTACCTGCCGGTCCAGGCATTGGTGGAGGGTGCCTAAGGCGAGGCGTTGGACTAAAGAATGTCCGCATGTCCGACATCACCATGAGATCGCTGGAGCGTCCTGTCCTTGCCTGCGTGGACATGGGAGAAGGATTACTGGCAGTGGTACCTTTATTGCATTGTGCTGTGACATCACCCATCACATATTATAATGTGCACCTGTCACACACAGACAGGTACCGGACAGGCACAGTGACACTGCGTGTGCTCACGTAGGTAGGTGGGTGCACTGTGAACAACAGGTAGGTATATGCAGTGATGGGTATTACATGTGCATCTGTCTCACACAGACAGGTACCGGACAGGCACAGTAAAACTGCGTGCACTCACATAGGTAGGTGGGTGGACTGAAGTGAACAACAGGTAGGTGTATGCAGTGATGGGTATTATAATGTGCACCTGTCACACACAGACAGGTACCGGACAGGCACAGTGACACTGCGTGCGCTCACGTAGGTAGGTGGGTGCACTGAAGTGAACAACAGGTAGGTATATGCAGTGATGGGTATTACAATGTGCACCTGGCACAGTAGTAATTATACCACCAAGGGGCCAAAGGCCAGCTGCGACAGACTGACAGGGCTGTATATAATGCAAGTGGGCCACAAAAAAAAAAAAAAATAGATCACATGAACAAGATTAGCTCTCAAAAGAGCTGTTGAGGGGTGCTTTTTTAGCAATAAGAATCAGCAAGGAGCAAGCTAACAAGCCTACAAGAGCCTAACTAAGCTTTCCCTATATCTCGCTCTGCAGCAGCTCATCCTCTAATTACTGCAGGCACACGAGTGAGTGAAAAGCCTGACGCTGCCTGCCTTTTATAAGGGGGGAGTGGCTCCAGGAGGGAGTGTAGCCTGATTGGCTACAATGTGCCTGCTGACTGTGATGTAGAGGGTCAAAGTTGACCCTAATGATGCACTATGGGGGCGAATCGAACTTCCGGAAAAGTTCCACCGAAGTTTGCTGGGAACCATTCGCCAGCGAACCGTTCGGGCCATCTCTATTGGTAAGTATATGCAGACTTCCTGTACATGTTGTGCTATTGTATTGACAGTTGATTAACTACTTTAGGACCAAGGTAATTGAAATCTACGTCCTGTTTTGATGGTTACCTGGCTGCCAGGGCGTAGGTTTCAATTCACAGGCGCAGCGCACATCCGCCATTTTAGACGCTCCCGCCGATCTCGCCACTGAATCCCCGCCATGTTTCATCGCAGCTCACCTGCTCTGCCTGTCTCTATGACGGCAGAGCCCCGTGAGCCGGTCAGGAGCTGATTACTTTGGCTCCTGGCCGTGTCTATCATTGTAGGCAACTCCCATAAGCTTACATTGATAGACACGGTCAGGAGCCAATGAAAGTGGCTCCTGACCGGCTCACGTGACTCTGCCGTCATAGAGACGGCAGAGTGGGTGTCCTGAGGATCCCAGCATGCGGCGAGGACGCAACCCTTTAAAAAGTCCTATGTGCCTAATTAAATGGGGATTTCATAGGTACCCCTTCTCCAAAAGTTATCCTTCATGTCATGTCAAACTCTGAACCCAGCAATCGTGATGCTTTTCTGCTGAAGAAGCACTGGGCCAGGTAAAAATGAAACTGCTCCACTGCTCTACTTTGCAGAAGGCAAGTAGCGGCCTCCATGTTTGAAACAAATGTTAAAACTTTATAACCAGTTTGGCCCGCGACTTCGACTAGGCTTTAGATTTTGGCCCCTTGCGTGATTCAGTTTGACACCCTGCACTAGAGCAATTTGTTTTTTCTGAAAATTGAAAATGTGATGCATGTAGTGGCCACCATTGTTTTAATGGAAAGAAATGATGTAAAAAGCAAAATTGCTGTGAAATCATTTGTTTAAAAAATAGCTACAAAATAACTTAGCGATTATGATTGTGTTTGCTGATCCTCTGTGATTCTTTTCCCCTCTATCTGCTTGTTAAACCAGCAAGCTTTATAGGTGAGGAAAGGCCTTTTTTTGCTGTTGTGCAGAAACATTATTTCTCCATAGAGATCAATAAAACCAAGTAATAAGTCACAAACTCCTATTCAATTACCTTTTCTCCTGAGTTTTCTCCCAGCTGATATTTTTTTATACCTTATCTATAAAATGCCTTGTAAGCCTCTACTAGAAAGAAAATTCTCAAATTATTTTGGATAGTTCTTTTTTTTTTTTATCTAATTTTGGTACTTTTTTAGTTGCAAAGTAGGTAAAAAGTATTTTGTAGAGAAGATGAAGAATTACCTTCTAGGAGAAAGCTCAGGAGAAAAGCTAATTAAATAAGGGCCACTGATGCCTGGTACACACCTTCAGCTTTGATCTGCCAATCACTGACCTATTTAAAGGGACCCCGAGCAGTAAAAATAAATGGAATGTCTACTTACCTGGGGCTTTCTCCAGCCCACCGTAGGTCGGGAGGTCCCCCTTCGTCCTCCTGGCTTCTCTCCCGGTCCCTCTGCCGCATACAGCACCGGTGACACCTAGGCTGGATGTCGGGCTGCCGCTTCCGTATCTCGGTCGCAACGCGTCATCACGGCGCCCGCTATGCGTCATCACGGTGGCCGGCGTGACTGTACTGCGCATGCTCAGAAAATTATTTCATAACATGACTGAAAGGAACAAGTGAAGATGAGCTGACAAGGCTGGTTATTTTCCTTTAGGCAATCTTTTGTTCAATAAGTTTCTAATACCGTCAGCAGGCGCTTGATTCATTTTATTTTTAATGTATGCCATTACTGTAGTCGTCCCTGGCTCATATAATCACACTGTAATCAGAAGTAATTTCCTCATATCTAGACATTATTTAGCAAAACTAATAATATACCCATGATCCAATAAGGATATAGAAAGTTTATTAGGGAGCTGTCCCTCAATATAACCAATTAAAACCACACAGCAGCAGGAATACAATACAATACAGTACTGATAGTGGAACGCGTGAGCACGGCAGGAATGGGATTTATCACTGATAATAATAAAGTGGAAGTAGATTGAGTCTGTAGAACGCGTGAGGGCGGGATTTATCACAGCCACGTGTCTTCGGCTTTTGGATCCAGGGGTAAGCTGACTCTTTACCCCTAATTCACATGTTAATGGTGCAGTGTAACCATACAGTAGGGCAAACCGTACCATGAAAATATGCATCACTGCCAGTGTAAATGCACTGCATCCACTGCGCTATCCTGACAAGACCTGTCGCATCACACTGCGATAAATGTGATAGCCCCATAGGACTGTCATTGCATTTGTAATTGGATTTTGGATGAACGAATTGTGAAAGGACCCTAAGTCTGGGGACTTTAACGTTACAATGTTAGATTTTTTTTTTACTGCTGCAGTAGAATGACAGCTCTGTTCACAGACCATTAATATTTCATGGGTAAGATCATTTTGTGTCTGTACTTAGCTTTAGGGCCCTTTCTTACTGGGATGGTGCAGTGTGGTAAATTTACTGCACCACTCCCCAGGGCAATGAAAGTTACGTTGCGGTACGCTGCCACGGATGTGCCCTATCTAACGCGCATCCAAACTTATATTGCTGTGCGGCTCCTGCAGCGATCTGCCTCGAACCGGAAGTTATGTAAATCTATGGTAACACTCCTATCTTTAAAAAACCCACCGCCATTTTCAGCAACGCGCATGCGTAGAAACGTATTTTAGAAATCCACTTCTGCGCACGTCATCGATTGCCCTACAGAAAGCGAGTGTCACTTTCTGTTGGCCGAATGCCAGACAGGGATTACCGCGTACTAACACGTTAATCCCTGAAGGCCTGTTTGCCAAACTGCAGTGTGAAGCCAGTTTAAGACCTCTTTTTCCCATCACCTGAAAAGAAAGGTCCCCCAACTCCAAGGCTGATGTCAGCGTTCAAATGGTGCAACTACACAATATGAATAACATTTCATAACATGACTGAAAGGAACAAGTGAAGATGAGCTGACAAGGCTGGTTATTTGCCTTTAGGCAATCTTTTGTTCAATACGTTTCTAATACCGTCAGCAGGTGCTTGATTCATTTTATTTTTAATTTATGCCATTACTGTAGTCGTCCCTGGCTCATATAATCACACTGTAATCAGAAGTAATTTCCTCATATCTAGACATTATATAGCAAAACTAATAATAAACCCATGATCCAATAAGGATATAGAAAGTTTATTAGGGAGCTGTCCCTCATTATAACCAATTAAAACCACACAGCAGCAGGAATACAATACAATACAGTACTGATATTAATAAAGTGGAACGCGTGAGCACGGCAGGAACGGGCTTTATCACAGATAATAATAAAGTGGAAGCAGATTGAGTCTGCAGAACGCGTGAGGGCGGGATTTATCACAGCCACGTGTCTTTTGCTTTTGGATCCTGCGGTAAGCTGACTCTTTAACCCTAATTCCCACTTCATGCGGTCACTTTTACTATAAACATTTGAGTACTGCGTTTGGGTGTTTGATAGCTATTTACTGTGTTGTTAGATATGGACACACAATTTTGATGGTTTTTGAGCCTGCAGTTATTTTTCCTGTTGTCTGAGTGACAGGACTTTATCACTTAAATATTATTATCATTTGTCACTTGATTATTATCAGTGCTGTATTCCATTCCTGCTGCTGTGTGGTTTTAACCTCCTTGGTGTTCCGTTTCTGCTGGATTTCTGTGCAATAAGTGGTTGAATTAAGTTTCATGATATTTTTTGCCTGTAACTTACCAAAATAAGTCAAGCAGGGGGTGTAGTATACAATTTCAGTATAGAAACATTTTAAACAAATATTATGTCAAAAACTACATTTCATTAATTTTCCCTTTCTGCAAGGCCACATTTTCTCCACCTTTCAATTTTTTGACAGATAACGTGCAGTTTTTTGCAGGGGTTATTTTGCATTAAAATTTGCGTTTGTGTGCCAATTTTCACATGCAGGTTTACAGAGCATGCGAAAATTTGCATATGAGCGCAAATTTGAACCTCTTGAGGACCGCGGTGTTAAACCCTCCTAGTGACCAGGACATTTTTCGGTAATTGGGCCACTGCAGCTTTAAGGCCAAGCAGCAGGGCCGCACAACACAGCACACAAGTGATTCCCAAACCCCTTCTTTTCTCCCACCATTAGAGCTTCCTGTTGGCGGGGTCTGATCCCCCCCACAGTGTTTATTTTATTTATTTATTTATTTATTTTTACAAATATTTATTATATTTAATTTTAAATTCATTTCTTTATTATTTTTTCCCCCTAAACCCTCCCTCCCTCCCTCCCCCCGCTAGCCAATCACTGTGATCGGTTGTCATAGGCTTCGGCCTATGACAGCGGATTACTGCCGACAGTCTGGAGGGGACAGCCGTGTCACACGGCCTTTCCCAGTACAGTGCTGCTGCAGATCGGCGCTGTACCAGGTAATTAGTCGCTCGGAGACTGAAGGCAGAGTGGAGCTCCGCCTTCCAAGCAGGAGATGCGCGCGCAGCCTGCGCACGCACTCCTGCTAGCCCCATAGAAGGCCGTTCACGCCAATCGGTATGGAGCGGTCCTGGGGCTGCTGCCGCGTTCACGCCAATGGGCGTAGAGCAGTCGGCAACTGGTTAATGCAAATATGCATGTGTAAAAATGGAACTCTGCCTTAGGACTGCTGGATGAGCCCGACTTGTCCTTACTTCAGCTATTTTTCCCTTGACAAGTCAGGCTTGTCCATACCGCCAGGGAGGTTAATTGTTTCTATTAAGGGATAAATCTAAACCTAATACACCTATATCCTGATTGGATCATGGCTTTATGATTAGTTTTGCTATATGAATGTCTGTGGTTGTGAACTTGTATGCATTACTTCATCCTTGGCATTGTATTTGATAACTTTGGTTTTGCTCTATCTTTTGCTTTGTAATTTCCTCATACATCCAGATTAATGTCCAAAACCTGATGCTATAACATTCCAATAAACTGCACTCGGTGCAATGAATGGAAGAAGAGTAGCCTGCTCCTCAGCTGCGTAAGTGGTGTGTGATTTGTGCCCCACACTCTCCTTGAGCCTGGCACAGCCCTCTTCCATGATTTGTAATTTTGGCACTCCATGTGAACCATGGAATTTTCCACAGATTCTTAAAATGTAATTTATAGAGCTGCTTGCCCAAGATAACTCAGCACATAATCCCTGCATGCTACATGGAAGACGAGGCTTCCTGCACTGCTAGGAATACTTATGGCCCTAGCAAGGTTTCAGTAACTAACTTACGGTAGCTTAAAACTCCAGTTTTACGAGCAGCAACATTGGAGGTATAATTATGTTTCTTAAGAGGCCCATTCATATGTGAGTTTCACGTTGCTGTGTTGGCGTAAAACAACTACAAGAAAAAAAATGATTACCTTTGTAGAAGTGAGATCCCGCTGCTCGTTTGTCCTTGCGGTCCCCCCTTCCTGGTCCCCGCAGGTCCCGCCTCTCCAGGTAGTTCCTCCAAGCTGTGCAGACCTATTGTGAAGTACGCAGGTGTGAGTTTCAAGCTGTGCCTGCACAGTGAAAGAAAGTGCTCATGCAAAAGCACTTGGGCGGAGCTTGCACCTGGTATTCATATTCAACTGGAATGGGGGAACTCCAAGGACAGCAAACTGTGGCAGCACACATCTGCGAAGGTAATCTAAGGTGGGCTTCCGTAAGTGTACATCTTGCACAATGGTGTAAATTTGCTGTTCCATCAAAATAACTCAATACATAGCCATTTATGTCTAAACTGCTGGCAGCAAAAGTAAGTACACCCCTAAGTGAAGAATATAAAAATGCTGTCCAATTTCCTTCACCGGGTTCATGTTACTTGTTAGTGATACAAGGTGTTGTCCTATGAAAAGATATAATAAAATATTTACAAAAATGTGAGAGGTGTGCTTACTTTTGTGAGATACGGTATGTCCCCTTTCACACTAGGCCACTTTCTTCGAGTTGCATTACCCTTTCTGCACGCAGGGTAATGCAACAGCAATGAAGGTCAATGGGGCCTAGTACACTAACTGAGTTGCGTCGGAAACTTCCGATCTGCTGCCGACCCACCGCAAAGTCAGCAGCATGTTACTGTCGGATTTCCGCATGAACTGAAAGCACGTAAGTCAATGGGCGATGCATAGAAATACCTTGGGGGCGTGGAACAGCACAACTATGACGGAGAACCTGGGAATTCCAGAGACGTACTTCCTATCCAGCAGGGTGTACCTCACTAGGCAAGGGGCGATGATCAAGGGTGAGGGGTGCGGCGCTATGCATATAGCTGTCAGCGTACTCTGCCACAGCAGTGTCATATGAATCTTGTTTTGAGGTTGCTTTGCGAGGGGGGGCGGAGCGGTGTAAAACCGGCCTTAATGTTAGATAGCTTTGCTTAGGCTGCATATAATACTTTTATGCAAGAAGCCCCAGCTTCAGCTTCTTAGCAGTGCAGATCTATTATTGATCATAGCACTCCACTTGTCTGTGAAGACGGTGTTAAATATGAACAGTTATCTCATCTCCCATTCTAAATCCCTTCACATCAGTGGCCCCGGCTCAACAGGATGTGCTCCTCCAGTTGTGGTAAATTCAATTTGCAATTAAAATATTAGATTTCATAGAAATAGCATCTCACTGTTTTCAAGATTTAACAGTCATGGAGAGAAAGAGGCAATGAAGAACCCTCTCTCATTTCACTTTAATGAAATGACTTTTCATAAAATTTTCATATGATTGCTATTAAACGTGAAAGTGCAGCCAGTTTGTGTTTAGTTTTGGGTAAAGCATGAAAAAAAGCCATCGTCGCTGCCAGTTTTTATTGTCTACGTCCCCAGTGAGGGCTCATTTCCTTGCTTCGGATGCCTGTACAGTTGGCGCTGGAACGGGAGGTGGGACAGATTCCAAACCTTTATAGTTGTCATTGAATAGGAATTGGGGACACATCACATTTCATAATGCCATAGGTGAGATTTTACTTTGGCTATGTTTACAGTGGTGCGTTGTGATGTCTTATAACGACTCCTTTCTAATGCGGCTTGCCACACTGCAATGCACCATCTTTGCGGCGTTAACAGTGCGATGGTGGCAGCGCGGTATATAACGGCAGCGTGCAGCATAGTAACGCTCTGTGCTTGTGAATGTAGCTTTATGGGCACTTATAATAATGATTCCTATATTTGTATAGTGCTTTTCTCCTATTGGACTCAAAGCGCTTGCGAGGCAGCTATTAGAGTGCACTCAATGAGCATAGCAATGTTAGGGAGTCTCGCCCAAGAACTCCTTACTGAATAGGAAGAGCTGAGATTCGAACCTATCGAATCGAATCTCCTGTTTAAGAGGACAACCAGTACACTATCCAGCCACCGAGTGAAGTTCACACTGTTTGGTATCCCACAGAGATTCTCACATTATTTTAACATAACCTGAAGCATCATGAAAGCAGCGTTAATGTGCTGATTGTGGGGCCATTGCTGTGTATTGCCATGCGATTAGTGTTTATATAGCGCCGACATCTTCCGCAGCGCTGTACAGTATATATTGTCTTGTCACTTAACTGTCCCTCAGAGGGGCTCACAATCTAATCCTTACCATAGTCATATAGGCATATGTCTATATCATGTGGTGTAAGTATCATAGTCTAGGGCCAATTGAGGGGGAAGCCAATTAACTTATCTGTATGTTTTTGGGATGTGGGAGGAAATCTGAGTTCCCGGAGGAAACCCACACATACACGGGGAGAACACCCTGGCTGGATACAAACCGGGGACCCAAGTGCTACAAGGCGAGAGCGCCAACCACTACACCACCGTGCTGCCCAAATTAACAAATGCTGAAAAGCATGGCACAAACCTAAACTGTCATTTGAATCTTCTTTTAGATCCTTTGTAGCTTCAGCCTATCATTGCCCTGGACTTCACTTTTTTCTTTTGTTTTGATAAATCAGCTCCAGTGCGTTTCTCCAGAAGTTGCACCGGAGGAACACTTACAAGGAAAATGAATGCTCTGCACAAGGCTCCATGTATCCTGGATCTGACACTGAACAGTGTTACATTTTCTGGATCTTAGGGGGAGCGCGGCTCATGTTGATAGCTTGGCAGTTTTCATTCCTCATTACATTGCTGTACAGAACAGTTGAATGACTCCAGCATGAAAAATACTGAATCACTAACTAATTGAATGTTCTTATATCGTCTGTTGGCAGATGTTGCATCGCACACACACATACATCCACACATCTTCCTTCTTCAGCTGGGAGATTAGAGCTGGAACCTATGGACATGATATATGTGTGACAGTCCATGTATAACACAGACATACATATTCTCTGTGAGCTCTGGGGTTCTGGAAATGAATGCTTAGGGTTTAGTAGCACTTGGGCCTTAAGGGACATATTTATAAATAGCGATGTAGTGAACATCAAATTTTGCGTCTGCGAATTTTCCCGCAAATGTTCGTGAACCGGCTGTTCACTGTGGGTTCTGTTAATAGACCAGCCTTGGAGCCAAGTTTAAAGATGCCATCACACACCGTGTGTCCCAGGCTTAAAAGGGGTTGTAACATCCAAAATTAATAGTGCCTCAAATATATATCTGTCCCCCCCCCCCCTCCCCCCCCCCCCCCCACACACACACACCCTTTTCTTTTTTAAAACATGTTTTATTTGGATTTCCCAATTTTAAAAACAGAGCATATACCAGATCCAAGTTTTCAGTCGATGCATACAACCATTCATTTGTACAAATATATGATGTCTAAGCTGTTTAGTCGTTTGTGGTGCAAGACTGCTTGTGCCTTCTTGAGAAGCAAAAGATCAAGTCCAGATAAAGAGTCAATCATTAAGAAACAAAACACAATAATAATCTCCCCCAAATAAGGCATAACCCTGCAACATCAATGACAAAGACATCATGACATCCTGGACAGTGAATACTGTTGGATAGATCCACTTGTTCTTTTTTTAAACCCCTTTTTCTAAAATAGGTCCCTAATTATGCAGTGATAGCAGGATTGTGGGAATGTTTCTTTTCCCTTAGCTACATTATCAAGCTTAACTAAGCCAATAACATAAATCGCCCTACGGATAAGATAAGGACAATATGACTAGAAAAAGATAATTGAATCCTAAAGGTGGCCATACACTTATAAATTTGCAGCAGATTCGACCATCAGATAGATTCCTGTCAGATACCTGTCAGGTGGAATCTGACAGAAATCTATCTGATGTGTGCCACACACTAGGAACAGATTGAAATGCATTATTGCACCATTCAATCCAATGCAAATCTATGGGCCATCGATCTGCTGCCAGCAGCTGATCGACTTAGATTTTCTATCCGGACCGATCAAGCAAATCGATTGAAATTGGACGGAAATCGATCGATCGATTGGTCGACCGATCATGCTTCCTGCTGCATCGATTTCTAGCCGATTTGATCAGAACGGTCGAATCGGCCGTCGATCGATGGCTGAATCGACCAGTATACGTGCCCCTTAACCCTTCAAAGAGTGTTCTTAGAGATGTGACCCTGTCGTCTAGGTGATGCTTGCTGTGGTAGGGGCAGTGAGCTGTGGCAGTAGGGAGGGAAAATTAACAGTGAGCTGGGTTGAAAAAAAGAAAAAGGCAGAAGTAATGTCACTTTTAGCATCACAGAGAAACAATAAATGTGGAAACCAGCAGAAATATTATATTTCTTTTTTTTCAAATGCACATTTCTCCTAAATCTGTGAACGCTAAAAACAACAGGGTAAGTAGGCTAAATAAGTAATTTCTCATTGGATGATTTTTATTTAATTTCTTCAGTTAATATCCCACTTTAAAGAGAACTCGAGGCGGGTATTTGTAATCTTAAAGGAATATTGTATGGGGGTCAGGGGAAAATGAGTTCAACTTACCAGGGGCTTCTAATGGTCCCCCGCAGACATCCTGTGCCCGCACAGTCACTCCCTGGAGGCGGGGCCGGAGCATCAGTTAGTGGCTGTGCTGGCACAGGACATCTGCGGGAAACCATTAGAAGCCCTGGGTAAGTTCAACTCATTTTCCCCCGACCCCCCTACAGTATTCCTTTAAGAGACCACAGAGGCCTGTTCTTTGCATAATAACATGCCTCTGGGTCTCGCTATTGCTGCCTCTAGTCCTCCCCGGGGTCTCCTGTGCCCAGCCGGAAAAAAGTGCCCGGCTAGCGACAGTCTCCTTGTCGCTAGCCGTCTATTTACCTGGAGCCGACATAGAATGACATACAGAAGGTAAATAGACAGCTAGCTACAAGGAGACTGTCGCTAGCCGCATGATTTCAAATACCCGCCTCGATTTCTCTTTAAAGGAATGCTATCGATTCACATATTTTTTTCAATTGACACAGGAATTGTTTGGGAAGTGCTGCTAAGTACTGGTGTATACATTTTAGTAGCAACTTCTTTGTTTACTGTTAGCAAAATACTTTCAAAGTTTACTTACGCCAAAACTGATGGCTGACTGAGCCATGAGGAGAGGGGAAATTCCTCTCACACTTGATCAGTTAACTCTATGTGTAGCTCTGTGTGTGACAGAGAGAGACAGGACACAGGAGCTGCAGCTGTTGGGAGCTCTGTTTCTGACTGAAGTGTCTGAAGAGAGCAGAGGAAATGTAGCTAATTGTCACAGCTTTTCATACTGTTTTTGCTTTCAGAGTTTGATATGTTTGATATTTGCTTTCTGTAGTCTGATATGCAACTCTGGCTGTGCATTGAAGCAGACACCCCTTCTGCAATTGATTTGCCCCAATATAGCTAAATCCTACCCTCAATAAATTACAGCTTTTGCCTCTGATATTTAACATGAAAAGTAGGAAAATGTTTACACAGCTACTTAGATATTATTTGCACACTGTCATTTAAGAACACTTGGGTATCGATAGTATTCCTTTAGGGCCAATTCTTGGTGGGGAACTATTTAAATCAGAGTTCCCCAACCCTGTCCTCAAGGCCCACCAACAGTAGATGTTTTGCAGAAAACCACAAACATGCACAGGTGGGGTAATTAGTGTCTCAGGTAGAGTTGGGCCGAACGGTTCGCCTGCGAACGGTTCCATGCGAACTTCAGTGGTTCGCGTTCGCGTCCCGCAGGCGAACCTTTGCGGAAGTTCGGTTCGCCCCATAATGCACATGGAGGGTCAACTTTGACCCTCTACATCACAGTCTGCAGGCCCAGTGTAGCCAATTAGGCTACACTAGCCCCTGGAGCCCCACCCCCCCTTATATAAGGCAGGCAGCGGCGGCCATTACGGTCACTCGTGTGCTGCCTGCGTTAGTGAGAGTAGGGCGAGCTGCTGCAGACTGTCTCTCAGGGAAAGATTAGTTAGGCTTAACTTGTTCCTGTCTGGCTGCATACCTGTTCTGTGAACCCACCACTGCATACCTGTGCTGTGAACCCACCACTGCATACCTGTGCTGTGAACCCACCACTGCATACCTGTTCTGTGAACCCACCACTGCATACCTGTGCTGTGAACCCACCACTGCATACCTGTTCAGTGAACCCACCACTGCATACCTGTTCAGTGAACCCACCACTGCATACCTGTTCAGTGAACCTGCCACTGCATACCTGTTCTGTGAACCCACCACTGCATACCTGTTCAGTGAACCCACCACTGCATACCTGTGCTGTGAACCCACCACTGCATACCTGTGCTGTGAACCCACCACTGCATACCTGTTCAGTGAACCCACCACTGCATACCTGTTCAGTGAACCCACCACTGCATACCTGTCGTGTTCAGTGAACCCGCCACTGCATACCTGTTCTGTTCAGTGGACCCGCCACTGTATACCTGTTTAGTGACCCCGCCACTGCATACCTGTTCTGTTCAGTGAACCCGCCACTGCATACCTGTTCTGTTCAGTGAACCCGCCACTGCATACCTGTTCTGTTTAGTAAACCCGCCACTGCATACCTGTTCTCGCCATGGTGCGCACCAGTCCAGCACGGCCGTCACTACACAAACAGCTGTTTGCGGTGCGTTACACGGTGAGTTTGGTGTGTCAGTGTGAAGCAGTACCTTAATTACACTACCTGATTGATGTATACACATGCAAGATGTTTTAAAGCACTTTAGGCCTGTCATTTAGCATTCAATGTGATTTCTGCCCTTAAAACGCTGCTTTGCGTCAAATCCAGATTTTTCCCGGAGACTTTTGGCATGAATCCCACTCCGCCATGCCCCCCTCCAGGTGTTAGACCCCTTGAAACATCTTTTCCATCACTTTTGTGGCCAGCATAATTATTATTTTTTTTTCAAAGTTCGCATCCCCATTGAAGTCTATTGCGGTTCGCGAACTTTAACGCGAACCGAACCTTCCGCGGAAGTTCGCGAACCAGGTTCGCGAACCTAAAATCGGAGGTTCGGCCCAACTCTAGTCTCAGCAGAGCTGATTAACTTCCTCTGTGGATTTCCACAAAACATGTAAATTATCTGTATGATTTTGGGGTGTAATAGGAATCCCATGTAAGCAGCAGGAGAACATACGAACACCATGTCTTGGGCCGGATGTAAGCCTGGGATCCCATTGCTGCAAGACAACAGTGCTATCCACTATGCCACCATGCACGCTGATCTAGTGATCATTTTCAGTGATGAACACCAGTTGTGTGATATTGTTTAAGAGCTTTGCAACTATCAGTACAGATTCAGAACCTCACTGGAGTTTATTGGAGAAGTGATGCTGGCTCTTGCAGATACTGTTTGCCAGTAATCTTATTTGGATGTTGTGTGGTGATTGCTATAAACTAGCTTGAGTTTGAAAATCTTTTTTAAATTGAACATACTCTTCCATGGCTGTTTCTAAAACCTACTATGCATAAACTACCTTATATAGTCATTTGTGTTTGTTGGAACTTCAAGATGATTGAAAACTGCACGTCATTGTGTAGGCCTTTTGTTCTTGTTGCCTATGCCTTCATTTGCCATCATTGTTGCATGTGAGGATGTGATGTAAGTTTTTTCCTCACTTGCTTTTCTGTCTTTAGCTAATTTGTCTCTGTCTTTCCCATTCTAACTGGATACATATAACACGACAACAGCATGTCGCCCCTTGTCATTCTCTCCAGTGATGAACACATGGTTGTTCTCCGTAGTCACTGGTTACCATGGTGAAGGGCCCTGTAGTGGAATTCAGCCCACACAGACGTGACTCAGTCATTATATGGCCCTGTCCTGGCACCCTGTACTATTACTTCGCCATAGTGTGTACAGAACACGTAGTACTTTTGTATCTACACATCCCACATTTAATGATTCACCTTTTAATTGCTGGGAATTTTGAGCTATTGATCATACAAACTCTAGTTCTCACTTAAATATATCTATCTATATATATATATATATATATATATATATATATATATATATATATATATATATATACAGTGGTGTGAAAAACGATTTGCCCCCTTCCTGATTTTTTATTCTTTTGCATGTTTGTCACACTTAAATGTTTCTGCTCATCAAAAACCGTTAACCATTAGTTAAAGGGAAGGTTCAGGGAGGGTGGGTAAAAAATAAAAATCAATTTCCACTTACCTGGGGCTTCCTCCAGCCCGTGGCAGGCAGGAGGTGCCCTCGCCGTCGCTCCGCAGGCTCCCGGTGGTCTCCGGTGGCCGACCCGACCTGGCCAGGCCGGCTGCCAGGTCGGGCTCTTCTGCGCTCCAAGGCCCGAAACTTCTGCGTCCCACGCCGGCGCTCTGACGTCATCGGACGTCCTCCGGGCTCTACTGCGCATGCGCAGTAGTTCTGCGCCTGCGCAGTAGAGCCCGGAGGACGTCCGATGACGTCAGAGCGCCGGCGTGGGACGCAGAAGTTCCGGGCCTTGGAGCGCAGAAGAGCCCGACCTGGCAGCCGGCCTGGCCAGGTCGGGTCGGCCACCGGAGACCACCGGGAGCCTGCGGAGCGGCGGCGAGGGCACCTCCTGCCTGCCACGGGCTGGAGGAAGCCCCAGGTAAGTGGAAATTGATTTTTATTTTTTACCCACCCTCCCTGAACCTTTCCTTTAAAGATAACATAATTGAACACAAAATGCAGTTTTATTATTTAGTGAGAAAAAAAACTCAAAACCTACATGGCCCTGTGTGAAAAAGAAATTGCCCCCTGAACCTAATAACTGGTTGGGCCACCCTTAGCAGCAATAACTGCAATCAAGCGTTTGCGATAACTTGCAACAAGTCTTTTACAGCGCTCTGGAGGAATTTTGGCCCACTCATCTTTGCAGAATTGTTGTAATTCAGCTTTATTTGAGGGTTTTCTAGCATGAACCGCCTTTTTAAGGTCATGCCACAACATCTCAATAGGATTCAGGTCAGGGCTTTGACTAGGCCACTCCAAAGTCTTCATTTTGTTTTTCTTCAGCCATTCAGAGGTGGATTTGCTGGTGTCTTTTGGGTCATTGTCCTGCTGCAGCACCCAAGATCGCTTCAGCTTGAGTTGACGAACAGATGGCTGGACATTCTCCTTCAGGATTTTTTGGTAGACAGTAGAATTCATGGTTCCATCTATCACAGCAAGCCTTCCAGGTCCTGAAGCAGCAAAACAACCCCAGACCATCACACTACCACCACCATATTTTACTGTTGGTATGATGTTCTTTTGCTGAAATGCTGTGTTACTTCTACGACAGATTTAACAGGACACGCACCTTCCAAAAAGTTCAACTTTTGTCTCGGCGGTCCACAAGGTATTTTCCCACAAGTCTTGGCAATCATTGAGATTTTTTTTTAGCAAAATTGAGACGAGCCTTAATGTTCTTTTTGCTTAAAAGTGGTTTGCGCTTTGGATATCTGCCATGCAGGCCGTTTTTGCCCAGTCTCTTTCTTATGGTGGAGTTGTGAACACTGACCTTAATTGAGGCAAGTGAGGCCTGCAGTTCTTTAGATGTTGTCCTGGGGTCTTTTGTGCCCTCTTGGATGAGTTTTCCCTGCGCTCTTGGGGTAATTTTGGTCGGCCAGCCACTCCTTGGAAGGTTCATCACTGTTCCATGTTTTGGATAATGGCTCTCACTGTGGTTCACTGGAGTCCCAAAGCTTTAGAAATGGCTTTATAACCTTTACCAGACTGATAGATCTCAATTACTTTACTTTTGTTCTCATTTGTTCCTGAATTTCTTTGGATCTTGGCATGATGTCTAGCTTTTGAGGTGCTTTTGGTCTACTTCTCTGTGTCAGATAGCTCCTATTTAAGTGTGGCAGTAATCAGGCCTGGGGGTGACTACAGAAATTGAACTCAGGTGTGATAAACCACAGTTAAGTTATTTTTTAACAAGGGGGGCAATCACTTTTTCACACAGGGCCATGCAGGTTTTGAGTTTTTTTTCCTCACTAAATAATAAAAACCATCATTTAAAACTGCATTTTGTGTTCAATTATGTTATCTTTGACTAATAGTTAACGGTTTTTGATGAGAAGAAACATTTAAGTGTGACAAACATGCAAAAGAATAAGAAATCAGGAAGGGGGCAAATAGTTTTTCACACCACTGTATATATATATATATATCCATTGTCAAGAGCCTGTGTGTGCATCCTCAGGGGCAGAAGTGGGTGCACAGGATGAAAAGAAATTCATTACAATAGTAAAATATTGCTAAATGATACCCTCTATTTTACTACAGCTAAACCTAAGCCTATGTTGTGAAGGGTTTGTTTGAAATCCTTTGTTTACATATCAGGGCCCATTTCCACTAGCCGGGCGCAGCTGGAGACACGCGGTGGCACTTCCTGGCAGGGCTGTGGAGTCGGAGTCGTGGAGTCGGGCAATTTTGGGTGCCTGGAGTCGGAGTCGGGAAAAAATGCACCGACTCCGACTCCTAATGAATTTGTAACTGTAATAAAATAGAAAATATGATAAAATGTTCTATTTTTCAGATAATAGTCATTAAAAATAATGTATATATACAGTAATAGCTGTGCTTAGTCCACAAAAATTAAATAAACCAATCAAAATTAGTTACTTGTGCGGCTTCAATAAAGCAGTCCCCGTATTTTTAAGGTCAGATATACATATCTGATTGTGACTGTATATATGATGTGTACACAGGAATCTCTTATATATACAAAATAACATCTATGCTGTAAGTATAAAGCCTGATGTGTAGCCGTGTCACTAATAGAGATGGTCAACGAGATGGAAATAATTCTGCATTGATGCTGATTTATGCAAATGTATGCACTCCTTTGCTGATGAAATCAAATAATTTGATATGTTGTTAAAATTTAGTTTGGTGACTACAAATTAAAGGGTAACTGAGACGGATGAAAAGTAAAGTTTTATACATTACCTGGGGCTTCCTCCAGCCCCCTTCAGGCTAATCAGTCCCTCGCTGTCCTCCACCACCCGGATCTTCTGCTATGAGTCCTGGTAATTCAGCCAGTCAGCGCTGTCCGGCCGCATGCCGCTCCCACAGCCAGGAACATTCTGCACCTGCGCAATAGTGCTGCACAGGTGTAGTATGCTCCTGGCGGCGGAGTGTGTACATGCGCGCTACGCCCACTGGCTCAAGTACCTGGACTCATAGCAGAAGATCCAGGTGGTGGAGGAGGACAACGAGGGACTGATTATCCTGAAGGCGGCTGGAAGAAGCCCCAGGTATATATAAAACTTTAATTTCATCTGTCTCAGGTTTACTTTGTTACACAGTAGTACTATACTCTACATATGCACTCCCCACAGAGCTGCAGGGAATCCACTGAGAATGCTGTGCACAATGAACACAGAGGTGTTGTCTTTTACAATCTCCTCATTCCCCTGCAGAGTACCTGCACATCATTCTTAGATGTACCCACACTTACATTGCCTAGGGCCTGATAGATGTTCTTTGTTCGGTTTGTACCTTTTACAAGTACTCTACCAAGGACTAGTTTTAGTCTAAAGGGAATAAATATAGTAGTCTACATATCCTTCTCACTTCAGTTGTCTTGTAAAATTCCTAAGCGTTGGCAGTTAAGAGACAAATTTCATGTTACATACTTTTAATCAACAAAATTGTAATATGCAAATTAGAGGAGTCGAGGAGTCGGAGTCGGTGGAATCCTAAACTGAGGAGTCGGAGTCGGTGGATTTTTGGACCGACTCCACAGCCCTGCTTCCTGGTCAGCAGGAACGCTGACGAATCCCAGAAGCCATGCATAGCTATGGGATTCGCAGCCTCCCGCATGGAAACTTGACGGCAATGTAAGGTAAGCGATTCGGCCGGCGGTGCCATAGTTTCCTATGGCAAAGTTTCCTCTCGCGGTTTGCCTGCGGGGAAACTCTCCGAATTCGGCCGGGGGAAAGGGCCCCTACTGATGAAACTGTAGCTTTGACATAACCTCTGCAGCACCTCCTGCTGGTGAAATGTACTATTATGGGAAAAATATTACTTGTTAATTTTATATTTTAAAGAGACACTGAAGCAAAAAAAAAAATTATGATGTAATGATTTGTATGTGTAGTACAGCTAAGAAATAAAACAAATAGGAGCAGAGACATCAGTCAAATATTGTTTCCAGTACAGGAAGAGTTAAACAACTCCAGTTGTTATCTATGCAAAAGAGCCATTGAGCCAAAGAGCCACCCCTTTCAAAGTTGCAGAGAACTCTGTCTTCTGAAGCGTGTTATCTCAACTGTCTGTGACTGTATTTTCTTTTTCTCTGCAGAGGACAGGTCAACAGTTTATTGGCCTGCTCTGTAAAATCATTTAGAATGATGAGTAGTGTGTAAACTGCAAATATTAGAGAATGATGCAATGTTATAAAAAAACACACAAAAAAAACGATTATAACTGAAAATAAGAATATTTTCTTTGCTACTAATGTTCTAGTAATTATCTGTACTACACAACCAATTCATTATATAATAATTTTTTTCCGCTTCAGTGTCTCTTTCACATTTGTATTGTTTGTCATACTTAAGCTTAACTACAGTGTTTCCCTGAAAATAACACACTGTCTTATACTGTATAAATTTGCTCCAAAAGATGTGCTAGGGCTTATTTTCAGAGGATGCCTTATTTTTGGGGAAAACACTGGTAGTTTTCCTATACAAAATGTATATACTGCATGCCATGCTGAAACACAAGCAGCATACACAGAGCCCGTGGTTTGCAGATATTGGCTCTCACAAGAAATTGATTCTGCTGATCATGTGTGCAAGATTCTATTTCTTGCAGGCAGAGAACTCTGTCAGGCTCCCCGGAGCTATGATAGGATAAGCTGTGTGTCCTGGGAAGAGGTGGATAGGTGAAGTGCTGCTTATAACGACAGATCAGGAGGGCTGGCTCCAACAAAAACACAAATTTGCCTGACACTTATACAGGACTGTAGAACTCAGATTATACTGCTGCTCTCCTGTATCCAGGCTTTGTATTGAGTGTGACTTGCTTTTGTTATGTGGGCTGCTGCCAGAGCTTACATTCGGGGAGGTCTTATATTGCAAGCATGCAAGGATTCCTGCTAGGGCTTATTCTCAGGGGATGTCTTACTTTAGGGGAAGCACGGTATGTACTGTTCAGACAACTTCCTTTATATCTGTTATACCTGCAAACTCACTACATATGGAAGGAGAATCAGAAGCAACATATGAAAATTATTCTATTCCCCACACCATGAGCTTTACTAAACAATCAAGCTTATTCAATAACGCATTACACAGAGCAATGTACATTTGCAGGGTGTTCTAACCACTTGCAAGTAGATGGTCAAAAATGCCTCAATTTCTCTATTCACCTAAGTATAGGTGGCTGTTTATTTTACCCCCTTATTAAAGGAGATAAGATAGCAGCCCAAACCCCATATTTACCTCCACCTTTTTGGGAAGTTTAAAAGGTGGGAAGAGCACGGTGTCTTTCAACATTGAGAAAGTGGTACAGTGTGGTGGTAGAGATGAACTAAGGTAAACCAGGGCCCTAGGCAAGAGAGCAACTTTGGCCCATTGCTGATGACCAAATGTCTTTTTTGGTGAGATTTTATGGAGACTAGCATCAACTGGCCCCCTGGTCTCTCTTCAGGCCCTAGTCATCTGCCTAGCTTTCCTGATACATGATCTAGCTCTTTGTCGTGCAATAAGGACTTCTCCCCACCATTGCAAAGTGCCTTCCCCACAATGTTGAAAAATGTGTGAAATGATTATGACTTAGGGGGAAGGGCACATCTTTGATCACTCTTCTCTTGGCCTTAAAACCTGCATAGACAGGTAAGGGGGTAGTAACACTCTGAATAGAGAGGGGTGTACACTTTACAAAAAAAAAATTAAATCTTAAAAAAAAAAAAAAAATGGCTCCGCATGTGCACAGTTACAGAAGCTTTTGCTGGGCATCACAATAGGTGTTGAGGAGGGCGTGCAGTAGTTCCTGATGTACAGGAGAGTTGGCGGGGAACTGGAGTAGTAGTTCCTGATGTACAGGAAAGTTGAGGGGGCGTGCAGTAGTTCCTGATGTACAGAAGTGTAGAGGGGGGCTGCAGTAGTAGTTACTGATGTACAGGAGAGTTGAGGGGGCCTGCAGTAGTAGTTACTGATGTACAGGAGAGTTGAGGGGGCCTGCAGTAGTTCCTGATGTACAGGAGAGTTGAGGGGGCTGCAGTATTAGTTACTGATGTACAGGAGAGTTGGTGGGCGTGCAGTAGTTCCTGATGTACAGGAGTGTAGAGAGGGGGCTGCAGTAGTAATTACTGGTGTACAGGAGAGTTGAGGGGGCCTGCAGTAGTAGTTACTGATGTACAGGAGAGTTGAGGAGGGCGTGCAGTAGTTCCTGATGTACAGTAGAGTTGGCGGGGAGCTGAGAGTAGTAGTTCCTGATGTACAGGAGAGTTGAGGGGGCGTGCAGTAGTTCCTGATGTACAGAAGTGTAGAGGGGGGCTGCAGTAGTAGTTACTGATGTACAGGAGAGTTGAGGGGGCCTGCAGTAGTAGTTACTGATGTACAGGAGAGTTGAGGGGGCCTGCAGTAGTTCCTGATGTACAGGAGAGTTGAGGGGGCTGCAGTATTAGTTACTGATGTACAGGAGAGTTGGTGGGGCGTGCAGTAGTTCCTGATGTACAGGAGTGTAGAGAGGGGGCTGCAGTAGTAATTACTGGTGTACAGGAGAGTAGAGGGGGCCTGCAGTAGTAGTTACTGATGTACAGGAGGGTAGAGGGGGGCTCTGCAGTAGGTCCTGATGTACAGGAGAGTTGGGGGGGGGGGCGTAGAGTAGTTCCTGATTTACAGGAGAGTTGGGGGGGGGGGGGAAGCTGCTGTAGTAATTACTGATTACAGGAGAGTTGAGGGGGCATGCAGTAGTTCCTGATGTACAGGAGAGTAGAGGGGGGCTTCAGTAGTAGTTCCTGATGTAGAGGAGAGTAGAGGGGCTGCAGTAGTAGTTCCTGATGTACGCAGCAGTTGAGGGGGCCTGCAGTAGTAGTTCCTGATGTACAGGAGAGTTGGGGGGGGGGGCCTGCAGTAGTTCTTGATGCACATGAGTAGAAGGGGGCGGCAGTAGTTCCTAATGTATGGGAGAGTTGAGGGGACCTGCAGTAGTTCCTGATGCACATGAGTAGAGGAGGGCTGCAGTAGTTCCTGATGTACGGGAGAGTTGGGGGGGGGGGGGGCTGCAGTAGTTCCTGATGCACATGAGTAGAGGAGGGCTGCAGTAGTTCCTGATGTACGGGAGAGTTGAGGGGACCTGCAGTAGTTCCTGATGCACATGAGTAGAGGGGACCTGCAGTAGTTCCTGATGGAGGGGGGAGTTGGGGGGACCTCCAGTAGTTCCTGATGCACATGAGTAGAGGGGACCTGCAGTAGTTCCTGATGTACGGGAGAGTTGAGGGGACCAGCAGTAGTTCCTGATGGAGGGGGAGTTGGGGGGGCCTCCAGTAGTTCCTGATGCACATGAGTAGAGGGGACCTGCAGTAGTTCCTGATGTACGGGAGAGTTGAGGGGACCAGCAGTAGTTCCTGATGGAGGGGGGAGTTGGGGGGCCTCCAGTAGTTCCTGATGCACATGAGTAGAGGGGGGCTGCAGTAGTTCCTGATGTACGGGAGAGTTGAGGGGACCAGCAGTAGTTCCTGATGGAGGGGGGAGTTGAGGGGCGTGCAGTTTACTGTATGTTGCAGGCAGGGTACAATGTGATGGCAACTTGCCCAGTGGCGATGTTTGCTGCTTGTACGAAGCTAAAAGATCATATTTAGCAATCTTTTGGCTTTAGTAAATCAGGTCAGCTGTACTTTGCTGGTTTAAAAAAAACGTGGTTAATGATGACATTCCTGGAGCATGCACTTTTAAAATCAAGCTTCTATGCTGTTCTGTTTAATTAGCTACATCACCACCAGCTGCTGGGACCATATGCCTTCCTTTACCTAGCGTATTTTGATTTTAAATGGAGCTTATTTATTTGCTTATTATTAATGGAGATTGAGATCTTTCTAAGGTGGCCCCACATAATTCAATTTTTAGTTTTTTGTTCAACCAGAGAAATCTGATCAACTTTTCAGCTTGATCGAATAATCAGAAAAATCAAGCCAATATACCAAACACTTATGATCTATGTTTCTGAAAATATAAAACTAATGATCAAATAGAAATTTCAGTTTTTTCATTTTTCTATCTGATTTTTCCAACACATCCAATCAAATTTTTATAGAAACCAATTGAATAATAGTTTGATTTTCTTGATCGAAAAAAAATATTATTCACGATTTCCTCATTTTTCCTCGACCGATCCTTTCGGTCGAATAAAATCAAATGATTTCATTGTACCATGTACATGAAGACATGTACATGAAGAATTCTAAAGTTAAAGACCGGCTGTTAATTAACTGCATGTGAAAATAACTACAGAAGAGGTAACTTAACCTCCCTGGCGGTAGCCCGTGCTGAGCACGGGCTATGCCGCCGGGAGGCACCGCTCAGGCCGATTTGCATAATTTTTTTTTTGCTAGCTGCGTGCAGTGCCCGATCGCCGCTGCTACCCGCCAGTCCGCCGCTATACGCGTCGCCGCAGCCGCCCCCCCCCCCCCCCCCCCAGACCACGTGCGCTGCCTGGCCAATCAGTGCCAGGCAGCGCCGTGGGGTGGATCGGAGTCCCCTTTGACGTCACGACGTCGGTGACGTCATCTCGCCCGGTCGCCATGGCGATAGGGAAAGCCCTCCAAGAGATCTCTTGATCTCCGATCGCCGGCGGCGATTGGAGGGGCAGGGGGGATGCCGCTGAGCAGCGGCTATCATGTAGCGAGACCTCGTCTCGCTACATGAAAATTTTTTTTTTTTTCTTTAAACGTATTTGCTGCCCCCTGGCGGATTTTGACAAACCGCCAGGAGGGTTAAAGAGAACCCGAGGTGGGTTCTAAGATCCTAATAGCAGACAGAGGCTGGCTTTGCATATAATCACCAGCCTCTGTTGCTATATATCGTCCCTCCAGGGCCCCCCCTGCGCTCTGCCCCCCATAAATCACAGCCGCGCTTGTCGACATGCAGCGTGTCACCAGCCAACTGTTTACAATTGCCTATCAATCCCTGCCGCTCCCCCGCCTCCTCCATAGCTCCGCTTCCCTCCCCGCTGATTGGAGGGAAGGGACATGGGCGGGGACTGGAGCTATGGAGGAGGGGGGGGGAGCAGAGATTGATAGGCAATTGTAAACAGTCGGCTGGTGACATGCTGCGTGTCCAACAGCGTGGCTGTGATTTATGGGGGGAAGAGCAGAGCACAGGGGGGCCATGGAGGGACGATATATAGCAACAGAGGCTGGTGATTATATGCACAGCCAGCCTCTGTCTGCTATTAGGATTCTTAGAACCCACCTCAGGTTCTCTTTAAGGAAAGAAATGATAAGATAACTCTCTCACTGTAAAAACTTATCTCTACACCTTAATAATGCAAGATCGATGTGCGGTGGTATGTTTTTCTCTTGCCTTATTATCACCATCATGATCTTAGTGAATTGAGTCCAATATCTCCCTGATATCACCACTGATTAAATAATCTATAACTTAATATTATAAAAAAAAAATAAGCAATTTTTTTCATTATGTTATTTTCACTACAGTTCCTCTTTAACGGGTGACATTTGTTCAGTATTCTATAAAGAGCCAGTTCTGGCTTATCATGTTATGGGCTTACACTAACACTGGTATTTCTTTCCTTTGCTAGAATCCTACTCTATTGCTGGCAGCGATGGCAGCATTTCGGCTTCAGTGGCGTCCATCCAACCGCAGCCCTCCACGAGCTCCGCCCCCAGTTCCCCGGGATCCAGGAGGTCTGTCAGTACTCTGAAGAAATGGTTAACCAATCCTGTGAGAAAATTAAGCAGTGGGAGCCGCCTTGATCAGCGACAAAAAAAGATAGAAAGTCGTCCAAAGCGTGGTGTACCGGGCCGAAGGAGGAGTGCGGACGATGGGGGAAGAGGGAGCTTTGATCTCGGAGTATTACGGAAGATGGAAGACTTCTCCCACCCGGAAGATAAGAGTTTGGTGAGTGCATTTTTCATTGTTTTCCAAGCAAATCAAGGTCTTGATTTACATTTATGAGATGGCAGAAGTTTGTGACCCTCACCGAGTCTAGATTAGGTTTATTGGATATATTCAGAGAAAGATTTGAGTTAAAATACATTTGATAGATAAATCAGGAGATGTGTGAAATATATCATAATTTGCATAAACCATTTTTGAATTATCAATTTCTAATTAGTTGCTTGGCAGGATACGTAATGCTGCCTTCATGTGCTAATGCTAGATATAGCTTGTTGTGACTGCACAGAAGTGTGTGAGCTGCCCAGTCTCCTCCTCCTTTCCATCATCACTCACAGCAGGTAGACAGGGAGGAGCCAGGAGGAGATACTGGCCAGTGTTTCCTATTTACAGTAAAATAAGTTAACTCTTTTCACACTCGCATTCAAATGCTTTCATGTAAATCAATCATCCAGGAACCACTGATATCCCTGCAGCAAAGTTAACCACTTCCCGACCGCCGTATATACAATTGGCGGCCGGGAAGTGGACGCCGCAAGGACCGCCGTATTGACAATTGGCGGCGTCCTTGTATGGGCATGGGCGGAGCGATCGCGTCATCCGTGACGCGATCCTCCGCCTGGCGCAGCTCACCCGCCTCAACATCCCGCCGGCCATACGGAAGCGCCGGCGGGATGTTAACCCGACGATCGCCGCATACAAAGTGTATAATACACTTTGTAATGTTTACAAAGTGTATTATACAGGCTGCCTCCTGCCCTGGTGGTCCCAGTGTCCGAGGGACCACCAGGGCAGGCTGCAGCCACCCTAGTCTGCACCAAGCACACTGATTTCCCCCCCCCCCCTGCCCCAGATCGCCCACAGCACCCATCAGACCCCGCCCCTGCCCACCCCCCAGACCCCTGTTTGCACCCAATCACCCCCCTAATCACCCATCAATCACTCCCTGTCACTATCTGTCAACGCTATTTTTTTTTTATCCCCCCCCCCCCTGCCCCCCGCTCCCTCCTGATCACCCCCCCCCACCCCTCAGATTCTCCCCAGACCTCCCCCCCCCAGACCCCCCCCCCCATGTACTGTATGCATCTATCCCCCCTGATCACCTGTCAATCACCTGTCCATCACCTGTCAATCACCCGTCAATCACCCGTCAATCACCCCCTGTCACTGCCACCCATCAATCAGCCCCTAACCTGCCCCTTGCGGGCAATCTGATCACCCCCCCACACCAATAGATCGCCCGCAGATCCGACATCAGATCACCTCCCAAATCCATTGTTTACATCTATTCTCTCCTCTAAACACCCACTAATTACCCATCAATCACCCATCAATCACCCCCTATCACCACCTGTCACTTTTACCTATCAGATCAGACCCTAATCTGCCCCTTGCGGGCACCCAATCACCCGCCCACACGCTCAGATTGCCCTCTGACCCCCCCTTATCAATTCACCAGTGCATTAATTACATCTGTTCTTCCCTGTAATAACCCACTGATCACCTGTCAATCACCTGCCAATCACCTATCACCCATCAATCACCCCCTGTCACCCCCTGTCACTGCCACCCATCAATCAGCCCCTAACCTGCCCCTTGCGGGCATTCTGATCACCCACCCACACCATTAGATCGCCCGCAAACCCGCCGTCAGATTACCTCCCAAATGTATTGTTTACATCTGTTATCTTCTCTAAACACCCACTAATTACCCATCAATCACCCCCTATCACCAACCGTCACTGTTACCTATCAGATCAGACCCTAATCTGCCCCTTGCGGGCACCCAATCACCCGCCCACACGCTCAGATTGCCCTCAGACCCCCCCCCCCCCTTATAAATTCGCCAGTGCATTAATTACATCTGGCCTTCCCTGTAATAAACCACTGATCACCTGTCAATCACATGCCAATCACCTATCACCCATCAATCACCCCCTGTCACTGCCACCCAACAATCAGCCCCTAACCTGCCCCTTGCGGGCAAACTGATCACCCACCCACACCAATAGATCGCCCGCAGATCCGACATCAGATCACCACCCAAGCGCAGTGTTTCCATCTATTCTCTCCTCTAAACACCCACTAATTACCGATTCACCCATCAATCACCCCCTATCACCACCTGTCACTGTTACCCATCAGATCAGACCCTAATCTGCCCCTTGCGGGCACCCAATCGCCCGCCTACACGCTCAGATTGCCCTCAGACCCCCCCTTATCAATTCGCCAGTGCGATATTTACATCTGTTCTCCCCTGTAATAACCCACTGATTACCTGTCAATCACCTATCAATCACCCATCAATCACCCCCTGTCACTGCCACCCATCAATCACCCCCTGTCACTGCCGCCCATCAATCACCCGCTGTCACTGCCACCCATCAATCAGCCCCTAACCTGCCCCTTGCGGGCAATCTGATCACCCACCCACACCACAATAGATCGCCCGCAGATCCGACGTCCGATCACCTCCCAAGTGCAGTGTTTACATCTGTTCTCTACCCTAAACACCCACTAATTACCCATCAATCACCCCCTGTCACTGCTACCTATCAGATTAGACCCCTATCTGCCCCTAGGGCACTCAATCACCCGCCCACACCCTCAGAATGCCCTCAGACCCCAGCCCTGATCACCTCGCCAGTGCATTGCTTGCATCTATTCCCCCCTCTAATCACACCTTGAGACACCCATCAATCACCTCCTGTCACCCCCTAGCACACCTACCCATCAGATCAGGCCCCAATTTGCCCCGTGTGGGCTCCTGATCACTCGGCCAAACCCTCAGATCCCCCTCAGACCCCCTTCCGATCACATCCCCAGTGCATTGATTGCATCTATTTTCCCCTCTAACCACCCCCTGAGACACCCATCAATCACCTCCTGTCACCCCCCTAGCACTCCTATCCATCAGATCAGGCCCAATACAACCTGTCATCTAAAAGGCCACCCTGCTTATGACCGGTTCCACAAAATTCGCCCCCTCATAAACCACCTGTCATCAAAATTTGCAGATGCTTATACCCCTGAACAGTCATTTTGAGACATTTGGTTTCCAGACTACTCATGGTTTTGGGCCTGTAAAATGCCAGGGCGGTATAGGAACCCCACAAGCGACCCCATTTTAGAAAAAAAGACACCCCAATGGTATTCTGTTAGGTGTATGACGAGTTCATAGAAGATTTTATTTTTTGTCAAAAGTTAGCGGAAATTGATTTTTATTGGTTTTTTTTTCACAAAGTGTCATTTTTCACTAACTTGTGACAAAAAATAAAATCTTCGATGAACTCGCCATACACCTAACGGAATACCTTGGGGTGTCTTCTTTCTAAAATGGGGTCACTTGTGGGGTTCCTATACTGCCCTTGCATTTTAGGGGCCCTAAACCGCGAGGAGTAGTCTAGAAAACAAATGCCTCAAAATGACCTGTGAATAGGACGTTGGGCCCCTTAGCGCACCTAGGCTGCAAAAAAGTGTCACACATGTGGTACCGCCGTACTCAGGAAAAGTAGTATAATGTGTTTTGGGGTGTATTTTTACACATACCCATGCTGGGTGGGAGAAATTTCTATGTAAATGGACAATTGTGTGTAAAAAAATCAAACAATTGTCATTTACAGAGATATTTCTCCCACTTAGCATGGGTATGTGTAAAAATACACCCCAAAACGCATTATACTACTTCTCCTGAGTACGGCGGTACCACATGTGTGGCACTTTTTTTTACACCCTAAGTACGCTAAGGGGCCCAAAGTCCAATGAGTACCTTTAGGATTTCGCAGGTCATTTTGCGACATTTGGTTTCAAGACTACTCCTCACGGTTTAGGGCCCCTAAAATGCCAGGACAGTATAGGAACCCCACAAATGACCCCATTCTAGAAAGAAGACACCCAAAGGTATTCCGTACGGAGTATGGTGAGTTCATAGAAGATTTTATTTTTTGTCACAAGTTAGCGGAAAATGACACTTTGTGAAAAAAAACAATTAAAATCAATTTCCGCTAACTTGTGACAAAAAAATAAAAACTTCTATGAACTCACCATACTCCTAACGGAATACCTTGGGGTGTCTTCTTTCTAAAATGGGGTCATTAGTGGGGTTCCTATACTGCCCTGGCATTTTAGGGGCCCTAAACCGTGAGGAGTAGTCTTGAAACAAAAATGACCTGTGAAATCCTAAAGGTACTCATTGGACTTTGGGCCCCTTAGTGCAGTTAGGGTGCAAAAAAGTGCCACACATGTGGTATCGCCGTACTCGGGAGAAGTAGTATAATGTGTTTGGGGTGTATTTTTACACATACCCATGCTGGGTGGGAGAAATACTTCTGTAAATGACAATCTTTTGATTTTTTTACACACAATTGTCCATTTACAGAGGTATTTCTCCCCCCCAGCATGGGTATGTGTAAAAATACACCCCAAAACACATTGTACTACTTCTCCCGAGTATGGCGATACCACATGTGTGGCACTTTTTTGCACCCTAACTGCGCTAAAGGGCCCAAAGTCCAATGAGTACCTTTAGGATTTCACAGGTCATTTTGCGACATTTGGTTTCAAGACTACTCCTCACGGTTTAGGGCCCCTAAAATGCCAGGGCAGTATAGGAACCCCACAAATGACCCCATTTTAGAAAGAAGACACCCCAAGGTATTCCGTTAGTAGTATGGCGAGTTCATAGAAGATTTTATTTTTTGTCACAAGTTAGCGGAAATTGATTTTAATTGTGTTTTTTCACAAAGTGTCATTTTCCGCTAACTTTTGACAAAAAATAAAATCTTCTATGAACTCACCATACTCCTAACGGAATACCTTGGGGTGTCTTCTTTCTAAAATGGGGTCATTTGTGGGGTTCCTATACTGCCCTGGCATTTTAGGGGCCCTAAACCGTGAGGAGTAGTCTTGAAACGAAATTTCTCAAAATGACCTGTGAAATCCTAAAGGTACTCATTGGACTTTGGGCCCTTTAGCGCAGTTAGGGTGCAAAAAAGTGCCACACATGTGGTATCGCCGTACTCAGGAGAAGTAGTATAATGTGTTTTGTGGTGTATTTTTACACATACCCATGCTGAGTGGGAGAAAGATCTCTGTAAATGGACAATTGTGTGTAAAAAAAATTAACAAATTGTCATTTACAGAGATATTTCTCCCACCCAGCATGGGTATGTGTAAAAATACACCCCAAAACACATTATACTACTTCTCCTGAGTACGGCAATACCACATGTGTGGCACTTTTTTGCAGCCTAACTGCGCTAAGGGGTCCAAAGTCCAATGAGCACCTTTAGGCTTTACAGGGGTGCTTACAATTTAGCACCCCCCAAAATGTCAGGACAGTAAACACACCCCACAAATGACCCCATTTTGGAAAGTAGACCCTTCAAGGTATTCAGAGAGGGGCATGGTGAGTCCGTGGCAGATTTCATTTTTTTTTTTTTGTCGCAAGTTAGAAGAAATGGAAACTTTTTTTTTTTTTTTTTCTCACAAAGTGTCATTTTCCGCTTACTTGTGACAAAAAATAATATCTTCTATGAACTCACTATGCCTCTCAGTGAATACTTTGGGATGTCTTCTTTCCAAAATGGGGTCATTTGGGGGGTATTTATACTATCCTGGAATTCTAGCCCCTCATGAAACATGACAGGGGGTCAGAAAAGTCATACATGCTTGAAAATGGGAAAATTCACTTTTTGCACCATAGTTTGTAAACGCTATAACTTTTACCCAAACCAATAAATATACACTGAATGGGTATTTTTTTTTTATCAAAAACATGTTTGTCCACATTTTTCGTGCTGCATGTATACAGAAATTTTACTTTATTTGAAAAATGTCAGCACAGAAAGTTAAAAAAATCATTTTTTTGCCAAAATTCATGTCTTTTTTGATGAATATAATAAAAAGTAAAAATGGCAGGAGCAATCAAATAGCACCAAAAGAAAGCTTTATTAGTGACAAGAAAAGGAGCCAAAATTCATTTAGGTGGTAGGTTGTATGAGCGAGCAATAAACCGTGAAAGCTGCAGTGGTCTGAATGGAAAAAAAGTGACCGGTCCTTAAGGGGTAGAAATCCCTAGGTCCTCAAGTGGTTAAAGAGAACCAGAGACAAGTTAAAAATGTAAAAAAGAAAAAGCATACTACCTTATACGGGGGGCTAGCTGGGTTAGGTAGCATGCGTAATTGCCGTTCCCTGATGTTCCCATCTCCTGTATTCCTTTTTGTTTTGTGTATAAAAATAAAATGGCCTCAACCCTCGGGTCTCAACGCTGCAGCTCACCTCTCTGCTTCTCATTACAGAGCAGAGAGGGGCAGGTTAGGGGCAGGGGAAAGAAAGGTGTGGGGAAGGGGTATTTTGCAGGACTGCCTCTCCTGCAAAGCATGCCCCTTCCCCTAATAGTCTCCCGACAAGCTGCTGATGGCAATTTTGGAGTGGGTGGGGTTAGCGGAGGGAAGGGGGATGGGAAGAGGCATGGAAGAGACACAGAGGAATGCTATTAAGCAAAGAACAGGCCTCTGTGTCTCATTTGTATTTAAGAAACCGCCTTGGGTACACTTGAAGTTAAAAGCGGGGGTCTTCGTTATAGAGAATATATTCTCTTGCGTAGTCATATACGCCACACAGAGGCTCCCCAGGGTTTGCATGTGTCCTGACTCTGGGCCTATAACAGGAAAGCATTTGCGGCTGAGTGTGCACAGCGTTAAGTGATTTGGCGGCTGAGTGCGCACCAGCTGCTACAATGATGGACAATTCTCATCTCTTGTCAGAATGGAAGAGAGATCACTCCATATAGAGCCAGGTTGTCCCTTAGGTTTATGTCGCAAAAGCAGCTCCTTATAGCGAGCTTCAGTGCATTTGTGCACTATGGCCTAGTGCACACCAGAGGGGTTCGGTCGCGGATGTGGAAACACTTGGTCAATGTATTTCAATGGGGTGGTGCACACCAGAGCGGGAGGCGTTTTGCAGAAACGCATACTCCCGGGCTGCTGCAGATTTTTGGATTGCGGAGGCATTTCTGCCTCAATGTAAAGTATAGGAAAAACGCAAACCACTCTGAAAAACGGCAGTTCAGAGCGGTTTTGCAGGCGTTTTTGTTACAGAAGCTGTTCAGTAACAGCTTTACTGTAACAATATATGAAATCTGCTACGCCAAAAATGCTTCCCAAAACCGCAAAATGCTAGCTGAAACGCTGCAGAAAAAGAAGAAAAAGCGTTTTAAAATCTGCTAGCATTTTGCGGATCTGCTAGCGGTTTTTGGTGTGCACCAGGCCAAAGTGTGTTGTGGAGGCCTGCATCGGGTCGGGTGCCCGTTTGATTCGAGGTGTGGGTCGGGTCATGGGTAGCGAGTTGTCTTGGGATGCAAGGTCAGCCTTCAATGTGCTAAAAAATAACTTGGTAAGTGATGTCTGTAGGTCATAGCTTTGTTAGACAATGAGCAAGACAAGGTGGGACAGATAGCAGACAGACAGCTTTATCCTCAGCTTTCATCCCATGCTGTTATCTAGCAGATCTATGTTATCTATGTTATGCTGGGACTAAACCATGAGATTTTTTGGCAGATAGATGGTTCAATAGATAATTTCCAACAGATCCGATCTGATTTTCGATCGTTTTTCTGATTGATTTCTCATAGAAGTGAATGGAAATCAATCAGAAAAACGATCAGATAATCAAGCGGAAAAACGGACAGTTAGGGCTGGAACCCACAAGGGCGATTTTGAGAGCATTTTTGGAGCGTTACAGAACGCTAGCGTTTTGCCAAAACGCTAAGCTAATGTAAATGGATGGGTCAACTTCCACTGGAGCGTTTGCGATTCCTCAAATCGCAAGCGCAGGACATGCAGCATTTTGGGAGCGTTAGCGCTTCAATGTAAAGTATATAAACGCTGGCGTAATCGCTCATCAAAACCTGCATGGAGCGATTTTGCTAGCGTTTTAACGTTACCACACACTGTAACAAAATTAAAATTACTTGAAAGGACCAATCAGACTTTAAAACGCTAATCGCTACACAATCGCTAGCAAATTGATACACTTTGTAAAATCACTTCCTAAAACGCTCATGAAACCGCTGACAAACTGCTCATACAAAATGCTAGCGCTTGTGATTAGCGATAGCGTTTTACAGTGGATTCCAGGCCTAAATCTGCTGAAAATTCTTGTTGTGTATTCCTAGCATTAGAGATGTGGCCTCTGGGAACTTGTCACAAACTTGAAGGGGCCAACGCAGATCTCCAGCACACTACTGTGTCTTCACCAGATCTGCCTTCCTTCAAGTTATGTTTTGTGTAATGCTGTGTGTGTTGTGTGTGTACAGCCGGCCACAGTTGTGCTCAAACCATGGGCAGCGTACACTGGGGCACTGGCCCATTCTGGGAATCACTGTGCACCCCCCCTTACTCAGTGTCATACAGTTCACTGTTTCCAGCATCATACAGTAAACAAGATATAAAACTTTCCATGTCAGCCTATGTACGCATTAAGTAAACCAAGGGTCTTATCTATTTGCCATAAATACCTCACAATCCTTGCAAGATAACTTGCAATTAATGTATGACACTTATATTTGCAAAAAAAAAATATCTCTACCTTCTTCTGATTGTATGTTCTAACATTGACAGTCTAAACGATTACTGTTTTTCTGTTGAACTAGCCAATAAACTAGAGCTTGTATTTTATGGACAGGAAGTTTTGAGTCAGGATCATAATCCTGCTTCAAAACTTCCTGTCTGTAAAACACAAGCTAAAAATGCAGCGCTAAACTTTGTGCGGGCGAACTAAATATCTAAAGCTTGCCATACAAACATCGATTTTGATCACCCAAATGGGCCTCTCCAGCCAGCCATCATGCCCACTTTGTGCCCCCCCCCAAAAAAAAAATTGAAGCTGGAGCTGCCACTGAACTTTACATGATGCTTTTTTTTTGCTCTCATCTAACCTTACCGCTTGTCAAACACTGACACACCTGGGGTTACATACACCGCTATTGGGCTGCATTAATGGGACTCTGAAGCGAGTTTAATAAAAACAAAACAAGATACTCACCTAAGGAAAGGGAAGGCTCTGGGTCCTATAGAGACTTCCCGTTCCTCCTATGTTGCCCGCGTTCCAGCACTGTGTCCCCCATTAGCAGTCTCCAGCAGGTAGATCAGAGACTGCTCACTTCTGCCGCTGTGGGAGGCTTCAGCAATCTGTGGAAATCTGCGGGAGGCTGCTAACAGGGGATCCAGCGGTGGAATGCAGGGACCGTAGGAGGAACGGGAAGGCCTAATAGGACCCAGAGCTTTCCCTCTTTCGTTAGATTTTGTTTTTTAAATTCGCTTCAGACTCACTTTAAATTTCAGGCAGAAGGCACTTGGTGGCCAGCAGCCAGGAGGCCGAACAGCCCTATTAGCACCAGTTTAGCCATTTGTCTGAAAGAGCCTTTATTGTTGCATGTGGCTGCTGCACCAGCTCACCAGGGACCAAATCACAAACCAGAATTCCCCCTAATAGCTTTAATGCAGTTTACACTTGATTCTCACAAATACCTGTAATTTTGGCCTAATTTGAGTGAAACAATCCCCACCAACACTACTGACTGATGTGGTGGGTGAGCTCAGTGCTGCTGGTTGAGGGATCATTACCGTATTTTTCGGACTATAAGACACACTTTTTCTTCCACAAAAGTGAAGGGAAAAAGTCAGTGCGTCTTATAGTGCAAATAGTAAATTTTGACCAGCATCTGTTTGTCCACCATCCTGTGTCCTCCGCCGGTGTTCTCCATTCTATGCCTTGTGTGTCCCCAGCGCAGTGTCTGCCCCCTTTCTATGTCCCCGTCCTCACTGCAGCCACTTTTTACTGTGTCCGGTGTCCGTGTGCAGCGTTCTCCTTGTCCCCGTGTATTACGTCCCCATGGCCGGACTGCTGTTTCCGTACTCACGCTGCAGCCACTTTGTATTGTATCCAGTTTCCCATGCGTCCTCCTTGTCGGCGTGTATTAAATCCCCATGCCCGGAATCATGTGCGTGTAATCGCCGCAGCCACGCAACTCTAATAAGGAAGTAAGCAGAGGAGACATCTACCAATCAGGCGGGGGAAGCTGTCCCAGACCGCCAATCGCTGCCGCTTATTTGACCTGCTTCCTTTTTGATAGGAAGCGATGGTCTCGCCGGCGGGACCAAGTCGAGTGCGCTGATTGGCTCCAATGGTGGAGCCTTCGTCCCACCCTCCAGACTGCGAAGGCAGAGAGAGAGAAGGGAGCACGAATGGCAGTGTGATTAGCGGTCCGGGGAAGCGGCCCCCTATCCGATTGGTAGATGTTTCCTCTGATTACTTCCTCTTCATCGGAGCGTGGCTGCGGCGATTACAGGCACATGATTCCGGGCATGGGGACGTAATACACGCGGACAAGGAGGACGCTGCACGCATGGGAAACTGGATACAGTACAACATGGCTGCAGCGTGAGTACGGAAACAGCAGTCCGGACATGGGGAAGTAATACGCAGGGGACAAGGAGAACGCTGCACACAGGGGACACCGGGCACAGTAAAAAGTGGCTGCAGCGTGAGTATGGACACAGCAGTCCTGGCACGGGGGACACAGGGACAAGGAGTGGACGCTGCACACAGGCACAGAGGGCACTGGGCACCTACAAAGTGATTGGCTTCAGTTGAGTGTGCACACAGGAGTCTGGGGACATAGGAGACAGAGAAAAGGAGAGGGACGCTGCACACAGGGACAGGGGACATCAGCTACAGTATGGACACAGGAGTCAGATGTGGGGGGATGTAGGAAGGAGGACAACGGAGGATAGGGGGACACTGAAAACAGGGACAGGGGACACCAGAGGAGACAGGAGGACAGAGCATGGCACAGGGCAACTCCAGGGGACATAGTGGAACACCAGAGGATGACATAGGGGAAAACAAGAAGCACAAAGAAGGCTCAATAGGGACATAATAGTTGGGGGGAAAGATCCATAAGACACCCCTGCACTATAGATGCACCAGGTTTAGCATATCTTTTTTTCCCTAGTTTTTGACCTCTAAACCTAGGTGCGTCTTATAGTCCGGAGCGTCTTATAGTCCGAAAAATACGGTATTTGCTTTTTTGTAAAGGAATTTGAAATCTTTGTGGCAGTGTTTAGCCTCTCAAGTTGCTAGCAATAGCTTTTTTTTATTAAAAGTGTTAGTCCAGCCATAATAGCTATCATTCATAAAAGTGTGTTCGGTAAAAGAAATCTGTGCGGTAAAATACCGCATTCGGCGTTTTAGACTTCTGTGTGCTCATTCATAAAAATGTTTACAGTTGTGATAGCAGTGCGGTATTTTCCCCTGACTAGGCTGGCTCTAGGCTGGCGGTAGGCTTGCGGAAACACAAGAAGCTGCCCAGTTGATACCTTTTCTCCTCCAGATACAGCGTTACTATAGAAGAGGCAGCCCCAGCATCCCTTTACATGTGCATTTTTTTTAAACTGCCTCTCCTTGCCCTGAATCTGTCTATTAGTCTTTCTAAACAATTTATTTAATTGCCACAACTTAGAGGAACTTAAAAAAATGTTACAGATGCAGGCTTTCTAATCTTAAATGTATCTGAAAACAGGTACCCAAGGGGTTAAAAAACACAGCCTTGGTATCCTGGGATGCCGTTTTTTGTTCTTCTCTTACTGCTGCTGCTTGGGAGGTCTGTCTCATTAACTTAGCTGTTATCCACATGCTTATTGGCTCTGCCAAGGGAGCGGTATTCTCCGTGCTGATTCCGCCTGCTCTAATCTTTATGAATTGACATATGGTGTTGAGATAATCACCGCATAAGGCGGTAATTTCCCGCACTGCTCAGGAATTTCAGCTTTTCATGCGGAAACAGCTTTTTGAATAGACATTTTGCTAAATGGTCGGTAAAGTCATCTGTTTTCAGCATTTCCGCATGCGGGAATGCTTTATAAATGATAGCCATTGTGTAAAGTACCCCTGCACTGCAGGCTGCCATATTTCATTCCTTTTTAACAATACCAGTTGCCTGCCCTTCCTGCTGATCTTTCTGGCATCAGTATTGTCTGAATCACACACCTGTAGCAAGCATGTGAATAATCCAGTCAGACTTCAGTGCGAAACATTTGATCTGCTTCATGCTTGTTCAGGATCTGTCGCTAAAAGTATTGGCTGTAGAGGATCCGCAGGAAAGCCACACAATTTACAAAGTTCTCTTCATTTCCTTTTATTGGTGGCTGTTACTGGGGAAATCGGACCAAGACAGCAACAATATTCTGACACGGGGTCTAACCTACACCACTAACTCTACAGCCAAAATGCAACATTTCAGCTTGTGTTCCACTTTTGTAGTGACCAGGGCTGTGGAGTCGGTACAAAAATCTTCCAACTCCAACTCCTACTCCGACTCCTCAGTTTATGAAACCACGACTCTGACTCCAACTCCGGATACCCAAAATGGCTCAGACTCCGACTCCTCGACTCCAACTCCTTAGTCTAATACTTAACAGGGCTGTGGATTTTGTACAAAAATCATTCGACTCCAACTCCCGACTCCGACTCCTCAGTTTATGAAATCAACGACTCCAACTCCGACTCCAGTTGCCCAAAATTGCCCCGACTCCGACTCCACAGCCCTGGTAGTGACTACCAGCCCCCCAGTCCCTGTTATCCACCAAGGAAGGCTCTCTGCTGGGTTTTCCCAACAGTACACTCTATACAAACAACACATCCGCACCCTCCATCCAGTGCAGTCAGGGCTGGCACTGCCATACAGGCGAAGAGAACAGTTGCCCCAGGGCCCCTGTGCCGCCGGACCCTGCCAGGTGGTCTACTCCCCGGGGCCCCTGCACATTAGCTGCATTAATCACTGACTCACCTGCCCCAGTGGCTGCACGGTCTGTGCAGTCTTCAACCATGCTGTCTGCCTCTTCTCTTGCGTGTTTACAAGTGATTAATGCAGCTAATGTCCTGGGGCCCCGGGGAGCAGTGGGGTGGTGTTTATCAGTGAGGAAGGGGGGCTATCATGGGAGGATCTATCCGCATTGGGGAGGTAGGGCTGCCCCACACTTATGTTTGCCCCGGGGTCCCTGAGGCTACGTTTCCACTACAGAGTGAAATTTTCACCTGCAAAAAATCGTATAAGATTACACACAGTTGACTTTAATAAAGACACAAAAAATTAAGCTAATTTGTTCTAATTTTATTTTACATTGCCTGAATACAGGTACAGATTGTATTTACAATTGTTGTGGGGTCATCTCACCCCAGGATCCAGAAGAAGGCGAAAAACCCCCCAGAGGCAAGTAAGGTCTGATTTGTGCCTCGGAGGGGAAAAAATTCCTTCTTGACTCCTATGTGGCAGTCGGCTTTTACCCTGGATCCCAGGTATCTCCCCAGATCATGCTACCACGCTGTCTCCGCTGGGCATCTTCTGTCTGCTCTTCTTATCTTGCTAGGAGAACCTCCTGTGAATCTTCTGTCACCAGGAACAGCTGCAGATGGTGGGGGGACTCTTGCTACCTATACAAGTGGGAGGGGGGCACTGTAGCTCTATATGGGAAGGGGGGGGGCTGGCTACATATACAGGGGGGGGGGGGGATCAGCCTACCTATACAAGGAGGGAAGCTGGCTCTTTATGCTGGATGGATCTGGTTACTTATGAAATGGGGGATTCTGGGGGAACATAAGTCTTCCTATAGTGGCAGAATGCTACCTTTACTGGTGGGAATGTGGTTACTTATACTAAGGGGAGGAGGAGCATAATGCTACCTATACTGGGGGAATGCGGCTACCTATACTTAGGGGGGCCTCTGGCTAACTATATGGGGGCTAGGAAACTGGCTATCTATACAAGGGAGACTCTAACTGCCTGTAGCAGTCAGAGTCCCCCTTGTATAGGTAGCAAGAGATAACGCTTTCTACTTTTACTTAGGGGAGACTCTAGTTACCTATACATAGGAGTGGACTCCTACATATAGGAGGGGACTCTGATAGGGTTTTTTTTGGCCAACTATACTGGGGGTGGGGAGGGCTATAAGGCTTCTAATACTGGTGGAAAATAAGGCTACCTATACTGCTGGGAGTCTGGCTACACTTATGTGTATGATCAGAGCATCTAGGTCTGATCTTTACAAGAGGGGTCTGGGACCCACAATGTGTCTGCCACGGGCTAAAAAGCCTCCCGTGGCCATGCGGTAAAAGAGTGTCAAGGCCGGTAATATGGAAATCCATGGAGGGAAATCCAGGTGCACTCGATATGAGGGGATGTTCCGCCATCTGCCCTAATCTAGGAAGTTCCCCCACATCTTCATACACCGGTTATCACCTCAACAAAGAGATCCACAATGTGTCTGACCAGAGCGTATAGCTCTGATCTATACAAGAGGGGTCTGAGCCCCACAATGTGTCTGACCAGAGCGTATAGCTCTGATCTATACAAGAGGGGTCTGAGCCCCACAATGTGTCTGACCAGAGCGTATAGCTCTGATCTATACAAGAGGGGACTGAGCCCCACAATGTGTCTGACCAGAGCGTATAGCTCTGATCTATACAAGAGGGGACTGAGCCCCACAATGCGTCTGCCACGGGGCTAAAAAGCCTCCCGTGACCATACGGTGAAAGAAAGTCAAGTCCGGTAATATGGAAATCCATGGAGGGAAACCCAGGTGCACTCGATATGAGCGGATGTTCCGCCATCTGCCCTAATCCAGGAAGTGCCCATACGTCTTCATGCACCGGTCATCACCTCAACAAGGAGATCCATTATGTGTCATATCCGATAATAAAGTGAATATTCAGTGGTTGAATTGGCCCTGATGGAAATAAAGCTGCGAGAGCTCTCAGGATGTTTCTGGCCCTCGCACTGGCCACAAATCACTCTGATGGTTACCGAGGACATGTCATATTGCCGCTGCTGTAGCCCCAGTGGTGGAATAGGCTCTTCACTCAGGGAGTCCTGCACATCCACCCACTGACCACCCGAGAAAGAGCTTTCACCCCCTGCTGTCCTTACTCCTGGTCACCTCTTCCTTCTATCATCACTGCTGTTCACTTCTTTCTACTGCCATTGCTGATTATCACCCCTTACCTGCCATCACTGCTCCTTGTCACCTCCTCCTGCTGTCACCTCTGCTCATCACCTCTTACTGCTGGCACTGCTCATCACCTCTTACTGCTGCCTACTGTTAGGGCCCGTTTCCATTACACGCGGTGCGATGCGGCTATATAGACGCATCGCACCGCGGCTGTACTGTAACCAATGCACGGTAAAGGGGCAGTTTCAATTGCGTGCTGGTTTTGTGGTGCGGAGCATGCTGCAAATTCTTGCACAGCCGCATCCGCCCGCTGTCTCCTCCAATACAGCGGGCGGATGCGGCCACATCGACTCACATTCGCAAGTGGAAATGGGCCCTTATGCTGGGCATAGATGGGTCGATCCGGCGGCCGATTAGCCACCGGATCGGCTCCAGCCGCGTCCCCGCCGCCTCCTCGCTCGTCCGCACGTGCGCGCGGATCGATTCCCGCTCGTTCCCACCGGCGGTCCTTATCAGCCGCTCAATTCCCTGCCATTGTCCGCCAGTGGGAATCGAGCGGGCGCGGGTCGAGCGGCTTGATCGGGCCAGCTGAATATTATCAGCTGACCAGATCAGCTGGTCGATACACGGTACAGAAACGTACCGTGTATCCCCAGCATTACAATATACCTGCCTGCTACAAGAATCTAACTATCATTATCTGCTGGCAAATAGAGTTTAACAATCTCTATATGCCTGCTACTAAAATCAACCTATTACTATCTGCAGACCACTAGAATCTAACTGTCACTTCCTGCTGGCAACTACAACCTACCTATCACTACCTGCTGGTCACTACACTCTACCTATTTTTAACTGTGTATGTGTGTGGGGATGACACAGGTTACCTCTCCTGGGGAGCCAAATGGGTCAGTCTATCACCATCCGTCCATCAGACCAGCTCGGGAGAAAGGACCGCCAAATCGTCTCGGAGTCTCTGTCAGGAGGTGAGAAAACTTGTTGATCAGTCATACTGTTCACACAAAATAATGGTCTCAAGATGAAATGAGATTACATTAAAATGGTTCTAGTTTTGTAAAGGAAAATGTCTCCTCCCATTGATTGCAAACTCAGAAGATGTGACTAGACTCTACCTCACTGACACAGAACTCCATCAGTGACATATGGGCCCATATGCATTTCACTTTTTCTCTGGTGATGGAAAATTTGGGCGCCCTGCTAGTGGTGGCCACATGCGCCCATTGAAATACCACATTGAGGGGAAATTGGGCACCCTTGGTGCCCGATAAATATCAGACAGGGGGCCACTCGCAACACGCAATGTTTATTGGGATTGCAGTATTATAATGGGTGCCAATGGTGAAGCCCGAAAACCTGTGTGGTTTTTTTTTTAAGCGATTGGCGGTGGTTAAAGTTAGCCTTGGGGGGTGGGTGGTTAGGGTTAGCTGTTGGGGGTGGGTACGGTTAGGCACATGGGTGGATGATTAAGGTCAGGCATGGGGGGGGTTGGGTAAGGTTAGTCATATGGGGGTGGTTAAGGTTAGGCATCGGTTGAGGGAGGGTACAGTGTAAGAATAGGGTTATGTTTAGCTATAGTAAAATATCGGTACATTTACCGATATTCTATTGGGTCTTCTGGGCGCCCAAATTTCCCCGGCGTCCATTTTGCATGAAGATAATTTTTCAACTTAAAACCACTTTTCAGCACTTTGCTTCTGAAAAGGTGCCAAAAAGTGGGTGAAAATGCTTGTCCTGAAATCCACTCCCTTTCCAAGCCTCTTACCTGGAACAGCAGGTTCACTCAGCCGGAACATTGGGTGCACTCGCCGGCCTGTCTTCTCATCCCACGACTTCTGGATGGCCCGGGCAGTCTTCATGGCCCGCGTGGCTCTCTCACGGTGCTGGAAAGAGAATGACATATATGAATGAAGACAGAAAACAATCAATATTCTACCCCATTAGCAGTATTCCCTTAAAGAGGGCCGGCTCAGTGCCAGAAAATATTAGAATTCCCAATAAATATGTTCAGTACTGACTCCTCTATCCAGGTGTCTCCCAAATAAAGGGGGCATTTTCCCCACACCCAGCAGGACATGGTGACCACCAAGAGTGATGGAGATGGGCTGATCCATTGACTTGTACTGCATAAGGCTGCACCACTCCTTTAGCCACTGCTGCCTGTAGGAACTATTTTTTTTACTTCATTTACAACTTTTTCATCACTAGGTACTTAAAGTGATACTTAAATAAAAACAAAGTGAAGAGACAAACGATTGTATCTATCCTCCAACTGCTAACAATGACTTTTAGATATCCCACAGTTTTAAGTTACCGGTATGTTTAAAAACTTAAAAAGCTGCTTTAGGGCTGGAACCCACTTGAGCGATTTTTTGAGTGTTTAGGGAGGTTTTCAAAGCGCTAGCGATTTCCCTAAACGCTCAGCTAATGTTAATGGATAGGCCAAATTCCACTGGAGCGATTGTGATTACCAAAATTGCAAGCGCAGGACATGCAGCATTTTTAGCGATTAGCGTTTCTGCAATGTAAAGTATATAAACGCTGGTCGTCAAAACCTACACAGAGCGATTTCGCTAGCGTTTTTAAATGACTGCACACAAAATTAAAATTAATTGAAAGGACCAATCAGAATTAAAACGCTAATCGCTGCACAATCGCTGGCAAAACGCTTACACTTTTTAAAATTGCTGCCAAAATCACCAGAAAACACTCATGAAATTGTTTACAAAACGCTCACTAGAAAACGCTAGCAATTGCTATTAGCGATAGCGCTTTGTAGTGAGTTCCAGGCCTAATTGTTATGTCTCAGGTGAATGTAACAGTCCCTGTGTCTCAGAGTGCTGAAATGTATGAACTATTGACCTTTTTTTATCTAGCCCCTCCTAGCAGAGAACTGGGCTTCCTAGAGCAAGTATTTTATGGCTGTAATTCCTTATCAGTAGTCGCCACTGTAGAAAAGTTGTCAGTTGCATAGTAAGAATAACGCTAGGTATGTCCAACACAATTTTCTGACAGATTTACTGATCTGATTTCTGATTGATTTTTCAGTCGATTTGCCATTCACTTCTAAGGAAAATAGATCGGAAATTCGATCGGAAAGCAGTATATCTGTCAGAAAATTGTATTGTGTGTGCCTAGCATAGCTCTCTCAGACAGAGAAAGAAGAAAAGCATCACAGCCTAGTTATTTGTGTGCTGTGCTCTGTACCTACACACGTCTATCTCATCACGTCACATGTCATGTAGGATTCCATTTAAACATTGTTATACAGATTACTGTCCAGAGTTTGGTGAAAATAAGTCATTAGTATATATAAATACTAAATAATAATAATAATAGTACATTATTCCATGAAGCTTTAGCAAGGGAGAAAGCCTCCATGCTGAGATCACAGCTGGTAAAAAGAAAAGCAACAAGGGTTAATTAGCTGCAATAGGGAAAAATAATAATACTCACCAGAGCTTTCTGCACATCAATGAGCTGTGAGTAGAGCAGGATGGCGTCAGGGCTGGGCGTGATGATGAGGGGCGGTCTGGAGAAGAGACCCCGCACTGCAGAAAAATAACATCACGTTAAGCAAAAGAAAATATACACTTTTTTATTACTCATTAAAGTTGTTTAAACACACAAAAGAATTCAATAAACAGTGATTATGCTGAATGGGGCTACATTGACTACCTATTCTTAGAGCAGTGTGTGTGTGTGTGTGCGGGTTACTCATCCTAATAGCTACCTATGCTGAACAGTGTGTGTGGGGGTGGGGTGGGGGGTGTTACTTATCCTAAGGGCTACCTATGCTGAGGTAAGGGGGCTACATCGGCTACCTATGCTGGTTACAGGGAAGGAGTCTCCGCTGGGGCGGTGCAATATCAGTGCAATGCCATAGGTGCTCTTTCACCCAGATACACCCCTTGCTGTGACAAAATGGAAAGGCCTAGACTAAAAAAAACAACAAAAGAACCCTCGATAGACGAGAGGGCATGTAATCTCCTCCCTTTGAAAACACCAATGAAAGATATCATCTACATCAGGTGGAGATATCAGGTGGAGATATATGAAAACATCGGGTCATATTGTGTGTGTAGTGCTGATGCTTACCGTATCCAGCCAGAGTCCAGATTCTGCCACAAATGATGATAAACTGCCAGACAAGGACTGGTGGCACTAGGCAGAGCCAAAGGTAGAAGACCAGTTGGCAAATCATGTTCTAGGCGTAGGTATTGTACAAATTCAGGAAGAAATTCAGGGAGAACACCAGTTATGCTGCTGCACTAACCGCTGCTACACCTGGAGTGACAGTTGAGGGGATTTCCCTTGGCTCAAGCCACTGCTCTGGCTCATGCAGCAGCATGTGACCATTACTGCCACTGCTGGAGGCTGGCTCATGCAGCAGTATGTGACCATACTGCCACTGCTGGAGGCTGGTTTATACAGCAGCATGGGACCATAACTGCCACTGCTGGAGGCTGGCTGGCTCATGCAGCATCATGTGACCATAACTGCCACTGCTGGAGGCTGGCTGGCTCATGCAGCATCATGTGACCATAACTGCCACTGCTGGAGGCTGGCTGGCTCATGCAGCATCATGTGACCATACCTAATGACAACAGATAGCACAGCAATAATAATGATTAGCATGGTGCTTTTTCTCTACTATAGTATACAGAAAATAAAAGCAGTGAGTGCAGTTATATTTATAGGCTATTACTACTTTATCTATACACCACAGCTGGTCCTGTTTTTCATTGATGATCCCTATTTTTGAAGCATATTCTCATGCTCCACAGATGTGCCTCTTTTAGGCCTTGTATACAGGTCTGTGCAAATAAAGGTATTATTTAAAGCCCAAATTCAGGACTTTTAATTTATTTTTTAATTCACACACAGTGCACATTTCCCTGTATGTAAAAACACATGAGAGCTGACCGCCCATGTTAACATTGTTCACATCAATTAGCGCAGAAGGCTGTGTGATCGGAACGCAATGCGTACGATCGCACAGCCATCTGCACTGCTATGCGCTGCGCTGCTGCTACAGTGAATGGGTCAGCGCTGCGATTCTTTAAAAATGCATGCAGCAGTGCGATTGCGCATTGCACTGCTGCGCAGTACATATGATGGGAACGGTAGAAGGGCTGTTTATGCCCTTCTACCATTCTTGCGTGTAGCACACTATGGGCTTGATCCACTAAACCTTGATAACTCATATCACTTCGTTTTCGCGCGCGTTTTTCTGCGAAAACTCGCAATTGCGCGTGAAAATTCACTATCACATGCAAACGCGAAAATGCGCAAAAACAGCCGTTATATGAGTTATCACGGTTTAGTGATTCAATCCCTAGACGCGCTGCTGAAATGCGCACGGCAGCCTGTATGTTCTGAACGACGCCTAAGGGTTTTCTTTGTTAAGTGTGGTAGAGAAGCTACATACTTGTAGCTACTCGGAATCTAAATGTAAATTAGCCAGTGCTGCCTGTGGGAGAGGAGGGTAAACGTACCCATGCCACAGCTGGGTGATGATGCACTCCTTTCATCCCAAGTTACTCCTATGCCTCCTCCTAGAGATGGCCCGAACTGTGCATGGCAGACAGTTCCCAGCGATTTTCCACTGTTCGCGTCCACAGCGGATAGCAAACATTTGGCCTGTTCGACCCGCCCCCTATACATCATCATTGAGCTAAACTTTGACCCCTTACCTCACAGTCAGCAGACACATGGCAGCCAATCAGCGGATTCTTCAGTTTTGCCTCTAAATGGAATAAAGAAAAGTATTGGCCTACTAAAGACTAGAGATGGTCCCAAAATGCAAAAAATTCTGAGTTGATGCAGAATTATGCTAATTTAATGCAAATACATGCAGCTTGAAAATAGAGCAATTGAATTCAACCTCGGCTTCTTTCTATTTCAAGCTGTATACATTTGCACAATTCTGCATCAGCTTAGAATTCCTTGTACCTCAATAACCGTCTCTAAGACGTTCTTACATTTTCTGCTAGATTTTACTTAGATTATCTTAGATTTTTATTGCTAAATGAATCGCTGCTGCTTACGACCGCCTCTGCCAAGAATCTAGTGCGTGTACAGCGGCCACTGATCAGCCTGGGTGATTGATACAGCCGAGAGCATTGCGCTCCCAACTCACCCCGCCCACCGCCTGATGTCACTCTAGTGCTGCTCCATCTGTTCTAAACACCCTCCCCCGCATAGCAACAGCCTCGGCTCAGCAATGTCACCCGCCAAACGACAACACTCATACGTACACAAGGCTTTACTGTTATGAATCTGATTATTCCTGTGCAAAGATACAGTTCAGCCCAGGGAAATATCATTGTAATTGGAAAAGAAACTATCAAGTTGAATTTCACTTGATATCTCTTGTGCATATTCCTAGTACAGGCATCGTCCAATGTAAAATAGGAGATTCTGTGCCCTAGAAAAAAAACAAAAGGATATAGTATAGCATTTGTTAGGACTTGTTCACACTATGAGCGTTTGTGGATTTTTTTAAAGCGCTGGCGATTTTACTCTAAAAAGCACTTGCGCAATGTTTTCCTATGAGAGTGTTCACATGTGAGCGTTTCGAGTGAGCGTTTCGATTTCACAAAAATCACAAACGCACTGTATGTACCATTTTCTGAGCGCTTTGGCTCAATGGAAGGTATAGGGAAATCACAAAGCACTTGAAAAAGCTCTTTGTATAGCGAATTTCCCCATCCCTTTAATGAATAAATACATTTTATTTATTCATTTCCGGGTCATAGAGTTCACTTCCTGACCCACGTCAGGAAGTGAAAATCTGAATCGCTCAGCAAAAGTGTTTAGAAAAGTGCTTTTCTAAGAGCAAAGCACAGGGAAAACCGCTTTGAAAAGCACTCTTTAAATCGATCAGGGCTTGAGATAGCACTAGCGATTTATAATGTGAAGAAAGTTTAAGCTCTCTTTCACACTAGAGGCTAGTTTAGGCGTTTTACAGCCAACTTCCTGTTGGCGTTTTCCAAGGTGAAACAAAAGTCCATAGATTTTCATTTTACCTTTCACACCTAAAGCAGCTTTTTTGGGCGTTGCGTTTTGAAGCTCCTCGGAGCTTTTCAAAGCTGTTTACAGCCGTTGTTGGCTTTTCGCGTTTCAATGATAGTCAATGGAAAACGCCAACTACAGCGTTTTCAAAGCGTTTTCAAAGCGTTTTACAGCTGACTTGTTGACTTATTTTTAAAGTTAAAAAAAGGACGTTTACATATGAGCTGTAAAACGCTTTGAAAACGCTTTGTACTGGCGTTAAGCAAAAGGCAGAGTTTCAGCCTTTTCTACCGCAGCCTCTAGTGTGAAAGAACCCTCAGGCTGCTTTCACAGTGGGACGTTACAGGCGCACGTTACAGCAGCTTGTAACGCAGCCCAACTCACAGTAATGAAAAATCAATGGGCTGTTCACAGTGCCCACGTTGCGTTACAGTGTAACGCTGGACATTTAAAGAAAGTGCAGCATGCTGTGCGTTATACGCAGTTTTAGCCGCGTTAGACTGTTTGCACATGCTCAGTAATGTTGTTTTATTGTTTTTTGTGTGCAGGAGAGGAGGAGGGGAGAGTCCGCTATTTTGTGCATATTCACTGCACTGCAATGCCGGTTCTCTTCCTGCTAGCAATGATTCATATGAATCATTCTCTGCCTGCTAGCAATGATTCATATGAATCATTCTCTGCCTGCTAGCAATGATTCATATGAATCATTCTCGGTTCTCTGCCTGCTAGCAATGATTCATATGAATCATTGCCGGTTCTCTGCCTACTAGCAATGATTCATATGCATGCGCCGTTTTCGTTCTATCACTATTGAACGAAAACGGCGCACCAAGAGCCGCATAACGCGTCCACCTTTAGCACCACCATGCGTCCAAGTGTGAAAGAGCCCTCAGCAATCCCTGCAGATTCACATGACTCCATATAATCTTCTATTGTTGTGAGGCAGTCAGTACAGGTTTTTCTGCTCCTTCATCCTGTCATGCACTGAAAGCATTGAACTTGACTTGCTAAACAACTCTGCTCTGTGATAGCTATTTTAGTGACTGCTAAATGTAGGGCTTTCTGTTATTATAACAAAGTAACTGAGGAATTGCTTCTTAAACCATTTCAGCCTGCGGGTATTTTTCACCTTATGGACGAGAGGAATTTTCACCTGTCAGCGCTCCTCCTATTCATTCCCCAATAACTTCATCACTACTTATCACAACTAAAGGATCTATACCTTGTTTTTTTCTGCCATCAATTAGGCTTTCTTTGGGTGGTATATTATGCTAAGAATTATTTTATTTCAAATGCATTATGATGGGAATAATAGGAAAAAAATGGAAAAAAAAATCATTATTTTTAGTTTTCAGCTATTGTAGTTTTAACCACTTTACTCCCACAGGTGCGGATATCTTCGGCCCTTTTTCCACCCTGTCAACACCAGGGACGGAGATATCCGCACCTACCACCGCTGTCCGCGCTCCCGCTCGCTCATGCGCGTGCTCCCACGCTCGTGCACGCTGCCGGACACTCGCCCGGAGATCAATGAACGGGAAAAACGTTCCCGTTCGTTGATCTAAGCCCCCCGCAATGATCGGCTGCTTCTATGAGAAGCAGCGCGATCATTGTGGAAAAAAAAAGTTCCCCAGCCTCCTTGCTCTTCCTGTAAGCGTCCTTCCGACGCTTACAGGTCGCATGAGCAAAAAGTTACTGTCACCATCTTGTGGCCAAATAGTAAAACTACACCCTGAAGCATTTTTCATATACAAATACATTAGTTTTACACTATAAATTAACTCATTACCTCCCACACTCCCCAATTTTTTATTTTTTTTTGTAATTAAAAAAAAAAATTACAATACAAAAAAAATAGTTACCTTAGGGACTGAACTTTTTAAATATTTATGTCAAGAGGGTATTATTATTATTATTTAGTATTTATATAGTAGCGCCAACATATTACGCAGCGCTGTACAGTGTATATATATATATATATATATATATATATATATATATATCTTGTCACTAACTGTCCCTCAAAGGAGCTCACAATTTAATCCCTACCATTGCCATATGTCTATATTATGTAGTGTAAGTACTGTAGTCTAGGGCCAATTTTTTAGAGGGAGCCAATTAACTTATCTGTATGTTTTTGGAATGTGGGAGGAAACCGGAGTGCCCGGAGGAAACCCACGCAGACACGGAGAGAACATTCAAACTCTTTGCAGATAGTGCCCTGGCTGGGATTCGAACCAGGGACTCAGCGCTGCAAGGCGAGAGAGCTAACCACTACGCCACCGTGCTGCCCCACTGTTACTTTATAAACTATGGGCTTGTAATTAGGGATGGACGGAAAACTGAAAAAAATGCACCTTTATTTCCAAAATAAAATATTGGTGCCAAACATTGTGATAGGGACATAATTTAAACCGTTTTATAACTGGGACAAATGGGCAAATACATTTCATGGGTTTTAATTACAGTAGCATGCATTATTTAAAAACTATAATGGCCAAAAACTGAAAAATAATGAATTTTTTTCCACATTTTTTCCTATTTTCCCATTAAAACACATTTAGAATAAAATAATTCTTGGCATAATGTCCCACCTAAAGAAAGCCTAATTGGTGGTGAAAAAAACAAGATATAGTTCATTTCATTGTGATAAGTAATGATAAAGTTATAGACGAATGAATGGAAGGAGCGCTGAAAGGTGAAAATTGCTCTGGTGTTTCAGGGGTAAAACTCCCCAGTTGTGAAGTGGTTAAAATAATTCACGCTACCATAATTAAAATCCACACATTTTATTCGTCCCAGTTATTGCAACGTAGAAATTTTATCCCTAGTACAATGTACGGTGAAAATATTTTATTTGGAAATAAAGGTGCATTTTTCTGTTTTACATCCATCACTAATTTTTAGCACAATATTTAATACTTATATGCCCTCTTGTCATAGATATTATTTTTTCCCCCTAAAGTCAGTAGATGTATTTTACTATTTGGCCACTAGATGTCCCTACTGAGCAAAAATCCTATTAGCGTACATTGTACGCTAATAGGATACAATGTATCATTACAGTGTAACTAGGGACTAGGGGAAGTGACGTAGCTTTCCATCTGAAGCCTGCGATCACAGTGGCGGCGGGGAGATTATGAATGGAAATATTGTTTCCATTCATAAATTTAACGATCGTCAGCGGAGATAGCGCGGCGGCTGTATGTAAAAAATAAACACTGTTTTTGAACAAAAACAGTGTTTATTCTCGGCGGACATGCTCATATTGGCACAGGGGACTTTTGTTCTCTGCAGCTAATCCTCCCTGCTAGCAGCAGCAGCGCAATCGCGGGCATCTGCCCGCACAATCGCCTGCAAACCCCCCAAACTGCAGGGACGTGACTAGCGCATCCCTGCGGCTCTAGCTGCTGCCACTGCGGACGTGAAGCTCACGTCCGCGCGGCTCAAGTGGTTAATATGAGCTGCTCCTCTTTGCATCTTTTGCAGCTGATTTGTTAGTTTTATGTGGGTGTTTTTCTGCGTGTGTTTGTGCACTATGAGATGCTGATGTACAGGGGTTGGACAAAATAATGGAAACACCTAACATTTTGGCATCAAAATCTTTAAACATGTTTTAAGCAATCAAAACTTGACATATGTTAAAAAAATTTTGTTTATTATTTTTGTTATCTGATATGTTTATTTAAAATAATTGTTTTTCACAGATATTTAAACAAAAGTTGGTTATAATTTATAAAAATGGCAGATCTCTGACTTTCAAAGAGGTCAAATTGTTGGTGCTCGTATGGCAGGCACTACTGTAACAGAAACTGCCCGAATGCTTGGAATTTCAAGGGGTACTGTCTTAAAAGTAATGATGGCCTTTGAAAGAAAAGGAAAAACGTCCTCAGCAAAGCACAGTTGTGGCTGAAAGTCGAAGTTGTCTGAGAGAGAGCATCGGACTCTAAATCTGCAATTAGAAAACCTCTGCTCTCAAAGACAAATGTTTTAAAGCGTTTAGAGTGGTGTAGAAACCACCAGAATTGGTCCCTCGAGCAGTGGAAAAATGTGATTTTCTCTGATGAATCATCGTTTACCTTATTTCCGACCTCCGGCTGAGTGTAGGTTTGGAGATAGACAAAAGAAGCATTTCATCTAGACTGCCTTCTCCCAACCGTAAAACATGGCGGGGGTTCTATGATGATCTGGGGTGCTGTTTCTTGGAAATCCATTGGGCCAATGATTTCCCTTCATGGAAGAATTAACAGCCGAGACTATTTAGGAATTTTGGGAGACCAAGTTCATCCTATGGTTCAAGAACTGTTTCCGGAGGGGAATGCCATCTTTCAAGATGATAATTATCATCTTGAAAGATGGCATTCCCCTCCGAAAACAGTTCTTGAACCATAGGATGAATCCATACAGCTAGAACTGTTAAAGAATGGCACGAGGAACATTCTAATGAGTTGAGCATCTCATCTGGTTACCACAATCCCCATACCTCAACATTATTGAGCATTTATGGAGGGTGTTTTAACTGAAGAATGGGCTAAAATTCCTTTGGAAACAATTCACAATTTGTATGAATCAATACCTCGGAGAATTGAGGCTGTAATTGCTGAAAAGGTGGACCTACACCATATTAAAATATATTTTGTTGATTTTCAAGGTGTTTCCATTATTTTGTCTAACCCCTGTAATTGATAGGGGAAATGCACACAGTGCTGCACTTGTGTGTGCGTTTTTTTTTTTCTGCATGTGGAAAACACATAAACCTCCATTCACAATGAGTTGTTGCATTCAGTAAACATATGTTGGTAAATTACCGATTGCGATAACCTCTTGTTAAAATCCACAATAATTTCTGCCTGAATTTACTGATTGTGTAAAAAATGTATTAGAAGCACCGTAACATGTTGCATGACATGCGTTAAATGTTATATTAAAGGTACATGTGAGGAAACGCGGAAAAGCCGCCGCAAGTGCTCAGAATGAGACGGCTGTTTCCGCGTCCAACATGGCGGCACAACGCGAAGAAACATGGGCAGAGCGGTGCAGTCCGCGTTGGATGCGGCGGATTGCGCGCATAGCAATACTACTGACATTGTGGTTGGACGCGTGGAAGCCGCCGCTTGCTTGGAGAGCAGTGCGGCGGCCCCCGCGCCCGAATCAGCGGATACATTGCAAAACATGTCTGGTGTGGCTGGGACTGCTAGTCCACACAGGTTCAGAAGGACGCGCGCGCTGAGAGGCAGAGCTTATATGACAGCCAGAGAAGAGTCAGCTGACCAAGCTGGTCAGCTGACATTTTTACCACCTTCCATTGGTCCAACACTTAGGGGTGGCGCTGGAGAGCGCTATAGTATATATACTGGGTGCTGGTCATTTCTCTGGTGTCTGGCATTGCGATCACTACGTGGTAGCACTCAGACCTTGTCTGTTTCTGTGTTCTAGCATAGTTTCCAAAGGTGTTGATGATCAAGGAGCTCACACCTTAGAATTAGGAATATTGAACTGTATTATTTGTTATGACCTTTTGCCTGCCTGACTATTCCTCTGAACTCTGATTCTGTACCTTGCTATTTCTGAAATCCTGTTGCCAAACTCTGCTCGTTCCTGGACTCTGTATTTGCCTCCTGATTCTGTACCTTGCTATTCTGATACTCCGTTGCCAAACCCTGCCTGTTCATTGGATTCCGTATCTGTCTCCTGAATCTGTACCTTATCTGTCTGTGTGTTAACGACCTGGCTTGCCCGACCTCGAGAACTGGCCTTACTGTTAGAGGCAGTTCCCAGGCCTGTTAGTGACACCCTCTCACTGGTGTCACTCACGCTCTGTCCTTCCTACTTTCAGCCTAGCCCCTCCTCCGGGAGAGTCTAGGCCAACGGAAGGAACATACTTCTGTGCAGTACTCCTTACTGCTTCTGTACCTTCTCCTGAGGTGCAGTACTCAAAGTATTACTGTTGCACCAACACTCGCATATCTCAGGTGTCCAGAGGTTAGTAGATATATCTGATTATCGGTGATACTGCAGATCATCAATAATCGGGTATATTCTGTATTCTCGGTGATACTGCAGTTCACTGGTAATCAGACCCTCTCTGTGTTACACTGATCGTTACAGTACATACCGCAAAAAAATGTAATTCATAATAAAAGTGCATTGCTTTATCGTTAATGAAAGTTTTGGGGTTTTTTTTTTTTGTTGTTTTTGTTTTTACTTCCTATAAGTACCTGGCACTTTTTTTCACTTCACATGCGATCAGATGTAGTATAGAGCCCTGTGAGCTGTTTGATGGACTTTGGAATTTTTCTGCTAAAAACAGTATTTTATGCACTTATTCCGCATTTTTATTGAACATTTATCCATTTTATCATTCATCCTTTTTTTCAATGCTAACGCACTGTTACCGCACCCTTTGACGACTCGTTCACACTAAAGGCGTTTTTGCCCTTTTTTCAATGCCTGTACCATTTTTGAGGCGTTTCCGCCTCAATGGAAGGTATAGGAAGAGCTCTAAATGCTCACAAAATCACTTTGTGGCTGGATTGTGTTCGCGTTTTTAAGAATAAATATATTGTATTTAATATTTTCAGGGTCAAAGAGTTCACTTCCTGACTTGTGTCAGGGAGTAAATGAAAAAACGCTCAGGAAAAGCGCTTAGAAAAGCACTTTAAAAACAAAACATAGCGTGCATTGGAGCGCCGGGGGAAGGGGGGGGGGGGTTGGGTCGAAACAGCGCACAAAACCCCAAAATGCTTGCGTTTTCGTTTTTAGGTGTGAATGAGGTCTTACGAAACTTTACACGTACCCGGTAAAATTTACACAAACTTGGGGAAAAACAATAATTATGATGGCTGTAATTTTTTTTTAACTACATTTCATTACCACACATGTTAGTGTAAACTAGCCCATTAATTAACATTCAGACCGATATGGTCTTAGCTCCTTTTGGGCTCCTTCCAGTAACTACCGTAGTTATCCCTATACCACAGTGTCAGATATAAAATACATGTAGGATTATAAAAATATAAAAATATATATAAAAGTCCCAAGAAACATAAAAGTCCCAAAATTTCTTCTATAATTCTTCATACAAGATCTTCCTCAATGTAAATGCATAACACACATGCGCTCACCAGATCCTATGGCCAACCAATCACGATCGGCAATCACGCTTATGATAATAATCCGTGGTCATCAACGGCTTGCTGCACGGTTCCCGCACCTTCAGTGCTCGGTACATGTAAACAAATACATAATCATAGTGCAACTCCGCATCAAGCTCCTTATTGCACCGCCACCAAAATAAATTCCACTATCATCAGTGAGGCCCTGATTTTTAGTATGCACCCAATGTGCTGTCACCCGTTTTTCAAACCAGCCTCTCACCTGATTTAAATGCTGGCTTTATGACAGACCAGCTTCAGCGTTTTTTTCATAAATGGGCGTATCAGTCAGATTGTGGTTGCCTATAAACTAAACAGGCCTTGACATAGCGTAATACTGTCTTGTTTATTGTAAAAGAATTAAAAATAGTGCACTCACAGATTCCAAATAAAATTGCGCATTGTAAAATCCAACTCCCAGGTCAGCGTCTCACTCGCTCCGTAGGCTCCGCCCAACTAGTTTCGTCATTCGACTCATCAGGGGTGATGATGAGTGATGCCCCTGATGAGTCGAATGACGAAACTAGTTGGGCGGAGCCTACGGAGCGAGTGAGACGCTGACCTGGGAGTTGGATTTTACAATGCGCAATTTTATTTGGAATCTGTGAGTGCACTATTTTTAATTCTTTTACAATAAACAAGACAGTATTACGCTATGTCAAGGCCTGTTTAGTTTATAGGCAACCACAATCTGACTGATACGCCGATTTATGAAAAAAACGCTGAAGCTGGTCTGTCATAAAGCCAGCATTTAAATCAGGTGAGAGGCTGGTTTGAAAAACGGGTGACAGCACATTGGGTGCATACTAAAAATCAGGGCCTCACTGATGATAGTGGAATTTATTTTGGTGGCGGTGCAATAAGGAGCTTGATGCGGAGTTGCACTATGATTATGTATTTGTTTACATGTACCGAGCACTGAAGGTGCGGGAACCGTGCAGCAAGCCGTTGATGACCACGGATTATTATCATAAGCGTGATTGCCGATCGTGATTGGTTGGCCATAGGATCTGGTGAGCGCATGTGTGTTATGCATTTACATTGAGGAAGATCTTGTATGAAGAATTATAGAAGAAATTTTGGAACTTTTATGTTTCTTGGGACTTTTATATATATTTTTATATTTTTATAATCCTACATGTATTTTATATCTGACACTGTGGTATAGGGATAACTACGGTAGTTACTGGAAGGAGCCCAAAAGGAGCTAAGACCATATCGGTCTGACTGTCTGTTTTTGAACTGTAGAGCGCTATACCTCTCCTTTTCTTTGTCTATTTAACTGAGATATACACTCTGTTTGGTAGTTAGCGACCCAGTAGCATTTGCATATACATAGACTGGTAGTAACATCCAGGTGAAACATTATTGGAGCAAATAGAGGAGCGCACGGTTAGATCATTACCTCGTTTCATTAATTAACATTGCTTTTCAGTTTTCCTATGCAGAAAACCCGCATAAAGTCTGCTCCCAGCCTCATGGATAATGTATGCCTCTGTCTGTGACTGACGTTATTTGCCAATGATTGATGTGATCTGTCATTGGTATTATCTGCATGTCATTGCTATCTGTCTGTCTTTGGTATTCAGTGCACATCGTTGGTACAGCAAAGGCGCTTAATTTGAATCCTTGTGCAGATTGTTTGATACTCCTCTCTATATTGCCTGATGAAGCGGGGTTGAACCTGCGAAACGCGTTGCATTTCTTTTTGGAGTTCCTAATAAATGTGTTTGACTGTCTGAATCGCAGTCGTTGTCGTGTCTGCTTGAGGGAGGTAAGACCACCACTTCCTCCTTTAATTTTGCCATTTAAGTTGGTTTTTAAGCTCATTTAATCTAATCTTATACTTTTGGCGCCTCTGTTCATTGTATACAGTTGGTACAGCAAAGTCCCCGGTATCACAGCAGCGGGGATCGCCTGATGCCGGATACATATGCTTGCCGGTTGCTTGCTCAACTGGCCAAAATAGAACAAACCCCCCCCCTCCCCCCGAAATACTTACTGTGGCTCCAGCGATGTCTTTCAGTCTTTCTGAACCTCCTCGCGTGCTCTGTTTGGCTTTCCCAGTGCATGGAAGCGGGGGGGGGGGGGGGGTGACTGCTGACCCGCATCGATTCATATGACACACCGGCTTCCGTACACAAATGCTGGCAGCTGCTAGGAGCTAGAGATGGCCTGTACAGTTCGTCAGCGGACAGTTCCCGGCGAATTTCCGCTGTTCGCATGCCACATGTGACAAGTTCTGCTGACAGACATTGTAGCTGCATCCACAGCCATCTATCACACACAGGTATGGGTTTGCTGCATATGACAAGAATAATTAACCACTTCCGGATTTTGGCTGATCTGTGCTGCGGGGGCTCTTCAGCCCGCAGCACAGATCAGATATCAGGCAGGGCAATCAGACTTCCCCCCTTTTTTCCCCACTAGGGGGATGTCCTGCTGGGGGGGTCTGATCGCTGCCGCGCTGCTGTGCCTAGCGGGGAGGCTCCTCAAAGACCTCCTCCGCAGCGCTATTCCTCCCTCTGCCTCCTTCCCTCCCTCCCTCCCCTCTTCATTATGGGCTGCGCAGGACGGAAATCCGTCCGGCGCCGCCTCAGATAGGCTTCAGCCTATCAGATGCCGGCGATCCCCGGCCAATCAGAGGCCGGGGATCACCGATCTCCTTTATGGCACTGCTGCGCAGCAGCGCCGTATACATGTAAACAGCGGGGAAGATGTTCCCCGCGTGTTTACATATACCCTGCGAGCTGCGATCGGAGGCTCGCAGGGTGTTCACGGAGACACCCTCTGTGAACTGACATGGAACGGCCGCTCATACGAGCGGCCATTTCCATGGAAACCGCTTCAGGATTCAGGGGGCGTACTTATGCGTACGCAGAATCCTGAAGTGGTTAAATACAGGCATTTATTATTAGACGGGTACAAGACAATGGGGCAGATTTATCAACACAAGTGCATGCAAAATGGAGGGGAAACTATTGCAAAAGTGAAACAATTGATGTGTGTGCTGTATTTTTATTTTCTTTTGGTTGTGATAAATCTGCTCCAATTAACTGATTTAGCTTGGTAAGTCCTGAGTAGGTGTGCATATACAATAGATTTGTTCTCCCTGCTTAAAAGCCTTGTTGTACTCTTATGCAATCCTGATTTTCTTAATGAATTACCATTTATTTTGCTATTGAACTACTGTAATGAAGAAAATATAGCTTAGGGCAGGCTTTTCGTAACCAGGGTTCCTTGAGGACTTTGCAGGGGGGTAACAGTAAATTCGGGCGCCTGAGGCTAGTGGACAAATCGGGCGCCGCCATTCACTCCTATAATAAATATCGTTTAATGGGCGCCCGATAGGAAAAAAGGGCGCCGGAGAAAAATAACGTTTTAAAAGCGGCGCCCGGAGACTTAATGTTTTATTACTGCTTCTCATGATTACACATTATTTAATGATTTATACATTTTTAAATATTATTTTTTAAAAAAGTAAAAATTAGCTCTTTATTGATCAGTCATAAAATGACAGCATGGTCAAAAATAAGGCTTTGGCCGCCAAAGCCTTATTTTTGACCATGCTGTCATTTTATGACTGATCAATAAAGAGCTAATTTTTACTTTTCTACTTCTGGTGGTGCCAGCCTCCTTTCTACATTTGACTACTGAGGATTCTGAGGATACAGGGATCCAAGGCTTGGGCACACAACAGTTCCTTCCTATGGATGAGTGCTCCTCCAACTTCTGTTTTTGATCTGCACTAAATTGGGGGTCAGAATAATAATGAGCACAGTATAATGAGTGACAGTGTAATAGGGGGAAGTGAAATATATAGCCACACCTACTTTTAAAGACCATGCCTCCAGAAAAATAAATGCAGGGGTTCCTCGAGATTAAAACATTGTTTGCAGGGGTTCCTTGAGATCCAAAAGTTATTTGCAGGGTTCCTCCAGGGTAAAAAGGTTGAGAAAGGCTGGCTTAAGGTGCCCATACACTCAGCCGATTTTCGGCCGATCGATCGCAAATCGATTGCCCGGTCGATCAATTTGCGGCCGATTTCGATCGATTTCAATCGATCTGACATGATGAAAAATCTAGGTCGATCTGAAGAGATTGCTTATCAATTTGCATGGGACCTAATGGAAATCTGATGGCAAAAAAATGCCATCAGATCGATTTTTCAATAGATTTCTTACTGAAATCTATTGGAAATCTGTTCCTAGTAAAAAATGTTCCTAAACACATCAGATAGATCAGAAAATCTATCTGATGATCTATCTGCTGCTAATCTGAGTGTATGGCCACCTTCAGGGTGTATATACACATCCAATTTGGATTAGCCAATTATCTCCCAATGTTACATCTCCCATGCAGTATGAGAGATTACCTACTCAATTTGCTCATAGTCATTACCGCTGCACGACGCAAAGTCTCGTCCACCTAATCACACTCACTAGTACCCATGTTGCTACAAGACAAGTTCATTTGGCACATAACAATACTTCTTCTTAAGCCTACACGTTTTTGCACAGTAAGATCTGCCAAGCACCTTCATTCAGCAGTAGCTCATCATTATCAAATAAAGGTTTTAAGAGAAGCAATTGCTCTTTGGGTGCACACACACTCACACCAAATTTTGATTGGCCCTCCTACTACAAGGAGGATAAAGATTGTGTGTGTGTGTGCACCCTTAAGTATGAAAATTATTTATATGAGCCTGGACGCAGTGTTTAGGCCCGGTTCACATTAGCGGTCGCCGTCCGGAATCGCCGTGCCGGAGCCGGACCGCATGCGGAACGGATGGAACGGACGCACGGCATAGCAATGAAAGTCTATGCGTCCGTTCACATGCGTCCGTTTCGTCCGGGCCGGACCGGATCCGGACTCCGGCGTAAGACCCAACATGCGCTATTTTTTGGTCCGGCTCCTCCGGCTGACGTATCCGGAGCGGAGCCGGACTGTTGCATCCGGCCAATAGAAACCAATGAGAACTGGAGAGCGCACAACACACTGGCCGTAAAAAACGGACACTCCACCCCACCTCCCATGCTTCCTCCATGCTACAGCGGCCATCCTGGACGGGGACACATGGGCCCAGCGCCCACAGAGTGGAGCAGCAGCGACCTGACGCTGGAGCTCCCCGGCAGCAACATGTCCGATACGTCTGATAACGAGGAGGTGAGGCCCTACAACGACCCCAGAGCTTCTGCCGACCTCCCAGACCCCAGCAGCTTGTTATCTCAAACGGATCCGGACCGCAACCGTGTTCATACCGCACGGAAAACGGATGCAAACGGACCGGATCCGGACCTGATCCGGATAGGAACAGTACGGATTAGGTCCGGTCCGGATCCGGTGCGGTCCGGACATCCGTTCCGGTTTTTACAAAACCGCAAGTGTGAACGGGGCCTTATTCCTTGCAACTCATAGCTGCAGCGGTGGAAGTGTCACCCTGGCCACCACAAAGCATGCTGGGAGATGTAGTATATAAATTTGCCAACATCTCCTGTGATTACATGAATGTACTAGATCTCCCAGTGTACATTGCAGTAGCCGGGGGGGGGGGGGGGACTTCCACTAGATGTAGTGTAAATGAGGAGTAGCCTGAAGCATACAGAGACAGGGATGTGGGTGCTCTGCTCTGCTATTTGTTTTTTGAGCAGGACTGTTACTTCTCGGTGGTTGTTGATTTAAATAAGATTTAAAAAAATATATATTTCACCATTTCTGCCGGCCGGACATGATGCTCACGTCCAGGCGGCTGGTCTGCTGCAGTGCCGCGCTTCGGTGCGCTCCCGCGTGTGATCGTGGGCGCGCCCCCGTACTGTAGCCCCGTGTCCCCAGCAGAAAAGCCGAAGCGCTCTTACTAGAGGCTTTTTCTGCAAAAAAAAAGTTTTGGCGTCCTCCTTGTGCTGCCGGTGATCGAGAAGCACAAGGAGAAAAAAATAAACTCATAATAGTAAAACTACATCTACATATTTTTTACATTACAATTTACACATTGTGTAATTAACATTAAAAATTAACTGTTTATTTCCCACACCAAAATATTACCCAAATAAAATTTTTAATGGAAAAAAAAAATTACAATACAAAAAAAAAAAAGACATAAATAGTTACCTAAGGGTCTGAACTTTTTAAATATGCATTTAAAGGGGGTATACTACTAACATTTTTTAAATTATAAGCTTGTAAATAGTGATGGACGCAAAACTGAAAAAATGCACCTTTATTGCCAAATAAAATATTGGCGCCATACATTGTGATAGGGACAAAATGTAAATGGTGTCATAACCGAGACAAACGGGCAAATAAAATACATAGGTTTTAATTATGGTAGCGTGGATTATTTTAAAGCTATAATGCATGAAAACTGAGAAATAATAAATTTTTCAATTTTTTTCTTATTAATCCTGTTAAAATGCAATTATAAAAAATAATTCTTAGCAAAATGTACCACCCAAAGAAAGCCTAATTAGTAGCCTAAAAACCAAGATATAGAGGAATAAATTGTGTTAAGTAGTGATAAAGTTATTAGCGAATGAATGGGAGGTGAAAATTGCTCTGATGCATAAAGTGAAAAATCCCCGCGGGCTGAAATGGTTAAAGAGAGTCTGAAGCCTTCTAAAATTCGTCTTTTTATTTAACATTTATCTTCAGCAATATCAGCATAGCTAAAATGCCGCATCCCCGCGGCAGAATGATGTAATTAAACCCCCAAATCCCCGGAGCAAAAGGCAGGGATTGCTTCCTGGTAGAGGCAGAGCTTTGTGCTGCAGCTCTGCCTCTACTCGCATCAATCCCCGCTGATCGCCGCCTCTCCCCGCCCCTCTCTGTCTTCTTTCATTGAGAGGGGTGGGAGAGGCGGGGAGAGGGGTTAACTTACTCACCTAGGCTGCCACCTCTTGCCGGTTCACTCTATGCTGCTCCATCTTCCTGGCACTTCCGACTTCTGAACCGGAACTTTCGCTGTGAAGTCAAAAGTAGCAAGAAGATGGAGAGTGTCATGTAGTGCATCAGTGAGAGACGGCAACCTGAGTTAGCCCCTCCTCCCAGGGCCCATGACCCTGAGACAGAACCGTCAGGTTTTGGACTAATCCATCTCCTCATGAGGGATTCTCAGGATTTTATTTGTTTTAAAAGCATTTCCTGAATGCCAGTTGCCAAGTCTAATTGGCAAAATAGTGAATAGGTAGGGAGGCTGGCTGGCTGGTGGGTATCTTACTATTTTGGCAGGTAGACTTAGAAACTGCCATTCAGGATTTTTTTTTGAAAATACACAACACCCCTGAGAATCATCCCCCATGAGGAAATAGACTAGTCTAAACCTGTTGGTTATGTCTGATTTGAACTGTTTACTTTTTTCACTGAAGTGGCCCGTACATTTCCATACCGTATATATGGTTGCTCAGGGCAGGAAAGCAGATGCTTTTTCACATTTCATGTTGTCTTATGAAACCTCTGGTCTCCGCATGAAACTTGCTGCTCACCCCAGGAGCCTGTTCCTGTCAGTCACGTCTCTCTCCGTTACTGAATCTCTGTCACTCATGTCTGACTAGGGGACTTCAGTCAAAGGCTCCAATGACAATCTGACACACTTCATTCAGTTGGAGTGACAATCAATGATTTAGCACATCCCTAACTAAATTCAAACATCTTCATATGAAGGTTAATTATACTGCTAGGGAAATAAGCTTAGCTAGAATAAATTAATTATGGTGATTTAATTAGTCATTCTCATAACAGCATGATGTATAGGGCAGTAAAAATCAGCAGGACATTGTACAGAATGAAATATAATAGAAGTGTAAAGGCAGTGAGTGCATGCCTGAGAAGGAGCATTAAAGTGAACCTGTTTCCAAATCCTGTGAAGTAAAGCAAACCTGTGAAAATATTACTGTATATATTGCCATCTTACTGTATAACTTTTCCATAGCTGCCCTCAAATGTAATTTGTCTGTGCTATAAAATAGCAAATAGGAGCGATGCATTGTACTCTCCCTTCCCTACCTCATTAAGCTCCACCCTTCAGCCAACTGGCACAATCTCCAGTCATGCAGGGTTGTCACCTCATCATTTAAATGCAGACACATCTAAGTTATACAGATTCTGGGGATAGTCACACATAAGCAGTGCCTAAACTGCATCTAACTAGCCACAAGGCATGTATAATTCATATGTGCCAGTATTTAAAGAACAAGTGACACCCATGCTAACCTAGAAATAAAAAACGCATATGTAAGTAGATAAATACTAGTTCTACCTACATAACAGATATATTGCACATTCCACGTTATGATTCCTGTGAATTTTATAAAGGAAAAGCGCAGAATCCTATTCTAGACAGTTTCCATCTTGGTTACCATTGAATGAAGCTAATCCTGACATAATTTCCTCCCTCAGTCTTTTTTCTCCTTTTGCTAATTGTGTATTACTTGCCCTCCCTCCTTGCAGAGTCTTCAGACTCTCCCACTGAGGTCTATACTAAGAAGTGCACTGTCTCTGTAGGAGCGGGAAATAAAGGGAAGAGGAGGATTATATTATAGATAAAAAGACCCCCCAGCATGCAACTGTTTTGCCAGCTGATGGTAATGGCAATTCAAGGTCCAGTGCTCCTAAGGTATGTGATAACTCCAAACCATAACAGCAGAAAAAGTTTTGAATGCAGGATTAGCATCTTTATCACTTAATACACCCAGACCAGTTTCTGTTGAAATTTGAAGGGATAAGATGGCAACCCTGCAGTCATGTGATGTTAGTGACATGATTAGTGAGCACTCCTTTTTATTTATTCTATCATACATCTTGCAAATTAAATTGCAGTCCATGTGTGGAATATTTGTGAGTGTTGCCCATAGTAACCAGTAATATTTATTTTGTCATTCTGTAATATGAGTTGGTAGCAGGACAAAACATTTCAGGGTAATCATTCTTATATTCACCATGGAAGCCAAATGTAGGGGACGGTCATCCCACTATTTAAAATTTAAATTTAAAAACCTACAGCCCAAAAATAAAGAATACAAATAGAAGGCAACTTCCAATAGGTGGCACGATGGTGTATCTGCATGGAGTTTGTATGTTCTCCTGTGTCTGCGTTGGATTCCTCCGGGTATTCCGGTTTCCACCCACATCCCAAAAACACAGATAAGGTAATTGGCTTCCCCTTAAAATTGACCCAAGACTTTCATGGACTATGGTAGGGATTAGACAGTGAGCTCCTCTGAGAGGCAGTTAATGACTTTACTATATACTCTGTAAAAGCGCTGTGGAAAATGTCAGCACTATATAAATACTAAATAATAATAATGATTACGCATTATACAGTGCTGCCCATAATTATTTATACCACTGGCAAATTTTGACTTTTTATTCAGAATCAGAATCAGAATACTTTATTTCGCCAAGCACGACTGGGTCGTGCCCGGAATTGGATTTGGCAAATACAGGGCTAGTGTGCAAAGAAACAAGACATACAATACAAATACATAGTAAGCAGCAAGACAATATAAAGGATACGAGTTACGTCGATTGGATACATTTGAACATGTATACATGTAGTGTGCAGCCGTGCAGTACCAGTAGAGAGACCTAAGAGTTCAGATAGTTTACGGCTGAGGGGAAGAAACTGTTCCTGTGCCTTGTGGTCCTGGTGTAGATGGATCGGAATCTCCGGCCTAAGGGAAGTCTACTGAAGAAGCGAAAGCCTGGGTGGGATGGATCATTAGCGATTTTATGAGCTCTGGAGTGCAGTCTAGAGATGAAGATTTGGTCTAGAGAGGGGAGTGGTTTCCCAATGATTCTCTCCGCTGATCTGATGACCCTCTGCAGTTTGTGTCTGTCGCTGGCGGAGGAGCCGGCATACCAGACCAGGATGGAGGAGCAGAGGACAGATTCAATTGTGGCAGTGTAAAAGCTCGTCAGAAGCTCGCGGGCCATACCGAACTTCTTTAGTTGGCGTAGGAAAAATAGTCTCTGCTGGGCTTTTTTCTGGGTGGAGGTTGTGTTGGCTTTCCAAGTCAGGTCCTTAGAGATTGTCGTGCCGAGGAGCCGTGCGCAGGGAACGTTCTCAACTACTGTGCCATCAATGATGATCGGGGGTGGAGTGGTAGCGTGTTTCCTAAAGTCAATGGTCATCTCAACCGTTTTTGCAGTGTTGAGGACCAGCCCATTCTCCCTGCACCAGTGGCAAATTCTGTCAACCTGGTGGCGATACTCCTGCTCATCGTTCCCAGAGATGAGGCCAACTATGGTGGTGTCGTCAGCGAACTTAATGACTTTGACGGAGTTCGCAGTGGACCTGCAATTGTTAGTGTATAGGGAGAATAGGAACGGCGACAGTACACATCCTTGAGGGGCCCCTGTGTTGGTGGTCCTTGGTTGAGACATGATCGTATCCAGCTTGACGGCCTGGGTTCTGTTACTTAGGAAGTCTGTGATCCAGAGGCGGAGAGTAGGGTGGACCCCAAGGGCAGCCAGATTCTCTTGAAGTATTTGTGGGCTGATGGTGTTGAAAGCCGAGCTAAAGTCGAGTAGAAGGATCCTGGCGTATGAGTCAGGTCTATCCAGGTGTTCATTTTCGAGTTCCAGGCAGATGTTTAAGGCGTCGTCAGTAGACCTGTTTGCTCTATACGCAAACTGAAACGGGTCCAGCCGAGACTCAGTGGATAGCTTGAGGAGAGGCAAAACCAAGCTTTCAAAGGATTTCATGATGACCGATGTGAGAGCCACCGGCCTGAAATTGTTGAGGTCCAGCAAGTCATTTTTTGATGGGAAATGACATAGGTGGCTCTCAAAAGATAATAAGACGATGTAAAAGAGGCATTATTGTGGAGAAAAACATTTCTCAGCTTTTATTTACATCTGAGCAAACAGTGTCCAGTCCAAAATGATTCATACTCTTCTCAATAATCAATAGAAAAGCCTTTATTCGCTATTACAGCAATCAAACACTTCCTATGTTTGCAGACCAGCTTTTTGCATGTCTCCACAGGTATTTTTGCTCATTCATCTTTAACAATGAGCTCCCAACCTTTCAGGTTGGAGGGTGTTCTTGCCATCACCCTTGTCTTTAGCTCCCTCCACAGATTCTCAATTGGATTTAAGTCAGGATTTTGGCTGAGCCACTCTAATCTTGTTGTCTGCTAACCATTTCTTTACCCCTTTTGCTGTTTTGGGTCATTATCATGCTGAAATGTATTGTTCTTTTTTCATGGTGTCGTTTACTGTGATTAGGTTCCCTGGTCCATTGGCTGAAAAACACCCCCAAAGCATTAGGTTCCCACCACCATGTTTGACGCTGGGGATGGTGTTCTTTGGGTTGAAGGCTTTTCCTTTTTTATGCCAAATGAAGGAAACATCATTGTGACCAAATCAATTTTTGTTTCATCTGACCATAACACAGAAGACTAGAAGTCTTTTTCTTTGTCCAGATGAGTATTTGCAAAGGCCAAGCAAGCTTATGTGTGCCTTATCTGGAGAAGTGGTGTCCTCCTTGGTCTGCATCCATGGAACCCAGCAGTGTGCAGTGTCCGTTGGATTGTCTGCCTTAAGACATTGCCATCAGCAGAGCCCAGATTCACCAGGATGGCCTTGGTGGTGATCCTTTGATTCTTTTTTACCTCTCTCACTATTTTCCTGGCTAGCACTTTTGGCTTCCGACCACATCCTCTGAGATTTTCCACAGTGCCGAACATCTTGTATTTTTTAATAATACTTTGCACTGCAGCCACTGGAACTTGAAAACATTTAGAAATGGCCTTTTAGACCTGACTTGTGAGCAGCCACAATGTGCAGCTGCAGGTCCTCACTGAGCTCCTTTGTCTTACATGACTGTCCACAAATCAACTGCAGAGAGCTGCTGTTTTTAACCTGTTGAGTTGATTAAAACAGCTGTTCCCAGGGAAATTAGGATGTTTTAGAACAGGTTGGACTATTTGGAATGGTATATAACTTTGAATTGCCCCACAGACTGTGACAGTTTGTGAAGGGTATGAATAATTTTGGACTGGACACTTTTTGCTCAAATGTAAATAAAAGCTGAGAAATGCATTTTGGCCACAATTATGCCTCTTGTACATCGTCTTATTATCTTTTGGGAGACACCTATGTAATTTCCCATCAAAAAAGTGCTTGCTGGTTGAATAAAAGTAACTTCAAAGCGGTATTGTCACCATAAAAATCAAATTTCAACAGCAACTGGTCTGAGTGTATTAAGTGATAAAGATGCTAATCCTGCATTAAAAACTTGCACAACTTTTTCTGCTGTTATGGTTTGGACTTATCACATACTTTAGGAGCACTGGACCTTTAGTAGTCAGTGCCAAAAAGCAGACATATTGTTAACATCCTGTGTTTACCATAGACCTCTCTGCCGTGGCAATCAGCTGACACAGCTGAGGGATCAAATTACAACTTGTGTTTAGTCACAGATAAGGGAAGATTAGACAGGCTAAACTCTCTAAATACATACAGGAGGCATTTATCTCTGTTTCCCTTCTGTCCTGTGCCAGAGTTCAGGTCCACTTTAAACCTCTGAAGTTCATGTCATTTTCTGAAAGGAAAGTTGATGGGACAGTTGACAACAAGTTGAAAGGAAATATTCTTTAAAAGGGAAGCAAGCAGCAATAAAAATCCACCACAGGTTCAAATCTTTCCCCACACTGTTCAAAGCTGTGGAGGGATTTATGTCCCTTTGTGGGTAGAGAGGGCAGGAGGCTGGCACTGTATCCGGCTCTATTTCTGGGCAGCTGCTGTGACTGGCGGCTTTGCCCGGAGTTTGACAGAGGAGATTACTCTGCTATACTAACAAGGTTAAAGAGATGGACCGTATGGATTGTGAGTACAGGCGCCTCAGTACACTGGAGCATTTGCAGTTTCGCATTTTTACACCAGATCAGCTACATTTAAATACTACTGCCACTACAAATAGCGAATATACTTAACAAAGACTGGTAGCAACAAAGAAGGGCCACCAACTGAGGGGTGCATGCATAGCTAGTCCATCAGGCCTTCTCACTTCAGGACCGCAGTACAGCTGCTGGATTCTTGTTACACAAGGCAAATATTTGTGATCCTCTTTAGCAGAAATCTTGCATCATTAAAGGTGTCTTAGGCCTCATTCACATCTATAAAGCGCAGATGGCCGTGCAATTGGAACGCAATGCGTACGATTACACGCCATCTGCCCTGCTACCCGCTGTGCTGCTGATCCCATCCATTGATAGTGATGGGATCAGCTCTGTGCTTGCGGGCAAATTGCAAGCAGCAGTACGCAAGCGCATCATAGCACATCGTACTGCTGCTCAATGCCTTTGATGTGAACGGCAGAAGGGCTGTCTATGCTCTTCTGCCATTCTTGCGTGTCACCACGTCATACGCGCTTCCAAATGCACACGGAAGCGCGTGTGATGTGAACAAGGCCTAATCTGACAAGAAGGAAAATGGATCCGCAGCTTTAGAAGGAACCGTAAAATACTAGTTAATTTAGCAAAGGACATTCTTACAAACAGGCTTAAAGTGGACCTGGTCCCTTGCACAGGACAGAAGGAAAACCTAGCGAAATTCTCCCAGTATGTATTTAAGAGTTTAGCCTGTCTAATTGTCCCTCATGTGTGTCTAATCACAAATTGTAATTTGATCCCTCCCCGTGTAACCTGACTGTCACAGCAGATAAGCTCATTTGAAAGCACACGATGTTAACAATATGTCTGCTTCCATGAAAGCAGGAAGTCGAAACAGTGCAGATTTATTTCAGGATTTGTATCACCTGTAACAAAGAAATGATTTTCTTTAAAGGTTATTATGCTGTTGCATATCTTTTAGAGCAGAGAGGACGTTCTGAGTTCAGGTCCGCTTTAATGGACCACAAGTATTAGGCAAGAGACAGGACGTTAATCATAGCCAGGCCGGGGGTCCGGCACCATGGGGGAGCCTGGCGGGGCACTCCGGGGAGCACAGAAAAGTTAAGGGGGAGGTTGGGGGAGTAGCCCAGGGCCCCATCAGCAGTTAAACTGGCCCTGATGGGCCTCTGTTGGATTTTTTTTTTTGTAAATGTATTGAATAATAAAATTATTTGATTTCACATTGCCTAATTTTGGGCAACATACCTTAAAGGAATACTATCGATACCCAAGTGTTCTAAAATGACAGTGTGCAAATAATGTCTAAGTAGCTGTGTAAACATTTTCCTACTTTTCATGTTAAATATCAGAGGCAAAAGCTGTAATTTATTGAGGGTAGGATTTAGCTATATTGGGACAAATCAATTGCAGAAGGGGTGTCTGCTTCAATGCACAGCCAGAGTTGCATATCAGACTACAGAAAGCAAATATCAAACATATCAAACTCTAAAAGCAAAAACAATATGAAAAAGCTGTGGCAATTAGTTACATTTCCTCTGCTCTCTTCAGACAGGTCAGTCAGAAACACAGGACACAGGAGCTGCAGCTGTTGGGAGCTCTCTTCTCTGTCACACACAGAGCTACACATAGAGTTAACTGATCAAGTGTGAGGGGAATTTCCCCTCTCCTCATGGCTCAGTCAGCCATCAGTAAACTTTGATTTTGCTAACAGTAAACAAAGAAGTTGCTACTAAAATGTATACACCAGTACTTGGCAGCACTTCCCAAACAATTCCTGTATCAATTGAAAAAAAATATGTGAATCGATAGTATTCCTTTAACTACTTAAGGACGTCGCTAGTTGAAATCTACACCTTGTTTTGATGCTGATCTGGCTGCCAGAGCAGAGATTTCAACTCATAGCTGTTGTGCGTTCCCCCCGCTCTCGTTGCTCCCGGCGATCTTGCCGCTGTCTCCCCACCGCAGCTCACTCGCCCTGACGTTTCTATAACAGCAGAGCCCTGTGAGCGGGTCAGGAGCTGATTTCATTGGCTCCTGACCCTGTCAATCAATGTAGGCAACTACCATTGGCTTACATTGATGGACACGATCTGGAGCCAATGAAAGCGGTTCCTGACCAGCTCACATAGAGATAGGAGAGTGGGTGGCCTGTGGTTTCCAGCATGTAACGTAGACAGCATTTGCGTCGGGTATGTGCGTCGATTCGTTGGTATTCTGTGGTGTTTCGCCATTTCTGGGACCAGCTGTCTCTGGTCCTTAAGAAGGAAGAGACCGCTGGTACTTAAAGGGACTCCGAGCTCAACTTAAAAAGGAAAATAGTACTCACCCGGGGCTTTCTCCAGCCCAGTGTTGGTCAGGAGGTCCCACGATGGCGTCCTGGCTCCTCTCCTAGGCCCCGCACCGGAATGGCTGCCCGGCGACACTCGGCCGAGTGCCGGGCTCCTTCTTCCGCGTATGACGCGGCTGACGTTACCACTCCGGCTGCCTCGCGTCATCACGGCGGCCAGCGTGAAAGTACTGCGCATGCGCGATTAAAGCGTGCATGCACCGTACTGCCACGCCGGCCGCCGTGATGACGCGAAGAGGCCGGCGTGGTGGCGTCATACGCGGAAGAAGGAGCCCGGCACTCGGCCGAGTGTCGCTGGGCTGCCGCCGGGCAGCCATTCCGGAGCGGGGCCTAGGAGAGGAGCCAGGGCGCCGTCGTGGGACCTCCCAACCAGCACTGGGCTGGAGAAAGCCCCAGGTGAGTACTATTTTCCTTTTTAAGTTGAGCTTGAAGTCCCTTTAAGCGGTTAATATTTCCCTCTAAAGTCCCATTTTTAAGGCCCACCATCTTTCAGGATAAGCGTAAGAACAAAGCAGCAAAACACAACAATAAAATAATGTAATAATATTTGCAAAATAACATTTGTTGGAAAGAAGTTTAAAAAACAAATTACCGTTAATTAATAAAAGTGGTAACTTTGATGTGTAATCTGAGCATCATTATAGAAGCTATAGCCCTGCTTGAAATATTGATTATGCTTTTTCACTTGCAGGGGAGAGCAAAAACAAGTAGAGATAATCGGATTATTGTCAGATAACAGGTGCATTTACAGCAGGGTGTACTCTTGTACGAGCAAAGCTAACACATCAAAAAATGTCCTATGTCCAATGTCATAGATGGCAATCTTTTATTTCAGCAGGAACAAACTCGGGAAGGTCTGAATTTTTCCCAAGTACTTTTGATAACCCCTTTATTCACTATGCAGGTTGAGTGTCCAGGTAGTCAGAGTGGATGTTTTTTTGCTAATTAAATCCAGGGTAGTCTGAATTGATTACATTTAGTTCATGTGCTAAGATGCAATCACATGACTGCTAATTTAAGAGACTTGGAGATGGTGGGAAATGACTTAATGAATCTGGTTTATAGTGTGAAATGTGTTAAGCTGGGTTCAAACTCATGCCGAATCCAACCAGGAACACAAAATCCGATGTAGGATACACTGCAACATCCATCATTTTCTGTTATCTGTTGGTGTCCATTGTAACAGACATGTCATATAGATAGCATGCTATCTAACGTGCCCCATGTCTGTCTGGTGTCTGGTAAAGTCGTGCAGGATGAGACTTTCTAATCCATCACTGCAAGAGACGCAACTTACATGCCTAAAACAGATCCTATCTGTTGACTTGTCCATTCCTGAAAATGGTTCACCAACGGATGTAGCGTGAGCCTAGCCTTAGGGTGGCTATGCTTCTAACGACATTATAATACTTTAATAAATACCGGTATATTGAATCATCAGACTTTGATAGCTGTAGAACATCTCTTTTTAATCATTAACAGAAAGGTACCTAACTTGTCCCAACTTTAAAGTACCGGTAAATCTGAGACCAGTGGGAAGAAAGGATTTAAACTTACCTGTAGCTTCCTCCAGCCCACTGTAGTCTGTGTGCTTCCTCGGTGTCCATCCTGTCCCTTCCGTTGTGACACTTGGAAATCCACGATCCAGTATGGTAGCGAGTCACTGCGCATTTGCTGTTCCAGGCCACACCCTTCCTCCATCATGCTCCTGTGGCTGGGAGTGTTCTGCAGAATCGCTTTTACATTCTTAATGAACTGCGCATGCACAGTATGCTCCCAGCTGTGGGAGTGTTATTGGGTGGTGCACTCGGGCCGGTACGGCGTATGCGCAGTTGTCTATGACAAGTCTCACACTTCACGAGGCTGACAGTGGCACAACCAAGGGGACCGGGAGGACGGTGGGGGAGCAGACGGGCTAAAGGGGGCTGGAAGAAGCCTCAGGTGAGTAAAACAATCTTCTTATCCATTTGTCTGAGTTACACTTTAAGACTACAAAATGCTGTGTCAGGGCCCTGCCTGTTTCTAGTAGGCCTAATATTGCACTACAGACCTTCTTAATTTAGTAACAGCGTAGCAATGCATAAATTGCAGCAGACCATAAAAGGCATCTGAGAGTTAGCTTCTATGGGAAAAGTCTAAAAGCAGGCCAAGTATTTACAGTCTGGAGTCACTTTTCCTACTCATTTCAGCATAGTTATGTAAGGCTTGGTGGTGTATTCTCCACAGTCAACATGCAACGCATGAGCTGACATGAAGGAGGTACACACACTAGCACAAGGAAACAGGCTATCCCTAGTATAGTGGAGGGGAGGACTGACTCCAATACGAGATTGTGGCGCACAGAGCCGGTGCAGATCCGACAGCCACAAACAATACTTTTGCGATAACGTCTCAGCGCAAGGTAGCGCTGAGCGCATAAACCAGAACTGAGGAGATCAGGACAGGTAGACAGAATGAACGCTTGCTTAACTAGCCACTACTTAGTGACAGCAAGCGTCCACAATAAAACAGACTGGAATGAGGCAGCCAATGCGTTTGCAGCGATGGCGTGCCTCACAAAGACAGGACAGGATAGTCAGGAAATAGCAGGATCAAGATAGATGAACGTAACACAGATAAATATACAATAAGCATGATTTCCTAGCGTATTACAATTACAGCTATCAATGAAACTATTTGTAACGTCTGACTAACATATGTATATATCGGCAATGAACCAATATATGACATAAGCAGGAACACTGACTTAGGACTGGAACGATACAGGGAACAGGACTCAGAAGGATTCGCTATCGCTTCGCAGAGATGAACGCAATCCACAAACGGTAACAGGACAGGATTCAGAAGGATTCGTTATCTCCTCGCAGAGATGAACGCAATCCACAAACAGGACCAGGAACAGGATAACTAGCTCAGCACGGGTGATCACGATACGCGCAACCACCAAAACGTGCTGGAACTGACTAACTGAACACAGGATATAAACAGTTTGTGTACGTATATATCAGCGTCACTGATGTATCAACGTAACACGAATACAAGGAAAATAATAAACGTGCTGGTATGCATATATATGGGCAATGAACCAATATATGATGCAAAACCAGCAAAGTAACTTTAGAACAAGAAACACGATCGGGGTCTGAAGCGACAGCAAGACAGGCTTAAACTGAAGCTATGAAAACCCGAGGAGTCCTGCAGGAAGCAGATCTTTATACTGAGGTCATCCAATGGGAGCAGACATGCAGATTCCCACACAGGTGAATGATAATCAGTCACAAGCTGACAGCAGGGAAAGGCAGACAAAGCTATGCAGCTTGCATGGAAAGAGATCAGAACTGCCTGAGCTGCAGCACTACTACTTCCAGCAATACCTGCTGCAGCAGCGATCATGACAAGTTAGCCCAGCAGACCATGATATGACTTATCTGGCCACTAGGACAGTCGACACCAAAACGTTCTGGGTTCCATACCTATGTACAGGGTGTGTAAAGTTAAATGATGCTATTGTACCTGTGCTTCTCTATTCAGGTTTTTTCCCTCTTAAATTACTGTAAATAAACAAAAGGGCCACAGTCGCTGTGCTGGGACGGCAATGGTAGTTTTCTGTTGCAATCTTATTCCTTTTGTCTTCACATGATGTCCTCAGGACGACGTGAGACACTGCGATTCAGTAATGGCACATTTCTATTCTGAATCAGTCTTTACATCTTCAGTAGCTTCTGGTTTAGCTCATACAAATTGCAGTCAAACGTGAGACTACAGCACAGCTTATGATAAGCAGAAAATATAATTAAACTGCAGCTTCCCCTCCCCACAGTATCACTACATCAGCAGGTAGAAAAAGAGAGCCACTGACCCCTCTCTCCCTCCCTGCTCCACTTTCCAGCCGCTTCCTTCAGGAGTGGGATACTGAACTATTGAAACAAAAACTTCTGGGCCCAGAGATAGTTTCTCCCTTCAGGCAGTAGCCTGCAAATTGATAGATCACACAGATCCCTACCAAACTAAAGCTGAGAACCCACGGGAAAATGGATCAGGAATCTGCAACGAAATATCCTTCCCTGATTCATCTTCCAAAATTGCAGAACACAGAAACTAATGACACGAGCAATCATATGCTTGCTCAGATTTTCCCTGAAGTCTATTCTACCATTGAGTAATCTGCCATTGTTAAACATTCTGCGACCCCCTAACGCAGGATGGCGGCCGCAGAGTGGCTCCTTCACAACCCCATACGGCATCATCTCGTGAGGAGCAAGGTTAGATGGGTGATTGTGCTCACACGAGCTCCCACCTGTAAACAATGTCGGCCACAGCAATCGACGCTAGCAGGCTGTTGTTTGCATATATTTATATATATATAAAATAATGTATATAGCTCTGCAATCTTGCGCAGCGCTGTACAAAGAATTGCCTTATCACTTAACTGTCCCTCAGAGGGGCTCACAATCTAATCCCTATCATAGGCATATGCCTATGTATGCGTAGTGTAGTGTATGTATCATAGTCTAGGGCCAAATTAAAGGGGAAGGAGAATGAACAAAAAATATTTTTTTTTATATATTTTTTTTAAATGCTACATTTTTATTTATAAAAAAACAAAACTAAAAATCACAGCAGCAATCAAACGGCAGCAAAATAAAGCTCTATTTGTGAGAAGAAAAGGGTAAAATTAATTTGGGTGCTAAATTGTATGACCGAGCAATAAACCATTGTCGTTGTGAAGTGCCAAATTGTAAAAAAAAAATGGCCTGGTATAAAGCTCTGGTCCTGAAGTGGTCAAACACATTTTTCTTAAACGATGTTACAGAATATCATGAAAACTATTGTTCGGTGCAAAAAAGTACCAAATAAAGTTGCGGGTTTGGACCTTAGCAGTATTGCTGCAAGGTCTGGCATACACAGCAGCATGCCAGAGAGCTAAAGGCTTTACATACTTTTAAGCATTGCTATGTGCTTCACTGTCATATTGTCTGTGTTCATTATACAACTGCTAAGTCATTTCTACATGACTGCAAAGTGCAAAATGTATATGGCCAATAAAATACAATTCTAATACCAGTAGTGTACTTGCAGATAATAGTTACCACTAATGCTGGGAATACACATTGAGTTTTTTTCGGCAGATTTACTGGCCGATCGATTCTCCAGTCGTTTTTCTGATCGATTTGATCTGATCCATTCACTTCTATGAGAAAATAGATCAGAAAAACCATTCAAATTAGATTGGACCTTTTGGAAATTATCTATCGCGCCATCTATCTGCCAAAAAAACTCATTGTGTATTGCCCAGCATTAGGTTCATGAAGTGAGATTTACCAAGTGACTGCTTTTGGTGTATATGCAGAGCTTCTGTTTGGGTTCAAGGTGCGTTTGCAGTTTCTGGGGGGGCTCAGCGCACCTCTGATTGTAGGCCATTCGGAGGCGGCCTGGTGATGCGCTGATCCACCTTTTGCGCAATTTTCAATTTTACTTGGTGGCGCACCCAGGCTATGCATATGCATAGGTTAGGATTTAGTTAGTGTTAGGTCCCCTCCCATCAAGGATGACTTCTCCGCAGTGGGAGGGACGAGTACTTAACAAGTTGCATGCAAGCTGTTACAGGAAACCAACATCCTCCAGTGGTAGACAGGTCATGTGTATGCTAGGGGTGTATTTTATCCCACAAGTGGGGCTTGCACTCTCTTGCAGGTAGGCACTTATCTGTTTTTAAGTAGCGCTGTTCATTTCCTTGCCATCTCTCATACATTACCTGGTCCCAGTGATCATGTCTCCTCCACTTCCTGTTTAGTTTGCAGCAGTCCTGCAGCCAGCCAATCACCATGTGGGGACTGAAGCCGCATGGTGATTGGCTGGCTACAGGACAGCTGCAAACTACACGGAAGTGGAGAGACGCGAGAGCAGGTAATGTATACTTACACCTCTGCCCTACTCTCACCCTGAACCCTCCTTCTACCTACGCCTAAACCTAACCACTCCACCCCTTCTGCCTAACCCTGGACTACTCCACCCCCGCTGCCTAACACTAACCCCCCACCCTGTACCTACTCTCTGCTGCCATAGGCAGCAATAGTACAAGCTGCGATTAGCGGCAAGAAAGTAAAATTATGCTGCCCAATAAATAGCAGGTGCTAGGTTTAGCCTCTGTTTAAAAATGAGGGCAAAAAGAGATACATTGATGTAATATACTGTCCTTGCAATGTATACTGTATAGTCAGCATGGCGAGAATTATTATTTTACAGTTGAAATTGGGGCTACACGTCAACATTTGCTTGTATCTACACAACAAGCTGAAGATTTGTGTTTGCAATCTTTATAAGTGTAATCTTGAATGTGCTTATGTTGCTCTTTTTGCTTCAAGAATTTTCTCTTCCAGTTCTGTGGAATTATCCTCGCGTCTAATATTTCCACATCTTGAGAATCCAGCAGGGATACTGCTTTGCAAAACGCAGGCTTGTTAAAAAAAAACCCGAAATGGGCTTTAAGAGGCTTCAGAGGTATAATAGGGGTGGGTTCACCAGCAGGGCACCACAGATTAGGTAGTCTGGCTGAACTGACAGTGCCTGATAAGCTCTCAGGTCAGGAACTTTCTTAGCCACAGGAGATAATTCTTTCTACTGGGTAATGTTTTCCAGAAAAGCTAAAAAAAAAATGACAGCTGGTAAACATACTTAAACATACTGTATATATGAGGAAAAGTGTTGTGTAGTGAAGATGCTTTCAAAAGTAGACAATGAATAGGTTTTATTTATCAATCTACAATATGCCTGAACAGGAAAAGCTAAATAAAATCAATATTTGGCATGATCGTGTGTTTTTTCTAATAGTGTCATTCTCCCACGTACAGGGGCACACAATGAGGTTCCCACTTCAGCCAGACTCCAATATCCAGCAGGAGAAGACACTATAGTGTCTGCTCCGATGGTCCATTTGTGGTCCGGTTGGATCCTGGGGAAGATGCGTTTCACCGGGTTATATGGGAAATGCATCTGCTCTGCAGGAAAGATTGCAGACCTTACAAGAGTAAATTCTGTTTACCCCAATGGATCCGTTGCAGACTCACAAGTGTGAACAGATCCTATAAATATGAAAAAATCATCTGTGTAGAAGGAATGAAACTGGGTGAGGAAAGCCATATTTAACTTACAAGCGGAGGTTACTGAAGAAATATTAGTATAAAGAAAACTTTCACACAATGGCAAGACTGAGCACAAGACACCGGGTGCATCAAGGTCAGTCAAGACAGAGATTTTATGGTCCCAGATGTGTTGCCCAAGTTCTTTTGCAGAAAAAAAAAAACATACCCAAAAAAATCAATATTTGGCCAAAGACGTCGTGCAGAAGATGAAACACACATCAACCTTTTTTCTTCTAGGTGGTATTTTGAAAACTTATCAATAAAATGCCTTTTGAGCCACCAGCAAGCAAGAAAATACCTACTTTTTTTAGTAAATTTTCTGTTGCACTGAGTACTGAAATGTTATACTTTTTATAGGTACCGTATGTGTTTACATGTATTTTATTTAAATTTTACAGTTTTTCGCATAGTGATCCTGTAAGTCAGGGGTCCCCAAACTTTTTCGGTCAAGGGCCGGGTAAACATACTTCAGACTGCTGGGGGGCCCGAAACATACATAAACTGATGTTGGAAAAACATTACAGTGAATCAAGGTATTGATTCCCCCAATCATGCCCGGAGGAGAATTCCCAGCAGCAGCCATTCAGTCATGTGGCGCCCGGAGAACGTCTTTGTGCCCCAGACAGTGAAGCATACCCAGGTAACAACTTGCCATCCAGTTGGACAGCAGTGTCACCTGATGCAGAATTGGATTGAAAGTCAGCGAATGACTGTTCACTGGCTTCTACAGTATTCTATATGAGGGCAGCCGATATTTAATGGTGCAGTGGGCCGCATCTATAAGTTCTACATTATTTGTTTGGGGGCCAGTGAAAAAGCCGTGGGGGGCCGCATTTGTCCCGTGGGCTTTAGTTTGAGGACCACTGCTGTAAGTAAACACCTAAGAACCATATCTTTTCCCGAATTGTATTTGTGGATCCTTAACCGTATTTGGCCAATATTGAAAGTATTTACCCTGCTCCACTTGGCAATTCCTATCCTTTGTCAGTTACCAGATATCAATGACTATGATGGTACTTTCTGGATATCTGGTTAGAATAGTTATGGCTATTTGCAATAGATATGCAGGCTAGTATAGCCCCCTTCCCTCAATGATGTTTGGATGTTACTGTCTGGCTAGTATAATCACAAGTGTGTGCATAATATATCTTCACTAGCACAATCTTCCTGATATCCGCTGAGCAACATTCATGAGTATATACACAAGGAACAGCTTCTTAGGACACTGTCAGTATCTGTCTTTGCCTCTAAAATCATTTGCAGGACATTTCATAATAATGATAGCATTGGGTCATTAATCTTTATGATGAATAGAAAAAAAGGGAACACAGGCAAATTTTACATAGGAATGGTACTTGTGTACAGGTTATATCGTTGTGCTACTTGTCTTTCCAGGTACCCTATAAGTGGTTACAACGTGTGGATAAATCATGATTTATTATCTGAGAATATTTTGGTGGTGATGCCGTTTATTGTTTATCTAATGCTAAAGTCTAAAGTCAATAATTACTGTATATATTTTGCATGCTTCACTGAGCCCTAATGGGTCTTGCAGACATTTTTCTGGGTTCCATTGTCTAGCTGGTTTATTAATTAGTTTGCTATAAGCTTCAGTAACAATATATGCAGGTCTGGAAATTATGCTACCATACATTTGTAATATTCCATCTGGCAGCACACAGAAAGATAATGAGTTAGGGTACATTTCCACTTGAGCGGCGCGATTTGCTCGCGGAAACCGCGTCAACGAATCCGCATGCGGTTGCGGATTCGTTGACGTTTCCATGCGGATTTTCACGCGGAATCGCCCGCGGTTTTAACGACGCGATTTTAACCATGTCAATGCCGGCAAGCATTGACATGGGTTTTTAGACGAAATCGCACGTGGAAACGCCGGGAAAACCGCAAGACTAAAGAGCTTGCGGTTTTCCTATTTAGTTACATTACCGACGATTCGCGTGCGGGTGTGCGGCGTGCGAATTCTGACGGCTCTGCTGTGCAGATTTTTTCTGCATAGCGAGCCGCACAGAATTCCTGACAAGTGGAAACAGCGCCATCCACTTGTATTGGTTGAGCGAATCTGCATGCAGGAAACGCATGCAGATTCGCCCGAGTGGAAACGAGCCCTTAAACTCGGGCTTAAAGGAGATCCGAGGTGAAAATAAACTGATGAGATAAGCAATTATATTTATCCTCCTACATCTAAAAATTACCTTTTTTTTTAGATATCCCATGGTTTTATTTTATATTTGAACATATACAAAGTAGATTAAATGTTTTATTGTCTCTGCTCAATGGCAGTCTATTAAGATTCCCAGAGTTAAAATACATAAACTACTGACCTTTTTTCATCTCTCCCCGCCCTCAGAAGTTGTATTCTACCAGGAAAACTTTTATGGGTGTAATTTGCTCTGCAGTGATTTTTACTATATTCCGGACAAGGTACCAACAAAACAGAAGCTGTCACTTGCATGCCTGAAAGTTCACTCTTTCAGGCAGCAAAATAAAACAAGTAAAACAGTCTGGTTATTAATATGTTTTGCACTGTACATACACGTTTATCTCATCATGTCACACGTCGCCTTGGGTATACTTTATGTTCCCCAATTGAAATACCATTTGGGAAGCAGAGGTCCATGTAGTCATTTTAGTTCAGTCTAAGAACATATCCCATTGCATGGTCTTGTATTTTTCTCCCAGTCACGGTCTTGATTTTGACCCGAAATGTCATCAAAAATTATGAATCAATTCCAGTGGAATTTGTAAAGTTTAGGCAAATTCAAAATGATTCAATGTGCCTAACGATGTTCATAAGAACTGTGGTTACTATATGTCCTATATATGTCACACTATCTTTGCCTTATTACTGGTCTGTACAAAATGGCACTTGAAATGCCTAAACTGAGAGGGACATAAAGGCTCATATATTTATTTCCTTGTAGACAATGTACATTGCCTGGCTGTCCTACTGAGCCTCTGCCTATAATACTTTTAGCCATAGACCCTGAACAAGCGTGCAGATCAGCTGTTTCTGAGTTCTGACAAAAGTCGGACTGGATTAGCCCCATGCTTGTTTTAGGTTTGTGATTCAGACACTACTGCAGCCAAAGAGATCAACAGGACTGCCAGGCGATATGCATTATCTAATGGGAAATAAATCTGGCAGCCTCGATATCCCTCTCAGTTCAGGTGTACTTTACAACATGCTGTATATAATGTATACTTGTATCTCTCAGCATTTTGGCAGCCTTTTATTACATACAGATACAAATCAATAGCCCCCTGAGTGCAATCCACTGTGTAATGGTTACTGTATGTAATGGTAGACCAGTATGTGCTGATTATTTGATATAATATGAATGACCTGTTCCTTAGTTTATTATATCTTTTGCTTATTTTAGGAATGGAAAGAACTTGAGAATCCTGATAAGCCTCAACTGCCTGACTTATCCTTCCTGTGTGACCTGCTTCAGGGGGCGAGCACAGAGCCCAGCGATAAGGTGTGTTCCTTTGGTACCATATGGGACATGAAGGACTTGAATGTTTTTCTAAAATGCATCTTGTTATCTATATATTACAAATACACCAGGTTTGCCAGTGTCAGTCTGATTTCTGTTGTCTAATGTCCAGATACACACAATATTATATACACAGATGATGTAGTGAGCGAAGGTATAATAAAGATAGAGGCATTTTTGTGAACTGGAGTACGGGGAAGCAGGGGCACATGCTACTGGGGAATGGCAAAGCAAGGACATATTTTGACCAGCAACAGGACGCAAGGACACTCCTTGGGCACGCTGAAAAGGCACACTTTGGTTTGCTCTCGGAAACTGAGGCACACTTTGGGGAGCACTGGAAGAAAGGGATACACTTTGGGGAGCACAGGAAGAAAGGGGCACACTTTGGGGAGCACAGGAAGAAAGGGACACCCTTTGGGGAGCACAGGAAGAAAGGGATGCACTTTGGGGAGCACAGGAAGAAAGGGATACACTTTGGGGAGCACAGGAAGAAAGGGATACACTTTGGGGAGCACAGGAAGAAAGGGATACACTTTGGGGAGCACAGGAAGAAAGGGATACACTTTGGGGAGCACAGGAAGAAAGGGACACACTTTGGGGAGCACTGGAAGAAAGGGATACACTTTGGGGAGCACAGGAAGAAAGGGAAACACTTTGGGGAGCACAAGAAGAAAGAGATACACTTTGGGGAGCACAGGAAGAAAGGGTTACACTTTGGGGAGCACAGGAAGAAAGGGACACACTTTGGGGAGCACAGGTAGAAAGGGATACACTTTGGGGAGCACAGGAAGAAAGGGACACACTTTGGGGTGCACTGGAAGAAAGGGACACACTTTGGGGAGCACTGGAAGAAAGGGATACACTTTGGGGAGCACAGGAAGAAAGGGACACACTTTGGGGAGCACAGGAAGAAAGGGACACACTTTGGGGTGCACTGGAAGAAAGGGACACACTTTGTGGAGTACTGGAAGAAAGGGATACACTTTGGGGAGCACTGGAAGAAAGGGATACACTTTGGGGAGTACTGGAAGAAAGGGACACACTTTGGGGAACACAGGAAGAAATGGCTACACTTTGGGGAGCACTGGAAGAAAGGGACACACTTTGGGGAGCACAGGAAGAAAGGGACACACTTTGGGGAGCACAGGAAGAAAGGGATACACTTTGGGGAGTACTGGAAGAAAGGGATACACTTTGGGGAGCACAGGAAAAAAGGGATACACTTTGGGAAGCACAGGAAGAAAGGGACACACTTTGGAGTGCACTGGAAGAAAGGGATACACTTTGGGGAGCACAGGAAGAAAGGGACACACTTTGGGGAGCACAGGAAGAAAGGGATACACTTTGGGGAGTACAGGAAGAAAGGGATGCACTTTGGGGAGCACAGGAAGAAAGGGATGCACTTTGGGGAGCACAGGAAGAAAGGGATGCACTTTGGGGAGCACAGGAAGAAAGGGATACACTTTAGGGAGCACAGGAAGAAAGGGACACACTTTGGAGAGCACTGGAAGAAAGATATACACTTTGGGGAGCACATGAAGAAAGGGATACACTTTGGGGCAAGTACTGGAAAGTTGGAGCCCAATATGAGGTATTGCTAGAAAGTTAGTGCACGTGGGGGAAGAAGAAAACAATTAGAAAGTTGGTGTGCACTGTGTGTGTGTGTGTGGGGGGGTACTGAAAAGTTAGAACACACTGGTGGGGTGAGGGGGAGAAGCACTAGAGAGTTGGAGCCCACAGTGAAGGAGTGCTAGAAAGTTGGAATGAGGGGAGCACTGAAAAGATATAGGCCATTGTGTGAACACTATAAAACTGCACTGTGGCAAAGTGGAGGGGGAGGATACACTGGAACCTCAGCAGAGTATTTGTAGTATGTGTCCTGTTTTTTATGCAGCTGATACAAGTCCATAAGCTGTTGAGCATTGCAGGGCACTTTCTAAGGGGAGCCATTCAGTGCTGGTGATGTCACCGTTGTGCTTTTCTAGTTACTAGGAGGAAATTCAGAGAAAATAACCTGTAGTGTGAAGAGTTCCCATGCCATTGGTCTGGTGAATGGGATATCCTATCTGGTGGTTCAACTACTGCAGATCTGTGGAACATAATATGGCTTGGGTGATTTGGGCAAACTGCTGACAGGGTAGATTATTCAGAATACATTCATCTGTAGTAATATACTGTATAAATGTGATTATTGTAATGGGTTTTGCATATTTAGGTCATGCTCACAGATGTAGCCTGGTGTGCTTTATAAGCCAGGCCTTCCTTTTATTCTCAGCCTGGCATTAGATGGATGATGAGATTGTATTGGATTACATAGTATTCAGCCCTGGGATCTTCAAGGAGCTCGGTGGCATTTCATCCTGTATAATCTCAGCAGTAATGTGTGTAGTCACAGATTAGATGGCTATGGGAGCGCCACACCTCTTAATTTGTTTGTGGGTAGTACAGGGCTAGCAGGTGTAACAGAAAGTTGTAGCCAGTAGCACAATAGTCTATCAGTCTTCTAGTACACTTAGCAGTGAAAGTGAGCCTAAGCTAAGTACACTCACTTACGATTATTTTTGCCCATTGGGGACTGGAAAACAATCTCTTGGTTGACCAATTGGGGCACGGGGCTGTACAGATGCATTACTAGGCTTCAGGCTAGCGATGTGTTCTGCTGCTGTGAAGGGGAGCAGAGGGATGATGATTGATGTATGATAAAGAGGGACGGGGAAAGTGAAAACACCATTGCGGTTGATCGGCCTTGGGCGTTGTCAAGGATACGACATGCTGGATTCTTAAGTGGGGTGGCAACGTTACGCACACAAGTTGCGCAAACAATTGTTGGTCGAAGCAGTTATATGCCATTTCAGCTGACAATTATCATATGTGTGATCGTACCTTCAGACTGATATCACTGGAGCTCTGGTGTGCCAGTTTAAAGGGTCAGTCATTTTATACACAAATTTAACAAACTCTCATGGGACCGAGATTTAAATAGAAATAACATTTGTTATTTATACGAATTACTTCTTTCCCTGCAATTGTTATCAGCAGCAAAACCTTTGAATAGACTTCGAACTATTCTTGGCTCTGACTTTAGGTTAAATGCATACTGATGTTAAATGCTGGCATTTACCCATCATCCCCCTCACCGGGTGAGCGACAGGCAAACTACAGACAAGGGGGTTTCATGGCACAGTTCACACTAATATTGGATGTCAGCAGTCTATTGGTGTTATGCCTAGTACATACCATACAATTTTCTGTACGATTTTTTGTTAGATTTACCTGTTAGATTTATCTAACCATCTATCTGCTGAGCAATTAGGCATTGTTCTACTCAGCAGGAGACAACCAGAAGACAATGCACCAGAGATAATGACCAGTCTCTACCAGTACTTTACAGAAAATAATCTAATTACAGAAAATCTAAAGGCCCATACACACGTCGGATTTTAACGAACGACCCGTCGTTTGAACGTTCCGTCGTTCGGACGTTTCCGCGTCAAATCCGACGTGTGTACAGACTATCGTTCGGGTGATAAGACCGGTTACCAGCGATCCGCCCGGCGGATCGTTGGTAACCAGTCTTATCACCCGAACGATAGTCTGTACACACGTCGGATTTGACGTGCGAACGACTGAACGACGGAACGTTCAAACGACGGGTCGTTCAGAAAAATCCGACGTGTGTATGGGCCTTAATGCTGGATACACACCATGCGTTTCCGCGTTCGATGCGTCCGGCGATACGCATCGATTCGATTATTTCCAACATGTCCGATTCACGTTTCGATGGATCGTTAGGTCGATTTGCCATACTTTACATGGCAATCGACCTAAAAATCATCGAAATGCGCTCGGAAATGCTCGGAAATAATCGAATCGACACGCATCGACGGACGCATTCGATGCGGAAACGCATGGTGTGTATCCAGCATAAAGGTGGCCATCCACTTATATGATTTCCAGCAGATTCGACCATCAGATAGATTTCTGTCAGATGCCTAATCAGGTCGAATCTGACAGGAATGTATCTGAGTGTGCCACACAGAAGAAATGGAATTTCAATAGATTTCAGAATGAAATCGATTGAAAATCGATCGAAATGCAGTGTTGCACCATTCGATCCAATGCAACCCTATGGGCCAGCAGCCGATCGAACTAGATTTTCTGTCAGGACTGAAATCGGCCATAAATCGATCGATGTGACGATCGATAATGCTTTCTGCTGCATCAATTTCTAGCCGATTCGATCAAAACGGTCGAATCGGCGGTCGATCGATGGCTAAAATTGACCACTGTATGGGCCCCTTAACAGAAAAATCTTACAGAAAATTGTATGGTGTGTACTAGGCATTAGGCAAATGCTGCTTGCAGAGCTGGGACAAGGTCCTCCAGCACCCAAGGCTGAGACACCAAAGTGCGCCCCTCCATCCCTCCCACCCCAGCCATCACACTGATTGCTATTAGACTAAGAGGCGCCACAGGGCCCACAACCTCCCCAACACCTTAATATCTAGTTATCTGGCATGCAGTCACTGCCATGTATCCCCTTTTCTTATTTGTTTCTGTTTCAAACACAATTAGGAATGACAGCTGAATGAATTCTGCGCCCCCTCCTACACTGCGCCCTGAGGCTGGAGCCTCTCCAGCCTATGCCTCGGCCCGGCCCTGGCTGCTTGCATTATCTTTGGCCTGCCTTATCCCTTGCAAAGTGGACAGGACACTGCCATTGCACTAACTTTGCAGTCCAAAGCGCAGTAAGCACAGTAACTTCAATGCAGCGTTAGGGCCCTTTTCCACTATGAAATGCGATCGCGATTGCGATCGCGATTCCAATCGCAATCGCGTTTCAATTTCCACCATGCGATTGCGATTGAGCTACTATACTCATTATAGTCCAGCTCAATCGCATACAAAACGCGGCAGGACAACGATTGCGATTTGACCAAAATCGCATCGCAATCGGATCGCACTAATGGAAATTACTGCTGCAGTTTCCATTAGTTTAATGTACCTTGCGATTTGCGATCAGAAGCAAATCGCAAATCGCAGGCTAGTGGAAAAAGGCCCTTAGGGCCTGTACACACTGAAAAACGCAAGCAAAATCGCAAGCACATGCGTTTTTAAAGTGCATGTAGTTTTAAAAACGCATGCGCTTTTGCCTGCGTTTTTTGTGCGTTTGCGGTTTTCTTGTAATTGCTGATTGGCTAAAGAATCCTTTGTTTTTTTTCTAGTTTACATTTCAACAGGAATCAGGAGATTGCAGAGTCTTCTGGGATACTGACTTCTGAAAAACGCAGGCAAAAACGCAAGCGCATGCGTTTTTCATGCATTTTTCATGCGCTGCGCTTAAAAAAGCGCAGCAGGCACTGCGATTGCGTTTTCCTAAAAACGCATCGCACCAGTGTGTACAAGTCATCACGGTTTTCATTCTTTTTAAAAAACGCAGCGCAAGCGCAGCAGTGTGTACAGGCCCTTAGTTGTTCAGGCTAGTGTGAATCTAGAGTGAGTCAAGGAGGGCGTATGTATGTGAAGCAGTGTAAAGTATTCATGCGTGGGCACCTGAGGGGGGGCACATATTACACTAGGGGGGGGCAATGTCAGCGGTTGTGTCACGTTCTTCGCTCATTCCGATATCGCATGCCATTATCACCATGCACCCACATTGGCCCTATATCTTACAGCATCTCTGATCTATACATGCAACCAATTTCGGCTCAACATTGGTTGCATCTTCGATCGGGCATGCTCTTGGCGGCACCAATTTTTATCCGATTCGTTTCTAATAATCTAATTGGATGGTCAATCGGCAGCCAAGTCACCTGATGTATGGCCACCTTAACTTTTTACGGGCAGAAAATGTACATTAAAGTGATCTTGCAATGCAGCTTACAAGTGAAGGAAAAATGTATTTGAAAATGAGTTGCAATGACTTTCATGCAGTGCTTTGTAGAATTGTTCACCTGGTTTCCTTATTCTGTGCTGTTCTATGGTAGAGAGATCTCTGCCCCCCGAGTCCCTTCTCTGCCTGCTGCAGCAATTGCAGCCCTCACTCCCTGCAATGAGCTTTCTTCATTTATTTTTGTCTACAGAAGTGTGGCTGAAAGGTTTCACCTCCAGTGTGAGGGGCGTTGCTCACCTTGCTTTACCCAAAACTGAAAGCATCCATTTGATTCTGTTTTTAACACAGTGTAGCCAAATTTAGTATGTGTGATTCTGAGGTTCTATTCCTATAATATCAAGTGACATTTCAAGCATACAGTAATTCCATCCAGTAAGCTAGCCTTATGCATAGCAGACAGATTAAATAACCTACTAAAATTAAGTTCAGTGATCCAAATATCAGTAATACTTATGAAACCCTTATTGAAAGAGGAGCTATTGAAGTATGTGTTTACCTGTGCAGTTCTGCTTGGCCCCAGAGGTTATTCTGTCACTGCTCCATGCAGCCCCATGGGGTGTTCATGGGTATATTGAATATTTTGTGAGCCGACACACACATACTGAACTGAACTGGGTTGCAATTAGATTTCCCCAGACCCACTAACATTATACTGTTTGATGCACTGTCCTTAGGCCAGTTTCAGACTACTGGCTGATGATAGCCTTGCAGTCCGGGGACCGCACCACTAAAAACAGGCCTTCGAGGATTACCACTTTCTGTGGCTGAATTCATCACAAGCGCAGAAGTGTGCTGCTAAAAATACACTTCAGCGCATGCGCATAAAACTTGCGCGGGTTTTCACACGTGCGTCGCCATGGACTTACATGACTTCTGGTCCGCAGCACATTGCCACAGAACCGCGCAGTAACTTAGATTTGTCCTTGCATTGGGGATGTGGCGAATACGTCACTTTCGGCGATCGTGCCGTACCGTGTCAGTATGAAAGTCCCCATAGACCGTACAAATACTGCACCAGCCCAGTGTGAAAGCACCCTAAGGGTAATGTGATAGTGGTAGGTTAGCTTCAGGTTAATGATAGTTTAGTTGACATACATCAGTCAACAGCAGGCCAATCTAGCATACAACTGATTATTACTCTTGTTAAAACACAGTTGGGGAATAGTTATCGATTAACAGTCCACTTAATTGGATTTCGGAGCAAATCTGATTAATACTTGGCTGAACTATTAAACAAAACAAAAACCTTCAATGTGCGCTCCTCAAATAGTTACTTATAAAATATTTCTCTCACTGCTTGACCTGGATCGCTCCTGAATAAAGTGTGTGTGTCACTCTCTAAAAACAATATAGACAGGGGGCTCTACAGGAAGCCACAAATAAAATACTATAAGATTACATAAAATACAATCTATAAAGTCCAAAAACACACTAATTGTGATATTCTAATAGTGTCCCTTTTGTAAGGCAATAAAAAGTCCCCACAGATCTTCTTCCAAGCTTCTTAGGGAAACTTCACACTTTCCTGAAATATGTAGTTACAATACACGCTCACCAGAGATGACAGCTGCCCTTCTCAGGATCAGCCAACAACACTTCTAGCCCCTGATGAGTCATAGGACAAAACTAGTTGGGCGTGGCCTAAGGAGCAAGGGACGCTGAACGAGCTCAAAGGATTTTATATGCGCATTTGATTCTGCTAAATTGTGAGTGCACTACGTTTTAATAATTTTAATAAAAGAAGGTTTTACACTATGTTTGGCCCTATTTGAGTCCTAGGAGAACTGCCAATAAGGGAGCAAGGCTTAAAGAGAGTCTGAAGTGAGAATAGATCTCGCTTCAGACTTTATATATAGCAGGGGCACGTGTGCCCCTGATAAAACGCCGCTATCCCGCGGCTTAACGGGGGTCCCTGTCCCCCCAAATCCCCTTCGTAATGCGGGGGAGCACTTCCGCATTGGGGCAGGGCTAACCACCGCAGCCCTGCCCCACGCGCGTCTGTCAGCGCGTATCTCCGCCTCTCCCCCGCCCCTCTCAGTCTTCCTTCACTGAGAGGGGCGGGGGAGAGGCGGCGATGCGCGTCTGATAGACGCGACTGGAGGCAGGGCTGCGGCCGTTAGCCCTTGCCTCCAGGAAGCAAAGTCCACGACCAACTTTGCGACCAACTTTTGCGGGGGGTGGGTTGGGGGTGAAGGGACCCCCGTTTAGCCGCGGGATAGCGGCGTTTTAGCTGGGGCACACGTGCCCCTGCTATATATGAGAGCTGAAGCGAGATTTAGTCTCGCTTCAGTGTCTCTTTAAGCCGTCTGCAAAGCGATTATTGCTGGTCTGTGCTGGGTCAGCCAGACTGTGTGGTGAGAGGCTTTGACCATTCGGTGGTGGAGCACTGGGTGCTGATGTAATAATTGGGAGCACTGGTGCATTAGAAGCTACCTTAGTCATACAGTATTACACTATTGGAGTGCCTTTGTTTTTGTCTCTTATGGCTGGAGCAATTGGGGGAAGGAGAGCACAATGAAACATCGAGGGAGTACTGGCTGGGCCAGAAGCGTTGTTGGCTGATCCTAAGAAGGGCAGCTGTCATCTCTGGTGAGCGTGTATTGTAACTACATATTTCAAGAAAGTGTGAAGTTTCCCTAAGAAGCTTGGAAGAAGATCTGTGGGGACTTTTTATTGCCTTACAAAAGGGACACTATTAGAATATCACAATTAGTGTGTTTTTGGACTTTATAGATTGTATTTTATGTAATCTTATAGTATTTTATTTGTGGCTTCCTGTAGAGCGCCCTGTCCCTACCTTATATATTGGCTGAACTATTGCCTTTGCTGGTGATAAGTCACTTGATGTGGCCATTGAGCTCGACGCTTCTCACTCCGACTGCTCAACAGAAATTTAGCACTGTACAGCAATCACTCTTTGAAAACGCAAGACATGACTCATAACTTTTATATTGCGCTTTTCTCCTGGCAGACTCAAAGTGCTTCAGGGCTGCAGCCACTTAGAGCAAGCTCCATGGGCAACCAGGATCACTAGGGAGCCTTGCCCAAAGACTCCTTAGTGTCTTATGTACTGGCTTGAGTCAGGATTTAAACCCTGGTTAAAGGCTGAAATCCTTCATCAAAGGCAACAGCCTAAACCAGTACGCTATTCAGCTGACACAATCAATGCAGTGTTAAAGATTGAGTAAAGGTTTATGGGATATGTTTGTGTCTATAGATATCTAGCCTATATAATCAAAGAGATTGAATATGCTAGATATATTGATTCATGTTTGCTAGATAGAGTACTGGTTAAGGGCATCACTTTGTACAGTGGCCTACAGGGCATGCTTGTAGTGGCTGCAGCTCTCAACTGCTTGCAGGAGAAAAGTGCCATACAATGTTAGCATTATTATTGTTACGATAGGTACAGACTAACCAGCAAGCTCATGGTGAACCAGAACTCATTGGAGTGTGTGAGGGGCTACAATGGTCCTAAAAGCCCCCTTAGGGCAACACTGGTTAATTTGCATATATTCAGCAGTGATGCACTGGGAGACATCTCAAGCTCATTCTAACCTGAATTATCACAAATTCTTTCTGTTTTAAGAATGCAAACTTTTGTTTTCCTTATTGTTACGATGTATGGATTAACTTGCAAGTCCCTGTGTCACCTGATGGTGGCAGTGTGTTCCTAGACTAGTAGCATGCACCTACTGGCCACTAGCAGGTGTCTTCCTGCAGTTTTCAACCTGTAATTGTCCATCCCATTCACCAGCCACTCCACTATTTTAGCTCTGGACCTTGCTGGAGTCTGGGACTAAGTATCAAAATAACTGGATTCCTGCATACTGCATCTATCAAAGTTGCTCCTGCTTTTTACTGGGATCAAAGTGGCAAGAATGTTATTCGCTCACAGGCTATGGAGCTAGCGATAGCAATTGCAGTCTGTGGTGAAGGGCAAAACCACAAGATCATTTAAATGTTTTTTTAATAATGAAGAGGCAGAATCATTACATGACTACTCCATACATATGAGTAGTAGTCTGTCTGTTTTATCTGGATTCAAGAAGACATGAGGCCTGTGGGGTCCCCTCACATTCTCCTGTATGTTTGGTCTCCAGTGACAGCAGCAACAGGTCCAGATGCATTATTGGTGACTTTAAAGAGTAACTGAATTGAAAATGATGTAATAAAATTGCTTATTTTTTACAATATTAAATTGTAAATTATGTGGTCATTGTGGTCATTGTTTGCCCATTGTAAAATCTTTCCTCTCCCTGATTCACATTCTGAAATGTATCACTGGTGACAGGGCCGAGGCAGAGGCGAGAGAGGCTCCAACCTCAGGGCGCAGTGTAGGAGGGGGCGCACAACTCACTCAGTTATCATTCCCCTATTGTGTTTGAAGCAGAGAGAAATAAGAAAAGGGGATACATGGCAGTGACTGCAAGCCAGATGACTAGAGATTAAGGTGTTGGGGGCCCTGGGGAGCCTCTTAGTCTAATAGCAATCAGTGTGTGACGGCTGGGGTGGGAGGGATGGAGGGGCGCACTTTGGTGTCTCAGCCTTGGGTGCTGGAGGACCTTGTCCCGGCTCTGACTGGTGGTGACATCTTTAGTTCTGCCAGGTGATCTGTACGGAATGTTTGTTTACTGAAAGTTCTGTGCACAGAGGGAGGTACTTGCTTGTCAGTTGGAAAAAGCTGTTATTTCCCATAATTCAGCAAGGTTCACAGACAGGAAACTGTCAGGTCCATGGTCCTGATATCACACTGTGGGAGGGGTTTCACCACAATATCAGCCATACAGACCGCCCCCTCCCCCGATGATCTATTTGAGAAAAGGTAAAGATTTCTTGTGGGAAAGGGGATATCAGCTACTGATTGGGATGAACTTTAATCCTTGGTTACAATTTCTCTTTAGGATAAAAAGCTACATATGACTTAATTTTTCTGCAACTTGCAGAAATTTCAAGCTTAAATCTGTGTAGATATAGTGCCAGAATTTGCTGGAAGTTTTTTCGTGCTGCACGCGTGTGAATTACATTTTCCCACTTGTAACCCGGGAGGTGACAATTCTGTGAGATTACAACCACATAGCTGAGCAATTCTGGTTTCTATGGAAACAGTCCTTTCATACTAAAATATTGTACAATGTCATAGTGTTTTACTGTTTTACCCATTCTGTGTTTGCATCAATTGCCTTCTCAAGATGTATAAGGAAATTGATTTCTAAAGTGGTGTTTTAATTTGTACATGTGACTTTTTTCCACACATGATGCTGGGTGTGGGGTTCGCAGTGAGATCATGCATGTTACTCCCAGGACATAGAAGCCCTGATAGAGCACGGTTGTTATTTGGGTAGATTCACCAAACTGCAGTAAGCAAAATAACGTCCGTAAAATCTTACACACGATGTGTAACGTAATGCATTGCATCCAATGTATTGCATTCCACTCTACTCGTTATGCGGTAAAACTCTATGCAAGTTATTCTGCGTAACGCAGCATTGAACCTTTTGGAGATTGCTTTGTTTCTGTCTTTACATTTTGTCTAAAGGTACGTACACACATGATAACCGTCAGGCCAGCTTCACACTGCAGACTGGCAGTGCGGTGCTCCCACCGAACCACCAGAAACAGGCCTTTGGGGATTACCGCGTTAGTGCACACTGATCTCCGTCTGGCATCCAGCCAAGCAGGAAGTGACGCTTTCTTCCTGTTGGGCATTTGATGACATGCGCAGAAACGTATTGTTGATATATACGCTTCTGCGCATGCGTGACGCTGGAAACTGCAGCAAGTTTTCTAAAGATAGGCGCGTTACCATAGACTTACATGACTTGCAGATCGCCGCAGGAGCCGCACAGTAAAGTAGGTATGGACGGGCGTTAGGTAGGGCACTTCCGGCGCAGTGTACCGCAACGTGGGGAGTGTGAACTCCCCCATAGACTTGCATTAGGCTACGGTGGGGGTGCGGTAAATTTACCGCACTGCCTCAGTGTGAAAGGGCCCTCAGCCAAAACATCCAGTAATGACAGTTTCAGCCAGGGATCGTTATGTTGTACAGCGGCCCGCCGAGCAAGCTCCAGAGGCTTCCCACGTCTTCCTGCAGACCACCGCTGAACCCTCAGAAAGCTTGTGGCCGTGCTCCCATTTGTGAACGAGGGAGGGTCGCACTACTCAGGACAGCTAGCGCCTGCGCGGTAGCAAGGAGCCGCCTCTCGGGCTCACCGGAAAACGTTGAGTCTGTTCGGTTCCATGCACCTGTATGTTGTGGCCGAGCTCTGTTGACAAGTCGTTGGCCAACAAGCTTCTGGGGTTTTGGTGCTGGAATGGTGAAGTAGAGGGGGATGGGGGAAGTCTCTGGATTATGCAGCAGGGTCCCTCTACTGAGGTAATTATCCCTATTGGGCACTTTTTTCCCTTCAGGTTTCCATTAAAGTGGACCTGAAAGAAATACAGCCTGTATGTATTAGAGAGTTTAGCCTGTCTAGTTCCCCCTATTCTGTGATTAATCACCACCGTAAATTGATCAGTCAGCTGTGTCAGCTGGCTGCCAAGGCAGAGCAGCTCATTTGTAAATGCAGGCTGTTATCCTTGTCTGCTTCCATGAAAGCAGGAAGTTGACACACTGCAGATTTATAGCAGGAGTTGTAACAGCTATAACAAAGAAATGTTTTTCTTTAGATATTATGGTGTTGCTTATCTTTTACAACAGAGAGGAAGTTCTGAGTTCAGTTCCGCTTTAAGTACAAACATCAATCCTATTATTTGTGTGGATGTTCAGGCTGAATACCTTCATAAATAACAGCACATACTTACTTTATCAGCACTGATGAACTGCGTCTGCAACTTTAAATACAGGAAAACACACTATTCATGTGAAGACCAGCACAAATCTAAACAGCAACACTAGCAACATGTGTTGTAAAGCTGAAGTCCAACATACTGCCTCCTCTCACCCTCACTGCTAGTCCTGAAACCTGGGGACAGCATGGATGTATTCAGAAAGCACCCGCAGTAATATCAAGGCTCATTGTGCTGAAATATAGTACTATTTATACCAGTCCAGCTGTACTTGAATCTTTCATAAGTTTAGAGTCGTCGGAACAGCGAAGGTGAGTTCCTGATTGGCCGTTCTGGGCTACTGCGTTTTGCACACAGTTCCAATAGCTGCAGAGAGTGTTTAGTGGAGCGTGAAGAGCATTGTGGGATTTCTTTCTTTAATCTATATGAAATGTTACACAGAGCTTTCATAGCATATACCAAGGCTTACCAGCCAGATGTCTAAAAATGTAAGTGGGACTGAGACGGCTTATAGACATGGCCTGTCTGTGCTTTTTGTAATTCTTTTCAAGTATATCCACATTAATAATTCACCTTGTAGGGCCAAGGCCAGTATGAGACCCTACCCATACCAGACATTCTGTCTCAAGCACTTCCAGCTTTCATTTTCTGCTAATAGCTTCACCTTAGTGGATCCATGAATATGAATTTACTGTTATATACTGTATAACAGGCATGTCCAAAGCCCGACCTGGGATCCAAATGCAGCCCACCAAGCCTTTTCTGGTGGCCTCCAATGCACTCTACAGTTGTTAGTTCAATGTGGCTCGAAGGCCATAACTGTGGTGCCCCATGCAGAGGCCAACTTATGTTGCTGCTCTGCCTCCCCTTTGCTTGCCTGAAGGTTATCAGCCACCACTGTTCCAGTAACAGCCACTGATTAGCATTCTCCACTATGCCAACAGCGGTAGCAGCCACTGGTTAGCAGCTGCTACTGTGCTAACTGCACACGGTAAATGGGTTATTTCCCACGGAAATGTTTTATTTGACTAAATGTCACAGGTAATCAGAAAAAATGGTGTTCAATTTCGCTAGTTCGGCCCCCTAGCACTCCCATGAACAGTAATATGGCCCTTTGCCTAAAAAGTTTGGAAACCCCTGCTGTATATGAAGTGTTTATTAAAAGTACAGATGTGGTTTCTTATTGGGAAAATATTTCCCTCTGTCTTATCAAGCCATATAAAAAATCCTGCTCACTCAAGCCTTGCATGCTGACTTCCACATGAAAATTCCCAACCTCTCTCTCTGCTTTTCTTCCACCTAGACAGAATATCTAATGAGAAGGGAGAGAGTGAGGAGAGATCACATGAGGGTCAGCAAGTCAAAGTGTACCTGAGATGAAACAGGTACAAGCTTTTGTACTTACCTGGGGCTTTCTCCAGCCCACAGAGGCCGTGAGTTCCCACACTTTCCTCCTGGGCCACTGTTCTCCCACAATGGCAATCATTCATAAAAGCAGTGCGGGAAAAAAAATCTGTGCGGGAAAATACCGCATTCAGTATTTTAGACTTCTGTGTGCTAATTCATAAAAATGTTTACAGTTGCGATAGCACTGCGGTATTTTCCCGAACTAGGCTGGCTCTAGGCAGGCGGTAGGCTGGCGGAAACACGAGAAGCTGCCTGAGTTGATACATTTTCTCCTCCAGAGACAGCGTTACTATAGAAGAGGCAGCCCCAGCATCCCTTTACATGTGCATTTTTTTTAAACTGCCTCTGTTTGCCCTGAATCTGCGCTTTATCTGTCTATTAGTCTTTCTCAACAATCTATTTAATTGCCACAGCTTAGAAGAACTTCAAAAAAATGTTACACATGCAGGCTTTCTGATGTGAAATACATCTGAAAACAGGTACCCAAGGGGTTAAAAAACACAGCCTTGGTATCCTGGAATGCCTTTTTTTTCTGTCTCATTAGCTTAGCTGTTCTCCACATGCTTATCGGCTCTGCCAAGGGATCGGTATGCTCCGTGCTGATTCTGCCTGCTCTGATCTTTATGAATTGACATATGGTGACATGTGTTAACATAATCACCACACATGGCAGTAATTTATCGCACTGCTCGGTAATTGTAGCTTTTCATGCGGAAACAGCTTTTATAAATAAACACTTTGCTAAGTGTTCGGTAAATTCAGCTGTTTTCAGCATTTCCGCATGCGGGAATGCTTTATGAATGATAACCATTGTGGCCTGGTAAATTCCCCGACTAGCCCAGTTGTGCTTCACTGTGCAGTTGGGAGCGTTCTGCGCATGAGCAGTTCACTAAAGCTCCGTAATCACCACATGACAAGTCCAGTGACGCCCCCTTAACGATGGTCGTTAGCAATGCCTTTTCTTGCCGGCTGGTATGCACGATGTCACGCAGCGTTACAAGTCAGGAGCGAACGAGACTTCAAGCGATACCAGTACTTTGCGCCGGAGTCATCGTGGCTCTTAGCGATCCGATCTGCCATGGCAATCGTTATTGCGGCGCGATGCTAAGCGACGTCCAGTAACAGTAACTGGTAATTGTCTTTCCCTCTAAATTGACTTTAGACTATGATGGACATTTGACTATGGTAGGGATTTGTTGGTGAGTCCTTCTGAGGTACAAATAAAGACGAGACTATATACAGGATCTTCTCAAAAAATTTGCATATTGTAATAAAGTTCATTATTTTCTGTAATGTACTGATAAACATTAAGCTGGCCATACACTGGCCCGATTTGCCGCCGTTTCGACAGCAGATTCGATCACTGGGATAGAATCTGCTGCCAATCGTTCGCGCTAAACGCACCCGCCGATCCGATTTCCTCCCGAAATCGGATCGGTCCGTCGATCGCGCCGTGCGGGAAATTACCGTCGATCGCCCGCGGGTAGGGAGCGCGTCACTAGCGGCGGCCGATCCGATACAGTTATACATTACCTGTGCTGGCTCCCGGGCATCTTCATGCTGCACCGCTCTGTTCCTGCTTCCATCCCAGCGTACATTAACTTCCTGTGTCACTCCAGTGACCAGGAAGTTCAGATAGGGATCTGTCAGTTGGTCGATCTAATGGCAAATCGACCAGTGTATGGCTACCTTTAGACTTTCATATATTTTAGATTCAAATACACACAACTGAAGTAGTTCAAGCCTTTTATTGTTTTAATATTGATGATTTTGGCATACAGCTCATGAAAACCCAAATTTCCTATCTCAAAAAATTAGCATATTTCATCCGACCAAAAAAAGAAAAGTGTTTTTAAAACAAAAAAAGTCAACCTTCAAATAATTATGTTCTCTGCTATTTTTTTTAGATAGGAAATTTGGGTTTTCATGAGCTGTATGCCAAAATCATCAATATTAAAACAATAAAAGGCTTGAACTACTTCAGTTGCGTGTATTTGAACCTAAAATGTATGAAAGTCTTAATGTTTATCAGAACATTACAGAAAATAATGAACTTTATCACAATATGCTAATTTTTTTAGAAGATCCTGTATACTCTGTAAAGCACTGCAGAAGATGCCAGCACTATATGTTACCTAATCATTCATTGATTGAGTTGTGTTAATATAGGAGATAACAGACAGTGAGGAGATATCTTCTGAAACATCAAACGTCACTTGCTTCTCATGGATGCTCTCTAGCGTCCAGGATCTCGTCTATGAGTGCTGACTCATTGATTTTACAGATTGCGATGCGATATTATCTATGAACTGACATTTTGATATGTGTGTGTGTACTGTGTGCCTCTGAGGAAGCGGTCTTTAGCCGTGAAACACGTGTCAGGCAGTCCTTTGTTATGATGTGGAGTCCTGTATTGGTTCTTGTGTTTACTTGTCCGCAATCTTGAAGAAATTTGAAAATTGAAGAATAAAAGACTGACTGTTCATTTAAAACCCCGTTATTTTGTGTGGATTGTATATGATCTTCTGAAACATTCCAGCTCTCTGGGCGATCCCTTCTCATTGCTTCTCACAGAGTAACCAAGCAGCTCTGGGTGACCCAAAACCAGAGGGAGTTCCCATACAGGTTTCCCTCTGTATTGCTATTCGAAGGAGTCAGTCAGTGTACCTTTCTTCATCAATCTAAAAAAAAATAACAATAAATGTGATATGAGTTCATTCGCAGAATTTATTTGATATTATGTTCTTTCTAATGAAAAGTGGAAGTAACTAGAGTGTGATAAATGGCATTGCCACCTTTTTTTAATGAATAGTTACATGATACTTGCCTGGCTGTTGTGCTGATCTTCTGCCTCTAATACGTTCTGAGTCACTGAGCCAGAAAATACGCGGGTCAAGTCTTCTGACTCTGCTGGCTGCACGCTTGCTTCCAGGTGTAGGATTCAGAAACTGCAGTAGTTTTTTTTTTTTAGTATTTTCACTTTGCATTTCTGAGAATGCTGTGATTGCCATGGATGTTGGTCCCTTGTCACAGCTGTCATTGACATCCTATCACGAGAAATTGAAATGACGGTCAATTACCAAAGCTGCTTCTTAAACAGGTAAACCCAAGATTCCTAATGTGCAGTGTTAACATTCCTATGTTGGACCATGTGCTCATTCAAGGATTAATTAATCTCCGCAATCTAAGGATCAGTACTTTGGTCCACACACACCAAGTTGCGTAGCTTGTATGAAGTCAGTAAACTGGTATAATAAATACTTTCCTGGGTTTAGCTATACCAGGGGTGTTTATTAATATTGAACATTTATTGAGCAGTCTCAAACTAAGTGGGGTAACTATATCAACTGTAGGGGGGCTGCTCCTCTCCTTCTGCAGAGCAGCACAGTAGAGCAGTTTCATTTTACCTGCCCCAGTGCTGCTTCAGGTCTCCTCTGGTCTCCCTGACAAATCCATGCTCTACGTGCAGCTATGTGGGGAGATGGGGTGAGGAGGTGGTTAGATGTGTGTGTTTTGCCAGCCACCAGGGATGGTTGGGGGGTTTAGACCACAGGATGCGACCCTATCTTAATTTTGCAGGAGGGGAATCATGCACCCTGCCTCAAACTGGAAATGTTTCAGTCAGAAACAATGTTAGCGGTATGCTCCTGTGGAAAGAAAGGCAGTGCCCTATCTTTCTTTCACTGCTTACAATGATGGACATTGGAATCCCTCGAGGGCCATATTTGGCCTATGGGCCTTGAGTTTAGGATCACTGTGATGTTGTATTTTGGGTCTCTCCTCTCTTTTTGTTTTATCATATTTACCCTGACCACACACACCTTCAGCCAGAAACATCTGCATAATGGCTGTCAATTGGCTAGACTGTTTCCTTCCTGGAATAAGTACATATACAGTAAGTGTCTGAGTATTTTATTCCAAACTACAGATGAAATAATCAGGCTCAGGAAAGAGGAGAGTGGAAACACAAACATCAGTCTGTGCAGCATTATTACAGGAAATGACCACAATATTTGTATCCATCATTGAAACATGACAGGCTGCTGCCTGATTTGTCAGCTTTTGGAAAGTCATTTTATAATAGCGATCGTCTTGTGTGTGTGTAAGCCTGCCACCTCACATTAGTGAACATGGCTTCCCTGATTGGTTCCCTAACACTGGCTCTGGAGCAGAAACTAGGCCAGGAGCCCTTCTCTGGATTTTGTGGAAAAGCAGCCTGACAGCCCCCAAGACTTTACCTTGTGGTTATATGAAAAAAAGAAAACCTGTGATGACATTGACAGATCCCTTTTACCAGAATGTCTGCTCTAGCAGCATTTCTCGTGCTGATCAATATTTCTGTTTTCTGTGCTAGAGTGAGAAGAGATAAACATTCCCATACCCTGCTTATTCTAGTCACTGTACGTGCTAACACAAAGCAGAGGGGCTCAGCCTCTACATGTGAGAGGTACTTGGGGAAAAGTGTTTCTTTGCTTTATCCAGATGAACATTTCTACGTGGTGGTCATAAAATGGGCATGCGGCTGTTATAAATCCATGACTGACTGCAGAGTTGTAGTGAGGAATGCATCAGTATGTGCTATAGGCAGCACCTCCCCTCAGGCATGCTTGGGGGCCCTCAGACAGTTTATATCCTGTGCCTGCGTTTCACCCGCTTCATACTCCACTGCATGATGAGAGGAAGCAGGCATCACTGTGTGGCAGTGTGTCTCTGCTCCGTATCTTATAACACTGTGTGCTTTCCACATACCACATGCTGTATGTCTAATGTATTCCCATGTGTTTATACACCACCACACCAGCTTCCTTTAGCTATTCATGTATGTATAGATTGGTTATGTTTATTATTGAAAGAGAATACCATGTAAAATATACTTTTTTTTATTAAAAAGGCTGCAAAATACAGTGTTGTCAATACAGTACTTTGCAGTACATTTAGTGGAGGACTTATAGATTCCTTGTAGCCCAGTATTATTATTTTTTATTTATATAGCGCCAGCATATTCCGCAGCGCTTTACAGAGCACAATAAGACGACAAGGGGAACATAGATACTGCTACAGCAAAGTCCCAAGCAGCACCAATATTGTGACAAAACCAGTAAACATTAGGAGGATGACCCTGCCATTGCGAGCATATAATCTAAAGCCTAGGTTCTCAACGTGTGGTACGCGTACCCCAGGGGGTACTTCTGATGGTTCCAGGGGGTACTCGGGCTTTATATACCGGTACTTAACCAAGAATAACAAATTTAGAGTTGTAGAAAATGATAAATCCTATTTAAACAACACCAAATTAGTGTTTTAGCTATTTAAAAGCAATAGTAAAGGCTTGGAACTAGTTCAGAACCAATTATCATGTACTAAGATTAAATATATATTTGTCAAGGGGTACTTGTGATAATGTTTACTATGCTAGGGGGTACTTGGTGAGTACAGAGTTTTAAAAGGGGTACATACCAATAAAATGTTGAGAAACACTGATCTAAAGGATAATGGGGGACACACTAGGTAAGGGGGTGGAGGATGGATGAGGCAGTGACCCTTTGCCTCTGATTACATTGTGAACAGATAAGTAAATAAGGGCTATAGAATGTTATAAGATTGTCTGAAAAGGTGTGTTTTAAGAGTGCGTTTGAAGATGTCCAGGTTTGGATCATGACGTACAGACTTTGGAAGAGAGTTCCAGATGAGGGATGATGCTCGTGTAAAGTCCTGGATGCGAGCATGAGAGGAGGTGATCAGCTTAGAGGCCAGGAGAATTTCTTGAGAGGAGCGAAGGTTGCGGGAGGGACAATATCTAGAGATTAGTGAGGAGATGTATGGAGGGGACAATTTGTGGAGGGCTTTGTATGTTAGAGTCAGGCGTTTGAACTGGATCCTCTGGGTAAGAGGTAACCAGTGGAGAGAACGGCATAGTGGGGCTGCATCGAAAGAGCGTGTGGAGAGGTGAATGAGGCGGGCCGCTGAATTTAGAAGGGATTGGAGAGGTGCTAGCCTGTTTTTTGGTAGACCACAGAGCAGGGTGTTGCAGTAGTCTAGGCGGGAGATTAACCACTTCACCACTGAGGGGTTTTACCCCCTGAGCACCAGAGCAATTTTCACCTTTCAGCGCTCCTTCCATTCATTCATCTATAACTTTATCATTACTTATCGCAATGAAATGAACTATATCTTGTTTTTTCCGCCACCAATTAGGCTTTCTTTAGGTGGGACATTATGCCAAGAATTATTTTTTTCTAAATGTGTTTTAATGGGAAAATAGGAAAAATGTGGGGAAAAAAATAATTATTTTTCAGTTTTCGGCCATTATAGTTTTTAAATAATGCATGCTACTGTAATTAAAACCCATGAAACGTATTTGCCCTTTTGTCCCGGTTATAAAACCATTTAAATTATGTCCCTATCACAATGTTTGGCGCCAATATTTTATTTGGAAATAAAGGTGCATTTTTTTCAGTTTTGCGTACATCCCTAATTACAAGCCCATAGTTTATAAAGTAACAGTGTTATACCCTCTTGACATAAATATTTAAAAAGTTCAGTCCCTAAGGTAACTATTTATGTAGTTTTTTTAATTGTAAATTTTTTTATTTTTTTTTAATTACAAAAAAAAAAAAATAGGGAGTGTGGGAGGTAATGAGTTAATTTTATGTGTAAAAGTCATTTATTTGTATGTGAAAAATGTGTAGGGTGTAGTTTACTATTTGGCCACAAGATGGCCACAGTAACTTTTTGTTTTAATGCGACCTCCAAGCTTCCTTCCGGAAGCTTGGAGGAAGTAGAAGGAGGCTGGACACGTGAGTTTTTTTCTCACAATGATCGCGCTGCCCATAGGAGAGCAGCTGATCATTGCGGGGCTTACATCAACGAACGGGAATGGATTTTCCCGTTCATTGATCTCTGGGCGAGCGGGCGGCGGCGTGTTTACTAGCGGCGGGCGGCGTGTTTACGAGCGGGAGCGCGGGCAGCGTCGGGAACGCGGAAAGTACGTGTTTCTCCGTCCCTGGTTTTTAAAGGATGGAAAAAGGGGTGGAGAAATACGTACGCGCGGGGGTAAAGTGGTTAAGGCATGTACAAGCATTTTGGTGGCCTCTTGTGTGAGGAAGGGACGGATACGGAATATTTTTTTTGAGCTGGAAATAGCAGGTGGTGGTTAATGAGGCAATGTGAGGTTTAAGTCAAGGCAAGGAGAGCTCTGAGTCAAGTATAACCCCCAAGCAGCGGACCTTAGTGGTCGAGGTTATTGGGGTGTTGTCTACAGTTATGGTTGCAATTGGTGGGGGTGTAGATAGCGATGGTGAAAAAAAAACAATTTCCGTTTTACTCATGTTGAGTTTGAGGAAGCGGGAGGACATGAATGCAGAAACTGCACATAGACAGTCTGGGACTCTGGATAGTAATGATGACAGGTCAGGAGCTGAGAGATAGATTTGGGTGTCATCCGCATAGAGGTGATACTGGAAGCTAAAAGAGTTAATTAGTTGCCCCAGGCCACGAGTGTAGATTGAGAAAAGAAGTGGCCCAAGAACTGAGCCTTGAGGTACACCAACAGACAGTGGGCATGGGGAGGAATTGGTGTTAGAGAAGGACACAGTGTAAGAGCATCCAGAGAGATAAGAGGAGATCCAGGAATGTGCTTGTCCCTTGATTCCTAAAGATGACAGCATCTGGAGAAGCAGAGCATGATCAACCGTGTCAAAGGCAGAGGAAAGGTCAAGGAGTATTAGAATGGAGAACTGGCCTTTGGATCTAGCTACCAGTAGGTCGTTACCAACTTTCGTGAGGACAGTTTCAGTGGAATGGTGTGTACGGAATCCAGATTGAAAGGGTTCAAGTAAGGAGTTGGTAGAGAGAAAGGCAGACAATTCAGAATAGATGTGACTTTCCAGCAGTTTAGAAGCAAAGGAGAGGAGCGAGACAGAACGTCAATTGGATAGAGAAGTTGTATCAAGAGAGGGTTTTTTTGATAAGTGGTGTGATTATAGCTTGTTTGAATAAGGAAGGAAAAGTGCCAGTGGAGATAGAAAGGTTGAATAGAATTTATAGAGCAGGATTAAAGGAGGAGGAAAGCTGGGCGATTAGATGAGAGGGAATGGGGTCCAGGGCGCAGGTAGTGAGATGTGCTTTGGAGATTAGTGAGGAAAGACACTGTTTAGTGAGTGTGGTGAAAGGTGTTAGGCCTGGTGCACACCAAAAACCGCTAGCAGATCCGCAAAATGCTAGCAGATTTTGAAACGCTTTTTCTTCTTTTTCTGCAGCGTTTCAGCTAGCGTTTTGCAGTTTTGTGTAGCGGTTTTGGTGTAGTAGATTTCATGTATTGTTACAGTAAAGCTGTTACTGAACAGCTACTGTAACAAAAAAACGCCTGGCAAACCGCTCTGAAGTGCCGTTTTTCAGAGCGGTTTGCGTTTTTCCTATACTTAACATTGAGGCAGAAACGCCTCCGCAATCCAAAATCTGCAGCAGCCCGGGAGTATGCGTTTCTGCAAAACGCCTCCCGCTCTGGTGTGCACCAGCCCATTGAAATACATTACCCTAGCGGATCCGCACCCGCAAGCGGATCGCAAACCGCAGCAGAACCGCTCTGGTGTGCACTAGGCCTTAGAGTGGGAGAGTGGTCTTGTGGAGCGGGGGGGGGGGGGGAAGGCAGTTAGTGGTGGGCGAGGGTGCAGGCAGACAGAAGGAATTTACAGGTGTTGGTTGAGCTGGTAAAAATGGTTGCGTGGTGAAGCTGTTAAGTATTGCTTCAATCTTGCTTGTGAAGTATGATGCAAAGTCATCAGCTGACAGACAAGTGGTAGGGGGAGGAGGTGGGGGACGAAGTAGGGAGTTAAAAGTGTTGAACAATTGTTTTGGGTTGTGGGACTGTAAGGAAATGAGCGAGGAGAAATAAGACTGCTTAGCAGGGGTGAGGGCATCCCTGAGCTCCTGCATAGTTTGTTTATAGTGATGAAAGTCCTCTACAGCAGTGCTCTTTCTCCAGCATCTTTCTGCCACCCTGGAACGCCTTTTCAGCAGTTTAGCAAATTTTAAAGGTTTTATCCGCTTTTACCCTGCTGACGCCTCTGTTCCCCGTTTGCTGTTCCGTGTCCACCCCTGGTGGAGGGGTGATCTACCCCTTTTCTGATCTACAGAGAGCGACTTCTTAATCCTGAGTGAGGATAGGTCTAATCTCCTCACCTGCCTATACAGTGGTTGCCTTTGTGGTAACCCACGTTTGTGAGTCTACTCTTCTCACTAATTATCTTTACTAATTTTATGCTGAACATACTACACTATATTGGGCTCTCAGTTTCTCTAACCTTTTCAGCTGTTTGATTGGTTCAGTGAGCCAGGGCTGGCGGTTAGTTTGGCGGGGGCAGGTGGTGGTGAGTGGAGCAGCTGAATTCATGGCAGAGGAGACTACACTAAATAAGTAACTGGATGCTGCCTCAGGGTCAGTGTAGGAAGACAGAGTACTTAGAGGTTGCAAGGCCGCAGTCAGGGAATTCAGATCCAGGTTGCGGTAATTCCTGCACATGACCGTATGTTGTAGTGTTGGAGGAGTTGACGTTAGAGAAGAATTGATTGAGAAGATAAGAAGGTTGTGGTCTGAGAGGGGAAACAGAATGTTATGGAAGCTTGAAATAGAACAGAGGCAGGTAAAGACAAGGTCAAGAGTGTGGCCGTCTTTGTGGGTGGAAGTGGAGGACCAGTATAAAAAACTATGTTTGTTCTTCATACCCAAAAGCAAAGTTAGGCCTGGAGTCCACAGAAGCTGTTTCAGTCGCGCTTTGGAATCGCAAGTCAATGGAAGTGAACCCACAGAAGCAATTGCGATTACCCCAAATCGCAATCGCAGGTCCTGCAGCATTTTAGGAAATTTTGCGCTCCAGGACAAATTGTAGGATTGCTGCAAAATCATTTTTCAATCTCTACAAAAACAATTGTGAGCGATTTTATGACCAAAATAAAATTCAAAATGGCAACTGATGTGCAAGCGATAATTAAAAATCGCTTCAAAGGCACCTGAAGTTGGTGTGAAAAACACCACAAAAATCAGAAACGTAAGAGCTCAGTGATCGCAGTCATGGTTTCAAGTGGGCCCCAACCTTTAAAACTCCTTCACTTGATATTATCTTTGCCACGCTCTGCATACAGTACATATCAGTAAATCCAATTGTTTTAGTGGTGCAAACTCACCTCAGAGCTGCAGAATGTGCTGTCTCTGCTCCATGGGGCTTCCATCTTGCTTCCTACAAATTCTGGAAATGTATTGACTTCACGCACAACACTTCCTTTCAGACACTGAAGAATGTTTCTCCAGAATAATGGTGGTTGTTCTAGTGGGTCATTACTAGGTTAAGCAGTCTGTCAGTAATGTGAACATTCTCAGGTATTAAAAATAGGAATGTGCAGTGAAAAGGTCATTATTGTATGGCTATACTGTAGTTGAAGACAGGCAAGCAAGGTGTGTGTGGAATTGTCTTCATGAGGAGAATCCCCTATAGCTTTTGTTTGTAAACGTGTTTTTGAGTTCAGCTACCTTTTAAAGCAGATTTATGCATAAAGTCTGAGTTGTATGAATAGGTTGTTTTTATATAATATATGCTAATTATCAGGGTTGTGGAGTCGGTACAAAAATCTTCCGACTCCGACTCCTCGGTTTATGAAACCATGACTCCGACTCCGGGTACCCAAAATGACTCCGACTCCTATACTCCGACTCCTTAGTCTAATACTTAACAGGGCTGTGGATTTTGTACAAAAATCATCCGACTCCCGACTCTGACTCCTCAGTTTACGAAACCACGACTCCGACTCCAACTCCGACTCTGGGTGCCCAAAATTACTCCGACTCCTCGACTCCAACTCCGACTCCACAGCCCTGCTAATTATAGTGTGCTTTATCCATAAAAGCATCTCTGCAGCTTCTATCAGGGCTCTCTGTCTAGAAATAATCTCAAGGCCTACCTCCCAGGAGCATTATGGGAAAGTGATGTAGCCTGTGTAAGCTGTGTGTCTAGAATAGACATATCCAGCAGGTAAGCTGTAACATGAAAAACGACAGATGCTGTGCGACATTCTGTGAGAAAAAACAGTATGGCTGCTCCCTCAGGAAAATGTCACAAACAAAAGCAGTTTTGTTTGTTTGGCGGCTTCTCTAGACGGTTAGGATTCTTATAGATGGGTCTTTTTGTCAAGGAATGTTTATTGCTGCCTTTGACACTGAAGAAGATGTATTACTCAACACCATAGCTCCCAACTGTTCCTCTTTCGAAGGGACAGTCCCTCTTTGGGAACCTTGTCCCTCTTTCTTCCTCATTTGTCCCTCTTTCAGGACTTTGTCCCTCTTTCTATGTAAATATATATATGTAACGATTGGTGTAGCAACACAGACGTCTGATTAATGTGTGATCTGCAGAATCACCAATAATGCAGACTCTATACCTGATTATGTGGTGATCTGCAGTATCACCAGTAATGCAAGTATAGAAAGCTGAGGTACTGTGGTAATAGTGTTTGGTGCAACAGTAGATGACAGGGTAGATCTCACCAGAGGAGCTGGTGAGAGCTATCAGCGATAATGACAGATTAGTTTGACTAAACCTCACCAGAGGAGCTGGTGGGTACTATCTGCAATTAGTCTGTGCTAGGCCCCACCAGAGGAGCTGGAGGGTACTAGGAGACATAGTAACTGAGTAGCTAGGAGCCCACACCAGAGGGGCTGGTGAGTGCTATCAGCAATAATAACCAGATAGTTTTACTAGACCTCACCAGAGGAGCTGGTGGGTACTATCAGAGCACCTCTCCAGTGACAAGGGCTCACTGGAGAGTAGAAGAGTCAGACAGGCAAGACTCAGCAACAGAGAGGCAGGTACAGTACAAAATCAGAAGGCAAGAGAATAGTAAATATTTAGGCAGAGGTTCGGCAACTAGATCAGATGGGCAGAAGTACAGAAACGTTGAGCAAAAGCAGAGTCAGAGATAAGCCAGAGTCATACACAGAATATCGCTAATACAATAAGCAATAATCCTAGTCTTGTGTGAAATCCCTGGTTTCCTCCCAGATCAAAGCACACCGGATACTAGTCTAAGGTCTGAGCGCTAACACTGACGTATTCGCAACAGCAGACAGCTTGCAAGTGAGTGGAGAAAGCTTTTAAAGCAGCGAGGAGAGCCCACACCCGCGCCCATGCCCCAGCAGCCAATCCGGGCGCTGTGAGTCTCTCCTGACGTCAGCCGACCGGCAGGTCAGCTGACGCGCCTTCTCCCAGCATAAAGGTCCTGTCTCCGCGCGCGCGAGAGACAGCGACCCTATGAGCAACAGACAGTCCCCGGCGTGCTAGACGCCGGCGGAACGGATGAGGCCTCAGAACCGGGAACAAAAGCGGCTGCAGAGACACCCTGTGTACCTGCAGCTGCCATCACAGCGGATGTTACAGTACCCCCCCTTCTAGGCGCGGACTCCGGACACGATCCACCCGGTCTGTGAAAGTCTTCCTTGAGTTCTTCTGCATCAGAGATCACAGGGAGGGAGGGAGAGGGATGCCCCTGCACAATCGAGGCAGAAAGGAAGACGGGAAGATCTAAATTTTCTCAATCTGGAAGGCAGAGCCCATGCAATGTCACCTGGCATGAATTCCCATTCCTCAGACTGCCTCCTCTTACTTAGCCGAGAGGCTCTCACAACCGAACCCCGATCATCCCTAATCCTAGCAACTGCAAGAACTACTTTCTTGGGGATGATGCCCACAGGAGTGGTGGGCTGCACCGTCTCTGGGTCGAAGCATCTAGACAAGGCAATACGCCTTAACATTCTTACTACCCGGCCTGTAGCTAACAATAAACCTGAATCGCGTGAAAAATAAAGACTACTGAGCCTGTCTGGGAGTAAGGCGCCTAGCTCCCTCAATATACTCTAAATTCTGATAGTCCGTATAGACTGTTATCGTATGTTCAGCCCCCTCAAGCCAATGTCGCCACTCCTCAAACGCGAGTTTGATGGCCAATAGCTCACGATTCCCAATACCATAATTTTTTTCAGCAGGGGAAAACTTTCTAGAAAAAAAAGGCCCGTGGATGCAACCTGCCCTGTAGGCCAGAATGCTGGGACAGCACAGCCCCAACTCCAATCTCCGAAGCATCCACCTCCACGATAAAGGGAAGGGATACATCCACATGTCTCAAGATAGGGGCAGAACAGAACAACTGTTTGAGTGATGAAAAAGCAGCTTGTGCCTCTGACGACCAGTGGTAAGTATCTGCCCCCTTCTTGGTAAGTTCAGTAAGGGGTGCCACTACAGAAGTGAACCCTTTTATAAACCTTCTGTAATAGTTGGCGAAGCCAAGAAATCGCTGGAGTGCCTTCAACCCCAAAGGCTGAGGCCACTCCAGTACAGCAGAGACTTTTTTGGGGTCCATAGACAACCCTGCAGTGGAGATCACATACCCCAAAAAAGGAACTTCCGAAACCTCAAAGAGGCATTTTTCAATTTTGGCGTACAGGGAATTCTGTCGTAACTTTCTCAAAACATACTCCACATGTTCCCTGTGCTCAGTCAAGGTAGGTGAAAAAATGAGGATGTCGTCTAAGTAGATGAGGACAAATCGCCCCAGAACCTCCCTGAAAACTTCATTAATCAGATTTTGGAAGACGGCGGGTGCGTTGCACAACCCGAAGGGCATGACGAGATACTTGTAGTGCCCGTCGGGCGTGTTAAACGCCGTCTTCCACTCATCACCCTCTCTTATGCGGACCAGGTTGTATGCCCCCCTAAGATCAAGTTAGGTAAAGACACTAGCATCAGTAATCTGAGAGAACAAATCATTGATCAGGGGAAGAGGATAACGATTCTTTACGGTAATCTTGTTCAAACCCCTATAATCGATTCATGGCCTAAGACCACCGTCCTTCTTTTTCACAGAAAAGAAGCCTGCCCCGGCCGGGGACCTGGACGGACGAATGAACCCTTTAGCCAAATTGTCAGTGATATATTCTTGCATGGCAAGTTTTTCAGGCCCAGAAAGATTATATAGATGACCTCTAGGTCGCATACAACCTGATCGCAACTCAATGGGGCAGTCAAAACTACGATGGGGTGGAAGTTTGTCTGCTGCTCTGGGACAGAAGATGTCGGCGAAATCTGAGTATTCAGTAGGTAGTCCCTCCACGTGGACCTTGGTGGCACATACCGTGACTTTCTCCAAACAGTGATGATTGCAAAAGGAGGACCAACTTAAGAGTTGTCTGGAACTCCAGTCAATCTGAGGGGAGTGTTTCTGAAGCCACGGCATACCAAGGATCACAGTGGAGGTAGCCATCTTGAGAACAAGGAAATGTATCTGTTCTCTATGTAGAACCCCAACCTGACATATCAATTCTGGAGTTAATGCAAGAGACCGTTTTCCCTGCAGTGGCGAGTCGTCCACTGCAGTAACAACAAGCTGATGCCCTAATGATTGGAGAGGAAGACCGAGCTTAACAGCGAAATCGTAGTCCATAAAGTTGTCCGCAGAGCCCGAGTCTATAAAAGCCTGTGTAGCTTGGACTTGATCTCCCCAAATAATAGTACATGGAAGGAGTAATCTATTATCTTTTACAGGTATAGCTGAATCGCCTAAGGTGGTACTCCCAACCACCAGAAAGCAATATAAATTTTCCGTCTCCTTGGGACAATCTTGGACTATATGTCCTGTCTCAAGATCCTGTGGACGAGATCTTAGAAAAAATCTCCTGTCTTTCTTGGACTCAGGAAGACTGAATTGCCTGGTTTGCACTGAGTCACCCTGGGAACGAGAAGGGATCACAGGGGGTCTCTTAATGATTTTACCCCGAGTCTGCTTTTGATGTCGAACTCGACGATCAACCTTAATTGCCAAAGATATCGCTTCATCAATGGAGCGAGGTTCAGGATGATCTAACATCAGATCGGCCACTGCGTCAGACAAACCTGATAAAAAACAATCAAGAAGAGCATGTTGCCCCCATCTGGCCGTCACTGCCCACCTTCTAAACTCTGCAGCATACATCTCTACAGTGTTATGGTCTTGTCTGAGGGTCTTAAGCCTCCTCTCTGACGTGATTGCTATTTCAGGATCATCGTATATAACTGCCATAGCCTCAAAAAAATCCAAAACAGATGCCAGGGCCTCATGGTTATTGGGCAGACTATATGCCCATGATTGTGAATCTCCTGATAATAAAGTCTTTATTAAAATGACCCTCTGCCTCTCGGATCCTGATGCAGTAGGACATAGCTCAAAATATGAAAGGCACCGATCTTTAAAATTCCGAAAATCAGCCCTATGCCCAGAAAACCTTTCAGGGAGAGGCAACCTGGGCTCCAGAACCAGAGGGGATGACACTGGTGCAGTAGGTGTTTGAATGTTTTGCATTACCTCAGATAGTTGGCAAATCTGAGTCTGCTGGGTGTTAAAGTGAACCTCCGGACTAAAAATCGACTCGGCAGCACTGAAGAGGCCTGGTGTTTCTTTAACAGTTTCACAGCATCAGAACTTTGTTTCTCTTATCCAAGCCTAATTTTTAGCTGCACAGAAGAAAACTGCCCGGGCTTTTTTTCCCCTGATGCTGTGCAAAGCATGATGGGATTTCTGATGTTGTTGCTCTCGTTCTGCTGTTTTGGTGCAAATTTTTTTTTTTTACATTTTGAATTTGACATTTGAAGCCTAGCATGTGCAGCTGGGAGGGGTTATCAGGACACAGGACAGTTGGAACTGTCTCCTGCTCCTTGTCACCTCCTTTCAACCAAAAAGATGGCTGCCCCCATGACAAAGATGGCAGCCCCCATGAATCACAAACATTTGCCTGTTCTTTTAAAACAGGGTGGGTAAAAAATTATATTACCTATCTATTCTAATTAACATAACTAATGTAACTTAATGAAAGTATGTTTGTTTAGGCTGAAGTTCCCCTTTAAGCGTAAGGGACAGTTGGTTAACAGCCGTGATCAACAATTCAACATGACTGGCCAGTGTATCCATATACAATTTTGGTCTGCTGTTCTGTAACGATTGGTGTAGCAACAAAGATGTCTGATTAATGTGTGATCTGCAGAATCACCAATAATGCAGACTCTATACCTGATTATGTGGTGATCTGCAGTATCACCAGTAATGCAAGTATAGAAAGCTGAGGTACTGTGGTAATAGTGTTTGGTGCAACAGTAGATGACAGGGTAGATCTCACCAGAGGAGCTGGTGAGAGCTATCAGCGACAATGACAGATTAGTTTGACTAAACCTCACCAGAGGAGCTGGTGGGTACTATCTGCAATTAGTCTGTGCTAGGCCCCACCAGAGGAGCTGGAGGGTACTAGGAGACATAGTAACTGAGTAGCTAGGAGCCCACACCAGAGGGGCTGGTGAGTGCTATCAGCAATAATAACCAGATAGTTTTACTAGACCTCACCAGAGGAGCTGGTGGGTACTATCAGAGCACCTCTCCAGTGACAAGGGCTCACTGGAGAGTAGAAGAGTCAGACAGGCAAGACTCAGCAACAGAGAGGCAGGTACAGTACAAAATCAGAAGGCAAGAGAATAGTAAAGATTGAGGCAGAGGTTCGGCAACTAGATCAGATGGGCAGAAGTACAGAAACGTTGAGCAAAAGCAGAGTCAGAGATAAGCCAGAGTCATACACAGAATGTCGATAATACAATAAGCAATAATACTAGTCTTATGTTAAATCCCTGGTTTCCTCCCAGATCAATGCACAGACAACTCCAATCTGGAGCACAGATCAATTACTTATTTAGTAAAACCTCACAGCTGTGGGGGAAGGCCGGACCAAACTCTTCCGAACATCATATGCACTAATGGACCGCCACTCACTTACTATATAAATCTTTATTATATCAAAGGTGATTATACACAACAATACTTTCCCTCAGACCCCCACCCCTTAAAACTCCCATCCCACGCTGGACTAACAGGAGCGCTCCTGGTCACACCATACGCATCCAACCTTCATTCATCAACCATAGAATTTTCCAATCCCTACTGGCTAAACAAATGGAGGTGATTGCAGGACAACAGTTCCGCCAAGGCACGTCCGCCTATCTGTATTCACTCCGGAATATACAATGTAATGATTCCTCATGCAGCACTTTGTCACAGTTCAGAGTATGTCTTCAGCAACTGCGCCCAACCTCTGCAAATCACATATCTTTCAACGCTTCCTTATGGAGTTAATCATAGGCTTCCCTCGACACACCATACCATCATAAGCCCTCTGGCTCTCCACACGGCTGTATGGCCTCTAGTGTTTCCCTCAGCATAAAGGTATTACCTTCTCGCTGCCTCAGTTGATGGTCGTCAGGGCTTCTGACTGCGGCGTCCCGCAGTATACAGGTACCTGTGTGTGTATGATGTTTAGCCGGCTTGTACCCTGTCATGCATCCCCTTCGTGCAGACGCCTGGAGCAGCCCTCCATCACCAGCATATTTGCCACGCCCACATACGCGTTACGCCCACCAACGTGAGCTTCGTCAGTGTGATGACGCTGTGACTCATCACACTGACGAAGCTCACGTTGGTGGGCGTAACGCGTATGTGGGCGTGGCAAATACGCTGGTGATGGAGGGCTGCTCCAGGCGTCTGCACGAAGGGGATGCATGACAGGGTACAAGCCGGCTAAACATCATACACACACAGGTACCTGTATACTGCGGGACGCCGCAGTCAGAAGCCTTGACGACCATCACACTGACGAAGCTCACGTTGGTGGGCGTAACGCGTATGTGGGCGTGGCAAATACGCTGGTGATGGAGGGCTGCTCCAGGCGTCTGCACGAAGGGGATGCATGACAGGGTACAAGCCGGCTAAACATCATACACACACAGGTACCTGTATACTGCGGGACGCCGCAGTCAGAAGCCTTGACGACCATCAACTGAGGCAGCGAGAAGGTAATACCTTTATGCTGAGGGAAACACTAGAGGCCATACAGCCGTGTGGAGAGCCAGAGGGCTTATGATGGTATGGTGTGTCGAGGGAAGCCTATGATTAACTCCATAAAGGAAGCGTTGAAAGATATGTGATTTGCAGAGGTTGGGCGCAGTTGCTGAAGACATACTCTGAACTGTGACAAAGTGCTGCATGAGGAATCATTACATTGTATATTCCGGAGTGAATACAGATAGGCGGACGTGCCTTGGCGGAACTGTTGTCCTGCAATCACCTCCATTTGTTTAGCCAGTAGGGATTGGAAAATTCTATGGTTGATGAATGAAGGTTGGATGTGTATGGTGTGACCAGGAGCGCTCCTGTTAGTCCAGCGTGGGATGGGAGTTTTAAGGGGTGGGGGTCTGAGGGAAAGTATTGTTGTGTATAATCACCTTTGATATAATAAAGATTTATATAGTAAGTGAGTGGCGGTCCATTAGTGCATATGATGTTCCTCCCAGATCAAAGCATACCGGATACTAGTCTAAGGTCTGAGCGCTAACACTGACGTATTCGCAACAGCAGACAGCTTGCAAGTGAGCGGAGAAAACTTTTAAAGCAGCGAGGAAAGCCCACAGCCGCACCCATGCCCCAGCAGCCAATCTGGGCGCTGTGAGTCTCTCCTGACGTCAGCCGACCGGCAGGTCAGCTGACGCACCTTCTCCCAGCATAAAGGTCCTGTCTCCGCGCATGCCCGCGCGAGACAGCGACCCTATGAGCAACAGACAGTCCCGTCCCCGGCGTGCTAGACGCCGGTGGAATGGATGAGGCCTCAAAACCGGGAACAAAGGCGGCTGCAGAGACACCCTGCGTACCTGCAGCCGCCATCACAGCGAATGTTACAATATATTTATCTGCTAAAAAATGTGCTTGATTGACTCTAAATTTTATTCTCATCCTTTAAGTTGATTGATTACTCATTTTAAAATGTTAATACGAAAGGAAAACGACCCAGGAGAGAAAGGACCAGTGTGGTTTGAATTATAAAACATGTTTTTCTTATGAAATCCTTATGGGATGCGTGACTAGGGGTGTCGTGGGGGCGTGGTCAGGGGTGTTGCAGGGGTGTGGCTTAAGTATCCCTCTTCTCATCTCAAAAAAGTTGGGAGGTATGTTTAACACTAGTTTTTCAGCCAGCCTTGCTTGTCTCTAGGCTAAAGGTAGCCAAACAGGCCTTTTTTTAAATGTTTTTTGAAAATACCAGTTCCTTAAATTCTCTATGTAGAACATAAAGAAAAATAGCTTTAAATTACGCACATAGCTCAGTGACGCCCCCTCCCCACAGCACCACTGTCTGCTATGCTGTGTGGCGTTGTGGCTGCTCAGCTCTGTTCAGTGATAGCACATAAAATATCTGATGTCTGTCTGAATTGTGATTGGGTTTTCAATTGCGTATTGACTGAACGCAGCTGCTCAGCATGGTTTGGTGTTTCTCACTGCAGCACAAAACTAACAGTCCACAAGTCATCAAGAAAGATTTTCAGCCACTTTAAAATGCATCTTCGATTGTATTACCCTTTGTAAGCAGTTGCATGTTATTGACTTTTTTTTATAGGGAAGCAAACATATTCAGATCTGCCTGAAATAAATGTGTACAAACAATAACCAATAACCGTTTGGCAGCCAAACCTGTATCAGAAATGCACATGATTAGTGAAAAGCACATATAGATTTAATAAATGGTAAAAAAAACACTGTCTGTTATCTTTTTTTTTGTGGTCTGTAGATTTTGTAATTCATGATTTAAATTCCTAACTTGTGTAAATGGGCATGTGAAGTCGGTGTCCTGAATTTTCCTTCCTCAGGGAACAGTATATGAAAAGGTCTGTTGGTTCCCTTGAAATGTTTGACCTGTTTCCGGCTGTCATTCTAACAGGACACATTTTCAGATGAAATGGTAACTGACTGGTTAGCATGTACAACAAGTAAACGCGTTCCATGCAAGAGGCCCTGGGTTGCAGTATTCTTTTTTAAAATGACCGGAACCAGGTTAATTGAAGGGCAGTGTCCCCTAATGCTGTCATCAGTATCACATGACTGGAGAAAACAATTGGCCAATGAGACAGCTGGGTGAGGGAGGATGGGGTGGGGACAATTTATGACTGCGGTGGATGTCTCACACTATACAGAAATAAAGAAGAAAATTTCTGAGTCAAGAAAAACAACTTTGAATCAGACATGGAGAAGTCATAAGAGAGCTACATCTATAATGGTTTTTTTTTCACGGGTTTGTTACTTTACAGCATTTGGACACATACTCACTCTACATTTGGGTTTCTCCTTAAAGAGAACCCGAGGTGTGTTTAAAGAATGTTATCTGCATACAGAGGCTGGATCTGCCTATACAGCCCAGCCTTTGTTGCTATCCCAAACCCCACTAAGGTCCCCCTGCATTCTGCAATCCCTCATAAATCACAGCCGTGCTGTGAGGCTGTATTTACATCTGTAGTGTCAGTCTCAGCTGCTCCCCCGCCTCCTGCATAGCTCCGGTCCCTGCCCCCGTCCCTTCCCTCCAATCAGCAGGGAGGGAAGGGATGCAGGCGGGGACCGGAGTTCTGCAGGAGGCGGGGAGAGCAGCAAACTGACACTATAGAGATAAACACAGCTAGCTCTGACAAGCTGTTTGTCAGCAGCATGGCTGTGATTTATGAGGGATTGCTGAGTGCAGGGGGACCTTAGGGGGGTTTGGGATAGCAACAGAGGCTGGGCTGTATAGGCAGATCCAGCCTCTGTATGCAGATAACCTTCTTTAACCTCCCTGGCGGTAAGCCCGAGCTGAGCTCGGGCTATGCCGCGCAGGAGTATTTCTCCGCATCTATTGGGGCGATTCGCCCCATTCAAAGTGCTGTGCGCGCAGCCAGCACTTTGCTAGCCGCGCGCACAGCTTGATCGCCGCCGCTCTGCGCTGCCCGGACCAGCTTGATCGCCCCCGCCAGAGCCCTGCGCTGCCCGGACCAATGAGTTCCGGGCAGCGCTATGGGCCGGATCGGATGCGCCTGACGTCAGGACGTCGGCTGACGTCCATGACGTCATCCCGATCGTCGCCATGGCGACAGTAGAAGCCAAACAGGGGAACGCATTATATACGCGCTCCCCTGTTTGCTATTAGTGCCAGCGACTATCGCACTAGAGGGACACATGCGCCCTCTAGTGGTGTTTCATGTAGCTACCACTCTGGTAGCTTTACATGAAACAAAAATGTTTTTTAAAAAAAAAAGGATTTTTGCCCATGTGGCAAAAAAAATTAACCGCCAGGGAGGTTAAACACACCTCGGGTTCTCTTTAAGCATCCTGACAGTAGCTACATCCTCTTTATTGCTCCTGATCATACTCCAACCTCTTGCACTAGAGCAGAGGCTGGTTTATGGTCAGGTAAGTGGTTGGGGGCATGGACACATGGACATGGCCACACCTCTGGTCAGACTTTGCACCAATGTAGAAATCTGACTATGATCTGGTCAGATGGAAGGAGCATGGCTATAATAACTGAAGATAAGGCTATCATTGATAACCGCCAAAGCATCAGTACTTGTAAGAGACCTCTGACAACCCATTGGCGGATAAAGCTGGATAGGTCGACCCTTAGTTAGTTCTATCTCAAATTTGATGCAGGTTCACATTAATTTCATTTTACAAATATATTTTTAAAGGATCTTTAGGCTGAAAATAGTTAAATGGAGAATGATGTTATGTCTTTGGGTTTTCTTCCATCTATGCAGCCACACTGATTTACTCATTGATCATAATGAAGGTGTTAATTGCTGTGGATAGATTGGTATTGGTGGTGTCTGCTTGATCCACCATATCTTAGGCCTGGTACTGGTTGTTATTATTATTATTATTTATATAGCGCAGACATCTTCAGCAGCGCTTTACAGAGTATATATAGGCTTGTCACTAACTGTCCCTCAGAAGAGCTCACAATCTAATCCCTACCATAGTCATATGTCTCTGTATGTATCGTGTAGTGCATGTATCATAGTCTAGGGTAATTTTTGGGAGAAGCCAATTAATTTATCTGTATGTTTTTGCCCGGACGGAGGAAAATCACACAGACACAGGGAGAACATACAAACTCCTTGCAAATGTTGACCTGGCTGGGAATCAAACCAGGGACCCAGCGCTGCAAGGCGATAGCGCTAACCACTATGCCACCGTGCTGTCTCTTATGTCTGTTGCTAAGCCACTGATGTGTGTGTGACCTTCTTACATGCAACCCCCTCCTAATGTGTCAGAGCCCCCTCCCTTTAGATTTTAAGGCCCTCCCTCCTTGTGTTTCCTACCTGATCATAGGACTACTACTCCAGTGTATGATCTGGCATTGCGTTTCAAGGTTTATTACCTGTATAGTGTTGTTTGTTTGTTACCCCATCATTGTCTGTAACCTTATTGTCCAGCGCTGCATAATATGTTGGCCCTATATAAATCCAATAAATAATAATATTAGCTGGTCATAGCCTCTTTTTTCTGTATACAGTATGTGATAACTGTAAGCTCTCTTTCATTTTGTCCAGTAAAGTAGATGGTTGTATTCTTTCCCTTTGCAGGATACGCACATGTCCTACCTCCCAGACTCCAGAGAGGAGGAGTCTATAGCTTCTGATATGTCTTTTGCTTCCTCCTACCCCCCAGAAGAAACAGAAGAAGAAAGGAAGAGTGCCTTAGAAAAGAGTATGTAAGTGAGTCCTTTTTGGGGTTTATGGGGAATGGGGCTTTACCGATTTTTCTTCTTATAGTAGCATTTATAGCCTTGTATTACTGGCAAAGGACCTTATTCAAGTTTATTTAAGTGTTCTCCTAACTGATATTTTTACACCTTGTCAATCAAATACCTTTTAAGCCACTGACAAGCAAGAACATTTTTAGAATACTCTTAAGGGTACTTTTTCACCTGCACACTGCTGAAAAGTTATTTCCTAGGAGAAAACTTAGAGTGTTCCAGAGCCGAAACTCGGGTACAAAATTGGATACTTACCTAAAGTGAGGGAAGCCTCAGGATGCTATTGAGGCTTCCCTCTCTATTCTGAGGTCCCCCGTCACTGAGTGGAGCCCCCTCAAAGATTATCAACAATGCATTGTCGCTAATCAGATCGGGGCTGCGGAGCTAATGCGTGGGCGTGCCCGCGCATCAAATACATGTCCATGAGCCAGGAAGTGGAGCTGCGCAGCCCCGATATGCTAAGCGACAATGTATTGTTGCTAACCGTCGGGGGGCTGCACTCAGTGACGGGGGAACTTAGAATAGAGAGGGACGCCTCAATAGCATCCTGAGGCTTCCGTTACTTTAGGTAAGTATCCAATTTTGTTCCCAAGCTTCAGCTTGGGTACACTTTAAGTTGTGGAGGGGGGCCACGCTCTGCAATGGGGGACTGAAACAAGCGAAGGAAGCCTCAATAGGACCCTTAGGCTTCCCTCTGTTTAAGGTAAAGGATTGTTTTGAACTCGAGCTTCGGCTCCAGTTCACTTTATAGAAAAAGTGAATTGAATAACGGCCAAAGGCTTGTCACAATCAGGCATGTCAGGAACACCGCCAAGCAAGTTTTTTTAGGCTTTCAATAATGTATGTGCTTGATAATGGCTAAGAACGCCGAACCTTAGAGATATGAGTTTGTGGTTGATCTGGTTGATTGCGTGTGCTGTTGGAAATGTTGGTCTACTGATAAGTCCTAAAGGAAAAGAAACACGGACTTATAAGCAGCGTTCGTCCAGCACCTGACAATGGAAGTGCATTCCTTGGGATGTGACCAATCAGTGGCTGCTTCCTACATTATCAGCTGGTGACTTTGATGCAGGACATGGCTGGGGTCTGCTCCCAGTGATTACTGCACTGTTTATGTTTAATGGGTAGTGTCACTGCAGCCAAACATGACTCATTAATCCAGCTTGTGATGACATCCATGTACCACATCTATTTTAAGTACAAAAAAGAATGAGGTTCAAGAGTGTGAGCCAGAGTTCTTTGCTGGGGTCTAAGCTCTTCTATCGAAACATCAAGTTCTTGACACGTATGAGTGTATGATTTTCCTGCATTCACTAAATATAAGGGAATACAGAGGGCATACAGCATTAACTGTTCATTATCATTAGTGTGGATGATAAATACAGTAAGTTACGGTAATGCTTCTATAAAGTAGAATTCTTGATTCACATAAATTCTCCTAAAACACATCTGTCCTTTATTATTAATCTATTATTATTATTAATATCTATTTGGTAACTTTAAGTGGGAAGTGTCACTGTTCTTTTGCTGTGATCTGTGACTGCATCCAGTATACACGGAATAAAGGGAGAACATTTTGGGGCCAAAGTGGCCATACATGTAGTGATTTTGGCAGCTGATCAACCAAGAGACAGATCTCTCTCCAATCAGAGAGAGATCTGTTGGCCGTCATCTGCCATAATGCGCAGGCCGATTCTTGATTGATTTTAGCATAAAATCTTTTGGGAATCGGCCTTGTGATGCCACCTTGCCGTCCCCGGCCGCTGTCCCCCTAATGTTTCCGGTGCCAGTGCAGAGCTTCTGCATTTGCACTCACACTTGGTTGCCAGTGTTATAGCATGTGGGGGCGCATGTGGCTACATGTCACTAAGTGCAGATGGCAGACAGGCAAAGTATAACTACACGGGCACTGGGAGTGACATAAAACATTTGGTGGGACAGTGGCACACATGCTGTTACCGCTGCACAGCTGATCGAGCATGTCAGACGGAGATTTTACATCATGTCCAATCCATACATGCGACCAAGTTCAGCCCAAAATTGGTCGAATTGTCAATCGGACATGCTCTTGGTGGCACTGATTTTCATCAATTTCGATAATAATTGTCTTAAATGTAAATTCTTGGCCACCACAATACCTGCTATTAACCTGCTGGGCGGTCTGGACGAGCTCAGCTCGTTCATCACCGCCGGAGGCTGCCGCTCAGGCCCTGCTGGGCCGATTTGGCTCAAATAAAAAGCAGCACACGCAGCCGGCACTTTGCCAGCCGCGTGTGCTGCCTGATCGCCGCTGCAGTGCGGCGATCCGCCGCATGCAGCGGCGAATGAGGGTCCCCCCAGCCGCCTGAGCCCAGCGTAGCCGGAACAAAAAGTTCCGGCCAGCGCTAAGGGCTGGATCGGAGGCGGCTGACGTCAGGACGTCACTCCGCTCGTCGCCATGGCGACGAGGTAAGCGAAACAAGGAAGGCTGCTCATTGCGGCCTTCCTTGTTTATTCTGGGCGCCGGAGGCGATCGGAAGATCGCCTCCGGAGCGCCCTCTAGTGGGCTTTCATGCAGCCAACTTTCAGTTGGCTGCATGAAATAGTTTTTTTTTTATAAAAAAAAAACCCTCCCGCAGCCTCCCTGGCGATCTTAATAGAACGCCAGGGTGGTTAATGGGGGAACTTTATTGGAAGGTGTGTAATTGGGGCCCCCACAGCCCGAGGACCCTCTCTGGGTTCAGGGGCTGCTCCCCCAGCCATAGGTGGAACTACACCACCTATACAAGGGAGGGGGGCATTTGCTATCTTTTAGTCCAAATCCACTTCAGATTTATCTTAGTCAGTCAGGGCCACTTCAACTGTTAATAAAATACATTTTCTCACCTCATGTATCCCCGGTCACGTGTACATTCATTATAAGAACGCCTTCATTTTAGGTTGATGTCCTCCCAGCATTCCATATTGTTTACATAAAACTAAACACACCTACGCAGATTTGTGTGCAGACGCACCCATCAATGTGCCGGATATACCGTGTAGACTACACACAGCCATGACAGAGAGCCTGTACTGTGTAGAGTACTTCCCTGTTATTACAGTCTACATTATTCAGCTATGGCTGATGGAAAAATATCAGTCTAGAGTTTAACACCCATAACACACCTGGCACATTTCACAAGTGTGAGTGTGTGTGTGTGTGTGTGTGTGTGTGTGTGTGTGTGTGTGTGTGTGTGTGTGTGTGTGTGATCAATGTGTATGTGTGTGTGTAATCAGTGTGTGTGTATGTGTGTGTAATCAGTGTGTGTGTGTAATCAGTGTGTGTGTGTGTGTAATCAGTGTGTATGTGTGTAATCAGTGTGTGTGTGTGTGTAATCAGTGTGTGTGTGTGTGTGTGTGTGTAATCAGTGTGTGTGTGTGTGTGTAATCAGTGTGTGTGTGTGTGTGTGTGTAATCAGTGTGTGTGTGTGTGTGTGTAATCAGTGTGTGTGTGTGTGTGTGTGTGTGTGTGTGTGTGTGTGTGTGTGTGTGTGTGTGTGTGTGTGTGTAATCAGTGTGTGTGTGTGTGTAATCAGTGTGTGTGTATGTGTGTGTGTAATCAGTGTGTGTATGTGTGTGTGAAATCAGTGTGTGTGTGTGTGCATGTGTGTGTGTGATTGTATCTTTCCATATCTAGAAGTATCTGTGTGTGAGGACAGGCGTGTTTCCTCTGTGCATTACTGTCCTGGAGTGGGAAGGGGCTGCATGGATAAGATACATTCCTTACTCAGTTTAAAATAGATGCTTTAATGCGCGCATACTTTGAAGAAGTAAATAATGAAACAGCTACAGGGAGAGTAGAAAGATTACAGCAGCATTCATTTTGAAGCAGGACAGGCAGATCTCTCGCTTCCATCTGTTCCTGGTTGCAGATCTGCCCTTATATGATATCTGCGAGCTTAAAGGGGAACTGAAGAGAGAGGTATGTGGAGGCTGCCACGTTTATTTCCTTTTACGCAATACCAGTTGCCTGGCAGCCCTGCTGATCCTCTGCCTCTAATACTATTAGCCATAGCCCCTGAACAAGCATGCAGCAGATCAGGTGTTTCAGACTTTAAAGTCAGATCTGACAAGACTAGCTGCATGCTTGTTTCTGGTGTTATTCAGATACTACTGCAGAGAAATAGACCAGCAGGGCTGCCAGGCAACTGGTATTGATAAAAAGGAAATAAATATGGCAGCCTCTGTATACCTCTTACTTCAGTTTCCCTTTAACGTGTCTATAAGAGATCTGTGCGCATTATGTTACAGACACGCGTGTGGCACAGCTTATATGTGCATTTAACAGAACTTTATTTTAAAACAAATATGCATAAAATAGATTTGTAAGGAACATTGGAGGCCTAGCAAAAATTAAATAAAAATATCTAGTGTTTGTCAAAAAAGGGTGCCCAGAAATGTGAGCGCCCAGAAAAGCCAGTAGTAGAATATCAGTAAATTTACCAATATTCTATTCGTATAGTGCTAAAGACGATAGTAAAATATTGATATTAAAGACCGATATTTTACTACTGCTAACCGAAGTCTATTCTCACTCTCAACCATCCCACCCCCCACCCACGACGGCTAAGCTTAACCACCCACCTCCCCATGGCTGTGGAGTTGTTACAAAAATCATCTGACTCCCACTCTGACTCCTCCATTTATGAAACCTCCGACTCCAGGTACCCAAAATGGCACTGACTCTTCCACTCCGACTCCATCTAATACTACCAGGGCTGTGGATTTGGTACAAATATCATTCGACTCCCAACTCCGACTTCTCAGTTTATGAAACCTCCAACTCCGACTCCAGGTACCCAAAATTGCTCCGACTCTTCAACTCCAAATCCTGCACCACCGACAGCTAACCTTATCCACCCACCCCTCATGTCTAACCTCAACCACCACCACCCCCACCCCACCCCCCACGGCTAACCTTAAAGAGGACCTCTATCCAAAAAAGAAAAATCTGTCTGCACTGCTGTAATGAAAAGTTATATTTACCTCTGGAGTCTTGTCCCACGAAGCGGCCCTGAAGTGTCTGCATCACTACACTTCCGCCGCTTGGCCCCGCCTTCTGTCTCTCCAATGAGAAAAACACCAAGTTATTTACTGCATTAAACTGCCGGGAGGTTTTTCTCGGGCCACTTCGTGGGACAAGACTCCGTAAATATAAAGGTGAATATAACTTTTCATTACAGCAGCGCAGACGGATTTTTCTTTTTTTGGATGAAGGTCCTCTTTAACCAAACATGCAAAAAAAAAAATTAGGGAGTGCCTCCATAGGCGACCATTGAATTATTGTTAAGGATGGAAAACGTAAGCACCCGTGGCGCTAGGTAAATATCAAGTGTCGGGGGCGGCGGCACCCAAATTTCCTGTTTTCAGCTACCAGCTCCCCCAGTTCAGAGACTCTCCTGGACTGACACCTGTCTTCTCACAACCAGCCATCCTGAAACACTTCCCCTTTTTTTACACAAACATGAAGGGGGTAGAGCTCAGCTGACTGACAGCCTGTCTTTCTTTTTTATTATAAAAACTGCAGTGCTCTATTATGAAAATGCATGCTTTATTCTAGCATTTCTCAGCATTTTTACTGTGTACCCCTATATGAAAGCTGGTGTTTGCTGAGCACTACTTTTATGTGTAACATTATCGCAAAAACCATGTTTTTCATTTTTAATAAGCATTTATATAAAGCTCTGTGTTAGAATAACACCAGAAACAAGCATGCAGCTAATCTTGTCAAATCATACAATAATGTCAGAAACACATGATCTGCCTGCCTATGCTCGTTTGGGGTCTATGACTAAAAGTATTAGAGGTAGAGGATCAGCAGGACAGCCAGGTAACTGGTATCAATATCAAAATATGGAAATAAATATCAAAATCAGAATAATTTATTTTTCCAGTACCCGGAATTGGTTGTGGCCCATACAGGTTCTGAAAGGATGGGAGGGATTATGTCTGAAAGTCAAGAGCCAAGGCTGCCATCCAGTCGCACTTGGCAATCATCAGTCATCACTAAGGTGACATGGGGGGGCCGGAACAGAGAGAGGCGAAGGTTCAGTAGTTCGTCATGAAAGAAACTTGCGGTGATTGCTGACGCTGCTAGGGACCCGGATTGCATACATCTGTTAGTGCTGGCCAAGGTGTTCCAGTTCAAAAGGTGCAGTAGTGTTCATTTCTGTCGTGGGTCCCGACTCCTGGGCAGCATTCAGCAGGGCTGGTCAAGATGATCTGACTGTCACAGAAGCAATCGGGCTGCGGCGGCCCTTACTTCTGGTTTAGTAGCTGACATCATGGAGGGGCTGAACCAGAGGTGTCCCTGCTGCAATGGAGCAGCAGCAGCCGATGGATGAATGGAGCCGACATCCAAGTAGGCCAAAGGTTTGACGATCAGGGCAGGGTCTTTCCTCAGTGGAGCCCTAATCTCCTGGGTAGCAGCGGTGGACTCCTCAAGACCTGCACAGGCAACGGACACAAGCATCGGCAAGGTGGAAAAAACTCCAGGTTCCCGACTGCTCATGACCCGCACCAGCGTCCCAGGCTACACTGGACCACACTGCACACCTTCAGGGGGGAAAACAAGGTAAATTGGTAGGGAAGAGGGAAGAAAAACAAGAAAAGGCCAGAATCCTGTGGCCATGTCTGCCAATTAACCATTTCAGCCGCCCGGACGTGATGCTCACGTCCAGGCGGCTGCGGTCCCGTGCTTCGGCGCAATCGCGGGCGTGCCCCCATGCTGTCCCCCAGTAGCCCTGGGATCAGTGAATGGGAACATGGTTCCCAATCACCGATCCGTGTCCCCGGCAGAAAAACCGAAGCGCTCTAACTAGAGGCTTCAGTCTTTCTGCAAATAAAATTTTCCGCGTCCCCCTTGTGCTTTCGGTTAGCGAGAGGCACAAGGAGGAAAAAAAACTCAAGGTGGCCATCTTGTGGCCAAATAGTAAAACTACATCTACATATTTTTTACATTACAATTTACACATATAATAACATTAAAAATTAACTGTTTATTTCCCACACCAAAATATTACCCAAATAAAATTTTTAATGGAAAAAAAAATTACAATTAAAATAAAAAAAACATAAATAGTTACCTAAGTAAAGTTATCTGAACTTTTTAAATATGCATTTGAAGGGGGTATACTACGAACATTTTGTAAATTTTAAACTTGTAAATAGTGATAGACGCAAAACGGAAAAAAATGCACCATTATTTCCAAATAAAATATTGGCTCATACATTGTGATAGGGACAAAATTTAAATGGTGTCTTAACCGAGACAAACGGGCAAATAAAATACATAGGTTTTAATTATGGTAGCGTGGATTATTTTAAAGCTATAATGGACGAAAACTGAGAAATAATGAATTTTTTCTTATTAATCCTGTTAAAATGCATTTATAAAAAAATAATTCTTAGCAAAATGTACCACCTAAAGAAAGCCTAATTAGTGGCGGAAAAAACAAGATATAGATCAATAAATTGTGTTAAGAAGTGATAAAGTTATTAGCGAATGAATGGGAGGTGAAAATTGCTCTGATGCGTAAGGTGAAAAATTCCCACGGGCTGAAATGGTTAAGGCGCCATCTTCCTAAACAGCAGTTTAACAGTTGGCAGCCTCTATATCACTCTCGCTTCAGTTGTCCTTTAAGTAGCCCTTGACACTATAGACAATAAGTCTATATTATTTTAATGTTAGGGTTATTTGTGTGTGATTTATCTCCAAACTCACTATAATAGACAAGTACAGGTACCCCCTGAACTCAGCGTAAGTACCCTCAGGAGTATATGGATGGACAATGTGCTGAGAATCTAGGCTTGATTCATTTAAAATAATGTCTTGTTAAATGCTGATTTAAATAAAACTGTGCGTTCGTCTATAGATGACATTCTAGTTCTGCCTATAAATAGAATACAGTAGTCACAGTAGTCACTTGGGGACCAGCAGAGAGGGAATCTCCAGTCACATGGCCATGCTATAGACTGTTTGGGAAATTGTGCTTCCTGTCTGATATGCACTGTATAATGTGATGTAAACATGTTCCCCAGGGACTGTCTATGTTCCAGTAAAATGCATAAAATATCCACAGTCACTCTGAATAGAGCCTATGTTTCTTTCAGCCTTTGTCTAGAAACCCTCTTTCCCCATTGTGGATAAAAAACTTACCTGGATCTTCCAGATATCAGAGAAAAGGGAATGCGTATGGACATAGCTTCTTCTGTGCAGCCATGCAGTATTATTACTATGATAGCTTTGGTATTATCCTTTATGTCCTAATCTATATTACACTACACTGTACATTAACCACTCAAAGGACGTTTATAAATGTCCATAATGCAGCAAGTGGTTAAATAAAAAGATGAGTAAACCAAAGATTAGCAAACTGTCACATAGACATGACACAGAATAAGTGGGTCTCTCTGCCTACTTCCCACACCCTCTAGTGGCTGGAAGACTATGTGTAGTTTTCAGAAGGAAAGAAGCAGCTACCAGACTCTACGAGTGTGTAGCTTGAGATCCACCTTATGTGCACACAGGCTAGTTACATAAGGATAAGGCTAGGTTCATACTAGAGGCCTTTTCAACAAGGGACAGGCATATTGATGGATCACATATACACCACAGCAGGGCTTTCCTACCCTGTACACAAGTATCACCAATAGTGCATGTTTTGCAGAAAACCACAAATATTCACTGGTGGGGCAATTCATGTCTCAGCGGAGCTGATTAACTACCTTTGTGGATCTCCACAAAACATGCACTGTTGGTGGTACTCGAGGACTGGGATGGGAAGCCTTGCATACAGGATCTGTACACATGTGTCTATTGTGTCTGTGTGAGCTGCAATAGCAGAAAGCCTAGATTTGCACAACTGTTCTGAACTCTGCACAGAACAGAGACCTTTCACAGATAGCTTAGATTCCTTGTCATGACAGTTACAACGGACACAGTGGATTGTACATCTGCTGCCACTGTCCACTTCAGGAACCCAACGTAGTGTGAACCTAACTTTGGTATAAGTGCTGTTATGTTTTAAAATATGTACACAAGCAGGGGCGTACCTAGAAAGCCCCGGCCTCTCCTGCAAAGAAAAAATTCCGCGCCCCCCCCCCCCCTCCTAGGGTCCGCTCGGGGACTTTTTGGGGGCCAGGAGGGGTTGCAGCATAAGAGGAGAGCTGTTGCCGCAGATCGGTGGGGAGGGGGGAAATCCCCCCCCTCACCTCAGGCTCTCCTCTTAGCGCTCCCCCTCCTGCAATCATTGGTGGTGCTCGTGGCAGCAACGGCGGCGGCGGCAGGCAAGCTGAGCACATACCTCCTTCTGGCCGGTCTCCGATCACTAAGTGCTTTATGGAACTTCCTGTTTACACAGGAAGTTCCATAAAGCACTTAGTGATCGGAGACCTGCTGCAACCCCTCCTGCCCCCAAAAAGTCCCCGAGCGGGCCCTAGGCCCCCCCCCCCCCCCCCCCGCGACGGCAGGGGTCGCATCCCCTATTATTACGCCAGTGTACACAAGTAATTGGATCACATTTCATTTGTATGAATCAACGCTATCGGCTAAGGCAGCTTGCACTGCACTGAAGGTTGCTCATACCTATAATAATAATCCCCCCACTCACAAAATAGTAATAGTATTCCACAGCAAAGTGTTTTTCTTAATGGATTTTGGTTGATGATGCAAATATTGTCAAAGGTAGAGAGACAATGATCCCCTCCAAAAAACAACACCACTGATATGGGTGGTACATCAGTAAGATTGCCCCTAATCATGTAGAACAAGTTAGCCTTATAGGCTAGATAAAGTTCTCCACCTCTACAAGCAGGTTAGAGGTCAAGGCAAGGGGCAGGTTCAGTACCCTGGAACATCAGACTTCTGATTTAGAGTAGCATTTAAGGCTCGTACACGTCATACTGAAGGCAACAACGGGTCCGTCGGCACCTCCCGCTGGGCGGGTTTTTAGCAGACAGTACAGCGTGTGTACAGTCTGTCGGTGGACTGATAAGGCTGTTTCTGAGCGAGCCGGGCGGATTTGGTGACTGGTTTAGTGGTCACCAGGAACTTTATATAATATAGGGTTGCTCACCTGACCAAAATCCTTTAGTAGATCATATCAACCATTTACATAACATGCCAAAAAGATTTGTAAACTTTGTCTACCATGATCCCAGGTCCTGTTCTGCAAAACTGAGGATTGTGGAGCCCGGTGACATTAGCACCGCTTAGCACTTCAAGTCAGGTCAAGCTTCAATTTACAGTCTCCTCAGGGCGGGCTCTGTCATGCAGCAAGCTGACACATTCGCATCAGGCGCAGAGATTTCAGGGGCAACATTTTTGTACTGTGTGTACCTTCCTGAGGAGGAGTGGAGTGGCTGAGGGTGAGCAGTTTGTTTGTCATGGACTCACAGCCAGCCATTCCAAATCGGGGTGGGGGGCGCATCCTCACAAGTTTACCTCAGGCAGCAAAAACTGGAACTAGAACCGGCCCTAATGGCCCATACTCACGGGCTACCACGTGGCACGCACGTGTTGCGGCGACAAGTCGCCCGTGAGTATGAGGCGCGCACCCCGAACCGTCGCTCGTCGCTGCTGTCAATCGCATGGCGACAACTTCGCCGCGACTGTCGCTAGTTCGCGTGAGTATGCGGACTAGCGACAGCCACCAATAAAGAATTCACGGCGCTTCCGGCGGGGGGAAGGAAGGTCGGCGACAGCCTCCGTCACTTCAGTAATCCCTCTTCCGCGTGTGTACGCGGAGGGACCTGGCGACGAGCTGCCGCGCACACGCTCCCGTGTGCTGGCGACAGGGCACAAAAGTAGCCCGTGAGTATGGGACATAAGTCTCCTTAAAGGGAACCTGAGGTGAGAGGTATATGTAGGCTGCCATATTTATTTCCTTTTAAGCAATGCCAGTTGCTTGGCAGTCCTGCTGATCTCTTTGGGTGCAGTAGTGTCTGAATCACACACCTAAAACAAGCATGCAGCGAGTCAGAGAATCAGCAGGACTGCCAGGTAACTGGTATTGTTTAAAAATAAGTATGTTAGTCTCCATATTCCACTCACTTCACGTTCTCTTTGACATCCAGTTACATGTCACATGTCCTCTTGTTTCTTGTTCGTAAAATGTGCAGTCTACTTAGGATTGTGAAAGTCAATATGAAATGCTTGGTTTAAGATATTTTCCTTTCTATTTAACTTAGAGGACTTTTCTTTCTAAACTATAGAGTTAATCTCAAAGCTCCAGCTTATAAAGCTGTGTATGCCGTTGATTAGACTAAACATAATTAGCAATGATTGAGCGCTGCTGAATATTTTATTTAAGTCTTGTATTAATATATTGAATAATCGTCATGTTATGCAATCACAGTCTTAGGCTGGCCATACACTAGTCCAGTGATGGCTAACCTTTCAGAGGCCGAGTGCCCAAACTGCGACCTAACATCGACTTATTTATCACCGAGTGCCAATTGGGGGATGCAGCGCGCGCCGCACCAAAAATGGGGGTGGTCATAACATTGTATGGGCGGAGCTAACGTAATGATGTAACAGCGAGGCATAAGAAAGCAGTGTTTCCACGATGATGTGGTGAAACGAGGATTCGCATCATGGGTGTGCAGAAACTGTGTGATGCTATTTATTAGTATACCCGCCGTAACCCCAAAGCAGCAAATATAGCCAACTATGACCATTAAATAATAAATGCAGCAACAGTTGCCCCAGACACCAGAAAATAAACGCAATGTGGGCAACATTTCAGCAGAAAATCACGCAATGTGGGCAACATTTCACCAGAAAATAAACGCAGTGGGCCACATTTCACCAGAAAATAAACGCAGTGGGCCACAAAAAAATAAACGCAGTGGGCCACATTTCACCAGAAAATAAACGCAGTGGGCCACATTTCACCAGAAAATAATGCAATGTGGAAAACATTTTAGCAGAAAATAACGCAATGTGGGAAACCTTTCACCAGAAAATAATGCAACGTGTGCAACATTTCACCAGAAAATAAATGCAGTGGGTCACATTTTACCAGAAAATAAACGCAGTGGGACACATTTCACCAGAAAATGACGCAATGTGGGAAACATTTTAGCAGAAAATAACGCAATGTGGGAAACCTTTCACCAGAAAATAATGCAACGTGTGCAACATTTCACCAGAAAATAAATGCAGTGGGCCACATTTCACCAGAAAATAAACACATTGGGCCACATTTCACCAGAAAATAAACGCAGTGGGCCACATTTCACCAGAAAATAAGCGCAGTGGGCCACATTTCACCAGAAAATAAACGCAGTGGGCCACATTTCACCAGAAAATAACGCAATGTGGGAAACATTTCACCAGAAAATAACGCAATGTGAGCAACATTTCACCAGAAAATAATGCAAAGTGAGCAACATTTCACCAGAAAATAAATGCAGTGGGCCACATTTCACCAGAAAATAAATGCAGTGGGCCACATTTCACCAGAAAATAAATGCAGTGGGCCACATTTCACCAGAAAATAACGCAATGTGGGAAACATTTTAGCAGAAAATAACGCAATGTGGGAAACATTTCACCAGAAAATAAATGCAGTGGGCCACATTTCACCAGAAAATAAACGCAGTGGGCCACATTTCACCAGAAAATAAACGCAATGGGCCACATTTCACCAGAAAATAAACGCAGCGGGCCACATTTCACCAGAAAATAAACACAGTGGGCCACATTTCAGCAGAAAATAACACAATGTGGGAAACATTTCACGAGAAAATAATGCAATGTGAGCGACATTTCACCAGAAAATAAACGCAGTGGGCCACATTTCACCAGAAAATAGACACAGTGGGCCACATTTCACCAGAAAATAACGCAATGGGCATGATTCACAAAGCTTTTTCACCAGTTTTCCTCTGTTTTCACCTTATCTATGTTACTTTTTTAAGCTCCCTAAGAGCAAAAATATATTATAATTAAGGTAAGAAAAGTAATATTGAAATGAAGTCAATTAGGTACAACTTACTTTGAGTGATTATTTTGCTTGTAAATGTGCTGACAGCATATTTTTATCAAATGAGTGATAAAATAAGTTACTTATGAGAAGTTTTATGAATAGAGCCCAATGTGGGAAACATTTCACCAGAAAATAAACGCAGTGGGCCACATTTCACCAGAAAATAAATGCAGTGGGCCACATTTCACCAGAAAATAAACACAGTGGGCCACATTTCACCAGAAAATAAATGCAATGAGGGAAACATTTTAGCAGAAAATAAATGCAGAGCGCCACATTTCACCAGAAAATAAATGCAATGTGGGAAACATTTTAGCAGAAAATAAATGCAGAGGGCCACATTTCACCAGAAAATAAATGCAATGTGGGAAACATTTTAGCAGAAAATAACATAGTGGGCCGCATTTCACCTGCAAAAAAAGTAATGTACTCACCTGACAGAAGTTTCTCGGCCGGCCTCTGGCGCGCATCTCCCCCGGACGATTCTCCTGCAGCCTCCTGCGCTGACAGGCAGAGAGCAGGGCTACGGGAATATGGCGCCCGAAGCCCTGTACTGGAGACACAAATAGTCTCCAGTACAGGGCTACGGACGCCATCTCCTGTAGCCCTGCTCTGCCTCCCAGGAGACTGCGGGGCTGCGGGCTATGAACTGGCGCAGCGGCGTCTAGTGGACGCTGCGGCCAGTTCATAAGCAGCGTTGGCATGCCAGCAGATTAGGCTATGCGTGCCGGGTCTGGCACGCGTGCCATAGGTTCGCCAACGCTGCACTAGTCAATATTTTTGTTTATATCATTTGATCCCCACCTGCTAGATGTTGATGACTCAAACGATTCCCGTACAATTTATTGTTGGCTAAAATCAATCGATTTCTTCTATCACACTAGATAGAAGATCTTGATGAGTAGAGGGTTGGGAGCGCGTCGCTAGAGGCATTTGATACCAGCCCTACAGCAGAGCTTCTCTCACCTGTACGCTGGCGCTTTTGCCTGTGTCTTTTCACGCCACGACTTCTTCCTGTCTCTTCAATCCCGGGGAGCTGTGTGTCACATGACAAACACCACATAAGATAGATCCCTCTCTGATCAGATAATGATCTGAGAGATATTTATCTGCTGACCACATTGACCAGTGTGTGGCCAGCTTTAGTATGTTTCACTCTCATTAGTTCAGTTTGATAGCAAGGGGACAAGTAGGCTAATATCTTATCAGCTGACCTACCCTGTCCTATCAATAACATGGATGGGGGCTGCGACGCTTTGCCCATTCTGTATCGCTCGGCTACAGAGGGGAGGCACGGAACAGGAAGTGCTGGCGATTCAGTATTGCAGCGATGTCTGAATAAACCAGAATTTTCTGGAGTTCGAATTTAAATCAAAGTAAAAAAGAAAGAAGTCAGTTTTGTGGGTAAAACACTCTAAATCTCTGCAGTTTATATAACGGTTGAATTTTTACAAAGCTCTGGAGTCTTTTATTTTGTATCCTAAAGCTGTTATTCATACTTGTAAAGAGTAGAATTCTCAGCAATAATCCCTAAAATGGTAAAGGTTTACAGAGCTTGTAAAAGATCTTTTCTTTTCTATAACAGACCTCAGGAAAACACAATACTACATGTGTAACTGCTAGAATAATCAAGTACAATAGAATATGCTGTTTTTAAGTTGCAGTAGTGTATGCATAGTGGGGTGGATGGTACTGTCTATACCTCAGCAGTAGATACCAGCAGACTATCCCAGAGCTCCTTAACTGCTTACAAAGCAAAGGAATAATACTTACCGTATATTTCTATATAGATATGTATTTTATTTCTTGACATGGCTAATTTCTGATGTTTTCTCTGTGATGTACAGGTATGTCTTAATGGAATTAGTAGAAACTGAGAAAATGTATGTGGACGACTTGGGCCAAATAGTAGAGGTAACATGAAATACTGCTTATATATTTATCCTTTTTTTTTTTTTTTTTTTTTTTACTACAAGACCATATATTAGCTTTAATCTGCTGCACATAAAGCTTTGGGATGATGTTCTAGTTGTAATACTGTTCATGGATTCCGGAAGTTGACTCTAAAAGTTGTCAGCAGATGTTTGATAGCAGTCAGGTATAATTAAAGTCCATCTCCAGTTATGACATTTATTTTTGCTATGCATACAGTATAGTGAGGAAGCTTGAAGAGGAATCTTACTGAAAGAGAGCAGCAGGGAAAAAATCAAGACATTGTAAAGTGACAAGTTTACAAATAGAAGATAGATCACAGAAAATGTACAGTATACTCGCCATGTAATTTGTACATGTGATTTGATCTACTGTGAGCCTGAAAAAAATGGAAAACACACAATGCCCTTATTGGAAACATGCCCACTATCAATGTGATAGGCTATAAAGTACACATATATATATATATATATATATATATATATATATATATATATATATATATATATATATATATATATATATATATATATAGCTTGGCAATTGGCAACAGCTGTTATCTCCCACAATGCAATGAGGTTCACAGACAAGGAACTGTGAAGGCCATGGCCATGACATCACACTGCAGGTGGGATTTCATCTAAAAATCAGACACACAGATGTCCCTGATGATTTCTTGTGGTAAGGGGGTGTCGGCTACTGATTGGGACTTCAACCCTGGGTCCTATATTAATCTTGCAGATATCTAACAGTGTGACCACACTTAAAGGACACCTGAACTGAGAGGGATATGGAGGCTGCCATATTTATTTCCTTTTAAACAATGCAGATTCCCTGGCTGTCCTGTTGATCCTCTGCCTCTAATACTGTTAGCCATATACCCTGAACAAGCGTGTAGAGCAGATGTCTCTGACTGCAGAAGTCTGACTGGATTAGCTGCATGCTTATTTCAGGTGTGTGATTCAGACATTACTGATGCAAGAAAAACTAGCAGGACTTCCAGGTAACTGGTATTGTTTAAATGGAAATAAAAATGGCAGCCTCCATATCCCTCACATTTAAAAGCTTGTTTCTGAATGCCTTCTATGGGCAATATTGCTTTAGTACCTATCAGGTGAGATCCTATGGTGAGCCTCTATTACATCTGTACGTAGCCTTGAATAATGTTATTTTAATTGTATTTCTTAATGGATGGCAGCTCCCTTTCTGAATAAGAAACAACCAATAAATATCCATCTTTTATGTCTTTAGTGATTGTTTGCTATGCATGAAGCACATAGTGATTACTATGGCTGAGGCAGCTTCAATAATCAGTATAATTTGTCAGTGACATAAGATGTTTGTGGTGCTCTTTGTGCCAAATTCTTTATGTCAGGGCTATATAGGGAAAGAAAGATTATAGTAGTTGTGCGAGGCCTCTGATTTGGCAGTGACGTATTTGCTTTAAAGAACGAGTTCATTAATATTTGAAAAGTTCATTGTGAGGATACTTGTTACCCTTCACAAAGAGAAATAAACAGACCCCAGCTGATATAACACAAGCAGGAAATTGTGCCGCTAGAGCGGAGGGAGTGCAGGAACGTGGAGGGGCCACTTGTACTGCATGGGCCCTCTGGGATGTGTGTATCCTCATGCTGTGAGTGGGATATTGCTGATCCTTTGTTCCTGGGCCATGCTCACATCGGAGAGGTCAACCATAACATAAGACGTAAGAAGGCTCTTCTCCTACACTCCTGAGTCATGGCCAGTTCATTACCAAGAGATCATCATTAGAGATAGCAGTGGCTAATAACGTAATGGCTCTGAGGCTCCCATTAGGTCTTTCTTTTAATTCTCTGTAAATGTAGAACAGCAGTATCATCAGTGTGCTGTTTACTATATGTGCTCTACGCCTATCTGTACTCTGAGAGCCCAGCGGTGAGTCAGAGGGAAGGTTTAGCCGCAATCAGACAATACTAATGCACGCTAATACAGAACTGGTCTTGATTCTCACTTATCCGCTGTCAGGTGCCTGAAGACTTGTCTGGGAATGACAGAGCCAGCACATTGTAATGATCAGCACTTGTCGTTATTCTAAGTGATATGCCAAGATGATAGATCTTTATGTTTCACTGAAAGCTTTAAATGTGTTCTTTATTGTATAATTGGCGTAAAGACGGAATCCTGTCTAGGACCTATTGGCCTTTTTGTACCAGTTCCATCCAGCATCATCAATATGTGAGTTTTAGGTGGACATGATGGATTGACTCACTCGTCAGTTTCTTTTACGTTCAGGAGATACCAATGATTATTTATGCCTCTATTATTTTTATCACAACGCCATCATATTTGGTCATTTTCTTCTAGCTGGTTCTCTCCATTATTTGGGCTTTTTGTTTTTTGAATTAAGATCTACTGGAGCGATATCCTCGTTTGGCTTTGTCGACGTTGCTGGGTTGGGTAGTTCCCTCTGGCAGATTGAGCATCGGAGGTCGTCGGGTGCCGTCCACATGACTGATTGTCATCTGGGGCATTCGTCAGTGGCCGCCTCAGCTGCCTTAGAGAAAACCTGAAGCGAAAATAAACGTATGAGATAAGGAATTGTATGTGTAGCACAGCTAAGAAATAGAGCATTAGTAGCAAAGAAAAGAGTCTCATATTGTTTTCCAGTACAGGACGAGTTAAGAAACTTCAGTTAGCTACTCTGAGCTCTCCAACCAACTTGGGTCCGACTGTCCTGTTTTCTGAAGCACTTATCTCAACCTGTCTCTCACTGTTTCTTGGTTGTTTTACTGCAGGAATGTTCAAAGGATCATTAGAACTGCTCTGATCTATAGTTTATAATACAGAGTGTGGTTTGTAAACTGCAAATATGACAGAATGATGCAAAGTTATAAAAAAAAAAAAAAAAAGCTATATAGCTGAAAATAAAAATAAGAGACTCTTTTCTTCTAACTCCCATGAAGAAAGCTGCAGGACAGCATGCAGAATGTAAATGTGAATTAAAAGCTGGAGTAGGCCTTACCTATTCACCAATGAATGGTTAAAGTGGACACAATAAAAACAGATGGCTATTGTACTATTTAATTTCCTCTTAGTGTTGCTAGAAGTCTGTAAATATAGGTGGGCCAGTGGCAGTACTTACGTTGAGCTGTGGATTTCAGAGAGAAGCACGGTGAACACTATCTCTTCCTTCAATATTAAGAAGACCTCTGTAAATAAGGAGATGGTTATGCAAGCAAGCTGACAAGATTCTTCAAGCAAAATCAAAAGACTAAAGCCAAAAGACTCTGGTAAAATGAAACCTGCACTGGGTAGGGAGAGAAAATTAGATACTTACTGCTTCTGTCGTTCCCCGTTGTCAGACGCCGGTCTTCTCCTATTCTTCCCGGTGTCCTGGCAACTTGGCTGACCTTTAACCTGGATTATTTTCGCTTCTGCCTGGCGCATAATGATGGGCAGAAGTACGCACACTCCCCCGCCTCCTCCATCCTAGTGTCTGCGCTCCACTGAAAAGCAAGCGTCAGACGTTAAGTGATCAGCATTTGATGCTTGCTTTTCAGTGGAGCGCAGACGCTAGGACGGAGGAGGTAGGGGAGTGTGCGTACTTCTGAAGCAAAGATAATCCAGATTAAAGGTCAGCCAAGTCGCCAGGACTCTGGGAGAAATAGGAGAAGACCGGCGGCTGACGGCGGGGAACAACAGAAGCGGTAAGTATCGAATTTTCTCTCCCTACCCAGTGCAGGTTTCATTTTACCAGAGCCTTTTGGCTTCTGGTATCCTTTAAGAAGCCTTGAGTCATGATGGGTCCTAGAGAAAAACTCTAAAGACTTTTAGCAACAATAAAAAGAAATAACATATTACAATACCCATCTGGTGTCTTGCATCCTTTGTAGTAATCGGTTAGTGAATTTGCTAGAAGACCCCTTTAACCTACGGTATTCACCTGAATAAGAACGGCTATTTGCTTGTCCCTTATGACTGTCCATATAGATAGAATGGTCACATGGCCCTAATGCTGAGAACACCAGGTGAGTATTGAAAAGTTTTGGGGGGTACAGCATAACAGGTTAAACATTTGAAATGAACACAGGTTCACTTGCACATACTACTTTAGAAAATAATTCCCACCACTTGCTTATCTTTAATTATGATGTTCTGTAAAGCAAGCTGTAAACAAAGTTCCTAGGTAATCAAGTACGCCTGTTCATTTGGAAGAGAGAAAGAGGAAACTGAGTGCAGAAGCTGCTAGCATTAGCTTATAAAGAGGAAAACATTAGCGAATGGCAAGGTTTTCCAGCCTGTCTCAGTGTTTTTCCCTTACTTTAGGACATGGCTGTCAGTGTAGGATTGCATTCTATAGATATGAGATTATCAGCTACTCTGGTGAAATGTAGTTGTATTGAGCAATTGTCAACTCGTGCTTGTACCTGTATCCTCTATGGACGTTGCACAGCACATACAGCACACTAATATGGTATCTTACATTGATTATGTTAACTCCACAGGGTTATATGGCGACCATGAACACTCAAGGAGTTCCTGAGGACATGAAGGGAAAGGACAAAATTGTCTTTGGGAATATACACCAGATTTATGACTGGCACAAGGAGTAAGTGGTGTCATTTCATTTCAGCACGAAAACCCATCTGTCATACACTATTATCTAATTATTGTATTACTAAAATTACATAGTACTGTGTTTTGTGTGCAGGTTATTTGTGCCCCCATTGAGCATTGAACAAAAATTAAATGTTCAAAAACTGCAGCAGGCAGTGAATTTGTATTTGTGTAATAATGGCACTGGTGAAAACACTGCACTACAATCTACATTGGCCTCAATTCATAAAAGGCTTTGCAGTAAAAAAAAATCTGGGAGGGAAAATACCGCATTCGGTATTTTAGACCTTTGTGTGCTAATTCATAAAGATTTTCACAGCTGCCTTTGAAGTTTGGTAAATTACCGCAGCCCATTGAGCGGTACAGCAGAAGTGTGGCGTTATCTCTCTTTTGTTACAAGCTGTAATTGGCTCCCTGCACAGACTCACAGAGACTTCGGTTCCCTGCACAGACTCACAGAGACTTCGGCTCCCTGCACAGACTCACAGAGACTTCAGCTCCCTGCACAGACTCACAGAGACTTCGGCTCCCTGCACAGACTACAGAGACTTCAGCTCCCTGCACAGACTCACGGAGACTTCTTTCCCTGCACAGACTCACAGAGACTTCGGCTCCCTGCACAGACTCACAGAGACTTCTTTCCCTGCACAGACTCACAGAGACTTCTTTCCCTGCACAGACTCACAGAGACTTCTTTCCCTGCACAGACTCACAGAGACTTCTTTCCCTGCACAGACTCACAGAGACTTCTTTCCCTGCACAGACTCACAGAGACTTATTTCCCTGCACAGACTCACAGAGACTTCGGCTCCCTGCACAGACTCACAGAGAATTTGGTTCCCTGCACAGACTCACAGACTTCTTTCCCTGCACAGACTCACAGAGACTTCTTTCCCTGAACAGACTCACAGAGACTTCGGCTCCCTGCACAGACTCACAGAGACTTCGGTGGAACATTGCAGAGCATCGTGATGGCCGCATTGTAATGCAGAACGTCGCACTGCAACGCATTCCAACGTACTGCATGCAGTGTGTTTACCACACAATGCCTGCGTTAACAGTACAGTGAAGCATAATTTTCATTTCCTGTATGCTTCACTGCATTGACACATTTGTACAGATAACGTGCAGAACCGCTTTCCCAATCCATTGGGTTCTTGCTGTCACAGTGAACGCACTGCAACTCCCACTGTGAACTTAGTCTAAAGGTGAAGGTTTTTGTTTATTATTTTACTTTGAATCATATAGACTAGTGACAATATGAGGATGTAATGTAGGTTGGTTAATATAGTTCTTGTGATGGTAAAGTACAAGTTATGCTCTGGTGAGAGACTGCGTTGGAATGTAATGCTCTGTACTCCCTCAGCTATTTTCTAGGTGAGCTACAAAAGTGCCTTGAGGAGCCAACCCGATTAGCACATCTCTTCATAAAGCATGTGAGTACTGTCTGCATCTTGTACTGTCTGTCTATGCCATGTGACTGTCCTTTCATTAATCTTAAGATGTCCCTGAGGCTGAATTCACACTTAGATACGTTGTGTTGAGTTGCATCCCATTGAAAAAAGCATGCTGCAATGTGATGCAACTTAACTCAATGCATCTAAGTGTGAATCCAGCCTCAATGATATAATCTTTATAGTAGAAGAAGGGTGAATATACTTTGCATTGAGACGTTAGAGAGTCCCTCATATTACAGATAAATATTAAGATTGTACAATAAAGATTGCATCCTTAACGGGCACCTTTAGAGGAGCAGAGTTTACTTGTGCATATTTCCTGAACTTTCATTATATTTTTGGGATTGGTGGAACTGCACTCAATAGGCCATACCCTTGTAAAGGGTCAGACGTGCAGGACCTTTCACCTGGGTACCGCCAGGATCCACAGAATGCAGGAAGAAATTGGGGTCCGCAACAGTCTTCTCAAGTTATCTAAATCTTTATTGAATCAAAATAATAAAAACATGATGTTATAAGACAGCAACAGTCTGCTGTTTCGGGCTCCTGCCCTTTTTCAAGCCTACCTTCTCAAGCAACCGGAAATTACACATATTCGACATCAGGAAATCCGCACCTGTGCTGGATGACCAAGACTTTCCAGATTATTACCAGTCTGAATAGTAACCATGGATTAAATGCATCACAAGTGCAGTATGTATGCAAGTGCATTGTGTTCACTGTATGGGGTTATACTGCTTTCAAGGCTTACAGACCTAGCAGAGCAGAAAGTGCTGCGTTTGGAAATAGTTGCCTATTGCAGCTATGCTGAGTGGCGCAGGAAGCTTCTTTATATTTACCAGCTCTGGCCGGCTGGATAGCATCTCTCCTCCTCCTTCAGTGGCGCTGCAACCTCTGCATCTCTTCAGCGTTCCGATCTCATGATATGACATGTGATCATGTTTAAACTAAATGAGAAGGCGAGCATGCATTATTCAGCAATGAATATTGCTTGTTGTATTAATCAACAGGGGAAAAGGGTCCCAGACCCAACATTGGACATAGAACAAGAGAAAAGCAACCCCTCAATAAATACAAAATAAGAAGAGCACTAATTGGACCAAGGTTCAAGGAAGTATAATATATCTTTATTAAAGCCAAAAAGTTTGATTAAAAACATCTAAAACAAAGCAAACCGTATCCAGGCCTGTAAAAGGCCCCCAATAATAACAATAATACAGGTGGCCTCGTAAACAATGACTTATACAGGAAAAAAAGGGATAATAGAATACACTAGTATCTAGATGGTGCAACCCTCTCAAAGCATTGCGTGAATCAAATCAACCTTTTTGGCTTTAATAAAGATATATTATACTTCCTTGAATCTTGGTCCAATCAGTGCTCTTCTTATTTTGTATATATTGAGGGGTTGCTTTTCTCTTGTTCTATGAAATGTGATCATGTGATCGTTACCCATGGGCTGGTGTCAGGGATGCACCGCCGCCCAGTGGTGGAAGAGAGGTGATGGAAAAGACTCTTCCACCACCGGGCGGCGCTGCAGCGCTGACACCGTCCCATGGGTTACGATCACATGTCATATCATGAGATCGGAAGTCCGACGAGGATGCAGAAATTGCAGCACCACTGGTGGAGGAGAGGAGTCGCCAAGCCACCACCTGGTACAGGTAAATATGATTGCTTCCTGCGCTGCTCTGCATACCCTGCCAGGCTAGGGAAGGCACACTTCCACAACGGATTTGCTATATGTCGCTGCTAATTGGTTAATCAAGTGCTTGGGGGCACCATCTAAAGCTTTCACTAGGGCCCCTGGCTCCCTAGTTACGCCAGTGCACAAGACATTTGTGTGTGCAGCAAATTAGTATTTTTATATTATAGACTAGTTCTCTTATATTCAGTGCATTTTTAGAAGTAAGCCTAATACAGGCATTCAATATTTATTGGCCAATTTTACCACATCCATGTAGTATGAGTGCTTACCTACACAATCTGCTCATAGTAATCATAATCTGCTGGCCCACTACTACATGGAGGAGGTAAAATTGGCCGATCATTGGTCAATCAAAATTAAAGGTGTTTACCGGGCTACAGGTCTTAAAAAATTATATTTGTCAATTGCCAAAATATTTTACACATGCGCAGTAGCGCAAACGCAGGGACACACACAGGGACAGGACACAGAGACACAGGGGTTTTATTATATAGGATTGCGGTGTCCTGTACAGAGTGGTACGATCTGTTTTTAACCAGTCACAAGCGTAGTGCATGCTGCAGTTTGCCTGCATTTGCGATTAGGCTAAATGAATGAAAGGACATGCAAATCGGATAGCAAAGGCAGTGCTGTCCGATTCCCTTTGTGATCTCCCATTTGAAAAACTTCATGCAGCTTTTTATTTTCACGGCGGGAATTGTAATCGCGCTAGCCGGTCACAGCAAAACACACACTCGAAAATAAGTGGCAGGCCTCTTAGAGCGTTGCTATTCTTTTTTCTTTTTGCCATGTGATTAATTATAACCAGGCAGGCAAAGACTGTCTGTGTTAATGATTGTGTTTTCTTCCTTGTGCAGGAGCGCAGGTTGCACATGTACGTGGTATACTGTCAAAACAAGCCCAAGTCTGAGCACATTGTGTCAGAGTACATTGATAGTTACTTTGAGGTAAGGAACAACATCTGCATTATTTATAGCCACACGCTGTATTTCAAAGAGCTGCGATCACTTATATAAATGAAAGAAAAATTTACAGCCTCTACACTCGTTATGGTTCTCCTGTTAGACTAGGGTGACATTATTGCTGAGAGCGAGAGGATTTTTAAGGTAAATTAAATGTTTTATGATGTGTGCCCTTTTGTCACATAAGTCTTACACAGACATACAGCGAGTAGCAGCTGCCTGTGTCATTCTGAACACCATAGCATGTAATCCACACACTATACAGGTAGTCCCCGGTATTTGAACGAGATAGGGACTGTAGGTTTGTTCTTAACCTGAATCTGGCCTTAAAGCCCAATCTACACAATACGATTCTTTGTGCAATTCGATTACAATTCTATTTATGATCCGATTAATTCCAACATATCCGATCGGGATCAATTCGATTTGCCATCGCAAAACAAAGGCAACTTGAATCGAACCCCGATCAGGCATGTAATCGAATCACACAAAGAATCGTATCGTGTAGATGGGGCTTAGGTCAAAACACTGTGCCATCTCTAAATCCACCTGCTGGCCAAGCAGCAGAAACCCTGTGTTATCACTCCCAATATAAACCTGCAGCAAGTCTTCACTGTGAGCAGCAACACCTGATTACTGCTGCTTGGCCAACAAGTGGATTTCCTCAGCTTTCCCACCTGCCAGTCCAACACTGCCCCTCTGTGTCACCTCTGTTCCCCCGTGTCTTCAGTGTCCCCCTCTGTGCCTCCGTTGCCCCCCTCGAGAATCCCCTATGAAGAGATGGACTAGTCCAAAATCTGTCACTTCTGTCAGATTTCTTCTACCTACTGTAAATGACAGCAACATAAGAGAAAAGTAATTTATGGCTTTTTTTACTCTGGAAAAAATGTACTTCTTATTTGTTTACGTTTGCACATATTTAAAATTTTACAATTTTTTGCCATAGTGCCTCTTTAACAATAGACTGCTCACTAAAGCTACAATGGAAGAAGGACCGGGATTCCACCTTGATGAATTGCAAACTTTGCCTTACTTTGTATCCCATATTGCTTTTCGCAAGAACCAAGTTTCAGTCCTTAAAGGGACTCCGAGCAGTGCATAAACTATGGAAAGATGCATATCATTTTAAAGCTCTCTTTCTCCTCTTTCCAATGATATATAAACCGCCGCCCTAGGCCTTTTAGTTTTCGCTATTTTCGCGATTTCAATCACGAAAATAGAGACAATTAAAAGGCGTAGGGCAACGATTTAGGTGTCGCCAGAAAGAGGAGAAAGAGAGCTTTAAAATGATATCCATCTTTCCATAGTTACATTGTAATACACAGGGCGACTTTTTCCTAAAGTAAGCAGCTCCATTCTGCTGAATGGAGCTGCTGACACTGGGGAAAGTGTCGTCCTGTGTAATACAATTAACTATGGAAAGATGCATATCATTTTAAAGCTCTCTTTCTCCTCTTTCTGGCGACACCTAAATCGTCACCCTACACCTTTTAGTTTTCTCTATTTTCGCGATTGAAATCGCGGCAGCGGCAATTTCAATAGCGAAAACTAAAAGGCATAGGGCGGCGGTTTATATATCATTGGAAAGAGGAGAAAGAGAGCTTTAAAATGATATGCATCTTTCCATAGTTTCTGCACTGCTCGGAGTCCCTTTAAAGACCTTCATCAAAAGCACTTTATGAAGGTCATGATGACTGAAACGTGGTTCTTGCGGTTACTGAGATATAAAGCAAAGATTGCAGCTCATCCAGGTGGATCCCGTTTTTTCTTCCATTGTGGCTCTTACATGGTCCATCAGGCATCTGGACCTTATTGGTTTGACGCCCTGGGACATATAACCTGTTATTGTGTGGCGATTGAGTGAAGTTACACACTATTCGGACAACTCACTAAAGCTAGTCACACACAGACTTCAGTTTAATCCATTTTCAACAACGTTTCATTACAATGTTAACTGTCGCTCAAATATGAATTGATCTCAGACTCACATAGCAGTTGATGTATAGTCAATTCTGTATCAAACGAGAAAAACAGTGAAGATATGTATGCATGTGTGTATATTTCAAAACTTACTGTGATTAACCACTTCGCATCCAGACCTTTTTTCCCACTTATTGACCAGAGCAGTTTTGACAGTTCAGCTATGTCCTTATTTAATCTAAAATAACTTTATCCCTACTTATGACACAGAAATGAAATATATATTGTTTTTTTCAAGACAAACTAGGCTTGTTTTCTATGAATTTTAATGGGAAAACAAAGAAAAAAATAGAAAAAACATGTATTTCTCAGTTTTACCAATTCCAGTTTAAAAATAAAAAGTGCTACTGTAGATAAAAAACACAAATTTTGTTTGGCTATTCTTACCGCTTATCACAAAACTTAGATTATGTTCCGGTCACAATTTATGGTGAAGATATTTGATTCTGAAATAATGCTACAGAGTGTATTTTCACTATGAAATGAGAAAAAAAAAAGTATTTTTAATAGTAAAAATCAATCTAATTAGCTCAGAAAACATATATTCCCATTCACCAATTAGTGCTGCATTAGATAGTGCCTGAAATGTGCACAGGAGCAAGCCCAATCCTGCACAGCACTGCTTCTGTACAAGTCAGTAGATCTACTGACTTTTGGCTTAGATGAAGTCACAGAGGAGATATATATCTACTGACTTGTGGATAAAGTGGTTAAACAGGAATTGACAGGTCTTAGTAACCAATCAGATGCCTGTACAACCAACAATATTTTTCTAACCTGACCCTTCAAGCATCTTGTGATTCTACACTCAATATTAACCACTTTTGGTCAGTAGGATTCAGAATTTTAGAAGCGATTTAGTGGCAGTGTGATGCTACAGTTGCATGGTTTCATCTACTGAACACGAAAATCGACCGTTGTATGCCCTGTTTAAAGTGACACTGAAGCGAAAAAAAAAGTATGATATAATAAATTGTATGTGTAGTACGGATAATTCATAGAACATTAGTAGCAAAGAAAAGAGTCTCATATTTTTATTTTCAGTTATATAGATTTTTTTCTATAACATTGCATCATTCTCTAATAATTGCACTTCACAAACTACACTGTATTAAAATGATGAAACAGAAACAGCTAATGACCCTTTGAACTTCCTGACAGAAAACCCTTAAATGGCAACTGAAAGAAACTCTGAAGTCTCTTTTTTTTCTTGTTTTTGTCATAAAATCCTCTTAAGCATGAATGCCCCAGTTAAATCGCGGCATCCCCGCGGCAGCTGGGTGATTTATTACAGAGTAATTGACCTGCAAAGTTCTACGACTTTGCAGGTCGTAGATTATGCTGCCCTGACACGCAGGGCTTCTCTTCCTGGAGAGGCTGAGCTTTAGGCTGTAGCTCAGCCTCTCCGCAATCAATCTCGGCGGATCTCCACCTCCTCTCTGCCCCTCTCAGTGAAAGAAGACTGAGAGGGGTGGGAGAGGCGGTGATCCGCAGAGATTGACTGCGGATGAGCCAGAGCTACAGCCTAAAGCTCAGCCTCTTCAAGGAAGTGAAGTCCTGCGAGCCTCAGAGCTTTGCAAGGCTATTTCAGTGTAATAAATCATTCATCTGCCGCGGGGATGCTGCGATTTAACTGGGGCATTCAAGCTTCAGAGCAGAGGTGCCCACACTTTTTCGGCTTGTGAGCTACTTTTAAAAATTAGCAAGTCAAAGTGATCTACCTATGTACAATTTTAGGAGCACATTTGTATATACATAATGGAAAATGTAGTGGGGTCGGGATCTACCGTGAAGGCCTTCGTGATCTACCGGTAGATCGCGATCTACCTAATGGGCACCCCTGCTTCAGAGGATTTTATGACGAAAAAAAAAGAGACTTCAGAGTCTCTTTAAGTGAGAAGACTAAGGAGGCTGCCATGTTTATTTACTTTTAAACAGTACCATTTGCCTGGCAGCCCTGCTGGTCTGTTTGGCTGCAGAAGTGTCTGAATAACACCAGAAACAAGCATGCAGCTAATCTGTCAGATCTGACAATAATGTCAGAAAGACCTGATCTGCTGCATGCTTGTTCAGGGTCTATGGCTAAAAGTATTAGAGGCCGAGGGTAAGCAGGGCAGCCAGGCAACTGGTATTACTTAAAACGAAAAAAAACATGGCAGCCCCCATATACCTCTCTCTTCAGTTTTCCTATAAACAAACAAGAAACGGTAAGAGAAAGGAAGAGATAAGTGCTTCAGAAAACAGCACTGTAGCTGACCCAGGGAGAGCTCAGAGAAGCTCTTTTGCATAGATAACAACTGAAGTTTCTTAACTCTTCCTGTACTGGAAACAATATGAGTCTCATATTTGTGCTACTAATGTTCTATTTCTTGGCTGTACTACACATACAAATAATTTTGTCATAAGTTTATTTTCACTTCAGATTCCCTTTAATAGTGTAGCCATTGTGTTTCCTCTCAGTAACTGTGCAGCTTACATGAGATGTTTTTCTTGTACAAAGATTGCAAAACCATAAACAGAATATGCTGCTACCTGCAGATGAAGCTCTCCATGTAATGGGGATTTACCGCTGTGTAAAAGTTAATGAAGTGGATGCATGCTGCCAATCACATTGTCTGTCTCTCTGGCTATCCTGCTGCAGGAGTTGAGGCAACAGCTGTCACACCGCCTGCAACTCAATGACCTACTTATCAAACCCGTGCAGAGGATCATGAAGTACCAGCTGCTACTAAAGGTATGGCACACATTAATCACTCACCAACAACTCACTTGTCATACTACAGATTCAAGAGGCCCTGTCCAATACACGAGGTGGCTAATGTGTTCTATGCAGTTATTCAATACACCACCTCTTTTTCCTCCACACATTACTATGTCTGCTGACAGTGGCACAAAAAACTGTAACATGTATGTATTGTATGCAAAGTGAATTAGTAGAACATACTGTTACCTCCCAACTTTCTTAGTCAAGAAAAAGGGACACTTAAAGACACGCCCCCGACCACAACCAGCCACACCCCTAGTCATGCATATCAAATGAATTAGAAAAATATGTTGTTTTATCATGCAAACCATGCTGGTCCTATCTATCATCATTATTTTTGTTTTACATTTGAAAGTAAGAAATATATTAATTTAAGAGATGAGAATAAACTTAAAGCGGACCCAAACCTAGCATTTTATTAATTCAAAATATTTAGTTGCACTTACAAAGATAAATAAACACTCCTTCAAGCCTATGAGCATTTCAGTGCATGCTTTTCACCCTTCTCTTGTCATAACTAGGGTTATACAGGTGGCAGCCATTAGCAATTCCTCCTTTGCTGGACACCTCCTACTCCACCAGTCTGCTGGATTCTGTCCAGGCAATATGAAAGGAAGGGAGGGGTTCCTCCAATAAATGTAAAATATTTTATATTTGTCATCATGCAGCTGAAAGGCTGCCATTTATTATTATAATTTAGAAAATAGATTTTATTCCTGAAATCTTGTATTTTTAATTTGGGTCCACTTTAAGAGGCAATTTAAAACATTTTCAGGAGAAAAGAATAAAAAAAAATATATATATAATTACATAGATCTGTACATCAGTCCTGAAAAAAAGAGGGATTTGGATCCTCTTTGAGCTACCAAGGGAGCTATGCTAGAGGTCAAATCGATAACAAGCACATTTTATTTTTACCCCTTTCTAGGACTTCCTAAAGTATTACAGCAAAGCTGGGCAAGACACTTCAGAACTGGAGGTAAATAATACTCACGGACCTGTCATATTCTCTTGCAGATATTAGTGTGGCACTGATACAGCTATGGGATCAGCCGTCAGTTGGAGATTGTTACTGTTCTGCTTGAGATTGAAGATCTCTGTGCATAGTAACAAGTTTCAATAATCAAAAGTAATTTTCACCCTGTTGTTTACTTCTTCACAGCTGCAGATCTATTGTAGACATCTGTTTTTGCGAGTAGGAGATCCAAACATGTTCTCTTTCTGAAAATCCTAGACTATTACCAGACCACTGCTTTTAAAGGACTTACGAGCCCAAACTGTCTAAAAAAGCAAAGTACCTGTAAGCTGTTTAAATGCACGGAGGACGCCGTCCGCGCCCTCCGTGCAGTTCCGCCGGGTCCCCTTCCTGAGATCGCCCCCCGCGCCGACCCCGACCCCCCAGGCCAGGTCGGGCTCTCGTGCCGCTCTCAATATGGCCGCTTCCATTGGCCGCGGCTGCGCAGTCCGCCTGGCCGCGAGTGCGGCTGCGCAGCTCTACGGCCAACCCCCCGAACCACGCACTGTAGCGTGGATCAGAGGGGTTGGCCGTAGAGCTGCGCAGCCGCACTCGCGGCCAGGCGGACTGCGCAGCCGCGGCCAATGGAAGCGGCCATATTGAGAGCGGCACGAGAGCCCGACCCGGCCTGGGGGGTCGGGGTCGGCGCGGGGGGCGATCTCAGGAAGGGGACCCGGCGGAACTGCACGGAGGGCGCGGACGGCGTCCTCCGTGCATTAAAACAGCTTACAGGTACTTTGCTTTTTTAGACATTTTGGGCTCGTAAGTCCTTTAAGGGAATCATGGAATCTGAAAACCCATTCATACATTTGTTATTATAAAGGTGCCCATTAATAATACAATCTTGATGACTACTTTTATGTAATGTGAGGGACTACCTATACTATCCATCCATACTCGGGCGTGTGTACAGCAGCTGCTGACCCCCAACCCGCGAGCGATCAGCCCGGTGAATCAACTCACAATGGTCGATCGCATTGTCTGTGTCGCTCCACCGCCCACTGCATGATGTCACACATGCACCACTCCGTCATCCCTTCTCCCTGCTTAGCAACAGAATGCGTCATCAGCTATAGAGCTGACGCGTGTCTGTACAAGCTGACCAGCAATATCACACTAGGTGATAGGTCCCCGACGGGCGACATAAGATCAGTAGGTGTGTACGTACCTTTAAAGCTGTGTACTGATATCAAATCACTGATCTGACCAAAATGATGACAGCATAACACATGAATGTACAACTTGGGCTGAACCAAGCTTGCATGATTGTCCCTGATGAAGAGGTGGAGAGGAAAGAAGGCAAAGGAATACAATGGCAGTCTGCAGGTCCATTTCAGTGAATCACTAAATTGCTTGAATGGTTGCTGAATACAAACCATTGAATTGGGATAATCTAATGTCTGTATTTTAAGATTATGTTAATAAAAGTAAATTAAGGAATTTAGGACAATATCAGAAGTACTGCATGCACTTTTGATACTGGACCTAACCAACCCTGTATCCCACAAATTTCAGATACAGTACTGCTAACGTGCAATTCAAGCTAAGCATGTTATAAACTCCCATCCTATTGGCCCATTCCTGTGACAGCTGATCAAGGCATGAAAGGCGTTCTGGTCAAATTAGGCTTTGTTTTCCTTTTTCAATATTGGGCTCTATTCACAAAACATCTCATAAATGACTTGTTTATCACCTAAGTGAGAAAAATAACTTTTCAGCACATTTACAAGCAAAATAATTACTCAAAGTAACGCACGTGGCCATCCGCCTCTTGGTCCCGTCCTCTCCTGCAAGTCACGCATCACTCCCCCTCCATGTCTCTGCGTCCCTGCACATGCGCAGTTGCGCAGAGCACGGACCCACACACAATCACACACAGCCCCTGGGACACAGAGACACAGGGGTTTTATTAATAAGGATTTTGGTTCTTTGGGAGTTTAAAAATGTAACATAGATAAGGTGAAAACAGAGGAAAAAGGGTGGAAAAGCTTTGTGAATCATGCCCATTGTAAATGACATGCTAAAGCACTTCAAGATTAACGGAACGGAAGGTGCGTGTAAGAGCATTATTGATACTGCTAGGTACTGCACAGGTCACTGACATCCATACAGAAATAACATGCTCATGTAATCATCTTGGGTGAATTTTTCTAAAAACAAAAAATCTGTTACTAAATTTGTTATGAATCTGAAGACATTTAAAGTAAATTGGAATCGGAGGGAAAAAAAGTCAACCATATAATGTACTTACCTAAGGAAAGGGAAAGCTCTGGGTCCTATAGAGCCTTCCCCCTCCTCTCATGGTCCCCACGTTAAGCGCTGGCTCCCTCATTTGCAGTATTCGACCAATTGGCCAAATACTGCTTTCTGCCACGTAAGGAGGCTAAGGAAATCTTTGGGAGCCTGAGTGATCCCGAAGACGGATGGCTCCATATTGCGCCTGCGCTAGCGTGCCCTCTCGCAAGCGCTGCATGGAGCGGCCCGTCTTCAGGAGCACTCAGGCTCCCAAAGCCTCCTGCGACTGGGGATTCAAATGGGGTGTCATAGGACCCAGAGCCTTCCCTCTCCTTAGATAAGTATCTGATTGTTTTTTGTTTTTTTAGCTTTAATGACTAACTACAAGATTTCTTTGCGAGCTTCAAAACATTAAGTTTCTTCTTCAGGCATGATACAGAACTGGATCAGATCTTTCAGGTTTACATACAACTGGGTTTGTCTTGGTTCCTCATGCACAGGTCTCCTCTGCATGCTATAAATAATATGCAGGTACCTGTTTAATTATGGTTAACCTTGGTGTTTTGCAGAAAGCCGTGGAAGTGATGTGTTTTGTCCCCAAACGATGTAATGACATGATGAACTTGGGTCGGCTACAAGGGTTTGAGGTATGTTCCTTTACTATTACTACAAAAAAAGCATCTGACGAGGACTGTTGATAAAATAAAGGTTTGTCACCTGACATGTTTTTCATTAAAGGGTACATTTTGTGAAATAAAATGTATCATTCTTCACTAATAATTAAAAAAAAAAATTATGAACACTGTTCCTCCACTGGGAGTCAGCTGATAGGTTTGAACCTGGGACTCTAGCATTGCAAGGAGAAAGTGCTAACCACTATACCGCCATGCATGGTATTCCAGATTCAGTGGTGTAGCAATAGGGGATGTAGAGGTTGAACCTGAGGGGTCCACATGGGGCCCCCGTTCAATCACAGTAGATAGCATTTAACCATGACTGTTTGCTCCATGTAGGGTAAGATCACGGCTCAGGGGAAGCTGCTGCAGCAAGACACGTTTCTGGTGACGGAGCAGGACACCGGCTTTCTAGTACGGGGTAAAGAACGAAGGATCTTCCTCTTCGAACAAATCATCATCTTCAGTGACCCCATTGACAGGAAGAAAGGTTTCTCTCTGCCGGGGTACATCTTCAAAAACAGCATCAAGGTGAGACTTTCAGACTACTCTAGAGCAAACACATTTGTTTTTTAACTTTATTTGCAGGGATATCACTTGCCAGTGAGAACATTTTGAGGCTACTTTTTTAACCTGCTCTAGAAAGAAATGCTCTTAATAACTAAGAACTTCCACGGTCATGTCATATATTACCAATGTAACGCCTGGCTTTGACCTTATCACTACAGTAGGACATGGGTGATCCTTAGCATGTTGACTACCTTTCTTACATTCCTCTACCCTGTGACTTTACATCTCATTGTCAATGTGCTGCATGCATTGTACAATCCATGTGAGTCTACCAGAGCAGGATCATTTACCAGGCAACCTAGGCAGGTGCCTGGGGTCTAGTGGGTGTCAAGGGGCCCACTTGCTACCTTCTCCAACCTCTCTTTACTTCAGCTTACCAAAAGGACCACAAGGTGGCACCAAATCTACTACCTTGCCAAGAGCCCCATTACATTCATCCATCTCTGGAGTCTACATTGCCAGGTTCACTCCTATGCGTAGGTGAGCTGCCATTGTTAGAATGTGTGTGGTAGGGTGAGTGGGCCTCATCTTTGCTGCAAATCAACTGACTCCTCTCCCCTACTTCAACCCCTTCCTCACAAGGACCATGCACTGTTTCTATATGCAGCTCTCACAGTGGCTCCCATAGATGAATTTCAGTCTGTGGAGGCCAGGACCACCAGAAATAGAAGTGAAGACATGGTCCAGGTGAGGATATAAGGCCTCACATAATCTACCTACAGAAATTAGCTATGAAGGGTGGTAACAGTTCTAGAGCAGTGTTGAAATCGTCAGCACTACACTTATTTTTTTTTACCTCTACACATAAGCACCTAATTTAGTCTAACTTGCATTCTGTTTGCAGAACTGTCAGCAAAGAAGAAACCTAACAAACAAATTGACTTGGGTTTTTGGAGCCCTTTCCAGCAGATGGAGTCCTAAGCACCTGCCTAGTTTACCAGTTCTAAAAAATGGCCCTGTTGTAGTTTTTTCAGTTATCTTTAGAGTCCTTTTACACTAGGTGCGATGCGATTTGCATGGTACCGCAAACAACTATCAAAATGTTAGCATTGCCGTTGACTTCCATCGCTGCCTATACCCCGCACACCGTTTGTCAATGCGCTGTAGCGTTGGCCAGACTGCTTTCATAACACAGCATCATATTGCATGGAGTGTAACATGTTCCGTTGGCTTTGCTGCCCACTGCAATGAGCTGCATTGGGGGAGAGTACCGGGACGCTTTGCGGTAAGTATGAAAGGGGCCTCAGTGTGAGCATTCAAGTGACCTCTACTGGACCAGAATGAGTAGAAAACCCTGCACACTTCTCTGTATATGCTACAGGTAGCCAGACATCTAGTGATGTAGTATGGATACAGAGGCAAAAAAAGGATAAAAGAGTCTAAAACGTTTAAAAGTGAGGAGGTAGTGGTGGACTTACCTCCTCCGACCAGATACAAGAAAATACCCATCAATTTTCAGCAAAGCAATTTATTTACATACTCCAGTAAAATACAACGCATTTCATGGGCATAACCCGCTTCCCAAGGCAATAAGTTTGAGCATACACAATGTCAGTCTGGTACTATGCCAAGCGCCTCTTTGTTTTTCATACATCTGGCGATGATGGGCAGATTTGACCAAGAGACAGATCTCTCTCTGATAAAATCTGATCCGAGAGAGATCTGTCAGCTGCCCTTACGGCGCAGACCATGAAATCAGCATGAAATCTTGCGGGAATAAGACTAGTAATGCTGCCACGTCACCTCACCGCCCCCAGCGCTGTCCCCCCTGGTGTAAATTGTGCCCCCCACACATTGCATGGTGCATGAATACTTTAGCTTTTGGTGTTCGCCGCTGGCTCTGTTGCCACACTCTTCCTCCCATACTCGAGCCCAACGTGGTTGCCGAAGTATATGTGAGTACGTGTGTGATGTCACATGCCGGCATGCACGTGGGGCGTGTGTATGTGAGGAAGAGAGCTGAGACAGAGCCAGCACAGGTAAATTATTCATGCATGGGGCACATTTTATACTAGGGGGGACAGCGCTGGGGGTCCTGTCCTGTTTGTCACTCTTCCCAATATGTCAAGGCATTACCGTCGCGCTCCCGATCAAACACGTTGGCCTGACATCTTGCATCATGGGATATGTTGGTGCTTTATAAATCAATAATAATAAAAAATAATAGGGCTGCTCAAATCCGGATCCGGGAGACACCCGGATAGTTCCTATCCGGATATCTCCCAGTAAACCTGGGCGGGGGGGGGGGGGGGGGGTCAAGCTTACCTGTCTGACGTCTTCTTCATCCGTCCCTGGCGCCTCCCACGATGCATTAGACAGGTAAGATTGACCCCCCTGCCCACCCCGCACAGGTTTACTGGGAGATATCCGGATAGCAACTATCTGGGTGTCTCCCGGATCCGGATTTGAGCAGCCCTAAAAAATAATAATCATGTCCAGTCGATACATGCAACCAATATCAGCCCGAAATTGTTCGCATTGTCAATCGTGCACGCTCTTGGCTGCACCGATTTTCATCCTATTTGATTATAATAATTGAAGCGGATGGACGATTGGCCGCCAAGTCGCCTAATGTATGGCAACCATAATACTTGGAAGCTCTTGAAGTGTTTACCTGATATTATTGTCACACCAGAAATGATAACACTCATCATAAACGAATATACTGTAATTCTTCGGATAATTTCCCGCAAAAACGCCACCATTCTGCTAAAGGCTAATTTATGCCGGTGATATTGTATCTACTGCGATAATTATTTGAAGAGCCTAGCTGATCATACCAAACGCTTATCAGCCAGTGCTGATCAAACAGCACATTATCCACTTACTGCTGCTGCAGCCTCCTGATTGCCACTCTGTAACCTACTGTAGCGGCAATAACCAGCAGAAGGATCCATTGATGTGGAAGGAAAGACAATCCTCTTCTTTATTGATCACAGGAGCACTTCAGTGCTTTGTGTTCTGTGTAATGTGTTAAGTGCTTTGATAAAAATCCAACTTTATACTTAACAGAGATAAATTATTCAAATAACATTACTAATATAGACAATGCTATTGGAAATAGGAAAGTTTCTGCAGATTAGCAGGGACTCCATGCTATCTGTCGTATGTTAATACTGCTGTTCTTATTGGTTCTAAGCACAGGGAACACATGAGATTTTCCGAACAGAAAATCACTTACATTCAGTAGCAGAATTCCCCGTTATCCCCACCTATGTGTCTGTAGCCACCTATTAGATCTGTTAGATGGTTAGAGGTACACAATCGGTTTCATATATTGACACAGCATAGCCATTGGTTTTGCCTGTGTCTGCTGGGGTTTCATGCTGAAATTGATTCGGAATCGGCCGCGTGACGCCGCATTTGACCGCCTCCCTGCTCCTGACGCCTTCCCCCCAATGTCAAGTGTCCCTCCCGGTGCCCAGTGCAAGTTATACATTACCTGTCCACGGCCTCCGCTTGTTCCCGATGGCTCCGGGTGCACTCTGTTCTTTAAACACGCATGGCACATAGTTGCCTAGTAACATGGCTGCGTGTATGATGTCTGACGTCATACGCGCACCCTTACTAGGAAACCATGTGGGGTGCGGTGTATGTAGAATGGAATGCGCCCCAGAGTAGTGGAAGACAAGCGGAGGCCGCGGACAGGTAATGTATAACTTGCATTGGGAGGGACAATTAACATTAGGGAGGACAGCGTCAGGGGGTTTCGTTGTGTTCGTGGATCGTTCCGAAATTGCAAGCTGTTACCACCATGCACCCGATCAAGTCGGTCCAACATCTTGCAGAATGTGTGATTAACTTATGCAACCAATTTCATCCTGAAATTAGTTGCATTGACGGTCAGGCATGAACTTGGCGGCACCGATTTGCATTCGATTGTAATAATCGAATCAGATGGTCGATCGGCCGCCAAGTTGCCTTAAAGGTGGCCATACATCTCTCAGACTGGCGGCCGATCGATCATCCGATTAATGAATCATTATCGAATCGGATAAAAATCGGTGCCGCCAAGAGAATGTCCGATCGGCAATGTATCGTTCGGACATGCTGCAAGATGTTGGGCCATTATGTTTGAGCGGGCGCATGAAGGTAAAGGCTAGCGGTATCAGGATGAGTGACAAAAGTCCTGGCGCTGCCCTCCTAGTGCATAAATGTATCCCGTGTGTGCATTTATGCATTACCTGTTCATTGAGCGGTGCCCATTACCTGCACCACTGAGCGGTGCCCATCCATCTTTGGAATCCCCCGCTCTTCCATTAGCAGTATATACGCTGGCGGCTTGTATAGCACTAACGGAAGACGGATGGGCAAGGCGCGGTGGGGGACAAAGGTCAGGTAATGCAAAAATGCACACACGGGGGTATATTTTTACACTAGGGAATGGCAGCAGACGTGGCCGTCTCAGCCGATTCCTAATAGATTTCATGCTGAAACTGGTCAGGAATCAGCCTGCGATGTATGGACAGCCCACAGATCTCTCTCTGATCCAATTCAAACAGAGAGAGACTTGTCTCTTGGTTGCATCTGCCCATCATCGCTAGATTAATGGGCACCTTAAGTATTTGTTGCAGACAAAGATTGCGGATTGTTCTGAATTTCCGTTTTCAGAATGATTGCTGTATAGACAAGTTTCTTGCTATTGCCGAGCAGTCTGTTCTGCTCTGTGGAGAAAGGACTGAGGTGGGGGAACGAGTTCATAGATTCGAGACACTTCAATGTAGGTGTCACTGAGCGGAGACAATGAAACAGTAATGAAGGTGTCACTGAGCAGAGACAATGAAACAGTAAAAACTTAAAGGGATACTGTAGGGGGGTCGGGGGAAAATGAGTTGAAGTTACCCGGGGCTTCTAATGGCCCCCCCACAGACATCCTGTGCCCGCGCAGCCACTCACCGATGCTCCGGCCCCGCCTCCAGTTCACTTCTGGAATTTCTGACTTTAAAGTCAGAAAACCACTGCGCCTGCGTTGCCGTGTCCTCACTCCCGCTGATGGCACCAGGAGCGTACTGCACAGACCAAAGACCATGCTGGGCTTGTGCAATACTCTCCTGGTGACATCAGCGGGAGCGAAGATGCAGCTGCGCAGGCGCAGTGGTTTTCAGACTTTAAAATCTGAAATTCCAGAAGTGAACCGGAGGCGGGGCCGGAGCATCGGTGAATGGCTCCGTGGGTACAGGATGTCTGCGGGGGGCCATTAGAAGCCCTGGGTAAGTTCTACTCATTTTCCCCCGACCTCCCTACAGTATCCCTTTAAGAACTAGATTTAAATATAAAATAAGACTGGGATATCTAAAAAAGTCATTTTTAGGAGAAAGAGGGTAGATACTATAGTTTATCGCATCAGTTTATTTTCACCTCGAATATCCCTTAACCAGAATGTAACTTCAAAGCTTTAGTTCAGTGATATGCTGGTATTTTAAGCACAAAAACGCAGTGCTGGATATAGCAACTACTGTGGAACTTGTTTACATTTTTTTACCCTCCCTCAAATATTTTCATCCTTGAGTTTCTCAGGTTTACCAGATGAATCTTAATTTTAGCACAATAAACTCTCCTAGTACTGCCACACCACAGAAAGGCAGAGATAGGGCTTTACAAATCCAGTTTTATCAAAGGCTTTTCTGTATGCTGCCCTTTTTTTTTGCATTTTCTCCTTGTGTTTCTAGCATCTAGTGAAAATTGCAGTAAAATCCCATTGTGAAATTGCATTGCGTTTGCGATCGCATTTTGCTATTTACAGTGTAAGAGAACTCTTATGGCTGTTTTTCAAGTACCGTGATAATTTCAACTACCGCAATTGCGCCATGTTTGTGGTGTGTTTGCAATTTACAAAAAAAAGGCTTGGAAATGACTTTCAATTGCCTAAAATTTGCATAGCAGCATGATTGCTATGCGATTTTCCTGCACTTCTATACTTTTGTATAGGAGGCCAAATGCACAAAAAATGCAGCTGGCACGATTGTAGTCGGGAAAAATTACGCCCCAAGCGCAGCACACTAATGGAAACCTCACCGTGTGGTGAATTGCTAGAAGTGTACCTAGCATTTTGTGATCCAATCACATCACAAAACACGTAGTGGAAACATCCAATTTTATTTCTTCTGGCAGGCCCTCTTGTCAGTTTTTATTGATCTCAGTTGGTGAGAATTCAACCCCACCCGCTTCCTGTTTTTGTGGCAGTTAGCAGAAAAAAAGGTGTATTCCAGCAGGGCTCTGGAGTCAGAGTTAAGGAGTCAGTGCATTTTTTAGTTACCTGGAATCAGTCGTGAAAAAATGCACTGACTCCTAATAAATTAAAACTGTAGTTAAAAGAAAAAATATAACATTTTCTTTTTCTCTGGAAATATAACCTGTATGTACTATACAGTAATAGCAGTGCTTAGTCAATAAAAATGAAAACAAGTGTATTTAAGTGTTAACTTATGTAACTATTGTCAGTTCTTGTACCAATTATGATTTTTAAACTTCCTTTGTTCATGGCCTAGGGCCTGATGGATAGATGACATACCAGTGCATTCGCATTGGCAGTGATAGGCCGGGATGGTCGACAGGGCAGAGTGTCAGCTTCCTGGCTAGGAGCTTTGTTTTTGTTGCCGAATGCAGATAGTATCTAAATATAGCTTTAAAATTCCTAAGCTTTTGCAGGGATGAAATTCCTTTTATGTTACCTACTTTCAATCAACAAGGTTGTTATATGCAAATTAGTGGAGTCGAAGTCGGTGGAATCAAAAACTGAGGAGTCGGAGACGGATGATTTTTGTACTGACTCCACATTCTTGTATTCAAGAATATTAACGCTGTCACTGATTGTGCGTACTGCTGCTTCTGTGAATTTGGGAATTCATGTTTCACAATCCAATACTGATTTTGATGATCTCATGAAGGTAATCACTCCAGACAACTAAGCCTATAACAGTTTTTTTGACTGAGGACATCTTGTGGCCAAATAGTAAAATTACACCCACATAAATTTATTTCAATAAAAATACCTACACGTAATTTAAAATTCACTCCCACACTCTCTCATAGTTACCCAAATAAAAGGTTTGCATTAAAAAAAAATTACATAAAAAAATACATAAATATTTACCTTAGGGCCTGAACTTTTTTGATATGTATGTCAAGAGGGCATATTACTGTTATTTTTTTTAAATTATGGGCTTGTAAATAATGATGGACGCAAAACTTAAAAAATGCACCTTTATTTCCAAATAAAATATTGTCGCCATACATTTTGATAGGGACATAATTTAAACAGTGTAATAACCGGGACAAATGGGCAAATAAAATACATGGGTTTTAATTATGGTAGCATGTTTTATTCCAAAACTGTAGTGGCCTAAAACTGAGAAATTATGATTTTTTTTTCATTTTTTCATACTATTCCTGTTAAAATGCATTTAGAATAAAATAATTCTTAGCATAATGTACCACTTAAAGAAAGCATAATTGGTGGCGAAGGCCCGGGCTCCTTTGTTTGAATCTCCTGCCGCGGGAGACTTTGGCAGTCTTCAGATGTGATCTGTACTGCGCACACACGAGTGCTCGAGAGAGGGCGCTCAGGCGTGCGCATTACGGAGTGGCCCATCTTCGGAATCCCGAGTGCTTCCAAAGATTTCCGAAATCTCCCCAACCTTGAAGAGGCCAGTCCAGGACCGAATGGTCGGGGACTGCTAACTGTAACAATATGTCAGCAAGAGCACAGGTATCTGATTACGTGGTGATCTGCAGTATCACCACTAATGCAGATATGTTTAAGGAACGTAATCAGAATCTTCCAGATAGTAAATCAGCGGAAGGCTCACTAACAATATTAGTGCTTGTAACGATCAGACAAGATCAGTGTCACACCTACAGCCTTGATTATTGGGGATCCGCAGAATCACCAATAATACAAGGATTGACCCGATTATATAGCAATCTGCGGAATTGCTAATAATGCGAGCTGATCAAAAAAGGTAGTAGACACACAAATAATGCGGTTATAAATAATGCAGTACAGATTCACTAAGTAGTGGAAATGTCCACCACACGGTAATTCCTCAGAGGTGTGGTTACCTCTGAATGTGAACCCCGTGTGTGAGATCCTCCAATGGGGCAGTGAAGGAGTCTCTGCCTCTGGCAGTAACGGTCTGCTAGGGCAGGCGTCTCGGAGAGGCAAGCCTCAAAGATAACCCTACAGTGGGAGACGTTCCACTGCAGGGAGAAAGGTCAGACAAATAGAGGTTCGGCAACAGTACAGAAACGTGAGACGAGAGAATAGTCAGAAACCAAGCCAATAGTCGATAACGGTACGGGCTGGCAAAGTACAGAATCAGGAGGCAGAAGATTGGTCAAGACAGGCACCGAATCATACACGGGAAATCAAACAGTTCAATATGCGTATATACTGGCGATGAACCAGTATATGACACAATATCAAATACATGACTGACTAAATGTGACAAGAGCCGGGGTCCTGCCGTATTGTCACACGGGAACTGACTAGGTCTGAGCGCTAACACAGGGTATCGCAAACACAGACGAAGTGTGACTAAAAAGCACTTCCTTATATACTGCCTGGGAGAGAAGTCTCCACCCCAAGCAGCAACCAATCAGACCAGGCTAAAACGTCAGCTGACCTCTAGGTCAGCTGACACGCTTTCTAAGAGTATAAAGTCGTGTGCGCGCACCCCCCTAGAGGCAAGATGGCAGAGCCCTGGTGAGCAGCATGCTGGTGAGTTTGGCGCCGAGCGCTCCGAAGGTTTTGCGCAGCGGATGCGGACAAATTTCCGCATCTCGCGTTGGAAAGTCCGCTTGCCGGACTGGATGCAAACTTTTTTCCGCAATCCATCCGGCATTGCAGATTTTTCGTTACACTAACAGGGAGCCTGAGAGAGAACGCAGACACTGGGAGGAGAACGAGAAGGCTCTACTGGATTCAGAGCCTTCCCTCTTTACTTAGGTGACTATTTATTTAAAAAAAAGCTTCAGACTCCCTTTAGAAAAGGCATTTTATTTATTAGGTGTAAAAATATCACCTAGGAGAAAACTTAGATAAAAAGGGAATTGAATATACGTCCTGGGCCTTTATGCAACTAACTTGTTCTCCTGTGTTTTCTATTTGGAGGTAATTTTTACATCTTCTCTTTCAAATAACTTTTTTGCACTTTGCAACTGAAAAAGTACCAAAACGTAGGTAAAACAGTTCTATCAACAATAATATTTAGAGTATTTTTTAGTTTGTGGGTGGTTTAAAGGCATTTTATTGAAGAGGTATGATAATATCAACAAGGAGAAAACTCAGGAGAAGAAGTTAATTGCAAATGGGCCCTAGAGTCTAACATTTTTATTTTAAGCAATGCAGGTTACCTGGCTGTCCTACTGATTCTCTGCCTCTAATACCTAATATCCATAAATCCTGAACAAGCATGCAGATCATAATTTTCTGACTCAGGTATGACTGGATTACCTGTATGCATGTTTAAGGTGTGTGATTCAGACACTACTGATGCCAGAAAGAACAGCAGGACTGCAACTGGTATTGTTTAAAAGGAAATAAATATGGCAGCCTCTCCAAATCCCTATCACTTCAGTTGTCCATTAAATACCATCTGTAGGCTCTTTAGTTCAGTAAAAAAAAAATCCTGACACAGGGAAAGTGTGAAGATAGCTTCTGTGACTTTTGTAAACTCTTTTAAGCACAATGTTCTATCTACCCCCCCTATTTTGCCTGAAACTTTTGTGGTCGTGCAGGCCTTGGAAGTAGGGTAATAAAACCCTCTGATAAACTTTTTATTGTAAAAAGAAGAGGTAAAATTAAAGTTTTTTTTTTTTTTATTAATGAGCCACATTGTTGGCAAACATATTTAGTATTCTTTTAAGATGCCCTGGGTGCTAAAATGGTGCTTGGTTCCCTTTAAAGGCTGTGATATGCCAGCAGGTCTATTGGTACTGGAAATATAGAAGAAATTCATACCAGTGCAGGCACATTTTGTGATGTTCTGAAAATCAGTTATATTTTCCTCTGCTTCATTTTTGCAGATCAGCTGTCTGGGCATTGAGGACTCTGTGGATAATGACCCCTGTAAATTTGCACTGACATCCCGGGGTACAGATCGCAGCCTGTTGCGTTACGTACTGCAAGCTTCCACTCCTGACATAAGACTGGCCTGGCTTCGCGACATTGGGCAGATACTGGAGAGCCAGCGCAACTTTCTCAATGGTGAGTAGCGGTTAGACTGTAAACATAGTTTATATTTATACAAGGGCAAATGTCAGAAAAAATATTCAATAATGATCCAAGTCTAAACACTTCCAATAAAGGATTCTCAGTTACCAATTCTACATTTAGGACCCCAAACATCACAATCAGCTTTAGTCACCAAGTATGACAATTGTCGTACCCAGAATTGGTCGTGGTTCAGATGGCATTGGCAGTGTTACAAGGACAGACATTGAATTGACACACATTGCATTGACATTGACAGCAGTTGACAAAACATGGGAGATATAACATTGCATTGACAGAAACTTGGGAGATATAACAGCAAGACGGGCGTAGACGCCTGCCTTTGGGGACTGGGGTACAATCATTAAGGCCTTACGAAGGTTAGGGTGTGGAGCAGTTCTGCCCCATGGTGCTTGTAATGTTCAGTGAGTGTTCACAGTGGGCATCAAGGAAACTATTACTGTCCAGGGGCTAGAGTGACCACATGTGGCCGGACCTGGCAAGAGGAGTTCAGTAGGCGTATCGCTTGAGAAAAGAATGAACTCCTGTGCCTGGTGGTTCTGGAGGGGATAGTTCTGTAACATAGGCCTGATCTTAGGAGTTCAAGGAAGCGCCTGCCTGGGTTGGAAATGTCTTGCGCAGTCTTGGAAGGGATGGCAGAGGTGACCTGATAATCTTTACCGCACTAACTACACTTTGAAGCTTATACCTGTCCCTTGCAGTTTCACCGGAGTAACAAACAATGATACCACAGAAGAAAGCATACACACTATCTTTGAGCAACCAATTTATACATTTCACCACAGTGTTCCACTGCTTAGTGTTTTAAGCACTTTCTATCACCTCCACTTTCACATCGCAATGCTAAGCCTCTAAAATGGCTGCCCTTTTCCCTAGACATCAGCTTCACACACTATACACACGATCCCTCCGTGCCATGCGCAAAATATGTGTACATTGACCACCTTCACACCACAGTTAGTCTTGGCTGCCTGAACTACAAGACAGCTCATGTATTTGTGCCGGCCAGGTCTGCACGGCCCAGCATCTGGCAGCCCCATATGCACCTCTATCCCAGTCTCCCCGCTCATTCATTCCAGCCTTAAAACACCTAAAGGGGACTCCAATAGTATGAATCCATAGTTTATTTGTATAAAAAATAGAAGAATAAAACTCATATTTCACCAAAGTTATAACAACATAGGAACATAGAGAGCGCTCTCTCAGAACCACACTGGCCCTGCTCCACCTCTTATTCATCCAACATGTTTTGTCTGCTAATCAGGACTCATCAGAGCCTGCGATATAGTGTGTGAATTTTCTGTGTGGAGAAACTGGCATTTTAGAGGGTGAGCATTCTGATGTGACACTGGAGGGGACGGAAGTTGCTGGAAACATAGCTTTTGCTGCACTGGGTAGTGGAACACTGCAATGAATCGTATAAGCAGATTACACGATGATAATGCGTATGCTTTCTTCTGTGGTATAAGGGGGAAGGACTACAACATTAAGAGGACTGCAGCAATATTTATCATTTTATATCTTATGTTGGCTCCTGAGGCGTAACATTAGATCAAAGGAATACGAACGTTTTAAAATACTTGGAGTATATAGAGATCATTTAGCAAGTATTGCTTTTTTTGTTGATGTCCCATTCTGATGATCTCATGAAACATTTGTACATAATGAATATATAAAGTGAAGTTTTGTATAATAATTTCTTAAAGGACAACTGAAGTGAGAAGAATATGGAAGCTGCCATATTTATTTCCTTGTTAACAACACCGGTTGCCTGGCAGCCCTGCTGATCTATTTGGCAGCTGTAGAAACAAGCATGCAGCTAATCTCATGAGATTCGAGAGTAATGTCAGAAACACCCGATCTGCATATGCTTGTTCTGGGTCTATGGCTAAAAGTATTAGAGGCAGAGGATCAGGGCAGTCAGGCAACTGGTATTGCTTATAAGGAAATAAATATGGCCCCCTCCATGTTCCTCTCTCTTAAAGAGACTCTGAAGCCACTATAAAAATCAGTTTTTACCTTTTATTTCGTTTAAGGGTCATTTCCAGACCTATGCCGCTATGCCATGGCAGAACGACGGTTTTATCACCCTCAAATCCTAGGGCAAAAATCCACAACTTTCCTGGTTGTGGATTTTGCTGTCCAGGGAGGCAGAGCTTTGAGCTGCAGCTCTGCTGCCATTCGCTTCAATCCACCACGGATCTCTGCCTCTCCCCCGCCCCTCTCAGTGAAAGAAGACTGAGAGGGCAGGGAGAGGCAGGGATTGATGCGACGAGAGGCAGAGCTACAGCCCTAAGCTCTACCTCAATCAAGAAGCGTTCCTCACAATGTGCCCCAGGGATTTGGGGGTGATAGAACCCTCGTTCTGCCACGGGATAGCGGCGTTTAGGTCTGGCAATGACCCTTAAACGAAATAAAAGGTAAAAACTGATTTTTATAGTGGCTTCAGTCTCTCTTTAAAGAGACTCTGAAACGAGAATAAATCTCACTTCAGAGCTCATAGTTAGCAGGGGCATGTGTGCCCCTGCTAAACCACCAGTATCGCGCCGCTAAACGGGGGTCCCTTCACCCCCAAACCCCCCACTGCAACACTTGTTCGCAGACTTGGTCGCTCCTGGAGGCAGGGCTAACGGCTGCAGCCCTGCCTCCAATTGCGTCTATCAGCGGCGCATCGCCGCCTCTCCCCACCCCTCTCAGTGAAGGAAGACTGAGAGGGGCGGGGGAGAGGCGGAGATACGCGCTGACAGACGCGCGTGGGGCAAGGCTGCGGCAGTTAGCCCTGCCCCAACCAGGAAGCGCTCCCCCGCTGCACCGAGGGGATTTGGGGGTGATGGGACCCCCGTTTAGCGGCGAGATAGCGGCGGTTTAGCAGGGGCACGCATGCCCCTGCTAACTATGAGGTCTGAAGCGAGATTTATTCTCGCTTCAGACTCTCTTTAAGTTGTCCTTAAAATAATCTATGCACGTGTAGCACATGTTTTTTTCTTTGTGCAGCAAAGGGTTCTATACAATCAACGCCACAGCATACTGTACAATTATTATTGTTAAAACATGAAGCGCAATTGTTTATTATGTGTATAACAAAATCCTTCTCCCTTCTGCCAGCCAGCTGTATATTTCTCTGTTTGTAGCAGGTATTTTCTGTCTAGAATATGACAGCGTACACAGAAGTTATGTATTCTGGAAATGACAGGAAGATGCTTAGAAAACAGAAAAGGCTTGACTGTTATTCCCACAAACAGAAAGGACTGGCAGGTAGACAAGGAAGATGTGACAGTTAGAGAGAAGATGAGAAAACGATGCACTTACACTGAATAAGATCATACCTATGTCTGTTTTCAGCACTTCAGTCACCTATTGAGTACCAACGAAGAGAAAGCAAATCCAACAGTCTTGGCCGGTCTGCGAACAGCCACATGATGGAGTCTGCCCGGGGTGGTCTCAGGCCCCATTCTTCTGCCTCTATGGATAGAAACAAAGTGCCCAACCTTAAGTCCTACAATTCTTCCCTGCCCTCCCTTTATTTACCCAGCAACTCTAAGGAAAGCAGAAGTAAGGTAAGCATGGGTGTTTGTGTTGTCGTGGTCTGGATGCCAGACATTACTTGCTATAAAGAACACTGGGGTGTCTTGGTCTGACACTGAAATGACTGAAATGTTATGTATTTCACTTACCTCTGTGCAACCCTAGTCTGAGATCTACAAGTACCGGTAGTCCTTAGCTAATGAACAAGATAGGGACTGTTGGTTCGTTCTTAACCTGAATCTGTCCATAAGTCAAAACACTGTGCTATCTCTATCCCCTGTACCTCCACTGTGCCTCCAGTGTCCCCCTCTGTGTCACCTCTGTACCCCCTCTGTCCTCACACTTTGTTACCTATGTCCCTCCAGTGTACTGCAGCAAAATGTAATTTTACTGGTTTAAAAAAAACATTTTTCTCTTTGAATTTTTTTTTTATTAATTTTTTTTAATCTACAATTATTGTCTAATTTAAAGTGAATCTGAAGCGAAAATTAAAAAAAAAACAGCTACTTACCTAAGAAGTGGGAAGGCTCTGAGTCCTATAGAGCCTTCCTATTCCTCTACTCGCCCCGTCGTTCCTGCCCTGGCTCCCCAGTTAGCTTCGGTAGGAGACTGTTTTCTTCCACTGCAGATGGGCTTTAAAGTCTTCAAGAGCACTTGGGCTCCCGAAGACGGGCCGCTCTATACTGCGCACACGCAAGCGCCCTCTCTCGGACACTCGTGCATACAAAGTACAGAGCCACCCGTCTTCAGAAGCACTCGGGCTCCCAAAGGCTTCCGAAGCCTCCCACGGCATGAGATTTAAACGGAAGGAGCTTGCAGCAAAACAAAAGGATTCAGAGAGTAGTGGGAAAGCTCTGTAGGACCCAGAGCCTTCCCTCTCCTTAGGTAAGCATCTTTTTTTTTTGTTTTTTGTTTTTTTAAGGCTTTAGTTTCACTTTAAAGAGTAACTGTTAGCATTAAAATACACAATTAGTTCTACATTGCAGGCTGATATATTAGTAAAAAGGATGTTAATCAGGCAATTGAAAAGTTTAAAATCATTCTTACTTTTTCCTTTATGTGCAGTTTCTCTTTCTATGCACCCAAGCTCTAAGAGCGTACACACGGCTGCAGAACAGAAGTGACATGCTATGCTGAATCAGCCTGATTGGCTGATGCCTCTGTCACTCACTTCTCTGCTCTTTGATTAGCCGCCTTGGTCTCCCCTTCTCTCCAGTGGTCCAGCCGCTGTAAGAGCGCAGGGAAGGGGGCCAGAGGCTATCTACTGTGACTGTCCTCTGCCCCCTCCTCCAGTAGCATGTCCGCTCCCCCCCCCCCAGCCCTTCTGCCGCCAAATTCTCTCTTTTCCCCACACTGAACATCGGGGAAGGATAAAGGCGGCGCACACAGAGTCCCTGAATAATGGTTCCAGGCACTGCAGTATCCTTTTATACTCTCTGCACTGCCTCCAGTGGTAGTGCAGAGAATAGATGGGAGCGGCAGTGCTTGGATCCATTAGCAGGTGAGTTTGTGGCTGCTGCCTTTATTCCTCCCGCTGTGCACAGAAACAGTGTGGGGAGGAGGGGGATGGGAAGGGGGGGAAGATCCAGCCAGAGGACACAAGATGGCCCCTGCCAGGAACAGGAGTCATCTAATTTTACAACTTAAAAAATACAGGAATAAAAACGTGGACAGTGTAATACATATGTTATGCAAGTAGAGCAAGTATTTATCTACTTACATATGTGTTTTTTTTTATTTTTAGGGGGGGGGGGGGGGGGGGGGCATTTTTTAGCTAATAGTTCCTCTTTAAAAGAATAAGGGTAAGCTTTTGGCTGTGTAGCCTTCGTTAGACTTCATGTTAATACATTTCAGCTTGACATTGGCTGTAGACTTGTAAGGCCAGTACATCTGCTGGCTGGCTACAAAACATATGTGAACTTTGTTGAGCATATTTGTTTAATAAATTGTGTTGGCTAGATGCTCCCAGTGCCACTTATCTCAAGAGTACTTGACTAATGGGCACCTGTTGCTTCTGCAAATAGGACATCACAGCCATTAGAATGAAGGCCCAATTTGTATTCCCGGCGTTCTACTGGGAACACTTAATCTGCTGAACATTGAGATATAAGTCATTGCCTAGGCAGAGAAAACAGACAGTCTGAGAATGGCACTTAAAATTATCTGAATTCAGTCTGAAGAAATTCTTCTCTTACCTTAAGGGACTTGACTGAAATTTGTTCTCTAGGTACATATTTTGCTTTGTTATCTAGCTCCCGCGCCCCACAATGTCAGCATGAATATTGGATGCATTCTTATCTGGTCTTTTTCAAGCCTTAAAGAGACATTGAAGCAAAAAAAAAATGATGATATAATGAATTGGTTGTGTAGTACGGATAATTACTAGAACATTGGTAGCAAAAAAAAATATTCTCATATTTTTATTTTCAGTTATACAGATTTTTTTTTTATAACATTGCATCATCCTCTATAATAAAACCCCTGTGTCCCTGCGTGTGCCTCCTGTCTCTGTGTAGCATTGTCTGTGCTTTTTGTTACTGTGCATGTGCGCAGCACGGACCCATAGACAGGAGGGCAGGGCCAGGGAGCCGAGCGGGCGGCTTGTGAGCGGGCGGCCAGGTGTGCGGTGTGTGAGCGGGCGGCCGGATGTGCGGCGGGTGAGCAGGCGGCGGTCGTGCATGGTGGCAGGTGAGCGAGCGGGTGCGCGCAAGGCAGGCGCGTGCGCACCCAGAAACATTTTTAAATGGGCTTAGGTCTAATAGTTCTCTAATATTTGCAGTTTATGCATTACTCAGCATTCTAAAAGTTTTTTGCAGAACAGGCAGTGAACTTTTGACCTGTCCTGAACTGTTCTCTGCAAAAGAAAAACACAATACAGTGGAGATAACCTAATCAGAAGTCAGAGCTCTCCATGACTTTCAAAGTCGCAGAGCTCAATGGCTGTTTGCATAGATAACAACTGGAGTTTCTTAACTCTTCCTGTACTGGAAACAAATATTAGACTAAAGGCCCATACACACGTCTGATTTTTTTAAACGACGGGTCGTTTGGACGTCCCATCGTTCAGTCGCCCGGACGTCAAATCGGGCGTGTGTACAGTGTACTCTGTCACAGAGGCGCTCAGCGTTGTCACGAGACTACACTGTTGTATACTCCTCCTTGTTATTGCCTGAGGAAGCAGGAATATACCTGTGAAACGTTTTGCTTTGTATTCTGGAGTACGTGAATAAATGTAATTTGTTTGAAAATCGACAGTTTCATGTCTGCTTTGGGGAGGTAAGTCCACCATTGCTTCCCTAGAAATTTTAAAGATTTAACATATTTTATCCTGTTGGCGCCTCTGTTTCCTTTTTCTGCGATACCAGTGTCCACCCCTGGTGGAGGGGTGTTATACCCTTAACCTTCCGATCTATAGAGAATGACATCTTAATCCTGAGTGGGGACAGGTCTTAATCTCCTCACCTGCATTTACAGTGGTTACCTATACAGTGACCCTGGTTTGTGAGTATTATTGTTTACGTACTTTCAATTACCGCTTATTATATATACTACACTATATTGGGCTCTCGGTGTCCTTTTTCTCTTTATGATATGAGAGGCCACATCTTAGACCATCTATAAATGTATGGCTACCTTTACTCGCGTAAAGTACTGTACCTACCGTATGTTTTGGACTATAAAAACGCACTTTACTCCAAAAGTGGGGAGAAAATGTCCCTGCGTCTTATAGTCCGAGTACAGGGAGTCCCCGACTTACGATCACCTGTCGATAGGAACCGCTGACCCAATGCGATGTCGGGGATTCCCTGTATTGTCCCCAGTGTCTTACTTTGCTCCCCCTGCAATGTAATTAAGCAGCGGCAGAAGCCACACATATCATTTACCAGACTCGAGGGTGCCCATGGTGATGTTGTTACCCTCCATCTGCCTGGTGTCCTCTGCTGTCCTCCTACGCTCTTCCGCTCCCCCTGCAAAGCAATTAAGCGACGGCAGTTGGTGGGCATTACACACCTGATCCCTGGAGCCCGCGCGATCAGCTGCTTGTCTCTCTCACTCCTTCCCCAAAGTGCTGGTACTTCCTGGTTGAGTCATAATGATGCAACCAGCACTAGGGGGGAAGGAGTGAGTAAGACAAGTGGCTGTTTGAATGGGACAGGAGGAGGCCACAAATAGGGACACGAGGAGGACAAAAGGGGGACAGGAGGACACATGGGGGAGACCGGAGGTGGACACCAAGGGGGGCAGGAGAAGGACACAAGGGGGAGACAGGAGGTGGACACCAAGGGGGGCAGGAGAAGGACACCAAGGGGGACAGGAGGAGGTCACAAAAATTTGGGGGAGAACATTTACAAGACGCTCCTGGACCATAGACGCACCAGGTTTAGTATATTTTTTCCCCTGGTTTTTGCCCTCTAAACCTAGGTGCATCTTATAGTTTGGAGTGTCTTATAGTCCGTAAAATATGGTAAATCCATGCATTTCAGTATAATGCTGCTTTGTGAACTAACTCCTGTGACTCAAATAAAATGATTTCAGACCCATTGCAAGTATTTCTTGATCACTATAGTATTGAAATTAGTCCACTCTTTTTGGCAGTAGCACAAAGACCTATTTAAGAGAGTGTTTTGAATCAACAGTTTCATTTAATAAAAAAAGCGCACATAAAACTGTTGGAGCTTGATATGAGACCCAGAAATTTGAGATCTGATATTAATAAAACTCACTTGTTGAAAGTTAGAATATTGTATTTGCCTCGTGTACAAGGCAAGGCCAGAGTTTGTTTTTCCTAAGATAATCCTTTTTTGGAGTCAAGACTTTTAGTAAGCTACTGGTGCATTCGGTGTGGCAGAACTCAGACATCCGTTCAATGTTAGGACATAAGAGCAGCCAGGAGAAACATTAACTGAACCTAAAGCAATAACACATAGGTTTGAAGAACAGTATTAACAAATGTACCGTAAGAGCAAATTCCTGCAAATTATCCCTCTATCTAGGGAACTGTTAAAACGTGAAACAGGAAATTGATTCTGCTTTGAGCAATATGGCAAATGATCCCTGGGCTGGATGGTATTCCGGTTTGCTTATCTTGAATATATTCAGAGATATACCTTCACGTTAACTGAGCAGCATTTTTACCCCTCAGGGCATCTCAATAGCATATTAAAAGTGCATGCTAACAATGTGGCTCATTACTGAAAAAATGCATTCTGCCTCTTTTTTTTACATTTACATGCTTGTTAAAGGCTTTATTGCCCTACTTCCGTGGCCTGCTGTCTGCAGAACGAGCAGGCAGATAATGACTTGATTAATAAGGGCAAAGGGTGGGGGAAGTGGGGGGGGGCAGGTCCTACAGCTATTAGAAACTAGGACAAACTGCAGGAAAAAAGCTGCTTTGATCCCTTTAACGGTACTTGAAATATATCAGAGTACATTTATAGAGGGAAGAAGCCCGAATGCAAAAAACAGGTTATGATTGTATTGTTTTGTATTGGATGGATTGTGTGAATTCTAATTTAGATGTTGTGTCTGTGACTTCACAGGTTTACCCGCCTAGAAAGAGTTCACATTCAGATGTCCTTCCCTCAGCTGTTCTGACCCCAGCACACATCAACCTCGATTTAAATCATTATCCAGAATCTTCTTCTACTGTGTCCAATGGAACCTCACAAAGTGACCCAACCAGTCGAGTAAGTAGACCTATTATTATTGTTGTTTTGTTGACATTTCTGTTACTGAAAAGCAACAGAATGTCATATTATTCATTTGAAAGTTAAACTAAACAGATGTCAGAAACTGTCTCATAAGAGCGTGAGGAATTGGTGGGCTAAGTACTGGGTCAGCCCTAAAACATATCATAGATTGTAGCTACCTTTTAAAAAAGATTTCACAAAAAATGAAGATGTCCATTTCCATCTTCAAATCTGCCTACTAAACATCAGCTGGGCTTCCTGATGAACGGAAGTCCAGCCATTACATTAAGCACCCCCCAACAAAACAAAAAAAAAACATTAATGGACTGAGATTTACCTGTTGGAACACATAAGTTGTCACAGTGAACCTTGATTCTGTGTGGTGAATATCAGATCTTGGCAGTAGATGTTGATTCAACTGAAGCTTAGAGTTGGAGCCCTCAATCCTAGTGAACTCCAGGAGAACCCTTTGACTCTATAGTATGATGAGGGAAAGAATGAAATTTTTGTTACCAGAAATATTTTTTAAAAGTAAGCCCTGCTGGATATTGGTTGAGCTGTTGCAACTCCAGTACTTACATTTAAATAGATTCCAGGAGATACACATTAAAGTAGTATAGGCTAATATTCATTTCTGTGGGTTGGCATATTTTGCAATTTTTATTTATTTTATTTGTAAACAAGGGTTACATTTATTTTTTTGTTTGTTTGTTATAAAGGAGACCTGAACTTACAGCATCAAGAAAATAATAAATGTATGTTTGAGTTCTAGTCTGAATTAATTACCGTATCCTTATTTCATTTTTGTAAAATGAAGCCTTATTGAGCACAGTTGGGTTCTGCTGGGGTTCTGTATTAAGTGGAAATGTATAGTCACCTATAACATCAGCCTCTGACCTCTGCACCAATGCACAGGCCATGTAATGGTCACATGGGGTGGGGGTGCAGAGAGTCACTGGCTTCCTTAAAGGGACACTTAAGTCAAACAAAAAAAATGAGTTTTACTCACCTGGGGCTTCCAATAGCCCCCTGCAGCTGTCCGGTGCCCTCGCAGTCTCCCTCCGATCCTCCTGGCCCCGCCGGCAGCCACTTCCTGTTTCGGTGACAGGAGCTGACAGGCTGGGGATGTGAGTGATTCTTCGCGTTCCTGGCCACAATAGCGCCATCTATGCTGCTATAGCATATATCATATACCATATAGCAGCATAGAGGGTGCTAATGTGTCTGGGAACGCGAAGAATCACTCGGGTCACCAGCCTGTCAGCTCCTGTCACCGAAACAGGAAGTGGCTGCCGGCGGGGCCAGGAGGATCAGAGGGAGACGGCGAGAGTACCGGACAGCTGCAGGGGGCTATTGAAAGCCCTAGGTGAGTAAAACTCATTTTTTTTGTTTGACTTAAGTGTCCCTTTAAGAAGACAGGCTTTAATTTAAAACAATAACTGCACAAAATGGCAACTACATGGTTTAGCGAGGTAGCCAATAATCCAACCTTATATTTACTCTGCATTTGATAATGTGAGTTTGGGCCTGCTTTAAAGTGTACCTGAGGCGACATGTGACATGATGAGCTAAACGTGTATGTACAGTGCAAAACATATTAATAAAAAACAGGCTGTTTTGATTTTTTTTATTTTGCTGCTTGAAAGAGTTAATTTTCAAGCATGCAAGAGAGAGCTTCTGTCTTGTCGGTATCTTGTTGGGCATATAGTAAACCTCACTGATAAGCAAACTGTGGGCATAAAAGGTTTTCCGGCAGAATACAACTTTTGAGGGTAGGAGACAGATTGAAAAAAGGCCATTGAGCAAAGACAATAAAACATCTAATCTACTTTGTAAATGTTTAAATATAAAATAAAACCATGTGATATCTAAAAAAAAAAAAAAATATCTTAATACAATGTCTTCTCCTCTTGCAGAAATTAAGCACATTGGGCCGAGAGCTCCCCGGCTACACCTCTCCCACTGACGAAATGGGTTTACCTGTTCCCCGGCTGGCCAAGCTGGACGAAGATGAACTTTGAACTTTGGCCAAGTGTACAGGGTTGACTTATTTAAATAATCCTGGAGTTTCCAGGTTGCAGCTGTTGTCGGAGACCGGTGGATTAGAAGGCTTCAGGGCTTGGAACAAGATAGCCATGTGTGAGAAGGGAACTCGCCTTTATGCCTTTTTCTCCACACCCAACACAGCCTGCAAGTCTGCAGTGAGATGTCTGCTCTATGAGGAGCAATGTTTATATAATGATGACTTTCTTCTAAGTGTCCTACCAACTCCAGAACTGCTTGGGAGACTTCATGGTTTTCACTCTTTGTTCACTCATGTGCTCAAAACCTAAAAGACGATTTTTAGACCTGACTTGAGAGAGACTGAAGGAAACAAGCGGAAGAACAACGTGTGTCATGCTTCAAAACGGATGTATTTTATATCATTTAGGCAAATGTAACCTTTTCACCCAATAACAGATTTTATAGAGAACACTCTTCATTTTCTAACTTGTCAGGTGACAATCATAAAACTCAGCTGAATGGGAAAGATTTACCAGCTACAGGTTCAGGTTCCTGTGTAACTACCCTGAGAAAGAGGTGCTCTGCAGGAGAGAGGGGCCAATCCACTCCTGAAACTGAGCAGGGTATGGTGGAGATATGATGGAGGGTAAATCAGCTCATGGCAAAATTAGGTCAATGTTGCACTACACAGAGCTGAATACAGGGGTGTAACTACAATTCATGTGCCCTCTCCCCTCCCAGCAAAAATTTGATGGGGGCTCCCCAACATTCACACCCCCTTTCTTGCCTCCCTTTGGTGCCCTTTATGGCCTTGGGGCCCATCACATCAGGGCCATAAAACAAGTGTGGCCATCATGATCTCACACCAATAAGAAGTGTAGCCACAGAAACACCTGATCTGAAGTTTAGTCCCCTGTATAGGAGGAAGGGAAGGTTGGTAGTTGGAGCCCCCCACAGCTCTGGCCTCCCTGTGATTGCAGGTGCTGCCCTCCTCTAGTTACGCCCCCTATTAAAGGGAAATTGTTAATAGGCCAAATATAAGTTTCAGAAACCCTCATCTAGAAGTATTAGTCTCAGGAAGTTCACATGGAAGTAGCTATTACCGAGCATGCAGGCTGCAGTGACATTGAGGGCCCGTTTCCACTGAGTGTGAATTTGCATTGTGAAAATTCACATTACTACTGACACCGAGGAAATTTCAATGCAGTTCTTTCCATTGAATGCGTTTTTGTTTTTTGTAATCCACTTCCAGAAACAACGGTTTGCTTGCTGCAGATTTTGACACCATGCACTGTTCTGCATGCTATTCCCATGTAATGAAAGTCAGTGGTCTCGCGTGTGAATTGTCGCATTTTTGATGCAAAGCAACGCATTTGGTTTCCTATCTAACATGCTTCTTCCTTTTTCCTGTGTAGTCACAGTGTTGTCATGTTGCTATGGAGATTAAAAATAGCATGTGAAAATTTGCATTCAAATGCACATAAAAATGCATGCAGTTTTACAAATTCACATTAAAACCGCTAGTCCGCAACCGTATTCAAATCGCATGAGAGACAGTGGAAATGGGCCCTTAATCTGTTCCAATTTACTACAGGTGATGTCACTGCAAGAAAATAGACTATTGGCCTGATTTACTAAAGGATCAGCAGAGATTTCCACACATCTATGGTGGAATTACCCTGCAATGCGGTCCTCCTCTGGGTCATATTGAAATATAGTGGGGGTTGCTGAAAGGTTAGTAAATTAGTGGTGTTATCCCAGCCATATACCCATGAGGGGGGTCTTTCACCTATGAAAATACCTATTTCAGAAGCCTGTGATGGAAGTTGGTTCTACATATTGGACCGCATTTACTAGCACTATCTGTAGAGATCCAGAGATGCTATATAATGTACAACTGATAATACTGCTGGGAGAGATACTCACTGTCATGCAGAAGGTGACCCTGGTACCAATTGGTCTTACAGTACAACTTTAGATTGCTGTGGTTATAATTACGATCTCAGACATCATTTTTTTCTAAACAGAAACGTTGGGAATCGGAAGAGGCTGGAAAAGTCTACCCATTAAAATGGTGCTGTTTCAGCTCAATAAATTCCAGTTACAGTATTCTACTGTAAAGCAGCTAAGGAACTGTGAGCAGCCATCTTACTGGCTGTTACTGGCAAAATGCTGTTCTTATTCTTTTACACAACTATTTTTATGTTTTTCCTCTCCTACAAAATGTATGAGGTTGCCACAGCTTGTCAGCCACACAAAGGCACAGCGATAATATAACCTAAAGTAAAGGAGTCCATAGATGGCCACCAGATCCAACCATCAGATAGATCCTCTATGATTGAAATCTGATCAGAGAGGGATCTATAACTGCCACACACTGCACACAGATATTCTGTAGATTTCAGCATGAAATCTATTGAAAATCTGTAGAGCCGCCCCCGCCTGCTGGGCCCCCAGGTCTCTCCCATTTAATATATAGAAGGGAGAACTGGAGGTCCCCATTGATCATCATCCTCTTTTTGAGGGAGATCATTCCAGCCTGTCAATAGTACTGATCGATTTTGGCTGGAAATTGCGATTGGCCGGCCATGTTGCGGCATTGATCTCCAACAGATTAAATCATAATGATCGAAACTGCTGCGAAAATCGAGAAAATGTATGGGCAACTTTTGTCAGTCAATAGAAAACATAGTATAAACTGGAAAAATCAGGTGCAAGGAGGTTCTAGTATACCGAAGTCCACAGTCACTGCATGGGTGCAATAAACACATGGGGACCTTGCTCCATGTGTAACCTCAGGCCAGTGTACAGCACATGTGCATCTCTGTAGGCCACTGAGTAGGTCATGGGATGCAAGGGAGGGCCTGAACCATAACATGAAATGTGCTAGTACCATTCAGCCTTACAGTGTGCTGGAGTAGACCTGTAACACAGAACTGCTGTGCCAGTAGGCACCATATGGTGCTTTATGTCATCCATTTATTCATTTATGCTAACTTGTACTGTATATTCTATTGACAGGACCCCTTTAAACTAAACCTGTCATCAGACCCAACAATCTCAGCTGAATAATCACACTGGTAACAGATAGTTTGTCCCTATTAAAGGGCAATTACTGTAGCTGAAAGGAACATTTGTTTCTAAAGGGACTTCCAGTTTATGCAAATAATGTCCTCCTTTTCAGGACTGATATACCTTGGCTGAGGCTGACCAAACTTTTTTTTTTAGGGGGGGGGGGGGGGGCAAAAGGCTGGTAATAGTCCATAGAGGTTGGGAGCAGTTATAGTTGTCTGGTAGCAATGTATATCTTTACAAGTAGAGATAAAGGGCTTGATTCACAAAAGCGTGCTTAGTGTTAGCACGCCAGTTAAAAACCACTTAGCACGTGCAAACTGGCTTTGCACGCACTAATATGTGCACAAAAGTTCACGTGCAAAATCAGCCGCTTCATGTGCTAAGTCGCGTGATAAGCATACTTTGCATGCAAAGCGGTGCGCGCAAAACTTCACGCTTGCAAACTTTTACGCACGTTAAAATAGCACGCAGACAGTAACAGCTTTGCCGTGCAAACTGCTTAGCATTCTAGTTTGCACGTGCAAAGCTTTTAGGCGTGCTAAGTGTGTTAGCACCCTTTAGTAAATCAAGCCCAAAATCTCTACCCTATCCATGAATGCTAAATCTGCAGTTTGGAAAAAATCCTGATCATGGATTTACTAGACCTATAGGCCTATACATGTCTCCTGAAATGACCTTCAAAATTGTTTCTGGGTGCTTTTCCAAGTGTGTACAAGTACCCCCAATATCCACAGACATTTCATTAGCGATTGGACATGCTAGAAAATTATACCCCAGTGCTACTGCTATTCACTCCTGTTGATGTAGCTGACCTAACACTAAGCAGCAACATGTTTACTGTTGAGTTGGGAATGTACCCACACATTCACTTTTTACCTAGTGGTGCCTTGTGCTGTCACGTGCAGAAAGCTGTGGATGTCTACAGGTCTACATGTTCCGCTCATTATGGCTGGATTGTTGTTGGATATACAGTATTTGATGGTATCCAGCCTGACAGTCACAGCAACATGAAGCCAGGGGACCACAAATGACAGTCCCAAAGCTTAATAAATTGGGTAATATCTATTACATATCTGTTGCATCCACACAAGCAAAATTAAAATTTTGTGAGGGACGCAGTTCAGCATGAGTTCAGCATGATCACATAGAACGTTGGAGATCATTAACTGGCCAGTCCACCAGAAGAAGAAGTAGTCCAGAACGTGGGAACACTAACTGTAATGCTACCCCAAATTGTCAGGCATAACACCTTGCAAAAGCTGCTCTACAACATTGTTGTAATGTAGTACATTATGTAACTGCTGTGACTGTTCTAATATCTGTAGAGGCAACTACTGTCCTGTATAACTGACCTAACTTGGAAAATAAGTGGTCAACAATATTGTAGTCAACCATAACAGACAGCCTCCAGCTCCTCTATCCCATCCTTTCTCCATATGCTGAGTTCTAGGTGGAATGGAAGATAACCATAACTAGTGTATGTACCCAACTTTATCTGTTACCAAAATAATAATTCTTATTTGGAAATGTTGGTATTAATCACACGTTTACTTTAAAAATGAACCAGCTATAATTTTCAGTATTTATAAACTGGCAGTGCTGCTTAAAGTGTACATGACATGTGACAATGGGCTCTGATGCACTAAAGTACAGTAACGTCGCAGGGAGCACATGGCAATTTTACCATTATTAGTGCAGGGCGAGCAGCGCCACGTGTGTTACCATGGTAGCATGCACCATAGCAATACACGTGTTAACCTGGTAATGCACCAGGCCCAAGATGAGATAAACGTGTAGCCATACTATCAATCCTACATTAAACGTGCCTCTGTTCCCTTCTACACTGTAATGAATAAAATCCCACGGCTATAAATCACCTTTTCTCTACAGTCCATCAAAGAAAAATTTCCCTGATAACTAACTGAAGGTCATAAAACCTTTTGTATGGCTGATACAGAAAGTCTGACTGCAGGGAACTGGTGGTAATTACTCTGTGTGGGAGCTGAATAAATATAACATGCAACCCCATATGTCTTTTAGTTAAATCTAAAAACTAGATTTTTAACCTTTAAATTCTAAATATGACTTATTAGGTTTAGGTTTATGGATTCGGTTGTTTATCTCATCAGTTTCCCTTCACTGGAGTTTGACTTTAAGTGAAGGCATTACAGGCCTGGGACTACGGTTAAATCTTCTATACATTTCTGTGTGCCAGTGAAGCCTTTACATATCCCAGATTTACAAACCTCAGACCTTCGCTGCAGCGAGACCTGGTCAGTGACAGTTCTTCTTTCTGTTGTCCACAAGCCATTAGGGCTGCCATTGCTGGCAGTTGGACACTCATTAAGAAGTTAAGGCCTCTATGTTCCATAATCCAGAGATCTGTAAAGGTTTACAAAGAGGAAAGGAAAATTCTGGTGTGTAATAAATCTATTGTGTAGTACCCCTAGTTGGTAGCGTGTTGTGGGATCTGAGCTTGAAGTGCACCTGTGATGATTAGCAGTTTATGTCCTCCGGATTGGGCATAGGCAATGGATAATGGCACTTTAAAGAAAATATGTAGTAAAAAAAACTCCCCTGGGGGTACTCACCTCGGGTGGGGGAAGCCTCCGGATCCTATTGAGGCTTCCCCCGTCCTCCTCGGCCCCACGGCGGCGGAGAAAATCCTCCCGGAGCGGCGGCGAAGTAAATATTTACCTTTTGACTCCAGCGCAGGCGCAGTATCCACTCTTCCCACGGAGATAGGCGAAAATAGCCGATCTCCGTCGGGCCGTTCTACTGCGCAGGCGCAAATCGCCTGCGCAATAGAGCGGACCCGACGGAGATCGCCTATTTTTGCCTATCTCCGTCAGAAGATCCGCAACAGCGCCCCCGCTGGAGCCCGAAAAAGTAAATCTGGCTGTCAGATTTCTCGCCTGTGCGTTCCGGGGGCTGCAGCAAGACCGCCGTGGGAGACAGGAGGACGGGGGAAACCTCAATAGGGTCCAGAGGCTTCCCTCTACTGAGGTAATTACCCCCCAGGGGAACTTTTTTTCAGTACAGGTTTTCTTTAACAATTGTACGTATCCTTTACCTTTCATTACGCAGCCTTTTTTTCTTCACAGTACTTTAAAGGGAACCTGAAGTGAGAGAAATATGGAGGCTGCCATCTTCATTCCTTTATAAACAATGCCAATTGCCTGACTTTCATGCTGAGCTTTTTGCATTAGTTGTGTTTGAGTCACACACCTGCAACAAGCATGCAGCCAGTGGAGTCAGACCAGAGTTACAGCACCTGCATGCTCATTCTGGTCCAGACCAGTATTACAGGCAGAACATTAGCACAGAAGTCAGGTACCTGGCATTGCTTATTAGAGACTAAAGATAGCAGCCTCCATATCGCTCTCAATTCAGGTTCCTTTTATGTTCATGTCACTCCTGTCACAGCAGTACACTTGTATAATTCTTGGGCAACCTCTGTATATCCAACCTTCACCGTGCTACATCGATGGTTTCTTTCACTGACTGAGGGTGTAACCGCATTCATAGTTCCCCTTCTGTTGGGTTTCTGTGGCATTATTATCAGGTTATATAGGTGCATTCATGTCTTCAAGTTCCCAGCATGCTTGTGAAGCTCTTGAATTCTCTGTATTACACATGGGTCACCGCTGGTATATACTTCGTATGTAAAGTATGGGATACCATCCTAAGCAGTGTGCCCTGCAATGCTTATGTCATATTTGTGAGGTAAATGTACTTTTAATTCATATATTGGACTGCCAATTTTAGTATGGTCAAACTTGTATTTAAATGTTGTGTAAATTACTTCCTGGTGTTTCAACCTAACTTAGTGGTATCTAAAGTTAATTCCAAATGTGAGGAAAACTTTGTCACTGAAAGCATACAATAATGTTACATATCCCAAAGATATTACAAGTAGGTTTATTTTAACTAAGATTGCCATATCTCAGGTATGTCGCTAGAATAAGTGGGTTTGACATGAGTGAGAAGCTAAACAACACTATACATATGATTATTGAGGACAAGTAACTGTAACCAAAGACACTGACAACTGTCATCCAAAGGCATATGGAGAACAAGGGAGAACAGACTAACGTTCAGCGAAGGCACATATCCCAAATATGGCTTTGGCCTAGCTGCAATGGTGACAGGGCATCCTTCCCAGCAGTCTATCAGGCAACAATACATTGAAGTAATGAACAACAGAGGCGCCAACAGGATAAAATCAATTTTTAAAACTTTTAAAATTGCTTAGGAGGCAGTGGTGGACTTACCCCCCGCAAGCAGACACAAAAACTGTGTATTCAAAACAATCAAATTTATTGGTACACTCCAGGGGTTTTTGCAACACGTTTCGCAGGTATATTCCCGCTTCCTCATGCAATAAATAATAGGAGTACACACAGTACAGTCTCAAGGTTGCGATAAGCGCTTATTGTGACCTTGTGACTGTACTGTGTATACTCATATTATTTATTGCCTGAGGAAGCGGGAATATACCTGCGAAACGTGTTGCAAAAACCCCTGGAGTGTACCAATAAATTTGATTGTTTTGAATACACAGTTTTTGTGTCTGCTTGCGGGGGGTAAGTCCACCACTGCCCCCTAAGCAATTTTAAAAGTTTTAAGAATTTATTTTATCCTGTTGGTGCCTCTGTTGTTCATTACGTTATAATTGATATCCACCCCTGGTGGAAGGGGATACCCCTTTCTTTCTCCTGTCTACAGAGAGCGACTTCTTAATCCTGAGTGAGGACAGGCTAATCTCCTCACCTGCCTGCACAGTGGTTACTCTGAGGTAACCCTGGTTTGTGAGTATATATTATACCCGTTTCATTTACCCAATTGTCAATACTACACTATATTGGGCTCTCGGTTCTCTTTTTACAAATACATTGAAGAGTCACCTAACCTTTATATAGCTGACCACAGGCTTCAGGTGACAGTGCCTGAAAATCTATAACAGCCATAACAGTCCTGTATAAGCTACTGTGCTATAATCACTATCTGCCATGCATTCAGCAATAAGTGTTTATTATTATCATGGAGAAACTGGTGCTGTGCTCCACTGTCCTGTCATGAAGGCGGGCTGCTAAGCTTGAGGTAATAAGCATATCACTGGCTGTGTGAACACGAGGAGATCCATAGGGGATATACAGTATAGTCACTAGTGCAGACATAAGCCCAGCTGGGAGTTGGCAGTCTTTGAAAGTCTGACACAGGATGGAGGTGTAGATGCCCTCAGAATTTTATCTTTTTATTTAAACCTTTAGCCAAATGGGTTTGCTTCTATGGGTATATTATGTTATTTAGTTCTCCAAATGTTCTCATCCACAATAAAGCTGGACGCCCACTTGTGATTGCAAAATCACTCTCCAAATGCTGATAGTCATTTTGCTACTTAAAAGTGAGCGATTTCAGAGTGCTTTAGAGGAAAGCGATTTTGAGCCTTCACTGCCCTCTATTAAATCGCTCTGATAATCACGCAAGACCTGTGATTGCAATTACAGTAAATTGCAGTCGCTCCTGCGTACTCTACTCCATCGACTTACATTAGTCCACGATCACAGCGATTCCGAAGTGTGGCCAAAAACACTCTAATGGGCCATAGCCCTGACACTCATCATGCTTCCCATTATGATTTATAAAGGAGCTATGTCTTACTCCTGACCATTCAGTAGAGGGAGCTACACTTGCTTCCATTTTGCTGGATACACAAACTGCAGAGAGACACTGTAGAGTGCTGGTAAATCTACAGGCCTGGGCTGTTTGCATGTTATCATCCCTTGTAGTCCTTTCCTATCTAACCAGAAGAAAGAGCTGGCAGATTTTATCCGCAGTGCTGCTCCAGCTGATCCTTGCTCACCTACTCACATAGAATGCCATCTTGTGAGCTCGTATTCTTTTGTGGATGGATGGAATCTGCTAAACATTATTATAGTGAGATTTATATGTTGTCCCTCCTTATGTGGGCTTGTGTGCCTATACAGAGGAGAGTGAGCTAAGGGCACACTTATCAATGAAACTGCAATTATGTACAGTATGTCAGTTACTTGAACACGTTGGAAGATAAAGCTATCAACAGTGATACTGATACTCCCCCATCCATTATATAAGCCATAGTGTTGATATTTAAAGGATACCAGAACTGAAATGTGACATAATGAGATAGATATGTGTATGTACAGTGCCTAGCACACAAATAACTATGCTGTGTTCCTTTTTTTCTTTCTCTGCCTGAAAGAGTTAAATATCAGGTATGTAATTGGCTGACTCAGTCCTGACTCAGGCAGGAAGTGACTACAGTGTGACCCTCACTGATAAGAAATTTCCCTTTTTTACCTCGTTCTTGCTCTCAGAAGCCATTTTCTGCTAGGAAAGTGTTTTATAGTTGGAATTTCTTATCAGTGAGGGTCACACTGTAGTCACTTCCTGTCTGAGTCAGCCACTTGCATACCTTATATTTACCTCTTTCAGGCAGAGAAAGAAAAAAGGAACACAGCATAGTTATTTGTGTGCTAGGCACTGTACATTCACATGTCTATCTCATCATGTCACATGTCAGTTTGGGTATCCTTTAACGAGTGCAATATACCAAGGTAATATCCATTTTTTTTTCCAAAGTGTACGTTCCTATTACCAGTCCATTTTATCCCCATAAGCCATATTTCAAAAAGCTTCATGCCAAATATCGGGAGATATGCAATTCAAAAAGTTGTATTTTAGGTTGGAATGGAGAGTGAATTTGTATGATTGACTCTAATGAAGAATATTACATCACTATATATAGACTTCAGGAGAAGGACAGCAAGCTGCCAATAACGTACATAAATGAGCAAATCGGAGAATATTTTCTTCTTCCCCTCCCCCCACCTAACATGGGTTTCCATGCATGTTCTTGGTGAAAGCTGCAGTTTCCGTAAGGTATAGGCTGGGCTCATTTTTGTAAAACAATACAAAAATTCAATAATTATAAAAACATACTTGACTTGATTAGATGTTCACACACTACCCAATGGTCATTCTTCTTCTGCAGCACACAAAGAACCCGTAAGTCGACAAACGAGATCTATGTTGAATCTCTAGGACTTCCCAAGTTTTTAATCTTAGTTCAAAGGACTCATAAGGCAGCATTATGCATACTGCTGGTTCTCTCACTGTTTGCTGATGGTCACTATGTTACTGTGTAACGTCCAGTCAAGTTTGGCTAGCAATGGATTATTTGTGTTTTGTCCTATCAAACGATGGAGAATAATTGTTCCAATTCCAGTATACACTACATGCTGCAGATAGGGAGCTCTAAGTAGTGACCTTTCATTTGAATTCTTCTACTGCAGGCTAAAAAATTGGGCTTGGATTCTTATTGTTGCCATGCACAAGAGAAAGCGTAGTGAGAGTGTTTACAAATCACAGCCAATAAACGGACTTTACTTGTAACTACTGCTTTCTAAAAATTGGTGGAAACTGAAACGGTTAACATTAAGGCCTCTTTCACACAGTTCACTCACTTCACTGCTACCTTCTTGATGCATGGTATAGAATCCACCATTTGTCCAGAGATTGTTCGGCATTTGTTATGAACAGGAAACTGCTCGATTTTATGTTGTGAGTAGGAGGGTTTGTTATTTGGAAGCAAGGCAGATTTGAAACAATTGTTGTAAATGCCTGAAGATTTGAACACATGCAAGATGGTTTTCGGCCAAGTCAGCCAGGAGATCCTGGCCCAAGGTTAGGCTGAGTGCATTGTTCTCCTCTTTACCCCTCTTGCTCTGTCAGTGAGCTGCAGGTCGACCCTTCTCTGTGCTCCGTAGCAATTGTATGCACCTTTAGCCTATAGGCTAACAACGCATCTGCACCTTAACAAGTGCTAAGCAACAGGTGTTTGCATTTGTGTAGTACTGAGGAAGCATGAGCTATCCCTGACACTGATTGGGATGCTCAGTAATTGTGAAGCTTCTCTGTGATTAGTCAAACATGCCATCACATGCAGTAAACATTCAATCTTTTTCTCAGCACTTCATTGGATGTATTGACACTTCAATGCATGTTTCTTCAGAGTGGCCAATGTTTAATGTCCAAAGGGGGAACTTATGGGCAACCAATCCTTGTATTAACCTGCAGAAGAAATGTTAAAGGCAGAGTCTTATTGGTTGATACCAATACATAAAGCACTTCAGGCACTGAGAGACCAGAAAAGCATATTCACAAAAGCATCACTCGTTCTTCGTAACTTATTTCATTAAGTGTCTGGATTTATTTGGGAACCCAACAAATATATAGCTGCCTTGTGTAGATGTAGACAATGGCTGTCCAAAGATGTAGATAAGTATGAAGAAAATAAAAGCAAGTTATACAATCTGCGCGGACAGACAATGATTTTAAATGACATTTCCTACCATAAAAGTTTCAACAAAGCTTTTTTCCTGCCCCCTGTTTGTTCCCCAGCTGTATTTGTATTGCACAGGGTCTGGTTAAGTGCCTCATGTCAACTGTTTAATAAGTTATAAGGTTGCTTTTCTGAGAGTCTGTCCCATATTTCTCTTTGAGTGGAAAGAAAATGCAGAGTATATACTAAATAAATTCTTTATAGAGGCAGGCTGTATCTCTACCTCCCGACTGGGTGATGTGAATGACACAGAGTAATTGCAGGGTGAGATGAGATTGTACGAGCCCTCAGTGGATCGTACATCTACAGAACTGTGTTTTCTTTAGGTTAGGCATTAATGGTCTGTTTTGAATGAGGAGTCCCAGCAATTATAGTGGAGCACTCTATGACCTGTACTTCCACATAATCAGATGGTCATGGGTCACATGACTGTGCCACTGGTACCACTTCATCACTGTTATTTCAGTAATGAAAAAATATGGTCAATGAGATTATTATTATTATTTTTGATGTATATAGCGCCAGCATCTTCCATGGCGCTGTATAATAGCATACAAGATAGAACAATTCAGAGTATACGATACAACACTTGATGCAAGACAAGAGGGTATAACAGCTAATACAGTGAACAAATTAACTACATTTTTACAAAAGGTGGGAGGTATGTACACCCATTGCAAATAATTACATCTTATGTGCAATTTCTATGCAAATTGTATTAGCTTGGAAGTAAGCCAATCAAATGCAATTCCTGTTAATTTGATTGCCTTACTTCTAAACGTATACAGAGCATGGCAGTTGCATGCAAGCCAGATTTAATTACATCTCATTGACCATCTTCAGTAACGAGTAGCAGCCACCACCACCAGAGGACTGTCAGCCAAAGGTAGTCAGTGGGTTCAAGGAGCGGCATGTTGGCAGCAGTCATTCCTTTTTAGGGATGTCCACTTTTTGTAAATGTTTCTAGTTTAATCTGTAAGTATAGAATCCTTGCTTTTATAGTTAATAATTGCAAGTCCCTACAGAATTCCAGGCTGGTTATAAGGGCTGGCCATAGTTTCCAGCAACAACAGCTTGGTTGTGGCCATGTCATTTTTAGTTCTTTATTTTTATAGTCTTTTAAGCGTTTATTTTAAGAATCAAAGAAAAGTACTTCACAAAGTGGAATGGTCATGCAGCAAGGTGTTCCAATACAATGGGCCTAATCAACTAAACCTGAAGTTTATTGCGGAGCATAAGTCATTGTGCACAAATTGCCTAGATGCATTACAAATTGTCTGTCATAAATGGCCTTGGTCATAGGGGTGGTGAAAGGTGGGCGACTGTGCAACTTAAGCAGTGTGCAAAGCACCCGCACTGAGAACTTTTGTGATAACTACAGTCTGTCCTGTATTAATTAAAATTAAATCACAAATTACTAACCATTCATTAGCCCCCCCTGATCCCATAAAATCTATGTGATGTTTACAAATGTCTGTCGCCAAATCATACATCCAGGCCAGATGTGCATGATTTCTTATAATCTGTAATGATGTCCATCTCAAGAGAGCTTTGGGTGCACTAATTACACTGCAAACTGTCCTTGGAAATTACTGCAAAATGTTGGCATCTAGACAAGAGTTGATTATAATTCGAAAAACTCATCATTCGCATCCCGGTTCAGTAATTGACTATGTTTTGGTCCACTCTACTTCCAGGGCCGAGGGTGGCATTTTACTCTTGAGGTTTGCGGAAACTTCCCCAGTGCCTTCTATAGGGCTGATTCTTTGTGGAGGTGCAGGCTTGTGAATCATACTCCGTGACAGTACGGGAATATTGTTAGATTTAGAACTCAAGCTTCCCAGGTTCTATAACTTCCAAGCTTGTGCAAAATCACTTCTGTAGCATAAACTCTCTCCAAATGACTAATTCCATTGTTACAACTGTGTTGGTTGCTTCCCGTGCTTGGAGTACTCTCTTTTTCCAGCTACTGGCCATGAGTTGACTTGCCCTTTACCAGAAATATAGATTGCAACGTAATTCTGTACCATGTGCACCTGACTTAGACATAAAGCAAATGGATATATGGTGTCACGGCACAGCCAGCTCCCTCTTATTTTCAAATATTCGGGTGTCAGGGCATTCATCTATGAAAGACACACAAGTTAGGAAAGGAAATCTGTTTCTTCTCGGAAATCCACTAAGTAGCATGCATGGGGAGCCATCCAGATCTTGTTTCCTTCTACCACCTGTCTCTGCACTACCTTCCTGGAGGCAGGTCCTTGTATAATACTCTTGTATATGCATGTTTTATGGGATACTGTCTGATCTCAGCACTATGTTGTACAATATAAAATTGAAGCTGTGTGTGGGGAGGGCAGTGAGGGTGGGGGGGATGGGAATATGAGATGTTTTGTTTACTAATAAAGCTTTTGGTATATCAAACAAGGACTTCCACTTTGTGGTGTGTTTTCATTTTCATGTAGTACGTATCTGAGATCTTCTGAGGAACCTTTACAAAGTATGTGAGGACAATTTGACACATATAAAAGTGGACCTAAACTCATAACTTCCTTTCTGCGCTACAAGATATGCAACAGCATAATTACCTTTAAAGAAAAACATTTCTTTGTTACAGCTGATACAAATCCTGCCATAAATCTGCAGTGTATCTACTTCCTGCTTCAATGGAAGCAGACATAGGGTTAACATCCTGTGTTTAGAAATGAGCAGCTCTGCCGTGGCAGAGGAGATTTCTCAGCTGACACAGCTGAAGAGATCAAATTACAGTTGTGATTAGTCACAGGTGAGGGGGAATTAGATTGACTAAACTCTAAGTACATTCTGGGTGCATTTTCTTTTCTTTCTGCCCTGTGCAAAAGTTCAGGTCCACTTTAACAATCGTTTAAAAAAAAGTGCAGTGAAAAAAATAAGTGGTTTCCCAGCACAAACTATTTGGTTTGTTGTTTCGTGACTGGTTGACCTGGGCCATTGCTTCGCTGTTGCTCCAATTTGTTTTGTATAAGTCAGCACTAGTGAAAATTAGCCAATTGTTTCTCTATAATTGTCTTCTAAAGAGGACTTTTAATTTGATCCGATACTGTGAAGAATCTTCCCAAAATGTGCCATGCTACCAATGGACATAGACTATAAGTAGCCTTGTACAATCAGAAGTGGAGGATCAATAAAATATTTCATGTATCTTGTTATTATGCTGCCTAGTTAGATTTTTTTTATTTTTAGGAATTCTCTGGAGTCTTTTATTTACATGTCACTACACCATTTCCCTATCTGCACAACATCTGGTGTTGCCAAGCCTGAACTTACTGTCAGCAAATATAGGCCACAGCCTAGTGAGGTGACACTGAAGTGGTAGACTGCTAGCTACAGTACATTGACATGATATGAGTTAGTCTTAGGTAGCCATACACTGGTCGATTTGCCATCAGATTCGACAGATCCCTATCTGATCGAATCTGATCAGAGAGGGATCGTATGGCTACCTTTACTGCAAACAGATTGTGAACCGATTTCAGCCTGAAACCGTTCACAATCTGTGGTGGTGGTGCTGCCGCCGCTTCCCCCCATCCCGCATACATTACCTGCTCCGCCGGCGCGACTCCCGGATCTCCGCTCTTCTTCTCTGCTCTGGTCTGGTCTGGTCTCCGGCATGCTTCCCTTCTTCCTGTCTGGGGGAAGTTTAAACAGTAGAGCGCCCTCTACTGTTTAAACTTCCTGCCGGGACAGGAAGAAGGGAAGCATGCCGGAGACCAGACCAGAGCGGAGAATGAAGAGCGGAGACCCGGGAGTCGCGCCGGCGGAGCTTTAAATTGATATAGTTTTCTAATGTTAATATAAAGAAAAACTAATGATGATAGAAAAAAAAACAATGGTTTGAATAATAAAACTAGGGTTTTGTTTTGGTTTTTTTTGCTTATGAATTCGTATAATTCTGGTATGCTTGACTACAGTTGTGGTTAGCGTTTTGTCAGGGGTGTGTCTCAGCGCTGCAATTTTCCCTCCGTCCTCCGGGTGGCGATGTTACTCTGTAGTGAGATCTATGACAGCGATCTCACCAGAGTGATTCAGAGCCTCGGAGGACAGGAAGGAGAACGGCTACTGACGTCTGGATCCCCCAGGAGGTGAGTAAAAATGCCCGCTGTGCGCCATACTCTGCATTGAGCTCCCGGCGGTTAGCACCAGCGTAGCTCGGGATGACCGCCAAGGAGGTTAAAAAAACATAAAATCTATTTTCTCAAAAACTACAAGATCTTTTTGAAAAATAATTTTTTGGCTTGTACCCACTATCCTCCTTAACATATGTAGCAATAGCATGTATTGGGGCTTTGCTATTCACCGCCAAAGTCGGCACGAAATTACGTGTAAATTATAAATGCTTACGAATTACATACAAAATTAATTACACTTTTCCTCGAAATTTCCCATTAAGATTACAATGTGTAAATGCGAATTATGATGTGTAAATATGCATAGGTGTAATTTCTGCTCATCCCTAGTCCTCGCGGGCTGGTCCGTTGTCCTGGAATCAGCCCCAGTAATTGGGTCGGTCACACTCTTCTACACATGCGTGGCCGTGTGCACATGCCCCTTGCGCAGAACACTCCCGCGGGGGCACATGCACGACCGAGCTGCACATGCGCAGAAGCCCATAACTGTCCGAGAGGGCCAGATTACTGGGACTGATTCCAGGACAACCGAGCGGCTGGTGAGGACGGTGAAGGAGTGATCGCACCTCATGGGGCTAGATGTAGCCCCCAGGTAAGTATAAATATGCCTAGTGTCCTGATCTCAGGTACACTTTAAAGAGAACCTGAAGCAAAATAAATATTAAAAGATCCTTACCTAGTGCTTTAGTGCTTACACTGGCACTAAAAATGTTCCATTTAGCAGAATAAAATGGAACAGATCTGCAACGACGGAATTAATGCTAGCCTATGAGAATGGACGGTGTCCGTCCTCACTAGGCTGCTCCCCGTGTACGTTTTGCTGAATACTCACTTGCTGCCATGCATTTGGGTCCTCTTCTGCTGCTGCCACTGTTCCTTCAGGTCCCTGTAGGCTAAACGCTGGTATACCGATCCCTAAGTCCCATCAGAAGCATCAGGCTACAATTGGTTTGCAATAGACCAATGGGAATGTTTTCTCCTCAGGGAGGATTGTCATTGGTTCATCGAGCAGTGGACTAATGAAAATCCTCCCTGGTACTCAGATTCTCATTGGTCTTTTGCAAACCAGTGGGAGCCTGATGCTTCTGATGGGGCTCTGAGATCGGTATACCGGCGTTTCTAGAGGGCAGGGACCTGAATTGACGGTGAGACAGGCACTGAGATAGGTGGAGGAACACAGGCACCAAGCAGGTGGTGACAACATGAAAACAAAATGGAAAACCAGATGAAAAACTGATGCCCACTGTAACAAACTGATCCGTTTTAATTGAAAACTGATAATTTTTCCATCTAGTACAGTGTGATCCGAGCCTTAAAGAGACTCTTAAGCGACATTAAAAATTGTTTTTTTTAACTTATAATCAACATGGGCATGTTTGCCCCTGCTAAAACGCCGCCATCCCGTGGCTGAACAAGGGGTCTTTACCCCCCAAATCCCCCCCCCTGCAAAATCCACTACCAACTTGGTCGTAGATTTTGCTGCTCATGGAGGCAGAGCTAATGGCTGTAGCTCTGCCTCCATGCGCGCCTATCAACCGGCGGATCTCCGCCTCTCCCCGCCCCTCTCAGTGAAGGAAGACTGAGAGGGGCGGGGAAGAGGCGGCGATCAGCACTGATAGACCCGCTGAGAGGTAGGGCTGCGGCCATTAGCTGGTATACCGATCCCTAAGTCCCATCAGAAGCATCAGGCTACTATTGGTTTGCAATAGACCAATGGAATAGACCGCAGGGCTGCGGCCATTAGCCCTGCCTCAACAGGAAGCGCTGCCCGGGAACAACGGAGGGGATTTGGGGGGTAAAGACCCCTCGTTCAGTCACGTGATAGCTGCGTTTTAGCAGGGGCAGCCATGCCCATGTTGATTATAAAGTAAAAAGCGATTTCCGGGGCTTCCACCAGCCCCTGGCAGCCGATATGTCCCTCGCCGCAGCTCCGGTGTCCCGGGATCTACTCTGTTGGAGATGCTGAAAGCATTTAAAATGCTTTCAAACCCCTAAAAAAAGGTCCCTGATATCCATCAAGCATGCCGGTGAGTTAAGGCCACGTTCACATTAGCAAACGCAGATGGGAACGCGTGCAGGGTAAATGAAGCCTAAGACCTCCAGTTGCCTGAATTCTAGATAACAGGGACTGTAATTATCTCCATTGGGTGTGATGTCTGTACATGCTGCCTGGCTGTTGTAGGCTCAATCTATACGATTAAAAAATAATTGGCAATTTTGAAATTTCCAGGCCTGTCAGAAATGTTTTACCCAAGCCAAGTGGTTGTTTCCCCTCCCCCCCTTCCCACCGTGCAGGGATGAGCTCCGGATGACTCCTCTAATTAATGCACCTGTGTGTTTTCGGGGGGGGGGGGTGTTAAACTTACCCAGCAGCTTTGTTCTTTAATCTGTCCCACGGTGCCTCCCACGCTGCGTTCCAAACTGAGCCATCGAACCACAGATTTTTCCTTCGGTGGACCCCGACCGCCCCACCTACTCAGAGCTGAGAAGGAGGGGGGCACAGCGCAGGAAGGGGGGAAAGTGGGCACAGAGCGGCGGGGAGGGGGGGAAGCCTCCCCGCGTCCCTCACCTAGGGCCCCCCCTTCCGCGGTCCCCCCCCCTCCAGAATTGCAGCCCGCCAGCGGCAGCAGCGGGAACGGCTTACCGAGATTGATGGCTCTGCGTGCCGCTGGTCTGGTCTCCTGCACTGACTCTGTCCAATCACGCTCTCGCAGTACTTCCTGTGAGAGTGTGATTGAACAGTGCAGTGCAGGAGACGGAAACCAGCAGTGGCACGCAGAGCTACCGATCCCGGTAAGTGATTCCCGCTAGCTGCCGCTGCTGGCTGCAATTCTGGAGGGTGGGGAGCGCGGAAGGGGGGGCCGCTCTGTGCCCACTGCCCCCCCTTCCAGCATGGGGGCACACTGAGACCTGCCTACCCGTAACCTAACTGGGGAGGTGTGCAGAAGGGGGGGGCTCTAGGTGAGGTAGGGGGAGGCTTCCCCCCCTCTTTGCCGCTCCGTGCCCAATGCCTCCCCTTCCAGCATGGGGGTCCCCACTAACTGGGGACCTGCCTTTGTGGGGATATCTGCCGCCAATCTGATTGCATTTTGTGGGGATATCTGCCGCCAATCTAATTGTATTTTGTGGGGAAACCTGCCGCCAATCTGATTGCATTTTGTGGGGAAATCTGCCGCCAATCTGATTGCATTTTGTGGGGATATCTGCTGCCAATCTGATTGCATTTTGTTGGAATATCTGCTGCCAATCTAATTGCATTTTGTGGGGATATCTGCTGCCAATCTAATTGCATTTTGTGGGGATGTCTGCCGCCAATCTGATTGCATTTTGTGGGGATATCTGCCGCCAATCTGATTGCATTTTGTGGGGATATGTGCCGCCAGTCTAATTGCATTTTGTGGGGGTATCTGCTGCCAATCTGATTGCATTTTGTGGGGAAATCTGCTGCCAATCTGATTGCATTTTGTGGGGGTATCTGCTTCCATTCTGATTGCATTTTGTGGGGAAATCTGCCGCCAATCTGATTGCATTTTGTGGGGGTATCTGCTGCCCATCTGATTGCATTTTGTGGGGGCATCTGCTGCCAATCTGATTGCATTTTGTGGGGATATCTGCTGCCAATCTGATTGCATTTTGTGGGGAAATCTGCTGCCAATCTGATTGCATTTTGTGGAGGTATCTGGTGCCAATCTGATTGCATTTTGTGGGTAAATCTGCTGCCAATCTGATTGCATTTTCGGGGGTATCTGCTGCCAATCTAATTGCATTTTGTGGGGATATCTGCCGCCAATCTAATTGCATTTTGTGGGGATATCTGCTGCCAATCTGATTGCATTTTGTGGGGGTATCTGCTGCCAATCTAATTGCATTTTGTGGGGATATCTGCTGCCAATCTGATTGCATTTTGTGGGGAAATCTGCCGCCAATCTGATTGCATTTTGTCGGAAAATATGCTGCCATTTGACTACTTGATGAATTATCATGAGGCATGTAATTACTTGATTATTTTATCTAAAATGTAACTGGTCGGACCTAATCTCTGTGAATAACACCGCTACTTATTTTGTGTGGTTTTTTTTGTAAAGTCTGCCCATGACTCATCATGACCACTCCCATGTTCCAGTGCGTGGTGACACTCGCGCCGCATGTGGACATATCCCTATTGGAGACTGTCCTCAGAAGTGCTCACAATCTATTCCCTACCATACAATTATGCAAAATTTCTAGAGTACATGTGTATGTGAGCCCAAAATGGGGGGGGGGGGGGAGAGGAGGAGGAGAGGGGGCGGGCCCCAGGCTGAAACTTTCTTGGTGGGCCCTTAGTGTCCCAGTCCGACCCTGGTGGCCACGCTGGGATGTGCACGCTCAACTCCTTGTTAAATATGGCTGTGCACATAACTTCTAAAAATGAAATGATTGTAGAAGAGGCAATCCCCTGGGGAGGGGGGGGGGAGATAAATAGCACAGTGACCCAGAGGCAGCAGAGAGCAGTGACTCATTGCTAATTTAATATTAATTTCATAAAGTCTGTGCTGCCCTCCCAAGAGGGCACTAAGTAATCATCGCTATCTTAGTGGATGACAATTCTATTAACAGTTTTAATTGTAAGCAATTTCCTATAGCTTTAGCTGAAGGAATAATACAATGAGGAATAATGGATTATGATGTACCGTTATTGGAAATTACCCTGCGTTGGCTCTGTGGTGTGCTTTAATAGTATTAGCGCAAATGAAACGCACAGCACAGATAGGAATGCTGTGTGTCGTCTAGGGTTACATGTGCTGGAAACTGTACTGGAGGAGTTTGGGATCTAGACATGGATTTATATTGCATTAGAAATCATTTCATGCAGAACGGAGATCTAATTGGATACATAATTTTCCAGTGGAAAGAACGTATGTCTTGTAGTTCTCTGGACTCTGATGCCACCTAGTGTTCAAATATCATAATTACACTTTCATAAGAAATAAACAGCACATTCAATGAAAAATATTGTATATGGTTGGGGAGTACTCAAGGAACCCTGGTTGAGAAAGGCTTTCTCAACCAGGGTTCCTTGAGTACTCTGCAGGGGTACATTGGCATTTTTGCCCCATCATGAAGGCAGTGTAATAGAGCACATTATGATAGGGGCCGGGGGTACTGTAAAAAGAAGCTCTAATTTGAGGGTCAGAATAATAATTAGCACATTATAAGCACTGGAATAAGCAAACAGTATAACGAGGGGGAGTGTAATTGGAGGTAGTGATATAAACAGTCTCACCTACTTTTAAAGACAGTGCCTCCTGCAAAATAAATGCAGAGGTTCCTCGAGATCAAAAAATTGTTTGCAGGGTTCCTTGAGATCCAAAAGTTATTTGCCGGGTTCCTCCAGGGTAAAAAGGCCAAGAAAGGCCTCTGTATATGCATAGGGTGATTGTCTACAAGTTTACAGAAGAAATATAACTTTTGTTGTGTAAACACTTCATCCTACTACCAACTACTAAATCTGATAGTGCCCAAGCGCTTTGAGTCCTATTGGAGAAAAGCGCTATAGAAATTGTTATTATTTATTGTTTTATAAAGCGCCAACATATTACACAGCGCTGGACAATAAATAGGGATACATATATTGCAACAAGGGGTGACAGACAGAGAGGTAGCACACGGTTATACAGCATAGCACAAGGTTATACATGATGCAATCAGGGTATAATGTGCATTTTACAGAGGCCCGGGAAAACAAGTCCGAGTTAGTCAGTGGCGTAGCTAAGGAGCTATGGGCCCCGGTGCAAGTTTTACATGGGGCCCCCCCAAGCACTCTTTACATAGCAATTGATACGGTGCACCAAAACCTGCCAAGGACAACCACAGTGTCAGTGTCAGAGGTGCAAGAAGGGGATGGGGAGCAGTTTGTTAATGATTACAATTATTTATAGCATCTATAGAAGTTATTATTACCAGCACAGGACCAATAGAGAGCTAATACTGTGTTTGAGGGAGGGCCCCATGGGGCCCCTCTGGCCCAAGGGCCCCGATGCGGTCGCTACCTCTGCAACCTCTATTGCTACGCCACTGGAGTTAGTCCATGAGAAGGGTGTTATTGCTGGGGTAGTAAAATTAAGAGGAAGACACTAAGGGAGGGGGGAGGCCCTGCCAAAGGCTTACAATCTAAAAGGCGGGGGAGGGACACATAAGGTAGGACTGTGGAAAAGGCGGTTGACTGAGAGAGTTTAGAGTGTGGTAGATGTGGAAATGTTATTGTATTGTATTGTATTGTATTGTAATAATAAAAATGAAGGGCTATCTCTGTGTAGTTTGTTGTATGATAAGAAAAACATACTTTAGAAAACGTCTATACAAACATCATTTGTCACCAGGGGTGTTGCTAGGATCCTAAAGGTCCGTACACATGCCTGATGGAAGGCAACGACGGGTCCGTCGTCGCCTCCCACTGGGCGTGTTTTCAGCAGACAGTACAGCGTGTGTACAGTCTGTCGGTGGACTGATAAGGCTGTTTCTGAGCGATCCGTCGGGCGGATCGCTCAGAAACAGCCTTATCAGTCCACCGACAGACTGTATACACGCTGTACTGTCTGCTGAAAACACGCCCAGCAGGAGGTGACGACGGACCCGTCGTTGCCTTTGATCAGGCGTGTGTACGAGCCTTAAAGAGAACCCGAGGTGGGATTTACTTATGTTAGTGGGGCACAGAGGCTGGTTGTGCACACTAACACCAGCTTCTGTTGCCCCATGGTTTGCCTCCAGGACCCCCCTGCGCGCCGCTATACCCTCCGCAGTGCTGGCGACACACAGCGTGTCGCCAGCACAATGTTTACCTATGGCTGTCTGTTAGCGCCGCTCCCCCGCCTCCTCCGTATCGGCGCTACCCGCCCGTGTCCCTTCCCTCCAATCAGCGGGAGGGAAGGGACGCGGGCGGGTAGTGTCGATACGGAGGAGGCGGGGGAGCGGTGCTAACAGACAGCCATAGGTAAACATTGTGCTGGCGACACGCTGTGTGTCGCCAGCACTGCGGGGGGTATAGCGGCACGCAGGGGGGACCTGGAGGCACACCATGGGGCAAAAGAGGCTGGTGTTAGTGTGCACAACCAGGTTCTGTGCCCCAGGCTCTGTGCCCCACTACCATAAGTAAATCCCACCTCGGGTTCACTTTAAGAGATCACTTTTGGGCACTCCAGTTGGAAAATGGGTGTGGCCATGCACATTAATGTGGGTGTGGTCATGGGTGGAGCTAAATTTACATGAACTTAACAGCAGTCTTAGTAGGCCTGCCCAGCAAAATGTTGGATGAAGCACCCTCTCAATACAAATAAAATGCAGCATATCACATAAATAGGCAGTGTCACTTAAAGGGAACCAGAGATGTACTATTGCTGAAAAAATGAAAAAGCTATTATACATACCTGGGGCTTCCTCCAGCCCCATACGCGCTGATCGATCCCACGCCGCTGTCCACCACTGCCCGCATCTACGTGAACCGGCTCCCGTCACTGGCGTCATCGGAGCCGGGCTACACTGGAGAAGTGCGCCCTCTACGTATCTCTCCGTACACTGCTGCAGAGATACGGAAAGAGCGCACTTCTGCTACGCTTAGACTGGCTCCGACTGACGGAACAGCGTGGAGCCGGTTCTCGTAGCTGCGGGCAGAGGAGGATGGCGGCGTGGGATCGATCAGCGCGTATGGGGCTGGAGGAAGCCCCAGGTATGTATAACAGCTTTATTTTTTCATATCTGGTTCCCTTTAAACATAACTAGGCAAAGTTACCTGGCTTCTGTGCTGGCTAGTTTGGCTTTCTGCTGGGTGGGCTGGCCTGCCAACAGGGTATTTGGCAATTCTCCCATAGCATTCTCTGACCATCTAGTGGACCCCTTTCCATGCTCCCAAGGGCCTCCCATTCAGGCACCACAACTCCCAGCATGCCCCCATAGAAGAACCACATCTCCCTGCACCACCTCATAAAGGTATCACACCACCCAGCATGGCACCACAACACCCAGTATGCTCACATAAAGACACCACAACCCCCAGCATGTCTGCCATTGAGGCACCACAGCTGACTCTGCCTGGAGGACATCCAGGGTACCCCAGAATAGATCCGGGACACATGCCACTGATCTTTGGGGCTAGAAACGCCGTTTGTCACATATTCATCAATGGCATCAATATACACACATTTACCACTGGTAAGCTTATCTGGACACCTTTTTCTGTTCTAGAAACACTTTATCACTCCTACAGAATAACTTCTACAGTGGTGATGAGTGAAGGAAATTCACAGGCACCCGGAAAGCACATGTACTCCACTTACTTCAGCCAGCAGTCTAGCTAACTGACACCACTATGCAGATGTGAATGGGCAATGTGGTGGCCCTGAGCTTGTGGTGGATAGCTGACAGCGCTTGTCTTTCAGAAAAGCTTCTGCAGACCTGTCAGACAAATTCTTTTCTGCAGGCAGCTTCGGTGGCTTTTCTTCCTCGCAGAGGGACACGGAGACACAGCTGTAAGCGACCCTGGAAGCAGCATGTTGCTTCAGGGTTGGCTGAAACAACAGAAAAATCAGGATCGAGAGCATAGCGGTGTTCACACAATCATACTTCCCAACCTTTTGGGATGAGAAAGAGGGACACTTAAGCCACGCCCCTGCCACACCCTGACCACGCCCCACCATGCCCCTATTCACGCATACCATAAAGATGTCATAAGAAAAATATGTTGTTTTTAATTCAAACCACACTGGTTCTGTCTATCCTGGTTCATTTTCCTTCATATTAACATTTTAAAATTAGTAATATATCAATTTAAAGGATGGGAATAAAGTTTATAGTCAATCAAACACATTTTTAGTAGAGAAATCTATATATTTACATAGAAAGAGGGACAAAGTCCTGAAAGAGAGACAAATGAGGAGGACAGAGGGACAGGGCTCCCAAAGAGGGACAGTTGGGAGCTATGACACAATTGACGATAAACGACGGTACAGGCGCTGCCCATTCACTTGAATGGGCAGCGCTTTAACGGTGACCATCGTGGCAGGCTGTAAATGTCCACATGAACCGGCCCTTACACTGCACTTTGCCTGCGCTGGGGTTATTCACCATTGCATGCACAGAAAAACGATCCGAGGACCACCAGTTTAAGTACCTACCATTGCTCCCCCAAATACATAAAGAAATTGAATTGGATAGTCCAGAGGCTTCACTGAACTTGGCTGCACTCCCCTCCATGTAGGAGTGCGTCTGCACTGTGCAGGCTTAACCTGTTTTAGTTTCTGGACGTAGAAACTATGTCCAGGAACCATGCGCGCTACCACGGCCGATCGCGCGTGTGCACGCGCGCTTCCGGCCCGCGGTTCATTAGCCAGGCAATTAGTGAATCGGGCTATGGTGCCCGATCACTGATTACTTTCCCCCGCTGAAAAAGCGACAGCTTCTCTCGGAAGCTGCGCTTTTTCTGGCTGTTGCCTCCCCCATGCGTCTCTCTAAGCGTATGTTACGCTTAGAGTGACGTCATGTAAACAAACTCATGGCCGCCATCTTGTGGCCAAAAAGTAAAACTACAACTAAAAGTAAAAAAAATAAAATTGAAACACACATTTACATTATAAATCACTTGTTTACATCCCACCCTCCCAAAACTACCCAAATAAAATGTTTAATATAAAAAAACAAAAAACATTACAATAAAAAAAAATCATGTAAATATTTACCTAAGCGTCTAAACTTTTTAAATATCAATGTAAAGATGAAATATTTCTATATTTTTTTTATTTTAAACTTGTAAATAGTGATAGATGCAAAACGGAAAAAATGCACCTTTATTTCCAAATAAAATATTGTCGCCATACATTGTGATAGGGACATAATTTTAATGGTGTAATAACCGGGACATATGGGCAAATACAATACGTGAGTTTTAATTATGGCGGCATGTATTATTTTAAAACTATAATGGCTGAAAACTGAGAAATAATGAATTTTTTCCGTTTTTTTCTTATTCTTCCTGTTAAAATGCATTTACAGTAAAGTGGCTCTTAGCAAAATGTACCCCCCAAAGAAAGCCTAATTGGTGGCGGAAAAAACAAGATATAGATCAGTTCATTGTGATAAGTAGTGATAAAGTTATAGGCTAATCAATGGGAGGTGAACATTGCTCAAGTGAAAACAACGGAACGCGAATGGGTTAAAGTACGACCTGTGCAGTATTGTGGAGCAGTTTGTTTATGGCTTTCTCCTCCATGCACGAGTGGCTCTGTGCTGCCTACTGCTCAACAGCAAACCCCACTGGCGCCTGAGCAGCGCAGGCATAGCCGGGCATGTACACAGAGGGGGAGCGCGGCCGTGAAGGGAGGGAGCTCTGGGGGGGGGGGGGGGGATTCTAAAAAAGTATTGGGGGATTACTGGTAATTATTAATGTGCATTTATATAGCCCTGACATCTTCTGCAGCACTTAGTACATAGTCACATCACTATCTGTCTTTAAAGTAAAACTGAGTACAAAAAAAAAATTATACATATCTGGGGATTCCTCCAGCCCCCTTCAGGCTGATTGGTTCCTCGCTGTCCTCCTCGGCTATCTGTATCTTCTCTGACACGCGGGCCAGTAACTGTGCAAGTCAGTGCGTACTGTAAATGTGTCACCATGAGAGTTCTGCACCTGCACAGCACTATCCCAGCCAGTACTACGCAGGTGCAGAATGCTCCCAGCCACCAGATTGTGACTGGGGAGCTTGCATGGCGGACTGCGCCTACGCCAACTGGCACCAACTTACGAGATTACCGGGCCACCTAGAGAAGAATCCAGGCAGTGAAGGAAGACAGCAAGAAACTGATCAGCCTGAAGGGGGCTGGAGGAAGCCCCAAGTATGTATAAAACTTTATTTTTCTTATCTCAGGTACCTTTTCAGAGGAATTCATAATGTTATTCCTACCATCAGTGCAGTTTCTAGGCTAAAATGCACCCAGGGCGAGGGTGTAAAAATTGCGCGCGCACCCCCCCCCCCCCCCCAAGCAAGGTATGGGTGCCCACAGTATAGGTTAGATAGGCAGGCGTCCCCGGTATAAGTTAGATAGTTAGGTGCCCCCAGTACAGGTTAGCTAGGTGGGTGCCTCTAATATAGGTAGCCAGAATAGTTGCCCCCCCCGCATAGGTTAGATAGGTAGATGCCCCCAGTATAGGTTAGTTATGTAGGTGTCTCCAATATAGGTAGCCAGTATAGTTGTCACCTGTATAGACTAGCTAGGTAGGTAGGTGCCCCCAATACAGGTTAGATAAGTTAATGCTCCCACTATAGGTTAGATAAGAAGGTGCCCCCCAGTATAGATTAGATAGGTAGCTGCCCCCCAGTAGAGGATAGGTAGGTGCCCCCCAGTATAGGTTAGATAGGTAGGTGCCCCCCGGTATAGGTTAGATAGGTAGCTGCCCCCCAGTATAGGTTAGATTAGGTAGCTGCCCCCTCAGTATAGGTTAGATTAGGTAGCTGCCCCCCAGTATAGGTTAGGTAGGTGCCCCCAGTATAGGTTAGATAGGTAGCTGCCCCCAGTATAGGTTAGATAGGTAGCTGCCCCCCAGTATAGGTTAGATAGGTAGCTGCCCCCCAGTATAGGTTAGATAGGTAGGTGCCCCCCAGTATAGGTTAGATTAGGTAGCTGCCCCCTCAGTATAGGTTAGATTAGGTAGCTGCCACCCAGTATAGGTTAGATTAGGTAGGTGCCCCCCAGTATAGGTTAGATTAGGTAGGTGCCCCCCAGGATAGGTTAGATTAGGTAGGTGCCCCCCAGTATAGGTTAGATTAGGTAGGTGCCCCCAGGATAGGTTAGATAGGTAGCTGCCCCCAGTATATGTTAGATAGGTAGCTTCTCCCCAGTATTGGTTAGATAGGTTGCTGCCCCACAGTATAGGTTAGATAGGTAGGTGCCCCCCAGTATAGGTTAGATAGGTAGCTGCCCCCCAGTATAGGTTAGATTAGGTAGCTGCCCCCTCAGTATAGGTTAGATTAGGTAACTGCCACCCAGTATAGGTTAGATTAGGTAGGTGCCCCCCAGTATAGGTTAGATTAGGTAGGTGCCCCCCAGTATAGGTTAGATTAGGTAGGTGCCCCCCAGGATAGGTTAGATAGGTAGGTGCCCCCAGTATAGGTTAGATAGGTAGGTGCCCCCCAGTATAGGTTAGATTAGGTAGCTGCCCCCTCAGTATAGGTTAGATTAGGTAGGTGCCCCCCAGTATAGGTTAGATTAGGTAGGTGCCCCCCAGTATAGGTTAGATTAGGTAGGTGCCCCCCAGGATAGGTTAGATAGGTAGGTGCCCCCCAGGATAGGTTAGATAGGTAGCTGCCCCAGTATAGGTTAGGTAGGTGCCCCCCATGATGGAGGGGGGAGCCGCAGCCGCGGGGAGGGCAGCCCGACCTCTCCCTCCCTCTCCCCGGGCCGCCCTCCATGCGATCCCCCCTCGGACGGAGTGCAGAGTAATGCGCAGGGAAGCGCTATAGAAAACTACTCACCTCGCTGGCTCCAAGCGCTGCTCTCTCGCCGCCAGTCTCTCATCTCTGCCTACACGCGGATACACACACACGCTGCTAGCGCCATGTGTGTGTATCAGCGTGTAGGCAGAGAGAGGAGACTGGCGGCGAGAGAGCAGCGCTTGGAGCCAGCGAGGTGAGTAGTTTTCTTTAGCGCTTCCCTGCGCATTACTCTGCACTCCGTCCGAGGGGGGATCGCATGGAGGGCGGCCCGGGGAGAGGGAGGGAGAGGTCGGGCTGCCCTCCCCGCGGCTGCGGCTCCCCCCTCCATCACAGCGCCCCCCTCCCAGCAGCGCCCCGGGCGGCCACGCCCCGCACGGCCGTAGATACGCCCATGCCTACCATATTCTGTACAATGTCCCTAAGGCCTCTTTATCACGGGCAGTTGATAGGCAGTGAAATTCCTCTCAAACTCTCACAATTTCTCATTACTGCCTGATAACTGCTTGCTGCTGCCTGGTAACTGCTCACTGCTGTCTGGTAACTGCTTGCTGAGCACACAGCTCAACAGTCCGTGGAAAAGAGGCCTAACATAGTCAGTTGTCAGTTTTGGCAGGAACCAGTTTATTTATCAGTATGTTTTGGGGATTGGAAAAAAAAACGTGCCCAGAGGAAGCCCATGCAATCATGGGGAGAACATACAAACTCCATGCAGATAGTGTACTGGGCTGGATCTGAACCAGGGATCCCACCACATCACCATGCCACCCATACTAATTGCTTTACATCCGGAGATGAGTGGAACGTGATGTGCTCTGTAGTAGGCAATCCTCATCTCAGGTTCAGGGCTCTGAGAAGGATGCATTGGGTTCAATGCCTGAAGCTGGACCTGTCTGCCTTCCAGTCTGCATTGCTGGTTGCTGTTTACAGCTTTGGTAATTGAAGGTTTACCAAACACGTTTAATTAATTGGTTGTTTTCAAATGGCTAATGTTGCATGGATCCAGGTCTGGTCTTCTGGAGTCTTCAACTCATATGGAAATGAGGTCCATATGAAGGCCTTTACAAGGTGCAGCATCCAAGTGGTGTGGCGGATGTGTTCTTCTGCACTTAGCAGCCAGAAGTGTGAAAAACTCTGCATTTTACTGAGAATGAATGAATAGAAATGAATGTCAATAAGCAGGTGTGAATACCTTTGTTTGTATTTACATGCACTATCATTCTGTGCTGAATCAGCTAAGCTGTTAATGGAAAATGGTTGTGTTTTGGGGAAGCCATTAACAGGGCCACGGTGTAGATAGTCTATTCATAAGAATTGTACACCTGTATATTGGTAAGTTCCAGCAAGTCTGTGTGCGGCTCTTTCCTTTCAAGGCCAGTGGTGAAGCAATAAGGGTTGCAGAGGTCTCCACTGCGCTGGAGACCTTGGGCCAGAGGGGACCCGTAGGGCCCTCCCTCAACTGCAGTTTTAGCTCTTTCTCGGTCCTGTACTTGTAATAATCACATCTATAGATGCTTTGAATAGCATAAATTATTAACAAACTGTTCCCCATCCCCTTCTTGCACCTCTGACACTGTAGTTGCCATTGGCAGGTTTTGGTGCACTGTATCAATTTTTATGTATAGAGTGCCTGGGGGGCCCCAATGTAAAACTCACACTGGGGCCCAGAGCTCCTTAGCTATGCCACTGTTCCAGGTGTAGATAGGACAGGCACCATCATCAAATGCAGTGGTAAAAAAAGGTGTTGCAAGGGTGCTATTACTAGCTGTTCATAGTGTCAGTGCTGCCAGCTCCTTGTATTTTCATTGTCCTATCATCCACCATTCTTTTTTCCCTAATGCCCACTTGCTCAGTTGGGGAAGCTCTGCAACTGCTGTGGGGACAGGGGATCCCACCATCTAGGACCATTTCAACTACATCTACTTAGGGCAGGGGTCTCAAACTCAATTTACCTGGGGGGCCGCAGGAGGCAAAGTCAGGATGAGGCTGGGCCGCATAAGTAATTTCACAATCGCGGCACCTCTGCCCGTCCCTCTCACTCTTCCTTCACAGAGAGGGGCGAGGAGAGGCGTCAATCTGTGCGGCGATTGACGTCAGGAGGGGCAGAGCTGAAGCTGAAAGCTCTGCCCCTTCCAAGAAATGCCGGCGGATTGCCCCCGGGCGATTTGGGGGCTCTGCAGCCCTCGTTTAGCGGCGGGATGCGGCGGATTACTTGGGAGCACTGAAGCGAACTATAAGGAAGCTTTTGCCGGCGAGGGCCACAAAATATTGTATCGAGGGCCGCAAATGGCCCGCGGGCCGCAAGTTTGAGACCCCTGACTTAGGGCCATACTTCTGCCTCTTATATGCTATTTCTCCCTGATGTCTGCTATGTCCCCCAACCCTTCCATAATGAATGCAAATGCACGATACACATCTGTCATGGTGGTTAAAGGGGGAGGTGCAAAGCTGTGGCTGGCCACACTGCTGCCTGTTGCCTTGGAGCACTGCATGTCCTCTGAATGGCTGACAGAAATCATGCAGCAGTGCAGCACTATGATCCATGGAGCTCCCAGGGGACACCTGGCAATGTGGATGGCTGCATATTTACACCTGCCCTGCTTCCTGGAGGGGGGGGGGGTGTATGAGTAAAGCATATAGGGTGAGATATATGGTTGGTATTAAGTAATGCGTAGTACGAGCAGTGTGATTGGTGTGTGTGGGGGGCCCTAAGGCATGTATCGTGAGTTCAGGGAAGGGGGAGGTGCATGCTCCTACGACAGTGTCAGGAGGACCCAAATGAAAAAGGTAAGATACGTAGGAGAACATCATCATTTAGCTATGGGGTCCAATAATTTGTAGTTATAGCCCTGATCAAATAATACCTGGTGATCACAAGCACTCAAGATAAGAAAACGTATGTGGCCATGTGCAGGCACCAGTACCATTAATTTCCGGAGTGATTTGGGCAGCGCATAAATATCAGGCTCCTGTACACAACTTCTCTGGGCGTTCAGTGCTGTGCCCAGCAATTATTGTAGGATACAGAAGACTATTATTATTATTGATTTATACAGTGCCAACATATTCCGTGGCGCTGTACAAAGTAAGAAACAACCATGGGGTACATAATAATACAGACAATAGTATACCTCAAATCCTGTCCTTTGCGAGCTTACAATTGAAGGACTGTCTAGTTTAGTGTACTGGGAATAATATTGTCTAAGTACTAGATAATGTTTCTTACTGCACAGTTGTCAGAGTGGCTTTCCAGGCCGCTGGGCTTCGCGCACAGCAGATGGGGGTGTGGATTGTGTTTCTCGCGGCGTCTTGGGTTTCCCGCAAAGCGTTAATGCCAGGATACTCACCCAGCTCTCTGCATTCCACTGATGAAATCTCCCTTAAGCTGGGGGCATTTCTAGCTGCCTAATACTTGTAGGTACTTCTAGCTGTTTAATATTGATGGTACCTCTTATTACCTAATACTAAGGTGCAACTGCAGATACCCAAGCCGGGCAGGAGAAGTAAGGGGAAGTGAAAGCTGGGCCAGCCATCATACTTGCTGAATGGTTCAGCAGGGTTTGGTGGGTTCATGGAGGGTGAAGTCTAGGGTGCCAGGATATCTGTGCCTATAGGCTCATGTAATGTAAATCCTGGCCTGCTCCTTTCACTAAGTGACCAACAACACCCGGAAAAACACACCCTTTTTGTAGCTAGAAAATGATCACGCCGGTCATGTAGATTAGAGATAAATAAAACTTTAGTATAAAATTGATTTCATAGAGAAAAGTCTTTTTTTTTGCATTCACTATTATGAAAACAAATTATTTTGATGAAAGCACAATACAATCTGGCCACGGGCTGTGATAGATCATTTCTAGGTACATTTGAAGGGACACAATTGTGCTTAGAATTCAACCTTGCAGCATCTCCTCTCCCTCCAGGCAGTAAACACTGCTTCTTTTGGAACACAAAATAAAATATTGTGCTATGATGTCACATGAAAAACTCTGGCATGGAGGGATGTAGAAGCAGCATACCAGTAATTAGGACTGGTTTACACTCGCCTTGCAAAAAAATGTGCAGAGCAAATTGTTGGTGGATTTTTTTAACAATTGCAATTCATGTTCAAGAGTACGAGAGTCACATCACGATTGCTGTCACAATACAGTGCTTTATGCAAATTACTTGCTTTTATGCAAATTACAAGCTTTTATGCAAATTGCAAGCGTTGCAGTGAGAATTATTACATAGGAATACATTTGTTGCATCGCTTTGCTGATCACTGGTGATCAGGAAATGCTCCGCAAAAGCGCGTTCGTCAATAGTCCCGAAATTGTACGCCATTACCACCGCACACCCGATCAAGCAATTCGGCCCAACATCTTGCAGCATGTGCGATTGACTTATGGGCCCAATTTTGTCCTGAAATTGGTCGCATTGTTGGTTGGGCATGCACTTGGCGGCACTGATTTTCATTTGATTATAATAATCGAATTGGATGGTCGATTGGTCACCAAGTTGCTCGATGTATGGCTACCTTTAGAGGTATTATTTTATCTAAAATTAGCGATGAGACTAAAAGTTTGCCTGTCCCTGTGACGAACTGTTCGCCAACAACAGTACCTGTGGCTACTAGTGAGGTAATGCACACACGCTGGCCGGCAGTGTGCAACCTTGATAGTGCGCCGGTGGCCAGGAGCTCTCTGCACAGCATTCTCAGAGCGCTCGCTCCCAGTCACTGGCGCACAATCTCTATTTAAAATGGTTGGTATTTCAAATAATGGGCCTTTCAGGAAATTCCTGTGTATGTATTTTCTAAATGGTAATCACAAATGTATGTAATGGTGATGTACTGAGGTGAAACTATGTACAGTTTCATTGTTTAGCCATGTGCAGGGAAGTTAACAAAAAACACATCTTCACATTAGTAATTACTTTATATGCTGCAGCGGTGAATGCATTGCTACAATTCATGGAAATTTACAACTAAAAGACTGTAAATTGAGATACTCTTTCTACCACTCACCAGAGACAAATAATGAAACAGCATTGGCTGTTTTGTTTTGCACCTGAAAACCGTGTCAGGTGTCTGTCCACAGACAATTGTGTATGCTCTCTTTATCATTAGATTTGGTTTATTTTTCTTTCTTATGATGCCACTTGTACTTCTGTGAGGCAAATGGAGAGGTGCATCATATTGTGTCAGTGCTGGACAGCAAAGTATTATCATTATCACATGGACAGCAAGTTCTCCTAGCAATAACAATGAGGTGTGAAATGTCCCCTGGCTGGATGAGACAGATTGAGGGCCAGGAGACCAGCAGGCTCCATCCAGCAGCCCCCAGGGCATCACAGCTGGTAAATGACAGGCCATGGACTGGCATAGGCAGTACAGCCATGTGTGCATGCTCATAGCTATGGAGGGATAGAAGAACATAAACTGACCCAACTCTACCTTGGGGGGAGGATGGGGGGTTAACTAGTTGAGCAACCAAGATAACTAGGAAAATGGAGCCTAATCAGAAAATTTGTCCCTGAGATGAGCTGGCCTGTTTCTAGAGGTGGCCATACAACAAGCAACTTTGCGATTCATAATCGAATTGAATGAAATTGGTGCTGACAAGAGCATGCCCGATAACAAGATCTAGGGCAGACATGCTTGATCATGGCTTGATCATGGCACCCGAACCCTGGTGCTGTCCCCCCCCCCCCCCAGTGTAAAATGTGATTTTCCCCCCATATGCTTGTTGCATGAATACTTTACCTGTTGGTTTCCACTGCTTTCTCCATCCTCTTCCCCACATACACGCCCCCCACGTGGTTCCCGATGTATTGCGTACACACAAGCGTCCACGTATAAGCTGGCAAGCGCTTGGGGCGCGTGTATGTGAGAAAGACGACGTAGACAGCAGCGGACAGCAACAGCTAAAGTATTCAGGCACAGGGTATGGGGCAGCAGCGGGGGCAGCAACGTCACAAGGCCAAATCCCGATAGATTTCATGCTGAGATTGAAAACGGCCTGCAGTTGATGGGGCCCAACACATCTCTCTCCGATCAGAGAGAGTTCTGTCTCTTTTGGTTCATTTACCCACACATTGTCTGATGTATAGGCACCTTAAGGGTATCTGTAGGTAGGTTCAGGGGGAAACATTTGTATCCTTATTACCCCAAAATAATTACATAACCAGCGTTGTCCTACAAACAAGTTAGTTGTCATTAACAAGTTAGTATATCATCCAAACATTAACATTACGTGTGCCCCCTTAACATAAATATGCCTTATATCATAAACCCACCACCAAACCCCTCCTCCTCCTGCCCGCCACTTAAAAAAATATTATCACTGAATATTATCACTGAAAAGAGACAGCAATCGCAAAGAGTCTTTAGTGTCAGGCAGCCGTCACCTCAGGCCTGCATCTACCCTGCAGTTGGGGCCGGAGGTGGACATACCTGACCCATAGATCCTGGCTGCTTTGCTGCATCAGTACAAAACTTTCATCCCCCTTGCCTGGTGTACGCTACCCACACTAGAGGTATGACTGAATCTGGTGATGCGGATGCCCAGAATATCTGTATGTGACAACATGACAAGGTCCCACAAAAATTTCTAATGTGGGCAGTGTGCACCAATCAGGGAGTATGGAAACTCTGCACCAGTGCAGCTGAGCAGGCGTGGGAGCATAGATCAGGCATGTCCAACTCTCGGGCAACTGCACTGTCACTCTCTGTCTGGCACTGGGGTCTGGAAAGGGTGGCAGACAATCGGGCTACTGTGGTAGAAGAGAGTCATGACTCAAAACTTTTTGCTTAACGCCACTTATCTTAGTCCCTTTCCTCATATATACTTTACTGTATAGAAAAAAAATTGAACATGTCAACTACAGTGCAGGAGATTTGGCCAGCACCACCATAGACTGTAATAGAAATTATGGCTATAGCGGCGCACAGTGAGTAACTTTGGTGCTGTCAGAAGACAGAGCTGCAATTAGAATTTTCATTCATGTCCCTTGAGTACACACAGTAGACATTTTTTAGTCTAATGTTTGCATTAACAGCAAAAAAATGTCTACTGATTGTGATTGAGGAACATGAATGCGAAAATTTGAAGCAAAACTTACCTATTGTGAACATATTTTCCCAAAGTCACGATAAATAAGAATGCAAACTCAGAATCTGAGAAATCTGGAATTTATTAGGAATTTTGTGTGAAATTTTGGAATTCTGGCAGATATTCAGATTTGGGCAATTCCAAACATCCCTAAATACAGAATAACACCATAATTGACTGTACATCTAAGTACATACAAACAAAAAATACAATAGCACAATTGAGAATTGATTTTTTGCTTTCATATGTATTAAGTAATATTAAAAAATGTATGTGCAGTATCTGTTTTGTGTATTATGTTTTCTTGCAAATTTGTATTTTCGTTATATTATACATGGTTATCAGAATAATTTTAAGATAAATATGGATAAGCTTAATCAAATATAAAATATCCTAAAGAATAGTAAATGGTCTAATTAATCTAAGTTTCCTTTTCCAGAATATTGGGGCTTTAGGGTGGGGGTCTTCCATACCAGCCAGAGAGAAAAATGCTGGCTGCTTTATGTGTGGAGGGGTGAAATAGTTTCACAGAAGGATGAGACCAAACAGATGAGCCTAAACCTAGTGGGAGATCTTTGACATCAAATGGTCTAGAATTCTTGCTTCCTGTGTTGTATTGTTCCGCTTTTGTTTGTCTATTTGCTTCCTTTATGCACCTCAAACTGTGAAGCATCACGTTAGCTCCACCAGTGTTAATACTCCAGCAGACAAATGCTCACCAGGCATTTTCACTAGCATGATGTTCAAAGCTCAGTATCACTTCTTTATAGGACATAAGTCTCTCACAATGGGCCATGACCTTGTGGTAACCTGATAATCCCAGGGATGTAAAGCTGAGATAAGGCTTAACTCTGATTTTTATGCAAGCAGCATGCAGGGTGCAACTACAGCATTTGTGGGTTGTTTTTTAGAACACAAGGAAAAACCTCTGCATGACCTATTAACCATACTGAGGTCTTACGTTAATATTCTTCATCCTGCTGTACAGGGAATTGGATTTGATCCTTCTACCGGTGCCTAGGAACACGCAATGGCAAACCTGCCTTCCCTTATTTACAACAGCTAAATATGAAAGTTTTGTCGTTTGATTCATAACATCCAGTATTGTTATTTGATGATTTAAACAACAAAAATTCTTAAAGTGGACCTGAACTCTTGCACAGGACTGACGAAATCAGAACCAGAATCAGAAATACATAGAGAAATGCACCTTGTATGTATTTAGAGAGTTTAGCCTGTTTAATTCCCCCTCATTTGTGTCTAATCGCGTGCATGAAAAAGAGTGCCGTGAAAAAAGGGCCCGGCTGGATAACTAAATGGCGCCAGTGGATAACGAAATCTGATAAAGATAAACATCGTTGTCAAACTTGGTTAACGATGAATACTGTTGTAAAAACAGGTGGGAAATAATAACAAAAAGATATGAATGTTAAAAATCGTTACGTAATTCAATAATACAGCTTAACCTAACCCTACTCTCACACAGAACCATTCCCTGGTGGTGCCTAAAACTAACCACTCCCCTGGTGATGCCTAACCCTAACCACCCCCCTGGTGGGGCCTAACCCTAACCACTCCACCTGGTGTTGCCTAACCCTAACCACTCCCGCTACAAAAACACCCTTTTCCACATAGAAACAATAATATCTTTGATAACGTAAAATCTGTACATACAAAAAAAAATAATATTATAAAAACTATAACGTTGCAAGCTTCTAAAACGATAACATACTTCAAAAACTTTAATGTTCTAATGTTTTTAACGATATTTATTGCGGCGTCCTTTTTTCCCCGCTTTTTTTGCCGTATTAATGATAATTGCATTAAAGTCTATGGCTGCGCCCTTTTCATCCACCCTCAGTCGACGCCCTTTTTTTCCTTTTTTCCTGCTAATCACAAGTTGTCATCTGATCTCTCTCCTGTGTCACATGACTGTCTAATATGGCTGAGATGGCATATAAGGCCATTTGAAAGCACAGGAGGTTAACAATATGTCTGCTTTCATGAATCAGGAAGTAGAAACAGATTTAGTTTAGGATTTGTATCAGGTGTAACAAAGAAATATTTTCTTGTTTAAATGTTATTATACTGTTGAGTATTTTTTAGAACACAGAGGACGTTCTGAATTCAGGTTTGCTTTAATAATTAATAATAATTAATACTGCATACGTTGCATTGCAGAATAATTCTTGTAACTGATCCTGTTGCTCTAACTCGCTGCATGCAGGCTTTGAATGAAAGTCTATGTCCAGTCTCTATTGCAGTTCACACTCACTATAACATGTGATCTGTGCAATGCGCCCAGTGTAAATCCAGAACGATCAATACAGTCTTTACTTGGTAGTCAAGCAAGTGAAGTGTGATCCAGTGTAAAGGCCATATAAACGCTCAAATAATGTCATCCGACGGGGATCCAGAGCTGATCCCTGAGACGACATTGGAGGGCCGAGGCTGTGCAGTCACATTGCTTGCTTTGCAAACGGAGGGTGCGGGAGTGACGCCGTGTGAAGGGCGTGGTAAGGGGGGGGGGGGGGGGGGGGTAAAACAATGTTATCTCTTGTTACTCAAAATTGCTGTTCGAGAGGTCGAGGGGATCGGGAGCTGCCGCACACACACTGGATTCTTGGCAGATACGGTTACTATTGGCTACCTTGGCCAAATTTCATCTGATGTGTGTACAGGCTTTTAGTCATAGAACAGATCTTCCAACATTAAACCAAATAAAGTTGAATTGGGCAATACATTTAAAGGACTCCTGAAGTGAGAGGAATATGGTGGCTGATCTTTCAGGTATCAGTAGCGTCTGAATCACACACCTGAAACAAGCATGCGGGAATACCAGTCAGACTTCAGTCAGAAACATCTGATTTGCATACTTGTTCAGGGTCTATGGCTAATAGTAAATAAGGCAGAGGATCAGTAGGACAACCAGGCAGTGTACATTGTTTAACCACTTTCCGACCGCGCACTCATACCGCGCGTCGGCAAAATGGCAGCTGCAAGACCGGCGACGCAGTTCTGCGTCGCCGGCTGCAGGCTAATTAATCAGGAAACAGCTGCTCGCGCGAGCGGCTGTTTCCTGTCATTTCACGGCGGGGGGCTCCGTGATTAGCCTGCGGGCCGCCGATCGCGGCTCGCAGGCTAAATGTAAACACAAGCGGAAATGATCCGCTTTGTTTACATTTTTACAACGCTGTTTGTTTACATTTTTACAAGCAGCGTTGTAGTAGATCAGCGATCCTCGGCCAATCAGCGGCCGGGGATCGCTGTCACATGACAGCGGGGAGCCTGTTAGAGGCTGCACAGGACAGATCCGTTCCTGTGCAGCCTCCGATCTCTCAGGGAAGGGAGGGAGGAGAGGGAGAGGGGGAATCCTGCGGTGGAGGGGGCTTTGAGGTGCCCCCCCCGCCACCCACAGCATGCAGGAGCGATCAGACCCCCCCAGCACATCATCCCCCTAGTGGGGAAAAAAGGGGGCGGTCTGGTCGCTCTGCCTGTCATTTGATCTGTGCTGGGGGCTGTAGAGCCCACCCAGCACAGATCTGAAAAAGCAGCGCTGGTCCTTAAGGGGGGGTAAAGGCTAGGTCCTCAAGTGGTTAAAAAGGAGATAAATGCCAGCCTCCATATCCCTCTCACTTCAGGTGAGCCTTAAAGAGGAACTTTATTGAAGCCGGATGAAACTCAATTAATGGAATAGTAAAAATAAATTGTACACGCCAAAAAAGGTCATATTTAATATGTCAAGCAATTTGAAGTGTTCATTACCTTAGAAATCACCTGGTTGATCTGTAAGCTCTGTTATGTCCAAAGCCGAGGAGAAGGAGGAAGTAGATTTTTCAGGGATTGTGATTTCTCTGCATTTTTCTACAAATGCTATTTTAAGGTGGCCACTAACTGTCCAATTTCTAGCGAAAAATCGTTCGAGCGATCAGAAATTCTGATCGGACGAAAAATCGTTCACTACACCATCAACTAACCAATCTTTGCTTCCTATCTATTACGACCACCAAGAAAATCCAAATTTTCGTTCGACGAAAATTCATTCGGGCGACATTTTTTTTCACTCGTTCATAATCGATTGTGTCCATCAACTGAGATTATTTACAACCAATCTGATCAGAATTTCTGATCGCTCTAACGATTTTTCGCTAGAAATTGGACCGTTAGTGGCCAGCTTTAGAGCTCAAGATGCTTACCCAGGATGAATATAAAGAAAAGTATTTATCATGGTGCCAGACTCCGGACAGAGGAAAAGGTGTTACCGGCACAGTACATTTATTGTCAGGGTGGCAAAAAAATCTTTAATTCATCATACATAGGCCTATATGCAATTAACTTTTTCTCCTGAGTTTTCTCCTAAGGCAGTGATGGCGAGTTTCAGAGGCCGAGTGCCCAAACTGCGACCCAACATCGACGTATTTATCACAGAGTGCCAATGGGGGGGGGGATTGTGTTTGAAAATGGGCATGGCCATATCATTGTATGGGCGGAGCTAACGTAATGATGTAACAGCGAGGCATAAGAAAGCACAGTGTTTCCTCCATGATGTGATGAAACGAGGATTCGCATCATGGGTGTGCAGAAACTGTGTGATGCTATTTATTAGTATACCCGCCGTAACCCCAAAGCAGCAAATATAGCCAACTATGACCATTAAATAATAAATGCAGCAACAGTTACCCCAGACACCAGAAAATAAACGCAATGTGGGCAACATTTCAGCAGAAAATAATGCAGTGGGCAACATTTCAGCAGAAAATAAACGCAATGAGTGCAGCTTTTCACCAGAAAATAAACGCAATGAGCGCAGCTTTTCAGCAGAAAATAAACGCAATGAGTGCAGCTTTTCAGCAGAAAATAAACGCAATGAGCGCAGCTTTTCAGCAGAAAATAAACGCAATGAGTGCAGCTTTTCAGCAGAAAATAAACGCAATGAGTGCAGCTTTTCAGCAGAAAATAAACTCAATGAGTGCAGCTTTTCAGCAGAAAATAAACTCAATGAGTGCAGCTTTTCACCAGAAAATAAACGCAATGAGTGCAGCTTTTCAGCAGAAAATAAACGCAATGAGTGCAGCATTTCACCAGAAAATAAACGCAATGAGTGCAGCTTTTCACCAGAAAATAAGAGACAACCACACCAGGGAGGACAGAAAGAGAGACAGCCACACCAGGGGGGGCAGACAGAGAGACAGCCACACTAGGTTGGACAGAGAGAGACAGCCACATCGGGGGGGGGGGATAGAGAGAGACAGCCACATAAGGGGGGATAGAGAGAGACAGCCAAATAAGGGGGGGGGGGAAGAGGGAGAGACAGCCACATAAGGGGGGAGAGAGAGAGAGACAGCCACACTAGGGGAGAGAGAGAGATAGCCACACCAGGGGGGACAAAGAGAGAGACAACCACACCAGGGGGGACAAAGAGAGAGACAGCCACACCAGGGGGGGGGGCAGAGAGACAGCCACACCAGGGGGGGGCAGAGAGACAGCCACACCAGGGGGGGCAGAGAGACAGCCACACCAGGGGGGAGGGACAGAGAGACGGCCACACCAGGGGGGACAGAGACAGCCACGGGGGCGCTGGAGGGAGGATAGACAGCCACACGGAGGGTAGAGAAATAGGAGGACAATGGGAGAAAAAAACCTGGACTCACCAAGTCTCAGACACCAGGAATCGCAGCACAGGAATCGCACACATCTCAGGGATCTGCAGTATCCCGGGACAGCATAAATTACACACACACAGCCCTAAAGGACCCTCTTTCCTCTGCAAGCTGACTCAAAAGCACCTGTTTCCCAGTGTTGAAGGAAAATGTGTATATTTCAGTCAGGCGCTTATGAGTCAGCCTACAGAGCACAACGGGGTCCTAAGGGGTCTGTGTCTGTTCAGGCTGCTGCTTCTCCTTCCGTCTCCGTTCGGACAGGCAAAATATTTGTGTGCCGGAAGTGGCACGCGTGCCGGAAGCAGTAGATTTGGGCGCATGAGACAAGTGGACAAAAAGGGCGCCCCATTCACTTTCATTATAAATATCGTTTAATGGGCGCTGAACGGGGAAAATAAGGCGCCGGAGATTTTTAAGGATTTATAACGGCGCCCGGAGATTTTTAAGGATTTATAACTATGTTTGTGATGATTTAAGTTTACAAAATGAGCCCGTGACGAATAACGTTTATGAAGATAATAAATCACTATTTCTAAAACATTTCTAACACATTATTATCCACCCAAAAAAATAATTTACATTTTTTTTCTTTACATTCTTTATTTATTCATGTCTGTAAAACATTATTATCCATAGGGGGTTTTAGGTTTAGGCACCAACAGGGGGGTCTTAGGTTTAGGCACCTACAGGGGGGTCTTAGGTTTAGGCACTAACAGGGGGGTCTTAGGTTTAGGCACCAACAGGGGGGTCTTAGGGTTAGGCACCTACAGGGGGGTCTTAGGGTTAGGCACCTACAGGGGGGTCTTAGGTTTAGGCACTAACAGGGGGGTCTTAGGTTTAGGCACCAACAGGGGGGTCTTAGGGTTAGGCACCAACAGGGGGGTCTTAGGGTTAGGCACCAACAGGGGGGTCTTAGGGTTAGGCACCAACAGGGGGGTCTTAGGTTTAGGCACCAACAGGGGGTCTAGGGGTTAGGGATAGGTACAGGGAGGGTTTTTAATAAACGAAAATATAAGTTTCACTTTACAAACAGGGAAGATTAACGTTTTAAGAATTGCCGATCTCATACACATTATTTAGTGATTTATACATTTTTAAATCACTATTTATAAACGAAATTCTACACAATAATTTCTATAAACGATATTTCCATTTATCGTTTATACCACGCGCCCTTTTTTCCCGACGCCCTTTTCGTACGTACGCACGCGTGCCATAGGTTCGCCAACGCTGTCCTAGGGGATATTTTTCATATTATCTTTAAAATAACTTTTAAAAGTGAATTGCAAATGGTCCATAGAGTTTAATCTCACTTTAATGAATAAACTTGCTTCTTTTCTACAATATTACTTTGGAAATTATTTAGTCAATGTTTGCTTATTGTAAAAGCTTTCTCCTCCCAGATTTGCATTCTTAACCCTTTCATGCTATTGGTGGAATAGCAGGATTGTAAACATGTCCTATTTGCACAAATGACATGTTTTTTTTCCAATTAAAAATTTTATTGGAGTTTATAACAATACACAAATATGCTATGTATTATTGAAATGGTAAGCAGACATTGAAAAATGAAGGATGGATTACACAAAGTCAAGATCATACAATATGTGAACTGTGGAGGTATTGCAATATTACAGATATATGCTTTTATCAGAACATAAGTATCTAGGGTATATCAAACAAAGTATTATAAATAAACGTTACTAGGTAGGAAATAGCATCTTGATGAGCCGCCTTTCAAACTCATCCCTCCCTACCTCCTGGAGTTCAAGAGGCTGAAACAGGGTTAGATTTGGGTTCTTGCAGGAGTCAGAACCCTGGATTAAAATGGTCTTTAATTAGGGCCTTTTCCTTATGTTACGCTCTGTGTTAGAGACAGTGGCGTAGCAATAGGGGTTGCAGAGGTAGCGACCGCATCAGGGCCCTTGGGCCAGAGGGGCCCCAAAGGGCCCTCCGTCAGCTATAGTATTTGCTCTCTATTGGTCCTGTGCTTATAATAATCACTTCTATAGATACTTTGAATAGTGGTAATCATTAAACTGTTCCCCATCCCCTTCTTGCACCTCTGACACTGTAGTTGCCAATGGCAGGTTTTGGCGCACCGTATCAATTGCTACGTATAGAGTGCTTGGGGGGCTCCATTGTAAAACCTGCATTGGGGGCCCACAGCTCCTTAGCTACGCCACTGGTTAGAGATTGTATGGAAAGGTAATAAATAAAGTTTTGGAGTAAACTGTTGACATGTATACGACCTATATGTATCGACTGACCAATTTACCTTGGTTGTTAATAGAACTACATAACATAATGGTTGGGATAACAATACTTAACAAATAGGATGTTTATAAATGTCCATTTGGCATGAAATAGTTACATTTATCAGGTGGGCTCTGTGCAGGCCACTCCAGGATCTTGATTTTGGTATCCTTGAGGAACTGTTGGGCTAATTTCGATGTATGCTTCGGGTCATTGTCTTGTTGGAAGACCCAGCGATGACTTAAGCCTAGACTATGAGCAGATTTCTTCATATTCTCCCTCAAAACACATTTCTTTAAAATGACCTACCCCTCATCTACCACACTCAGTCAAGCACCTTTTCCACAGCTCTACCTCATATGTCCCTCCCCTACCCTTTAGATCAGAGGTCCCCAACCTGGGGGCCGTGGCCCCCTGGGGGTCCGTGGGCAAATTTCTGGGGGGCCGCGGCGGATCTAGCCTTTCTTCCTCTCCCCCCCCGTGGCCGCCGTTTCTGTTACCTTAAGAGCGGCGGCCGCTTCCTCCCTTATATTCCCCATAGCCCCTCTCCTATCTCGTATTACAGCAGCGCTTCCTATGTAGCTGCTGTAAGGAGGGAAGGGGGCGGGGCAGCGGTTCCCATGGTTCCCGCTACAGGAAGCCGCTGCCCTGTTTCCTTCCCTTTTTTACAGCAGCCGCGCGGGAAGCGCTGCTGTATTACGAGATGCTGCAACCGAGGAGAGAAGCACCTGGGGGAATATAAGGAAGTAAGCGACCGCCCGCTCATAAGGTAACAGGAGCAGCGGCCGCGGGGGGGGGGGGGGGATGGGGGGGGGGGAGAGGGCACCTATCCTAGCTACACTGAGGCACTTTACTGGGGTAACTACTGGCTACACTGGGGCAGCTATACTGGGCTAACTGTACTAGCTATACTGGGCTAACTGTACTTGCTATACTGGGCTAACTGTACTTGATATACTGTGGTAACTACTGGCTTTACTGGGGTAACTATACTTGCTATACTGCGGTAACTACTGGCTATACTGGGGTAACTGTACTTGCTATACTGGGCTAACTGTACTTGCTATACTGGGCTAACTGTGCTAGCTATACTGGGCTAACTGCACTAGCTATACTGGGCTAACTGTTCTAGCTATACTGGGCTAACTGTACTAGCTATACTGGGCTAACTCTACTAGCTATACTGGGATAACTGTACTAGCTATACTGGGCTAACTGTACTAGCTATACTGGGCTAACTGTACTTGCTATACTGGGCTAACTGTACTTGCTATTCTGGGCTAACTATACTTGATATACTGTGGTAACTACTGGCTATACAGGGGTAACTATACTTGCTATACTGGGCTAACGGTACTTGCTATACTGGGCTAACTGTACTTGCTATACTGGGATTACTACTGGCTATACTGGGGTAACTGTACTTGCTATACTGGGCTAACTGTACTAGCTATACTGGGCTAACTGTACTAGCTATACTGGGCTAACTGTACTTGCTATACTGTGGTAACTGCCGCTGCTACTAGCCACGCCCCTCCAACTCCCCCCCCCACCCCCCCACCCCCAGGGGGGCCCCAGAGAAAATTTTGGTCGGGACAGTGGGCCCCAGGCTTTAGATTGTAAGACTTTGGCAGGGTCTACCCCCCCTTACTGTGTCCTTCTTAAGGGGCCCATACACTGGTCGATTTCAGCAATCAATCAAGGGCCGATTTGACCGCTCTAATCGAATTGGCTAGAAATCAATCCTGCAGAAAACATGATTGATTGCCCGATCGATTTACAGCCGATTTTGATCGATTTGCTCGATTGGTCTGGATGGAAAATTTAGGTTGATCGGCTGCTGGTAGCAAAGCGAAGGCCCATAGGGTTGCATTGGATCGAATGGTGCAATAATGTATTTCGATCGATTTTCAATAGATTTAATTCTGAAATCTATTGGAAAGCTATTCCTAGTGTGTGGCATACATCAGATAGATTCCTGTCAGATTCGACCTGACAGGCACCTGACAGGAATCTATCTGATGTTCTAATGTACTGCAAATCTATAGGGCCTTGTTCACATTATATTTCGCAAGCGCTGTGCGATTTAAAGGGCTATTTTTTAAGTGCTTTTCCAATCGCTTTCTGAGTGCTTTGGGCTTAGAAAATCACTTTTTTAAGCACTTTTGTGCATCGATGATTTTTTTTTACTTCCTGACGTATTTATTCATGAAAGCGCTAGGTAAATCGTAATTCAAAGTGCTTTTTCAAGCACTTTGTGATTTCCCTTTACATTGAATGGCAAATGCTCAGAAAATGGTGCAGGAGCGATTGGATAGAAAGCAAATCGCTTATGTAAGAACACTCACATAAGCGACCATTGCCATGGACTAACTAGGACTTGATTTGCTGGGTTTATGTCGTATAACCATGTACTACCTCTCTGTCTGTCACCCCTTGTTTACATTGTATGTATTCCTATTTATTGTCCAGTGCTGTGGAATATGTTGGAACTTTATAAATACAATTATTATTAATAATAATAAAAAAAGGTCAACATAATTGTCTTCTTTCATGATGCCATTCACTCGAACAAGGATCTCTGTGCCAGAGGTTGCAAAACAACCCCACAGCGCGATGCTCCCACCACCATGTTTAACCGTGTGAATGGTGTTCCTAGGATAGAAGGACTCTCCCTTTCTTCACCAAACATAGGCAATTTCTACGTACCCAAACACTGTTCCAGTTTAGTTCCATCAGTCCAAAGCACAGACTTCCAAAATATCTTTGCCCTTTCTAATGTTTACGGGCAAACTTTTACAGGCTGTGATGCAGAGTTGTTTCTAGTCTTTTCGTCAACCCAGGCAAGAAGTCTTGGGTCCTCTACCTCCCTCAAAAAATACAAGCACACACTATAGAATGTAAACCATGGTAAGGTGGATGCATAATACAGGGTGTCCCCGAGATACAAACAACCCGCCAATCCTGCTGCATTTCATTGCACACCCCCTTCTTGCAATCCCCCAGCCCAGTGTGTAAATGCAGAATATAGTGCAGCAGATGCTGTGCTATCACCTCTCCGCCAGAGTCCATGGCTGTGCTTCCACCTGTTTGCTCACCACTCAGTCTAGTGCCCAGCATCTGGTAGTATGTAGTGTGATTACACGCAACATGATGAGAGTGAAGCGCCAGAGCTAGAGGGAGCAGGAGACAGACAGGATGGTCGCAGACAGTAGATGGGGCAGGACAGAATGAGGCACACTGGGGGATAAAAGGGGGCACAATGGAGAACAGAAGAAGGCATAGGGGGACAGAAGGGGGGTATAGTGGGACAGAGGGATGTGCAGAGGGGCCGAGGTACCATAAAGGAAAAAAAAGGAGCCATAAGGGGACAGAAGGAGGAATAGGGAGACAGGAGTCACAAGGGGGGGGGGGGGGCAGAGGGAGGAACAGATGTATGCACAGGGAGCAGAAGTTGCACTAGGGCACTGAAGGAAGCACAAGACAGAGGGAGGCACAAAGAGTGGCAGAAGGCTGCACAGGGAGACAAGAGGAAGACAGGGGGACAGAAGGAAGCACAAAGAGGAACAGAAGGAGGCACTAGAATACAGAGGGCAGGCCCGTTTTTAGCGCCGTGCGGCCCGTGCCGCCGCCCGGGGCGCTGTTGGGAGGTGGGCGCTGAAATGGAGGGGGGAGCCGGAGCCGCTGGGAGGGCAGCCCGACCTCTCCCTCCCTCTCCTGGGCCGCCCTCCGTGCTCCCCCCTCAGATGCAGAGCGCAGCAGCAGCAGCCAGGGAGGAAGCGCTGTAAACAACATACCTCCCTGCGTTCCAAGCGCTGCTCTCTCGCCGCCGGTCTCTTCCTCTCTGCCGCCTATACGATGATGCACACACTAGTTCCGGCTAACAGGAACCAGCGTGTGCATCATCGTATAGGCAGAGAGGAAGAGACCGGCAGCGAGAGAGCAGCGCTTGGAACGCAGGGAGGTATGTTGTTTACAGCGCTTCCTCCCTGGCTGCTGCTGCTGCTGCTGCGCTCTGCATCTGAGGGGGGAGCACGGAGGGCGGCCCGGGGAGAGGGAGGGAGAGGTCGGGTTGCCCTCCCCGCGGCTCCGGCTCCCCCCTCCATTATGGGGGACAGCTACCTATCTAACCTACGCTGGGGGGCACCTACCTATCTATCCTATACTGGGGGGCACCTGTCTAATCTAGCCTATACTGGAAGGGGGGGGGGGGGGCAGCTACCTAATCTAACCTACACTGGGGGGCACCTACCTATCTATCCTATACTGGGGGGCACCTACCTAATCTAACCTACCCTGGGGGGCACCTACCTAATGTAACCTACCCTGGGGGGCACCAACCTAAGCTAACCTATACTGGGGGGCAGCTACCTAATCTAACCTACGCTGGGGGGCACCTACCTATCTAACCTACACTGGGGGGCACCTACCTAATCTAACCTACACTGGGGGGCACCTACCTAATCTAACCTACACTGGGGGGCACCTACTTAATCTAACCTACGCTGGGGGGCAGCTACTTAATCTAACCTATACTGGGGGGCAGCTACCTAATCTAACCTACACTGGGGGGCACCTACCTAATCTAACCTACACTGGGGGGCACCTACTTAATCTAACCTACGCTGGGGGGCAGCTACCTAATCTAACCTATACTGGGGGGCAGCTACCTAATCTAACGTATGCTGGGGGGCAGCTACCTAATCTAACCTATACTGGGGGGCAGCTACCTAATCTCACCTACGCTGGGTGGCACCTACCTATCTAACCTATACTGGGGGGAACCTACCTAATCTAACCTACACTGGGGGGCACCTACTTAATCTAACCTACGCTGGGGGGCAGCTACCTAATCTAACCTATACTGGGGAGCAGCTACCTAATCTAACCTATACTGGGGGGCACCTACCCCATCTAACCTATACTGGGGGGCAGCTACCCATCTAACCTATACTGGGGGGAACCTACCTATCTAACCTATGCTGGGGGCAACTATTCTGGCTACCTATATTAGAGGCACCCACCTAGCTAACCTGTACTGGGGCACCTACCTAACTAACTTATACCGGGGGCGCCTGCCTATCTAACCTATACTGGGGGCAACTATACTGGCTACCTATACTGGAGGCACCTACCTGGCTAACCTATAGCGGGGGCAACTATACTGGCTCACCTATGCCTGGCTACCTATACTGGGATACCTATTCAGGCTACCTATACTGGGGGGACCTATACTAAGTGCAACTAGACCTGGCTAACCTATACTGCGGGCACCCATACCTTGCTTGGGGGGGGGGCGCAATTTTTACACACTCGCCCTGGGTGCATTTTAGCCTAGAAACTGCACTGACAGAGGGATGCACAGGAAGAGGGGAAGAGGAGCACAGTGGAGGATGCATGCAACTGTGAGGTCTGCTCTCCAGGAACCGGCGGTGCTGCTGCTCTTCAGGACACCGAACTCCCTGCTGCTGCACACACATAGCAGAAGTAGGTGATTGAACACTCACGGGAGAGGGGGGGGGGGGTGGCTTAATTCCAGGGTGGAGTTTAAACCAGGGTCATGGTGCCCCCTTGGACCAATGGCACTTCAGGCAATGGCCTGGAATGTCTTTGGTTAAAAACGACCCAGTTGTGATTTGCCGCTCTTTGAGTAAAGGGGTTCTTCTGGGACAATGGCCCTGAAACCAACGACAATGTGAACCTAGCCTTAAAGGAAAACCAAGGTGAGAGATGTATGGGGCTTGACATATTTATTTACTTTTAAGCAATGCAAGGTGCCCGACTTTCTTGCTAATCAACTGCCACTAATGCCTAGTGCACACAGTGAGATTTTCAGGCAGATTTCCTGTCAGATCTAATATATTCAACATGTCTGATCTGATTTCGATCGATTTTCTGATTCATTTTCCGTAAGAGTGAATGGAAAATCGAACGAAAATCAGATCGGACGTGTTAAATATATTTGATCTGGCAGGAAATCTGCCTGAAAATCTCTTTGTGTGTACTAGGCATAATACTTTTAGCCATACATTTTTTTTTTCAAAAGTGTTTTATTTGAAAATTTTGCAGATAAACACATGAACACTTCCACAATTGCATAGAATAGTAGTAACAAAAAACACTACCCCTTCATACACCTATCCCCCTTCCCTTTTATCCCCCCTAATAGCCCCCCACCCCTTTTCACTCTCTCTTTTTTGCGTATGACTGTATGAATCGTTGCTTCAGCTGAGTTTTTTACCTTACTTGTTGCTCCGAAAAGATCAATTCCTCTAGATTCCATAACAAGTAGTCCAGAGAGTTATTATATGTCAAGGACTTGGGTCCAATTAGACTGAATGACTCGTGGCCACTTCTAAACGGCCTAGGGTGCCTTCAAGTTGTTCTGTTGCATACCAGGAAGTATATTTAAATGGGCTTACCAGCCTTTGTAGGCAGGGCCGGCCTTTGACCTGAGCGACCTGTGCGATCGCTCAGGGCGCCGGCTTCCAGGGGGCGCACCTGCTGCCTGTATTTTAATGTGAACTACGTTGCGAAGCTGCGGCCCCGGCTGGGTCCGTATTGCTCCGCCCCCTGGTGCCGCTGCTGGGGGTGATGGCTGGGGGGCAAACTTGGCAAACGTGCCCGTGATAGAGGGGGAGCCGCGGGGAGGGCAGCCTGACCTCTCCCTCCCTTCCTCTCCGGGCCGCCCTCCGTGCTCAGCCCTCCAATGCAGACTGCAGTGCAAAGTGAACAACTCACCTCCCTGGTTCCGATCGCCGGCGCCTCTCACTTGCCGCTGTTCTCCTCTTCTACATTGTCACTGAACTGATGCACACTAAACTTCCTGCTTAACAGGAAGCTTAGTGTGCATCAGTGACAATGTAGAAGAGGAGACCAGCGGCAAGTGAGAGGCGCCGGCGATCGGAACCAGGGAGGTGAGTTGTTCACTTTGCACTGCAGTCTGCATTGGAGGGCTGAGCACGGAGGGCGGCCCGGAGAGGAAGGGAGGGAGAGGTCGGGCTGCCCTCCCCGCGGCTCCCCCTCCACTATGAGGGGAAGGGGCACCTACCTATCTAGCCAATAGTGGGGGCACCTACCTATCTAACCTATACTGGGGGCAGCTACCTATCTAATCTATACTGGGGGCAGCTACCTATCTAATCTATACTGGGGGAACCTACCTATCTAATCTATACTGGGGGAAGCTACCTATATAACCTATACTGGGGGAACCTACCTATCTAATCTATACTGGGGGCAGCTACCTATCTAACCTGTACTGGGGGCAGCTACCTATCTAACCTGTACTGGGGGCAGCTACCTATCTAACCTATACTGGGGGCAGCAACCTATCTAATCTATACTGGGGGCAGCAACCTATCTAATCTATACTGGGGGCAGCTACCTATCTAATCTATACTGGGGGCAGCTACCTATCTAATCTATACTGGGGGCAGCTACCTATCTAATCTATACTGGGGGCAGCTACCTATCTAATCTATACTGGGGGCAGCAACCTATCTAATCTATACTGGGGGCAGCAACCTATCTAATCTATACTGGGGGCAGCTACCTATCTAACCTATACTGGGGGCAGCTACCTATCTAATCTATACTGGGGGCAGCTACCTATCTAATCTATACTGGGGGCAGCAACCTATCTAATCTATACTGGGGGCAGCAACCTATCTAATCTATACTGGGGGCAGCAACCTATCTAATCTATACTGGGGGCAGCAACCTATCTAATCTATACTGGGGGCAGCTACCTATCTAATCTATACTGGGGGCAGCTACCTATCTAATCTATACTGGGGGCAGCTACCTATCTAATCTATACTGGGGCAGCCCCATTAGTGTATGTGTGTGGTGCGCTCACACGCAAAGAGGATGAATTGGGGGGGCGCCAAAATCTGGTTATGCTCAGGGCGCTGTGAAACCTAAGGCCGGCCCTGTTTGTAGGTCACTGTTAGACATGGTCTGTAATAAGTATGGTTTCCATCTTTTGAAAAACTTCTTTGTTGATTTTTCCTTATGAGTATGGGCCTCCAGTTTCTCCAGTAGCATAATATGTTTTAGTTCTTCTTTTAGGTCCCAGATAGTAGGTGTTGTGGGGTAAATCCATCTATTATATATTGTTTTTCGAGCTGCTAGTAGACAAATATGTACCAAGTCTGGGATGTACTTTAGGGAGTTTGTTGGGTCCAAATAATGGAATAAAAGCATCATCGGGTCCTTGATCAATGTACATTTGCCCAGCTTGTTAATGAAACTGAGGACTTTGTCCCAATATCATTGAATATGTGGACATAACCAGATACAGTGTATCATATTGGCTTTCTGTAATAAGCATTTAGGGCAATGGTTCACATACCCCGAGCGCGGGTTGCGGTATACTATATTATAGGCATATTTGGCCTGATATATCATTAAAAGATGTGACTCCCTCCACCTCTCATTTGTCATGAGTCTCCTGACTTGGGTATTCCCCTCTACAAATCTTGATCTCTACTATTGAAAAATGTTTATTCCAGCTAGACATATTACATCTCACTTTGTCTTGGATATTTACATTTTTTAAGCCCATTTGAATGGCAGATAATGATAGCATGCCTCCTGTTGGTTTTAAAAAAGGTATCAAAAGGTGTAATGTAGGCAACAGAGGCTATATCACATATCTGGGCTCGGGCATATGACTGGATTTGTGCCAGAGTCAGGAAATCTCGTCCTGAAACCCTATACTGCCGCTGCAAGTCTCTGAGGGTGAGCCATTTCCTCCCCCACAGATCCATTAGATTCCCCAATTTAGTGATTCCCAGGTCCGCCCACCTGTTATAGCTACTATGCATATTGCCCGGGGTAAAGCTTGGGTTCCCCACTAAAGGCAATTTAAATATTTTTCTCACTTCTCTCCAAGTGATCATTGTGTCTCTGTATACAATATTGTTTTTCAGGCGAACCGGTATATTTTGCCAACTAGTATGTAAAGGACCTAGCAGGTCCCAGGGTTCAGCTATATGGCGTTCCAGGAGAGTGTTCGAGAAACCTGACGTTCCCACTATCCAGTCCCTCACATGCCTGAAAAGGCAGGAAAGATTATATTTTCTAATATCTGGGAAGTTTAGGCCCCCCATCTCTTTTGGGAGTTGCAGGCGCGCCAATTTTATATGAGCCCTTTTACCTTTCCAAATAAACTTTGCTACGGCTTTATTTAGTTCAAATACGTCTTTGTGTTTTATTAAAAGAGGCAATACTTGCAATGGGTATAAGAGGCGCCCAAATGTGATCATTTTAACTAAGGCTATCCGGCCTATTAGTCCCAATGGGATGTTTTGCCAGCGTTGTAGCTGTGAAATAATTGACCTGAAGAGGGGTGGGTAATTAAAGGTAGCCATACACTGGTCGATGTGCCATTAGATCGACCAGCTGACAGATCCCTATCTGATCGAATCTGATCAGAGAGGAATCGTATGGCTGCCTTTACTGCAAACAGATTGTGAATCGATTTCAGCCTGAAACCGATTCACCATCTGCTGAGCTGCTCCTGCCGCCTGCCCCCCCCCCCCCCCCGTATACATTACCTGAGGCTGGCTCCCGGGCATCTTCTCCGCATTGCACGGCTCTGTTCCGGATCCATTACGGCGCTTCCTGCATCCTGTGTTACTCCGTGACCAGGAAGTTCAAATAGAGCGCCCTCTATTTGAACTTCCTGGTCACGGAGTAACACAGGAAGCGCCGGGATGGATGGAGCCGGAACAGAGCCGTGCAGCACGGAGAAGACGCCCGGGAGCCAGCCTCAGGTAATGTACACCTGATCGGATCGGCCGCCGCTAGCGACGCGCACTTTACCCGCGGGCGATCGAGGGTAATTTCCCGCACGGCGCGATCGACGGACCGATCCGATTCGGGAGGGAATCGGATCGGCGGCTGCGTTTACCGCGAACGATTGGCAGCAGATTCGATCCCAGGATCGAATCTGCTGTCGAAACGGCCGGGAATCGAGCCAGTGTATGGCCACCTTAAGCCTATAAATGGAGGTGGGGTCCCTTCCAATGTCTATTCCCAGGTATCTGATTTTATTATGGACTATCTTAACCCCCAAACTTCCAAATTCCTGTGGGTTTGACAACTTAGAGTAGGAGGAGTTCGCTTTTGTCCATATTAATTGTGAATCCTGAGTGGGAGCCTATTTCTTTAATAATTTGTAGAGCTTTTGGTAATTGGGTCTGAGGATCAGACAAGAAGAGCATCAAGTTGTCCGCAAATAGTGTCTGGACTACCTTTAGCCCCCCCATCTTGATCCCTTCAAGATCTGAATGTAGGCTTCTTTAGCCATACATTTTGAACAAGTATGCTTTGCAGATCAGATGGTTCTGACAGAAATCTGACAAGATTAGCTACATGCTTATTATAGGTGTGATTCAGACACTACTGGCCAGAAAGATCAGCAGGACGGCCAGGAAACTGGTATTGTATAAAAGAAAATAAATATGGCAGACTCCATATCTGTCTCTCATCTCAGTTTCCAATTTAGAGACGGGTACAAGTCAGACTGTTGCAAATCTGGCAACCTAAACATTTTCAGTAGACTTGCTTCAGTGACTCAATAATTTAGAGGCAGAAAGATGTATTTTAATTAGCTGTCCATTAAGTATTTAAATAAAAGATTGACTCCCGAAACATACTAAGCGAATATACCATGACTAGCGAGTAACATAGGCTACCTCACACAAAAGTTACATTTAAAACAAAAGTAATACAGATTGCAGATCCAATATTAATAGTTTGGTTAACATATTTCATAATGTGTTAAATTTCTCAAATTAGCCATGGGCAATATCAATGTTTAAAATTCTTGAACAGAGCACCAATGCTTACAACACAGAGTGCCTTTCAAACTAGACTTCTAAGAGCTGTCAGGCCTTTGCCCCGAGCAGTGTGGTGAGCATGTGCCAAGGGCATGAGTGTACTCTGAAGTCTGGCCTAGAGGGGACCCCGAGATGGGAAGCAGATTTCTGCAAACAGAGCCCAATAGCTAAGCTGGAGGGGCTACTAAAGGGAAAAAGCATTAATAACTTTAGTTTCAGCACTGCGTTGTGTAGCCCATCATACACAAAGTCAAAAGAATGCATAATATATATTGCTTTGACGACTGTTAATGTGTCTGTGTATATTACCAAGTCAATAGTACAAGGTTGAGAGTGCAGGCAGGGTTGGCTTTCTGCTAAGGGCACATAAACCACAGTCTACAACAGCTACTGACGGGTGGACATAAAAAGGGGGGTTACTTTACGTATCAGGCCACAAACAAAAAAGGAAGTGGGCAAAAGGGAGACACACGTGAAAGAGGAGCTGCTAATAATTGGAAAGGAGAGTGCACATGGAAGAGGGGAACTGCTGGCCATGGGAAGGAGGGTGCACATGGAAGAGGGGAACTGCTGGCCATGGGAAGGAGGGTGCACATGGAAGAGGGGAGCTGCTGGCCATGGGAAGGAGGGTGCACATGGAAGAGGGGAGCTGCTGGCCATGTGAAGGAGGAAGGGGTGAAGATGGAAGAGGGGAGCTGCCGGCCATGGGAAGGAGGATGCACATGGAAGAGGGGAGCTGCTGGCCATGTGAAGGAGGAAGGGGTGCACATGGATGAGGGGAGCTGCTGGCCATGTGAAGGAGGAAGGGGTGCACATGGACGAGGGGAGCTGCTGGCCATGTGAAGGAGGAAGGGGTGCACATGGACGAGGGGAGCTGCTGGCCATGGGAAGGAGGAAGGGGTGCACATGGACGAGGGGAGCTGCTGGCCATGGGAAGGGGAGGCACACATGGAAAAGGGAGATATATATATAAGAGAGAGAGAGAGAGAGAGAGAGAGAGAGAGAGAGAGAGAGAGAGAGAGAGAATGCTATGCATGGATGGAGGCAGCTGTATATATGGAAGGGTGGGAGGGAGGCCTAGTTGGCCAGGGCGGGGGGGGGGGGGGGGGGGGTGGATAAAGTGTACACAACAAATGATTCAATTACCTTTCGTGTTTAGCAAGGAATCTCATGACTGCAGAGAGACAGTCACCGCCTTCTCCCTCTGTGTGCATGAGAGCAGCAATGGGGCTATTGGAAAGGATTGTCTGATTGATTTTCATCCCCAACTGATAAGCAGTAGTTAGTAGGGTTGGAGGGGTGACATCTGGAGGCTCACTAATATTAAGGTTGACAGGAAAAGTATATTTGAAATAAAAACACTAACAAACATTGTATTGAAATATTCCTCCCCCCCCCCTCAGTATAAGTCTTCTTCTGCATAACATTTCTTCATTCTATCACCTTAGTTGTAGCTGCTGTATGCCAAGCATTTGGCCCATCTCCAAGCTGCATAAATGTGCAAGAAATTAAAATAAAATTTGCATCAGCTCAGAATTAAAAGCATCTTATTAACCATCCCTACCAACCAATAAAATCTCCAGGAGCCCTTTTGGCAATTCATATGAACTTCCACCAGGGCTTCCCATCAATCCATTACTTGGACCAATAGGAATCCTATAGGTCCATGGACCAATAGGAAGCCCTGGCAGGAAATTCATACCAGCTGCTGATAGATCCTCTGACTTCTTCAGCAATGAGATGTAGCAAGAACAAAATGGCATGCAGTGATTGCAATACAGATGCTAGAAGGAAAAAACACACAAACAAAAAAAGGCTGGATTATCGGTAACAGAAGTCACAATATTCTTTTCCTTGGACTGACCAGATCAGTGAGCGATCCGCACAGTAAACTTTAACAAAGAGACTAATTACCGTACATTTATGTGAAAAGATATGAAAAGCACAACAAAACGAGAAAGAGGAATTTGTCTTTTTTTATTTTTTCCAATCTGCATTGCAGCAACATAATAACAATTATTTTACAAGTCTGACATGAGCAGTCATATTAATAACACAAATGACGTAATATGTAAACGAGTTCCAGTGTGAATGTGTTGGATGCATTTGAAGAGTTCATTTAATTGTTAGCTGTACTTGTATCAAGTCCATACACTCAAGTATTCGTTTTATATCGGGAAATCTGTAGGTCAAACATCCTGTTGATGAAAATGAGCTAGACATTTCCCAGTACTTGTCTAGGGCGGGGCAGCACAGTTAGAAGATTAAGCAAAACTATGAGGGATCAAAAGTTAAATAATAAATACTAGCCTCAGTATTGGGAGGCCTCTACATGCTCCAGTGGCATCCTATACTGTTCTCGACCTCACCCCGGCTGTCCAGAAACCTCTTCTTTTTTGCAGTTGCGCTCCTGTCCGTTTGTGCGCAGAGGAAAAGGCCATGCAGTGGCTTTGTTCTACTGTGCAGGCTTGGACTAGACTTATGCATGTGCAGTACAGCCGCACTTGTACATGGACAGGAGTGCCGCCACAAAGGCATATACATCAAGTCCATGTTTTATATGTTAGTGCAGGGATGTCAAACTGGTCCTTCGAGGGCCGAGATCCTCACACATTTTTGACACAGCTCAAGTTAATTGATGGGTCTGAATCGGGAAAGGTGTGGTCCATCAGGTGGAACACATTCCTCTCTATCTCAGTCCATCCTAAACACTGGCATGGACCTGGCCCTCCAGGCCTGGAGTTTGACACCTGTGTGTTAGAGGATTCCAGTGCTGGATCAGTGGAGTCGAGAATGATGAGGGAACCCACTGGACTACCCGGAGGCTTCCCACCACTAAGGTATGTATTTTTTATGTTATAATCCACTTCAGGTTTACTTTAATATGCCAAGGATCACTGTATCTAACTCGACATTAGGCATTATCATTATTGCGCTTTTCACTAAAATAGTTTGCAAAAATAAATTAAATAATCCAGTTTTTTCGATATTAGGTAAAAATACCTGCAGCAATATTTCACACATTCTCTTGCTTGACCTCCCGCCCCCAGCATCTCTTGCTTCCATCTAGTAGTCTGTCATTCCAACCACACCCCCTTCCTTCTCTCCAGCTCAACTCTTTAAAAGAAAACCTAAACTGATAAAAAATAAAATTGCCCATTTATCTAATTGGGGCTTCTTCCAGCCCCCTGAAGTCTTCCTTGAGCTCTCACCATCATCCCACACAGCTATTTCTCCAGTGTCCTCCTCCAATGCTGGATGCACAGCCTTGTGCCGTTCGCCTCCTCCACCGTGGCTGGGAGCTCTGTGCAATAAGCACAAATGACTACCGTGAATGCGCAGAACCTTCCCGGCTGTGGGAGCGCGATAGAAGATGCACAGTCAGCACTGCGCATGTGCTGTGGCCAGGCAACTCCTCAGTCAGTTGGATTATTGGGGGTGGGAGGTGGGAGTGGGACAACAGAGAAACGGCTAAGCGTGGAATCACAGCAAAGGAGCAGGAAGACTTCAGTAGGCTGGAAATTGCCCCAGGAGAGTAAGTGGGCACATTTTTTTTCACTTTAAGAGAACCTGAAATGTGAGGAATATAAAGGCTATTGTCTTCATTATCTAATGAATGTTGATGCTCTGCCTCTAACATTTCAGTGGCCAAGAAAGAGCATGTAGAACAGATCCTTTGACTCTGGTTTGACTCCACTGGTCTGGCAGGTGTTTCAGGTGTCTTGACTCCTAAAGCCAGAAGCTCATGGCAGCCAGTCAACTGCCATTGTCAGTAAGGGAATGGAGATGGCAGCCTCCATATACCTCTCACTTCAGGTTCCCTCTAAGGGCCTGTTTCCACTTGTGCGTGATTTTCACACAGAATAGCTCATGGTTTGAGAGAAAGACAAAGACGCTTGTGGTTTTCCTATAAAATTACTGGCGATTCGCGTGCGGGTGTGCGGCATGCGAATTCTGACGGCACTGCCGTGCAGATTTTTTCTGCACAGCAGACCGCACAGAATTCCTGACAAGTGGAAACAGCCCCAAGCCTCCCTACTAGCCATGAGAGGGTATCAGCCAGCCAGGAGGCGTGGCTTTAGCTGATAGGGCAATAACTCTCTCCCCGCATGCCTATAGGAGAAGTGGTTCAGATGGACTCAGAAAGCTAGTAGCTGTAGCTGAATGAAGAGATCAGATATATTTGAGGAGAAGAGCTGCATTTTACTTTTGTATTTTGCAAAAACTGCAGTTGAATCTGAAATGCTTTATCCAACCTTAATTGAAAATATTTAAACAAAGGAGTATAAAATAAAATGGTGCCTGAACTGGGGTTTCTCAGCAAACTTGTGTTACAAGCCTGCTGCTTTAATAAGTTAATTGTATGTACAGATATAAGGAGTGAAAAATTAGGAATTGGCTACTTTCAGTTTTCTTTGGTGGCCTGGCGATTTCATAATTCATCTTTTAAAGTACCCCTGAAATTGGGGACAAACCTATTGAATGAAACCCAAAGGAAGATGTATGTCTGGCACTACAGTTGTAATACCAAATTGCATGCAAATAGATAAAGTGCATATCCAGTGCATCAACAACTATGACAGTCTTGTGCAAAAAAAGTGCAGATATACTGTACTTATCGCATGGATGGTGGCTGGGTGTGGAGGAGGCAGCTGCGGGCGCCAGGAATTGCACGGCCTGACGAACGTTTCGAAGGGTGTGAAACAACTTCTTCCGAGGTCTGTGTGTATTTGTTGATTCACTGGATATGCATTTTCTCTGTTCGCATGCAATTTGGTATTAAAGCTTTTGCCAGTCATACATCTTTCTCTGGATTTCATTTATAGACTTGCCTCCCTCCCGAGCACATAGCCTTTTGCTAGGTTTTTTACCGCTGCAGTCACGCTGGATTATCCATATTGAATACAGCTGTGTCTGAGTGTGACACCTCTCTCGTTTGTTTCCTATTGAATAAAGCCCATGGTGGGCTAGACCACCTTTCCTGAGTGTGCTGGTGCTGCTCATTGTCCTCATGGTCCCCCAATATACCGTCCTTGTTTCTCCACAACCTCCCAGAAGCTGCTCCAAGCAGCACAATTCTGAACTGAACAGTTGTGAGGTTCAAACTGTGCCTGCGCAATGAAAGAAAGTGCTCATGGTTCAGGAGCACTTTAATTCTCTTATGTATACAGAATGTGTGTGTAAGCGCGAATCCTGTCCTCACATAAAACTTTGCGCCACACACTCATCTGTCTCATTAGAAAAACTAAACCAAGAAGACCGGAGTCTGGTGTCCACTAATCCTGTCAGTGTCACATGACAGCTGGCTAATGGTAGCAGCGTACTCAGGGATAAAAGGAAAGATAAAAAAGTGGTCTAAAGTCTCACTCCATATGCACACAGGCTCAATTTAAGGTGCAAATACACGGGCAAATGATCAATACATTCCTATCGGAATATTGTTTTGGGATTGGCAACCGGTAAACTACAAAGCACTTTCCAACAGTGATCTAATCTTTGCTGCACCTAACTGAAAAGTAGTTAAGCTGCAGTCTGCTTGAGGCCTCTTTCACACAGATGGGTCAGCCCAAGGTTTAGCCTCCGACCTGCCAGTCACTGCAAACCTTCCAGCTGCAATTTCATGCAGCCAAATGGCCTCCATGCGTGGCAGCTTTTCACCCATGGTGCAGTTATACAACAGCAAAGAACTGCCCCACATCACCATAGGAGAGCAGCTGTGGTCACACTCACATGTGCCTCCATGAGACAGCTGCCCCCCCCCCCCCCAAATGCCTGTACCGAGTACTTCCCAGCGCACGGCAGGAACACTAGAGCAGCTGGAAGGCGGTTGATTGACTGCCTGCAGCTGCCATGGGAGAGGGGCCTACGTTTTTACAGCTCATTGTAGTACAGAATTATGCAGCTACCAGATGGATGATTAGATACTGCCATGTCACCCAGCCGCACTACTAGTCAAACAACTAGAAATTAACCCAAAGATGAGAATTTGCATATTCAGTAGTGATGCATCATGGGAGACCGCAGTTGCCCACTTAAAGGTAACCAGAAGTGAGAATAAGGCGGCTAATTTAAATTACCTGGGGCTTCTTCCAGCCAGATCAGTGAATAATGGCGCACAGCGCCTATGTATAAAAAATGGCGCCGCATTAAAAAGATACGGTTATCGCTATTTATCGTTAGTACTGCATAATAATGGAGCACAAGGAAAAAAGAAAACCGGCACACATTAACATTATTTATCAATAGCGCCCTTCATAAGCCAAACTGCAGACGTTATTTAACTGCAAAACGGTAAATGCATTTAACGTAACAATGTCAAGGTTAGACACCACCAGGGGAGTGGTTAGGGTTAGACACCACCAGGGGAGTGGTTAGGGTTAGACACCACCAGGGGAGTGGTTAGGGTTAGACACCACCAGGGGAGTGGTTAGGGTTAGACACCACCAGGGGAGTGGTTAGGGTTAGACACCACCAGGGGAGTGGTTAGGGTTAGACACCACCAGGGGAGTGGTTAGGGTTAGACACCACCAGGGGAGTGGTTAGGGTTAGACACCACCAGGGGAGTGGTTAGGGTTAGACACCACCAGGGGAGTGGTTAGGGTTAGACACCACCAGGGAAAGTCTTAGGGTTAGACACCACCAGGGAAAGTCTTAGGGTTAGACACCACCAGGGGAGTGGTTAGGGTTAGACACCACCAGGGGAGTGGTTAGGGTTAGACACCACCAGGGGAGTGGTTAGGGTTAGACACCACCAGGGGAGTGGTTAGGGTTAGACACCACCAGGGGAGTGGTTAGGGTTAGACACCACCAGGGGAGTGGTTAGGGTTAGACACCACCAGGGGAGTGGTTAGGGTTAGACACCACCAGGGGAGTGGTTAGGGTTAGACACCACCAGGGGAGTGGTTAGGGTTAGACACCACCAGGGGAGTGGTTAGGGTTAGACACCACCAGGGGAGTGGTTAGGGTTAGACACCACCAGGGGAGTGGTTAGGGTTAGACACCACCAGGGAGGGGGCCTAGGGGTTAGGAATAGGTACAGAGAGGGTTCTGTGTGTTAACGCTAATTTTCAATAAAATAAACAGAGCTAAATAAAGCCTTATCGCTAACGTTAAATAGCGATAAGCAACAAACGGATTAGCGGCAACACCATGCACCATTATTCGCAGGCATCATTTTCAGATGGAAGCCTTCCTGCACCCTACAGTTCTCCTGGTTCCTCACTGTTGCTCCTCCTTTTTCCTTTTAGCTTCTGTGCTCCCGACACCTCCTGATCACACTCCCGAGGCCGGGAGAAATCTGCACTCGCGCAGTTTAAAACATTTCTACTGAGCATGCACTGAAGGCTTCCGGCCACAAGAGCGCTATTGAGGAGGCTTACAACTAGAGCTGCAAATGCGCGGTAGTCCACGACTGGCCCAAGTGGCCAGATTTCAGAAGGGCAAAGCGGCTGAAGGGAGAGGAGCAGAACAACAGCGAGGGACCGGTAGGACTGCAGGAGGCTGGGCAAAGCCCAATGTAAGTTTAAGTTAAACTGGCCACCTTGTTACTTTATGCTGGGAATACACTATGAGATTTTTTTTTGACAGATAGAGGGTTCGATAGATAATTTCTGACAGGTCCGATCGTTTTTTTCTGATCGATTTCTCATAGAAGTGAATGGAAATCGATCAGAAAAACTATTGAAAAGGAATCGGACAGTAAATCTGCTGAAAAATCTCATTGTGTATTCCCAGCATTAGGATCCCTTTAAAGCTGAATTATCCCAGCTACCATCTGTTTTGAGAAGGCAAAATGATAGAGTGTTTTAGTTTCGTCAATAATGTGACTGAAAAAATGAGTTGAACCATCCCTGTGAAAGTCCTTAAGGTGGTGGCTACTTGGGTCATGGATAAAACTGAAATTAATTGATTTACATTTTGTTCTGTTCAATATATGAATGATTGACACAACACTTTTGTCCATTTGCAAACAGAACGCTAAAATGACAGTCACTCCTTTTTAATATTATCTGTGGGAAGGGTCACAAACTTCCCCTTTTTGTTTTGATGGGTTTTTGCATGTTTGGAAAGGTGATCACTCCTCATAAAGCGCTTTCCACACTCCTGACATCCAAACCGCTTCTCCCCTGTATGCGTCCTTAGATGTCGCTGAAGTTCATCAGATCTAGTGAAACTTTTGCCACAGAAAACCCAGTTACAGATAAAAGGTCTCTCTCCAGCATGCCAACGTAGATGGGCTTTCAGATGGGATGTTTTTCCATACACCTTGCCACAACCTGGAAGATGGCATATGTGAAGCTTCTTCTTCCCTGGCTCTTCATTGCTTGGCGATGCCTGGCAGTTGGGACATTTACACCTCCTACAACGTCTGGTTGAGCTCAGTAGTGTTTTAGAGGAACTCTGAAGAAGTGCTGCAAGCTGTGGCTGTGGCCCCACCATTAATGAGTTTGTCAAATGGAAAGAATGAAGATTATTTGGGTTTGCTTGCTGCAGACTCCACCAGGTCTGTTCATCCATGTGTGCTGAGGGGAGGTGTCTTTGGGAGTATGGGGAGGGAGATTGCATGTAACTTGAGAAGTCCTGAGATACAGCATTTGGGTCTTGGAAATTATAAGCATGGTTTGCTGGAACTTGAGACGTCATGACCTTGGCAGGCGACATTTCAAACGGATATACATTAGGGTCAGCTGGAGGAGTCAATGGTAGCTCATGAGTTCCTACTGCAGACATGTGGTTGGTATACTGTACTTTAGGTACACCAAAGGGGACTCCATGAGATCCCATCGCAGTATTGGAATTAACATCATTCCCCCAGAGTGGGAACATTCCTGATGCAGGTCCAGAGAAGACAGAAAAAGACTGAGGGTAATCCCAGTGGTTTGATTTGGGTAATCTTACTGAGTTGCAGACTGAGGGGACTGCGTTCCGTATTGGAAAAGGTCCTGTGTCTGGGGAGGAGTTTGGAGTTCTGTCCTAAAATAAAAATAGAAAAAAAATAAAAATATTACTATGCAATCACAATGTACAAGCAATGTGCAGGTCTCCACTCATTCCATCAGCAATCATACTCTACTCTGAACTAGCAGTAGACAACATCTGCTTGTTGTGACTTACCTGCACACCTCTGGTTTCTATAGAGGAAAGCCAAGCAGCCAGACAAGGTACGGTAGTTACCTGACACCAGGGCCGGCGCTTCCATAGAGGCAAAGGGGGCAATTGCCCCAAGACCCCAGAGCCTGTAGGTGCCCCTCCTCCCCTCTAGCTATGGACCCATGAGAGCAGAGATGCTTTGTGTTTACTCTGTGTAAGAAAAAGAGGTGGTGAATAATAGAAACCCCAAAAACAACTTAAGGGACAAATGATGGGCACCTAATTATATTGTGTGAAGATAGGAAGGATTGGACCTGGCAGCCAGCTCAGGGGCCCTGGCGTGATTTAGTTGGAAAAGGGGTAGAGAGGGCCTCCCAAGTTACTTTTGCCCCAGGGCCTCATTGTAGCTAGAATCAGCCCTGCCTGGCACCTGTACTGGCCTAGCCCTGAGTTTGTAGCTCAAAACAAAACTGATAAAAAGGTGATTATCCCAGCTGGACTACACTAACTATGATTGTTATGGGTACAAAGTACAGACGTGAACATGTGCATAGCTGAGTTGATGACAGCTGTCATGTAGAGCACCATAAGAGATTTCAGATGACAACCCCACAACCACCACCCTATATGTCCACATAGTAGGGTGTGACTTGGAAGAATAAAGACATTTACAGAATTCAAACAGCACCAAATCTGCATACATTTGAAAAAAAGTTGCCCCTTTAAAAAGGGCAGGATAGCAATAGTAGAATATCGGTAGTTTTATGGTAAATTTACTAATATTATATTACTTCATTCATATAGTAAAATATCAGCAATATTTACTGATATTTTGCCATCACCCAACCTCTCCTTACTCTCACACAGAACCCTCCCCTGGTGGGCACCCAACATTAACCCCTCCTCCCCCCCATGGGCAACTAATCTTAACCCCCTCCGAGGGCACCTAACCTTAACCCCTGGCATATCAACGCATCCTATTTAAAAGGGTGCCCACTAGAATAGTGGACACCAGGTCCATCTGCTCCTTTGAACTGCAGCTAGAAGTAACAGGCACACTTTTAAACAGGATGCATCTTGCGCCCGCTTCAACTACTCTGCTACCTGTTCCAGAATGAGATTCAGCAGAATACCTAGTGTGACCCGACCATAAAGCCAAATACATACTTGTGATTTCTGTCGCCTGGTATCACAGATTATGGCCAAGTATTATACAAACGTATCTCTAGCATACAGGCTAGTAATGGGTCTGTTGCTATGGGGGGGGGGGGGGGGGGGGAAGCTGAAGGGACAATGAGTGCACATGACGGAGCAGCTTCCATCTGACTGGAGGAGTAATGAGAACAATGTGATCAGGGACTGTTCGGAGGTCACTAAAGATCTGGCATGTAGGATCTTTAAAGAGGAACTCCAGTGAAAATAATGTAGTAAACAGTGTGCTTCATTTTTTACCATAATTATGTATAAATGATTTAGTCAGTGTTTGCTCATTGTAAAATCTTTCCTCTCCCCGATTTACATTCTGACATTTATTACATGGTGACATTTTTACTGTGGGCAGGTTATGTAGCTGCTCCTAGCTGTTTTGGCTGTTAGAGACAGCTGTAAACAGCTATTTCCTGTCTGTAAACCTTGTTACATTGTAACAAACTGCCAAAAGTACCGCAGTACTCAGAGCTTCTTGTGGGAGGGGTTTCAGCACAAAATCAGTCATACAACGCCCCCTGATGATCGGTTTGTGAAAAGCATTATATTTCTCATGTGAAAGGGGATATCAGCTACTGATTGGGATAAAGTTCAATTCTAGGTTGGAGTTTCTCTTTCTTTGTTGGGCAGGAATGGTTGCATGAATGGTTCGCGTTGGTCTTTATTAGACACCTCGGCGGAGTTAAACCTAGTGTGAGTACCTAGCATAAGCCATTTCTTTCCAAATTTCTTGCCGGATCTCCTAGTAGGTGGGGATCTACAAAATCAAACTGTCCAATATGCAGTGAGCAGACAAAAGCGGGATTTGGTTTCGCTTGCCACAAAAAAAATAAGATACAGAACGTGTGCACAGACTGCAGCAGAGAGGGTTAACTTACCTAGATACTGCTCACCAATGCACTGCAGGGAGTTTGTATGTTCTCTGTGTCTGTGTGAGTTTCCTACTGCCACTCATTTTCTCCCACAACAGATAATCCCCCCAAAATTGGCTGTACACCATGATGGACATGTGAATTCAAACAGTAAAGTTCTGCTTTAAAGAAATTTGGATAAGCAGAACAACAGGAGGGACCCTGAAGATGAGACCTTATCCCCCCCCCCCCCCCCCCCAATTGATGCATTAGCCATACAAAAACCATAGGCACACCATACAATTATAGCTACAAGGGGAGAATTTGGGCACCAGAGGATCCCGATAAAATAATGGACATCTGCCAGGGGTGTAGCTGCAGGGGGGCACAGAGCTGTAAGGGGGCACCAACCACTACCTCCAGATCAGGCATTCTTGTGGTTACACTTGTTATGGATGTGACAATTCTGATATTCACACTTGTTTTATGACCCTTGCAAGATTGGCCCCCAGGCTGAGGGTGCCACAAAGGATTGGAAAGGGCGTGAACATTGGGGGGGGGCATCAAGGTTTTGCATCAAGGGGGGGGGGGGGCATGATTTGTAGTTACACCCCTGCCATCCGCTATTTGTACCAGCAGTTTGCAAAGCAGGTGGCCCTGACCTCCAGTGCCTTAATTTCCCCCTACAGCCGTAATTTGCATGGGCACATATAGCGGGCGCTAGTCTAGTTTAGGGGACCCAGCAGGAGACCTCATATGGACCATTTCTCCAACCACAGCACCATCTACAGCGTGAAGCAGTGTTATTGGTCGAATAGTGTGGGCACAGTTTACCACAGACTTTGAGACCTATCCGTTTGAGAGGGAGCTGTCCACCCAATCACGTTAATGGAATTTCCCTAAGAGGTTTACTGCTGCATCCCCTAAAGTAGACTAACCCCTATAGCAGAGCCAGATTTCCTGCTTCTACCTAAATCAGGCATGGGCAAACTCAGCCCTCCAGCTGTTACGGAACTACAAGTCCCACAATGCATTTGCCTTTATGAGTCATGACTGTGGCTGTCAGACTCCTGCAATGCATTGTGGGACTTATAGTTCCTTAACAGCTGGAGGGCCGAGTTTGCCTATGCCTGACATAAATGGTACCAATACGCTATACCATTTGTGGCAGATCAGATAAACTATTGCCATCTTCTACAGCTCTGCACCAAGTGCAATACCACTGTCCCAGCTGCAGCCTGCATGTCACAGCCTGTCATGTACTGCTGTTGCCCATCTACTGCACAATTCACCCCCCCCCCCCTTCCCGATTCTGATGGTATTATGTAAATAACCACTATGGCCTCGATTCACTAAAGGGTGCCAAGTGTTAGCACGCCAGTGAAAAGGCACTTAGGACGCGAAAACGGACGCTTCACGCAATAATATGCGTGCAAGCGTTCACGCGAGTAAAGTTTAGTGCTGCACGGTGTGTCGATAACGTTGCACCGCTGCGCGCGAAATGTGGCATTATGTTTTGCGCGCACCAGTGCGACGTCATTGGTGCACCACGCAGTGCTACACTTTGTGCGCAATCAGTAACAGCTTTAGATGTGCAAACTACTTAGCACCCTAGTTTTCACGTCTAAAGCTTTTAGGCATGCTAACTAGGTTAGCACCCTTTTGTGAATCAAGGCCTCTGTCTGATCTATGTATCCATAGTTTGATCAGATAAAATAAAGTGTTTTAGGTTCAACATATTTTCATTAGGTTTGTATCAAATCTAATGACCAATCTACCTTACAAAAAAAAAATGTTTTATTGTAAGTGTGCACAAGTACCAAAAAGGCAACGGGAGATTCTAATGGCCAGTTTACAATAGTCATGAGCGTTGCAGTGCACTTTAACACAACACAGGGTCTGTTTCAGTCTTTGCTGCCAACCTTGAACAAAGTCATGCCGTTTACATAACGAATAGTGATGAAATCTGCTGTCCAGAAATATATGTGCAGCAGGGCTTTTCCGCATCAGGCAAAACAGTATGGATCAATGTTTAGGAAAAGTTAAAAAATTGAGGGTTGCGTTGCAATCCCTGTACAAACAGGAACGCAATGCAAAGGAGGGGAAAAGTTGCGCTGCACACATTGGGCATGTTGTGTAGTATACAGTCAATTAAAAGATTGCTTCACTGCCACTGTTTATGCACTAGTTTTGCTGTAATGCATTGCGTGCTCTGTGTCAGGATACCAGAGTCTGTTGGATCGCATTGCACTGGATGCACTCTTAAAATCGCATAGTCTTACAACTGCAGTGCGTTACTGTACATTAAATTGCCTGTTACATACCACTGTGAACATGCTGTAGCCTAACCCAGTGATCTGCAAACTTGGCTCTCCAGCTGTTAAAAATCCCACAATGCATTTGCCTTTATGAATCATGACTGTGGCTGTCAGACTCCTGCAATGCAATGTGGGACTTGTAGTTCCTTAACAGTTGGAGAGCCAAGTTTGCAGATCACTGGCCTAACCAGACCTAAAGTCCAAGTAAGAATAACGACCGGGTCTCGACCTGGATTTAAGGCCTGATTGGCCAATTTTTATTGCATGTACCACAGTGCAAAGTAGCACAACGTTTCGACCACAGGTCTTTATCAAGTGCTTACAGACTTCATGTGCAGCAAATATATATATACTCAAATTAAAACACACCCCAGCAGGGGCGGGCACATTACTTAAAGAGACAGACCACATTATTAAAAATTCATAGGAAACATTTTAAATTGTAGGCCTCATTCATGCCATTAGGCGCAAGAGTACAGTAATCATATATCCATTTGCTTTCTCTGCGTAACAGGGAGGTTTGGGGATCCACACCCTCCTGCGAGAACACCTTCTCCAGTATGCACCATCTCAGGTCACCCACTGCGTGTCCGCACTCGTAGAAGTGGCGACCTACGGGAGATTCAAATTTATCCTTAGATTTTTCTCTTTCTCCTCTTTCTTTTTCATAGTTCCGAAACTGCAGCTCAGGTAGCCAGAATGGATAGAAGAGGGTTGAGAGAGAGAAAGTATGGTAAAAAAAAGAGTCTCAGGTTGGAGTACAATTCATTCTAACATATGACAATCATGCGTCAGACATTAGAAAATGTCTACGTGCAGCCTGGTCAGTGGTGGAAACAGATCCACTGCTGTCCAAGGTATTCCACTCTCCCCCAAGGATGGTTTTTAGGAAAGGAAAAAGTGTCAGAGATCAGTTAGTGAGGGCTGATCTAAAAGGACCTAGTACAACGACCGCGAAGTTCATCCCACGCCGTAAAGGCACGTTCCCCTGCATGAACTGTCAGAACTGCTCATCAATAATCCGGGGTGACTATGTCACTCATACCACAAAAGGGACACAGATTATGATCAAGGGTAATTATTCCTGCACTACGACAAATGTGATTTATTTGATAAAATGTCCTTGCGGAATGGGGTATGTTGGACAGACAACCAGGGATGGGAGGAGGATGAACGAGCATAGGAGTAGTATTAGGAACTATAAAAAAGAAAAAAAGATGAGAAAGAAAAATCTAAGGATAAATTTGAATCTCCCGTAGGTCGCCACTTCTACGAGTGCGGACACGCAGTGGGTGACCTGAGATGGTGCATACTGGAGAAGGTGTTCTCGCAGGAGGGTGTGGATCCCCAAACCTCCCTGTTACGCAGAGAAAGCAAATGGATATATGATTTGGGTACTCTTGCGCCTAATGGCATGAATGAGGCCTACAATTTAAAATGTTTCCTATGAATTTTGAATAATGTGGTCTGTCTCTAAGTAATGTGCCCGCCCCTGCTGGGGTGTGTTTTAATTTGAGTATATATATATATATAGTTGCTGCACATGAAGTCTATAAGCACTTGATAAAGACCTATGTGGTCGAAACGTTGTGCTACTTTGCACTGTGGTACATGCAATAAAAATTGGCCAATCAGGCCTTAAATCCAGGTCGAGACCCGGTCGTTATTCTTACTTGGACTTTGCTACACCATTGGTGGATACGGGTGTGACTGGTCGACTCCCTGGTAAGAAACACTTATCTGGGTTGAAGTATTAAGGCATCTTGCTCTGTTCTAACCAGACCTAAAGCCTGGTACACACTTTAGGATCGGCCAATCACTGCCCAATTTCACCACCTCCATGTAGTATTACTGTTCGTAGCATTCAAGGGGCTTGATTCACAAAAAAAAAAAAAAAGAGTGCTAACTGTTAGCACAGCCGTTTTCGCGCGAGTTTTCGCATTGCACGCGATCGCGCGCAAACGCGAATTTTCGCACAAAATCGATATCTTTGTAGCGCAAAAATCGAGTTTGCGCACGAAAACGTTATAGTTTTGCGTGAAAATTCGCGATCGCACGCATTGCGAAATTTAGCGCGAAAACGGCTGTACTAACAGCACTCTTTTGTGAGCCAAGCCCAATATCTGTTGACCCTCATCAATTCACAACTCAAACCCGAGCAGATTTAAGACTGTCGGAGACCAGTGCCCTGCTAGGTTGGTAGTGCACCATGGTCAACTGCTGCCTGCACCCATCCATACAATTATGTAACCGACAATCACGGTGCTGCCTGCACCCATTCATCCAACTATGTAACCGACAATCACGCTGCTGCCTGCACCCATTCATCCAACTATGTAACCGACAATCACGCTGCTGCCTGCACCCATTCATCCAACTATGTAACCGACAACCACGCTGCTGCCTGCACCCATCCATACAACTATGTAACCGACAATCACACTGCTGCCTGCACCCATTTATTCAGCCTGGAACTGGACCTACAACACAGCAGCTGTTACATCTTGTTGGTTCAATTTTGAGCTACAGAAATTTGCATAAATCCAGAGAACTGGCTGAAAGGACAACTTTAGTGAGAAGAATAAGGATGTTGCCATATTTATTTCCTCTCAAACAATACCAGTTGCCTGGAAACCCTGCTGATCCATTTGGCTGCAGAAGTGTCTGAATAACACCAGTAACAAGAATGCAGCTAATCTTGTCAGATCAGACAATGTCAGAAACACTTGATATGCTGCATGCTTGTTCAGGGTCTATGAATAGTATTAGGAGGCAGAGATTCAGCAGGACTGCCAGGCAACTGGTATTGCTTAAAAGCAAATACATATGGCAGCCTCCATATCCCTCTCACTTCAGTTGTCCTTTAATGCAGATTTGTGGTTTAAACGATACTGAAGTCAGAGGGTCAACGTGACAGCCAGGCAATTGAATCCAAGCAGGTGGGAAGCCCCATACACACGATAGAGGGACCTCAGTTGGAACGGACGTCCAGGTGTTTCGCCGTCACGCTAAGATCACATAAATTGGATGTTTAAGCAACAATGACAAGTAACTATATTGCTTCTCTCTTTACCCCTCCCGCCAGACGTGGCTCCATCATGTGTCGCACTATTGTCCCTCTCCTCCTCTCCATAGACACAGTACATCATGGAGCTGTAGCCAAGTGACTTGTTTCTATGCCACTCCTGGCCAGAACTCTCCCTCTATCTATTTGTTCAGATAGATAAGATATAAAAATATAATATGCCATAATTTAAAAAAAAAAAAAAAAAAAAGTCAGTCATTGATAAACTACTAAAACTATTTTACAAGACCAGTGAAAACCATACTGATCATGCCATTTTAGATAACAAGCCACATAAGTCCCAATGTAAACAAACAGAGCATTCATGTACAGCAGTGTTCACCAAAAATGTAGGATGAAATTCATTTACCTGATAGTGTTTCTAATGCACTGCAAGGAGTAGAAACTCCCATGGACTGAACCAAATATTAGTAGAGGATTGATTACATTGAGAAGGCTTAAGGTGGGTACACACATCAGATAAAAGTATTTGGAAAATGAAAGATCACAGACCAATTTTACCCCCTTTCATGTAGTATGAGAGCCATACCTACACAGTATTCTAGTGAGCTGAAATCCCCATCAGATAAAAATCTTTTCAAGATGCTGTACACATGCAAAAGATCAGTTCCTGCAAAATGCATTCATAGTCTATGATATCTGCAGATCTCATACACACCTTGTTTAACAGACAATCTGAAGATCAGATCCACCAGGATGGATCTTTGGATCTGCAGATGATTGTTTGATCTGCAGATGATTGTCCGTTAAACAAGGTGTGTATGAGATCTGCAAATATCATAGACTATAAATGCATTTTGCAGGAACGGATCTTTTGAATGTGTACAGCATCTTTGTGTGCAGCATCTTGCAAAGATTTTTATCTGATGGAGAGTTCAGCTCCATAGAATAGACTGTGTAGGTATGGCTCTCATACTACATGTAATGGGGTAAAATTGGTCTGTGATCTTTCATTTTCCAAAGACTTTTATCTCTGATGTGTGTACCCACCTTTAATGATTGATACTTGTCCTCTTGATTCAATAAACAGCTATAAAAGTAATTCGTTTCTGCTTCAGATTATCCCAGTGCAAACATTGGGATCTGCCCATAGCAATTCTGTTTCCTGTTCAAAAGTAAAACTACACACACCAGCCCAAGTCGAATTTCTAGCTCATCTGTATAAAGATACAATTTTTTCATCAGATGGGATCTTCTGACTCACTTTTTACGATCATAAGTAGTCAGAAGGTAATTATCGATTGCTCCCGTACACTGTTCAATTTCTCTCTTCAGGTACGTTCATTCAAAAAAAAAAAAAAATAAATAAAAAAAACCCCTTTCGAAATTGATTGAGTTCTCTTTTCCAATCGACCAAAGAATCATTTTACCTCAATTTTCACCTCACACTGTGCAGTTTTATGTACAATTTGATTATAAAAAGTGCATCAAAAAAAAAAAAAATCACATCTGATTAAAAAAAATTGTACCATCAAGAGGAACCCTCTAAATAGCCCTGAGGTCCTATAGAAGGTGCTGGTTCTGGGAGTCTCTCATAGGCATGTAGCTAATCCAATATGGAGACAGCAATGATCCAGTTGCATAACAGGCACTGCTGCTGGGACTTCAGAACAGGTTCAGGGAACTAAAAACAAATAAAAGATCTCTTCTTCTGAGTAGACATATAGCTACTGAAAAATACTGGCAAAGGAGAGCCTAAAGAGCTGTGCGACTCACTACTCCAGCTACCATGAAGCTCAATGCTAGACTACTTGGCTATTATCTCAGTCCTGTTTATGTAGCCATTTTCAGAAAGTTACCTGCATGAGCTGCACTCACAGGAGGAGGAAGGAGCAGCATGCAGCAGCCCTATACTGATACTAATGACTCCCTCCTCTGTGGCTGATTAATTGCAGGCAGGACTAATTAAGTACATGCCTTGTTAGGGACTCTAGCAGCTAGTACTGCAGGAAGAAAATAAAAAACAAGCAAAAAAATTATATATATAATTATATATATATAATATATATATTGCTCTCTTACCTGTAAATATGCCTGTAAAGTATTCTCTCTGTTCAGAAGCATCACAGAAGCAGCCATGAGGTTGTTGAGCTGGTAGTAGCTTGCCTTAGTTGATCATATCCCCAGATCAGGAATAGGTGATTGTGCTTCTCCAGCTCATCCCCAAATCTCATCCCTGGTTTGATCCTACAGTGCAAACTTTCTTTCTCTTTTTTTTTTGTGACTAGCCATCAGCCAATCGGGAGTGTGTGTTTGCAAGGTCTTTGATGTGAGGAAGCTAACCAATCATTAAAATAGATTGAACCTTTCAAAGCAGGGTCTAGCTGAATTTTCCTTTAAATGCACAGACCCCCTGCTGGGGGAGTCTGTTATGTATGCATACAGGGGCTCTGCTGCTATCAGGATGTATACAGGGGTTTCAGAGGATCTTGTTTTTCCTCTGTTTTATCTCTTTTAAAGGCAAAGGGGCTATTCTGTATGCACTTGTGGCCATTGTGATAGGAAGCAGCAGTATATGAATGACACTGCTGCTGTATAGGGCTTAAAGCTAGCCATACACGTATCAATTTTTCTGATCAATTGACCTTTAGAATTGATTTTTTAGGTGAAGTTCATAGTGGTGCGTTGCAGTGCGACATTAGAGGCACATTCTTACATGGCTTGCCGCAGTGAAATGCACCACCTATGTGATGTACACAGTGTGGCATTGTAAAGCACTGCCTGCAGTGTGTTGCCTTAAAACACGCACCTTAACAGTGATAATGAAGCATAAATTTCATTGACTTTATGCTTCTCTGTAGGTGACACAACGCATGGATAAAGTGTGGCGCCCCTTTCCTGTTGCTTTCCTGCTGTCACAGGGAATGCACTGCAGCTCCCACTCTGAACCTAGCCTAAACCAAATTGAGAGTAGTAGCCAGTGCACTCTCTAGGCAGCGATTCTAGGCATGTATAGGGCTGGTGCAAACCGGACCGGTTCTGAAGCGTTTTTTAAAACACTTGCAGGGGGAAAACCGCTTGGCTAATGAAAGTGAATGGGATGGTGCACACCAGAGCGGCTCGTTTTTCCACAACCGCAAACTCAGGGGCTGCAGCATTTTTTAGATTTCTGAGGTGTTCCTGCCTCAATGTTAAAGGGAACCTGAAGCAAGTAAAAATATTTAAAATAAACACATGACGTATCTGCAGATGAATATTACATACTAGACTCACCATCAGTTCCTCTCAGAAGCTCACCATTTTCGTCTTACAGTGATCCCTTCCAGTTCTGACAACATTTTGTCAGAACTGCAATATATCAGTTGCTGTCATTTATATATCAACAGCTGTCAGTTACAACTGAATGTGCAAGGTAATGTCCATGTTTCCCTATGACTCAAGTGGATGATATTACAGTTAAACAGTGTGCTGACCAGGAAGCTGTTATGGCGTAATGGCCATTTTCAAAATGGAGGATGGAGAATTCCATTGATCACGGTGGACAAATGGGGCACTGGAGAGGAGAAAGAGATTGAGGAGTAGACTACACAGGAGGTAAATATGACCAGTGTATGGTTATTTTGACTTTTTATTTTCAGTTCAGGATCTCTTTAAAGTTTAGGGAAGTGGAAAACAGCTCTGAAAAACGCTAGATCAGAGCGGTTTTCCAGGCCTTTGTTACAGTAGCTGTTCAGTAACAGCTTTACTGTAACAATATTTAAAATCTGCTACACAAAACGCTGCAAAAAACGCTAAGCATGTTTAGAAAACGTCTCTAAACATGCCTAGAATCGCTCTGAAATCTGCTTCAAAAACCTCTAGCGTTTTGCAGATCTGCTAGAGGTTTTTGGTGTGCACTGGGCCTTAGAGAGGTTTTCTAAACATGCCTAGCGTTTTTTGGAGTGTTTTTGTGTAGAAGATTTCATATATTGTTACAGTAAAGCTGTAAAACAGCTACTGTAACAAACGCTTGGAAAACCGCTCTGATCCAGCATTTTTCAGAGCGGTTTTCCACGTTCCTATACTTACTATTAAGGCAGAAACGCCTCAGAATCTAAAAAATGCTGCATCCCCCGATTTTTCGTTTGTGGAAAAACGAACCGCTCTGGTGTGCACCAGCCCATTGAAATACATTACCCAAGCAATTTTCAAACCGCTAGCGTTTTTAAAACCGCTCACAAACCGCTCTGTTGTGCACCGTCCCTGAGTCATGAGTTAAATACACTACTGGCTGTTTAACCACTTAACGACCGCCTAGCGCCGATAGGCGGCGGCTGGTCGTAAGTGGTATTACATGGAAACGGCCGCTCGTATGAGCGGCCTTTCAATGTCAGTTCACGGAGGGTGTCTCCATGAACAGCCTGCGAGCCGCCGATCGCAGCAGCGCTGTAAAGGAGATCGGCGATCCCCGGCCTCTGATTGGCCGGGGATCGCCGCAGGCTGAAGCCTATTAGAGGCGGTGCAGGACGAATCCCCGTCCTGTGCCGCCCATAGCCTGCGGGAAAGGGAGGGAAGGATAGGGAGGCTGGGAATCGCTGCGGAGGGGGGCTTTGAAGAGCCCCCCCCCCGCAAGGCACAAGTAGCCGGCGGCGATCAGACCCCCCCAGCAGGACATCCCCCTAGTTGGGAAAAAAGGGGGGAAATCTGATCGCCCTGGCTGATTCCTGATCTGTGCTGTGGGCTGGAGAGCCCACGCAGCACAGATCAGCCATACATTCCCTGGTCCTTAAGTGGTTAATGAATAAAAAGGGATCAATATCAGGCTGAGAATCAAAATTCTGTCAGCCAAGTAGGCTGAAAATTTGAGTGGATTGCACAGGAGTCTGCTGTCATTTCATATACTTTTGCTCGACTATAGATCGTTTCCCTGTCTCTGACCATGCACATCGGCATCCAGACTGGAACATACGCAAAAATGGAGGACACTAACGCAGGGTTCACACTTATCATTGCAGAAAACTGATTTTTTTTTTTTTAGCATCCGTTTTTTTTGTTAAAAATGGCATTTGTATGCAAGTTTTCACACGTGTTTTTTTCAGAGTGGCTCATAAAAGTCCATAGGAATTTGCATGTGATGTGCAAATGCTGCAAGTAAGCAGTAAGGGTTTTTTTTTTTTCGCATGACATTTGGTGAATTGAACATAACTGCGATTCTGCATTGAGTTTCATTAGCTGTGCAGCAAACGCATTTTCTAAGATTCACAAAATGCACACAAGTGTTAAAAAATAAGTGTGAATCCTGCTTAAATAACTGACATATTAGATGTACAGAACGATAGTAGGGGCCAGGGGCTGACACTAATGACATCACTTCTGATAGCATTGCAACTTGGAATAATTGAAACATGAAATCAATCAATAATAATTTGAATATTGCCACCAGTGAGAGGGGCTATTTTTTTTTTATATAAAAAAGGTTACTGTTTTGTTCACTGATCAGAACTCAATGAATATATGGGTACAGGGGCGTATCTGGGTAATATAGCGCCTATGGCAAAAACTTAAATAGCGACCCATATCCATTTTTGCACCATATCCAATTGTGCCCCATATACATACTGAAGGTATCCCTCCAGTATTGATAGCCAGAGGTACCCCCAGTACCCCAAAATTAGCCCCCAGTATTGTTAATCAAACGTAGCCCCCAGTGCAGGTCACCAGAGTTAGCCACCCAGTATAAGTAGTCAGGTAGCCAGAGGTCGTCCCCTAGGATAGATAGCCAGATGTAGCCCTTCCTGTATAGGTAGTCAACAAGTTTAGGTTGCCCTCCCAGCATAAGTAATTAGATGAGTGCTCCCCCCCCTGTAGGTAGCCCCTCAAGTATAGGTTGCTAGAGTTAGTCCCCCCAAGTATAAGTTACGAGCTGCATTTATCAATATGGTGGTGGAGCATGTAGGAGGAAGAGTCAGCCATAGGTGCCCATAGTGTTGTGGCGCCCATTGCACAAGCCATGCCTGCACCCCTCTAGATACGCCTCTGTATGGGTAGCATGTATTCTGATAATTGCATATGTTCCTGTTTGACAGTCTGGAATTAAAATTAAACCATGCCAATAACCTGCTTAGTAAATATATATATATATATATATATATATATATATATATATATATATATATATATTCTATATACAGTATGTATTCCCAGTAGTGTTGCTCACAAATTTTCACCCAAGTTATCTTCACATCGCAAATACTATTTTTGCTTTAAAAAATATTTTTTGTGAAAATACATTGTATATTCATGATAAGGTCAATAAAAAATGAACACTGCAGAAACCGCCAATTTTCAGGGAAATAGCGATTTTTCATTCTTGAATATATGTATATATTTGCCATGATCACATCCTGCTTTAGCACATGATCATGACTAGCAAATCAGAGACTTACATATCTATCACCTACCCAAACCAATCACATGCTTCTCCATGAGTTCTCCTAGACAGGACCATCACTAGCCATTATTTTCGCAAAAATTAACGCAAAAAGAAAATTGGCATTTTCACTCATCACTAATTCCAAGCGCCAGCAAGAACTGGTTTTAATTTGCGAATCAGGTGGTTTTGGCGCTCGGCGCCGAGCACCTAAGCTGGGTGCCTCTATAGCACTAATGCTGTAGTGTGCAACCCGCGCAAGGGCGATTTGGGGATCCGGCAACCCCCAATTACTTTTCCCTCTGAGTAGCTACAACTCGGAGGTGGAATAGTGTTTGTTACTGCCGGGGATATGAGCGGCAGCAGGGTAACCCGTCATTCGGCTCAGCCTGAGCTACACTCACTGATGGCATACTAATACATTCGCCTAATTTGGGATGAAATGTTACGAACAGATTTGGAGGAACCTCTTCAAGTAATATCCCTAACATGCTGTCACCTGCTCACATCAGGTTGGTAGAAATTCTGGAATGTTAAGGCTCATACACACATCAGACTATAGTCTTTGAAAAATGAAAGATCACAGACCAATCTTACCACTCTTCATGTAGTATGAGAGCCATACTCTACACAGTCTTTTCTATGGAGCTGAACTCCACATCAGAAAAAAATCTTTGCAAGATGCTGCACACACAGATGCTGTACAGACACAAAAGATCAGTATCTGCAAAAGATCTGTTCCTGCCAAAAATCCATTCCTGCAAATTGCAATGATAGTCTATGAGATCTGCAGATCATCATACACACATGATTTAACTGACATTCATCTGCAGATCAAGCAATCATCTGCAGATCTGAAAATCCATCCTGGTGGATCTGATATGCAGATGAAAGTCAGTTAAATCATGTGTGTATGAAGTGGCAATGCACTAAACGCTTTTCCCTCCTGATACAGGGCAGATTTGATCCCTGTGATCGAATATGATAGAAGTTGAAAACGCAAACATTATCGATATATTTCCATCTGAAATCACTTGATTTGGTTGATCAAACAGGATGGAAAATTTTAGTCATTCGGTGGTCAGTCAGGAGTTGGTTGCTAGCAGCATTCGATTTGGTTGACAAACGATGCAGAAGTTTTCCAGTACTCTCACCTGTCCTGCTGGTGCAGGTCCTCCGGTGTCGTGTGGTTTACTTCATGCCGTGAGTCCTCTCCTCCCTGTGTCCTCTTCTCTTCCTGGTCATGTGACACAAGCAGAAGTTTAAAGAGAACCCGAGGCGGGATTCTGAGAATAAAATCCACATACAGAGGCTGGGTCTGTCTATAGAGCCCAGCCTCTATTGCTATCTAGATCGCCCCTAAGCCCCCGCCCTGCGCTCTGCAATCCCCCCATAAAACACAGCCACGCTGCTGACACGCAGCTTGTCAGAGCGGGCTGTGTTTACCTTTGTAATGTCAGACTCCGCTCTCCCCCGCCTCCTGCATCGCTCCGGTCCCCGCCCGCGTCCCCTCCCTCCCCGCTGATTTGAGGGAAGGAACGTGGGCGGGGACTGGTGCGATGCAGGAGGCGGGGGAGAGCGGAGACTGACGTTACAAAGGTAAACACAGCCCGCACAGCGTGGCTGTGATTTATGGGGTCTCCCTGAGCGCAGGGGGGATTTAGGGGGGATCTGAATAGCAACAAAGGCTGGGCTCTATAGGCAGACCCAGCCTCTATATTGGGATTTCGTTGTGAGAACCCCACCTCGGGTTCTCTTTAAACACTAGAGGTCCGGTAACATAGACACTGTCAGCATACACGCCAGACCTCTAGTGTTTGAACTTCAGCCTGTGTCACATGACCAGAGAAGAGGAAAGAGGGAGGGGGAGACCAGCAGCATGATGTAGACCCCCAGACACAAGAGGACACACACCAGTGGGACAGGTGAGAGCTCTGCTGAAGGGTGGGGTCAGATGGTCGATCTGGTGGCCATTGATAGGTGTATGACCACCTTCTCTAATCAGAGCTGTAAGTTAAAAATGAAGGGGGTGCAGAGATAACATCTCCATTCAGGAATTTGCTTTTTAAACAGTTTCTTGCCCTCAAGAGTCAACACCTGGAAGTGACACTTTGTAAACAGTAGTTACATTGTATTCAGTACATTATTGCACTAGACAGCAACAATGTACACTCCAACATAGTGTAATGCAAGAAGCAGGTAAATTACAATACAATACCGAGAACAACAAGCATAAATAAACACAGCACAAAAAACTACAAAAGATGCCATGATCACTGAGTTATTTAAACTCTTCCTTTAGTTGTATTATGAAGCACATTCCCCGCAGTGTGCTCTATGGACCATGATGACACATGGGTGACTCTACTGCTACTCTACTGCTGAGACATGCCTCTATATAGTGTGACATGCTGCTGCAACTTCCCAATGCACCATTAAACAATACACAAAGACTAGCACTTCCACAATTGATACTTTAATCACACAGACACAAGCCAACATTTCGGGACCCAACTGTCCCTTCTAAAAGAGGATCTTTAGCCCAGGATAGCCGACACCTCCTTTCCCATGAGAAATCTTTACCTTATCTTGAATTGATCATCAGGGATGGGTGGGGTGGGGTGGGGTGGGGGGGGGGTGGCGGGGGGGTGGGGGGGGGGGTTTGGGGTGTCGGGGGTGGTGGTGGGGGGGGGTGGGGGGGAGGCGGGTCTGTGTGGCTGATATTGTGATGAATGCCTGCACATAGTGTGATGTCAGGACCATGGTCATGACCATTTCCTTTCAGTGAACCTTGTTGCATTGTAGGGAACAACGTCTGTTTCCAACTGCCAAGCAACCAGCACCTCCCTCTGTGCATATATATATGCAGTGGCTTGCAAAAGTATTCGGCCCCCTTGAAGTTTTCCACATTTTGTCACATTACTGCCACAAACATGAATACATTTTATTGGAATTCCACATGAAAGACCAACACAAAGTGGTGTACACGTGAGAAGTGTAATGAAAATCATACATGATTCCAAACATTTTTTACAAATCAATAACTGCAAAGTGGTGTGTGCGTAATTATTCAGCCCCCTTTGGTCTGAGTGCAGTCAGTTGCCCATAGACATTGCCTGATGAGTGCTAATGACTAAATAGAGTGCACCTGTGTGTAATCTAATGTCAGTACAAATACAGCTGCTCTGTGATGACCTCAGAGGTTGTCTAAGAGAATATTGGGAGCAACAACACCATGAAGTCCAAAGATTAAGAACACACCAGACAGGCCAGGGATAAAGTTATTGAGAAATTTAAAGCAGGCTTAGGCTACAAAAAGATTTCCAAAGCCTTGAACATCCCATGGAGCACTGTTCAAGCGATCATTCAGAAATGGAAGGAGTATGGAACAACTGTAAACCTATCAAGACAAGGCCATCCACCTAAACTCACAGGCCGAACAAGGAGAGCGCTGATCAGAAATGCAGTCAAGAGGCCCATGGTGACTCTGGACGAACTGCAGAGATCTACAGCTCAGGTGGGGGAATTTGTCCATAGGACAACTATTAGTCGTGCACTGCACAAAATTGACCTTTATGGAAGAGTGGCAAGAAGAAAGCCATTGTTAACAGAAAAGCATAAGAAGTCCAGTTTGCAGTTTGCCACAAGCCATGTGGAGGACACAGCAACCATGTGGAAGAAGGTGCTCTGGAAAGATGAGACTAAAACTGAACTTTTTGGCCAAAATGCAAAACGCTATATGTGGCGGGAAACTAACACTGCACATCACTCTGAACACACCAACTGACTGAGCTGGAGCTGTTTTGCAAAGAAGAATGGGCGAAGATTTCAGTCTCTAGATGTGCAAAGCTGGTAGAGACATACCCTAAAAGACTGGCAGCTGTAATTGCAGCAAAAGGTGGTTCTACAAAGTATTGACTCAGGGGGCCAAATAATTACGCACACCCCACTTTGCAGTTATTTATTTGTAAAAAATGTTTGGAATCATGTATGAATTTCGTTGCACTTCTCACATGTGCACCGCTTTGTATTGGTCTTTCACGTGGAATTCTAATAAAATTGATTCATGTTTGTGGCAGTAATATGACAAAATGTGGAAAACTTCAAGGGGGCCAAATACTTTTGCAAGCCACTGTGTATATATATATATATATATATATATATATATATATATATATATATATATATATATAATAAACAAAATAACGTTTTTGTCTATCGCATTGTTGGTGGATGTGGTTATAGATAATGGCAATCGGTGCCTAGTTTTCTTCCGGAGAAGGAGGGTGCATGGGTGTAGGTGCATACATGTGAAAAAGGCTCCTGGAAGATATTCTATTTGTTAATTCCAATAGTAAAATATCGGTAATCTTTGCCAATATTTTACTATGTCTTAGCCTAACTCTACTCTCACACAGAACCCTCCCTCTAGTGATGCCTAACCTTAAGACCTTCCTCTACCAGTGCCTAACCCTAAAACCTCCCTCTAACTATGAATAACCCTAAGACCTCCCTGTACTGATGCCCAACCCCAAGACCTCCTTTTACCGATGCCTAACTGTAAAACCTCCCTTCACCGAAGTCTATCCCTAAGACCTCCATTTACCTCTCAATTTTGTCTGGCGCATTCAGGCACCCAAATTTACCTTTGTTGCTACAAATCACGTCCATTATAAAACTCACAATTTACGGCAAAGAAGGTAAATTTGGCTGCCCGGCATGACAATATGCAAATTGTGGCTATGTAATACAGCAATTTGCATATCAGCATGCCTCAGCGCCGGCAATTATATCGGACACCTCCGGGCACCCAAATTTACCTTCTTTGCCACAGATCACATTTTGTGGCAAAGAGGGTAAATTTCAGTGCTTGGAGGCATCCAACAGAGGGCACCAGGACATGCCGATGCCATTTTTTTCTGTTTTTCAGTTGGTATAATGCTTTGTCCATTGTGTGTGTGTCATAGTGGTGCTCATTTCAAGCTTGAAATGTAGAATACAGACCTTCGAGCTTGAAAATGGCAATTTCAAATTCATAATTTGCATTTGAAATTGAACAGAACTATGAATGTCAACTTCGAGTATACATGAAACTTGCACTGGAAATTTAGTGTACAGGTCATAATTTTGAGTAATTAACGGTCGCCGACTTTAGTGGTTAATAGCAAAGCCACCCTTCCAAAAAGACCTTGAAGTTTTTGAGAAAATCGATGTTAAAGTTAGAGGAAAAAAGTCTATATTTAAATGAGGTAAAATGACAGATAATGTATCAAAATGTGTGTGTATATATATATATATATATATGTATATGTATGTTCAGAGTGTGGGAAATAAAAAAAAATGTCGTGGAGTCCACCTTCCCGAACCTCTTTAACCCCTTGTCAGCCATGCAAGCTGGGCCTCCCGAAACTCTTTAACCCCTTGTCACCAATGCAAGCTGGGATATCCAGAATACAAAGCCCCAGCCGCGCATGGCTTTACACCCTGAGCTATACTAGCACAATAGACAGTCTCTTGTGTTCAGCTGCTCCTCAGGATATACATTTACCATATTTTTCGCTGTATAGGACACACTTTTTCTCCCCAAAAAATAGGGAGAAAGAGTCCCTGCGTCTTATACGGCAAAGGCAGGGAATCCCCGACCTCCGAACGCCCGCCGATACGAACCGCCGCCATTTCGGGGATTCCCTGCCTATGTGTGCCCACTCCCTCCTCTCTCCCCACATCTCTAATCCCCCTGCGCAAGTGTAACAGTTCAGCCGGATCACATACCGCATGGCTGCCGGGATCTGTGTTCTGTGTAATGCCACTGGTGGTCTGCTCCGCATGCGCCCGCTCTCTATTACATGTCTGCTCCACCTTGTGCATATGTATATACCGGGAAGCTGGCTTCCCTATCGCTGCGAGAATTGCAGACCTGTCCCCTGTGCGCGGCTGGCTTTATTGAAAGGCTCAAACTGATGACGCAATCAGAACTAGCCTTTCAATAGAGCCAGCCGCGCACAGTGGACAGGTCTGCAATCCTCGCGCGATAGGGAAGCCAGCTGTACGGTATATACATATGCACAAGGTGGAACAGACATGTAATAGAGAGCAGGCGCATGCGGAGCAGACCACCAGCGGCGTTACACAGAACACAGATCCCGGCAGCCATGCAGTATGTGATCCGGCGACCTGAACTCTTACACTTGTACAAGGGAATTAGAGATGTGGGGAGAGAGCGGCCACCCACTTAGCACCAGGGACTTGCAACACAGGAGGACACCACAGGGACACATGAAACAGGAGGACACCCTGAAGAGACACAGGAGGAAACCCTAAAGGGACACAGGAGGAAACCCTGAAGGGACACATGGAGGATACCTAAAGGGACACATGGAGGACACCTAAGGGGACACATGGAGTACACCTAAAGGGACACATGGAGCACATATTTTTTTTCCCCTAGTTTGTGCCCTCTAAACCTGGGTGCGTCTTATATTCCGGAGCGTCTTATATGGCGGACAATACGGTATATGGATGCCAGGATATGCTGCACTCTTTCTTACACAGAGTAGGACTCTCATTATAGGTTCTGGGGACTGCAGCCCCATCACTGTTGCCCTCATGGAGAGTAGTCAATGATTTTATAAGGGGTCATAAATTATATTTGTGTATTTGTTGCATTGTTTGTATCCGTCATATATAGCATGATATGTGATTAGCATGATATGTGATTATTAATAAAGCAATTTTTGGATTTTTTCATGCACTAGAGAGCCAATCCTCTTTTTTTTGTTGGTTCAAAGGGATTAAATAGTGTGCTCTTCGGAGTTGTGTTCAGATCCATGACTGCATAAAGTTATATAGAGAAGATGGTTCCATTAAAATTAAAGCAATGTTATAGTCAGACATTAAAATACAAGTTAAACTCCGAACTCCTTATTGACCACATAGTTAAAGGGAACCTGAACTGAGAAAAATTATTTAAAATAAACACGAGGTAACTTCAAATGAACATTACATTGCCAACAGTTCCTCTCAGAAGCTCACCATATTCTTTGGACAATGATCCCTTCCAGTTCTGACAACATTTTATCAGAACTGAAATATATCAGTTGCTGTCAGTTATATATCAGCAGCTGTCAGTTACAACTGAATGTGCAAGGTAATCTCCATGTTTCCCTATGGCTCAAGTGGGTGATATTACAGTTTAACAGTGTGATACCCAGGAAGCTGTTATGGGGTAATGGCCATTTTCAAAATGGTGGTCGGAGAATTCCCTTGATCACAGTGGGCAAACCGGACGCAAGAGAGGAGAAAGAGATTGAGGAGTAGACTACACGGGAGGTAAGTATGACTTGTGTATTTTTATTTTGACTTTTAATTTTCAGTTCAGGTTTTCTTTAATCAACCTTCCTTTGACCCAAAGTAATGTCGTCTGTATAAAAATCTTAAGTGGTAATAAACAATCGATGTCAGGTAGTATAAATGTCCATGTCCACCTTAAAGTCTTAAAGATCGAGATCTTAAAGATCCATATCCTTTGGACAACAGCTCAGGGCTGAGTGCTGTACAGATTTGTTGCTTTGGAATGGGGGGGAGGGAAGGCGGCGCAGCCCATGATGAAGCGGGAGGTGTAAGGATGAGAACAATCAAATGAGATGATCTCTCATCAGGGCGGGTGTACACACAGTAGGTTTTTGTTAGAGGTGGCCCCGGCATGCCAGTTTTGGCCGAGAACCATCTAGAATATGTACTCTTAGGGTTAGTTCACACTATGCCCCATGAGTGTTCTGTGGCGCTAGGTTACATGTGAGCACACTGCCTAATTTGTTGTATCAAGCTATTCTAACTTGTTTTCTACAGTGCATTCCTGGATAACATGAAAACATACAGATTGCATTACAATTGTTCATGCTATGAACGTTTAAGATCCATACTGGCGATTTATTTATGTATTTATTGTAATTATATTGTGCTAGCCTTTTGAAGTAGATCAGGGAAATGAATGATCATCAATATCTCTGTGATATCACTGGCATTCCTGGTCTACCACCTTCCATCACATATTAGATCAGATTCCAAATACAATAATACTGTATCAAACACGCTACCAAAACTGCTAGCTGTATATACTCTCTCTCTCTCGTTCTCTCTCTCACACACACACACAAAGACACACAGAGACACACCTACACACACACACACACACACACACACACAAGACACACACACACACACACAAAGACACACACACACACACACACACACACACACACACACACACACACAGACACACCTACACACACCCCCCCCCCCCCCCCCCACACACACACACCTACACACACTCACACACCACACACACACAGACACACTTACACACGCACGCACACACCTACACACACACAGACAGACACACCTACACACACACACACACACACACACACACACACACACACACCTACATACACACACACACACACACACACACACACACACACACATCACACACAGACAGACACACAGGCAGACACACCTACACACACACACACACACACACACACACACAGACACACACACACACACACACAAGCACACACACACACACAAGCACACACACACACACACACACACACACACACACACACACACACACACACACACACACACACACACACACACACACACACACACACACAGTCTGTCTCTCTCTCTGTCTCCTGTCATGTTTCATTGCAAAAACCTTTCCTGATAAATGTTTGACCTATACAGTTTGCATATCAGATCTAATGTTTTAATCAACTAAGAATATCATTATGTATATACTGTAAGTGTGTTTATTTTACTTGCAATTTAACTGCAGAAGATTTTACCTTGTGCTTTATTGGCATTTATTATCCCATTTCCATTTCCACTTCAACCCTAGAGAGTTACTTGCTAACACAGTTTAAAAACCTTAATGAAGAGGTCCATAATATAAATCAAACTATTAGTAAGCCTTGAAGCTGCAACAGTTAAGTCTCTCTGGGAGCACAAATCAGGGAGAAGGGAGACTGTATCAAAGGACTTTATTAAAAAGATAGAGTTAAGCATCTGTGTTTCTTTAAGGAGGCGGCTGGGAGTCCCTTTAATGTCTTTTATTGGGGAGAAGTTGTTAATTGCTCTGAGCACTGGCTTCCTGTCTTCCATAGCATTGCCCAGCTGGGCTCTTTGATGTGTTAACAACATGATCATGATTTTGCTAGTATTCCCTGTTACAGCAAGGTGTACACTCCAGTCTCCAGCAGTAACTCTATTCCTTCTATTCTCTAAAGGCCACAATCACAGTGACCAATGCTTTCCCTGTGACAGCAGGAACGCAACCCAACGGATCGGCAAAGTGGTGCCACATATTACCCGCACGTTACGTCACATACAGGGAAGCATACCGTCAATTAAAAGTATAGTTCACGATAACTTTTAACGTGCGCGTTTTGTGGTAGCGCACTCCATGCGGTACATTACCATGCCGCAATCCTTCGTACCGCAAAACGCACACACCACACTGCGACATAGGTGGTACATTGCAGTGCGGCGAGCCACATTACAGAGCGGCCATTATGCCGCACCGCAATGCATCACTGTGAATGTGGCATTAGGCTTAATTCCCATTGCAAAACTAAATCTAAGACTAAAAATAAGGTTAATATTTATTTGAATGCTAACATGTTATTAAAATTTGTTAAAACCATCCATACACCATGGGCATAATATAAAAAGCAATAATGGGACAATTACAAATGTTATTGTATTATTGCTATTGTATATTCACAATGCCCAAGCACCATCGTGGATCGTTCCTTATTTGTTCCCTTAAGCCGCTGGAGAAAAAAGTTGTTAAAAATGATGAAAATAAATGATCTTTCAGATATTGTTTGAAAATCGTTTGAAAATTTAAAGCACACAACAACGGCTTAAGGGAACAAATAAGGAACGATCCATGATGGTGCTTGGGCATTGTGAATATACAATAGCAATAATACAATTATTTTATTATTTTTATTTAGTATTTATATAGCGCCAACATATTACGCAGCGCTGTACAGTGTATATATATATTGTCTTGTCACTAACTGTCCCTCAAAGGAGCTCACAATCTAATCCCTACCATTGCTATATGTCTATATTATATATTGTAAGTACTGTAGTCTAGGGCCAATTTTTAGGGGGAGCCAATTAACTTATCTGTATGTTTTTGGAATGTGGGAGGAAACCGGAGTGCCCGGAGGAAACCCACGCAGACACGGAGAGAACATACAAACTCTTTGCAGATAGTGCCCTGGCTAGGATTCGAACCAGGGACCCAGCGCTGCAAGGCGAGAGAGCTAACCACCGCCACCGTGCTGCCCAATAATATTTGTAAAGCGCTTTTCTCCCATAGGACTCAAAATGCATGACAGTGTGTGCAGAGCTATGAACGATTTTTAAACAATGTGTATGTGAAGTATATGGATTTTTCCCTTACATCCTGCATTGCTGAAGGATCCTATTGCTTAACAATCGTTTAGCATTTCAGTTACAGACTTCTGCTGTCTTTCACATCACATCGATTAACATCTTCTGAATTTGATCGTGGAGCTGTCATTTTTCCCTACTTTCCCTTTCGATGTGTAGCTTTTATTGTACAGTCTTATTTAAATGTACATAATGTAGACAGTGTTTGACTAATAACACATAGAGTCCTATTTATAACAGTGAAAATCAGATGATGTCTGCAGAACGGTAGATTATTCTCCAAGTGATTGTCACATTTATATACGTGAAAAGCCGCATGATCGCCGGTTCACAGATGACTCGTTTGAGCAATGATACCCTCTGTATCACTGACCCACAGATAGGACTGGCAATGTACAGTCCCACATAACCTGGAGTCAAAGATATGTATAACAACTAGGTTCTGCTCATCTTTATAAGAGCTGATTTTCTCTATCTTCCACACTGCAACCATCCAACACTCCCACCTTGTGCTCCTCCACTCAGTGTAAGTACATGTGTCTTGCAGTTATAAGGTGGAGAAGAAAAGATATCAATAGATAAGGGCAGTGAAGACAACTGAAGTGAGAGGTACTGTATATGAAGGCTTACATGTCTTTCCTTTCAAACAATACAGTTGCCTGGAAGCCCTGCTGGTCTGTTTGACTGCAGTAATGTCTGCAATGCATCACACACCAGAAACAAGCAGATCTGACAATAATGTCAGAAACATCTGATCTGCATATGCTTGTTCAGGGTCTATGGCTAAAAGCATTAGAGGCATTAGAGGTTTAGTTGTAGTAAAATATTGGTATTATTTACTGATATTTTACTATCATACTTGCCGCCAGTTTAAAAATGTAGAATATGGGTAAATAAACAGATATTCTACTTGCTGAAATTGGGCGCCCAAATTTCTCTGCCCTCTTTTCCATGCATGCATCCAAAAGAATACAATACCTACAGTAAAGCATGAAGGCGGTAGCACTCTTATCAGCATCAGAATCAGCTTTATTCACCAACTACGACAGTTATCTCACCCAGAATTATTTGTGGTACACTCAGCGTTGGTCATAGTGCAATTAGCAGGTAGTGTATAATGAACATTGAAGACAGGTATATAGACATTAGGGCGTAGATATCAGTAATACAAAGGTACCAGAAAGGCGGTTGAGGGTTGGAGGTAATGCTGGGGAAGGGCCTTAAGTTCAGGAGGAGGATTACTTGGGGAAAGAAGGTGTTCCTGTGCCAGGAGGTTTTGGTATGAATGGACCTGTAGCAGCGACCTAAAGGGAGAAGGTCGAAGAAATGACTGCCAGGGTGGGAGGGGTCGTGCTATATGCTGTTGGCCCTTGACCTCATTCTGGATGTGTGGAGGATGTCCAGCGGTGGCAGGGGTGACCCGACGATCCTCTCCACAGTGTTGATTACTCTTTGATGTTTATACCTGTCACTTGTGGTTGTGCCTGCAACCAGATGAAAATGAAGGAGCAGAGGACAGATCATATAGTGACAGTGTAGAACTGGTCATTAGTTCCCACAGCATACTGAACTTCCTCAGTTGCTGTGCCTTTTTGGGGATTTTGGAGGTGTTCTCCCCCCCATTATTTTGTGAGGGTTTTCTCCGGAACAGGGACTGGGTTACTTGTCAGGATCAAAGGAAAACTGGGTGAGCAAAATACCATTAAACGGTTGAAGAAAATTTACCCCCTTCTGCCACAAGGTTGTCGATGGGAAGAAAGTTTATCTTTCAACATGAAAATTATCTGAGGCGCATAGCAAAACTGATCACTCAGTGGCTGAAGGAAAAACACCATTGCATGGACTAGTCAGAATGCAGATTTGAAACCTATTAAACGTCCGTGGAATGACTTGACTATTGCAGTCAACCAACGTTCAACACTATCCTGTTGGACTGAGCTTCAATAGTTCTGTAAAGTTGAGCAGGAAAATATTGAATGGTTTGGATGTGCAAAATTGGTAGAGAACTATTCAAAGAGACTCAAGGCAAAGGACAACTGAAGTGTGAGTGATATGGAGACTGCCATATTTATTTCCATTTAAGCAATACCAGTTCCCTGGCTGCCCTGCTGATCCTCTGCCTCTAATACTTTTAGCCATAGACCCTGAACAAGCATGCAGCAGATCAGGAGTTTCTGACATTATTGTCAGATCTGACCTTGTTTCTGGTGTTATTCCGACACTACTGCAGCCAAATAGATCAGCAGGGCTGCCAGGTAACTGGTATTGTTTAAAAGGAAAATAAATCTGGCAGCCTCCATATCCCTCTCACTTCAGTTGTCCTTAAAGTAAGAAGGTGGTTCCACAAATAACTGGCACGAGGTGGGAAGGATTTGTAGGATCCTTGCAGATCCTTGCAGAGTGAGTATGCAGATGAGGACGAGTGGTCCTGCTTCCTCCTGAATGCGATTGGCATGCCGCTGGACTGGTGCACATGAGTTGGGTACCCCATACAAGGGGGTTTGCGGTACAAAGGTCTGAGGTTTGACACTATATATGTGTCAGAAAAGAGGGCAGCTATATAGCTATACAGAGGCGTGCCTTTATCATGGCACACGGGGTTGGCTTTCCTTTGCTGACCTGATTTCAATCGCAACTTCTGTGAAGGCTTCTGCATTTGCCAGCTATATAATTGTTGGGCCCGGAGATTTGTCTACATTCCAGTTCTTTGATCTAATGGGAGTGCACTCCGATCAGGACTGTGGGGCACCTCACTTATGGAGGTAGCTATGTTGTTTTTAGGTGGAGTTATGAATGTGTGATTTGTCATTGCTGCATTTTGATATATTAACGTTTGTATGATTTTTTTGCAACTAGCCCTGCGCTCCCTATACTACAATTGATTCTTTATCTACCTTTGAGGTAGATATCCCGTACCTTCCTGTTTGTTTAACAGATAAGATGTTTGACCGAGGTCTGGCTAGGTAAGCTGCATGCTTGTTTCAAGTGTTTGATTCAGACACTACTGCAGAGATCACCAGGACTGCCAGGCAACTGGTATAGTTTAAAAGGAAATATAGTAGACACCATATGATTACCACTTCAGGTGTACATAAGTCCAGGACAATCTTAGTTGCACTTCTGCAGCCTAAATAAACTAACAATATGCAAAAAAAATTCATCTTTTTGTTTGTACACGATAATATTAAAACTCTGTTAAAACTGTTTTAGACTGAAAATTGATATAAGTAAGAAGTGTCGTACAATATCTTCTAAACTGGATTTATAAAAGTTCAACATGGTGTTTTTGCAATTTTGGCAAACTTGCGCTATTGACTCAAAAATGTCCTAGTCTCTTGGCAACAAAAAATTTCACACATCCAACTGCTGGCCCATCTCATTCCTGCAGTGATTTAAATTCTTATTGGCACCTTTGGTCTATTGAAGCCACCCGCTGAGATATTGTTCCCATGCTAATTACAACCAACACTACAGATAGCCAGAACTAATTTCTGCCTCATTGTCCTGCTAATGTGACCCTCTGCTAGGGTTACTGTAGATCTCCAGCTTGGTGAGGGTCTGTCCATGTCTTCTGGACTCAAGAAAAGCATCACATGCTATTGTTCTTCTAAGGTGAATGACAGTTTCAGTGCCAGATAATAAAGTACTTGCCTGTTTTCTGTTTTTAGTTCCTTTGGCACAATAGGCCAGGAGTGACATATGGTCAGCTAATGATTGTTTGGAAGGAGGGTCAATTAAGGAGGACACAGAAATTTGTTATTGATAATCTTCCTCTTCCTCTTAGCAGTGAGTAGTTACCAGAAATACTGTACATGTGCTCAGTTTGGTACAAAGTTGCTCAATCATCTGCTTTATCTACAGTTTAATATTTAATTTCCATTGCTAGAAGCCCCTTTAAATTGGCAGATGTCCTACCAAGATTGAAGGACAGTGAAACATCTGCTCATCCTTGAATACATTAAAATGTGGCTTGTACAAACTCGAGCAGCATGTATATTATTACTACTAGTATTATTGTTACTATGTTCAATGTATACAGTACCTCAGTGTTATAGAGGCAAGTACTTGTAATGAGTCCCAGGTTTGAAACGATGTCAGGACATTATATGTATGACGTTTCTTTGAGTAGATGACCTGTTCCTCCCATTGGCCTCAAATTATGGTGGGGACATTAAGCCTTGTACACACGTATGAAGCATGTGGTCGCTAACCATCTCCAAACGATCTGAGATGGAAGGCCAACACCACCTGCACCCAGAGGAAAGCCCAGCAGAGACTATTCTTCCTCCGCCAACTGAGGAAGTTCGGCATGGACCAGAAACTTCTGACGAACTTCTACTCAGCCACCATCGAATCCGTCATCTGTTCTTCTATCCTTGTCTGGTATGCTGGCTCCTCTGCCAGCGACAGACACAAACTACAGAGAGTCATCAGATCAGCGGAAAGGATCATCGGAAAACCACTTCCCCCACTGGACCTACTCTTCAACACTAGACTGCGCTCCAGAGCCTTGCGGATCGCAATTGATCCTTCGCACCCAGGCTCCCGCTTTTTCTGTCGTCTCCGTTCAGGCCTGAGGTATCGGGCCATCTACACCAGGACCTCAAGACACAGGAACAGCTTCTTCCCCTCAGCTGTCAAATCACTGAACTCTCTGGACCCATTCCCACCCCCCACCACCAAAAGAAGAGTGGATCCTCCTTAGGCCGCTTGCTTTACTAGCTGGACAAGTCCTAAGCTGCCTGCACTCAAGAACTCTTCTTTTAAAAATGGTTGTTATGTAATTACTGTTACCGTATCGTACCGTATTGTACTTGTTTGATGTATTGCTATCTCTGGTGTGTGTCATTTACTGTTTCTATGCCCTGCTTGTGCCAAGCCCAACTCCGGGCACGACCCAGTCGTGCTTGGCGAAAAATAAATTCTAAATCTTCTGATTCTGATTCTCTGGCGACATTGCAGGGCTGAGGCTGCACAGAAGCATCACTAGCCTGCAGGCTAGTGACGTGATCTGCTGCCATTCAAGAAGGGGGGGGGGACCAACAGAGCATGGACGGGTTAGTGGAGACAACAATGCTCTTGGCCAGCAATTGGCTAAATGGACTCGCCAGGCTGAATGTTGGCTGAGGTGTCAGTGGGCATAAGTGGGCTCCTGTACTCATGCTAGATTCTTGGCAGAGGCGGTCATTTTCAGCCATCTAAGCCAAGTTTCATCCAGCGTGTGTACAAGGTTTTAGTTTTTGACTATGGCATGGAGCAGATTAGATTGTGAAGGACAGTTAGGGCTGGTTCAGCATCTGAACCAGCAGCGTCATCTCACTTAGACAATGTCAAATGCTTTACTGCTAAAGAAAAACATTTGGCAACCTTCCTAGAGTTTAGTTATTGCTTTGAGTTTTGAACCCCGTGAGAGGACCCTGGAGTGCCTAGCATAGCCAGTCCTGAACCCTATATGTAGAGTCCAGAGTGAAACGAGATGAGGGGATCAAGTGTGGTGTTTGCGTGAAGAATGGGAAAAGCCGGCACCAATGTTTTTAAAAACGCTGTCCATTTTTTTTAAATTCACGCCGTGTTAAAAGAGAAAAAAAAAACGATTGAAAACTCAGAAAAAAAGAGTCTAAACATCAAAAAACTAACAATCTACCCTATACCATTCAATCTTCTGAAAAAATGTACAGAAACTTCTGCCACTCCTGATCAAGTTTTATAGCAAAAAAAAATTTGGAAAATTGTTTAGAAAAAAAACTTTAGATTTTCCTGTACAACCAAATGTTTTAGGTTTTTTTTTTTTTTTTTTTACAAAATTGTGGCAGTCTCAAACGTGTGTGTGTGTGTGTGTGTGTGTGTGTGTATGTAGGTGTGTGTGTGTGTGTATGTATGTAGGTGTGTGTGTGTGTGTGTGTGTGTGTGTGTGTGTTACATTGATTAACTTACATCAAGTAACTCTAAACGTTCAAGCACCTTTAGTCCTGGGGCACACTAGAGGGCTATTTTGAGCGATTTTGGAGTTTTGAGAATTGCTGAAGCCTTTAAAAACACTTTGCTAATGAAAGTGTATGGAGGTGAGCCCACTAGAGAAGCAGCATTTTGGAAGTGCCTTCACTTCAGTGCAAAGTATAGGAGTGCGGGCAACATGCGCATAAATCATAAATGTAAGAGATTTGCAGGTGATTTCAAAGCGCTGAAACTAACCATAAGCACATTTGAATCCACCAATCAAATTGAGAATCGCTAATCGCAAATGCTATGAAATCGCTGACAAATTGCTGACACTCATTATAAATCGCTACCTTAATCGCTGGTTGCAATCGTCTGCAAAAGGCTCACACAAAATGCTAGTGATTGTGATAGTGTTTTGTGATTTCTAGTGAGTCCCAGCCCTTAGTGTGATTTGGGGGATGGAGTTAAGGATGGACTTCCATGAATACAAGTTTAGATGTTCAGGAACGCTCAAGAACTCCTTACGGAATTCATTATACCCTAAGGCTGTTATTTCCCACAATGAGGTTTACAGACAGCAAACTGTCAGGACCATGGTCAAGACATCACACGGGGATGGGAGGGGGGTTGTGTTTTCACCACGATAGCAGCCATACAGATTTCTCATTGGTAAAGGGGTATCAGCTACTGATTGGGATGAAGTTCAATCCTTGGTTACAGTTCCTACTTAAAGGACACCTGAAGTGAGAGGGATGTGGAGGCTGCCATATTTATTTCCATTTAAACAATACCAGCCTGGCACCCTGCTGATCATTATGGCATCAGTAGTGTCTGGATCACCCACCTGAAAAAAGCATGTGGTTAATCCAGTCAAATTTCAAACATCTGATCTGCATGCTTGTTCAGGGTCCCTAGTCTAAAGTATCTCAGAAGAAGATGATCATCATCAGGACAGCCATGCAATTTGTTTTGTTGAAAAGGAAGTAAATATGGCAGCCTCCGTATCCCTCTCAGTTTAGGTGTCCTTTAAGCCACACAGTCAGACAACTGACCAACCCTACTTACGACTGATAGGTTTACTTGAAGTACAAAGATTTTGCTGGAAACTAAAGTGATTCCCTGTGAAATAAACCTGGCCATACACTGGCCCGATTTGCCGCCGTTTCGACAGCAGATTCGATCACTGGGATCGAATCTGCTGCCAATCGTTCACGCTACACGCTGAATTTCGATCCATTTCGCCCGATCCCGTCGATTGCTCCGTGCGGAAAATTACCGTTGATCGCCCGCGGGTAGGGAGCGCGTCGCTAGCGGCGTTCGAGTGCCCGATGACCGACGCAATAGAGCGGCAATACATTACCTGCTCCGCCGGCGCGACTACCCCCGGTCACCGCTGCTACGTGTCCGCGCTGGTCTCCGGCATGCTTCAGTTCCTCCTGCCCCGGCAGGAAGTTTAAACAGTAGAGGGCGCGCTACTGTTTAAACTTCCTGCCGGGCAGGAAGAAGTAAAGCATGCTGGACCTGGAGACCAGAGCGGAGAAGACAGCAGAGACCTGGGGACTGGAGTCGCGCCGGCGGAGCAGGTAATTTATGCGGGCATGCGGGTGGGGGGAGCGGCGGCAGCACCACCACCACCACCACAACAGATTGTGAATGGTTTCAGGCTGAAATCGGTTCACAATCTGTTTGCAGTAAAGGTAGCCATACAATCCCTCTCTGATCAGATTCGATCAGAGAGGGATCTATCTGTTGGTCGAATCTGATGGCAAATCGACCAGTGTATGGCTACCTTAATGCTATGATCAGGTGGCGTTAACATTGTTTTGTCACCTTACATCAACCTTCCTTGCCTATCCTGAGATGAGGAAGACAGTGGCCTCAATTCACGGAGCATTATCAAACGTTTATCAAACACTTTATGAAACGTTTGATAATTTACCTCATGGGTAAAATCTCACTAAGGTGTTATATATTTGTTGAACGTTTTATCGGTAAAACATTCGATAAATATATAACACCTTAGTGGCCTCAATTCACGGAGCATTATCAAACGTTTATCAAACACTTTATCAAGCGTTTGATACTTTACCTCATGGGTAAAATCTCATTTTAAATTCACTAAGGTGTTATATATTTATCGAATGTTTTACCGATAAAACGTTCAACAAATATATAACACCTTAGTGAGATTTTACCCATGAGGTAAATTATCAAACGTTTGATAAAGTGTTTGATAAACGTTTGATAATGCTCCGTGAATTGAGGCCTGTGCAGCACTATTACTAAATAAAGCTTTGCAATGAATTACATAACAAAAACACAAAGGTGCTGCTCCCTGCACTGCCCGACAATACTCCCCTTCCCTTACTGTGTAGACAGAAGCACCTTAGTGAAACCTATTGGTGGAAAGAAACTGTTTAGAGTCGAGAAAATACTATTAAGTACCGGTAATATAATATTTAGAATTATCAGAGAACGAGATGGCACCCATTACAAACAGGCAACACAGCTATGGGGAGGAAGGTAAGATGGCAATGTGTATCATTTACAGCTCAGCTAAGGTGACCATACATCAGGCAACTTGGCGGCTGATCAACCATCCCATTTGATTATTATAATCAGAATCAGATAAAAATTGGTGCTGCCAACGCCAAGTGCATGCTCGATCGCTGATCTGACCAATTTCAGGCCGATATTGGTTGCATTAATTGGTCGGACATGCTGCAAGATGTTGGGCTGTCATGGTCCTTCAGGCGCGCAGCGGTAACGACGATCAATACTGGGACGAGTGACGAAAACCCTGATGCTGTCACCTGTAATGTTCCATGTTTCCCCTCGGTATCCAGTACCCTATGCATTACCTGTCCGCGTCCACCGCTGCCGCCGAGATGGCTCCAGGCACTGTCCTTCGTTCATACACGCACCTCACGTGGTTGCTAGCGAATACACGGGAGCGTGTGTGACATCACACACACTCCCGTGTTACTCTGGCAACATGGGGCATGTGTATGGATGGAGGAGCTTGGAGGCAGGGGCAGAAAGGTAATGTAATGGGCACCGGGGAGGGGAATGAAACATTAGGGGGGATCAGCGTTGGGTCAGCAAGGTGGCGGTTGCGGCGGCACAAGGCTGATTCTGAAATTGGCCTGCGGTATATGGGCAGGCAACAGATCTCTATCCAATCAGATTTGATCAGAGAGAGATCTGTCTCTTGGTAGATTTGCCCATATCTGATGTATGGGCACCTATGGTCAGCCAGGCAGAGGATCACCAGCAGAGGGAGTGGTCAGCAGTTAAACAACAAGCAGATAATGGATCAAGTTACAGAAGCAAGTCCTTGCACTCAAATCTAGCTAAGAAGCAGCGTAATTGCTCCTCAATCCATTGCTTTGAAGCATTGTCTATTGTCATTGTACTGCCTCCATTACTACTTTTTGTTTGGATTACTGTGCCTGAAGTGATGTGTGTACCAAGAGTGAGGCGAGGCACTGATTGATCCTGCTTGAAAGTAGAGGTTGTAAGCATTACCTGGGCTACGAATTTAGCTTTGTAGATAACTCTTGGGTACAGTACAGTATTGCAGGCCTTGCAGCACTTGTGAGTGGCATACATAGACAATTTAGCAAGCAATTGTGCTACGACCACCAGTGAGCTGTGGGCTACTATGCAAGTTTTACATTGGGGCCCCCTAAGCACTCTATACATAACAATTGATATGGCGCACCAAAATCTGCCAATGGCAACTACAGTGTCAGAGGTGCAAGAAGGGGATGGGGAGCGGTTTGTTAATGATTCCCACTATTCAAAGTATCTATAGACGTTGTTATTATTATGAGCACAGGACCAATAGAAAGCTAATACTGTGGTTGAGGGAGGGCCCTTCAGGGCCCCGATGCGGTCGCTACCTCTGCACCCCCTATTGCTACGCCCCTGATGACCACACAAGCCTTTATTGGCACAAAACCTTATGCTATGGCAAGCATGGATGTATATATGCCCAACCATTACTCCCTGCCTGAGGCCATGTTTAGGTGTGTAAACTTGCACATGGGCAATGGGTACTTGCATGCCTCAGACTATGTGCAGGTTAAGGTGCGCTACCGTGCGCATACACATATCCATTTCCCACGGCAAATTTGATCATTGTGATCAAATCTGCCAGAGATTGATGACCCAACATGGCTTCCCAGTTGTAATTTAGATCCATTTCTGTATGATATAGATCTAGACTACCTTCAGGCAGGTTCAGTCAGATTCAGTCAGTGGCTGGATAGTATACTTGTGCTCGGCCTCTGACACAAGAGACAAGGGTTCAAATCTTGGCTCTTCCAATTTAGTAAGGAGACTTTGGGCAAGACTCCCTAACACTGCTACTGCTACTATGAATCACGACGGTGATGAAACGCGTAGGGCGGAGTCGGAGGACCGTGATGGCTTCATACTAGGAAGAGAGTGATCGAGGCAACGTGCGCTTTGTGTTCTGCGGCCGGAGCATTCTCTGTACTGTATGATCCCCTGTCTGGCAGTTTTATTTGAATAAATGTGGATTTGCTTGATGAACTTAAGCTCGTCCTTGGCTGACCGGCTCTTTGTGATACGCAGTGATGCAAGACGCACTTCTGGTGAATGAGGCCACAAGGGGGGAATCTGACTCTCAACCTTCCTAAGGTGGTGGCACCACCCCCAGGAGTGCAGCACGGGGTGCAAGCCTCAAGCTTATTTTAGGCAATACTTGGCACTATGTGCATTTTTTATGATTATTTTACAGGCTTTTAACCTCTGCTGAGGAATATTGATGCGCAGTGACTTTTGCCCATATACTGTTTTAAAGGTGAAGTGACCTTTCATTACTGCGATCCCATCTTCCAGTTACCATAGGAGTGCAGTGATATTTTTCATACTGCTACTGCTACTACTAAGTGTGTGCTGCACTTGCAAAAAGCACTATATAAATGTTCTGTGTCTTGTCTTGTCAGGCGGCGGGGGGGGGGGGGGGGGGGGGGGGCACTAGATGGGGGGAGATGGCCAGTCAGCCCTGCACGGCAGTGGCTCCATAGATTTTTAATAGATTTTGACTAAAAGAGGCAGAAAACCAGCAGGACAGCCAGGCAATCTGCATTGTTTAAATGGAAATAAATATGGCAGCCTCCATATACCTCTTAGGTCAGTTGTCCTTTATGTGCCCATGACAGGAACAGCACACTCTGGAAGCTTACACAGGCTGGTGTATTTAGCTTGCATTTTGTGAAATGGAAATGGTTAAATGGCAGGCTGCATAAGAGAGCATAATTCATCATAACACACATTCTCCTCATGCTGTGCCTTCCCAGTAAATGAGAGATTTTATGAGAATATGTTTTATTCAGAGGGATGGATCCATCCAGTTATCTATATACAGCACTTACTATTTGAAATGGAGAGTTCTGATGAGATACACTTATGAAAATGGAGCCAGTGCTGCCGTACATTGCTCATTGCTTTCTTTCTAGCAAACTGTACACAGCTTTACCTGAATGCTTTTCTTGGTATGTGTTATTCAGTACAACAATTTGGCTATGTGGTTGCAGACCCGGTACAGGGTCCTCCAGCACCCAAGGCTGAGACACCAAAGTGCACCCCTTCATCCTTCTCACCCCAGCCGCCAATCTCTAGTTATCTGGCTTGCAGTCACTGCCATGTATCCCCTTTGCTTTAAACACAATAGGAAAATGATAGCTGAGTGAGTTGTGCGCCCCTCCTACACTGCGCCCTGAGGCTGGAACCTTTCTCTCCTCTGCCTTGGCCCGGGCCTGTGTGGTTGGTACCTTGACTATACAGCAATGCTTTCACTGGCAGTCCATGCCCCTTGTCTTCCCATCACCAAGGTCACCTTATCAATCCTTTCCAATGATGAACTCCCCTACTGGTGCCTATCTTTAACCTCCCTCAAAACATACATAATCCAAGAGATCCGCACACTCCACTGTAGATAGGTTTTTCATTCACATATAGTGCTAGATGTCCATTCATTTGAATGATTGACATCTGGCACTATATGTAAATAAAAAAAAACCTATCTACAGAGGAGTATGCAAATCTCTTGGATTATGCTTGAACCAAAATTATCCCCCATCCAGCGGAATATTCTAGCACCAGAATTTTCATTTTAGGATTCTGAAGTGAGAAGGATCCAATATTATGCCCTGTCTGTCAGGCTCATGTCTTGACTTCAGCCTTTGAAGTCTTATAGCTGCATCAAACGTGCAGCCAATGAAGGTAGAGCTCCCACTTTGCATAATCCTTCTGGATCAACATTAAAGAAACTATTCAAGACAGAGAGTCACTTAGAAGCTCAGAAAACCACCAGCTATGGCATCTGCTTCCTAAGCCTGCTATGGAAGCAAGCATTATATCTAGTATTGGGTGTCATGGTGGTGTTGTGAATAGCACTCTTGCATTGCAACTCTGGCTCCTTGTTTTAAATCTGGGCCAGGACACTATCTAACATCTAAGACAAATAACATTTATATTGTACTTTTTTTCCTGGTGGACTCAAATCACTTGACCTGCAGCCACTAGGGTGCGCTCAGTAGGCAGTAGCAATGTTACGGTGTGTAGCCTAGGGACTTAAGGAAGTGCCAAGAATCGAACCCAGGTCTCTGGTTTTAGAGGCAGAGCATACAGTTAATTAGCTTCTCCCCAAAATTGTCCTTAAATATGATGGACACATTAAAAGAAACTGGCACTAGATGCTGCAAGTGGGGTGTCTCCCAATAGCCTTGTCCACTAACCTGTGCTCTGCTCACACATCAGCAATGCAATATCCAGAAAAAAGTAAGCTGGGCACATAGGTTAGCTTGCAGTTCAAGTGTTTATTCCAAGGGCGTACACAGTCCAGACACACTGGGGGGTGGTGGAGGTCAAAGCTTTGTGTACTTCCTTGGAATAAACACTTGAACTGCAAGCTAACCTATGTGCCCAGCTTACTTTTTTGGATGATAATGATGGACACATTACTATGGTATGGGTTTGAGCCCCTCTGAGGGGCGGTTAGTGTCAAGGTTATACTGTGTAAAGGCACTGCAGAATATGTTTTAAAAATGCTGAATAAATAAAAATAAAAATAAAAATGTCACTCAGCCAAATTTGCCAGTGACTAGTCACCACACCAGCAATAGATGACATTAGGTCCAGCTGTTGCCTCATTTCAGTTGCTGCCTATAGTTGTGCAGTGACTGAAGGCTGTGAGGAATTTTGTGGAGAAAGTTCATTGTTTGCACCTAGCTGTAGTGACTAGCTGCCATGACTAAGTTATCTGTGTAACATAGCACTGTCTATTACTTTCTGACAACTGTGCTGCATGCTAGGGGAACTGAAGTTCATACTGAGGTTCTCACCAATGTAGGAAGATGCCTAAAACAAGTGATAATCATAATCTAATATCTCCACTACAGACACTGCTGGGAAACTTCAATGAAGGGAAGAATGGTCAGGCACAATGGAGCTAACCCCATGAGTGTCTGCTTGGGGCTCCTCCTCTCCACAACACAAACAAGAACACACCTCTTTCTGGTGCAGCTTGCATCCCCTTAGGCTGGTTAGAACATGGCAACCTACATTGTTTGTGTTCTAAAATATCCCTTGTCTGGCAACAAATATGCAAGGTTATTACCCAAGTGTCAAAAATCAAAGTGCATCCTAACCCTGCATTGTGCTTATTGGGAAACACAACCTCACTGGTCCACACACCAGCACAACTCTCTCTGGTTGGACCTCTACCCAGGGCCGGGCCGAGGCATAGGCTGGAGAGGCTCCAGCCTCAGGGCGCAGTGTAGGAGGGGGCGCAGAATTCATTCAGCTGTCATTCCTAATTGTGTTTGAAGCAGAAAGAAATAAGAAAAGGGGATACATGGCCGTGACTGCAAGCCAGATAACTAGAGATTAAGGTGTTTTGGAGGTTGTGGGCCCATGGGGGCCTGTTAGTCTAATAGCAATCAGTGTGTGATGGCTGGGGTGGCAGGGATGGAGGGGCGCACTTTGGTGTCTCAGCCTTGGGTGCTGGAGGACCTTGTCCTGGCTCTGCTTCTACCATTCTTTTACAGAAAAGCCATCATACTAAATTGGAAGCAGAAAGATCCTCCTACTATACAGATTTGGAAAAAGTTAAATAATGACTTCCTACACCTATACAAAGCTGCATGTATAGCAAGGGGATGCTCAACTCAATTTGAGAATATCTGGAAACCATGGACTTTGAACAAAGACACAACTTAGACCCAAACAATGGCTAAAACCCAATTTTAAAGGTTGCCTTAGGCAGGCCAGCAAGATGTGGTTGGTGTGGACTGTGGGAGCCAACGTGTGGTGGCATGCAGTCTGAATATCCATCAGGTTGTTGAAATGAGTTACTCCCTCACCTGCATGCGGACTTGGGAGTGGTTGTAAGTTGTTATTTTTTAAAACTTGAATTAAAAAAAGCTTTAAAAAAGAAGGAAAAAAAACCTACATTGTTTACTTGAATGCCCGCTTCAGTAGTACACATATATTAATTTTATATATTATTGTTGTCATTATTTTTTAAGTAGAAAATGTAGTAATATTGATTTATATAGCAGCATCTTTTATGGCGTTGTACAGCTAAAGTGAAACAAACTAAGCATATATGTGTTGCTTATGGTATGATGATTGATTTTTTTTTAAAATATGAAATATTTATAGTATGAAATGCATTTTTCCTGTTTTTAACCAAATTATGAATCATTGCAGCTAGAGTACACATTTTTTTAATGCAACCCAATCATAAATTTACAATAAATTTTTAATTTATGAACCAATGTTTAAAGTACAAAAATTACCCAAGCCTCTGGATGAGGCTCCCCTCAGTGTCCTCCACCTCTCACCAGGACTCTCCTGCTCCTTAGGTAAGTAATCAATTTTTATACTTTATTAGGCCTCGGGTTCTCTTTAAGGAAACATTTTCATCACACTGTAAGGGCTTGATTCACAAAGCCGTGCAAACTGTTTAGCACGGGTGTGCTAAACAGTTAGCACGTGAAGTGCCGTTCGTGGACATTTGCGCGCGCAAAGTGCTGCGATTCGCGTGATTGCGGACTTTTGCGCACGCAAAAGTCCGCAAACGGCACTTTACGTGCTAACTGTTTAGCACACCCGTGCTAAACAGTTTGCACGGCTTTGTGAATCAAGCCCAAAATGTGGTCATGGTCAAGTGTATTGGCTTCAGTGAGATTTCAGCACCATGGATAGCAGCATCATGGTTGTGTGTTACACTGTTCAAGGTGTTTGTGCAATTATAGTACACTTTTTTTATTTATTTTTCATTTGTTCTATACTTATTTTTATAGTTTGTAGCCTTTGACACAAATTTACATAGACATTTCACTTATATACAGTTGTGACCCACGTAATGAGTTTTCTGACCAAGGGCCTAACACTACATTTACTACATTCACTACATTTAACACTGTGTTTTTCTACCAATGCTTTAAAGGACAACTGAAGCAAGAGGTATACAGAGGCTGTCATATTTATTTCCTTTTAAGCAAAACCAGTTGCCTGGCTGCCCTGCCGATCCTCTGCCTCTAATACTTTGAGCAATAGACCCTGAACAAGCATGCAGCAGATCAGGTGTGTCTGACATTATTGTAAGATCTGATAAGATTAGCTGCATGCTTGTTTCTGGTGTTATTCAGACACTACTGCAGCCAAATAGATCAACAGGGAAGCCAGGCAACTGGTGTTGCTTAAAAGGGAATAAATATGGAAGTCTTCCTATCAGTTGTCCTTTAAAGCAATCCTGAAGTAGTGGTAAGCCTCTGGATAGCCTGTATCCTCTCACAGCCCCTGGTTCCATTACTGGGTCTCTCTATACCTACTGTTCAATAGGTTCAGTAGGTTTCCAATGGCCTGGAGTGCAGCTGTGAAACTGTACATCTGCACTGGGTATGTATGAGTATGGTCCACACCAGCTCAGTAGGCACTGTAAGGGAGCATACGACCGCCGTTTCACGTCCTATGGACGCTTGGTCACGCTGAGTTCCATGGACTCTTGGTCGCGCTGCATTTTAACAATAAGGAGGGACCTAGTTCTAGTCTAGATAATAGAGCTAAAGAAGGGTGTACAGTATGTAACTGGTGAGTTGGGCACAGGGTAAGCAAAATAACAGTGAAATTCCCGGCAGTCTTAAAAACGATTCCACTTCTGTGTCGTAATAACTCAAAGTGAGAAGTAATTCAGGGTCCAGTGATCCAAATGACCTGTGCGGGGCATTGGAGTATAGCATTGCAGCCCAGGCACTACATGGCTACGTCTGTGCGCTGAGAAGCCCTGAAGGATGTGGGAAGCCTTTTGACCCAGATTTGTACTTAACTTTATCAGCGCCCACCCCTTGTTGGATAGTATTTAATGTGTACCAGAGATGGTACACTGGCATTTATTTGTACCTACCTGGGGCTTCCTCCAGCCCTATGAGCACCGTGGCCTCACTTGCCTTCCTCTTCAGCCCCTCGGTTCTAGTGCTACTCAGTCGCTGGGGATGGGAGCACGACAAGGGATGCGGGGCTGTGACTGTGAACCATCTCAGGTTCACTTTAAATATTGTAGGCATTTTTTTATTAGGGGCATGCTTCCACAGGTGCCCCCAACCCCTTTAGCAATTTTGATGACCCTGCTATGTTCAGGGGATCTGCAAAATAATTTAAAAACATTAGATTAAGAAGGCTGTCCATAAACTTGCATGCAAATCAAAAATGTAAAATGTATTTAAATAAACTTTTAAATTAAAATTTGTTTATTCCCCATAAGCAAATTTTACATTCAAAGTCAATTGGTGTTTTGAAAAGTCTTGTATACCAAACGGTGTGTTATTACCAAGGTTTCAAACAAGCTTAATTTAACCACTTGAGGACTCAGCCTTTACCCCCCCTTAAGGACCAGCGCTGTTTTTTCCATTCAGACCACTGCAGCTTTAACGGTTTATTGCTCGCTCATACAACCTACCACCTAAATGAATTTTGGCTCCTTTTCTTCTCACTAATACAGCTTTCTTTTGATGCTATTTGATTGCTGCTGCGAGTTTTACTTTTTATTATATTCATCAAAAAAGACATGAATTTTGGCAAAAAAATGATTTTTTTAACTTTCTGTGCTGACATTTTTCAAATAAAGTAAAATTTCTGTATACATGCAGCGCGAAAAATGTGGACAAACATGTTTTTGATGAAAAAAACCCCATTCAGTGTATATTTATTGGTTTGGGTAAAAGTTATAGCGTTTACAAACTATGGTGCAAAAAGTGAATTTTCCCATTTTTAAGCATCTCTGACTTTCCTGACTACCTGTCATGTTTCATGAGGTGCTAAAATTCCAGGATAGTATAAATACCCCACAAATAACCCCATTTTGGAAAGAAGACATCCCAAAGTATTCACTGAGAGGCATAGTGAGTTCATAGAAGATTTTATTTTTTGTCACAAGTTAGCGGAAAATGACAGTTTGTCACAAAAAAAAAAAAAAAAAAAAGGTTTCCATTTCTGCTAACTTGTAACAAAAAAAAATGAAATCTGCCATGGACTCAACATGCCCCTCAATGAATACCTTGAAGTGTCTATTTTTCAAAATGGGGTCATTTATGGGGTGTGTTTACTGTCCTGGCATTTTGGGGGGTGCGGAATTGTAAGCACCCCTGTAAAGCCTAAAAGTAGTCATTGCACTGTGGGCCTCTTAGCGCAGTTTGGCTGCAAAAAAGTGTCACACATATGGTATCGCTATACTCGGGAGAAGTAGTACAATGTGTTTTGGGGTGTATTTTTACACATACCCATGCTGGGTGGGAGAAATATCTCTGCAAATGACAATTTTTTGATTTTTTTACACACAATTGTCCATTTACAGAGTTATTTCTCCCACTCAGCATGGGTATGTATAAAAATACACCCCAAAACACATTGTACTACTTCTCCTGAGTACGGCGATACCACATGTGTGGCACTTTTTTGCACCCTAACTGCGCTAAGGGGCCCAAAGTCCAATGAGTACCTTTAGGATTTCACAGGTCATTTTGAGACATTTGGTTTCAAGACTACTCCTCACGGTTTAGGGCCCCTAAAATGCCAGGGCAGTATAGGAACCCCACAAATGACCCCATTTTACAAAGAAGACACCCCAAGGTACTCAATTAGGAGTATGGTGAGTTCATAGAAGATTTTACTTTTTGTCACAAGTTAGCGGAAAATGATTGTTATTGGGTTTTTTTTACCAAGTGTCATTTTCCGCTAACTTGTGACAAAAAATAAAATCTTCTATGAACTCACCATACTCCTAACGGAATACCTTGGGATGTCCTCTTTGTAAAATGGGGTCATTTGTGGGGTTCCTATACTGCTCTGGCATTTTAGGGGCCCTAAACCGTGAGGAGTAGTCTTGAAACCAAATGTTTCAAAATGACCTGTGAAATGCTAAAGGTACTCATTGGACTCTGGGCCCCTTAGCGCAGTTAGGGTGCAAAAAAGTGCCACACATGTGGTATCGCCGTACTCGGGAGAAGTAGTACAATGTGTTTTGGGGTGTATTTTTACACATACCCATATTGGGTGGGAGAAATACCTCTGTAAATGACAATTTTTTGATTTCTTTACACACAATTGTCAATTTACAGAGATATTTCTCCCACCCAATATGGGTATGTGTAAAAATACACCCCAAAACACATAATACTACTTCTCCTGAGTACGGCGGTACCACATGTGTGGCACTTTTTTGCATCCTAACTGCGCTAAGGGGCCCAGAGTCCAATGAGTACCGTTAGCATTTCACAGGTCATTTTGAGAAATTTGGTTTCAAGACTACTCCTCACGGTTTAGGGCCCCTAAAATGCCAGGGCAGTATAGGAACCCCACAAATGACCCCATTTTAGAAAGAAGACACCCCAAGGTACTCAATTAGGAGTATGGTGAGTTCATAGAAGATTTTACTTTTTGTCACAAGTTAGCGGAAAATGATTGTTATTGGTTTTTTTTACCAAGTGTCATTTTCCGCTAACTTGTGACAAAAAATAAAATCTTCTATGAACTCACCATACTCCTAACGGAATACCTTGGGATGTCCTCTTTGTAAAATGGGGTCATTTGTGGGGTTCCTATACTGCTCTGGCATTTTAGGGGCCCTAAACCGTGAGGAGTAGTCTTGAAACCAAATGTTTCAAAATGACCTGTGAAATGCTAAAGGTACTCATTGGACTCTGGGACCCTTAGCGCAGTTAGGGTGCAAAAAAGTGCCACACATGTGGTATCGCCGTACTCGGGAGAAGTAGTACAATGTGTTTTGGGGTGTATTTTTACACATACCCATATTGGGTGGGAGAAATACCTCTGTAAATGACAATTTTTTGATTTCTTTACACACAATTGTCAATTTACAGAGATATTTCTCCCACCCAATATGGGTATGTGTAAAAATACACCCCAAAACACATAATACTACTTTTCCTGAGTACGGCGGTACCACATGTGTGGCACTTTTTTGCATCCTAACTGCGCTAAGGGGCCCAGAGTCCAATGAGTACCGTTAGCATTTCACAGGTCATTTTGAGAAGTTTGGTTTCAAGACTACTCCTCACGGTTTAGGGCCCCTAAAATGCCAGGACAGTATAGGAACCCCACAAATGACCCCATTTTACAAAGAGGACATCCTAAGGTATTCCGTTAGGAGTATGGTGAGTTCATAGAAGATTTTTTTTTGTCACAAGTTAGTGGAAAATGACACTTGGTAAAAAAAACCCAATAAAAATCATTTTCCGCTAACTTGTGACAAAAAGCTAAATCTTCTATGAACTCACCATACTCCTAATTGAGTACCTTGGGGTGTCTTCTTTCTAAAATGGGGTCATTTGTGGGGTTCCTATACTGCTCTGGCATTTTAGGGGCCCTAAACCGTGAGGAGTAGTCTTGAAACCAAATGTTTCAAAATGACCTGTGAAATGCTAAAGGTACTCATTGGACTCTGGGCCCCTTAGCGCAGTTAGGGTGCAAAAAAGGGCCACACATGTGGTATCGCCGTACTCGGGAGAAGTAGTACAATGTGTTTTAGGGTGTATTTTTACACATACCCATATTGGGTGGGAGAAATATCTCTGTAAATGACAATTTTTTGATTTCTTTACACACAATTGTCCATTTACAGAGATATTTCTCCCACCCAATATGGGTATGTGTAAAAATACACCCCAAAACACATTGTACTACTTCTCCCGAGTACAGCGATACCACATATGTGGCACTTTTTTGCACCCTAACTGCGCTAAGGGGCCCAGAGTCCAATGAGTACCGTTACCATTTCACAGGTCATTTTGAGAAATTTGGTTTCAAGACTACTCCTCACGGTTTAGGGCCCCTAAAATGCCAGAGCAGTATAGGAACCCCACAAATGACCCCTTTTTACAAAGAGGACATCCCAAGGTATTCCGTTAGGAGTATGGTGAGTTCATAGAAGATTTTTTTTTTTGTCACAAGTTAGCGGAAAATGACACTTGGTAAAAAAAACCCATTAACAATCATTTTCCGCTAACTTGTGACAAAAAGTAAAATCTTCTATGAACTCACCATACTCCTAATTGAGTACCTTGGGGTGTCTTCTTTCTAAAATGGGGTCATTTGTGGGGTTCCTATACTGCTCTGGCATTTTAGGGGCCCTAAACCGTGAGGAGTAGTCTTGAAACCAAATTTCTCAAAATGACCTGTGAAATGCTAACGGTACTCATTGGACTCTGGGCCCCTTAGCGCAGTTAGGGTGCAAAAAAGGGCCACACATGTGGTATTGCCGTACTCGGGAGAAGTAGTACAATGTGTTTTGGGGTGTATTTTTACACATACCCATATTGGGTGGGAGAAATATCTCTGTAAATGGACAAATGTGTGTAAAAAAAATCAAAAAATTGTCATTTACAGAGTGATTTCTTCTACCCATCATGGGTATGTGTAAAAATACACCCTAAAACACATTGGTCTACTTCTCCCGGGTACGGCGATAGCACGTGTGGCACTTTTTTGCAGCCTAACTGCGCTAAGGGGCCCAACGTGCAATGACTACCTTTGGGCTTTACAGGGGTGCTCACAATTTAGCCCCCCCCCCCCACATGACAGGACAGTTAACAAACCCCACAAATGACCCCATTTTAAAAATAAGACACCACAAAGTATTCCATGAGGGGCATGGTGAGTTTATAAAAAAAATTCTTTTTTGTCACAAGTTAGCAGAAAAGGATACTTTGTGAAAAAAAACAAAAAACAACAATTTATGCTAACTTGTGACAAAAAACAAAATCTTCTATGAACTCACCATGCACCTCACGGAATACTTTGGGGTGTCCTCTTTCCAAAATGGGGTCATTTGTGGGGTCTGTCCTGGCATTTTAGGGCCTCTGCAATCATTACATGTATGGCCAGTATTTCTGCTATACTCCTTATATTGGGCATACAGGTAGTGCATTCTGGGCTGAAAGGAAAAATGAATGGCAAACATCCCTTCATTCGCATCGATCAATGTGGATGAACAAATATCTGCCAAAAAATGTGAAACAAAAAGAAAAGAAAGAGAGACATAGGAGCTGCCACCCCAAAAATCCAAACCCACCAGCTCGTATGCCCAGGCAATCCTGATTTATTCATCCACATTGATCGATGTGAATGGAGAAATCATTGCTTGAGTTCTTTTTTGATACAAAGTGCTTGCCAAAGCATATGAACCCCAACACCACACCTTGGCCCATATGCCTCGGCAAACGTATCTTTTTTACTGTGGAGGAGAAATCTCGTCCTACAGCGCTGCATGCACCGATTTTGTGTAACCTGACAGAAGCGCAATGCTTCTGTCAGGATGCACCATCAGTGCTGCAGCTGATTGGTCGGTCGGTCGGTCTGGATAGAAAAAAGAGAGAAGAAAAACGAAAAAAAACAAAACAAAAAGGAGGGGAAGGCGTCCGCCTGGACATAGGAGCTGCCACCCCAAAAATCCAAACCCACCAGCTCGTATGCCCAGGCAATCCTGATTTATTCATCCACATTGATCGATGTGAATGGAGAAATCATTGCTTGAGTTCTTTTTTGATACAAAGTGCTTGCCAAAGCATATGAATCCCCAACACCACACCTTGGCCCATATGCCTCGGCAAACGTATCTTTTTTACTGTGGAGGAGAAATCTCGTCCTACAGCGCTGCATGCACCGATTTTGTGTAACCTGACAGAAGCGCAATGCTTCTGTCAGGATGCACCATCAGTGCTGCAGCTGATTGGTCGGTCGGTCGGTCGGTCTGGATAGAAAAAAGAGAGAAGAAAAACGAAAAAAACAAAACAAAAAGGAGGGGAAGGCGTTCGCCTGGACATAGGAGCTGCCACCCCAAAAATCCAAACCCACCAGCTCGTATGCCCAGGCAATCCTGATTTATTCATCCACATTGATCGATGTGAATGGAGAAATCATTGCTTGAGTTCTTTTTTGATACAAAGTGCTTGCCAAAGCATATGAATCCCCAACACCACACCTTGGCCCATATGCCTCGGCAAACGTATCTTTTTTACTGTGGAGGAGAAATCTCGTCCTACAGCGCTGCATGCACCGATTTTGTGTAACCTGACAGAAGCGCAATGCTTCTGTCAGGATGCATCATCAGTGCTGCAGCTGATTGGTCGGTTGGAAAAAAAGAGAGAAGAAGAAAAAAAAAAAAAAAAAAAAAAGCAAGCAAGCAGCAAAGCACTTCAATAACATTAACTTTTTAAACTTTATTAAATATGTTCAAACCAAACAATAACATTGGTAACCAAATATTAACTTTTTTGCTTACCTGTTTTTTTTTTTTTTTGTTTTTTTTTACCTGCGAGCTGAGGATAAACTTCTCCTCCCCCATGGGTCAATGTGCAAAGTGCAAATCGCACAGATATGTGGCGAAGTACATTATGCATTCTGTCCCAAGTGAAAGGAGAGGTTTCTGGCAGGCCAGTGTATTTGGATCTCTCAAAACCTGATGTTTGGGTTCACACTGCATACTGGCCTATCCGGTCGGTCGAGCCCGCCGCACCGTCTCGCCCAAAATAGATCTTCAGGGAATACCACAAGAGTAGCATTCGGCCTAGTAATTAACTGCGTCGCCGTAGACTAACATGACTTCCGGGCCGACCCAAATTGCCGCAGAAGCCACGCAGTAACGTAGGCATGCACTAGCGTTAAGTCAAGCACTTCCGGCGTAGGGGGGGACCGCAAAGTGTGACTTTTGCTAGGCAATTTGCCCTAACGCATCGCGCCAGTGTGAAATAGCACTGAGAGACCCTTGTGTGCCTACTGCTGTGTCTGTAGTTCCCTAGGTTCTAAAAGTGTGCCTTCTCATGGTACCTCTCATAACACTCCCCTAGGCATAGGCCAGGCTGGTCAGGACAGCGGGGACAGTAAACGGGGGTGTCATGCCTTATTCCAGCCTTGCTGCAGACACGACATCTTTTTCTGGGGTTGCGTTGAGTTGGGGTACTGGGAATCGGGTAGGCGTAATGCCTTCCATGCAGCCGGCTAGTTGCATTTGGGGGTTGGGCTCTGTCACCTTCTGGATAGAGGAGTGCCGAAACAATGTCTTCCTGGAATTGAAGGAAAGATCCAGTTCTCCCAGCCTTACTGTAGAGAACAAAGCTGTTGTACATCGCCAATTGAATTAAATACACAGACACTTTCTTATACCAGCGTCTGGTTTTCCGGGAAATTAAATAGGGCCCTAACATCTGGTCATTGAAGTCCACCCCTCCCATGTTGGCATTATAGCTGTGGACGGCGAGGGGCTTTTCAATGACCTCTGTTGCCCGTGTAATTTGTACTGTCGTGTCTGTGTGAATGGTAGACAGAAGGTAAACGTCCCTCTTGTCCTTCCATTTCACCGAGAGCAAGTCATCGGTACACAAGGCGGCCCTCTCCCCCCGTTGAAGTCTGGTGTTAACGAGCTGTTGGGGGAAGCCCCGGCGACTAGGCCGCACGGTGCCACAGCATCGGATTCCTTCTAACTTTAAGTGCTGAAAGAGGGCCACACTTGTGTAAAAGTTGTCCACATAAAGATGGTACCCCTTCTGGAACAAGGGTGACACCAAGTCCCACACAATCTTTCCACTGCTCCCCAGGTAGTCAGGACATCCGACCGGCTCCAATTTTGAGTCTTTTCCCTCATAGACCCTAAAACGAGATGTATAGCCTGTGGCCCTATCACAGAGCTTATACAGTTTCACCCCATACCGGGCGCGCTTGCTTGGGATGTACTGTTTGATGCCAAGGCGCCCGGTAAAATGTACGAGGGACTCATCTACACAGATGTTCTGTTCAGGGGTATAAGCATCTGCAAATGTGGATGACAGGTGGTCTATGAGGGGCCGAATTTTGTGGAGCCGGTCATAAGCTGGGTGGTCTCTTTCATGACAGGTGTCGTTGTCATTGAAATGCAGGAAGCGCAGGATGATCTCAAATCGCGTCCTGGACATGGCAGCAGAGAACACGGGCATGTTATGTATTTGGCGTGTAGACCAATAAGAGCGCAATACATTTTTTTTAGTAATACCCATGTTGAGGAGAAGGCCCAAAAAAATTTTAAGTTCGGAAACTTGGAGTGGTTTCCACCGAAAAGGCTGGGCGTGGCAGCTTTTCGGATGGGCGGTTATAAATTGTGTGGCATATAGGTTGGTCTCAGCCACAATTAAGTCAAGGAGATCCTGGGTGAGGAACAGTTCAAAAAAGTCTAGGGCCGATCCTAGTTCAAATGTCTCCACCTGGACTCCAGACTGGGCGGTGAAAGGGGGCAGTATGGGTGCGGCGGGATCAGGGGAATGCCAATCAGGGTTTGCCAGCACCTCTGGAAAACCAATGGGAGTACGGGCCCGTCTACTTGGTGGCTGCGGATCGGATCTTAATTCACGTACCACCGAACCAGTTTCTACTTCCAGGATGGTGTCCGCCACTTCATCAGGGTCTTCTGCGGAAGTACTGGTGTTGATAGGCCCAGGAGATGCTGCGCTGCTGGTGCATGCCTCACCAAGAAAAATCAGATCAGCGCCACTCTGCTGCCCTTGAGACTGATCTTCCGCCACCTGCAGTCCAGTGACATGGGGTGTGGTACGCCTGGCTCTAGCCGGGACCTCAACCTCGTCATCGGAACTATCGGTCTGAGAGCCACTGCTGTCTACAGGATCGTACTCTGAACCCGAAGATTCGTCGAATAAGTCGACCCAATCATCCTCATCCGACTGGTCCATGTACCTGTAGATGTCTTCATTGGAAAACCTCTTTTTTGCCATGGTGGCCTGCTAAATTTAGGAGGTATTCCTCTGAGACTACCCAGGAAAAGAGCACCTACCTAGCGAAAGGGAGTACTTGAGAGGTAGAAAGCTGTGGTCACTGAGTTTAGATAAAAAAAATCAAAACTGATGTTTACAGTGCCACAGCTTGTGTACAGTGTTTTTTGCAGTGATCAGAAAAAAGAAATTTCTGTCACTGCGGTGGGGCGGGCTGAACGCAGTGCAGGCGAACGATCAGGTCTGATCGGGCAAACACTGCGTTTTTTTGTGGATCCTAGAGACCCTAATATAGATCTGACTGTGATCACTAATAATCACTTACAGATACTATATAGTACCAATGCTGATTAGCGACAGTGATGACGCTAATTAGTGACTGTGGTGCAGTGGGCTGAGCACTAACTGACACTAGCAACCCTTTTGCTTAGATAACTGGCCTAACTGTTTGTTACCACTAGTGATACTAAAATTTTTTTTAGATCACTAGGACAGTGATAGTGATGGTGATGGTGAGGGGGGGGGGGGGGGGGGGTTGGGGATCAGAGAGCAATCACAAATAATCAAAAACAATCACGAGACAATTACAACACAATTACAGCAATCGGCGCAATCAAAGCCAATCACGGACCAATTGAATCCAATAACGTGACAATCAAAAACCAATTACGTGACAATTGAAGCCAATCACACGACAATCGATACTAATCACAGGGCAAAACAGCCAATCAGTGGGCAATTGGCACAATCAAAACCAATTACGGACAATTGAAGCCAATCACGCGACAATCGAAGCCCAATTACGTGACAATCGAAGCCAATCACACGACAATCGATGCCAATCACAGTGCAATTGAGACAATTGTAGCCAAACAAAGCACAATCAAGCCTTACAGACAGGAGATAAGATACACAATGGCAGGGGGGAGAATATACGCAATCAATGAACTAGGACGGTGTGGGGAGGATCGGAAGGGGTGGGGGGTGATCAGATACCCCTAAGGGGTAGTTGGGGGTCTAATCTGATGGATAGGAGTGACAGGTGGTGATAGATGGGTTATTGACGGGTGATAAGTGGGTGTTTACAGGGAAAAACAGATGTAAACAATGGACTGCTGATGTGATCAGGGGGGGGGGGGTGTCTCGGAGGGATCTGAAAGGGTGGGTGGGTGATCAGAAGCCCCTAATGGGCAGTTGGGGGTCTGATCTGATGGGGGGCAGTGGCAGGTGGTGACAAGGGATGATTGACAGGTGACGGATAGGTGATTGACAGCTGATCAGCGGGCAATTACAGGGAAGATAGATGCAGTATACGGGGGGGGGGGGGGGGGAGATCTGAAGGGGTGGGGGGTGATCAGATACCCCTAAGGGGCAGTTGGGGGTCTGATCTAATGGGGGGCAGTGACAGGTGGTGACAAGGGATGATTGACAGGTGACTGATAGGTGATTGGCAGCTGATCACTGGGGAGATAGACAGATGCAGGGGAGATAGATAGGTTCAGTATACAGGGGGGGGGGGGGGGGGTCGGGGGGAGATCTGGAGGTGTGGGGGTGATCAGATACCCCTAAGGGGTAGTTGGGGGTCTGCTCTGATGGATAGAAGTGACAGGTGGTGACAGGGATTTATTGATGGGTGATATGGGGGGTGGTTAGGTCTGATCTGCGGGCTGCAGGGGGGTACAGGGGGGTGTCTGATGGGTGCTGCGGGTGATCGGGGGGTCTGTGGGGCTCCTAAAGTGTGTGTGTGTGTTGCTATACTATGCCTGCTCTCCTCGCTGGTGGTCGATCGCTAAGTGTGACCACCAGCGGGAGGCAGGCAGTATAATACAGTTTGTTACGTAAACAAACTGTATTATACTCATTCTATTGGGCAATTTGAATGTTTACAGCCCGCCGGCGCTGCTGATTGGCCGGCGGGCTGAAGTCACATGGGGGCCGAAGAGTGTGACGTAGCGATCGCGCGGCTACAGCCGCGCGATCGCTCGTTAATCAGGCTGCAGCCGGCGACGCAGTACTGCGTCGCTGGTCCTGCAGCTGCCACTTTGCCGACGCACGGTATAAGCGTGCGGTCGGCAAGTGGTTAAATGATTTGTGATCACTATTAGGATCTTACAGCAGCTGCAGATTGAAACTATTCAGTGAGATTTAATAATATTAAATTACAAGATGATTTTAAAGGATACCTGAGTCATAATGAAAGTGTCTCCTTTTACTTGCCTGGGGCTTCATCCAGCCCCAGTAGTCTTGTAGGTCCCTTGTTGTCATCCTGGTCCCCTTTCTTGATCTGCTGTGCGTTCCAGTAATGTCTAAAACTTAACATGTGTGTATAGTCTGTCCTATGCCTTGACAAAGGGGACCCCTAGTAGCCCTGAAACAATCGTTGGCTAATACACAGCCAGATGACATGTTGTGTGTGTGTAATGAAACAATATGTTGTCAGTATCAACAGTATTACTTTAAACTGCAGTATAGTAAAGCAACCACAGGCTGTCACGGTCTGTAAAATGAGATGATCTCTATGGTATTGTGATTTCCTGTATTCACTATGTGTTCCTCTCTGTTCTAAGTAAGCTGCATTACCTGATGGTGGTGTATGATTTAACTCTGTATGTTTTTCTTCAGTAAAGAGTTCTAACTTGTTATATTGGATGTCTATCTGCGTGTACAGACCACTCCGCGCCATCACAATAAACCTGTGAGTTCCTGCAAACTGTCTGAGTGCGGAACCTTCCTTGGAACACTGATTTAGCATGCGCTAAACCAGGGGTGCTTTTCCTTGATCAAGTTCTGCACATGGGCAATTCCTTGAGACCCATAACCATGCATGAGTTGCGCCACTGGATCGGCACATGGACAGTAGTGCGCAACTTAGCTAAGTTGCAGACTTTACCAGCCCGCACAACAGATCAAGGAAGGGGACTTGGAGGACAGCGGGGTACCTACAAGACTACTTTTTCTAGTTGAACTCGATGGACGTATGTCTTTTTTCAACTCAAGTAACTATGACTACGGTGGCTAGCAGAAGCCTCAGGTAAGTTAAAAAGGGGAACTTTAATTACGATGAGTATCCTTTAAAGCAGAAGGTATTTACATACATCCTATTTGAAGTACAAATCAATAGTTAATCATGCTTCAACTAAGCTAAACAAAAAATGTCTTGTTTCACACATCTGAGGTTACTACAAATGTGAGAAACTGTGAAGGTTAGAGTCTTGTACACACATATAAAGCAAGTCATCTGGCAGGAATTGGGATTAGATGACTTAGGGTCAGTGCAGGGCCAACGCTGTATAGTCATTATACTGGGGATGAGAGGGGGGGAATAGGGAGATCAATGCTCTCTGCCTGCGCTCGGCCCAGTCAATCCGCCAGGCTGATTGCTGGCTGAGGCGCAGTACACACACAAGATTCTTGGCAGAGGTGGTTGTTATTGCTGGCCTTGGCCAGGCTTCATCTACTCTGTTTATGAGACTTTACTAAGAAGAGTTTAGATTCTTTAATGACATAATGAAGGAATTTTCTCTCAACGGAGAATGGCACATTGATTGACGAAATGGCGCTTTTAGAAGTACAGAAAGTTACCCAGAAAAATAGCAGGAAGTATACTTTATTTCTGAGGTAAAAAAAGCGATAAACTTGAACTCTCCATTCCTCCTCCCCTCTGGGCTCTCCCAGGAGACGGTGCGAGGTGCTCGCTGCTGACTGCGTTTTATCTCTCCTCTAGTGGAATGGTTGAAGATTATTGAGGAAAGCAGAGAGAGTTCTCTGCCAGACATGTGAAGGCCCAGCATGTCCCTTATGGTTTTCTGATTGCCATGTCTAATTTGTTCACCCATCGCTAGAAGAGCCTTTGAAGATGATTTGGTTAGTAATAACACGAATCTTATACTGCTTCTCCGTCAGGGCATGAAGAGAGGCTCGTCAGCTTGTGTATAATGAATGTTAGTTAGCTTTGTAAAACACAAGCTAAAGAGAAATCATATTTATGCTGTTTCTTTGTCAAGCTACGCTGCCTACTTGATTCAGTCGGTACTATAGATGGAGAGAAGCTGCTGAAATGTATTTATACAATAAGGTGTCTGTATCTGCCATCTGGAACTTGAAAATCACCCAGCATCTTTTGACAACTCTTTCCAGCTTTTTCCAGCCCCTGCAGTCTATCAGGTCCCTCTGTGTGCTACCACTCCTTAGGGTTGTGCCGCTGTCCCCAAACCTAAAGTCCGCTACTGAGCCCAGTAACAGGTCACTATGAATTGGCGGCCTAGCCACGCACAACCTTGATCACACTCCTGTGGCCGGGAGCGTTATGCGCATGCACGATGGCAAGTTATATGAACTGCGTATGTGCTGCATGCTGCGTGGCCGGCTGCGTGGCCGGGAGGGACAGTGGAACAACTGAGCGGACAAGGAGGACACAGAGGGACCTGATAGACTGTGGGGGGCTGGAAGAAGCCCCATGTAAGTAAAAGAAAACTTCTTTGCCTCACTTTAGGTTTCCATTAATGTTAGCGGTGCCTCCACCTTATATTTTATCTTTGCTGGGAGTTCACCCTATGGCTGGCAGTCGGTCCTCTTCTGGCTGGACCGCTAGGCTTCTGCCCTGCATTTTCCATGATCTACACTCCATACTAAGTGGCTTTGGTAGATTCTGCTACTGGTAGAGTGTGTGGCAGTCCACACCATGCCACGTACCATAGTGCACTGTAGCGCTCTGTGTCACTGACCTTGGGCAGGACATATCACCTCCAGAGGAAACTGAATAGAGAAGGACACATGATCATCAGGGGAAAATAAGCATATTTCCCAAATGTCTCTCTTTCGGAGGGACAATCCCTTTTTGGGAACCAAATCCCTCTGTCCCTATTTCTCCCTAATTTGTCCCTCTTTCAGGATCTCATGTACAGATCTGTGTTAATATATGTATTTTTCTATATTTTTCGACTAAAAAAAATGTGTATCTGACAGCAAATCGAATGTATTTTTTAATAACATTTACTGGTAATTACAAAATGACTTGTATATCGCTGTTGTATGTTTGCGATGCTTAATGATGGTGGAATTTCCAGCATTGAAAAACCTGCAGGAGAGGTGTACAGAAGGAACGCTATATCCATGCCCTCACTTTATGAGCTTCTTCAACTTTTTCCATAAATATTCAGTTCTAAACATCACTAGAAATATCCATTATTTCTTATTTATGGCTAATGGTATTTAGACCTGTTTTCCTATCTACGACTTACTTTTTTACATTTTTAAAGTGCATCTTAGTATTTGCTGTTTGAAAACATGAGAGTGTTTCATATTGACTTATTTTCAGGATTCTTCAATCATTACCTGTTTTAAATCTTCCCTCTCAGCGGACACCCTGCTGACTTTAGTGACAGCGGGAGAGGCAAACTCTTACAAAGCGAGATGGACTCTGCTCTGTGGTCTCGGTGGGAAGCTCACTGCCTTGGCTTGCTTTCCAAAAACATAATACACCTTGCATATGATTTGGAAGAGACAAATAAGGCTGATGCCTGTTGTACAGAAGTGATCCAATGCAAATGTCATCCAATTTGGTAAATGTCAGGTGCATCCGATATGAAATAATACATCCTATATGCCCTACTTACAAGGCTGACAAGGTTGTTACAAGAAATTCTGTTTCCTGACAGGAATTTCTGTACTGCACCCCCAGGCTTTTTCTTGCCCACTTATTATCTTTTGCAATGGATAAGTGTGAGGAAACGCGGAAAAGCCGCCGTCTCTCGAGGTGAGGCGGCTGTTTCCGCGTCCAGCATGGCGTCACAACGCGGAAAAAACGCCGCATGCCGCATGGGCAGTGCGGCGGAATCCGCATTGGTAACGGCGGAATCCACATCAGAGGCGACCCCCGCATTAGATACATTGCAAAACAGTACTGGTGTGGCTGGGACTGATAGTCCACCAAGATTCAGACTTACACGCGCGCGAGCACTGAGGCAGAATTTAAATAGCAGTTAGAAGGGTGTCGGCTGACCAGCTGGGTCAGCTGACAAATTCCACTGCTCCCATTGGACCAGCAATTAGGGAGGTCCTGGAAAGGTCCTAGAGTATATATACTGCTGGTTGTTCACTTGCTCCTTGTCTGGCGTTGCGTTCACATATGTGGGAGCACCCAGATCCGTAGTTAGATCCGTTAGTGTGCCGGGACCAGCTGGAGCTGTAATCCTACACTAAGCTAGATTCTGTTGATAGCTAAAGTACTAGTTTGATTGTGATTATCTGTTATGACTTTTGCCTGCCTTGACTATCCTCCTGAACTCTGATCTTGCACCTCGATATTTCTGATACTCTGTTGCCGAACCCCGGCTCGTACTTTGACTCTGCTTCTGCCTCCTGATTTTGTACCCCGATATTTCTGATACCCCGTTGCTGAACCCTGCCTGTACTCTGACTCTGCCTTTGCCTCCTGATCCTGTACTTTATCTGTCCGTGTGTGTACGACCTGGCTTGTCCGACCTCGAGAACCGACCTTACCGTTAGAGGCGGTTCCTCGCTCTGTTAGCGATCCTTCCTCCTGAGGGTCACTTTCAGATATCCCTTCCTACTGTCAGTCTGACTCCTCCCGTCTTGGAGAGCTCAGGTCTGCGGAAGGAATCTGTGCAGTACTCCTTACTGCATTGAGGCCTTGTCCTCTTAGTGTTACAGTTACACCAAACACTACACTCTATTCAGGTGATCAGAGGTTAGTTTGTATATCGGATTATCGGTGAGACTGCAGTTCACTTATAATCTGGTATATATCTGTATTTCCGGTGATACTGCAGATCACCGGTAATCAGATACTCTCTGCGCCCACCGATCGTTACAGAACGCCAGACCAAAAAACAAAATGGACGCAAACACTGGTCGTCTGGGTATGCTTGCCACTTCGGTGGATAACCTCCATCAAGCACTGGGCCAGCACAAAGCTTTGATTGATGCCCTTTCAGGCTCTGTGCAAACCCTCCAGACGTCAGTTGATTCAGTGCGATCCCCTCCTAGTGATGACATACGTATGCCTGTACCTGATAAATTTTCCGGCCACAAGTCTGACTTCCGGAATTTCAAGAGTAGAGTGTTGTCATACTTCGAGTTAAGACCCCGATCCTCGGGGACTGAGACCCAACGGGTCATTTTCATTAAAACACTGTTAACTGGTGATTCCCAGTCCTGGGCATACAACCTGTCCCCCACTAATTTAGCTCTGACCTCAGTCGAGGAATTTTTTAAGGCTATGGCCGTAATATACGACGACCCTGACCTTGCGGCAACTTCAGAGCGGAAGCTCAAACTTTTGCGGCAAGGCAGAGGGTCGGTCGAGGATTACGCAGCAGAATTTCGTAGGTGGTCTGTTACCGCCAGATTCGACAATTTTGCTCTGATGGATTATTTTCTATCTGGGTTGTCGGAGGAGGTCTCTGATTTGATGCTAACCTTACCCGAGCCCGCAACAGTCGATGAGGCCATATCATCGGCCATCAGAGTCGATCGTCGACTACGCCATCAGAGGCAGACTAGGGGCAGTCACCGGGTCAGGGTGACTTCGTATGTGGCACCTTCTGGTACACCCGCAGTAACGGCATCTCCACCGGTGTCACCCTCTACAGCCCCCCACTCCTGAATCCATCATTCCGCAGAAACTGGTGTTAGCCGCCACGGAGTCTTGGGAAGAGTGGACAGAGATCTTGGGTCCCTTTCAGCAGGAGGTTCCTGAAGGGAAACCCGAAGGGGTCTTGTTCATACCACTACCATTCCGGTTACAGGTTCTGCAACTCTTTCACGCCCATAAGAATGCTGGTCATCCTGGAGCTGCCAGAACGCAGGATCTGATTGCCAGGTGTGCTTGGTGGCCTTCCTTGGCAACAGATTGCAAGGAGTATGTTAGGGAGTGTGCGGTGTGCGCCCAGAGTAAGCCCTCCCGGCTGGCACCTGTAGGAAGGTTGCAGCCTTTGCCCACCCCGAGTGAGCCATGGACCCACTTGTCCATGGATTTTGTGGGGGAATTGCCCAGGTCTGAAGGCATGTCGGTCATTTGGGTGGTAGTCGATCGGTTTAGCAAAATGGCCCATTTTGTGCCCCTGAAAGGACTCCCCTCGGCTCAAGAACTGGCTGAATTGTTTATCATTCACATCTTCCGGCTGCATGGCCTTCCGGAAGACATCGTGTCTGATAGGGGAGTCCAGTTTGTGTCTGGATTCTGGAGGGCATTCTGCCACCAAATGGGCATGAAATTGTCTTTCTCGTCAGGCTACCACCCACAGACCAATGGGCAGACAGAACGCATTAACCAATCCCTGGAGCAATTCCTGAGATGCTACGTTGCTGAGGCGCAGAGTGACTGGGTGAAATTTTTGCCCTTCGCGGAATTCGCTCAAAATAATTTAAAGAATTCCTCGTCTGGGTTTTCCCCATTTCAGATTGTAACAGGGAGGTCACCCAAATTTTCCCCTTTTCCAGTTGTCTCGTCTCCATTTCCAGCACTGGAAGATTGGCAGAGATCACTCAGGGACAATTGGGGAATTGTTAAGGGGAATTTACAGAAGGCGTTCCAGAGTCAGAAGGGTCAAGCAGATAAGAGACGGTCCGTGGAATGGAAGTTTCGGCCAGGGGATCTAGTCTGGGTGTCCACGCGTCACTTGACCCTGAAGCAGCCATCTGCCAAACTGGGTCCCAGGTTTGTGGGCCCATTTTCCGTGACCAAGAAGATTAATAATGTTACTTATTCCATTGACCTTCCCACCAGCATGCGGGGGGTGAGGTCTTTCCACGTATCCCTTCTTAAACCAGCAGTCCAGGTGGGTCCCACTCCTCCTCCTCCCGTGTTGGTGGATGCCCAACCCGAGTACGAAGTGGAGAAGATCATAGATTCACGTACTGTACAGAACTCGGTACAGTACCTCGTACATTGGAAGGGGTACGGGATTGAGGAGAGGCAATGGGTACCTAGGAACCGCATGCATGCGGACGAGTTAGTGAAGGAATTTCATGCTGTACATCCCGAGAAACCTGGTGGGAGTTGTCCGGAGTCCACTCCTCGGGAGGGGGGTACTGTGAGGAAACGCGGAAAAGCCGCCGTCTCTCGAGGTGAGGCGGCTGTTTCCGCGTCCAGCATGGCGTCACAACGCGGAAAAAACGCCGCATGCCGCATGGGCAGTGCGGCGGAATCCGCATTGGTAACGGCGGAATCCACATCAGAGGCGACCCCCGCATTAGATACATTGCAAAACAGTACTGGTGTGGCTGGGACTGATAGTCCACCAAGATTCAGACTTACACGCGCGCGAGCACTGAGGCAGAATTTAAATAGCAGTTAGAAGGGTGTCGGCTGACCAGCTGGGTCAGCTGACAAATTCCACTGCTCCCATTGGACCAGCAATTAGGGAGGTCCTGGAAAGGTCCTAGAGTATATATACTGCTGGTTGTTCACTTGCTCCTTGTCTGGCGTTGCGTTCACATATGTGGGAGCACCCAGATCCGTAGTTAGATCCGTTAGTGTGCCGGGACCAGCTGGAGCTGTAATCCTACACTAAGCTAGATTCTGTTGATAGCTAAAGTACTAGTTTGATTGTGATTATCTGTTATGACTTTTGCCTGCCTTGACTATCCTCCTGAACTCTGATCTTGCACCTCGATATTTCTGATACTCTGTTGCCGAACCCCGGCTCGTACTTTGACTCTGCTTCTGCCTCCTGATTTTGTACCCCGATATTTCTGATACCCCGTTGCTGAACCCTGCCTGTACTCTGACTCTGCCTTTGCCTCCTGATCCTGTACTTTATCTGTCCGTGTGTGTACGACCTGGCTTGTCCGACCTCGAGAACCGACCTTACCGTTAGAGGCGGTTCCTCGCTCTGTTAGCGATCCTTCCTCCTGAGGGTCACTTTCAGATATCCCTTCCTACTGTCAGTCTGACTCCTCCCGTCTTGGAGAGCTCAGGTCTGCGGAAGGAATCTGTGCAGTACTCCTTACTGCATTGAGGCCTTGTCCTCTTAGTGTTACAGTTACACCAAACACTACACTCTATTCAGGTGATCAGAGGTTAGTTTGTATATCGGATTATCGGTGAGACTGCAGTTCACTTATAATCTGGTATATATCTGTATTTCCGGTGATACTGCAGATCACCGGTAATCAGATACTCTCTGCGCCCACCGATCGTTACAATAAGGAAGTAAACATTTGTATTTTAAAGGTAGCCATACATCTAGTCATGATAGATTTGACCAAGAACCAAATTTCTCGCCGACCCGCACTGTCCAATCCAGCATTTATGTCTGTGGGAGATCTGCAGATGCTGCTGATCAATCATTTTCAAGGAAGTGGATAAAGAAATGGTTATAAAACCAGTTCTGAGTGCCAATATTTTGCCCCAAGCATGTCAGTATGACATTTTCTGGCTGTGCCTTCCCCCTCCAATTTACTCCTGAGCAGGCTTCCATATTTATGGAGTGCTTAACAGCATTCGTAGGCCAATTATCCTTTTTTTTTTTGCTGGAGTGGTCCTTTAAATGAAAATAAACTGATAAGATAAACAATTGTACCTATCCTTCTACTCCTAAAAAGGACTTTTATATGTTTATGTGATGTATAAAATGTAAAAAGAGTAGATTTATTGTTTTACCTCAGCTCAATGACAGCCTGTCCCATGTCTCAGAGAGCTCAAATACATGAACTATTGATTTGTTTTTATCTATCCCCTGCTCTCAGAAGCCCATTTCTTCTCCAGGAAAGTGTTTTATGTGATACCTTATCATTGAGGGACAGGTATTAGGGACAGATATAGTCCAACTGGGCCCTGCCTGGAGAAAAACTGTTGCATAGCTGAAGATTAACTTTTTCACAGTGTAGGTATTTGTATGTTTGCCACTGTACAAATGCATGTCTATCTCATGTCACATGTCACTTAAGGTACACTTTACAGCAAACTCTTTGAAAATAGAGTTTGGTTTTGCTGAATTTTTTTTTTTTATGATTTGTTTTTGCTGTTCTTGTTGTTTGTAGCAGATACAGTATCAGACATTTTCAGCTGCTGCATATTCATTTTAGATTGGCTCCGATTATAAAAATGATTTTACATTGTACTGGGTCACTCACCCATCCACGGAAAATGTAAACAGACAAAAAACAACATTTTGAGTGGAATCTACTTCACTGCAATCAGATCACATGCATATGAATATAAATATATACAAGAAATTGCAGTGAAACCTAAGTGAGTGAAAACTCTTTACCATTTTCTGAATGTAAGGAGAAAAGAAAATAAGAATTGTAAAACCAAGGTTTAAAAATCATCTGTTCCTCATCAGACATGAAAAGACTGTCTTGAGGTATAGGTTCTGAAGATGAACTGGAGCAAAAGGTAAATTCTGAAGCTTTGATCTTTTTGGTGCACTACTGAGAATTAATTTACATGTTTGATTTCCCCATTCTGATCTTCCCTCTGTTCCTTCATGTAGAGGAGAATCATAATACGTTATGGCATATTCAGGCCCATAGTTTAACTCAATGATGGTAGGAACATACAACTGTTGAGCCCGAAAGATCTTGTTTGCTCATGTAACAGGAACAGAACAAAAGTTTAGTTACAAATGTTTCCTACAAACATAAAATGTGCTCTGTAGTGAGAAATAGATTTGTTTGTTGAAGTATGCCATGTGTATTTCCTGTTAAACAATGCTAGTTGCCTCCGTGCCTGCTCTCCTGGTCCTCTGCCTCCAATAATTTCAGCTACAGACCTAAAACAAGTATCCAAAGCACGTACTCAAACATAACCACTTGAGGACCACAATGCTAAACCCCCCTAAAGACCAGGCTGTTTTTTCTGTAATTGGCTACTGCAGCTTTAAGGCCCAGCTGCAGGGTCGCACGACACAGCAGAGGAGTGATCCCCCCCCTTTTCCCCCCACCAACAGAGCTCTCTGTTGGTGGGGTCTGATGGCCCCCCCCCCAGTGTTTATTTTTTTTATCAATATTTATGTTTTTTTTTATTTTTACTATTTCTTTCTTTTTTTTTTTTTTAAACCCCCCCCACCCCCCAGCCAGCCAGTCCTGGCGATCGGCTGTCATAGGCTTTTGCCTATGAGAGCCGATCGCTCTATTGTCCCCCAGGGGGACAGCCGTGTCACACGGCTGTCCCCAGTACAGCGCTGCTGCCGATCGCAGCGCTGTACATGTAAATAGACGTCGATTACGGTGTCCAACAGTCTTCCGAGTGGCGATTGCCACTCAGAGACTGAAGAGGGGGCGGAGCTCCACCCCCTGAGCAGGAGATGCGCGCGCATCCTGCGCGCGATCTCCTGCAAACTGCAGCCCCAGGACTTGAAGCCAATCGGCGTTAGGCGGTCCTGGGGCTGCCGCCGCGGCCATGCCCATGGGCGTGGAGAGGTCTCAAGGTAGTTAAAGGGACCCTGAAATAAAATCAGAATTTACACTTACCTGGGGCTTCCTCCAGCCCACTGTAGCCTGCGAGGTCCCCTGGCATCCTCCAGGCTCCTTCCGTGGTTCCGGCTCCGTTACACGGGGACTACAGACTGAAGTTGTCAGGGCTGCTTCCCGCTGTGGACTATACAAGTCATCATGCCGGCCGGCTACGCATCATCAAATTAGCAGCTCTGCCATGGCAGAGGAGCTTCCTGAGCTGACACAGCTAAAGAGATCAAATTACAGTGGTGATTAGACACAGATGAGGGGGATTTAGAGTGGCTAAACTCTCCAAATACATACAAGGTGTATTTCTCTCTGTTTTCCTGCAGTCTTGTGCAAGAGTTCAGGTCCACTTTAAAGGGAAGGTTCAGGGAGGGGATTAAAAAAATAAAAATACATTTCCACTTACCTGGGGCTTCCTCCAGCCCGTGGCAGGCAGGAGGTGCCCTCGCCGCCGCTCCGCAGGCTCCCGGTGGTCTCCGGTGCCCGACCCAACCTGGCCAGGCCGGCTGCCAGGTCGGGCTCTTCTGCGCTCCATTTCCTGGGACTTCTGCGTCCCACGCCGGCGCGCTGACGTCATCGGACGTCCGCCGGGCTGTACTGCGCAGGCACAGTAGTTCTGCGCCTGCGCAGTACAGCCCGGCGGACTCCCCCTCTCTTGATAAAGCGGCGTGACTGCCGCGACACCAGTAGAGTAGTCTGCCTGGGGCATCCCTTCCTTCCTGCTGGTCACCTCGCTCTCCTCGATCCTGGGTCACTTAAGCGCTCCTTCCCTGCACCTTGCTTCACTGCAGTTCCAGCATCATATCATGCAGTTTATACAGCATCCATTTTTGCTTTTCCTCACCAGTGGCACTTGTTCATTCATGTGCCTCTGATTTATGGTTATGCACTTTATACTTGAATGTGTACACGAATGCACTTGTGTAAATGTACTTTTTTGTAATATTTTCTGCACTATTCACTTTAGTTCATATGAGCAGCACTTCTGAACCCGGGTTCTTCACTGTGGGAGCTCTTATTTGAGCACCATAGGTGAAAATATTAATTATTATATACAAGTGCCATCTATTGTAGGTGTCATGATGATTCTGCTTTATATATGAGGTTGACCAACAGGTGTGTTTTAATGCTTTTATATATAGTGTCTAATATGTTCTCAATAAAATTTTGGTAATATTTGCTTATACATGTATGTGGTGCGGTTTGTTGGTCATAACCCTTCCTAGATGTATATATGTTTGTGACCTAGCACACATTGATTGACACAGTTGTGCAGAAATCTTTTCCTTCCCTTGGTAATTCCTACTGTGCCACTGCCAGGCCCAGCACATTCAGTGACTACCTGTGTGTGTGACAGCTGCACATTTGTAATACCAATCACTGCATACCCACCTGTTCAGTGCACCTACCTACCTACGTGAGCGCACGCAGTGTCACTGCACCTGTTCACAGTACCTGTGTGTGTGACAGCTGCACATTTGTAATACCAATCACTGCATACCCACCTGTTCAGTGCACCTACCTACCTACGTGAGCGCACACAGTGTCACTGCACCTGTTCATGGTACTTTTGTGTGTGACAGCTGCACATTTGTAATACCAATCACTGCATACCCACCTGTTCAGTGCACCTACCTACCTACGTGATCGCAAGCAGTGTCACTGCACCTGTTGACGGTACCTGTTTTTTTTTTTTTTTGATGGTGAAAAACATTTATTGGTAGAATGCACTCTGGACAATGCGTTTCACGGTATAAACAGCTTCATCAGGTCTACATATGGTGCTTAAGAGAAAAAATATAGCAATAGTGGACACTCAGTACACTGCCATACCATAAACATAATTACAATATAATAAAATTAAAAAAGACCATTTTATTTGTTGGCGCCCAGTCCGTCCACACCAATTATCAGCACCATATATAGACCTGATGAAGCAGTTTATACCGTGAAACGCGTTGTCCAGAGTGCATTCTACCAATAAATGTTTTTCACCATCCCTACTGAGTGAAGTGTCGTTTCATAAGGTAGGCGGTTTATTTTACCATTATATACTGCACCCTATACAACACCACTAAACCTACAACAAGGGCACCTCCTACAGCCTTTCCAATCTTCAAGATTGTCAGGACGTAGTTGACTATTTAACACAAAATACCACATCTTCCTCAGCTTCCGCACGGAAGAGTGACATATTGTCCTCCTCCTGCTCTGATTCTGGCACCCCACTTAACACTCAGTCGGCCGCCACCACCAAAGTGCCATCACCCCAGGGCTTAGCGGTGTGGAAATTTTTTTGTGTGTCTGACTCAGATGAGAGCAATGCTATCTGTACTCTCTGCCACCAAAAATTGAGCAGAGGAAAGACCAAGACCCGCGTAGGGACAACTTCCTTATGAAGGCACATGATGACAAAGCACAAACTGCAATGGGATGACCACCTGAGGAAAAGAAAAAGAAGCACACAAAAGCAAAGCCACACACCGCAGTGGAAGATAACAGGCCGCAATTATTTCTCAAAAAAGGCGATACCCAAACTGTACCGTGATGTTGAAAGGCAAGTGGTGTCATCTCTGGCACACAGCGTTGGGTCAAGGGTCCATCTGACCACGTGGTCTGCAAAGCACGGTCAGGCCTGCCTGAAGACTAAGTCAGTCCTCACACACAGAATCTCTGCCTGCACGCCGTGTCACTGCCGGCCCCAAGACTAAGTCGCTCCCCACACAGCATCTCTGCCTGCAGGCCGCTTGACTGCCTTCTCCGCCACCACCAACAGGGTCCAGGACACCAGGCGGATTCCTGAATTTTTAAGGCCTCTGCTAGCAGCGGCTGCTATAATAATTTTTCTGGTGCATGTACATGTCTGCCTAATTTTTCTGGCTGCACTGCAGCTGCAACAACAAAACAAAAGGCATGTGCATGTGCCAATTCCCCTTCGTGATCGTTAGCTTACCACGGTGAAGGGGCTTGCGTATCACAATGAAGCAATGACCGACGGCGATATGAGTGTCTTGGGGGGGGGGGGGCACACCCACGATAATAAGGTCGTTGGGGGGGGGGGCACACCCAAGATAATAAGGTCGTTGCTTCATTGTGGACAGACCAAATTCGATCAGCTGGACAGTCACTGTTCTGTCATTGAGCTACCTCAACCGGCAACCATATGGGCTGGAAAACCGCTATCGCCTGCACTCTCGCCATGTTGCGCACCAGTCCTGCACGGCCTTCACTACACAAACAGCTGTTTGCGGTGCATTACACAGTGAGTTTGGTCTGTCAGTGTGAAGCAGTACTCTAATTACACTCCCTGATTGATGTATACACATGCAAGATGTTTTAAAGCACTTTAGGCCTCCAATTTAGCATTCAATGTGATTTCTGCCCTTAAAACGCTGCTTTGCGTCAAATCCAGATTTTTCCCCAGGACTTTTGCCGTCTATCCCACTCCGCCATGCAAAAACTCAGATGTTAGACCCCTTGAAACATCTTTTCCATCACTTTTGTGGCCAGCATAAATTTTTCTAGTTTTCGAAGTTCGCCTCCCCATTGAAGTCTATTGCGGTTCGAAAAGTTTGCGCGAACTGAACTTTTTGCAGAGGTTCGCGTTCGAGGTTCGCAAACTGAAAATCGGAGGTTCGAGCCATCTCTAATGGTGACTTAAAGTATACATGAGAAAAATTAAGTACAGTATTTATTCTTACCCGGGGTTTCCTCCAGTTTCCTGTTGTCCATCTGCTTGATCTTCGTCCACCCACGCCTCCCCGTTCTCCCACAGTGTTGCCTGGTATATTCCCCAGCTGACTCAGTCGCACTCCACTGCTCACTAAGACTGTAAGGGTGTTTGTGCAGAACACTTCCAGCTACAGGAGTATTATTGGGAGGGAGGGGGGGGGGTATTGGCGTGCCACCGGGGAGCGTTTTTTTTAAAAGCTCGAAGTAAGCGCTGATAGTCAAAAAAGCGCTTAGAAAGCGCTCACAGTGTGGCTACAGCCTAAGGGCCCCTTCACACTTGGGCGATTAGCAGGTGTTTACCGCTAATTGACGAATTGCTGGCGATCGTTAGTGCTCTTTATAGTGCTAGTGCAATGTTAACTATATGGCAGTGATCGGCAATTTGCGATTAGCGCTAAACGCAAACACGATACATGCAGCATTTTTTCGCGATTTTAGAGCGATCCCAATTGCAATGTATTTCAATCGCGATTGCTCAAAAAATGCAAAAATGTCTAGTAAAATATATGCGATTACCATGTAAAAAATGCCACGGCAAAATGCTAGTGATAATTGCTAGCGTGTTGCGATCGTGTGCTTGAGATGAACCCAGGGATTAATTGCCAAAAGCATTAATAAAAAGGTACATGCAGTAATAATGTTCTATCTAGATCACTTGAGATCTCTAGTGTTTCCCACTCCACTCACGTTACTTGTGCCCTACCCCTCACATCACAACAAAACATGTTGCTAGACTGCAGGCTAGTGACGCGTCCGTACAGTGTTGGCTCTGCCATGTCCCCAGAGGGATTGAATCCCCATCCCTGCCAGGTGACATTGATTGAGCCTGTGTACTGCCACTGACCTTTATTAAATTGCCCTCTGAGTGTCTGCAGTGGATCACCACCATCTAGTGGCTTTCTGTAGCTATTACACATAGAAATAAGTAAAAAAAATCTTGCAGCTAACACACATACTGACCCAGTAAGGGAGGGATACAGGAAATGAAAACAACAAAAATAAAGCATTAGTAGAGTAGTAACCAAGAGGAGTGAGTCAATTTAAGCATGAGATACAGAAACCACATAAGGAGTAAAATGAAAAAGTACATTGCTATGCTATTTCTTGCAGGGAACAGTGTGATATATTAAAAAAAAAATCTGTAACAGTATTAAAGGATACCCGAACTGAAATGTGACATAATGAGATAGACATGTGTATGTACAGTGCCTAGCACACAAATAACTATGCTGTTTTCCTTTTTTCTTTCTCTGTCTGAAAGAGTTAAATATCAGGTATGTAAGTGGCTGACTCAGTCCTGACTCAGACAGGAAGTGACTACAGTGTGACCCTCACTGATAAGAAATTCCCCTTTTTTACCTATTTCTTGCCTTCAGAAGCCATTTTCTGCTAGAAAAGTGTTTTATAGTTGGAATTTCTTATCAGTGAGGGTCACACTGTAGTCACTTCCTGTCTGAGTCAGGACTGAGTCAGCCACTTACATACCTGATATTAACTCTTTCAGACAGAGAAAGAAAAAAAGGAACACAGCATAGTTATTTGTGTGCTAGACACTGTACATGCACATGTCTATCTCATTATGTCACATTTTAGTTCGGGTATCCTTTAAGGTCTACCATGAGAGTGGCTCCAATGCTGAATCTTTTGCAACTTCAAAAGATAAGTAAATACATTTTGAATACACGTTTTGATTGTGGTGTAGCCTACAGCTATGTACACACTCTAAATTAAATTTGGTGGAAGCTGCCGTTAATGATCTAATTCTTGTACAGGAGCCCCCTGACCAACCTCTGACTGCATCAGAGTGCATGGTTATCCTACTCACCCTGTCTGTCAGAATCTACTTCATGGTGCACAATGCATCGTCCTCCCCCCTCCAGTATCTACATATGCATTGCTAGCCTCAAGGCCAGCGACATGTCTGTACAGCACTCTGCCTAGAACTGTCACTGGAAGGATTAAGTTTCAATGTCTGTGGAATTAGTTTCTGTGCATGTGTAGGCTTAAAAAAGGCAAGACCCACACACTATCTTGTGTTGATATTGTGTACCACTAAAGAAGTTCCACTAGAGGGAGTTCTGGTTCCTGGGTCATATGTTGACAGTTTTGAATTCTTTCTGTGACTGCCTGTTTCCTGCTGTAAAAAGATGTGCAGTAAGTGAATGTTATATTTCAGTGAATAATATATTTCAAAGACTTTCAGTCAGCACATACACATCTAAATGGGTTCAATGGAACAAATCAATTAGCAGACAGGCAGCCAGGCACATAACATTTCCCCCCCTAACACCTCCTTAATAATTATAGGTCTTGCCATTCTGGATAAGTCTTGGGTGGCAAAAATGCTTCAAACCAAGCAAAAGAACATTGACACTGACCTTCTGTACTCAAACAACATAATCTACAGCTAAAAATAAATATGATCTCTGTCAAACTTGGATGTAAAGTTGCTTGCTTGTCCATGGCAATGGGTGGAGCAGGCTGCACCCAGCCCAATCTGCAGCCCCACAGAGGAATGGGCAGCTGTCCAACAGAAGAATGGATCACTTGGCAAGGCTGAGGTGCTGTGGTTTAATAAAGAAAAAAACATTAAAGGGACCCTGAACAGAGAAAATAAATGGAATCTGGACTTACCTGGGGCTTTCTCCAGCCCCCCGCAGCCCACAAGGTCCCTCGGCGTGCTCAGGGTCCCCTCCGTGGTCCTGCTGGCAGCTCCGTTACCCCAGCGACTTCGGCTGAATGTCTGGTCGACGTAAGCATCCTGTGCATGCTCAGTTCTAGAATTATTGAACCGCGCATGCACAGGGGTTCACTTATGGCGATGGACCCGTGACCACGCTAGGTGCATGCATGACTTCAGCCAAAATCGCTGGGTTAACGGAGCCGCCAGTGGGAACACGTAGCGGACACAGAGGACACAGAGGGGCTGGAGGAAGCCATGGGTAAGTCCAGATTCCATTTATTTTCTCAGTTCAGGGTCCCTTTAAGGTCAGGCTAAACTTAAAGGAAACCTGAGACGACCTATTTTAAAAGATCCCTCGCCATTGTCCTCCGCCTCGCCATTCTCCTCCGCCTTCTGGTTCCTCTGTAAGGGCTCCTGTAAGTTCGGCCAGTTGGGGCTTACTGAGCATGCGTGGCCCACCGCGCAGAATGCTCACAGCCACGAGAGCGTGACGGGGAAGCGTGGTCAGCCACACTGAGCAAGTGTCGACTGGCCCTGACTGGCAGAACTTACGAGAGCCCTTATGGAGGATCCAAAAAGTGGAGGACAGCAGCGAGTGAGCGATCAGGACCAGGGGGCTGGAGGAAACCTCCAGTATGTATGAATTTTTTATTGCAGGTCATCTCAGGTACAAAACCTTTTTTCCTCTCTGGTGACGTTTTCCTTTCATTACTTTTTATTGCAACATTCTCTCTACTAATACTAAAAATGTATGTGTTGAGATCAATATTCACTGATGCAGAATAACTGGGACTAGATGTATTTACAAGCTACTGCAGTTCTGTAAAACATCAAGCCATGCTTTGCTTTGTATCCAGCACACACAGACTGACAGGTTGGAACAGAAATCAGCAAGTCTAGAACAGCCTAGATAGATCCCATTCCCATGCCATGCAGAATCTCAACAGTATATCACAGTGCCATCTACAGGACAGAAGTATGAACAGGCCCTGATGCGTCCACGCGTCTGGTTGACACGTACGTAATGACGTCAAGACAGTGAGGAGTGAAGTATGGGCAGCCGCATTAAGCGACGAGCGGCACGGAATGTATGACGCGCCTGGATGCGCCTCCCTATGGTGCGCATCAGCGTGAGTTGAGCGCACGGCGCGCTCCATTTAGAGGAAGTGACTCATGTTCCCGGAAATATAATGGTTTATCGGAGGTCACATGGATATCACTCATTCAACACAGGTGTGCTGGGGAGGTGAGTTGCTGTCATTGGCTTGTGATTTATTGGGAGGGAGTGGCCTTTGGTATTTAAGAGTGAAGATGGACTTAGGGGGTTAGATGGTCTCGAGAAAGCCCTCATAGAGGGGCGAAACGATCGTTGACCTGCCTCCACACCAATTGTACCACTTCCTGTCTGTTAAGTATTGCTGTTTTTTGTCTTTTACCTCTGATGTTTTATTGGAAGAAATATATTAAAGGTTGAATTTTTACTGAAGTGAAATATGGCGAGTAGCTCCTGGATATTACTCCTTCTCTCTTCAATGCTATAGATATAAGCTGTTTTTCATCCGGATGTTGCACCGCTGTTATACTGTGAACAGTAAAGTTTAGAGGCATTGGTGTGCACTCGCTCTGTTATCTATTTGCTTGTATATTAGCTATTTCAAGGCAGCTGAACCACGGAGGGCAGTCAGTAGGAGGCCACCAGGGTGGACCTGCAGTGGGGGGCCCCAAGTTACCTTTGCACAAAAGTAAGTGCACCTCTCACATTTTTGTAAAGATGTTATTATATCTTTTCATTGGACAACACTGAAATTATGACACTTTGATAAAGTAGTCAGTGTACAGCTTGTGTAGCAGTGTAATTTTTCTGACCCATCAAAATAACACAACACACAGCTATTAATGTCTACACCTCTGGCAACATAAGCGAGTAAGTGAAGAATGCTGCCCAAAATGTCAATATTTTCTGTGCAATTATTATAGAAAAAGTAAAGAATGAGTTATAAAAGTAACACAGAGAGGTCAGTTTTCCTCCGGACTGTAGACTAGAAGTGAATTCAGCTTTTATTCCAGATGGCCACTTTTTGCTTCAAGCAGGCCAGATCTAATTCTGCAAATACTGCCGAGATATTACGAAACAGATGGTGTACAATACTGTTTCCTTTTTCCCTTCCTCATCATTACAAGTGAAATGTGGATCTGCTTCAGGCCGCACCATTCTATCAGCTGGGAATATTTTGGACCTACCATATGTAGGAGGTAACTAGTGAAAAACAGACCAGTCCAGGGTATTATAAATTATCTTGTTTCGTGTATTATATTGCGTCTCTGACTATATTATTAATCTATTTATAAAGCAATACCATTAAGGAACTGTCAGGGTCTGGTTGATCTTGGCACCGGCGATTGGTGCAGACACTCCCAGGGTGTGGAGTCTGAGTGAGCACAGGTCTTCACCAGCGCACCCTGCAAGGGATGATGGGCCATCACCCCTAATGGGTGGCAGACTACTTTGCTGCCCGCTGCCCACCAGGTCACAACCCCAGGACTTCCCCACTAGAGACGAGAAGAACAGGAGGGGTTAAACTTGCTGTAAGGGAAGGAGAAAGAGACAGGACTAACTGACGACACTGATGTTGCAGGGCTGAAGGCGTTCCTTGACAGTCCATAGTTCCTGTCACACTTACTGCTCCTAGGTTCCTGCAGAGGTCTCCTGTCAATCTGCACACTTCCCGGGATTGGTGTGGTCGGGCACGGATGGCATGCCCTTAGCCCCTTTATGGCATGGCGGGGGGCATGGCTTCAGCACTGGCGGTAATGTCTAGGTATTTAATCCCTGACCAAACAAGTGCCCAGTGCTGTTGCATCTCAATACAGCTGCCGCGTGTTTACATGGCGTCCCCCATGTCAGTTCTGTCAATTTGTGGGGATGGAGGCACCCACACTCTATGCACTCTATGCAAATTTCTAATTTCCGCTGACTGGGCCCCTGGTCAGCTTTGTGGCAGGTAGCTATGGAGATGGATAGAACAAATTAGCTGCTATTAATATATTAGAAAACAAGGAGGCAGAAGAACAAAACAAAAGAGAACAGAAGAATATACTGTATGTACTTAACTCAAGTGAGAAGGAAGAATGAAAAAGCTAAAAAACCTTGAAAAGCATATAAGTAAAAAGGAGATGGCAACAGAAGGAATATATATATATATATATATATATATATATATATATATATATATATATATATATATATATATATATATATATATATATATATAATGAGAAGATTATGGATAAAAACATAAGAGTGCAAATAATAACAGGGCTGTGGAGTCGGTACAAAAATCATCCAACTCCAACTTCTCAGTTTACGAAACCTCCGACTCCAGGTACCCAAAATTGCTCTGACTACGACTCCTCAACTCCGACTCCTTAAGGCCCATACACACGGGGCACAACTGTCGCCACAAACACGTGGCACGTGCATGTTGCGGCGACAGGTCCTCCGTGTGTATAAGGCGCGTGCCACGAACTGTCGCTACTCAGAGCTGTCGCCAGGCAATTGACTTGGCCAATCGCCGGCAACAGCTGTTGCAACAACCGTCGCTAGTCCACCACGTGTATTGCGTGTGTATGTGAGGACTAGGGACAGCCACCTACAGCCAGAAGGGAGCTTCCGGCGGGGGGATAAAACTTTCGGCGACAGCTTCCGCCGTGTCTCTGCCTGTTGGGCAGAGACGTGTAGACAGCTGTCGCTCACGTCTCCTTTGTGCTAGCAACAGCAACAACGGTGCCTTGTGTGTATCAGCCTTTAGTCTAATTTTTACAAAGACTATGGATTTGGTTCAAAAATCATCCGACTCCGACTCCTCAGTTTATTGAAACCACCGACTTCGACTCCAGGTACCCAAAATTGCTCTGACTCCATAGCCCTGAATAATAAGGTGCATTTTGTTTTGTAGAATTAGGTGTAATAAATAACTCATTTTCATAAATAGGTGTGGTGTGTGCTGTCATAATTACCCAATATACTGATCTACCTGTAAGGGGGGAAGTTCTCTGGAGTTCTCCTTATCATTAAAGAGGGCTCCCGGCTTTTAACATAAGACCCTCACAAGGCCTACCTCCACATATGTAGAGGTAATTACCGCACCCTTTTTGCTAGCCACTTGTGCAGATGCAGATTGCCCTCTGCCTTACGGACTTATGAGGGCTGGAGTAGTTAAATGGGTGGATCCAAGATCTGTGGGCTCTACAATTACTAGGTTGTACCAGCCATTATGGAAAAAAGTGTTTGAAGGGGCTCGGGGATTTGTACGCATTTGTAAATGGACTAAGCAAGTGTTTCAGAGTTACCCTGCACAGAGTTAATCTGGTAAGCTTTACACAAAATAACTCAAAGCACATTGCAATGTGGGTTAGCCACAAAAAACACCTGGAGGTGGAGGATGGACCACTGTATCAGAGAAAAGGGCGGTTAGTAGTAGGAGGCCCATCAGAGCTCTGGGTCCCCTGCAATCGCAGGGTGTATGCCTTCTAATTATTCAAGACAAGTCAGACAACATTTATGCTACATACACACTTGCGACTATGGTCGTTTAACGATCGGTCTGCCGACAATCGGGGAAAGAACTTTACCAAACAATCATTAAGTACAATGACGAACTAACGATATTGGCACAATGAGAAAATCCAACAGGACGGATCATATTGAACGACAATCGTTACAAAAATATAGTGTGTACAGTTCTCTGCGAGAACGATCGTTACAAGGGCCAATGCGCCTGCGTTGGATTTTGCCCCGCTTTCGTACTTCCTGTGTAGCGCGGCCCATAAACATTGTTACATTATACATTTCAAACAAACTTTGTTTTCAAGTTAACTATCATATATTGTAACCCCATGTTTGATTGTTTTTTTAAATTTTATATAAATATGTACGCAACATTTCCCTTTGATCTTTCTTTTCTGCGAGAACGATCGTTAATATGTGTATGATGATTGCTGCATCCCATCGTTGCATTCCAATCGTTCCACTATTGTGCATCTGGTAACTATCGTTCCTTGTAAACGATCGTTATCACAAGTGTGTATGTACCATTATATTGCACTTTTCTGCTGGCAGACTCAAAGCACTTTCGGGGCTGCAGCCACCTAAGGTGATCTCCACTGGTGGCCATTATATCGTCACAGGATCATTAGGGAGGTCATAGGATCATTAGGGAGCCTTGACCAAAGACTCCTTACTGTTTTACGTACCAGCTGCAGCCAGGATTCAAACCCTGGTCAAAGGCTCAAATCCTACATCAAATTCAACAGCCTAACCTTGTTCACATTGGGTGCATTGAGAAACATGATGATAAAAATGCATGCATTTGTGCGTGCTTTAGTGCACATTTTAGTGCGCTTTTTTTCAGCAGGTTTTGCTTATTGTAGCAGTAGCAGTTGTCAATAAAGAATTGTTTTCAAATGAAAATGTGTTTTCTTTTCATTTGGGGTAAAAAAAACACATGCGTTTCTATGCACTTGTATGCGCTAAAAAAGCACACCCTTTCACTTCCATTGATGTGTGCTTTACAGCTTAATGCACAGACATGCATGCAACACTATGTTTTTGTACCGCAGCTCCGCACAGCGCATAGATGTGAACCAGGCACATTAATTACATGGGAAAATCAATACCTTGCAGAACGCACAGGGCAATGCGCACCTAGTGTAAAGGAGGCCTTACCAGTACGCTATGCAGCAACACTAAAACAGCACTAATCTAGGTAACTAATGATCTAGCGTTAGCATCAGGTGAGGGTGAATGCAGCACCAATTCACACTACAAATCAAAATGGTGGGAGTAACAGACGCGTTGATGGATCCTATATTAAACCTAGCATCCTTTCAGATACTTACTCACATGCCAGCACTGTTCGGTGTCTGTTCCCTCCCATTGCAGTGGCAGAACTCATTTGTCTGACCAGCATGATTTGTATGTACACTGGAAAGGAATCAGTCATGCCATAATGGCAATGTTATCATGAAATGTCTCATGTGATGGACATGTCTGAATGCCGCCACTGTCACCGTTCATGGCCCTGAACATCGTAGTGTAGAATCCAGCACAAAGCTAAATACACACATTAGTATAAACTGCACCAAGAGGAGATTTCGGCTGAGAATCTAGTATGTGGACAGGTGTCTCCAAAGTTCACTTAAAGTGGACCTGAACTCTTGCACAGGACAGAAGGAAACCATAGAGAAACGCACCCTGTATGTATTTATAGAGTTTAGCCTGTCTAATCCCGCCCTCATCTGTGACTAATAACAAGTTGTAATTTGATCTCTCAGCTGTGTCAGCTGGCTGCTTCTGCAGAGCATCTAATTTGTAAACACAGGATGTTAACCCTATGTCTGCTTCCATGAAAGCAAAAAGTAGTCACACCACAGATTTATTGCAGGATTTCTATCAGCTGTAACAAACACATTTTTTTTTTTACTGTAAATGTTATAATGCTGTTGCTTATCTTTTAGAGCAGAGAGGAAGTTCTGAGTTCAGGTCCGCTTTAAAGAACCAGTGTTAAGGGGACAACTTTGTTAGCGCTAGATTCTTGGCTGAGACAACCAGTTCCGTGTGCATAGCTTTAGTTTTTGATGTAATGGAACAGAGTATCTTTTCATTGGCTTGTTTACCTTACATGTAGTGCTGTGTTTGATAGTAAGAGTCTGTTTGATATTCGTGCCTGCAGCAAGACAACGATTTGTTCTTTATCTCCCTAGCAGGCCATCAGACTGAGTGGCGTTATGTACTGTGCATGTTAATATCTCATCCAGATATAGTCCTCTGACCTTGCTTTGTGCATCCTATTGTCATGGCATTAATCAGGGGAATATTTGGAAAGTGCTGTCATGCTGTGGCTCTGGGTGGAAGTCATTATAAAGTGTTGGAAGGAAACCTCCCTTCCTGAGGACAAAGTGGTGGGTGCAGAAGATGCTCCACCAGGAAAAGATGAGCAGCAGCCCGGCAAATTGGGCAGACAGTGCGGGAGAAGCAACAAGATCACATTAACCTCAGCCTGACCCGTCCATCTCATCACTGTCACTGACACAATAACAGCGCTCCCCTGCTGTATACTGCTGACATATTTACATGCTAAATTGCAATGAAACGTTTTGAAGTATAATCAAATTTGAATTTCAAAGCTTATAAGTAAGAGTCATAATGACCAAATGAGTTTTCTTGATGATAAACATAAGCAAGTACTCCACAACACAACAGTGATAATATAGGCCATTATCTACTTGGGCAATAAATGAACTTATACTATACCTATACAGTATTTAATAACCCGTATTGGCTACTGATGACTGGGACATGGGTCTACCTATTGTTTCCATGTACTGTCCCGTTTTCCAGAAATGTACACATACACTTGGGACAAGGTCCTCCAGCACCCAACGCTTTAGACACCAAAGAGCGCCCCTCCATCCCTCCCACCCCAGCCGTCACACACTGATTGCTATTAGACTAAGAGGCTCCCCAGGGCCCCCAACCGGATCAGTGAATAATGGCGCACAGCACCTATGCATAAAAATGGCGCCGCATTAAAAAGATACGCTTATCGCTATTTATCGTTAGTACTGCATAATAATGGCGCACAGGGAAAAAAGCAGAAAAACGGCACACACTAACGTTATTTATCAATAGTGGCACACACTAACGTTATTTATCAATAGTGGCACACACTAACGTTATTTATCAATAGCCCCCTACATAAGCCAAACTGCAGACGTTATTTAACTGCAAAATGGTGAATGGATTTCATGCAACACTGTCAAGGTTAGGGTTAGGAACCACCGGGGTGGGGTGGGGGGGGTCTTAGGGTTAGGCACCATCTGGGGGGTGGTTAGGGTTAGACACCACCAGGGGGGTCTTAGGGTTAGGCACCACCAGGGGGGTCTTAGGGTTAGGGATAGGTAAAGGGAGGGTTCTGTGTGAGAGTAGGGTTAGGTATAGTTACAGTACAATATACACCACCAGGGGGGTGGTTAGGGTTAGGCACCACTAGGGGGCTGGTTAGAGTTAGGCACCACCAGGGAAGTGGTTAGGGTTAGGCACCACCAGGGGGTTCTAGAGGTTAGGGATAGTTACAGGGAGGGTTCTGTGTGAGAGTAGGGTTAGGTATAGTTACAGTACAATATACACCACCAGGGGGGTGGTTAGGATTAGGCACCACCAGGGGGGTTTAGGGGTTAGGGATAGGTACAGAGAGGGTTCTGTGTGTTAACGCTAAATAACAATAAGGCTTTAACGCTAAATAACAATACGGCTTTAACGCTAAATAACAATAAGGCTTTAACGTTAAATAGCGATAAGCGGCAAACGGATTAGCGGCAACACCGTGCGCCATTATTCGCAGGCGCCATTTTCAGATGTAAGCCCCCCAACACCTTAATCTCTAGTTATCTAGCTTGCAGTGACTGCCATGTATCCCCTTTTCTTATTTCTCTCTTGTCGGGTTTTCAATTATCAGAATTTATTAGAGATTTATTCATTGAATAAAAACATAATTAATGTCTTTTAGAAATATAACCTTACAGGATTGCATGGTCTGTTATAGATATTAGCAGGTGTATCCTGATTTATATTATATATGCGCGCATGCTTGATTTATCATATGGATTGTAAGAAATAGATTTCTTTATACTGTTTTATATCAAATGTAATTCTGACTCAAAAAGAAAAGCAAAGAGTTTCTTTTCCTCTAAGTTCTGCTGACAAAATGTTGATCAAGGCATACGTGACTATTCTTAATCTTATTAGGCAAATCTCAAACGTTTACTTTGTCTTGGACAATATTGAAGCCAAGAGTCCTTGTTTACAGTCCAAGATGCAGGCTGTATAGTGGCAGCTTGAAAAAAGAAGGTGAACTGATATAGAATTTCTTATTATCGTATTATTACAGATTCTATACATATGTATGTCATTATATATTAGAAACATTATGTTTGTATTTTATATAGTTAAGTGGATAGTATATGGGAATATATACTTAAATATCATATATCAGCTTATGCTCAGTTCCAACTGTTTTCCCAAGAGACGGTCAGAGCTGGCATGTATATTTTAGTTATAATCATTAACTCTTAGGCCAGACACTCAAGAGCTGTAGTTACTGGGAAAACATTTTTGGATTATAAATGGTTGTTCTCAAACAGAGTCATAATTTATTGTTGACCAGCTGCATTTGCCCAAAGAGCTAGTCTTGACCAGTTTTATGTGTTAAGGAATTAAAAGAAAGGAACCTTTTAGGAATGAATTGTCAACATAGTGTTGAACATGGTATTAACAGGTCAATAGGTTATTCTTTTAATTTTGGATACTATATTTTATACGAGTGTGACCCTGCTGGAGGAAATTACACATTCAGAAATAATGTCACATGATTTATATAAAGCTGATAGTTAAATGATCTAGTTAATTAGAAATTTGAAAGAATACGCCCACCAACTCCAATTGGATCTTAGTTTATCCGTGGAGGTTGGATTATTGATAAAGAGGAAACATAAATAATGAGTGCATTGGACACTCGACACACACTCTCATCCTTTCAAAAGAAAAGAGACTCTCCTCTGCGCACACACACTCTCAACCTCTGAAAGAAGGGATATACTTTCAGACAGACAGCCGGAAAAGACTCTCACACCCTACCAGCCTTGAGGCCACTCCCAGATCGGGTTAGCAGTGCAGGCCTGGCAAGATTCCTTATTCCATTTTATTGGTAATCATACATTTTTAATTACATCAAAGCCAACTAAGTTAGGGGCTTGGATTTTCAATGACTCTATACCTAGTACAGAATACCCTGAACATGTGACCTTCCTGGAATTGCAACTAGGAATATCCGTGTCTGATTTGGGTTCATTTTTCTCTACATTTTTTATTAATGTATGTTTTTTCTCCAAGCTTATAACTTGTTAGAGAGAGATAAAAGATTGGTTGGCATATAAAGGTTTCATTTACAGATCAGGTCATAATTGCATAATTTCATATCGTTTTCCTTTGATTTAAAATCAGATTCTTTTTATATAATAAGTGTTTACAGATCAGTAAACTTTAAACTTGTTTTATATATTGAGGTTTTTAGACCAGCTAGATCTGCTTCCATATTTTTCCCTTGTTAGATTGTGTTTTACAATCAAGCCTTGCAAATAAGATAAAATGTCTGACATCTTGTGGTTGCACAGCTTATTGTGATTGTTTGATTTTATTGGTTAATATCTGTGGTTAAAGCTCAACACACACCATACAATCTTGGTTGTACAGATTTACCAAATCTATGTAGTATAAGGGCCAACAGATTGAAAATACCTGGAATGATTGATTGGATAAGCTCTTATACTACATGAAAGTGGTAAGATTGTACAACCAAGATTGTATGGTGTGTGTTTAGCTTAACTTTGCTCTGAAGTGTATAGCCAGCTTATACCGAGAAGTACCTTGTGGTTATTATTATTTGGTGGTTATTGTTTGATTCGTATTATTTGATTTGTAATCATTCTAACAACTTTTATATACCGTATATTAAGGCTATAAGACGACTGGGCGTATAAGATGACCTTCAAACTTTTACAGTTAAAATATAGAGTTTGGGATATACTCGCCATATAAGACTACCCCTCTTTCAATGTACACCACATTAAAATAAAAAAAAAAATCATATACTGGTGCCATATATGAAAATATACTGGTGCTGTACTGTATGTGTTACCCAGTATATAACAGTATATAGTCAATTGACTGGTTGGATTGGTCAACTCTCCCTCTCCCTAAGCGGATTAGTCAGCTCTCCCTGTTTATTAGAGCGGTATGGAAGAATAGATCATGCTGTGCCCATAAAACACGCCTCTTTCACCTGTCTGGCCCACCCTTGTATCCTATTTACCTCCTTCTTTGCCTCTCAGATCTTGCATATGTGCGCCTGCACTGCTTCACTACAGTCCTCAATGACACCCGGCGTATAAGACCACCCCAACTTTTCAGAATATTTTCAAGTGTTAAAAAGTAGTCTTAGATGCAGGAATATACAGTATTTAATAAATTAATTATTTTAAAAGTAAAGAGTTGCCCTGACTTTTCACTCTTTTTGACCCATATGCAATTCACTTTTTCACCTGAGTTTTCTCCTAGGTGATAGTTTTAAACTTGTCAATAAAATGCCTTTTAAGCCACCAGAAAGCAAGAACATACTGAAAATAAATTTGATAGTACTTTCTTGCCTACTTTTTGGTACTTTTTAAATTGAAAAGTGCTGGAAAGTTATTTTAAATAGAAGATGAAAAATTATCTCCTAGGAGAAAACTCGGGTGAAAAAGTGAATTGCATATGGGCCTTTGTACCAATAGCTTGAGAAACTCGCTATAAGAGCTTAAAGTTGGGTGTTTTAATATAACAAGACTCCTCCCAATATTTTTGTAGGAGGCCTTAGTTTTTGATTTTATACATAAGGTTATAGTTTATATAAGCGTGTTGTATAAACGCCTGACACTCTGCTTTTAACACAAAAGGGGAATGATAACTGAGTGAGTTGTGCGCCCCCTCCTGCACTGCGCCCTGAGGCTGGAGCCTCTCTCGCCTCTGCCTCGGCTCGGCCCTGCATACACTAGGACTGCTTGTGGTAATATTATGCTGGTCTACCAATTTCTACTTATTTTACCCTTCTCACTGTGACCTCGTTCCCCTCCCCGCCGAACGACTAAGCAACTCAACCACCCATCTGCCGGCCACCGAGCAACTTTCAACTGCAATTCAATGCAACCCTAGGCATTGTGATTATGCAACAGCAAAGTATTACTGTGGCCATGCTTAGAATGCGAAGGCCTCCTTTTACTTGCCCATCAGTGGTAGCGAGCTCTAAATGAATGTTTTTTATATTAATTTTATGTGATAATAATGTTATTATACATTCCCTCTGCTGCAAAAATACTACCAATAATTTACTGCTGTAGCTGAAAGTGCCTGTATTTTCTCATGCAGGCAACTATTACTGGGGTGCACTGCAGCACGCAGCCTCTGCACCCTAATGTGGTGACTTGAGACCAGTGGTGTCTGATCATGTGATTACCAATCATTTCCTAATTTCCATAAATACGTGGTGGGAAAGAATTCATTTCTGCTCCCCAGTCTCTTCTATGAGCAGGCCCAGATTTACCTCACAGGAGCCTGTAGGCACAGATGTCCTGGTACCTTAGACTTCGCCCTTCATGAACCTACAAACCCCTCCCGAACCAAACTGCACTGGCCCAGCTGTCACTTCTTCCTTACTTCCTGTGTCCAGGGGCGTTCCAGCCACCAGGCAAGGACAAGCGGTCGCCTGGAGCGCCAGGTGGGGGAGGGGCGACGCCGCGGAGGGGTGTGCCCACCTTCCCCCGTCAGATTGTGCGACCCCTGTGGTGAACTAGACGCGGCGTCTAAATAGACGCCGCGCCAGTTCATCCCCGCAGCCCACAGCTCACCGCTCTAGCCTGCATATTCTTCCGACAGGCAGAGCAAGGCTACGGCAAGATGGCACCTGAAGCCCTGCACTAGAGACTATTTGTGTCTCCAGTACAGGGCTTCGGGCGCAATCTTACTGTAGCCCTGCTCTGCCTGTCAGCGCGGGACTTTTGCAGGCTGGCTGTTGGCTGCAGGAAGATGGTCAGAGGGGGGTGCACCCAGGGAGAGGAGTCTTCTGCAGGTGAGTAAATGTTGTTGTTTTTTTACAGGTGAGCATACATTTCTAGTGAACGCTGGCCACATTAGGATAATTTTCTAGTGAAATGCTGGCCACATTACCATTATTTTCTGGTGAACGCTGGCCACATTACTATTATTTTCTGGTGAACGCTGGCCACATACGATTATTTTCTGGTGAACGCTGGCCACATTACGATTATTTTCTGGAGAACGCTGGCCACATTACGATTATTTTCTGGTGAACGCTGCCCACATAAGATTATTTTCTGGTGAACGCTGGCCACATAAGATTATTTTCTGGTGAACGCTGGCCACATAAGATTATTTTCTGGTGAACGCTGGCCACATACAATTATTTTCTGGTGAACGCTGGCCACATTACGATTATTTTCTGGTGAACGCTGGCCACATTACGATTATTTTCTGGTGAACGCTGGCCACATACGATTATTTTCTGGTTAATGCTGGCCACATATGATTATTTTCAGTTGAACGCTGGCCACATTATGATTATTTTCTGGTGAACGCTGGCCACATTACGATTATTTTCTGGTGAACGCTGGCCACATTACTATTATTTTCTGGTGAACGCTGGCCACATTACGATTATTTTATGGTGAATCATTGCTGCGTTATGATTATTTTATGGTGAATCATTGCTGCGTTATGGTTATTTTATGGTGAATCATCGCTGCGTTATGGTTATTTTATGGTGAAAGATTGCCGAATTACGATTGTTTTAAGTGAATCACTGCTGCGTTACGTTGCCCCATTACAATTATTTTATTTTATGGTGAAACATTGCCACATTACGATTATTTTCTGATGAAACATTGCCGCATTACGATTGTCTTATTTTATGGTGAAACATTGCCGCATTACGATTATTTTCATCAGGGGGCACCACACGGGAGGGGGGGTTGTCAGCACAGGTTTTCTCGTCTGGAGTGACAAAATGCAAAATGGCTAGAGACGCCCCTGCCTGTGTCCATCATAGGTAGTTACAGGTGTCGCTTAGTATAAGGTAACAAGAAGTACTTTCAGTATTAAGTAGCTAGAGGTGCCCCTAAGTATTAGTAAGCTTGAAGAACCTCAGTATTAAATAGCGAAAGGTTCCCCTGACTGATGGGAGATCTTGTCTCTGTAATGCCGAGAGCTGGGTGAGAGTAACCCCTCATTTACACCCTCATCAGGATTCTGAATAGGGAAGGAGGGGGGGAGGCGCTCTGTGAGGAGATTGAGCCGGCTTTCCATCATGAGGCGCCTGTAGGCATGTGCCTACAGTGCCTCATGGTAAATCCGGCCCTGTCTGAGTACATTGAAGATTTATAGCCTGCTTGGATATCAAATTTGAACCATTTAGAATTTTTTGTATATTCATTTCTAAATACAGGTAACCATTTGATGTGTGATAGCAGACCTAGGGCTTGTTTCACAAAATGATGCTAACTATTAGCACGCTGTGAAAAGTGCTTAGCGGTTATCACGTGCAAAAATTTGCGCGTTAATGCAAATTTTTCACGCATTAGCGGTCGCGTTCGCGTGATAAATTTGCATTACCGTGCAAACGCAAATGTTAACGTGCGAACACATATTTTTGCGTGCGATAACCCGTTTTTCGCACGAAACCTATTTTTTATGCGAAGACTCGCTAAAACACGCGAAAAGCCGTGCTAACAGTTGGCACCGTTTTGTGAATCAAGCCCCATAAGAGTTAGTTCACAGTGCTCAGTTGCATTGCAAAATAACTCTGCATGTCAATTATTCACTGCCAATACAATTCTATGGGACTGTTCACAGCACTGCATTGTAACTGATCACGTTATTCTAACTCGCTGCATGCAGGCTTTGAATTAAAATCTTATGTCCACTATTCATTGCAGTTCACAGTCCTTATAACCTATGTGTTATGCAACTGACCCCTGTGAACCTACCCTTAGTGGCAAAGAAAATACAACTTTATTGACACGTAAAAATACAACAATTGTGCTTTCATAAAAACTGTTATCCGTGAATTCAATCTTCATGAACAACAGCAGGACATACTGTATAAAAAGACATTCATTAACTGACAAAATATATAATCTGGCTTGACGTAATGAGTAGTTATAGTTTCGGGCAACTCCCCCCGGGTCCTCACCTTCAGTGCTCCTGCCTCCCCCCTCCAGAAATGATGGCAGCGGGCAGGGAACTCACCTTTCCCTCTTCCCTGTTCCAGATGGGCCTTGAGAGTAGGGTGGTCTTCTGGTCTCCAGCTAACAGGACCCCAAAAGATTATAATGCTTGGGTCTGACTGCAGGATTAACCACTTGCCGACCGCACGCTTATACCGTGCGTCGGCAAAGTGGCAGCTGCAGGACCAGCGACGCAGTATTGCGTCGCCAGCTGCAGGCTGATTAATCAGGAAGCAGCCGCTCGTGCGAGCGGCTGCTTCCTGTCAATTCACGGCGGGGGGCTCCGTGAATAGCCTGCGTAAGGCAGATCGGCGATCCCCGGCCAATCAGCGGCCGGGGATCGCCGCCATGTGACAGGAGACAGCCTGTCACTGGCTGCACAGGACGGATAGCGTCCTGTGCAGCCCGGATCTCCAGGGGGGGCCAGGTAGGAGAGGGAGGGGGAGGATTTCGCCGCGGAGGGGGGCTTTGAGGTGCCCCCCCCCCCCGCAACACCCGGCAGGCAGGAGCGATCAGACCCCCCCAGCACATCATCCCCCTAGTGGGGAAAAAAGGGGGGCGATCTGGTCGCTCTGCCTGCACGCTGATCTGTGCTGGGGGCTGCAGAGCCCACCCAGCACAGATCAGCTAAAACAGCGCTGGTCCTTAAGGGGGGGTAAAGGGTGGGTCCTCAAGTGGTTAAGATGAAAATATATTAAGAAAACTGCATTCTTAAAATAATTTTCCACCTTGTATCTTTTCTGCATTGAACTATTTGTGGAAAAGGATAAGTGGTACAAATGTGGCCATATAATTATTTCAGTTATAAGGTGCCCTATATGAGGTGCCCTTATAATCATTGCAGTTGGGGATGAGCCCCTCTCATCCTTGACATTAAACAAGAAAGGATGATTTAAGATATAAAAAGCTAAAAAGACTTGAACAGAGTGGTTTAGTACCGATACCCTAACAGCTTGTGTCCCTGACTGTCTCAGTGCTATCTCCTCCTTTATGTTCTCCTATTTTCTAAAACTCAACATGGTCAAGATTGAAATGGTAATGTTCTCACCTCACAATTTAATGCCCTGCCTGACATCACTATTTCTGTTGATGGCACTTCCATAATTCCTGTCCCCCAGGCTCACTGCCTAGGTGTAATACTAGACTCAAGGTTCTCATTCAAACCACACATTGACAAACTATCCTCCTCTTGTCGTCTCCACCTAAAAAACATCTCCCGCCTCCGCCCTTTTCTCACACAGGACACTACTAAACTTCTGGTGCATGCCCTGATTACTTCCCCACTAGACTACTGCAACTCTCTGCTCTGTGGTCTCCCCGCTAACCGCTTAGCCCTGGCTACTGTCCATCCTGAGCTACACAACTCAGCCACCTCACCTCCCGCTTCTCCAGCCCTATATCCCACTCTGCCAGTCCCTTCACTGGCTGCCAGTTACACAAAGGATACAATTCAAAATCCTGACTATCACCTAGAGAGGTCTCCACAACCTAGCTCCTTCTTATATAAATAACCTAATTTCCAGATACCATCATACACGCAATCTGTGCTCTACTAACAATATTTTCCCATTTTCCTCTCTGGTTACCTGTTCTCACCCCCACTTAAAAGAGTTCTCTCGATCCTCTCCCTTCCACTGGAACTATCTCCTTCAACACATTCCCCACCTAATCTTTTTAGGCACAACCTGAAAACTTTCTCAGCAAGCATACGCTCCTACCTAGGGCACGTCGGATAGATATGAGTTAGTTAATCATCAAATCAAAAGTGATCTGTGCAGCTGGACAGCTCATCTGAACCATCCAACTATACACCTAAAAGCAGCATCATAACTGAATGTTTTAATGTACGGGCATCATACATGGCTATTAATTTTTCTATTGTACTAGCACTATAGACAATTTCCAGTAGATGGCGCCCACTACTACATTTAGCTGGAAAGTACTGTTCTTGGTAATATCATAATCCAGTATCTATATATTTAAAAGGCAGTTGTAATATGCACAGCATGAAAGCCGTGCTGTGTGTGTGTGCATTAAAGATGGCCCGAATGGTTAGCCAGAGAACTTGTTCGCGTGAACTTAGCTGGTTTGAGTTTGCTGTGAACCGCGAACACTTAGCAAGTTCGATCCGCCCCCTACACTACATCATTGGGCTAAACTTTGACCCTCTACATCACAGTCAGCAGACACATGGCAGCCAATCAGGCTGCACTCCCTCCTGGAGCCCCCCCCCTTATAAAAGGCAGCAGCGTCTGCCAAGTTCTCACTCTGTGTGCTGCTGTATTAGTGAGAGAAGGGAGAGACAATGGAGAGATAGGGAAAGCGATAGTTAGGAGGTCTGTTAGCTTGCCCCTTGTTGATATTTGTTGATGAAAAGCAGCCCAAAAAAGCTCTTTTGAGAGCTAATGTTCTTCTGATGTGTTTTTCTTTGTATGTGTGCCACTGCCACTGCATATACAGCCCTGTCTGTCGCAGCTGGCCTTTACTAATTGCTGTACTGTGCCAGGCCCAGCACATTCAGTGCATACCTTTCACTGCCTCTGTGTGACTGCACTTTGTATTATACAATACCACCACCAGTCAGTGCATACCTTTTCCCTGCACCTGTGTGACTGCATGATTGTATTATAGCAGCAGTAACTGCATACCTTTTCCCTGCACCTGTGTGACTGCACAATTGTATTATAGCAGCAGTCACTGCATACCTTTTCCCTGCACCTGTGTGACTGCACAATTGTATTATAGCAGCAGTCACTGCATACCTTTTCCCTGCACCTGTGTGACTGCACAATTGTATTATAGCAGCAGTCAGTGCATACCTTTTCACTTCACCTGTGTGACTGCACATTGTATACTAGCAGTCAGTGCATACCTTTTCACTGCACCTGTGTGACTGCACAATTGTATTATAGCGGCAGTCAGTGCATACCTTTTCACTGCACCTGTGTAACTGCACATTGTATTATACCACCAGCAGTCAGGTAAAAAAAGTGTTCAGCACTTCACCTTTATCAAAATGAATGAATGAGGCATGGATCTCGGAGGTCTACTGCCTGCCCGAAGGCTAAGTCAGTCCCCACACACAGCATCTCTGCCTGCACGCCGTGTGACTGCCTGCACCAAGACTAAGTTAGTCCCCACACAGCATCTCTGCCTGCCGGCCGCTGCTGCCTGCCCCAAGAATAAGTCAGTCCCCACACAGCATCTCTGCCTGCAGGCCGCTTGACTGCCTTCTCCGTCACCACCAACAGGGTCCAGGACTCCAGGTGGATTCCTGAATTTTTATGGCCGCTGCTGCTAGCAGTGACTGCTACCAAACATAATAATAATTTTTCTGGTGCGTGTACAAGCCTAATTTTTCTGGTTGCACTGCGGCTGCAACAACGAAACAAAAGGCATGTGTCAATTCCCCTTCGTGATCGTTACCTTGCCTCTGTAAAGGGGGCTTATGTATCACAATGAAGCAATGACCTAAATGAGTGTGTTGGGGGGGCACACCTAAGATAATAAGGTCGTTGCTTCATTGTAGACAGACCAAATTCGATCAGCTGGACAGTCACTGTTGTTCTGTCATTGAGCTACCTCAGCCCAACCATATGGGCTTGAAAACCGCCATCCCCTGCACTCTCGCCATAGTGCGCACCAGTCCAGCATGGCCTTCACTACACAAACAGCAGTTTGTGGTGTGTTACACAGTGAGTTTGGTCTGTCAGTGTGAAGCAGTACACTACTTACATTAACTGCTGATCCATGTATACACACGCAAGATGTTTTCAAGCACTTTAGGCCTCCAATTTAGCAATGCAATGTGATTTCTGCCTTTTAGGGATTATAACCCTGCTGTGCGTCAAATCCGTAATCTTCCCCGGGACTTTTGGCATGTATCCCACTCCGCCATTCCCCCCTCCAGGTGTTAGACCCCTTGAAACATCTTTTCCATCACTTTTGTTTCCAGAAACAGTGTTTGTAGTTTTCCAAGTTCGCCTGCCCATTGAAATCTATTGCGGTTCGAAAAGTTCGCAGGTTCGCAAACTTTTTCAGAAGTTCAAGTTCGAGGTTCGCAAACCGAAAATCGGAGGTTCAAGACATCTCTAGTGTGCATATGTGCGTGTGCACTCACTCAGTGCCCGTTCCCTGCAGGGGGACACAGAAGGCTGCTGCAATCAAGTGGCTAATGCCTATGAGAGACGATCTCCTGTGATTGTCTGTTGGAGGGAGTGAGGGAGGGTGGGAGAGAAAATTAAAAGAAAAATAATCAATTTTGATAAAATGTATTTACAATAAAATTAATAATAATAAAAAAGAAACGTCACAGCAGCAATCAGATGCCACCAACAGAAAGCTCTGTTGGTGGCAATACAAGAAGGGAGGATTCATTTGTGTGCTGAGTTGTACGGCCCTGCAGCAAGTTGTTAAAGTTACAGTGACCTGAATTGTAAAAAATAGCCTGGTCACTGGGCGGGTGTAAGCCTGTGGTCCTTACAGTGGACCTGAGATGAACTTTTACTCATTGCATAATTGTGTTCCTTTCCCATTGTTTAAATGGCATTCCTTAAGCCAAATACTTTTTTGTTTTTGTTTTAATACTCTAATTCCCTATAAACTAAACAAGCCTTGCCCACAGCTTTTCAGAGAGCCTTGGCATTTTCAGACAGTAGAAAGGGCTCATGGGAGCTCAGTCTGGGCAGGAGGAGGGGGAGATATTACTAGCCAGAGATTTCAGAGGCAGAGGGGGGAGAGAGGAGGTGGGGGGATTAGGTTTTTTTCACAGGCTGAGTGCTGAAGATGCAGATAAGCTTGCCTGTGTGTAATATTTACAGTGGTTTGCAAAAGTATTCAGCTCCATTTACGTTTTCCACATTTTGACATATTACTGCCACAAACATGAATCAATTTTATTGGAATTCCACGTGAAAGACCAATACAATGTGGTGTACTTGTGAGAAGTGGAACAAAAATCATACATGATTCCAAACATTTTTTACAAATAAATAACTGCAAAGTGGGGTGTGCGTAATTATTCAGCCCCCTTTGGTCTGAGTGCAGTCAGTTGCCCATAGACATTGCCTGATGAGTGCTAATGACTAAATAGAGTTCACCTGTTTGTAATCTAATGTCAGTACAAATACAGCTGCTCTATGACGGCCTCAGAGGTTGTCTAAGAGAATATTGGGAGCAACAACACCATGAAGTCCAAAGAACACACCGGACAGGTCAGGGATAAAGTTATTGAGAAATTTAAAGCAGGCTTAGGCTACAAAAAGATTTCCAAAGCCTTGAACATCCCACGGAGCACTGTTCAAGTGATCATTCAGAAATGGAAGGAGTATGGCACAACTGTAAACCTACCAAGACAAGGCCGTCCACCAAAACTTACAGGCCGAACAAGGAGAGTGCTGATCAGAAATGCAGTCAAGAGGCCCATGGTGACTCTGGACGAGCTGCAGAGATCTACAGCTCAGGTGGGGAATCTGTCCATAGGACAACTATTAGTCGTGCACTGTACAAAGTTGGCCTTTATGGAAGAGTGGCAAGAAGAAAGCCATTGTTAACAGAAAGCATAAGAAGTCCCGTTTGCAGTTTGCTACAAGCCATGTGGGGGACACAGCAACCATGTCGAAGAAGGTGCTCTGGTCAGATGAGACCAAAATGGAACTTTTTGTCCAAAATGCAGAAACGCTATGTGTGAATAATGGCATGGTACAGGGCCTGGGCTTCTTCCTATCTCCTCCTCCACCAGGCCCCTCTCCTGTGCTCCTCTGGTGGTGTTCTTTCATTCAGACCCAAAAATCAGCAGTTGCATTGATGGTGCTTAACTCTCCCCCCCCCCCCCCCATTGGGACTCTCTGGTGCTCCTGCTGCAGCCACTAGATGTCCTCTTGTCTATCAGACCGAGAGGAATGCAGAGAGGACAGTAACACCTAGTGTCACTATATATGCCCTGGCTATCAATTGCGCTATACCTCCAACTAGATCAGATCAACAGGATCTAATACCAGAATTTCTCTCTGTACCTATGTTTGAGGTTGCTGTGGATGCTGGGAGTCCTTTCTGTTCATTGGAATAAGAGTCTTTGCTTAACCTTCCTGCGATTCTTGTGGAGTAGTCAAATAAAGCTAACTTTAGTCTGAATCCGACAAAATCGAGTCTTGCTTGGGGAGGAAAGTCCACCACTACTTCCCATTTTAATCTCTTTCTAGCCTATTTTATAGTTTGTTGGTGTCTCTGTCCACGTATCTCCTGCTACATTTTGGTTCACCCTTGGTTGATGGGTGTCACTCCCTACACTCCTATCTACAGAGAGCAACTTCCTGAGTGGGGTCAGGTCTAATCACCCCACCTGTCTAACCAGTAGTTGCTTTAGGGGTAACCCTTGTTTGTGAGTATTATTGTATATACAATGGATAGTGTACTCGTTAAAGGAAAACTTAAGTCAAAAAAAAAAATGACATTTACTCACCTGGGGCATCCCTCAGCACCCCGAAGCTGGATGGTGCCCTCGCAGCCCCGCTCCGATCGTCCTGTCCCCGCCGGCGGCTACTTCCGGTTCGGCGACAGCCGCCGACAGGCTGGGAACGCGGCTGTTTTTCCGCGTTCCCAGCCGCTGCTATCACCCTCTATGCTGCTATAGCGTATATATATACGCTATAGCAGCATAGAGGGTGATAGCAGCGGCTGGGAACGCGGAAAAACAGCCGCGTTCCCAGCCTGTCGGCGGCTGTCGCCGAACCGGAAGTAGCCGCCGGCGGGGACAGGACGATCGGAGCGGGGCTGCGAGGGCACCATCCAGCTTCGGGGTGCTGAGGGATGCCCCAGGTGAGTAAATGTCATTTTTTTTTTTGACTTAAGTTTTCCTTTAAAGGCTCTGCTTCTGACACAGGAGACCTGGGTTTGAATCTTGGCACTACCTGTTCAGACCTCTGGCACTCTGAGTCCGCCAGGAGAAAAGTGTGATATAAATGTTAATTTTGTGTACAATATTATTGACCATTTATCCAACTTACTATTGGTGGCTCTCGGTATTCCATTTTGTCTTTTGTGCAACTTCCTGTGATTCGGTGTGACCAGTTCTAATTGCCTGAGCTGTTAAATTGGAAGGCTTCACATTCAAATTAGCAGAGGGCGGTTTTCTTGAAGTTCAGAGTTTCTCTTTAACAATCTGTCAACCTGCAATTCCGAGTCAAGGAATTTTCAACAGCTTATATCTTCAGACAGTAGCATTGCACTAAAAAAAGGATAAAATGCAATGATTAATATTACACAGTGAGGAAGCCATTTGAACTCGGTATAATTCACTTTTAAGTGCAGCCCGCAGAAGGTTTCTGCTTTCCCAGGTGACCTCAGATGAACCTGGTGCACACACTTATCACAATGGCTTGGTCAGCTTCCTGATGCAGGGACTTTGAAAGTAAAGCATGGATTCCCACTGAAGAGCTCATAATAATGAAGTAGAGTTCTGTTTCACAAACTGTTAATCCAGACACTTAAAGAGGAACTCCAGTGAAAATAATGTAATAAAAAAGTGTTTCATTTTTACAATAATTATGTATAAATGATTTAGTCAGTGTTTGCCCATTGAAAAAACATTTAAATCCCTGATTTACATTCTGACATTTATTACATGGTGACATTTTTACTATTGGCAGGTGATGTAGCTGCTGCATGCTTTTTTGGCAATTGGAAACATCTGTAAACAGCTATTTCCCACAATGCAACAAGGTTCACAGACGGGAAACTGCCAGGAGTACCATAGTCCTCAGAGTTTCTTGTGGGAGGGGTTTCACCATAATATCAGTCATACAGCGCCCCCTGATGGTCTGTTTGTGAAAAGGAAAAGATTTCTCATGTAAAAGGGGGTATCAGCTACTGATTGGGATAAAGTTCAATTCTTGATCTCTCTTTAAGTAAATTACAGGTAGGTTGCGATAAAAATGTGTAAGGGGAATAAAATTAGGAGGAGGTGAATGAAGAAAAGATAATGTGCAAAAAACCAAAACCAAGCAAAAGCACCCCCCCCAACAAAACGCATTCTGTTATTGTTATTTACTACAGTGTATCAGTGGAAACATCTACAGCTGCTTCTGTAGGTCAAACATGCAGCAATTTTTTTTAATAAACATTTTCCCCGACTTTTTTTTTTTATCGGGGAGATGTTTGCAAACTCCCTTTGCAATATATGTTATTAATATTAAAATAAAAACAATTAAAGAAATTGTAGTGTCTTTAGCTGTATCAACTCATTCAGCCTAGTATTCCACAAAAGATTTAAAGTGCACAAGTAGCGAATTAGCCCCAGAGCAATACCAGGCCACAGGTTCAGGGCTCAGGGTAGTCTGCAAAATGGTGGTGAGGGGGCAAAACATCCTTCTCCCAATTTGCAGAACAGCCTTGTCTTAAAGCGAACCTCCAGTGTAATTTAGGAACAGGAACACTAACTCTCTGGGCCATATGCAATTCACTTCTTCACCTGAGTTTTCTCCTAGGTGATATTTTATAACTTGTCAATAAAACGCCTTTTAAACCACCAGCAAGCAAAAAAATACTCAAAATAATTTTGATAGTACTTTTTACCTACTTTTTGATACTTTTTTCCATTGCAAAGTGCTAAAAAGTTATTTTAAATCAAAGATGAAAATGTTTCTCCTAGGAGAAAACTCAGGTGAAAAAGTGAATTGCATACGGCCCTCTATGTGATAATGAAGTTCCATAGCAGCAATTCTATGTACTTACCTACTCCACCCACACTACTCCATATTAGGCACTGACCTGCCCCCATTATTGAAAAATACCATGGCATTTTTTCTAGAGGATGGATTACCTACTTCATAGCCCAGCCTCCAGCTCTCTAGCCCGCCCCTAGCTTTATGGCCACAGTGTAATAGTACAAGATATCCTCTCTCCTCAAGAGGCAGGTTTGCTTTGATGTTCCCTCCTATCACCCTCCCATTCTCTACTCTTTACCGCCCCATTTACCCACCTAAAGAGGAGGAAATGCGAAGGTGATACGAGGGATCATCACAGCAAGCCTGACTGGAAATTCTTCAGCCAAAAGTCAGATTTCTCAAAGAATGATTGCAGGGGCACAGGGGGAAAAAGGAAAGGAAATAAACAACACGCAGAGGTATGTGGATCCAGCATGAACATATCTTATTTGTGCTTAGTTTCAAGGACCACTATCGTAAAAAAAAAAATTACATTTAACCACCCTGACGTTCTATTGATTGCGACAGGGTGGTGGAGCAGCAGTATTTTTTGATTTTTTTTTAAATCATGTAGCTAGCCTAGCGCTAGCTACATGATTCCCCCCTCCCTGCGGCCTCCCTTCCACCCTCCGGGATTTCCTTCACCATGGCGACGAACGGAATGACATCATCGACGTTGTGACGTCACAGGGAGTCCCGATTCACCCCTCAGCGCTGTCTGGTACTGATTGGCCAGGCTGCACACGGGGTCTCGGGGGGGGGCCTGTTAGGTGACGGGTAGCGGCGCATCGGCGGCGAGCGGTGGCAATCACGTACAACATGCAGCTAGCAAAGTGCTAGCTGCATGTTTTAAAAAAAAATTGTGCAAATCGGCCCAGTAGGGCCGGAACGGTACACAGCGGTGGTCATGGACGAGCTGAACTTGTTCATACCGCCAAGAAGGTTAAAATACACGCTTGAAAGAAGTACATTTCTCCTACATTGCTATCGCTTACAGTAGGTAGTTTAACCTCCTTGGCGGTATGGATGAGCTCAGCTCGTCCATGACCGCCGGAGGGCGCCGCTCAGGCCCTGCTGGGCCGATTTTCACAATTTTTTTGAAAACATGCAGCAAGCACTTTGCTTGCTGCGTGTTGATGACGATCGCCGCCGCTCACTGCCGATGGACTGCTACCCGCCACGTAACGCCCCCCCGCCGAGACCCCTGAGCAGCCTGGCCAATCCGTGCCAGGCAGCGCTGAGGGGTGGATCGGGACTCCGTCATCGTGATCATCGTCATGGCAACGGGGAAGCCCTCAAGGAAATCACGTTCAGAACGGGATTTCCTTACGTGGGTACGCGCCGGCGGCGATCGTGCGGTAAGGGCGGACGCCGCAGGGAGGGGGGAATCATGTAGCTAGCGCTAGGCTAGCCACATGATTTAAAAAAAATATTAAAAAACACTGCTGCGCCACCACCCTGGCGCAGTTAATATAACGCCAGGGTGGTTAAAGCTAATAGATCTGACAGGTTTTGGACAAGTCTATCCCCTCATGTGGGTTCTTGGTACTTATTTTATTCTTTGTCAAAGATGACAGTCAGCCTCTCTATTAACTTCCACATTATTTTGGGAGTCAGTCTTAGCGACTGCCATTCAGTAAGTGCTTTTGTAAAAAAAGAAATCTTTGAGAATCCCCCGTGAGGAGATGGACTAGTCCAAAGTCAGAACTGTCAGACTTTTGCAACTTACTACAAGTGATAGCGATGTGGGAGAAAATACATTTAAAGTGCCTTTTAATCTGGGCTAAATGTAATTTTACATATATGCATACACATGAATTTTACATTTTAAATTTTAAATTTTTTTTTTTTTTTGCAGTAGTAGTCCTTTAAGTAGCTTTGCCTCAGATCAGGCGTACTTCAATATTTACTACAGTTTTGAAATCCTTAGTACAAAATAAAGTACTTTAAAAAGAACTAGCAGCAATACTGATTCAGTCTGAGTTTACATTTCTTCTTTTTGACATTTTTGGCATTTCTTTTCTGTATCAATGTTACATAGTACCCTTGTTTGTAAAGCAAAAGTTCATTATGTTGAAGAGGAAGTTGTAAAGGCCGCTGTAACATGAACAATACTTTCTCTGCAGGATGCTCTGGCAGACATACTAAAAATAGAGACCTTTGTTTCTGGATGAATTCTTGGGTCCAAGTGGAATGCAAATTATGCAAAAAATAATCAGACATGGTCTGGAATGGGACAGAAAAGCCCCTAAAATATTGTTAATTGGTTTAGAGATTGTGTTTCATGTTATTGTAAAGCGTTGCCCTCTGGTTCCGCATTCCAGTGTACCACTTTCCTGTTCTTTGTGCTTTAAGCATTGCCTTGGGTTCAGGTGTTATTTGCATTTTTCTGCTTTTCTTGCATGTGCTGCTCGGTTTCAGATGTACAGTATATTTATATCTTTGTTTGATTTCTTTCTGTAAATGAAGTTAATGACTTTCATTCTTTGCCAGTCTAGTGCGAAAACTATTTTCAGTACTATGGAAAGTCATCCCTTTGATGTGAACAGGATGCTGGGCACACAGAACGCAAAGGAAGGCTGGACAGTGGCGTGTGTGACTATAGGTTCTGCCTAAATCTCACAGGTTAGGGAGAATTATACAGCATGAAAGGACTGTCAGGAAACCGGGTCACTTTCAATGCCTGGGCATAGCTAGGATTTTCACTAATTTGTAGGACAGACACAGGAACTGCCAACTGCTTGACTGGCGCCCTGGTCTTCATTATGACTTTTGTGATAGCAAGAGAATGAAACATTAGAAATGGGTAATGGAAGAATAGGTTAATTGGGCTGGAAAGCTGAGTGCAGAGTTTCCGGAGTGATTTAGTGCCTAGGTAAGCATATGAACTCAGTAGTGGTGAGTAGAGATGGTCAGTGAGATGCAAATAGCTCAGGCCTAAATGCAAATTGTAGGTAGCTTAGGATTGGGTCAGTCGCCATGCACTTCCTGCCAGTTTTGACTGACCCAATTCCAGCTACATAGTATTTGCATGCATTTGAAATTATTTATATATCTTTGACCATCCCTAGTGGTGAATGTTAGACCTCAATAGATTTTTAAAGGATACTTGAAGTGGGCAAAATAAACAAAAATTATTCATACCTGGGGCTTCCTCCAGCCCCTTCAGGCTGCTCGCCCCCCGCCGTCCTCCTGCGCTGCCTGGATCCTCCGCAATTTGGCCTGGTAAGTCTGCTAGTCTGGGCATACTGCACATGTGTGGCCCGGCCGTATGCGCATGCCTTTGGACTCCCGCGGCTGGGACCATTCTGCGACTGTGCACTACTACTGCACAGGCACAGAATGCTCCCAGTCTCAAGACAGGGGAGTGCACACGGCTGGACTGCTCCTGTGCTGACTGCCGCCGACTGACGGAATTACCAGGCAGCTTAGTGGAGGATCCAGGTGGCTTGGGAAGATGACATGGGACCGAGCAGCCTGAAGGGGGCTAGAGGTGTATAATTGTTTTATTTTGCCTGTCTCAGGTACACTTTAAGTGTACCTGAAGTAATCTAAAAGTTAAAGGTTAATTCATTAACTCAGTACAGGGACGCCACTGGAGAGAGGCTTTTCAGATCCTCCTTATGCCCACCATTCCAACACGAGGACCCTCTGAACAAACAGTGTTCCACAGGGGCTTGTTGGATATGATCTCATGGCTGTGCTTCCATCCATGCATGAGTGTGGCCATTCTGAGCTTTTCTATGTACGGGCCGGACATGCTCAGTAGCACAAAGCTGCTTTTGCATGACCTTTTATTTTTTAGCGGTTTCGTGCTGCTGAGCATGCGCAGACAATGCTAGCATTTTTAAAAATATCTTTTAGGCTAAGTTCACAGTGGGACGTTAAAGTCGCGCGTTAAAACAGCATTTAACGCAGAATAACTCACTGCAATGAAAAATCAATGCCCTGTTCACAGTGCACACGTTGCGTTGGTGTCTAACGCTGCACGTTAAGTAAAAGTACTGCATGCAGTGCGTTATACACGTTATTAGCTGCGTTGGACTGTTTGCACATGCTCAGTAATGACTTGGAAGCATACTTTTCATTGCCTGTATTTTGTACTGTATCTGCTGTATGCGACGGTAACGCTGCGTTGCCACTTTTTGGGCGCGTTGCGTTGTAAGCTTGCGGTGCGACTTTAACGTGGCATCAAAACCTAACGTCCCACTGTGAATCTAGCCTCAGTTTTGTGTGAAAATTGATTTTAAAAATGCCAGTTTAACTAAACACTTTTCCTTTACATTTTTAAAATCGATTTTCTCAAAAACTGCAAGATCTTTTTGTAAAATTATTCTTTTGACTTGTACCCATTATTCTTCATAACATATTTAGCATTTTGCTGGCAATTGCATGTATGGGGGCTTTGCTATTCACCGCTAAAGTCGACACAAAATTAGGTGACAATTACGCGAAATTATGAATGATTACAGTTACAGACTAAATCAATTATGATTTTCCCCAAAATTTCGCATTACAATTTCGCATCCTAATTTCAAATTTTGATGCAAAATTATTTTTATGCAAAATGTATGCTAGGCTTACACCATTGCCAACATTAAGGTATTTCAAAAAAGCCTCATGTATTCCTAGTTTGGGGCTGCCTTTTATCTGGACAGAAGGTGGGGTGCAATACCCAGAAAACAATGGACAAGTGATAAGCCTATCTGCACATAACATTAGTGGATACTACACATCCAATGATAAATGCAATAAAAGCTCTGCACTGTGATAGTCTGTGTAAAGCCGCATCTACACGCGTAGATGCGGCCGCGATGCTCCTTATCAATCGAGCCGCTGATGCGGCTCGATTGATAAGATCCGACAGGACGGATCTTGCTTCCGCCGATTCCCTGCTTGCTCCCCGCTAGAGGACAATGGCAGGGAATCGAGCGGAAGATAAGCGGCGCGGGGACGAGCGGGTATTGATGCCGGTGCACGCGTGGCGAGCGGGGACGCGGCGGGCACTCGGAAGAGGCGATCCGGCGGCTAATCGAGCCGCCGGATCGCTGCAATGTCCCATCGTGTAGATGGGGCTTTAGAGCATAAGTTAATTATGAGCAGATGTATTTAAAGTATTAACTGACAAGATTTGTACCAATTAGGAAGGAAAACAACAGTTTTCCTTCCTAATTGGTACACACCAATAACACACAAAAGTCTATTGTACTGAAAAAATTCTATAAACTTTATTTATCAAAAAGACAAATTTAAAATTACCTAAAAAGCCTGTATCCCACAACCACCCCTAAGCCCACCAATCTCATTCACCTCCATACATACCGAACCAAACAGGCTCAACATTTGATATGCATAGAACCGGTTCACTTGCATGCAGGGCAAACAAAATTAAAAATATGGGATAAAGTCACAGTTTGAAAAAAGCCCATACTAAAGGGGGAAGGGAGGGCAGTTGTTAGTGCAAAAAAAGTTTTTTCTCAGTGTATAATAGCAGCTGCAGTCAGCATATCAAAGTAGCAAGCCACAAATACTCCTCAAGGCTCCAAGCAGTGAATGTAGTTGTTATATATTAGAGCAATCCTCTTCTCATTAATTTCAACCCAGAGCAGTGAAGCAATCCTCTTCTCATTAACCATTTCAGCCCACTGGGATTTTTCACCTTATGCATCAGAGCAATTTTCACCTCCCATTCATTCGCCAATAACTTTATCACTACTTATCACAATTTATTGATCTATATCTTGTTTTTTACCGTCACTAATTAGGCTTTCTTTGGGTGGTACATTTTACTAAGAATTATTTTTTTATAAATGCATTTTAACAGGATTAATTTAATGATCGGTGAAGCACAGAGAGGATCTGATTACCGGTAATCTGCAGTATCACTGGGAATACAGATGTATACCAGATTATAAGTGATCTGCAGTATCACCGATAATCCGATATACCAGCTAACCTCTGTTCACCTGAGTAGAGTGTAGTGTTTGGTGTAACAGTAACACTTAAGAGGACTAGGTCTCAGAGCAGTGAGGAGTACTGCACAGATTCCTCCCGAAGACCTGAACTCTCCAAGGCGGGAGGAGTCAGGCTGAGAGTAGGAAGGAAATCTGAGAGTGACACTCTGGAGGTAGTGTCACTAACAAGACAGGGAACCGCCTCTAATAGTAAGGTCGGTTCTCGAGGTCGGACAAGCCAGGTCGTAAACACACGGACAGATAAAGTACAGATTCAGAAGGCGGAGACGGAGTCCAGGTACAGGCAGGGTTCAGCAACAGGGTATCAGATATATCGAGGTACAAAATCAGGAGGCAGAAGCAGAGTCTAAGGACGAGCCGGGGTTCGGCAACAGAGTATCAGAATGGCAAGGTACAAGATCAGAGTACAGAAGGATAGTCAGGCAGGCTAAGGGTCATAACAGATAATCACAATCAAACTAGTACTTTAAACTATCAACAGAATCTAGCTTAGTGTAGAATTACAGCTCCAGCTGGTCCCGGCACACTAACGGATCTGACTAAGGGTCTGAGTGCTCCCACATATGTGAACGCAACGCCAGACAACCAGCAACTGAACATCCTGCCGTATATATACACATAAGGACTGCCCAGCACCTCCCATAGTGCTGGACCAATGAAAGATGAAGCCAGTGTCAGCTGACCAGCCTGGTCAGCTGACTACTTCTGGCTGTCATATAATCCCTGCCTGAGTGCGCGCGCGCGTCACTCTAAACCTAGAGGGACTATGTGTCCCAGCCATACCAGTACCGCTCAGTGGTGCCTCCACAATGGGGCCATGCGGTTTTTCCGCGCTCCGCCATGCCCTGCACGGGGACAGCCGCCTCAGACTGAGTGGAGGCGACTGCCTCTCCGTGCTCTGCAACGCTATGTGCGGAAATTGCCGCCTGCCGCTGACTCATGGCGGCGGCTCTTCCGCGTTTCTTGACAGTACCCCCCCCCCCTCCCCCCCGAGGAGTGGACTCCGGACAGCTCCTTCCAGGCTTTTCCAGATGTAAGGCATGAAACTCCTTCCTCAATTCGTCCGCATGCATGCGACTCCCCGGTACCCATTGTCTCTCCTCAATGCCATACAGTGGCGTATCTAGGCAAGACAGCGCCCATGGCAAATACTAAAATTGCGCCCCCCAGCCCCCCCCCCCCCCCCCCCACCTACAATCAACAGCATCCTGTCTAACCTTTTTGGACAGGGTAACCCCATCATGCATTCAGAACACACACGCACACACAAATACCAGAATGTAACAGTCACTATGAAATAAATGAGGCCAACCTTTATGATCCTCTGCCTCTAACGCTTTAAGGCAGGGAACACACTTGACTGTTTTCATACGCGTTTTCTGAACAGAAGAACTGAAAACTCATGTTAATCAAGGGGCTAGTTCACACTTAATGTGTTTTTCTTGCACAGAAAAAAAACTGACATTCTGCATGATAATTCTGCTCATTTTGTCAGTTTTCTGTATCAATTACATTAACTGTTGTGAAAAAATCACACATTTTTCTGCATAGAAACACACTTGGTGTGCAGAAAATGTGCGCAGAAAAAGCTGAGTTGAAAACCGAAAAACAAGTGTGATCCCTGCCTTAGCCATAGACCCTAGTATGCAGATCAAATGTCTATGACACATCTGAAAAGATTAGCTGCATGCATGTTTCAGGTGTGTGATTTAGACCATAGTGACCAGCAGGGCCGGCCTTAGGTTTCACAGCGCCCTGAGCGAAGCCTGATTTTGGTGCCCCCCCATTCATCCTCTTCATGTAGGCAGATCCCCCTTTAGTATATATAGGCAGACTCCCCCCTTTAGTGTATGTATAGGCTAGTCTTGCAGATCCCCTTTTAGTGTATACAGGCAGATCCCCCAGCCCCTCCCCCCTAAAGTATCTAAGCAGCCACAAATCCCCCCTTTAGCGTAGGGAGGCAGTTGGGGAACCTTACTTTTTGCTGGTCTTTTCTGTCATACAGTATACTGTCTGTGCAGACTTGCAGTGACAGTGCCGGTGTCACTGGGAACAGGAGATGAGGAGAAGATGGCCAGGAATCAGGACTCGGACAGGAGTGACAACTCTCTTGCTCTCCACACGTGCTGCGCGCTTCCAGGGGGCAGCTTGCATCTCCCACTTTCACTGAAGCAGGCTGAGCCATGATCCAATTAGCAATCGCATTCGCCAGGGGTGGAGTTACTTGGCCCCACACTCCGCAAGAGGCAGTGCCACAGCAGCCGTTTCCTTTCCTGGTTTTCGCCCCCATCACCCCCTGTGGCACCAGGGTGGAGCCACGGTCGGACTGCGACCCTGGGGGCCCACCAGAGAAATTTCAACCTGGGGCCCACATATCCCATAATTGCGGTGAAAAAAAAATGTATCATGGACAGGGCCAAATGTACATAGCAGCATTGTAATTCAGAAACACCACTGCCTAGCAAAACTTTGCATAGCGCCCTCCTCCAATATAATGTAATGTCCTAGTTACCATACATATGACATTGATTAGACTGTGAGCTCCTCTGAGGACAGTCAGTGACATGACTATGTACTCTGTAATGTGCTGCAGAAGGTGTCAGTGCTGTATAAATACATAATAATATGGTAGGACATTAGACTATGACTATGGTAGGATTAGAGTGTCAGCTCCTCTGAGGACAGTCAGTGACATGACTATGTACTCTGTAATGTGCTGCAGAAGGTGTCAGTGCTATATAAATACATAATAATATGGTAGGACAGACTATGACTATGGTAGGATTAGATTGTGAGCTCCTCTGCGGACAGTCTGTGACATGACTATGTGCTTTGTAATGTGCTGCAGAAGATCATGTCAGTGTTATATAAATGCATAATAATAATATGGTAGAACATTAGAGGGATGCATGTAGTGAGGCAAAGAAGGTGGGCACAGGGGGGGGGGGGGGGCATGAAAGGTGGGCACAGGGGGGGACGCATGGAAGGTGGGCACAGGGGGGGGGACGCATGGAAGGTGGGCACAGGGGGGGGACGCATGGAAGGTGGGCACAGGGGGGGGACGCATGGAAGGTGGGCACAGGGGGGGGGACGCATGGAAGGTGGGCACAGGGGGGGGGGACGCATGGAAGGTGGGCACAGGGGGGACGCATGGAAGGTGGGCACGGGGGGGGGGATGCAAGGAAGGTGGGCACAGGGGGGATGCATGGAAGTGGAAGGTGGGCACAGGGGGGGGGGGACGCATGGGGAAGGTGGGCACAGGGGGGGGATGCATGGAAGGTGTGCACAGGGGGGGGGGGACGCATGGAAGGTGTGCACAGGGGGGGGGGACGCATGGAAGGTGGGCACAGGGGGGGGGGGGGGACGCATGGAAGGTGGGCACAGGGGGGGGGACGCATGGGGAAGGTGGGCACAGGGGGGGGGGACGCATGGGGAAGGTGGGCACAGGGGGGGACGCAGGAAGGTGGGTACAGGGGTTGTAAGGAAGGTAGGAAGGTGAGCACAGCGCAGCATGCAAGGAACGTGGGCACAGTAGGATGCCAGGAGAGTAGTCACACAGAGAGATGCACAGGGAGAGAGGGTGGACACAGGACAGAGATGAACACAAGAACAGAGATCAAGTGGCAAAAACAAGAAGCCAGAATATATCACCTCATCCTCCCTGGCTGAGTGTCCCTCAGTCTGGCTGTGTCTCTGCTCTCACCTCCATGTAAGGCTCACAGGCTATCTAGTTGTTATCTCTGTCTCCGATCTCCCCCTCCGTGTACAGCTGCCGGATGGGTCTGCCTGCGTCTCTGATCTTCCTCTCTCCTCCATGTGCAGCTCCCAGTGCTCGGCTCGCTCCACTGCTCCTCATTCCTCTTGTAAATCTAAATTTCGCGCCACAGTAGCTGCGGAACGCTGACACGCAGCTGATGAAACATCAAGAGGGGAGGAAGCAGGAGGAGGAGGGGTAGGCAGTGCCCTGGTCCTTCTGCTGCTAATCAGCAGCAATGTATTGACAAACACGTGTGAAAATTACTGGTTCTGATGGGTCAGTACGACCCTGGGCGGAGCTACCACGGAAGATGGATCTGCTGCTAGTACCTGCAGGCTGCAGCCAAGTAGATATGCGGCCAGAACGGCAGGAGCGCCCCCCTGGAAGCCGGCGCCCTGAGCGATCGCTCTGGTCGCTCAGGTCAAAGGCCGGCCGTGGTGACCAGAAGGATCAGCAGGATTTCCATGCAACCAGTATTGTTTAAAAGGAAATAAATATGGCAGCCACCACTCTCATATGAATGAAAGCAATGAAACATTTGCAGTGACAATTATAACATAATAAAAGGCTGACAACCTATTAAATATCAGTAGATAGGTACTGAGCTAGAAATATATTGCATTTTAACAACTGAGGTACACTGTACAAGAGAGAGGTTGTTAAATCTGGCCACAGAGATGCCAGCAGCGTAATGGTTAAAGTGCAGAGAGTGTCATAAATAAAAGTAAGTAAACAGCACACTGAGATAAGGCTGAGGAATGTGTGAATGGCAGAGCTGAATGGATGTGAGATATTGTAACCTCCAGACCAGGAGCTTCTGCTGCTATCTCCAGGGACTAAGACATTAGGGAGAGTGGGAAAACTTCGGAGCTCACCTCTCAATAGCTTGTAATGTAGATATAAGACAAAGGCTGAGAAGGGCAGGCTGCTGGATGATTGTTACTCCCTTAGACTCAGGAATGCTGTCAGCAGCACTGCGCCCCCCTGATGATTGAAGAGGGAGGTCGCCTGGGGCACGTGTCATGCCTGCATCCCTCCAGATACGCGTCTGATGCCATACCCTTTCCAATGCACCAAATATTGTACTGAATTTTGTACAATGCGTGAATCTAATATCTTTTCTACCTCGTACTCAGGTTGGTCATCTATCATCACAGGAGGAGGAGGAGTAGGGCCCACATGAACTGCCGGCTTGAGCAGGGACACGTGAAATGATCTCACCCCACGCATGCTGGCGGGGAGATCGATGGCATAAGTTACGTTGTTGATTCTCTTAGTCACAGAAAATGGACCCACAAACCTGGGGCCCAGTTTGGCAGATGGCTGCTTCAGGGTCAAGTGACGTGTGGACACCCAGACTAAATCCCCTGGCTAAAACTTCCATTCCAAGGAACGTTTCTTGTCCGCTTGACCCTTTTGACTTTGAAATGCTTTCTGCAAATTCTCTCTAACCATTAACCAATTGTCCTTGAGTGACCTCTGCCAATCCTCCAGTGCTGGAAACGGAGTGGAGGCCACTGGCAATGGGGAGAATTTAGGCAACCTCCCGTTTACTATCTGAAACGGAGGGAACCCCGAGGAGGAACTTTTTAAGTTATTGTGTGCAAACTCCGCAAAAGGCAAGAACTTGACCCAATCGTTCTGTGCCTCAGCAACATAACACCTCAAGAATTGTTCCAAAGCCTGATTGACCCTCTCCGTTTGCCCATTGGTCTGTGGGTGGTAGCCCGATGAAAATGACAGCTCCATGCCCATTTGATGACAAAATGCCCTCCAAAATCCAGACACAATTTGGACTCCCCTATCTGACACAATGTTTTCCGGAATGCCATGCAACCGGAAGACGTGAACGATGAACAATTCGGCCAGTTCCTGAGCCGAGGGGAGTCCTTTCAGGGGCACAAAATGGGCCATTTTGCTAAAGCGGTCGACTACCACCCAAATGACCGACATGCCTTCAGACCTGGGCAATTCTCACACAAAATCCATGGACAGATGTGTCCATGGCTCACTCGGGGTGGGCAAAGGCTGCAACCTTCCCACAGGTGCCAGCCGGGAGGGTTTACTTTTAGCACATACCGCACATTCCCTGACAAATTCCTTGCAGTCTGTTGCCATGGAAGGCCACCAGGCACACCTGGCAATCAGATCCTGCGTTCTGGCAGCACCAGGGTGACCAGCATTCTTATGGGCGTGGAACATTTGTAACACCTGTAGACGAAAAGGCAGTGGAATAAACAAAACCCCCTCGGGTTTTCCCTCAGGGACATCCTGCTGAAAGGGACCCAAAACCCCTGCCCAATCCTCCCAGGTCTCTGTGGCTGCAAACACTAACTTCTGCGGGATGATGGACTCAGGAGCGGGGGGCTGTGCTGTCTCTTGTTCGAAACATCTGGACAGGGCATCTGCCTTGATGTTTTTGCTGCCTGGAGTAGTGTTGGGCGAACAGTGTTCGCCACTGTTCGGGTTCTGCAGAACATCACCCTGTTCGGGTGATGTTCGAGTTCGGCCGAACACCTGATGGTGTTCGGCCAAACCGTTCGGCCACATGGCCGAACTAAGAGCGCATGGCCGAACGTTCCCCGAACGTTCGGCTAGCGCTGTGATTGGCCGAACGGGTCACGTGGTTCGGACCCGAACGCGCTCTGATTGGCCGAACTGTCACGTGGTTCGGGTAAATAAATACCCGAACCACGTCATATCTCCGCCATTTGTCTGTGGGTTTAGCTTTGGGTAGGCAGGCAGGGTAGTTCGCGCTCCAGCCACGCTAGCCAGGGTCCCCCCAGTCATTGTGTCGCTGCTGGGAATAGTAGTACACCGCTCGCTCAGCCACACTATATAGCATTCTGTTTACTGCCACTCTGTGTACCTCGCTCAGCCACACTATATAGCATTCTGTTTACTGCCACTCTGTGTCTGCTGGGAATAGTAGTACACCGCTCGCTCAGCCACACTATATAGCATTGTGTTTACTGCCACTCTGTGTACCTCGCTCAGCCACACTATATAGCATTCTGTTTACTGCCACACTGTGTCTGCTGGGAATAGTAGTACACCGCTCGCTCAGCCACACTATATAGCATTGTGTTTACTGCCACTCTGTGTACCTCGCTCAGCCACACTATATAGCATTCTGTTTACTGCCACTCTGTGTCTGCTGGGAATAGTAGTACACCGCTCGCTCAGCCACGCTATATAGCATTGTGTTTACTGCCACTCTGTGTACCTCGCTCAGCCACACTATATAGCATTCTGTTTACTGCCACACTGTGTCTGCTGGGAATAGTAGTACACCGCTCGCTCAGCCACGCTATATAGCATTGTGTTTACTGCCACTCTGTGTACCTCGCTTAGCCACACTATATAGCATTCTGTTTACTGCCACTCTGTGTCTGCTGGGAATAGTAGTACACCGCTCGCTCAGCCACACTATATAGCATTGTGTTTACTGCCACTCTGTGTACCTCGCTCAGCCACACTATATAGCATTGTGTTTACTGCCACTCTGTGTCTGCTGGGAATAGTAGTACACCGCTCGCTCAGCCACACTATATAGCATTGTGTTTACTGCCACTCTGTGTCTGCTGGGAATAGTAGTACACCGCTCGCTCAGCCACACTATATAGCATTGTGTTTACTGCCACTCTGTGTACCTCGCTCAGCCACACTATATAGCATTGTGTTTACTGCCACTCTGTGTCTGCTGGGAATAGTAGTACACCGCTCGCTCAGCCACACTATATAGCATTCTGTTTACTGCCACTCTGTGTACCTCGCTCAGCCACACTATATAGCATTGTGTTTACTGCCACTCTGTGTCTGCTGGGAATAGTAGTACACTGCTCGTTCAGCCACACTATATAGCATTGTGTTTACTGCCACTTTGTGTCTGCTGGGAACAGTAGTACACTGCCGCTCACTCAGTCACCCCATTACTATATAGCATTGCTGGGATCTGTAGTACTCTGCTCACCCACCCATACCATTGTACTGCCAGTCACTGTGTATATTGCTGGGATCTGTAGTACTTCCCTCACCGTCAACCACTATATAGCGTTGCGTACTCTGCCAGTCAGTGTGTATATTGCTGGGATCAGTAATACTCCACTCAACGTCAACCACTATATGAGCTCACCATGAGTTCCTCAGAGACCTCCGCTGTGAGCAGCACTCCCAACAACAGCAACAGCCAACGCCCCACGCAAGCTATAACATCCACCCCAGCAGCCAGTGGTCAGCAGCAGCCCTCCCCGGAGGAGAACGTTGTGTCCATCGGTCCGGCGCCAGAGCGATTATTGAGGGCTGCCATTGAGGAGATGATGGGGCCTGATGTGGAGGAGGAGGTCGGGCTCAGGCCAGCATCCCAAGTTAATGTTGAGGACGATGAGGGGTCTGTGTCTGGGGATGTTGGGGTGGCAGAGGTGGTGGGTGGGTCAGACTCAGGAGAAGAGTTGTATGATGAGGATGATGATCGGGACCATCTGTATGTGCCTCAGAGTCCGACCCCTCGAAAACATGTTGTATCGTGTGTTTAGGTACTAAAATCTGCGTTCCCACTTCCCAGTACTGCCCGGGTCCACGGATCCATATAATTTTTTGGGCAGCACTATCAAACTGTGGTACTATGAGTGAGTTGCCATGGTCCTTCTGTGCTGTCACACTCACCGTCTGTCTGCAGATGGATTGTTCAACACAGCTACGCCATCTGACATGTAGTCCTTGACCATCTTCTCCAGGCGATTGGTGTTGGAGGACGTGGAACTGCCCGATTGCTGTTCTGTGGGCTGCTGCATGGGTGTCAGAAAATGTTCCCACTCCAAGGACACTGCCAATACCATTCCCTTTTGGGCACTAGCAGCAGCTTGTGTTCTTTGCTGCCCTCCTGGTCCTCCTGGGTTTGCTGAAGTCAGTCTGTCGGCGTACAACTGGCTAGAGAAGGAGGAGGATGTCAATCTCCTCTCTAAAGTCTCCATCCTCAAGGGCCTGCTGGAATTGTTCCATTTTTGACCTGTCTGACACTTTCTTCAATCAGTTTTTTAACATTGTGTTTGTATAAACTGGGTATAAACCCAGTAATTGGTGTTGTCCAGAATAATGAATAATAATGAATAGTGAATAATGCGCGGGCCGCGTTCAATGCAGTCTAGCATGAATTGAGCCATGTGTGCCAGAGAATCCTGCCAGACTCCTCTGTCTTCATGTTCTTGTGAGCAGGGGCGTAGCAATAGGCCCTGCAGCGCCTGCGCCCGTGGGGGGGCCCGGCCCCCCCCCTGGGGCCCGCTCGGGGCCGTTTTTTGGGGGCTGGAGGGGTGGCAGCATGAGGGGAAAGCCTTGCTCACAGTCGGCGGGGAGAGGGGAAGTTCCCCCCTCTCCCTCACCTCGGGGCTCTCCCCTCTGCGCCCCCCTCCAGCTAGTGAATGTGTGTGGGCAGCGGGCAGCAGCGGCGGCGGGATACATACCTTCTTCCTTGCGTTCCATCGCCGCCTTCTCGCTCTAGCGGCTGACGTCACTTCCGGAAGCGGAAGTGACGTCAGCCGCTAGAGCGAGAAGGCGGCGATGGAACGCAAGGAAGAAGGTATGTATCCCGCCGCCGCTGACGTCACTGCAGGGGGATTTTCAGGTGTCTGCTGCCCATATTACGATTTTCTGGTGTCTGCTGCCCACATTACGATTTTCAGGTGTCTGCTGCCCACATTACGATTTTCTGGTGTATGCTGCCCACATTAGTATTTTCTGGTGACTGCTGCCCACATTGCGATTTTCTGGTGACTGTTGCCCACATTGCGATTTTCTGGTGACTGCTGCCCACATTGCGATTTTCTGGTGACTGCTGCCCACATAAGGATTTTCTGGTGACTGCTGCCCACATTAGGATTTTCTGATGTGTGCTGCCCACATTATGATATTCTGGTGACTGCTGCCCACATTAGGATTTTCTGGTGACTGCTGCCCACATTACGATATTCTGGTGACTGCTGCCCACATTAGGATTTTCTGGTGACTGATGCCCACATTGCGATTTTCTGGTGACTGCTTCCCACATGGCGATTTTCTGGTGACTGCTGCCCACATGGCGATTTTCTGGTGACTGCTGCCCACATTGCGATTTTCTGGTGAACTCTGCCCACATTACGATTTTCTGTCCCACATTACGATATTCTGGTGAACGCTGCCCACATTACAATTGTCTGGTGAATGCTGTCCACGTTACAATTTTCTGGTGACTGCTGCTCACGTTACGATTTTCTGGTGACTGGTGCCCACATTACGATTTTCAGGTGAACTCTGCCCACATTATGATTTTCTGGTGAACTCTGCCCACATTATGATTTTCTGGTGAACGCTGCCCACATTACGATTGTCTGGTGAATGCTGTCCACGTTACAATTTTCTGGTGACTGGTGCCCACATTACGATTTTCTGGTGAACTCTGCCCACATTATGATTTTCTAAAGGCCCACATTACAATTTTCTGGTGAACTCTGCCCACATTACGATTTTCTGGCCCACATTACGATTGTCTGGTAAAATGCTGCCCACTTTACAATTAATTTACAGTGAAACGCTGCCCCATTACGATTATTTGGCACCTATGGGGGGGGGCCCCATCCAAATATTCGCAGGGGGGCCCAGTGATTTCTAGTTACGCCCCTGCTTGTGAGCGTTGTGATTGTTGTGATGCACCATATTCGTCACCAGCATCACTTTCTTCCTCTTCTGCTGTCCATTCCCGCTAAATTGTGGAAGTCCAACGTGCACCGCTCTGTCCCTCGGCAGTGGGGGCATCCAATTCCTGCTCCAACTCCAGCTGTTCCTCGTCCTGTTCTTTGTCATAGCTGGGACCAGCGTTTCCTGAGGCAGGTTGCCTGATGTTGGTATCATCACGCTGATCGTTTTCATCTTCAGATTCCCCCACTTGCATCATGCCAGCGGTTTCCATCTTCAACATTGATTTCTTCAGTAAACACAGCAGTGGTATTGTAATGCTGACTGTAGAGTTGTCACTGCTCAGTCACAAGCAACGTGGATTGCTCAAAATTTTGGAGGACTTGGCAGAGATCAAACATGGTGGCCCAATCAGATCCACAGAAGCTTGGTAGCTAGCTGCTGGAATGCGCCTCGGCACTGCGCAAAAGCGTGCTAGCATGTGCAGCGTAGAATTCCAGCGCGTAGGGAGGGACATCACCCAGCGAGCGATGGTGCGCTAGATTGAAGCGCTCCTGCATCTCTTGGTGAGTCCTTCAGAAGCGGTACTGGACTTTAAAAAATGTTTTTTTTTTTTTCCTTCAACAGAAGATCTGCCACGTTGGAGTGAGGAGGACGCCGCCGACCCCGACACCAAGCTGAACCCCGGGGAACTCCAAGCAGAGGATCTTCAGGAACCCTCAAGGCTTTGAGCAAGCTGAGGAGGATCAGCTGTCCTGACGAGACCTCTCCTCATATGTGACTGTGTGCAGTGGAGTAGAGCTCCCCAGAACAACCTCTCACTTGTCACTTTGTCACTGGTCACTTTGTCATTTTGTCACTTTGTCACTTGTCACTTTGTCACTTGTCACTTGTCACTTTGTTATTGTGTCACTTTGTCATTTTGTCACTTTGTCAGTCACTTTGTCACTTTGTCACTTTGTCACTGGTCACTTTGTCACTTTTCACTTTGTCACTTGTCACTTGGTCACTTGTCACTTGGTCACTTGGTCACTTGTCCAGATGATCTCGGTACACCTCCTGCGATTCAAATTCCTGCACACATTGCTCTGGGATTTGGGTGTGATGAATGATGCATCTAACTGGCCACCGGAGGCAATTAAGGCCTTCAAAACATTGAAAGCAGCTTTCTGTTCCGCCCCCATTTTGCGTCATGTTGAGTTGTTGACGTCATGTTCATCCTCGGCCTCGCCTTGCATTTCAGTGCGAGGTGCATTTTCCACAGAAAAAGGTTGTGAATCCGGGCACAACATTTGTGGCTGTTCCATTGACCTTTCACAGGTAGAAGATTGTGGGGGTGGGAATAGCTCCTCCGAATAGCCCATTGTGTCCTGAAAACTACTCATTTTGGAGGACTTGGCAGAGATCCAACATGGTGGCCCAATCAGATCCACAGAAGCTTGGTAGCTAGCTGCTGGAATGCGCCTCGGCACTGCGCAAAAGCGTGCTAGCATGTGCAGCGTAGAATTCCAGCGCGTAGGGAGGGACATCACCCAGCGAGCGATGGTGCGCTAGATTGAAGCGCTCCTGCATCTCTTGGTGAGTCCTTCAGAATCCTCTGCTTGGAGTTCCCCGCATTTTTTTGTCCTCATGCAAGGCCTGAGTTGCGCCTGAAAGCGTGGCCTTCTCCTCCTGCGCCTCCTCCTGTTCCATCACGTCTGTTGCTGCTGGGTTAGCGTTGCCGCCCGGTCCCTGTTTATTGAACCTCTTATCTTTATTACATTTATGACTGCATGGCGGTACAAAGCATGCTATCCGCACGCTTCTTGTCCTCATGCAAGGCCTGGGTTGTTGTGTCTCAAAGCGTGGCCTTCTCCTCCTGCGCCTCCTCCTGTTCCATCACGTGTGCTGCTGCTGCTGCTGCTGGGTTAGCGTTGCCGGTCCCTGTTTATGGAACCTCTCATCTTTATTACATTTATGACTGCATGGCGGTAAAAAGCATGCTATCCGCACGCTTCTTGTCCTCATGCAAGGCCTGGGTTGTTGTGTCTCAAAAAGCGTGGCCTTCTCCTCCTGCGCCTCCTCCTCCTGTTCCATCACGTGTGCTGCTGCTGGTGCTGGGTTAGCGTTACCGGTCCCTTTTCCTGGAACCTCTTCTCTGTATTACATTTATGACTGCATGGCGACAAAAAGCATGTTACCTGTGCAAAGAAACATGACATTTTCCACATTTAAAAGACAGTTTTTCCTTCTAAACTTTACAATCAATTTTCTCAAAAACTATAAGCTCTTTTTCAAATATTTTTTTTCCTCTTGTACCCACTCCCAAGGTGCACATACCCTGCAAATGTGGGGTATGTAGCATGTAAGAAAGCTTTACAAAGCACGAAAGTTTGGGTCCCCATTGACTTCCATTATGTTCGGAGTTCGGCGCGAACACCCGAACATCGCGGCGATGTTCGGCGAACGTTCGCGAACCCGAACATCTAGGTGTTCGCCCAATACTAGCCTGGAGTGTACGTGATTATAAATCTGAACCTCGTAAAAAATAAAGACCAACGGGCCTGACGGGGACTTAGTCTCTTAGCCCCCTCGATGTATTCCAAATTCTTATGATCAGTGTAAACCGTGATCGTATGTTCTGCCCCCTCCAACCAATGGCGCCATTCTTCAAATATCAATTTAATGGCCAGAAGTTCCCAGTTGCCTATATCGTAGTTTTTCTCTGCTGGAGAAAACCTACGGGAAAAATAAGCGCATGGATGTAATCTGCCCTGCAACCCTGACCGCTGAGACAGCACCGCCCCCACCCCAGCCTCCGAGGCATCGACCTCCACAATAAAGGGGAAGGACGTGTCCACATGTCTCAAAATAGGTGCTGAGCAAAACAATTTTTTCAGGTGAGAAAAGGCTGCCACAGCCTCAGGGGACCAGTGGTTGGTATCTGCCCCCTTTCTTGTGAGACTGGTAAGGGGGGCAATTATCGTGGAGTACCCCTTTATGAACCTCCTATAATAGTTCGCAAACCCTAAAAATCTCTGTAGGGCTTTCAACCCCACTGGCTGTGGCCATTCCAAGACAGCTGTGACCTTGGCAGGATCCATTGACAGGCCCGAGGTGGAAATCACATACCCTAGGAACGTGACAGTGGTCACTTCAAAAATACACTTCTCCACCTTGGCATAAAGCATATTTCGTCTCAATCTTTCCAATACAAATCTAACGTGGACCCTGTGCTCTGAGAGGTTGTTGGAGTAGATTAGTATATCGTCGAGATATACCAACACAAATCTACCCAACACCTCCCTGAATACCTCATTGATTAATTCCTGGAAGACGGCGGGCGCATTGCACAACCCGAAGGGCATCACTAAGTACTCGTAATGCCCGTCGGGTGTGTTAAAGGCCGTCTTCCATTCATCGCCCTTTCTAATGCGGATCAGGTTGTATGCACCCCTCAGATCTAATTTTGAGAAGATCTAAGCGTCTGTGACCTGCGTGAATAAATCGTCTGTCAAGGGCAACGGATAACGATTCTTCACCGTGATTTTATTCAGGCCACGGTAATCGATGCAAGGTCGAAGACCTCCGTCTTTTTTCTTAACAAAAAAGAAACCGGCCCCCGCAGGTGACCGGGAGGGGCGGATGAACCCTTTGGCTAGATTGTCACGGATGTACTCCTGTATAGCCACTTTTTCTGGTCCAGACAAATTATACAAGTGACCCCTAGGAGGCATACAACCGGCACGGAGATCGATGGGGCAATCGAAAGGGCGATGAGGAGGTAACTTATCAGCAGCCTTAGGACAGAACACATCCAAAAACTCCACATGAATCTTGGTCTGACCTAATGTCACTTTCCCTAGACACTGTTGGGAACAGAAGTCTGACCAACTGGTTAATTGTCCTGCCGCCCAATTAATCTGTGGCGAATGGAGCTGCAGCCAGGGCATATCTAGGACAATTGTGGAGGTAGTCATGTGTAACACAAAAAAACTTAAACTCTCCTTATGCAGAACCCCAACAATGACTGTGGGAGTCATTGTTGGGGTGTCTCTGGTGTCTGAGACAGCGGACGGTCCCTTTGTAGCGGGGAGTCGTCCACAGCAGTAACCTGGATAGGTGGTTTTACTGGGGTGAGTGGAATGCCCAACTTCTCTGCAAACTCTGAACTCATAAAATTAGCCGCGGAGCCTGAATCAACAAAGGCCTCCGTGGCTTCAGATTTGTCCCCCCACGTAATCGCACAAGGAAGGAGCAAACGTTTTTCTTTTAGGGGTGTGAGTTGGGTGCCTAGGGTGTCACCCCTTACAACTCCTAGGCGGTAGCATTTCCCGGCTTATTCTTATCCGGCTTAATGGGACAGTCTCGTACCCTATGCCCCCCTTCACCACAGTACAAACATAATTGTTCAGACATTCTCCGTCTTCTTTCCACTTGGGTCAGCTTAGACCGACCGATCTGCATCGGCTCAGGTGGAGGCAAGACCGGAGACGGTGAGACAGAAGGAGACGGAGTTACTAGGGGTGCAGCGGAAGGTGCTGCGTAAGAAGTCAACCTGACCCGATGACTGCCCCTAGTCTGTCTCTGATGGCGTAGCCTACGGTCGATTCGAATGGCCGATGAGATGGCCTCATCGACTGTCTTGGGCTCGGGTAGACTTAACATTAGGTCGAAGACCTCATCCGACAACTCGGACAGGAAGTAATCCAACAGGGAATAGGTGTCAAACCTGGCCGTAACTGACCACCTACGAAATTCGGCCGCGTAATCTTCGACTGGACCCTTGCCTTGCCGTAAAAGCTTGAGCTTCCGCTCAGAGGTCGCAGCAAGGTCTGGGTCGTCGTAAATTACTGCCATGGCTTTAAAGAATTCCTCTACCGAGGTCAGTGCTGTGTCTCTAGGAGATAGGTTATATGCCCAGGTCTGAGAGTCACCGACCAATAAAGTCTTGATAAACGTGACTCTCTGGGCCTCAGAACCAGAGGATCGGTGTCTCAATTCAAAATATGATAACACTCTACTCCTAAAATTGCGGAAGTCAGATCTGTGGCCAGAGAACCGTTCAGGAACGGGCATACATATGTCTGCGCTAGGAGGGGATCGCACTTCATCCACTGACGTCTGGAGGGTTTGAACGGACCCTGTCAAAGCCTCAATCAATGCTTTGTGTTCACCCAGCACTCGATTGACATTATCCACCGAAGTGGCGAGTTCACCCAGAGGACCAGTGCGTGCGTCCATTTTGTTTTTTGGTCTGGCGTTCTGTAACGATCGGTGAAGCACAGAGAGGATCTGATTACCGGTAATCTGCAGTATCACTGGGAATACAGATGTATACCAGATTATAAGTGATCTGCAGTATAACCGATAATCCGATATACCAGCTCACCTCTGTTCACCTGAGTAGAGTGTAGTGTTTGGTGTAACAGTAACACTTAAGAGGACTAGGGCTTGATTCACAAAGCGGTGCTAACCTACTTAGCACGTCTAAAGTCTTTAGACGTGCTAACCAGGGTGCTAAGTAGGTTAATCAATTGAGAAATCCGGTGCTAACCTACTTAGCACCCTGGTTAGCACATCTAAAGACTTTAGACTTGCTAAGTAGGTTAGCACCGCTTTGTGAATCAAGCCCCTAGGCCTCAGAGCAGTGAGGAGTACTGCACAGATTCCTCCCGAAGACCTGAACTCTCCAAGGCGGGAGGAGTCAGGCTGAGAGTAGGAAGGATATCTGAGAGTGACACTCTGGAGGTAGTGTCACTAACAAGACAGGGAACCGCCTCTAATAGTAAGGTCAGTTCTGGAGGTCGGACAAGCCAGGTCGTAAACACACGGACAGATAAAGTACAGATTCAGAAGGCGGAGGCGGAGTCCAGGTACAGGCAGGGTTCGGCAACAGGGTATCAGATATATCGAGGTACAAAATCAGGAGGCAGAAGCAGAGTCTAAGGACGAGCCGGGGTTCGGCAACAGAGTATCAGAATGGCAAGGTACAAGATCAGAGTACAGGAGGATAGTCAGGCAGGCAAAGGGTCATAACAGATAATCACAATCAAACTAGTACTTTAACCTATTTTGGTTCCTGGACCAGGAACCATGCGCGCTACCGCGCGCTCCCGCCAGGGAATCAATGCCAGGGAAGCCAGGGAATCAATGTGCCCGATCATTGATTCCTCTCCCCCGCTGAAAAAGCGACAGCTTCTCTCAGAAGCTGCGCCTTTTCTGGCCGTTCCCTCTCTGATGAGTCACTCTAAGCGTGTGTTACGCTTAGAGTGACGTCATGTAAACAAACTCATGGCCGCCATCTTGTGGCCAAAAAGTAATACTACACCTGTAAGAAAAAAAAAAATACAAATTAACACACATTTACATTATAAATCTATTGTTTACCTCCCACCCTCCCAAAACTACCCAAATAAAATGTTTACTATAAAAAAAAAAAAAAAACCATTACAATAAATAAAAAACAAACAAACATGTAAATATTTACCTAAGGGTCTAAACTTTTTAAATATCAATGTAAAGATGAAATATTTCTATATTTTTTTTATTTTAAACTTGTAAATAGTGATAGATGCAAAATGGAAAAAATGCACCTTTATTTCCAAATAAAATATTGTCGCCATACATTGTGACAGGGACATAATTTTAACGGTGTAATAACCGGGACATATGGGCAAATACAATACGTGAGTTTTAATTATGGAGGCATGTATTATTTTAAAACTATAATGGCTAAAAACTGAGAAATAATGAATTTTTCCATTTTTTTCTTATTCTTCCTGTTAAAATGCATTTACAGTAAAGTGGCTCTTAGCAAAATGTACCCCCCAAAGAAAGCCTAATTGGTGGCGGAAAAAAACAAGATATAGATCAGTGCATTGTGATAAGTAGTGATAAAGATATAGGCTAATGAATGGGAGGTGAACATTTCTCACGTGAAAACGATGAAACCTGAATGGGTTAAGCTATCAACAGAATCTAGCTTAGTGTAGGATTACAGCTCCAGCTGGTCCCGGCACACTAACGGATCTGACTAAGGGTCTGAGTGCTCCCACGTATGTGAACGCAACGCCAGACAACCAGCAACTGAACATCCTGCCGTATATATACACATAAGGACTGCCCAGCACCTCCAATAGTGCTGGACCAATGAAAGATGAAGCCAGTGTCAGCTGACCAGCCTGGTCAGCTGACTACTTCTGGCTGTCATATAATCCCTGCCTGAGTGCGCGCGCGCATGTCACTCTAAACCTAGAGGGACTATGTGTCCCAGCCATACCAGCACCGCTCAGTGGTGCCTCCACAATGGGGCCATGCGCGCTAACCGCCGCGTCCAATGCGGCGGTTTTTCCGCGCTCCACCGTGCCCTGCACGAGGACAGCCGCCTCAGACTGAGTGGAGGCGGCTGCCTCTCCGTGCTCTGCAACGCTATGTGCGGAAAGAGCCGCCTGCCGCTGACTCATAGCGGCGGCTCTTCCGCGTTTCTTGACAATTAATAAGAAAAAAAATGGAAAAAATTCATTATTTCTCAGTTTTCGGCCATTATAGCTTTAAAATAATCCATGCTACTGTAATTAAAACCTATGTATTTTATTTGTCCATTTGTCTCGGTTATGACACCATTTAAATTTTGTCCCTATCACAATGTATGGCGCCAATATTTTATTTGGAAATAAAGGTGCATTTTTTCCGTTTTGCGTCCATCACTATTCACAAGCTTATAATTTAAAAAATGTTCGTATTATACCCCCTTCAAATGCATATTTAAAAAGTTCAGACCCTTAGGTAACCATTTATGTCTTTTTTTTTTTTTCTTTAATTGTAACTTTTTTTTTTTTCATTAAAAATTTTATTTGGGTAATATTTTGGTGTGGGAAATAAACAGTTAAATTTTAATGTTATAACATGTGTAAATTCTAATGTAAAAAATATGTAGATGTAGCTTTACTATTTGGCCACAAGATGGTCACCTTGAGGTTTTTTTTTCAACTTGTGCTTCTCGCTAAGCGGAAGCACAAGGGGGACGCGGAAAATTGTACGTGCAGAAAGACTGAAGCCTCTTGTAAGAGTGCTTCGGTTTTTCTGCGGGGGACACGGATCGGTGATCGGGAACCATGTTCCCGTTCACTGATCCCAGGGCTACCGGGGGACAGCACGGGGGCGCAGGGGCGCGATCGCGCCGAAGCGCGGCACCGCAGCAGAGCAGCCACCCGGACGTGAGCTTCACGTCCGGGCTGCAGAAATGGTTAATATCACCCCAGAGCAGTGAAGCTGTATCAGTCCCTCAGCTTAGCAAAAAGCATAGCATATAGCAGGGAAATGTATAGCGTAGCAGCAATAGCGCGCATAGCATAGGTCGGCAGTGTCCAGAGCAAACAGCCAGTAAAGTCCTCCTGGTATAATGTCAGCAAACTTGCAGAAATCAATGGAGGCTGGAGCTGAGTACCTCACGTACAAGCATACATGCCTTCAGCAAGCCTCTAAATATTCATATAGTGTGAAAGCTCACCAGTTCGAGCAGCAAGTGGCAGATCAATTTCTCACCAGGCAGGTACCAATCGTTGTGGCACAGAAGGTCTGAACCTTGTTGTAGATAGCACCCTGGGCAAGAGGAGAGGATTGGCAGGACAGAGGCATCAGGAAGGCCGGGCAAGACACGTGGTGAACGCCAAAGGAAGCCCCGACATTTTTCACAAGCTCCTTGCTCGTTTCCTCAGGGGGCGTGGCTCACCACAATAAACTTCCACACAAGTTAAATCAGCCGGGATAGCCAACCACGATGCAGGAGGGCGGAGCTGCCCGGCCACATCCCCCGCCCAGTCGACCGGGACACACGTCACCCTGCACCAACCCCGCCTCCGCTGCATCAATCCGGCAGGTGGGAGGGAGAGAAGGGAAACCCGCATCACTGCGCAGGCACCCACCCGTGCTGCGTCTCCCAGTGCCAGCAGTGCAAGGCGGGCGTCACAGGGCAGAAGAGGGGACCGGACAGGGTCAACCCCCAGCATCAACACCAACATCATACCACACATACATGTCATTTAGACAAATAACATATATTAACTGTTGCAAGAATTTCTACACTAGCATCAAAAAGGTAAGTCAATCTAAATAGACGAGCTGCTGTAAACATAATGCAGCCAAGCAAAGAGTTCTGGCAATGAACAGACCTATTCATTTTTTGAAAGAGAAACTAGGTACAATATTGCTTAGCCCCATTATAATGTTCCCAGGACAAGGGACAGCGGAGACGCACCAACAGACGTGGGGACAGGGATACTAGCCAGCCACAATGCAAAACTAAAGAATGAAAAAAATAGGCATAAAAATAATAAAACAAACACAATCTAAGTTGGAAGGAACGATGCAAAGCCCTCCATTTCGTTTAAGCCAGGGGGGTGGGTTGTTGCTTTTAGATTAAAAATCCACCGACATTCCTTTTGTTTAAGCAATCTATCCTGATTGCCCCCTCTAATGCTGGATACACACCATGCGTTTCCGCGTTCGATGCGGCCGTCGATACGCGTCGATTCGATTATTTCCGACATGTCCGATTCAAGCTTCGATGGATCGTTAGGTCGATTTGCCATACTTTACATGGCAATCGACCTAAAAATCATCGAAATTCGTTCGGAAATGCTCGGAAATAATCGAATCGACGTGTATCGACGGACGCATTCGACGTGGAAACTCATGGTGTGTATCCAGCATAATAGACCCATGTATATGGTCTATGCCTACAAATCTAAGTCCACTAAAGTCCCCATCATGGTATTGTCTGATGTGCACACCGACGGGTGCAGTGGATTTTCAAACTTTTTATACTTTGAATGTGTTCAGAGATGCGCTCAAGTAATTCCCATGTGGTCTTTCCAATATAAAAAGCTCCACAGGGACACGTTAGTAAATATACGACAAATTTGGTTGCACAATTAACATAGTGTGAAAGCCACCACTGTTTCCCATCTGGAAGCACCACAGACCCACCTACATGCATGTATCTACAGAACTTACGAGCTCTCCTATATGCCTGTCTAAGACTTTTGTCATTATAACCACATGCCTGGAATCTAGTGCGTAGCTCTCCCACCCCCACACGAAGTACTCATTGTAAGTACAATTACGGCGTACTCTCAAGTACTGACCCACAGGGATACCTTTAATTGTATTAACTGACAAGGTCAGTTCTGTACTGGGGTACTTGGAGGTGGTTATATATATATACCTTATATGTGCAGCAGATGTCCCCACGTGTGCAATAGTTATGCCCATACATTGTAACATTATTCTTGTTGGTCGCTCTAGTTACTCTTTGTGAGAGGTTATATTCCACTAGTGGACCTAAGCCCGTTTAAAAACTGGCTAGGTCTGTCAATGCTCATGTGCCTGCCGCGCACGCACATTTCCGCCACGCGCCTGTCGCGTGTGCATGATGCACCCATCCACCCGCGCATGCCGGCCCGTCCGCCCCTTTGCCCATCATCGCTCGCCGTGCGTCACTCTCACTCAATGTCTCTGCGTCCCTGCACATGTGCAGAGCGCATGTGGGACACACACATGGACATGGGACGCAGAGACAGTAGGGTTTTATTATAGAGGATGATTTGAAGACAATTGGCTATATATTTTGACTCTGGGATCATTCCACTGAGTGATGACATATATCTAGAAAGCTACCAATATACCTTATATCTGTGTTAATATTATATATATTATATAGCCAACCCGCATCGTAGCATACGCCGCATCTATCTATCTAATAGAGTACGTGCCTCAACCTTGAAGCAAGAAGAAGTAGGCTTTCCATGAGAAAATGTATGCGTGCTCAAACACCAAGTTTAACCCTAGCAAGTCTGGCTTTGCAAATCCGGCCTAATTGGCTATTCATGAGGCAATGCTCATGCAAATATGCATTTGCTTTCGCATGCCAAACTATGCAGGGTCAAAAAACCAATACTGCAAAGTGCTCTCTCGCTGCCTGGGAACCACAGCGGCACCCCGGAGTGGGAGGCTGGGTGGCGCAGCCGCCCCCCCCCCCCCAAGCGTGGCCAGCGCTGGGGAGAGCCGTCCGCACCCACCTCCTAATATTAAAAAACTGCCACTTATCTTAACATCCATTGGGTTCTGCTACATGCGCATTAATTTTCTCATGGAAAGCATTTTGTGCAGTTTGCATTCTTTGGAGGCAGGTGGTGGATGGCTTGCTCCGGTGGTGTGATTCCCCTGCGCCTGTCCTCCCCCCCCCCCCCCCCCCCTCTGGAGTGCTGTATGTGAGCCAGCCCTGAGCTCTAAAGCTCGGGGTGACCCATGCTTCTCTCCTTTCTCATGTGGTGCCCCCAAATTAATGCGCATGTAGCCGAACGCAATGGACGTTAAGCTAAGTGCCTGTTTTTAATATTGGGAGGTGGGTGCAGACGGCTCTCCCCGACACTGGCCACACTTGGGGGGGGGGGTCGTCCACGCCACCCAGCCTCCCCCTCCGGGGTGCCGCTGTGGTTTCCAGGCAGTGAGAGAGCCTGGGACCCTGCGGTCCCCCCAGTTGTATAAAAAGAGGGCATTGGGAATCCTCCCCGTGGCGCTCCTGGAGGCCTGGAGCACACCAAAAACTGCTAGCAGATCCGCAAAATGCTAGCAGATTTTGAAACGCTTTTTCTTATTTTTCTGTAGCATTTCACCTAGCATTTTGCGGTTTTGTAAAGCATTTTTGGTGTAGTAGATTTCATATATTGTTACAGTAAAACTGTTACTGAACAGCTTCTGTAACAAAAACGCCTGCAAAACCGCTCTGAACTGCCGTTTTTCAGAGCGGTTTGCGTTTTTCCTATACTTTACATTGGAGGCAGAAACGCCTCCACAATCCAAAAAATGCCTCACCTCTGGAGTATGCGTTTCAGCAAAACGCCTCCCGCTCTGGTGTGCACCAGCCCATTGAAATACATTACCCAAGCGTATACACAGCCGCAAGTGGATCGCAAAACGCTGCCGAACCGCTCTGGTGTGCACTAAGCCGGATAGTGCTAATGTAGCATGTAGCAGGGTGACTGCTTTGTGGTATTGGTTTGTGCATGCATTTGCATGAGCATTGCCTCATGAATAGCCAATTAGGCCAGATTTGCAATGTCAGACTTGCTAGGGTAAGGCCTCTTTTCCATGGACTGTGAATAGGCAGTGAAATGGCTCTCAAACTCTCACAACTGCTCACTGCTGCCTGGTAACTGCTCACTGCTGCCTGGTAACTGCTCGCTGCTGCCTGGTAACTGCTTGCTGCTGCCTGGTAACTGCTTGCTGCTGCCTGGTAACTGCTTGCTGCTGCCTGGTAACTGCTTGCTGCTGCCTGGTAACTGCTTGCTGCTGCCTGGTATCTGCTCACTGCTGCCTGGTAACTGCTTGTTGCTGCCTGGTAACTGCTTGTTGCTGCCTGGTATCTGCTCACTGCTGCCTGGTAACTGCTTGCTGCTGCCTGGTATCTGCTTGTTGCTGCCTGGTATCTGCTTGTTGCTGCCTGGTATCTGCTCACTGCTGACTGATAACTGCTTGCTGCTGCCTGGTAACTGCTTGTTGCTGCCTGGTATCTGCTCACTGCTGCCTGGTAACTGCTTGCTGAGCACACAGCTCAACAGTCCGTGGAAAAGAGGCCTTAAACTTGGTGTTTGAGCACGCATACATTTTCTCATGCAAAGTACTTCTTCTTCTTGTTTGAAGGTTGAGGCACTTAGTCTATTATCTATATAGATATATTAAAGGCTATATATAATAACCCTTTCTGCTTGTTATTAAATGGCACAGTTAATCAGCACCATCACAGACTATATGATTTACATTGTGGAAAATTGATGAAGAAGGGTCTCTAATGGGCCCATCTGGTTACACTACAGTCTGATAGGTTCCACGTTGGCAGACAGACACACTTATACACACACTTACACACACACACACACACACACACACACACACACACACACACACACACACACACACACACACACACACACACACACACACACACACACACACACACACACACACACACACACACACACACACACACACACACACACACACACACACACACACACACACACACACACACAAACACCAGGTCAAGGCAAGTCAGGCATAGCATAGCAGGTTCCTCCATTAGTGTGTTGCTGACTCGCCCTGTAGCATCAGGCACTAATGATGGTTGGAATTGTGAAATTCTGAATTAGTCGCCTTGAATCCCAGCGCCACCGCTTGCCTGGTCTAACACTTCCGCATATGCCGACAGCGTCTTGCGTAGCTCCACCCTACGCGTTTCATCATAGGTATGACTCATCAGGGGCCCCTATTGACAGAGTGGTCACCCGGGGACCCAACAATGTTATATGCGCTATTCCCAAGTCAACCAATTGTGAGTGCGGTCTGAATTTTTAATATTTTATGATTAAATGGTTTTACACTATATGGAATTTTTTTAGTCACGCAGTGTTATTGACTGGAACTGGAATATTGGAACCTGTTTACGTATCCCACATACGCTGTCAATCCCACCTCCGGAGAATATAGGAGGTTTACTGGGTGAGTGCGGACACGGTGGGGGTGTGTCAAGGTGCTCACTTGAGGTGTAATATTGCTAAAAGAGAACACGGTTATTTTAATAAGGGAAAAGGTGGTGGTGAATTTAAATCGCTAAAACGGATTTACACTATTGGTCCTTTTCTCTTCTTTCCTTTCATATATGATGTGTTGAATCTGAACGGAGTCTAAAGTGTGGAAACCTGGAATCCAACAAGCCATAGCGGAAGGACTTCCATTACTTTTGGTGGACTTTTACCAGGTCACGTAGAACTTTTAGTTAATCTGATTCTGGAGCGCTGCTGGTTTGAGGATATATGTACATGTGACTTTTCTACATCAGATAGTCTAAAAGCGCGCACCACACATATAAGAAGTGATTAGTATATTTTTTGACCAAAAGCGCAATTGTTGTAATTGTACACACACACACACACACACACACACACACACATATATATATATATGTGTGTGTGTGTGTGTGTGTGTGTATATATATATATATATATATATATATATATATATATATATATATATATATATATATATATATATATATATATATATATATATATATACATACACACACGTGTGTGTATATATACAGTGGGTTGCAAAAGTATTCGGCCCCTGTCACAAGAGCCCTCCCTGGCTGACCGCACTTAGCCTTCTAAACGGTGCCAGCGCACAGATCGTGCGAACTCTGGTCGCAGTCAATGCGCAGGAACCGTTAAGAATTAGCCGCAGACAACTCAGAAGGAAGCCTGTGAGACACGGGTGATTACCACTTCACCCACTGGTTCAGAGTAAACTGCCACCACCGCGGTTATCATGGGACCGTGGGGCCCACTAACTGACTGACTAATCCTGCGAATAAAACGGTTAAACACACGATATTCTGTCTAGCCAACAACAAACAAACAGTAGCGTATCTTCAGAGACCCGGGATCATTTCTGTGTGTGCTGATCAGCAGGGTAGCGAAACAGTGAATGACTTGGAGGAAGTCTTTTATTCACAGCAATATAAATAATTAATATATACAGACAATTATTAAAATCAACAATTATTAAAACAGTAATAGCCAGTATGAAAAATAAAAGAAGGGAGAAAAATACTTAGTTCCTGGAAAGATGTCCTTATTGTGGGAAGAATCATAAAGTTCTTGGTTTCAAAGTCCAGAGTTCAGAGTTCAGACCAGGTGGATGCCAGCATATCCTCGAGCTGGCATCTGATGAGTGCAAGATGTTTCAGTGTGGAGGACACTGAGTTTGGGTCCTCAGCCATTCTTATGCCCCTGCTTCAGTAGGAGGGAGTGAGGGCGGGGAGCCATACACCCCCTTCAAAGATGAGATGAGCCCTCCCCTTGTACTGGGGCTAGAAATCATATCTACCCATATATGGGCTCTACCTCACAGAACCGTACAGGTCAGGGCAGATTTATTAACATTTTCAGGTCTGTCTCGATTTACCCAGCGCCCTGATACCAGACATGAGGGGTGGGACCCCTGTGGTATCATCAGGGCATTTTCAAACTGCCTAACTGGCAGTCCTTACCTCAGAATGTTCTGAAACTTCCTCAGAACCAGCACCGGGGCTCATGCTACACTTCCCCCACGTTTGGCGAAGCTGCCATCTCAGGAACCCCAGAAATATGACAGATCTGGGAAGTTATGGATTATGCCATGAGACTGAGGTTGTGTTCTAGCTGCTAACAGCTGACTTTCCTTTGATCTTTACTAGGGAGCAAAGTGTCAAGACCTCCCGTGGATTCGTAGCCTGCTTGGCTGCACCTAGGCATCCTTTGGTTAATTAACATCTCCATGAGATCAGCTAAGTGTCACCTGGTTCCCAGAACCAAAAGGGAAATTGTGCCTTCCACAGGGAATATGTCCAAGCTAATTAACACCTCCCCCCAGGCTTTCACTCAGCTAAGACAGATCCCCCAGCTGTTCCTAGGCATAGGGATACTACACGTCAAATCTTGGTTCTATTGATCTGAGGCGCAATCGATGCAGGAATCGAGTGCGATCGTTCTTTTCTTCACGGGCGGTTCCAGGACGCGCCTGCGTCCCCGCAACCGTCCGTGACAGCCCCCTTGAAGTTTTCCACATTTTGTCAAATTACTGCCACAAACATGAATCAATTTTATTGGAATTCCACATGAAAGACCAATACAAAGTAGTGTACACGTGAGAAGTGGAACGAAAATCATACATGATTCCAAACATTTTTTACAAATAAATTACTGCAAAGTGGTGTGTGCATAATTATTCGGCCCCCTTTGATCTGAGTGCAGTCAGTTGCCTATAGACATTGCTTGATGAGTGCTAATGACTAAATAGAGTGCACCTGTGTGTAATCTAATGTCAGTACAAATACAGCTGCTCTGTGGGGGCCTCAGAGGTTGTCTAAGAGAATATTGGGAGCAACAACACCGTGAAGTCCAAAGAACACACAAGACAGGCCAGGGATCAAGTTATTGAGAAATTTAAAGCAGGCTTCGGCTACAAAAAGATTACCAAAGCCTTGAACATCCCACGGAGCACTGTTCAAGCGATCATTCAGAAATGGAAGGAGTATGGCACAACTGTACACCTACCAAGGCCATCCACCTAAACTCACAGGCCGATCAAGGAGAGCGCTGATCAGAAATGCAGTCAAGAGGCCCATGGTGACTCTGGACGAGCTGCAGAGATCTACAGCTCAGGTGGGAGACTCTGTCCATAGGACAACTATTAGTCATGCACTTGTAAAACAAAAGAAAAAACAGGGCACCGAGAGCCCAATAGTGCAATATAGTTTTAACAGAGAAAATCTGTCTAGATAGTTTGTGCAGAATTATACTCACAAAAAAGGGTCACCAGCAGGCAACCACTTGAAAGGCAGGTGGGGAGAATTGGTACCCGACCCCACTAGGGTATAAAAGTCGCTCTCTGTAGACAGGAGAAAAAAGGGGGCGTACCCCTCCACCAAGGGCGGATAAGTAATATGTATCAAACGCAGATAGAACAGAGGCGCCAAAAAGAGTAAAAACACTATTATTTAAAAACAGTAAAAAGAGGGAAGGTAAGGTGGACTTACCTCCCTCTAGCAGTGGACAACAAAACTCTGAGGTAGAGTAGAATGCATTTATTAAACAGTGAAACTCCTAAAGATGCAACGCGTTTCGCGGGCCACAGCACCGCTTCCTCAGGCTATACAGGAGTTCAAAAAAGCTGTATCCAATCCAAGTATTGAATGAGGCGCTCATTCAATACTTGGATTGGATACAGCTTTTTTGAACTCCTGTATAGCCTGAGGAAGCGGTGCTGTGGCCCGCGAAACGCGTTGCATCTTTAGGAGTTTCACTGTTTAATAAATGCATTCTACTCTACCTCAGAGTTTTGTTGTCCACTGCTAGAGGGAGGTAAGTCCACCTTACCTTCCCTCTTTTTACTGTTTTTAAATAATAGTGTTTTTACTCTTTTTGGCGCCTCTGTTCTATCTGCGTTTGATACATATTAGTCATGCACTGTACAAAGTTGGCCTTTATGGAAGAGTGGCAAGAAGAAAGCCATTGTTAACAGAAAGCATAAGAAATCTCGTTTGCAGTTTGCCACAAGCCATGTGGGGGACACAGCAACCATGTGGAAGAAGGTGCTCTGGTCAGATGAGACCAAAATTGAACTTTTTGGCCAAAATGCAAAACGCTATGTGTGGCAGAAAACTAACACTGCACATCACTCTGAACACACCATCCCCACTGTCAAATATGGTGGTGGCAGCATCATGATAGGGGGTGCATCTCTTCAGCAGGAACAGGGAAGCTGGTCAGAGTTGATTGGAAGATGGATGGAGCCAAATACAGGGCAAACTTGGAAGAAAACCTCTTGGAGACTGCAAAAGACTTGAGACTGGGGCGGAGGTTCACCTTCCAGCAGGACAATGACCCTAAACATAAAGCCAGGGCAACAATGGAATGGTTTAAAACAAAACATATCTATGTGTTAGAATGGCCCAGTCAAAGTCCAGATCTAAATCCAATCGAGAATCTGTGGAAAGATGTGAAAACTGCTGTTCACAAACGCTGTCCATCTAATCTGACTGAGCTGGAGCTGTTTTGCAAAGAAGAATGGGCAAGGATTTCAGTCTCTAGATGGGCAAAGCTGGTAGAGACATACCCTAAAAGACTGGCAGCTGTAATTGCAGCAAAAGGTGGTTCTACAAAGTATTGACTCAGGGGGCCGAATAATTACGCACACCCCACTTTGCAGTTATTTATTTGTAAAAAATGTTTGGAATGATGTATGATTTTCGATCCATTTCTCACATGTACACCACTTTGTACTGGTTTTTCACGTGGAATTCCAATAAAATTGATGCATGTTTGTGCCAGTAATGTGACAAAATGTGGAAAACTTCAAGGGGGCCGAATACTTTTGCAACCCACTGTATATATATATATACTAGCTGATGACCTGCCGTTGCCCGGGTATGTATTTGGCTTTGTGAGCTTTGGGGTCTTTGGCAATAATGTATATTCCCATAGAAATTAAACTAATCACATTGGCTGTTTGTGGATCTGCCCCTCTCCAGCATTTGAGCCCCAGTCACCAAATGATCAGCTGTAGCAAGTTTGAGGCAGCAATTTAAATATTCCCCTTGAAAATCAACAGGTGAATTTTGATTGGCTATTATAGGCTCCACCCACTTCCCTAAATAATCACAGTCACCCAGTGACCATCTAGGCAAAGTTTGAAAACCCTGTTATTAACAGTGTAAAAATGGCCGCAGTTTATATTTTCCCAGTGAAATTTGCTTTTGGCTCAGCTCACTTTTTGTAACCTTGACACACAGTCAATCAATGGCCAAATTTGTGAGTTTTGGGGTCCTTGGCATCTATAATTTGTATTTTCTCAGTGAAATTAAACAAATCTGATTAGCTGTTTGTGGCTCCACCCCTTTTTTAAATTTAAACCCCAGTCACCCAATGACCAACTGTACCAGGTTTGAGGCTTGTGCCATTAACAGTGCAAGAATGACAGCAATTTTAATATTCCCCTTAAAAAATCAACAGGTGAATTTTGATTGCCCTTTTTAAGGTCCGTCCACTCTTCTGAATATTAATTCCAGTCACCCAGTAACCAACTGTGCAAAGTTTGAGAACCCTGCCATTAACAGTGAAGAAGGGCTACAGTTTACATTTTCCCAGGGAAATCTGTTTTTGACTCCACCCACTTTTTGTAACCTTGACACACAGTCACTCAATGAACAGGTTTGTGAGCTTTTGGGTTCCTGGCATCAAAATTGTGTGAATGGAAGCAGTTTACCAGCAAAGAAATCTGATTGGCTGTTTGTGGCTCCGCCCCTTTAGTGAATTTGAACCCCAGTCACTTAATGACCGACTGTAGCAGGTTTGAGGCCGCTGCCATTAACAGTGTAAGGATGGCAGAAGTTTCAATATTACCTTTGAAAAGCAATAGGTGAATTGATTGGCTGTTGTAGGCTCCACCCACCATTCTGAATTTTAATCCCAGTCACCCAGTGACCAACTGTGTCAAGTTTGAGAACCCTGCCATTAACAGTGTAAGAATGGCTGCAGTTTATATTTTCCCATGTAAAAAGTGAGTTGTTTTTGACTCCACCCACTATTTCTAGCCTTGACATACAGTCACTCAATGATCAAGTTTATGAGCTTTGGGGTCCTTGGCATTGATAAGTTGCATTTTCCCATTGAAATTAAACAAATCTGATTGGCTGTTTGTGGCTCGCCCCCTTTTCAGAATTTAAACCTCAGTCTCCCAGTCACTGACTGTACCAGATTTGAGGCCTCTGTCATTAAGAGTCTAAGAATGGCAGCAATGTAAATATTCCCCTTGAAAATCAATAGGTGAATTTTGATTGGCTGTTGTAGGCTCCACCCACTTTCCTGAATATAAATCCCAGTCATCCAGTGACCAACTATGTCAAGTTTGAGAATCCTGCCAATAACAGAATGGCTGAAATCAATCTAACAAATCTGATTGGTGGTTTGTGGCTCCGCCCCCTTTAGTGAATTTGGACCCCAGTCACCCAATGACTGACTGTATTAGGTTTGAGGCCTCTGCCATTAACAGTGTAAGAATGGCAGCACTGTAAATATTCCCCTTGACAATCAATAGGGAATTAGCTGTTGTAGGCTCCACCCACATTTATGAATATTAATTCCAGTCACCCAGTGGCCAACTGTGTCACGTTTGGGAACCCTGCCATTAACCGTGTAAGAATGGTTGCAGTTTATATTTTTCTATGTAAAAAATGTAGTTGTTGGCACTGCCCACTTTTTCTAACCTTTACATACAGTCACTCAATTACCAAGTTTATGAGCTTTGGGGTCCTTGGTATCAATCATTTGTATATTCCTATTGAAATAAACAAATCTGATTGGTTGTTTGTGGCTCCGTCCCTTTTCTTAAAATGAACCTCAGTCATCCAGTGACCAACTGTACCAGGTTTGAGGCCTGTGCCATTAACAGGGCAAGAATGGCAGCAATTTTAATATTTCCCTTGAAAAATAAACAGGTGAATTTTGATTGGCTTTTTTAGGCTCCACCCACTTTTCTGAATATTAATCCCAATCACCCAATGACCAACTGTGCAAAGTTTGAGAACCCTGCCATTAACCGTGTAAGAATGGCTGCAGTTTATGTTTTCCCAGTGAAATGTGTTTTGGCTCTGCCCACTTTTTGCAACCTTGACACACAGTCACTCAATGGACAAGTTTGTAAGCTTTTGTGTTCCTGGCATAAAAAATGTGTGAATGGAAGCAGTTTATCCACCAATGAACTCTGACTGGCTGTTTGTGGCCACACCCCTTTAGTGAATTTGGGGCCCAGTGACCGAAAGACCGACTGTAGCAAGTTTGAAGCCTCTGCCATTAACAGTGTAAGAATGGCAGAAGTTTAAATATTCCCCTTGAAAATCAAAAGGTGAATTTTGATTGGCTGATGAAGGCTCCAACCACTTTCCTGAATCTTAATCTTATTCACCCAGTGACCAAGTGTGCCAAGTTTGAAAACCCTACTATTAACAGTGTAAGAATGGCTGCAGTTTACATTTTCCCATTTAAAATGAATGGCTGAAATTTGATTGGCTGTTTAATGCTCCACCCACTTTTCCTGGATTTGTAACCTCTGGCAGCAAGTGACCAACTGTGCCAAGTGTGGGGACTCTGGCTTGATTACTGTGATAATGGCAGCCTTTTCCATTTTTTCCATTGACATGTATGGGTGGAATCTGATTAGCTGTGTGTAGCTCCACCCCGGTGTGCAGGGGGGACACGAGACCCCCAGAACATATCATCCCAGGTAGTAAGGGATCTGAATACCAAGTTTTGTTCAAATCGGTCCAATCGTTTTCGAGTGATCACGGCACATACATACACACATACATCCGATTATATATATATATATATATATATATATATATATATATATATATATATATATATATATATGTATATATATATATGTGTATATATATATATATATATATATATATATATATATATATATATATATATATATACAGTATATATACATATATATATACAGTATATATTTATCAGTATGTATATATATATATTTATGTACACTGTATAGATATACTGTAGAGTATATGTATATATATATATATATATATATATATATATATATGTGTTAATACATGTATTTATACATGAATTAACATGTATATGAATGTCTTTTTTTTATTGTTTGAAATTTAAAAAAAAACAAAACGATGTGGGGTCCCCCTTTTGAGCATTTCTTAACCCCTTGTCCCCCATGCAGGCTGGGATAGCCAGAATGTGGAGTCCCGGGCCGCGTGGGGCTTCGCACCATGAGCTATACCACCCCGCATGGTCCATGGTATGGGGGGGCTCTGGGGGGGAGGGGCGGCCAAGCCCTCCCCCCCTGGAGCCTTCGTCCAATCCATGGAAAAGGGGCTCTTCATGGTGGCATCTGGGAGTCCCCTTTAAGAAGAGGACCCCCAGATGCCCGCCCCCCTGCCGGGAGAAATGAGTATAGGGGTACAAAGTACCCCTTATCCATTTCCTCAAAGGGTTAAATGAAATAAAAACACAACGACGAAAGATGTATTTTATTATTCTTAATAACCAGAAATACTTATCTGTACTTATGCGGCTTTCCGCTCTTCTCCTTGCATACCAAATCTATAGCTGTCACCCTGGGTGCTATGGGTGCTCCAGGGTAACAGCATGGGTGGGCGCTATAGATTCAGTATGAGGGGAAAAGTGCTGAAAGCCGCGCAGGAGGGACGACGGAGCGGCTCTAGCTATAATCTGTGTAGCTAGAGATAAAAAGCATCTTTAAATTTTGGCACCAAGGCTCCCCGTTGGTCTAATAACAGACCAATAGGTATCAGGAGGAACCCCATTGGTCTGTTAATAGACCAATGGGGCTCCTTGGAACCAAATTCAAACATGCTTTTTTCCTCTAGCTATACTCAGTATAGCTAGAGCAGCGCGCCGCAGCAGCGGTGTGTGGCGTCGGGTGCGCGGTCAGCGGAGATCTTCAATCAAGGTTGCAACATTAGAGGATACTGTTGTGGGATCATTTCCGAGGATATTGGAGTGGGAACATTTTTTTAAAGTAAGGTAAGGTAAGTATTTCTGGTTTTTTTTCATTGTATTTTTATTTCATTTAAAGAGAATCTGTATTGTTAAAATCGCTCAAAAGTAAACATACCAGTGCGTTAGGGGACATCTCCTATTACCCTCTGACACAATTTCGCCGCTCCTCGCCGCATTAAAAGTGGTTAAAAACAGTTTTAAAAAGTTTGTTTGTAAACACACAAAATGGCCACCAAAACAGGAAGTAGGTTGATGTACAATATGTCCACACATAGAAAAATACATCCATACACAAGCAGGCTGTATACAGCATTCCTTTTGAATCTCAAGAGATCATTTGTGTGTTTCTTTCCCCCATGCACTGAAGTTTCAGGCTGCTCTTTTCTTCCTGCAAACAGCTTTTCCCTTGTTTGTAATTCCTCAGTATGTGAAAGCCCAGCCAGCTCAGAGGACGATTTATCCAGCTTGTAAAAGATAAGAGAGAAGAGAGAAGCTGCACTAATCTAAATAACACACAGGCAGTGTGCAGAGAGGGGCCTGGAAGGGTGAGTTCATAGCAGAACCACAACACTGAAGAACTTGGCAGCCTTCCAGACACAGGCCGACAAGTCTGACAGGGGAAAGATACATTGATTTATTACAGAGACAGTGATAGTATAAAGTGCTGCAGTTAGCCAGAACACATTAGAATAGCTTTTGGAACTTGTAGGATGATAAAAAACAGGATGCAATTTTTGTTACGGAGTCTCTTTAACCCTTTGTGGAAATGGGTAAGGGGTACTTTGTACCCCTATACTCATTTCTCCTGGGAGGGGGGTGGGCATCTGGGGATTCCCCATTGGCTGCAGGCAAGTGTCTGTCCTGATGGGTGCAGACAAGTGTGTGCCCCAACGTCTGCAGGCAAATGTGCACCCTGATAGCTGCAGGCAGGTGTCTGCCCCAATGCCTGCTGGCAAATGTCTGCCCTGATGACTGCTGGCAAGCGACCACGCGATGTCTGCAGGAAGAGACGGATTTTCTGTAAGGCACTGAAGGCTCATGCCTACAGGTGCCAGATGATGGAAAGGCGGCTCACTCCCCTTCCCAAGTACCTCCCTCCTTCCCTATGCAGAGTCCTGAGCAAAGCGTAAATGTGAGGTTACTCATCCAGCTTTCAGCATTCCACTAATGAGATCTCCCTTAAGCTGGGGGCACTTCTAGCTACCTAATATTTTTGGGCATCTCTAACTACTTAATGCTGACGGTACTTCTGGCTACCTAATACTAATTGTGGCTGTCTACGCTGGGCTGCATATTGGCTGCCTCAGTGGGCCAATTGGGAAATTGACCCATCAGATCCTGAAGTGGTCAAACTTCAGGTTCTGGCCATAACATGTATAAGTAAGATAAGGTAATGAAACATTTCTATACAAGAATATAGCAGTATTAGCAGAATGTGATGACACCAGCACTGTGTAGGAGCTGTGTATATCACTAATCTTCCCTGTTCTTACTAACTTGGTTTCCTGTCACTAAACAATGAATATGTTGCACAGAGAGAGATAGAGGAGTCTATATCTGTGCTAAAACAGACATACTGTCAGTACCGATCACCAACATCACCCATGAAGAACATCTGCCTGCCAAATGGCTAGAGGCCAGGGATACTCCTGAGTGTCTAATATAGCCAGAGCCCATCCTCCTGTGATCTCTTCTTCCTCCAGAACAATCTGATACTTAAGAGGAACAGCTCCCAGAGGTTCAGCGAGCCTCACAGGACACTGGGACTAGGCAGCCAACCTCTGAGATAAGACGCCATATGAACAATGGAAGGAATTGGATGGGACCTTGCTTTGTCCCACACCACCCACAGTTAAAGAATAGAGAACCCTGAGTGAACCAGCTATAACAGGTTCAGATCTGAGTCAGACATGGAAATGTTAGAAGTCTCTGTCTATGTTGCACTGTGGTGAAAAGAAACTATACACAGCATGTTGGATTACAATAAAATGCCTTATTATGCAGTTGTTGTTTTTTTTAAAGAATTGCATATACAGCACTAGTTCTCTAGAAAACTCAAGAAACAGTAGACAATAACTTGTATCTTCATTAGAAACCACGGGCCTGATGCACATTCCATTGGTAATATTGTCATGTAATACCGGTGCTAACACCAGCAGAGTACCCCGCATTGCGCAGTTAAGGTGGTCATATACTTATAGATTTGCAGCAGATTCGACCATCAGATAGATTTCTGGCAGATGCCTGTTAAGTCGAATCTGACAGAAATCTATCTGATATTTGCCAAACACTAGGAACAGATTTCCAATAGATTTCAGAATGAAATCTATTGGAAATCTTTTGAAAATCAATCTAAATGCATTATTGCACCATTAGATCTAATGCAACTCTATGGGCCATCAATCTGCTTCCAGCAGCAGATCGACATAGATTTTCCATCCTGTCAGATAGATCAAATCAATCGAAATCGATTGAAACCGGCTGCAAATCATTCGATTCGCTGATTTGAAAGAATTGATTTCCGATCGATTCTATAGAATCGATCGATGCCTGAAATCGACTAGTGTATGGGCCCCTTTAGTGTGACCCATGGTACATGGGTAATGTGAACGTTGCTATGGTAACGTGTATTACGATACTTGCTTAATGCGTATTACCATTAACAAAAACATACAGGCGCTTTATAAAATAATAAGAATACACTAAGAAAAAATGTAAATGCAACACTTTTGGGTTTGCTCTTTTGCATGAGTTTAACTCAAAGATCTGAAACATTTTCTACATACACAAAAGACCCATTACTCTCAAATATTGTTCACAAATCTGTCTAATTCTGTGTTAGTGAGCACTTCTCCTTTGCGAGATAATCTATCCCACCTCACGGATGTGGTTTATCAAGGGCAGAAAAACAGTCCGTATCTGGAGTGGCCACCATTTGCCTCATACATTGCAACACATCTCTGTCACATAGAGTGGATCAGGTTGTTGACTGTGGCCTGTGGAATGCTGGTCCACTCCTCTTCAATAGCTGTGTGAAGTTGCTGCATATTGGCAGGAACTGGAACACACTGTTGTATACGCCAATCCAGAGCATCCCAAACATGCCCAATGAGTGACATATCCAGTGAGTATGCTGGCCATGTAAGAACTGGGATGTTTTCAGTTTTCAGGAATTGTGTACACTTCCTTGCAATATGGGGTCATGCATTATCATGCTGCAACATGAGGTGATGGTCGTGGATGAATGGCACAACAATAGGGCCTCAGGATCTCATTATGGTATCTCTGTCCGTTCAAAATGCCATCAATAAAATGCACCTGTGTTTGTTGTCTATAACATATGGCTGCCCATACCGTAACTCCATCACCACCATGGGCCACTTGGTCCACAACTTTGACAAAAGCAAAACGCTCACCAACATGACACCACACATGCTGTCTGCCATCTGTCCTGAACAGTGAAAACTGTGACTCATCTGTGAACAGAACGCCTCTACATAGAGCATTTCCCCACTCAAGTCGGTTAGGACAATGAACTGCAGTCAGGTCCAGACCCCGATGAGGACAACGAGCATGCAGATGAGTTTTCCTAAGACAGTTTCTGACAGTTTGTGCAGAAATTCTTTGGTTATAAAAAACCGATTGTTGCGTCAGCAGTCCGGGTGGCTGGTCTCAGATGAATGATCATGGAGCTAAACATGTTGGATGTGGACGTCCTGGGCTGATGTGGTTACGCGTGGTCTGCGGTTGTGAGACTGGTTGGATGTACTGCCAAATTCTCTGAAACCGCTTTAGAGATGGCTTATCCTATACAATAAACTCCGTGTCCATGTGTCCTCTCCTGTCCCTGTGTCCATGCCTTTGCGCTACTGCGCATGTGTAGCACGTGGGCGGCTGTTGGTACAGGAGGAGGACGGGGCCAGGTGGGTGGACGGGGGGTGCACGTGCATGCGCGCCGACATACAGTGGCGGTAACAGGGGCTGGAGGGGGGTTGTGAGGGAGGCTTGCAGCCCATTATTGTAACGGGTTTAGGCATACTAGTGGTAAAGAAATGAACATTCGCTTCATAGGTAACAGCTCTGGTAGACATTATTGCAGTCTGCATGCCAGTTGCACGTTCCCTCAAAAGTAGCGACATATGTGGCACTGTACTGTGTGATCAAACTGCACATTTCAGAGTGGCCTTTTATTGTGGCCAGTTTAGGCACACCTGTGCAATATTCATGCTGTCTAATCAGCACCTTGATATGTCACACCTGTGAGGTGGGATGGATTATCTTTTTATCTAGTATTTTTGCTCAGTGTAATAACGTTATCCATGTAGCGCAGGTTGCGCTAATTGTGTAATGTGTGGTACTCTGCTGATGTTATTACCTGTAATATCTGTTTCAGCTGATCTCAGCGGCTACAGGTGTGGAGAATTCCAGGAGGTGACCATGGCTGAGCGTGCGGTGGGGCTTTCCTAGCAATTGCAAGCAGCAGCCTCAGCAAAAAACATTTTCTAGAGATCCAGGACAACCTGAGTTTGTTAAAAGAAAAGCCAGACTCTAGACCAGGGGTGCCAAACTCAAATACAGAGTGGGCCAAAATTGTACAATTGGACCTAGTCACAGGCCCCAACCTCAATGTCTACTGGCCACCTTCTCCCCTTTAAAGTTCCCAGGTGGCCCCCTCTCCCTCCCCTATACAGTTCCCTGGTGTTTAGTGCTTTCCCCCTGCCTCCCCCACATGGCTTTCCTGGTGTTACATAGTTACATAGTTATTTTGGTTGAAAAAAGACATACATCCATCGAGTTCAACCAGTACAAAGTACAACTCCAGCCTGCTCCCTCACATATCCCTGTTGATCCAGAGGAAGGCAAAAAAAAACCCACAAGGCATGGTCCAATTAGCCCCAAAAGGGAAAAATTCCTTCCCGACTCCAGATGGCAATCAGATAAAATCCCTGGATCAACATCATTAGGCATAATCTAGTAATTGTAGCCATGGATGTCTTTCAACGCAAGGAAAGCATCTAAGCCCCCTTTAAATGCAGGTATAGAGTTTGCCATAACGATTTCCTGTGGAAATGCATTCCACATCTTAATCACTCTTACTGTAAAGAACCCTTTCCTAAATAAATGGCTAAAACGTTTTTCCTCCATGCGCAGATCATGTTCTCTAGTCCTTTGAGAAGGCCTAGGGACAAAAAGCTCATCCGCCAACCTATTATATTGCCCTCTGATGTATTTATACATGTTTTAATTACATCTCCTCTAAGGCGTCTTTTCTCTAGACTAAATAAACCCAGTTTATCTAACCTTTCTTGGTAAGCGAGACCTTCCATCCCACGTATCAATTTTGTAGCTCGTCTCTGCACCTGCTCTTAAACTTCAATATCTTTTTTGTAATGTGGTGCCCAGAACTGAATTCCATATTCCAGATGTGGCCTTACTAGAGAGTTAAACAGGGGCAATATTATGCTAGCATCTCGAGTTTTTGTTTCCCTTTTAATGCATCCCAAAATTTTGTTCGCTTTAGCTGCAGCGGCTTGGCATTGAGTACGATTATTTAACTTGTTGTCGATGAGTACTCCTAAGTCCTTCTCCAAGTTTGATGTCCCCAACTGTATCCCATTTATTTTGTATGGTGCTAGACCATTGGTACGACCAACATGCATGACTTTACATTTGTTAACATTGAATTTCATCTGCCATGTATGTGTCCATATAGCCATCCTATCCAGATCCTGTTGCAATATGACACTATCTTCCTGAGAGTTGATGATTCTGCACAATTTTGTATCATCTGCAAAAATAGCAACATTGCTCACTACTGCATCTACTAGGTCATTAATAAATAAATTGAGGAGCACTGGACCCAGTACAGACCCCTGTGGGACCCCACTGCTAACAGTCTCCCATTTTGAGTACGATCCATTGACCACAACTCTTTGTTTTCTGTCCATTAGCCAGTTCCCTATCCATGCACACAAACTCTTCCCCAGTCCTTGCATCCTCAACTTTTTGCACCAGACTTCTGTGGGGAACAGTGTCGAAGGCCTTTGCAAAGTCCAAGTATATCACATCTACAGCATTCCTAATATCCATATTAGCATTCACTACCTCATAAAAGCTGAGCATGTTAGTCAAACAGGACCTGTCTTTAGTAAACCCATGTTGATGCTGAGAAATAAGATTATTTTCTACTATGAAGTCATGTATAGTATCTCTTAGTAACCCCTCAAATAGTTTGCATACAACTGATGTTAAGCTTACAGGTCTATAATTTCCTGGATCTGCTTTTTTGCCCTTCTTAAATAATGGGAAAACGTGGGCTGTACGCCAATCCACTGGGACTCTGCCAGTTGAAAGAGAGTCACAAAAGATAAGATAAAGGGGTTTATCTATAACTGAACTTAATTCCCTTAGGACCCGAGGATGCATGCCATCCGGGCCAGGTGCCTTGTCTATTTTTAATTTATTTAGTCTTGTCTTCACTTCTTCCTGCGTTAAGTATTTAATATTACAGTTAGAAGATTGAGACTCTTCTGCCTCTGTAATTTGCAACAGTGCTGTTTCCTGTGTGAAGACAGAAGCAAAGAAAGCATTTAATAACTCTGCCTTACCTTGGTCATCCACCATTGAGTTCCCACCCTCATCCTTTAGGAGTCCTATACAGTCAACCTTTCTTTTTTTAGAGTTGATGTACTTGTAAAACTTTTTTGGGTTAGATTTGATATCCCTAGCGATTTGATTTTCAGCTTCGATCTTTGCCACCCTAATTTCTTTTTTACAATTTTTATTGCACTCCTTATAATTGCTTAGTGCAGCCTCGGCCCCCTCCTGTTTTAGGACTTTATAGGCATTCCTTTTCCTCTACATTTTATCCCTAACCTTTCTATTCATCCATAGAGGCCTTTTTTTATTCCTAGACATTTTGTTTCCATATGGGATATACATACTACAATATTGATTGAGAATAAGTTTAAAAGCTTGCCATTTCCCTTCAATGTCCTCCCCTTGTAGTACATTATCCCAGTTCACCAAACTTAGTGCCTGCCTAATTTGATTGAACTTTGCTTTTCTAAAGTTCATAGTTTTAGTGGTCCCGCTGCCCCGTGGCCTATCAGTCACCAGATCAAACGTTATCATGTTGTGATCACTATTTCCCAAATGTTCTTGAACCTGCACATTTGATACATTATCTGGTCTATTAGAAATTATCAGATCCAGTAACGCATTCCCCCTAGTTGGTTCCGTTACCATTTGAGTCAAGTAATTGTCCTGTAGTGCTGCCAGAAATCTGCTGCTTTTACCAGAATGGGTAGCCTCAATACCCCAGTCAATGTCTGGAAAGTTGAAGTCGCCCATAATTATGACCTCATTTTTACTTGCAGCTTTTTCAATCTGCTGTAGTAATCGCAGTTCTGCAGCTTCATTAATATGAGGTGGTCTGTAGCATACCCCAATAAGCAATTGGCAACTTTTATTTCCACCATGAATATTTACCCAAACGGACTCCACATCTTCGCAATCTTCCTCCATCTCATCGTTGAGGACAGCTGTAAAAGAATTCTTAACAAAGAGACAAACCCCTCCACCTTTTTTCCCTGTTCTATCCCTCCTAAACACATTGTATCCTTTTAAATTAGCTATCCAGTCATGGCTTTCATCCATCCATGTCTCGGTTATTCCCACAATGTCATAGCCTTTGTCATTCAGAATGAACTCTAGTTCGTCTATTTTATTTGCAAGGCTCCGAGCATTGGTTACCATGCACTTTATATTTTTACCACCACATTTACCAATTTTGTTTACATGAAATGGGCTACTTGAAGTTTTACCAACCTCCTTAATCTTTACACTGTCCCCACCCCCCTCTCCACCCCCCATAATGTTAGGCTCCCACTGTCTTTTTACCTTATCTTGTCTACATATTGAGACTTTATCCTCCCGCCTCCCCCCAGATCCTAGTTTAAAATCTCCTCCAACCGTTTAGCCATCTTCTCCCCCAATGCAGCTGCACCCTCCCCATTAAGGTGCAGCCAATCCCTGTGTAGAACCTGTAGCCGACTGCAAAGTGTGCCCAGTTCTCCAGGAACCCAAACCCTTCCTTCCTACACCAATTTCTCAGCCACTTATTTAACTCCCTAAGCTCCCTCTGTCTCTCAGATGTAACACGTGGCACTGGCAGTATTTCAGAGAACACCACCTTGGAGGTCCTTGCTTTAAGTTTATCTCCAAGTACCTGAAAATCATTTTTGAGGACCTTCCATCTCCCACTAACTTTGTCATTGGTGCCAATGTGTACCATGACAGCTGGGTCTTCCCCAGCCCCACCCAATAATCTGTCAATTATTGTGTTCTAGGGCTTTACCTCCAATATAGCTTCCTTGGTTGGTCTAGAGTGGGCCAAACATAATGCAAAGTGGGGAAACCACTTGAGGGCCAAATTTGGCCCGCGGGCCAGAGTTTGACATGTATGCTCTAGTCTAGACTATCCATCATCTAGTGTGGATCATAATGTGTAATTTCACTTTTTGCATAATTTTCAAAGTTACGATTTTGATTGTAATTGCTATACTGTGGGTAATCTTGATTTCATGTAATTTTTGCAAGTTATGCAAAATTACATTCACTGGATCTGAACATAGGAGTTGAGCAAGCCCCAGCAGAGTGCTTCAAGAGTTTACAAAGAAGAAGAGGTGTGCATCATAAAGGAATCTAACACCCAAATTTGAATCTGGCTCCCAAAGCAAAGAGGCAGTTCTCTTAGCAAGTTTGTGAAACTATGAGTCAGTGTGTGTATAGAGCATGAAGTAGCAGTGTGTGTACAGAGCATGGAGCAGCTCTGGGGAACTTAACGGAGTCAGGTATGAGCACAGCCCTGCTGTGAATGCTTCACTTTCCTCTTCATTAGCAATGTTGGCTGTCCTCATCATTATCTGTATCCAATCTGTTTCTGATCTGTTCTGTTGTCGATCAGGAGCAGATTGGGCATTTAGGAAATAATTGTCAGATCCTGTCAGTCAGACGGGAAATTGCATTATGTGTACCCAGCATGATGTCATACAATATTATTATACTGTATTGTGCATGGCTGAGGGAGACCTTTCAGGAATACCACCCTTGAAAATCCTGGGTTTTCCCCTGCTGCTAGGGAGATCTGCAGCAGCTCAGCACTCGCTCACTTCCTTGGGATCCAGTGCTGCAGTTTTCCCTCCATCCTCCGGGTGGTGCTGTAACCCTATAGTGAGATTGCCGGCTGTCGTCATGAAGACAGACAGCGATCTCACCAGGGGGAAGCAGAGCCTCAGAGGAGAGGAAGAAGAATGGTGGTCAACGTCGGGATCCCTCTGGGAAGTGAGTGAAAAACGCCCGCTGCGCACATTGTTCTGCATAGACCTCCGGCGGCTACCACAAGTTCAGCACAGGGTTACCGCTCCTGGCATGTTTTTTTTCACCCTGAATTGGACTAGTGATTACCGCTAAGGAGGTTAATCGGTCACCAGCTGTGACCTTCACACGCTGCAGTTCTGCCCAGCAACAGCCAGCTTCACCTGTAACATAATTAGAGTCAGTAGCAAACAGGTATAAAATTATTTTAGTAAAGTGAATGAGGGGGAGGGGTGAGCTGCCGCACTTCCATGCAGGGGGTCTTTCTACTGCGTGCCCCCTATCCATTATTGTGAGGGGAGGGAGGGGGGCTATGATGGCCACACATGTAGTTGGCTGCACTTGCTAGGGAAAAGGAGGGGGGCTATGGAATCTTTGCTGGGAGGCCCCAAGGTTTGTAATTACACCTCTAACAGCAGCCAGTGTCAAGCGCACTACCAGTGCAGTTTCCAGGCTAAATTGCACCCAGGGCGAAGATGTAAAAATTGCGCCCTGTTCCCTCCCCACCCCATGGACTCACACACAAACCCTTATTCTTTAGGGACAGTCACACAGCCACAGGTCACAAGTAGATCTGCCTACTTACTAGTGACCAGTCTCTTATCCAGGAGGAAGCAGGGACCAGGAAAACACCCCGGGGAAGAGAGCCCGGAAAGCCGAGTCCTCCATGGGAGCCGCGCACTGACAGCCTGCAGTACCGCTACAGGACATCAGGTGTCCTCACGCGGTGACGTGATGATGACTTGACGTTGGGCCCAGGAGGAGTCAAGGAAGGTGATTGTGCTGGACATCTTCTTCCTTCTTCCATTTTCTGCACCGCACATCACCAGCTCTCTAGCGGTTATGTCCTTCTGCCTGCGCCCCCCTTTCTCCTACTTGCCAGTCTGCGCCCAGGGCGGTCGCCCGGCCTGACTGCCCAAGAAACGGCCCTGCGCACTACAGTATCTAAAATGATCTAGATCAGGGATGTCGAACTCCAGTGCTCAAGGGCCAAGGACCTCACACATTTTTGGCATAGCTCAAATAAATTGATGGGGTTGAATCAACTCAAGTGTGGTTCCTCAAGAAGAGCACATTCTCCATTTCTCTGTCCATCCTAAACCCTGGCATGTCTATGGCCCTTGAGGACTGGAGTTTGACACTAGTGATCTAGACATTTGTTTTATTGTCCATTAAATCTGTCTTCTATTATTGTAGACTGCAAAGTGCATGATTATGTAATCTCTTACTATCCTCTTTGGGGTTTTAACTGCTGTCTACTGTATATCCCAATCAAGAAACAAGGAAAAGCATCCTTAGAAAAAAAAAAAGTGAAGAAACCCCTTAAAGAGATACTGAAGCAAAAAAAATTATGATATAATAATGAATTGGTTTTGTAGTACAGATAATTACTAGAACATTAGTAGCAAAGAAAACATTCTCATATTTTTATTTTCAGTTATATAGTGTTTTTTTTTATAACATTGCATTATTCTCTAATATTTGCAGTACACACACTACTCAGCATTCTAAATGATTTTACAGAGCAGGCCAGTGAACCTTTGACCTGTACTTTTGACCAGAGCAGGCCAGTGAACTTTTGACTTTTGACTTTTGTAGAAGAAAAAACAACACAATGACTGACAGTTGCGATAACAAGCTTCAGAAGACAGAGCTCTCTGCGACTTTGAATGTCATGGAGCTCAATGGCTCTTTTGCATAGATAACAACTGGAGTTTCTTAACTCTTCCTGTATTGAAATTAGACTTATGGCTCTGCTCCTAATGAGTTATTTGTTAGCTTGTATCATATTTTTTTTTCTTCTTCAGTGTCTCTTTAAGCAGGAGCACAGAGAGCTGTAAACCAAGTTTGTGTGGAAGGGGAAAGTCACAACCTTCTTAAAACAATACTGCGACCACTGCTCCGTTTCTCGCTGAAACCCAAATATCACAGTTTTGTGTGTTCCTCTGAATTAAGGGTCCCTTTAACTATAAGGTAGGAAATTCATAAACTAGATTTTTTTTTTATCCCAGACGTAGTATTATTTTTTGTATGGCACCATATACACCTTCCTGTGTGATGACCTTGCATTTTCACTCTACTTTTCATGTAACAATGTGACAAGGTTGATTTGTGTCAGTGGGTCCACCCCTGTAGATTTATCAAGCCAGCATGCAGTCCAAATCCATCCGCCTTCAACAATCGTTCCTGTGTTTACTTTAAAAGAGCCGAAAAACAGAGTAGTTCGAGGGGGATCACCCAGCAGCAGATGATGAGCTCCTTCCTGTGCATGTATTTTTATGAGGATTTGGCAGCCAACGTGCACTTCCCTAGGAGGGTCCTGTTTATAATTAAGAGATCCCATAGACAGATTACATGAGCACTTTTTCTAAGAATCCTACCAAATGGGGAAAAATAGGTTAGACCAAAATCTTAATTCCTTAATACTGTATGGTAGGCTCTCCCATGTGTCCATACACCATAATGCATGGCAGTGCTACTACTGTGACGTGCTGTACTTATAGTGTGGGGGATGGGGGGACCACTATGCCACCAGGGAATACTATGGGGGTTGGGGGAACTACTAGACTACCAGAAAATACTGAAGGGGGATAGAGGGACCACTAAGCCACCATGGAATATTGTGGGTAAATGGGTGAACCACTAGACCACCAGGAAATCATGTGGAGGTAAGGGGGACTACTATACTGCCAGGGAATACTGTGAGAATAGAAGGGACCACTAGACTACCAGGGAAACGCATACGGGAATGGAAGGGGGAATGCTAGGCCATCAGGGAATGCTGTAAGGGGAGGAGTGACCAATAGACTACCAGGAAAAGCTAAATGGGGGGGTGCTTTAAACTACCAGGGAAATCGTTGGCTGGTGGCTGGATGGTGTAATGGTTAAGGGCTCTGCCTCTGACACAGGAGACCAGGGTTCGAATCTCGGCTCTGCCTGTTCAGTAAGCCAGCACCTATTCAGTAGGAGACCTATGGCAAGTCTCCCTAACACTGCTACTGCCTATAGAGCGCGCCCTAGTGGCTGCTGCTCTAGCGCTTTGAGTCCGCCAGGAGAAAAGCGTGATATAAATGTTATTTGTCTTGTCTTGTTATGGGAGGAACCACTAGACTTCATGAGAAAACTAGTAGAAAGCGGAAATGGTAGGTTGGTCATCATCTCTTTCAGTACAACAAAACACCAAAGCTGTTACTAATTTAGGCAATCAAATACATAATAGCACAGATATGTGTTCAAAGGGTATCAGGTTTATTAATGTATGGTGAGACAACAGGGAAAATGATATGGTGACGGGGACTATTAGATTAGCAGGGAATATAAATTAGAGGGAGGACCACTAGACCACCAGGGAATAATATAAAAGTTGGTTTATGCTGAATCCAGTGCTGCACAACACAGTGCTAACCTAGTGCAGATGAACAATGTACACAATTGAAAAATGAAAATGGCATCCCATCAAAATGCACCCGGCAGTGTGTTAAATGTAAAGTACTGTAACAAGCTGCTTTGCAATACAAACATTGCCATTGACATGCATTGGCATGTGCTGTGCATTGTGCAACACTGGATTTCGGTGTAAACTAGCCATAAGGAGAAGGGTGGACCAATAGAGCACCAGGGAAAACTATAAGGAATAAGGAAACGACTCGCAAAAAATGAGAGGCACCAGGGATTGGAAACAATGTTGAAATACCTCAACCATATCAAAATAGCAACAAATGTTACCAATGTTCATAAGATAGGAAATAAATTCCCGTGCACCATGCCAACAAATCAAGGAGAAAAAAAAAAGGATTGACTCTTGGGTGCATGAGAATATAAGATTTTATTCATCACAAATAACCATATAGTCACAATAGTAGAAAAAGTAAGAAAACCCCCATAATAAAATACACCATAAGCACAAAAAGGTACCAAGGGGCTGCAGTTCCCCCCAAAAACTCCACAGAGTACTGTGCAACAAACCAGCATGCATGTCTTGTCCTTGAAAAAGGTACTAGGCAGGCCCGTTTCTAGGGTCATGCAGCCATGCGGCCGCCCTGAGCGCTATTGGGAGGGGGGCGCTGTAATGGAGGGGGGAGCCGCAGCCGCAGGGAGGACAGCCCGACCTCTCCCTCCCTTCCTCTCCCCGGGCCGCCCTCCGTGTTCCCCCTCAGACTGCAGAGTGAGCGTGCAGGGAAGCACTGTAAATAGCTACTCACCTCCCAGGTTCCAATTGCCGCTCACTCGCCGCTGGACTCCTCTCTGCACAACCGGGTATACACACGCTGCTTCCTGTTAAACAGGACGCAGCATGTGTATCAGCGTTTATGCAGAGAGGAGACCGGCGGTGAGTGAGCGGCGATTGGAACCAGGGAGGTGAGTAGCTATTTACAGTGCTTTCCTGCACGCTCACTCTGCAGTCCGAGGGGGGAGCACGGAGGGCGGCCCAGGGAGAGGAAGGGAGAGAGATGTTGGGCTGCCCTCGCTGCGGCTCCCCCCTCCATTAGGGGCACCTACCTACCTCACCTATACTGGGGGCAGCTACCTAACCTATACTGGGGGCAGCTACCTATCTGACCTATACTGGGGGGCAGCTACCGAATCTAACCTATACTGGGGGGCAACTACCTAACTAACCTATACTGGGGGGCAGCTACCTATCTAACCTATACTGGGGGGCAGCTACGTAAACTAACCTATACTGGGGGGGGGGGCAGCTACCTAATCTAACCTACACTGGGGGGCACCAACCTAATCTAACCTATACTGGGGGCAGCTACTTATCTAACCTATACTGGGGGGGAAGCTACCTATCTAACCTATACTGGGGGGCAGCTACCTAATCTAACCTATACGGGGGGGGGGGGCAGCTACCTAATCTAACCTATACAGGGGGGCCCCTACCTAATCTAACCTATATTGGGGGGCAGCCACCTATCTAACCTATACTGGGGGGCAGCTACCAATCTAACCTATACTGAGGGGCAACCTATACTGGGGGGCAGCTCCCTATCTAACCCCTACTGGGGGCACTTACTTATCTAACCTATATTGGGGGCACCTACCTACCTAGCTAGCCTATACAGGTAGCAACTATACTGGCTACCTATATTAGAGGCACCTACCTAACTAACCTATACTGGGGGCCCCTACCTATCTAACCTGTGCTGGGGGCAACTATTCTGGCTACCTATATTAGAGGCACTCACCTAGATAACCTGTACTGGGGGCACCTACCTATCTAACGTATACCGGGGGTGCCCTATCTAACCTATACTGGGGGCAACTATACTGGCTAACTATACTGGAGGCACCTACCTGGCTAACCTATACTGGGGGCAACTATACTGGCTCACCTATGCCTGGCTACCTATACAGGGGGGACCTATAGCTGGCTACCTATACTGGGGTACCTATTCCTGGCTACCTGTACTGGATGGACCCATACTGAGTGCAACTAGACCTGGCTAACCTATACTGCGGGCACTTATACCTGGCTCCGCGGGGGGGGGGGACGCAATTTTTACACCCTCACCCTGGGTGTATTTTAGCCTACAAACTGCACTGGTACTAGGTGTGATGCATGTCGGACAGTTTGTGTACTCTGTTGGTTTTTTTTGGGGGGGGGGGGGGATGCAGCCCCTTGGTGCATTTTTGTGCTTATGGTGTATTTTATTATGGGGGTTTTCTTACTTTTTTTTACTATTATGATTATATAGTTATTTGTGATTTATAAAATCTTATATTATCGTGCACCCAAAAGCCAATCCTTGTTTTTTCTCCTTTTTTTAAGGAATAAGGCACACAGCATATGGATCACTATTAAGCTGGATTGCACACCAAGCATCATTAAAAAATGGTTTTGATGATTTGTATAATATAAGTATTATATATATACATATACATACAGTGCTGGGTGATGGGGGCAGCATAACATTTGCACTGGATCCCATGGCTCTGTAGCTACCCAACCACTCTGACCTTATACCTGATCTTGCATGTGTTCCAAGGTGTGCATATTAATAACTGGACAAAAATGGAATTGGGATGCGCTCGAGTGTTATGAATTACTGACCCCTAAGGGGAGCCACTCTCTGTCACACTAGATGCACCACAAAAAAGACTTGCAGAGAGTGTCTTCAAAACAGTATCAAAATTTTATTGAAGGATATCTTGAACACCCCCCACAACCACCCCTTATCCCCCCTTAAAAACACGGCCGTGTTTCAATTGGTCAGCTGACTTCACACACTCACATCCACACCACTCATAGTATTGCACAGACCGAGGTGGTATCACTATACCGAATCTTCAATCACAAAGTGCCAATTCAGGTGCTAATAGGTGGCAACTGAGGAGCAAATTCCTGTCACTGATTGTGAAAGGTCTTCAGCTGTAATATATCATGTATCACACAGGGGGCTTGTTGAAACAGTAGCTTTATGAAGTTGGTAATCAGTTGGATTCATCTCAACTATGTATAGTAATGGTAACTGTCATTGAACCAGCCATCCGGTTAGAAGGTACTTGGTATTCAAATTCATATAACCTTGTAACTTGAATTGTACCACTCTCCACTGACTGCAAAGATGTCCACTGGCAGAACACAGTTTTTAGAAGCCAAGCATATGCACAACTTGTTTAAATGATGTCATTTTTCACAGCTTGTATTCACCAATAACGTCCAAAGCCACAATAAGCATGCCATGCAAAGCGGACATATGTAAGCAGATACGTGTCAACGCCCTGCGGGCTCTCACCACCGCTCTTAGGACTGTCTCCGTCTGCCTCGTTGCCCAGCTGGCTGTTCACGGATCCAAGCTCCACTGTGCTATAATCCTCCGAGCCGGAGCGCTCCCCTGCCGCCACTCCACAGTGTGTCAGTACACGCCGCTGGTCGGCGTTCCGGTCAGCTGTCCGTGACGGCCGTGTCACGTGACTAGTTTCGCTTGGCTATCTCCAAGCTTTTTCAAACGCTGGTTAGGATTGGCTCTTACCTCTTTCAATAAATAGTCACATGTCTGGTGCTCCTCCAATTAAAATACAGGCCAACTCTACCTAGTAACAAGTGATGCTCGTAGTGAGCCTATGAGTGCTTCCTTCACACTGTATATGCTTGGCTTCTAAAAACTGTGTTCTGCCAGTGGACATCTTTGCAGTCAGTGGAGAGTGGTACAATTCAAGTTACAAGGTTATATGAATTTGAATACCAAGTACCTTCTAACCGGATGGCTGGTTCAATGACAGTTACCATTACTATACATAGTTGAGATGAATCCAACTGATTACCAACTTCATAAAGCTACTGTTTCAACAAGCCCCCTGTGTGATACATGATATATTACAGCTGAAGACCTTTCACAATCAGTGACAGGAATTTGCTCCTCAGTTGCCACCTATTAGCACCTGAATTGGCACTTTGTGATTGAAGATTCGGTATAGTGATACCACCTCGGTCTGTGCAATACTATGAGTGGTGTGGATGTGAGTGTGTGAAGTCAGCTGACCAATTGAAACACGGCCGTGTTTTTAAGGGGGGATAAGGGGTGGTTGTGGGGGGTGTTCAAGATATCCTTCAATAAAATTTTGATACTGTTTTGAAGACACTCTCTGCAAGTCTTTTTTGTGGTGCATATTAATAACTGCACACCATTCTTTCCAATGTTTTAGAGAATTGACCATTACCACCTGATTGATTTGCAATAAGAGACAGATTGAGCACTTACTTTCAGGCTATTATTCGGTGGTTAGAGAATGGAGCCACCTACTGCTTCTGTGTTGGGAGGGGGGGGGGGGTACATTCAGGTTGGGAAATTAAGGCTACAAGTTGCCACCCAATACTGCAACGAGGGGACGGGGAGAAGGGGAGGACAATGGGGCCACCATACGATTCTATCTGGCAGAGAGGGGACAAATAATGATGCATACAGGTTTGGGGAAGAGGGAGGAAAAATGCCACCCAATGCTTCTACTGGGGGTGGCATCTAATGCCGTATGGGGAGGGTGTACCTAATGGGGGAATAGCACTCAATGCTTAATGTAATGGGGGCACCATGCTAAATTATGCCTATGGCGCCATATTCTGTAGAACAGTACCTGGGTCTGCTGCCTCTTCAGTAGTGATGTTTATGTCTAGGAGACCACATAGATAAGAATGTGATTGGTCAGGTCAGGTGATATATATGTAAGTCTCTGATTTGCTAGTCGTGATTATGTACTAAAGCAGGCTGTTATCACAGCAAATCATAGCTTTGCAAATCTACCAGCTGATCAAACAAATCACATGCTTCTCCATGAGTTCTAATAGACATGACCATCACTGCTCTTCAGAGCAGATACACCCTTCAATCAGATGAATGGCAATGCATCATAAAAATTGCACCTGTTGGGATTGTTTAGTGAAGTCATTTAGTGCAATGGAAAAATGGATACATCAATAACAGTTTGCTATGAGCTGGACCATAGAAAAACATTGTAGACTTTGTTACACCAGTTTTTGTCTGCTGCCCATTGCAACTAAAATGCCTGTGATAAACCACATCGCCTGTGTTAAACCAGAGTGCGATAAACAATGGCCAGTGTAGCCCTTGCTTTAGGAAATTACCTATAATAAAAAGTCAGTCTTAAGATAAGTTTGTAGATTATGTAGAAAGAAAATAATATCATTAAAATAAACAGGAAACGTCTGCAGTTTTCTTTGATAAGTGAAACAATTCCAGGTTTATTCCTGGAAAAAGCAATGTGTTGCACAGGGTGGAGTATAATGTGCTTACAGCAGGTATAGCTTATCGACCATGCTAGGAGAATGCAAATGTGTCTAGAACTATGTAAATACACTGACATTTCACAAAGCAATAACTCAATTTAGTGTGCCTATATTTCTTACCTTTATATTTAAAGTTTATCTATCAACATCATGTTTATCATTTGTATGCTCTCCAATGTCAATGACTATTTCAACAAAAATGATTCTGACTCTGTAGCTGTATAGCTGTATTATCTAAAATATAATCACTAAACTTTTCCCCTACCCAATCACCAACTCCGCCAAACTCCCGGTCCATGCTCAGGTCATTTCTCATCTGGACTACTGCAATGCCATCCTTACTGGACTTCCTGAGGCCAGACTCTGACCCACTACAATCTGTTATGAATGCAGCTGCCAAGCTCGTTCACTCCTCCCACTGCTACTCTTCAGCTGCTACTCTTCGCAAGTCCCTGTTCCCGTCAGAGTTAAATTTAAACTACTCTGCCTAACATACAAATTCATTCACCATACTTCCCCTTCATATATGTCAGATCTAGTCCAAAGATACTCCCCAACCCACTCTCTGCCCCTCCAACACTCTACGGAAGTCCACCCCTCCAGGACTTCTCCAGAGCTGGCCCTGCTCCTTGAAAGTTTTTCCCCCATCAAGCTCAACCCTACCTTCAAATAATTCAAGCAAGCTTTAAACATCCATCCAGTGGCGTAGCTAAGGAGCTATGGGCCCCGATGCAAGGTTTACATCCCCCCGTGCTCTATACATAACAATTGATACGGCACACCAAAACCTAGCAATGGCAACTACAGTGTCAGAAGTGCGAAAAAGGGATGGGGAACATATTGTTAATGATTACTACTAATAAAAGCACCTATAAATGTGATTATTATCATCATAGGACCAATAGAGAGCTAATATTGTGGTTGAAGGTGGGCCCCTCTGGCCCAAGGGCCCCGATGCGGTCGCTACCTCTGCACCTCCTATTGCTATGCCCCTGCATCTATCTGTTCACCAAGTCTAATTAAGGCTGGGCTCAATTAGTTTAAAGAGAGCTTCATTACATTTAACAATTGCTCAACTGATCCCGCCCGGAGCCCGGTGGGTCCAGTAGTTTTAAAGAATAATTTTGCTGCACTTTGATTGGCCCTGTAGGCTGGCTGCCTGTCATTTGCCAGTCAGGCTACTGGACCAATCAAAGTGCAGCAATATACAGTAGTTCTTTGAAACTACTGGACCCACCGGGCTCCGGGCGGGTTCAGTGGAGCAATCGTTAACTGTAATGAAGCGCTCTTTAAATTAATTGAGCCCAGTGTAATTGGACTTGGTGAACAGATGTAATCGTTAAATGTAATGAAGCGCTATTCAAATTAATTGAGCCCAGCGTAATTGGACTGCGCACGCTATGGCTGCATAGCGTGCGCAGGGAATTATAACACTCCCTGTAGTCATTAAGCTGTGCTGCTGTAGCAGCGCAGCTTAGTGAATCAAGCCCACTGTGTGTAAAAAATTGCATGCGGAAAAACTTGCACACTTTTTTTGCATGGACAAGTGTGATTCCGGCCTTACTGTGAAGTTTTCTGCATTTGGGACATGAAGATACCTTCAGCTCGAGTGTCTTTATCATCATTTTCTGTGTTCTGACATAACATAATTACACAAGAATGTTATTCATCAATTTCTTTCTGTTTATTATCAGAGAAAACGGCAGGACAACAGGAATGGGACCACTGTGGCTATAACATGGCTTAGGCGAGGAGAGAACACAATGACACGGCTGTGTGAAGGAAGAAGGTGCACAATGCCTTTGCACTTAGTATTGTTGCTTTAAGGGTGAAATAGAGGTTGGCTGCCATGCACAATTTTCCACATGCCACTGTCTCCCTGACACGCATAAACACGCTCATGCACACTGACAAAAGACTTATAAATGCCAACAGGTCCCCTTTGTTTGCTTTCACGTTGTTATCACCTCCACGTATATTATTTGTTCATCCTTATCAGAGGATAATGAAGTATAGAAAGGAAAAAGTTAATTATAAACTAAGCAGAAAGTGAGGTTTTCTTTCCATATGACAAATGGTCATGCATCAGGGAGTGCAGAATTATTAGGCAAATGAGTATTTTGACCACATCATCCTCTTTATGCATGTTGTCTTAGTCCAAGCTGTATAGGCTTGAAAGCCTACTACCAATTAAGCATATTAGGTGATGTGCATCTCTGTAATGAGAAGGGGTGTGGTCTAATGACATCAACACCCTATATCAGGTGTGCATAATTATTAGGCAACTTCCTTTCCTTTGGCAAAATGGGTCAAAAGAAGGACTTGACAGGCTCAGAAAAGTCAAAAATAGTGAGATATCTTGCAGAGGATGCAGCACTCTTAAAATTGCAAAGCTTCTGCAGCGTGATCATCGAACAATCAAGAGTTTCATTCAAAATAGTCAATAGGGTTGCAAGAAGCGTGTGGAAAAACCAAGGCGCAAAATAACTGCCCATGAACTGAGAAAAGTCAAGCGTGCAGCTGCCAAGATGCCACTTGCCACCAGTTTGGCCATATTTCAGAGCTGCAACATCACTGGAGTGCCCAAAAGCACAAGGTGTGCAATACTCAGAGACATGGCCAAGGTAAGAAAGGCTGAAAGACGACCACCACTGCACAAGACACACAAGCTGAAACGTCAAGACTGGGCCAAGAAATATCTCAAGAAGGTTTTATGGACTGATAAAATGAGAGTGAGTCTTGATGGGCCAGATGGATGGGCCCGTGGCTGGATTGGTAAAGGGCAGAGAGCTCCAGTCCGACTCAGACGCCAGCAACGTGGAGGTGGAGTACTGGTTTGGGCTGGTATCATCAAGATGAGCTTGTGGGGCCTTTTCGGGTTGAGGATGGAGTCAAGCTCAACTCCCAGTCCTACTGCCAGTTTCTGGAAGACACCTTCTTCAAGCAGTGGTACAGGAAAAAGTCTGCATCCTTCAAGAAAAACATGATTTTCATGCAGGACAATGCTCCATCACATGCGTCCAAGTACTCCACAGCGTGGAGCGTGGCAAGAAAGGGTATAAAAGAAGAAAAACGAATGACATGGCCTCCTTGTTCACCAGATCTGAACCCCATTGAGAACCTGTGGTCCATCATAAAATGTGATATTTACAAGGAGGGAAAACAGTACACCTCTCTGAACAGTGTCTAGGAGGCTGTGGTTGCTGCTGCACGCAATGTTGATGGTGAACAGATCAAAACACTGACAGAATCCATGGATGGCAGGCTTTTGAGTGTCCTTGCAAAGAAAGGTGGTTATATTGGTCACTGATTTGTTTTTGTTTTGTTTTTGAATGTCAGAAATGTATATTTGTGAATGTTGAGATGTTATATTGGTTTTACTGGTAAAAATAAATAATTGAAATGGGTATATATTTGGTTTTTGTTAAGTTGCCTAATAATTATGCACAGTAATAGTCACCTGCACACACAGATATCCCCCTAAAATAGCTAAAACCCCCTAAAATAGCTAAAACTAAAAACAAACTAAAAACTACTTTCAAAAATATTCAGCTTTGATATTAATGAGTTCTTTGGGTTCATTGAGAACATGGTTGTTGTTCAATAATAAAATGATTCCTCAAATATACAACTTGCCTAATAATTCTGCACTCCCTATATTACTATTATTGTTATGACATAATTGACTATTTCATCTAAATAGAATTTACAGTGCAACCAATATCTGCCAAGAAGTTTGGGGTCATTTTATGGACTCAGCTATGTCTAGACCCTTTAGTAACACATTTAAAACATTGTGACTTATACCTCGGAGCTATCTTGAATGGGTGTGGTAAGGCATTCCAAAGGGTTGGGTCAGCATGACAGAAGGCTACGGGAGCGTTTTGGAGTTAGACTCAGGGAGTGTTCAAGTTATTAGATTCTGTTGATATGAGGTTATGAGGGGTGTGATGCAGTTGCAACAAATCCTTCAGGTATCAGGGGCCTACGGTGTATAAATATTTGAATATTGGTAAACCAGTTTTGAAGAGCATTCTCCATTCTTATGAGAAGCCAGTGGAATGAGCAAAGGAATGGTGTTATGTGGCAATGGCGGAGTTGGCCTTTTAACAGCCTTGTGGCTGCATTCTGTAATAGCTGCAGGCAGTGTAGGTCTTTATTTTAAAGGCCTGCATAGAGGGCACTGCAATAATCCAGCAATGATCTAATGATGAACTAGGGTTGGAAGATCCTCTGAAAGTATGAGCTGCTTAATTTTTGCAATGTTTCTAAGGTGAAAAAAATAGTGTTTTACAACAGTTCATATTTGATTTCTCAAGTTGTTTCCCCATCAATCAGTAAACCAAGCTGCACACAGAGTCAGATCTGGTAGGTTTTAAGCTCCAAACCCTCAGTGGTGCTGGTTGAACCTGGAGCTGCTTGGCTACTAAGTGCTGACCTCCGACAATAAGAACCTAAGTTTAACTAAGCCCGCATTTATTTTTGGAGTAGGGTCTGTCATGACAGGTTTGAATGATAAATATAGGTAGTTGGCATCAGCATAGCAGAGGTATGTCAAACTGTGTTTTTTGATGATTTCTCCAAGTGGTAGCATGTACTGTATATAATGAACAGCAAAGAGGATAGTATTGAACCCCGGGGCACACCATATTTTAGCTGTACAGGGTTGGACCGGAAAGGTCCCAAGGCTACCCTTTGTGTTCTTCCAGCCAAAGAGGAGAAAAGAAGAGAACCACTGGTGGACTAAACCATCAACCAGCCACATTGATGGTTTGGTCTCTAAATGGTGTACGCTAGCTGTGATTAAAAACTAAACACTGCTGAAGGTTCCACTCTAGTCCACAACATGCTTGCAGTTTTTCAGCAAATACTGTTGTTGCTCCCTCTGGTATTTCAACAGAAAACCTATACCACCCCCAATCTAGTGACACTAGCCAGATACATAGACCAACAGGGTCTAATAGCATGTTGGGTATATTCCCAGGTCCCCCCGACCATAACTGATCAGACCAATCCAATCCAGAGCCTCTTAATCATAATCAATGTCCCTTACATGACCAATTTGATTGCACATCAACAACACAATATCCTGCATCAATTCCTATGCAGATAATTCTCATATACCCCAAATGAAAAGCCTCTCATAGTGCAATACTGCAACTTTTTAATACGTATAAAAGAATATCACATTCGCATAAATAAACGTAAAAAAAAACAACCGTAGAGTAAGTACACTGAACTTCTATGGCTGTGAAAACCAGTGAAGTGTGGTCCAGTCCAGTGTTAGGGCTGGTGCATACCAAGAGCAGTTCTGAGCGTTTTTTATAACGCTTGCGGGGGGAAAACTGCTTGGCTAATGAAAGTGAATAGGATGGTGCACACCAGAGCGGTTCGTTTTTTTCCCCAAACGCAAATTTGGGTCCTGCAGCATTTTTGCCGATTTTTGAGGCGATTCTGCCTCAAGGTTAAGTATAGAAAAGTGGAAAACCGCTCTGAAAAACACTAGATCAGAGCGGTTTTTCAAGCGTTTTGGTTACAGTAGCTGTTCAGTCTGTACTGTAACAAAATATAAAGAACGCTACACAAAAACGCTCCAAAAAATGATAGGAATGTTTAGAAAATCGCTTTAAAAAGCCTCTGTAAAAACCGCTAGCGTTTGCGATTCCGCTAGCGGTTTTTGGTGTGCACTGGCCCTTAGTCATGGAGAAGCACCAGAAACATACTTTATGTGGAAATAACACAAATTGCTTTAGGGTAATAACTTTAATAACTAACTGTAGAATAGCTACTTTTGTTATTTCTACTGCCACTGATAATACAGGAAGTCCTTAATGATACATTTGATCATTGCTGCCCAGTCAGTAATTTTGGCACATTGGAAATCTGCAGAACTTCCTACTATTTTCTTATGGCTATACAGAACTCAATGAATTGCTAAAATGGAACGTATACTGACATGGCTTGAACAATGGATTACACCAAATTCAATCCAGTTAGAAGGTTGGGTTTCAATAAACTGGATTTTTCAGTAATTGTTTTTAAGACATTATTTTACATGAATTCTGCATGAACATGTTTTGTAAAAAAAGAGAAATAGTATTTTTTGCAGAATTAAAAAAAAAAAAGTAAAAAACCTTCTGCATCAAGTTAGATCCCCAGTTGAACCCTCTACATACCCAACAGAGATATGAGACATGGGGCCATATGCAATTCACTTTTTCTCATGAGATTTCTCCTAGGTAATATTTTCACATCTTGTCAACAAAATGCATTTAAACCCTCAGCAAGCAAGAAAGTACTCAAAATAATTTTGACATTACTTTTGTACTTACTTTTTGCTACTTTTCCAATTGCAAATAACTTAAAATCTCACTAATATTATAAATTGCGAGCGTTTAGATGTTTGTTACTCAATCACGCAACAATGGCTGAACGGATTTGAATGCAATTTGGCACACACATAGTACATTATCTGGAATAACATATAGGATACTTTTTATCCCCATAACCAAAAAGCGGGCGGAGACAAATACAAATTTCACTGGGAAAATGTGAACTGCAGCCATTCTTACGCTGTTAATGGTAGGGTTTTCAAACTTTGCACAGTTGGTCACTGGGATTAATATTCAGAAAAGTGGGTGGAGCCTACAAAAGCCAATCAAAATTCACCTATTGATTTTCAAGGGGAATATTTAATTGCTGCCATTCTTGTACTGTTAATGGCACAAGCCTCAAACCTGGTACAGTTGGTCATTGGTTGACTGGGGTTCAAATTCAGAAAAGGGGTGGAGCCACAAATAGCCAATCAGATTTGTTTCATTTCAATGCAAATTATTGATGCCAAATACCGCAAAGCTCACAAACTTGGTCATTGAGTCATTGAGTAATTGTGTGTTTGGGTTAGAAAAAGTGGGCGCAGCCAACACCAGCCAAATACATACCCGGGCAACGCCGAGTCATCAGAGGGCGGAGACAAATACGAATGTCACTTGAAAAATGTAAACTGCAGCCATTCTTGCACTGTTTATAGTAGGGTTCTCAAACTTTGCACAGTTGGTCCCTGGGTGACTGGGATTAATATTCAGAAAAATGGGTGGGGCCTAAAAAAGCCAATCAAAATTAACCTATTGATTTTCAAGGGGAATACCTAATTGCTTCCAAATCTTGCAATTTTAATGGCACAAGCCTCAAACCTACTACAGTTGGTCATTGGGTGACTGGGGTTCAAATTCAGAAAATGGGGTGGAGCCACAGCCAATCAGATTTGTTTCATTTCTATGCAAATTATTGATGCCAAAGACCACAAAGCTCACAAACTAGGTCACTGAGTAATTGTGTGTTAGGGTTAGAAAAAGTGGGTGGAGCCAACACCAGCCTAATACATACCTGGGCAACGCCGGGCCATCAGCTAGTATATTATAAAAAGAAGATGAAAAATAATCTCTATTTTACTTGAGTTTTCTTCTAGGTGATATTTTCGAACTTGTCAATAAAATGCCTTTCACATTACCAGCAAGCAAACAAATGCTCAAAATAATGTTGACAGTACTTTTGTACTTACTTTTTGGTACTTTTCCCATAGCAACATGCTGAAAAGTTGTTTTAAATCAAAGATGAAAAAATATCTCCTAGGAGAAAACGCAAAAGAAAAAGTTGCATATGGTACCTTGTCAATAAAAAGCATTTTAAACCACCAACAAGCAAGAAATACTCAAAAAATAATTTTTATCTTACTTTCTACCTACTTTTTGGTACTTTTTCTTTTGCAAAGTGCTGAAAAGGTCTTTTGAAAAGAAGTTAAAAAATGAACTCCTTGAAGAAAAATCAGGAGTAAAAAATAATTGCATAAGGGCCAGCCAGGGGGGCATAAGCAATGAACTATCTTCAAACCTTGTCAATAAAATATTTTAAAGAGGCATGACCACGCAAACATCACTTAGCGTCATGCGGCAATAACGTCCATCACGGCGGATCTGTAAGATCCCCGACAACTCCTGTGCAAAGTACCGCGATTGCTTGAAGTCTTGTTCGCGCCCGTTGTGCAAAAGGCATCGCTGAACAACAGTCATCAAGGGGACGTCGCTGGACCATTGGGTGGTGAGTATGAAGCTTAAGTGTACACCTGATTGTTCTATTATCTGTACAGACTTCTCTAATAAAGCAGGATTAAAAATATTATACAAGGAGCACAAAAATATTGGTCTCAGTTCTTTTACGTAGATGAAATCTTCCGTGTGGAAACAGATCCTTCATTAGAGATGTGGCGAACATAGAATTTTCCATTTGCGAACGGCGAGCACAAGCTTCCATAAATGTTCACGAACAGGCGAATCTGGCGAACCGCCATAGCCAGTATTTTTTAGGATTGTTGTAATTGATTTTATCTAGTATATAGACTTGATTATTGTAACCCACAGCTTCTGAGTGCCCTGTTCAATATTTTTTTTAAGGCACTGTACTCGACCTGAGGAAGTGGCTTACGCCATGAAACATGTTGTCTTTTAAAGTGCTCAATACATTTCCTCTTATTATACCAAGGCCTACTGAATTCTTAAGGTAGGACCAATTTTCATTACTAAATAATATAGAGGTAGTACCATTGTCAACACATATTGCATCTGTCCGGGCGCCTCCTACCACTTTGTTACTCATCGACCACCCCTTGCCAGGGGAGCCAAATACCTCAGGTGGTCCTTTTAGGAGCTTTAACCTTCACCCAACATTTACAAGGCCGATTGGAGACGGTAGTTCTCCACAGGCTGTTGTAGAGAGGTTGCCTCTGGCTGCAACCCAGCCTTGTGAGTATAACTTGACAGTTTTGAAACAACTTGCTCAAATTACCAACGACAATACACCAGATTGGGCTCCTGGTCTCCTTTTGTCTTTTTGTGTCTTTGCAAGTTTGATGTAAACAAATTTGTCAGCCAACAATAAAATATCTCACACCTGTATAACAATGCACTAGTGTTTCTTGGTACGTAATCAATAACGTTATACAAAATGATAAACAATACATTTAAAATATACCCCTCTTAAACTCAAATGTATTTAATGAAAGCTTGAAATAAAAAAATTATGACATAATTAATTGTATGTGTTATGATATTGGTAATGGTAAATAAAACACTCCTGGAGTCTCATGTTCTTGTTTTCAATTAAAGGTCTGCAATTCTAAATAAGAAGTGAAAACAGCAGCCATTTCAGTGTGATGTGAAATCTGGTTCAGTCAGCTCCCACACAGAGAAATAATGACCTTTTGAATGTTTCAGCACTATGCAGTTATCAGGAGTGTTTGTTCAGCTAGATTGTTCAGCTGCACAGATAAGTATTTTGGCTTCTAATTACTTTTCAGGAGAGCTGACTCTGCATACAACTGCTAGTCCAACTGCCTCATCTGCATAGATAAAGCACTGGTTTATTAATCTTGCAAGGAAGAACAATAACAAGGGAACAGAGACAGGTTATAAGTAGGACTAGTACCATATCCACCCATGTTTATCTCATCATGTCACAGGTCAGCTCATGTAAGCTCCAAACTCCTCTGAGAATAGCAACAAAGATATAGAAGTTTGCAAAAAATAGCTTTTTTCTATTTAAAACAAGAGTGGTAACATAGGCAAAGTACAATAATAATGATGAGAAAGACTGCAAGTCTCTCACTACTGCTGCTGCTGGAAGTATAGGCTGGATCAGAATGATGTATGATGCTCAATGACATCACCTCTGAACACAACAAGAGTTAAAATGTAATATTGTTCTTAATAGCACGTAGCTGGAGCAGACAATAAGACTCTGGGGAACGCCTCACCCTAAATCCACAGAAGGTTTTGTTTAAAAGCTTCCTGACATGGATAAAAATTCTTATATTGCCAGCCCAACTGACCATATGATGCGAGTATAAAGAAAAAAAATTAAAATCACTAGTTTACTACCCATGATATTTATAGCAAACCTGTGTGATTGCATACTACATAAAAATAAAACAAAAACATACAGCTTCTCACCCCTCTCTGGACAGTTTCTGTCACTTTACACCATGTCTTTCCTCTTTTATTTCCAATTTGAAAAATCTTTTTTTCCCCAGAAGAGATAGCTATGACCTGAAACTACTGCTGGGTCATTGTGGCTTACACACATTAATGGTGCATTCCCGTGGCACCATGCACAGCAAGACTTGAAGACTGAGCATGCCCAGTATGTCCTCTCATGCGCCACAAAGTTTCCTTATGCTACAGCATGGAGTTGGATGCTTAGGCTGCAATAGGCATGTTGTAGGCATGCCATTGCAACTGATTTCACACCTTCTGGTTTCCTACTTCCGACAGACTTTCAACAAGCTTCTTGTCCTGTACTTTACGGAGGGGCTTAGAACTTTACAATTTGGTCACAAAGGTATGTATCTGTAATATGAATCTGAATGTCTAACCATATTACTGTACATTACATTAAAAAATTAACTTCAGGTGCACTTTAAACTAATGAGAATTGCTCAGGCCAGGCGTAAAAAAAAATCATACCCTACACCTCATTATAATTTTTTTTTTAAAGAGCTGTATTTAGTTTGTCTTTTCAAGTTCTTTGAACACATGATTTTGCATATGAAATGAATAGTTCATACAGTTTGGTGAAGGTTCCTAATCAATGAATCCTGCATTTTACTAGTGGAGGCATGCTGTGGTGTCTGGGAGCCTTCACAGTTTGTTTGCTTCAGAAACCGAGCCCAGAGGCTATAACAAAATGTCATTGGGCCTTTGTTTACTGAGGCATCTCCAGGCCAGAGATCATAAGAGATTCTGCAGAACTGGCCTGGGTTTATTACACTGGTCTGCTTTTATATAGCAAGAGATTGCAACCCTCCTCTGGGTCATTTCAAGGATTGTTGAAATGTTATTAAATATAACCTCCAAATGACTTGATGTAAGCCTGGGACTACATGGGTAATTTTAATTAATACCATAGTTAAAAATGTCCTGGTATCGACTGCTTTTGTATCACATTTTAAAATATAAAATGTATCACATTTTAAAATATAAGCTGCTACATGGGAGATTTTGAGTTGTATGACTTTACTACCTCAATTGCACAGCAGGTGTGTAACCATAGCCCCATGATCCCCTCGACTGTGGGGATCAATAGGGGATTGGGCCAGGGGCTATGTGGGCCCACTCCTCCTCTCTCCCAGCTTGCATAATATGTGTATATTTCTCTTTATGCCCCTGAAGCCAGGCTTACATCCAGAGCCGCTTGTGTATAGAAAGCCTATAGCTTATAGAACTTACAGAGCTTCGTCAACCCAACATGGAGACAGCCTGTTTCTGACAATTGGTCCTCATCAGTGCATGGCACTTTGCAATTAAAAATGAACCAAGAAGTAGGTGAAACAGTAAAATTATTTTGAGTATTTTCTTGCTTGCTGGTGGAGATAAGGTAGGAGAAAAAGTTATTTGCATATGGACCATAAAGACAGATAAGCTTTGTGAATGAAGCCTAACCCTAGTCTTTAACCCTCAATCAGGTAGACACTAGGGTAACTCTCTACAGGTCCCACCGTTTGAAGCCTTGCCGATGATCAGTCCCACTTGAAGATTGTCCATTAATGGAATATCTGCACAGGCGTAATATAGCACGTCTGTAGCTTCTGTACTGCTCATCTCCTTCAGTGTACTGTTCCCTCATATGGAACATTCTTATGAAGCAACTATAGTGGGGCAATCAGAACTTTTTCTTTCTTCTGCAAAATGCGTGTCAGCCACAATAGCTGAATGACTAAGCGTGTTGTTCCTCCAAGGATGTATGTATTGGGAACAACTGGAAAAAATAGGTCCACTGCTCCTAATGATGCCATATTAGACAATGAACCAGGGCTCAACCATCAAGATATATTTCATGCACTTCTTTGTTTATGTTTAGCAGAAGATACAGGTACACTGGTTCAACTTTTTGGGTGTCTGTTAGGAAACGTCGTACCAATGTACCTGTTTGTTCTGCTAAAAATAAATAAAGAAGTGCATGATATGAATCTTGGTTGCGCCTCTGTTTGTTGTCTAATATTAGCCTCAACAGCTGCACATGGAATTCATACACATACATAAATAATCATCAGAGGTATGAACAGAGGTAGCAGGGAGACCAGAAACATTGCAATTTGCCACGTTCATTATATGCCGCTATCGGCATCTGAGGTCATCCGGCCTTCCTTTCAACCATGCGCACCGCCTATACCAATGGACACCAGTGATCACTCCAAACACAGCTTCCCTTTACCTACTGTCCTATACCTTAAACCTTAAGACTGTAAGGCCTTTTGGCCAGGGCTCTCTTCCCTTTTTGTCTCACAATGCTGTGTAATGGGTGCATACCTCCCACCCCGCGTAAATCTGTTCACTGCATTAGCTGTTATGCACTCTTGTCTTGTATTAACTGTTGTATTGTATATTTTGTATTGTTATACCTGTATGCTGTTGTACAGCACCACAGAAGATGCTGGCACTATATTAATCAATAATAATCATCATCATCATCATCATTATCATCACAATGGCATTGTTATTGGCCCCCCTGCACCCTCAGTTCATACCCCTGAGGCTAATATTAGACAATGAACAGAAGCGCAACCAAGATTCATATCATGCTCTTTATTTATATTTAGCAGAACATACAGGTACATTGGCACAACATTTCCTATTGGGCCCCCCAGGGTTGCAGTTACTGGTGTGAGCATGTGGAGAAATACGTCTCCACTCGAATAGAAAGTTCTCTTCTGGACTTTGGTTGCACTCCAAAAAAAGGGTCCACTGGAACCAATACGTTGCAGGGATAGCCCCTAGAAAGAGGAATGGAATTATACTGGGAGAGGGAAGGGCCCCACTGATGTGTCTGGATAAAGGCTGGTAAAATAAAGAACAGTCTTACCTCGTCAGGAGGTTTTATTAGTGTTGTATTGGAAACCACAAACAAACTATGCATTTCTCGGGATTCACCCACTTCTTCATGTTAATAAAACCTTATCTTAGTGATCCTAGCAATTGGACAGGCGCTTCTGACTAATCGCTGCAATCATCACTAAGACACTGTATTATTAACCTGAAGAAGTGGGTGAATGCTGAGAAACATGTTGTTTGTGTGTGATGTCCAATCCTCCTGACAGGTAAGACTGTTCAGGGTGGTTTGCCTGATCTGTGCTGCGTGGACTCTCCAGCCCGCAGCACAGATCAGGATAGAGCCAGGGCGATCAGACTTACCCCCTTTTTCCCCACTAGGGGGATGTCCTCCTGGGGGGGTCTGATCGCCGCCGGCTTGCTGCGCTTTGCGGGGGGGGCTCTTCAAAGCCCCCCTCCACAGCGTTTTTGGCGCTCCGTCCCTCTCCCTCCCTCCCCCTCCCCCTGTGAGCGGTGCAGGACAGATATCCGTCCTGCGCATTGTAGGATAGGCTTCAGCCTATCATATGCCGGCGATCCCCGGCCAATCAGCAGCGCCGTATGATGTAAACAGCGGGGATTTCTTCCCCGTGTGTTTACATTTTGCCGGCGAGCCGCTATCAGCAGCTCTCCGGCTGTTCACGGAGACACCCTCCGTGAACTGACATGGAAAGGCCGCTCATGGTAACCCGCTTAAGACCTGCTGACGCCTATAGTGGTTAATTATACTAGCCATTATCCTGACACATCAGTCGGTACCTCCTCCTTCCCAATACTATACAGATGTGGTCTGTTAGTGGCGGTGTGCTGGTCATTACTCTATCTTTGCAATTGCAAATAACATTAATAAATAAAACCTAATAAAGCAAAGGAATTAAACATTCACAGGATGCCACTATTTTTGGTTTAGTTTCTGGAAAAAGAAGTTTCTTTATTTTGTTACTTTTTGGGAGTGATAAAAAAAAATATAATACTGTATTCACAAATTGTATCATGCAAATTGTTTGCATTATCTATGTTTGCATCACCAATGCATAGAAACAAATTAGCAGTAAAATAGTACATTCTTCCTTCCGTCGTCACCTGGTAGAAGCTTTGTTTCGCTATTTGATGTGAAGTCCCAGAAGCTTTAATAGAGGATGTTATCCCTTTCCTGAAACGTTCCTCTTTAAACAGAAGTGGTTAATAAAGGATGTTTCCAGGGAGGATATTAACAAAGTAGACTGATGTACGATTGGCCCACCTCCCCGAGCAGGAAAGCAAGTGGAGATTAGAGCAAAATATATAAGGGCTTCCCTCCTGTCTATCCCCAATGATCTCAGGTTACATTGGCAGCACTCAGTATGAGCACCCTGGCAGTGTACAGGAACATCTACACGGAAGAGCAGTTTCAGAAGGTCTATGGCACAGCTAAGGATTTGGAAAGGCCTCCACTCTCTGTAAGAGAAAGGCTAGCCAGAAGCTGTAAATGTTCCTCTCGCTGTCTCCACACTTTTCTTAAACACAGGATCCCTATTGTGGCTTGGCTGCCCAGGTACAAGCTGAAGAAATGGATTCTGGGAGATCTCATTGCTGGTCTTACAGTTGGAATAGTCCATATACCACAAGGTAAGAGGTTTAAGGAGTACATACACTTCTGTATTTTTCTGTGAGTGAAGCTAGCATCAGAGAATGCGGGCCCTTATTAAATTCCTAAGTTTTCTCCTAGGAGATAATTTTTTATGTTCTAATAACTTTTCAGCATTCTGCAACTAAAAAAGTACCAAAACATAAGTGAAAATGTACTGTCAACATTATCCTGAGTAGAGTAGAGTCATGGTTATCCACCAGCACCAACGGGGATCAGCTGATGCCAGATAAGTGTGCTTTCTGGTTGCTTGAGACTCAATGTTAAAAATAAGCCTAGCTAATACAGTACTACTTTCTTGCTTGCTGGTGGCATAAAAGGCATTTTATTGACAAGGTGTGAAAATATCACCCACCTAGGAGGAAACGTAAGGGAAAAAAGTGAATTAAATAAGGACCATAGAGTCTGCTATTGGTCTCATCAATATAAAGATATTGCCCTCAATTCACTAAGCTTTATCGAACACTTTATTGAACGTTTGATAATTTACCTGATGAGTAAAATCTCATTTTGAATTCACTAAGGTGTTATAGATTTATCAAATGTTTTATCGATAAAATGTTCAATAACTCAATAGCACCTTAGTGAATTCAACATTAAATTTTACTCATGAAGTAAATTATCAAACGTTCGATAAAGTGTTTGATAAAGTTTTGTGAATTGAGGCCACTGGCTTTTTTTGTATTGCTCATCCTCTGCCTATTATGCTAATAGAATCAGTCATGTGGGACACATATACAGATCAGGGAAATAAGAACACCTGCATTGTTAGAAGGAAATCAATCCATGTTACTCTAATGAAAGATCTGTTTCCACATGGAACATTTCAACTCTGTAAAAGATCTGAGACCAATATTTGTGTGCACTGTGCATACTATTTTTATCTAGCTCCATTAAAAAAAAAGTCTGTACAGATATTGGAATTGGAAACATCAGTTGTACTCTTACAGAAATGTTTACACTGGGGAACAGTCAAGTGTGTCACTATGGTTAAATGACTCAAATACTGGTATTGTTTCTTAATTGTTCTTAAAGTGAACCAGAGACGAAGCACCCTCATGTATTTTAACATATATATCAGTGGAAACATTCAAGAAACCACCTACCCTGTTTATTTTTTCACTGCTCAGTCTACTTCTAATCAGCCCTGATAAAATCCCAGACTGAGCATTCAGTCTGGCTTTGCTCAGGAATCATTATAGCTGAGTCATTATAGCAGAGCCAGAAGGGGACAGGCTTGGGCTTGGAAAGGCATCAGAGAAGACAGACTCAGCTATAATGATTCCTGAGCAAAGCCAGACTGAATGCTAGGTCGTGGATTTTATCAGGGCTGATAAAAAGCAGGCTAAGCAGTGAAGGATGAAACAGAGCAGGGTAGGTGTTTTCTCTAATGTTCCCACTGATATATATGGTAAATACATGAGGGTGCTTCCTCTCTGGTTCACCTTAAAGAGAAGGTTCAGGGACTAGCTAAAAAAAATAAAAATCCATTTCCACTTACCTGGGGCTTCCTCCAGCCCGTGGCAGGCAGGAGGTGCCCTCGGCGCCGCTCCGCAGGCTCCCGGTGGTCTCCGGTGGTCGACCCGACCTGGCCAGGCGGGCGGCCAGGTCGGGCCTCTTCTGCGCTCCATGGTGCGTTCCACGCCGGCGCGCTGACGTCATCGGACGTCCTCCGGGTTGTACTGCGCAGGCTCAGAACTACTGAGCCTGCGCAGTACAGCCCGGAGGACGTCCGATGACGTCAGTGCGCCGGCGTGGAACGCACCATGGAGCGCAGAAGAGGCCCGACCTGGCCGCCGGCCTGGCCAGGTCGGGTCGGCCACCGTAGACCACCGGGAGCCTGTGGAGCGGCGCCGAGGGCACCTCCTGCCTGCCACGGGCTGGAGGAAGCCCCAGGTAAGTGGAAATGGATTTTTATTTTTTTTAGCTAGTCCCTGAACCTTCCCTTTAAGGTGGACACTAATAATCCAATTTTTTTAGTCCAAATTCATTCAATTTTCCCCTATACTACATAGATTTGGTAAAATTGGATGAAAAAGACTGGACCTTTAAGGGTAAATTGAATAAATATATTAATGGATTATTTAGGCAGCTCCCTTTTATTACATAGAAATGGTAAGATTGGATGAAAAAGACTGGATCATTAGTGGCTACCATTACAGTATAGCTGTGACCAGACCTGGGATAAATGTCACCTGAAATGATCTTTCATGGCAGCTCCTTCCTATTTTCACCTAAAGAATCACAAAGAATGATTTTTGGTGGCAAAAGTCACAGTGGAAACATTGGAGGGATCCTGCAGTTGGAGAAAATAGAGGCCACAATCTGTTTTCCAATTTCAGAAGCACCACAAGGTTGTCCTTCATGCTGGTCTTTTCTCTTCAGAGGTTTCCCTGTTACACATGTAGCAAATATGCAGTGGCGTAACTAAGGAGCTTTGGGCCCCGGTGTGAGTTTTACATGGGGCCCCAAGGACTCTATTGATATGGAACCCCAAAACCTACCGAAGACAGCTGCAGTGTCCGAGAGGTGTAATCAGAGTAAGGAAACAGTTTGTTGAGGATTAGCACTATGCATTGCACATATAGAGGCTTTCATTATCAGCATAACACCAATAAAAAGCTAATAAGATGGATGAAGGAGGGCCCCTAGTGGCCCCTTGGCTAAGGGCCCCAGTGTGGTCGCAACCTCTGCATCCCATATTGCTACGCCACTGCAAACATGCATGAACAACTGATCTGCAAGCTAGGTCAGGGTTAATAGTTCAGAAAGTGTATAAAACAGATGATCGGCACAAAAACGAAGCAAACAAAGATGGCCGGCCTCCATAACCCTCTCACCACAGGTTTCATTTAATACACTGTGCAAGAAACGTTGGGGAGCGCTCAGCAAACTCTGGTACTTGTTCAGCATGCATTACCCTAGCAAAGCTAATGTTACCCAGTTAACACAAGTTATGCTAATTGTGCAACATACGCTGCATTATAATCTGTGTAAGCAACGGTAAAATTGCCATGCACTCCCTGTGCAAAGCAACTTTACCGGAGTTTACTGAATAGACCCCTTGAATATTGATCACTAGGAATGAGGCACATTGTGCAGGTGCATGAAACATTGCTGATCTGAAGAAAATAGAAACATCAGAATCTGGTGTTGGAAAGGGAAAAAAAACTGCGTATGTAATTTATTGATAGCTCCACCTGTGGTGTTACATAACCACTTCCCCCAGTGGGCTAGATTTGGGGCATAAGAGGAAGTAAAGGCCCCTCCAACCCTGGCATAGATCTCCCTATCCCAGACTAGAATACATTTATGAGCCAAAACCTAATAGAATGAAGTCCTGACTGAACCTACACTTCTGCCTTTTATTCATGGACGGCTGTTAGTTAATACTGTATATAATAGCTGTGATATAAAGAGCAAAAATAAAGCAGGATAAGAATGTCAATTGAATGCAACATTGTTATTTTTTATACTCTCTCTCCTTTATGCCCTATCAGCAAAATGTAAAATTTCACATTCTTTTGGCAATTCTCCAACAAAGTTTGATAGACAAAATCATCAAAAATTGATTGAGAAGGACTGGGCTTTTAATGTGTTTATGAAAGCCAACATCTACAGTAATCTAACTGCTACGTACAAAGGAAGTAGCACACAATTTGAACTGCCCGCTCAGAAACGTAAGTTTGCTGTAGACGGCTCTGATAGACCGCACTACAGGTACTAGCCAAAAAGATGATTTGTTTTGAGTAACCAAGGTCTCTAGTCTGGTTATAATAATAGCTAGCACTTACTGGGCCAGTTCTAGAGTTTTTGCTGCCTGAGGCAAATTTGAGAGAACAGAATAATTGCACAGCACCTGACAATTTACACTGCTTCATTTAATGTTCTCACATGACATGCTGTAGCTCAACACAATAGCACACTGGCGGTCTGTGTGTCTGTGACAAACAAACTGCTCACCCTCAGCCACTCTATTCCTCCTCAGTCAGGACAGCAGTGCCACCTCTGCTATTCTGCTGTGCAATTCAAATGAAACACTGCTGCACTCCTGCTTCCCCCATCCTCACTCACTGTCAAACTCCTCACAGGGCAGAACAAGCTGTTTTTCCCCAATGATGACCTCTTCACCTCGCTCTCCTCTCGCTTCTCCTTCTACTCTGACTGCAGGCTGTTAGAGTAAACACAGTACAAACATGCAGCCCCTGTAATCTCTGCCGCCTGATGCAAATGTGTCACCTTGTTTCATGACAGAACCAGCTCTGGGCACTTATAAGAAATGATTATAAAACCTTATGGTTACCTGTGTGTGAAGTGAACTACACTCCATTAAGCTCACACTAAATTGATACGGGCAACACCATTTTCTTCTGCTATTATCCCCCAGTCTCCTGGCAGTTTGCTGCATTGTACTTTGTTTTTATTTTTATTTCACTCCATGATCTAGGTAGAGGTCTTTATTTTGGCATCATTACAAATATATTGCCAAGGGGTAAGGAGTAAAACAATGGGTTCAGCTTGACTCAGATGAGATGATTCAAATCCTCATCAGGGAGGATTGGGGCTACTGGACACACACTAGATTATTGGCAAAGAAGGCTCCGAATGGCCACCTCATCCAAGTACCATCCAGCGTATGCACGATGCTCCTGGCCTATTTTAGAGTGAACCATTCATTTATCCATCTGTTTTTGGGATGAAAAAGAAAACTGGAGCAGGTGGAAAAAGCCAACTCAAACACTAGAAGAACTCAAAAAAAACTACATGCAGATCGTGTCTATACCCAGATTTAAAGTGGGAACAATGGTGCTGCAAGGCAAGAGTGCTAAGTGCTACACCACTATGCCACCGCATAACTGCCTGGTATAGGTTTGTGCACTGGAAGCAGGAAATTTGGGTAATGGGTGATTTAGGCGTCCCATGGACGCTAATGCAAATATCAGCTATTAGGCGCCCAAAGTAGAAGTTTGGGTGTGCAATAACTATCATTTCAAAAATTAAAATGTTAAAGTTTATGACATTATTTTATAGTTTTGAAAATTAATATGGGTGTCCAATAACTATCGTTTCAAAAATTACAATGTTAAAGTTTTTGACTTTTTTATAGTTTTGAAAATTAGTATGTTATAGTTTTTGAAATGTTTTATGTTTTGTATTTACAAATGATTCATTTTTGAAAATTGTTTTGAAATGTATAAATTTGAACATTATATGATTAGGAAGGGGTTAGACGTCAGGAAGGGGGGTTTTAGGGTTAGGCATCAGGAAGGGGGGTTTAAGGGTTAGGCACCAGGAAGGGTGTTTTAGGGTTAGGCATCAGGAAGGGGGGTTTCAGGGTTAGGCATCAGGGATGGGGGGGGGTAGGGTTAGATGTCAAGAAGGGGTGTTTTAGGGTTAGGCATCAGGAAGGGGGTTTTAGGGTTAGGTGTCAGGAAGGGATGCATTAGGGTTAGGCACCGGAAGGGGAAGGGTTATGTGTGTGAGTAGGGTTAGGTTACGTTGTAGTAAAATATCATTAATATATACCAATACTTAATTACGATAATTTACACTAAAACGAAGACTATCGCTAGATAGTAACAAAAAATGTATTAATGAAAACCGGTCCCCATTTTAGCCTTGCCACATTTTTTCACGCACGCTGTGCGTTTTGTATAAAGTAAAAACACAAATGTGGCTGAGGCTCTTTTTCATGTGACTCATACAGAAGGGTAATATTTTTGAAGTCGTTAAGCAGTGACATCAGCCTATAAGAGGCACGTGTCTCCATATGTGAGAGGTCTGTCCTTTATAGCAACGGAAGTCTGGCAAGCGCAGCTCTCAAGTCCCAGGGAGGGATAAGCAGTGCTGCAGTCTGATCACAGGAAACTATTGTATACACACCCACTGATAATAATAAACATTGGTACCTTTATATAACACTGACTGCTGTTTATAACAAATGTATTGCTGTTTATAGTTTGTGTCATTTTCATGCTTCTTTATGTGTACAGCAGGAGTCATAATGAATGACAATACATCAGAAAGAGATTTACAGGGAGCTCAATGGAGTTCGGCAAAACCTAAGGAGATTTATGGAACATTGAATAAGACACCCCTCTATTACCCCATGAACCTCCAAACTCACCAGGATAAACAAAACCAATAATAATTTATTTTGCAGTAGTAGTTACTTGTCACTGACATTTGTTGAGAATGTGGCTTTGAAGGTGGTATACTGGAATCATTTGCTATAGGGGGAGAGAGGAGTTAGGGATTTTTATTGTTGGCCACAGGCTTGCAGGGGAAAGGGGGGGTTGAGGGGGTCTGGTCATGTTTCTGTGGGGTCTGAGGGAGGGGTACCATGCTGGACACTATTGATGTTGGGTGTGGATCAGACACTTTTGCTAAGAGGTGGATAGAGGAATGTGAAAAATGGATCCGAGATAAACTTTTACTCATTGCATAATTGTGTTCCTTTCATATAGTTTATAGGGTGTTCCTCAAGCCAAATACTTTTTTTGTTTTGTTTTAATACTCCAATTCCCTATAAACTAAACAAACCTTGCCCACAGGTTTTCAGAGAGTCTTGGCACTCAGTCCCAGGTAGCAGGGGCTTATGGGAGCTCAGTCTGGGCAAGAGGAGGTTACTAGCCATTGATTTCAGAGGTAGAGGGGAGGAGGGAGGAGGAGAGGGGACTGAATTTACACATAGGCAAGTTGATAGCATCTCCAGCCCTCAGGCCAGTGACATTGTGACAAACAGAACATGGCTGCCCTTATTGTGTCACAGCGGTAAATAATCATAAACTTTTAAAGCTGTTTGCAGCTAGATTTGATGCAAACTTTAGATAAGATATATGGTCAATTTATTTGTTATAGTTATTTTTTCATCTTGGATCCGCTTTAAGGTGATCACCACATGGGCCTGGTGGCTTCTGCACTTAGTTATTAGCTCCGTACAGAGCAGCCAGAAGGGAGAAGAGCAGGAGGAATAAGTACATCAGGATCAGGCACTAGCCTGGCTTATATTTACATAGCCTAACTCCACTCTCCTTTCGCCTGGAGCTTGGGTCACCCCCTCTGCTGGTGACACCTGGTGCAGTCCAAACCTACCACACCCCCTAGTGACGCCACTGCATTGATTTCATCCAAGAAAAAAAAGTGCATCAAAGTTATGCATCTGGGAAATCAGTTGCATCTGTTGTTTCTCTGGCTACCAACAGTTATTTTAGATTTGGGTTCATGTAAACTATGTAGGTAGTTACATTGTTTTGTTGAAAAAAAGACATACAGTATGTCCATCAAGTCCAACCAGGAGAAAAAATAAATAAGTAAACAGTAGGTACAATTCTATCTGGCACGCTCATATATCTCAGTTGATCCAGGGGAAGGCAAAAAAAAAAAAATCCTTAGAAGGCAATTAACCCTCAATGGGAAAAATTTCCTTCCCAACCACAGGTGGCAGTCAGATAAAATCCCTGGATCAACTCTTCTAAAAATTCCCTAATAATTATAGCCATTGATGTCCCTCAATGCGCAGAAAGCATGCAAGCCTTCTTTAAATGGAGCTGTAGAATTTGCCAGAACTACTTCCTGTGGTAAAATTTTCCACATTCTCTTCCTGTAAAGAACCCCTACCTAAATAGATGGCAAAACCTTTTTTTTCTTTGAGGAGATATCTTGTGTGAAAATACACATGCAGAAAAATCATCCAAAAATGATGTGGATGGTTTGACATAACACTGCTATGCTGATGACACCCAGCTATATTTGTCATTCACACCTGACATGACAGACCCCATCAGTGTTGGACTGGTAGATGGTAACGCTAAGGAAAACCACTTGCTAGCCAAGCAGCAGTATTCATGTGTTCACAGTGAATATTTGCTACAGGTTTCCATTGTGAGTGACAACCAGGCATGCTCAGATGTACCAAAATTCGGTTCGGGTACATTCGAATTCGGGTCCGCATGACATTCGAATTCGAATTCGCCTTCGACCACAAAATTCGATTCGAGTTCATATTCGGTTCGAGGTTACGCCTAAAAATTCGTTAAAAATTCGTTTTCACTTTAAAAAAAACACACAAAAAAAACTCGAATTCGTGAATTCGGGGTTTTTTTTGTGTGTTTTTTTTAAAGTGAATTCACATTGAAATAGGTGTACTTAAAAAAACAAAACTGAAAACGTGACGTGTGGCACTGGCAGCAGGCAATGCATTGTGTGGACCCTGGTGGTGGGACCACTTACAGCAGCAGGATAAATACAACAGCAGTAGTGTTGGGCGAACATCTAGATGTTCAGGTTCGGGCCGAACAGGCCGAACATGGCCGCGATGTTCGGGTGTTCGACCCGAACTCCGAACATAATGGAAGTCAATGGGGACCCGAACTTTTGTGGTTTATAAAGCCTCCTTACATGCTACATACCCCAAATTTACAGGGTATGTGCACCTTGGGAGTGGGTACAAGAGGAAAAAAAAATTAGCAAAAAGAGCTTATAGTTTTTGAGAAAATCGATTTTAAAGTTTCAAAGGGAAAACTGTCTTTTAAATGCGGGAAATGTCTGTTTTCTTTGCACAGGTAACATGTTTTTTGTCGGCATGCAGTCATAAATGTAATACATATAAGAGGTTCCAGGAAAAGGGACCGGTAACGCTAACCCAGCAGCAGCACACGTGATGGAACAGGAGGAGGCGCAGGAGGAGAAGGCCACGCTTTGTGAGACACAACAACCCAGGCCTTGCATGAGGGCAAGAAGCGTGCGGATAGCATGCTTTGTACCGCCATGCAGTCATAAATGTAATAAAGATAAGTGGTTCAATAAACAGGGACCACGCGGCAACGCTAACCCAGCAGCAGCAGACGTGATGGAACAGGAGCAGGCGCAGGAGGAGAAGGCCACGCTTTGTGAGACACAACAACCCAGGCCTTGCATGAGGGCAAGAAGCGTGCGGATAGCATGCTTTGTACCGCCATGCAGTCATAAATGTAATAAAGATAAGTGGTTCAATAAACAGGGACCACGCGGCAACGCTAACCCAGCAGCAGCAGACGTGATGGAACAGGAGCAGGCGCAGGAGGAGAAGGCCACGGTTTTTGAGACACAACAACCTAGGCCTTGCATGAGGACAAAAAGCGTGCGGATATAGCAGCAATGCTTTTTGCCGCCATGCAGTCATAAATGTAATACAGATGAGAGGTTCAATAAACAGGGACCGGAAATGCTACACCATCCCAGATGTTCATTGGTCATGTTACTTGGTTGGGGTCCTGGAGTGTTGCGTAGTCATTTCCAATCCAGGATTGATTCATTTTAATTTGAGTCAGACGGTCTGCATTTTCTGTGGAGAGGCGGATACGCCGATCTGTGATGATGCCTCCGGCAGCACTGAAACAACGTTCCGACATAACGCTGGCTGCCGGGCAAGCCAGCACCTCTATTGCGTACATTGCCAGTTCGTGCCAGGTGTCTAGCTTCGATACCCAATAGTTGAAGGGTGCAGATGGATTGTTCGACACAGCTACGTCATCTGACATGTAGTCCTTGACCATCTTCTCCAGGCGATCAGTGTTGGAGGTGGATCTGCACGCTTGCTGTTCAGTGGGCTGCTGCTGCATGGGTGTCAGAAAATTTTCCCACTCCAAGGACACTGCCGATACCGTTCCCTTTTGGGCACTAGCTGCGGCTTGCGTTGTTTGCTGCCCTCCTGGTCGTCCTGGGTTTGCGGAAGTCAGTCTGTCTGCGTACAACTGGCTAGAGGAGGGGGAGGATGTCAATCTCCTCTCTAAAGTCTCCACAAGGGCCTGCTGGTATTCTTTCATTTTGACCTGTCTGACTCTTTCTTCAAGCAGTTTTGGAACATTGTGTTTGTACCGTGGATCCAGAAGGGTATAAACCCAGTAATTGGTGTTGTCCAGAATGCGCACAATGCGTGGGTCACGTTCAATGCAGTCTAGCATGAATTGAGCCATGTGTGCCAGAGTCCTACCAGAATCCTCATCATCCTCTTGTGAGCGTTGTGATAGTTGTTGTGATGCAGCATAGTCATCACCTTCCTCCTGGTCTGCTTCTGCTGACCATTCGCGTTGAATTGTGGAAGTCCAACGTGCACCGCTCTGGCCCTCGTCAGTGGTGGCATGAAATTCCTGCTCCAACTCCAGCTGTTCCTCCTCCTCTTCTTCGTCATAGCTGCTGGGGCCAGCGTTCCCTGAGGCGGATGGCCTGATGTTGGTACCATCACGCTGATCGTTTTCTCCTTCAGATTCCCCCAGTTGCATCATGACAGCTGTTTCCTTGATTTTCAACATTGACCTCTTCAGTAAACACAGCAGTGGTATGGTAATGCTGACTGAAGAGTTGTCACTGCTCACAAGCAACGTGGATTGCTCAAAATTTTGGAGGACTTGGCAGAGGTCCAACATGTTGGCCCAATCGGATCCACAGAAGCTTGGCAGCTGTCCGGATGCGCCTCGGTACTGCGCCATCATGTACTGGACCACTGCACTCTTCTGCTCACAAAAGCGTGCTAGCATGTGCAGCGTAGAATTCCAGCGCGTAGGGACATCACACAGCAAGCGATGGTGGGGGAGATTGAAGCGCTCCTGCATCTTGGCGAGTGCCCCCGAAGCAGTACTGGAATTTCTACAATGTTTGGCCACTCGACGCACCTTCAACAGAAGATCGGCCACGCCTGGGTATGTCCTCAGGAACCGCTGAACTACTAGGTTCATCACGTGCGCCAGGCAAGGGATGTGTGTCAGCTTAGCCAACCTTAAAGCGCGAATGAGATTACTCCCATTATCACACACAACCATGCCCGGTTTCAAGTCCAGCGGTGCCAGCCACAAATCCGTCTGTTCCTTTATTCCCTTCCAAATTTCCTCCCCTGTGTGCTGCTTATCCCCAAGGCAGATCAGCTTCAGCAACGCTTGCTGACGCATGCCAACAGCTGTGCTGCACTGCTTCCACGATCCTACTGCTGCTGGGTTAGCGTTTCCGGATGAGGTACAGCTTTGAGATGCGTTGGAGGAGAAGGAGTCAGAGAGGTAGGTGCTGCTGTTGTTATCCAGTGGGAGGGACGGCGGTGCAGCTGTTTGCGGCGTGGGCAACACCCGCGCCGTAGCAGGTGAGGAATCGCTGCCAGGCTCCACAAGGTTCACCCAGTGCGCGGTAAGGGAGATGTATCGACCCTGGCCGAACGCACTCGTCCAAGTGTCAGTGGTGAGGTGAACCTTGCAGGCAACGGCATTCTTCAAGCTACGGGTTATTTTGCTGACCACGTGCTCATGCAACTCAGGCACTGCAGAGCGCGCAAAGTGGTAGCGGCTGGGAACCACGTAACGTGGGATGGCCACTGACATCATGCCCTTGAAGCTGTTTGTCTCCACCACTCGATATGGCAGCATTTCGCAGGCCAGAAGCTTGGCTATGCTGGCTGTTACTGCCACGGCCCGGGGGTCATTTGCTGGCAATTTCCTCTTGCGCTCAAACATCTCCGACACAGACAACTGAACCGTAGCGCTGCACACGGAAGGGCTGTTGGTTGTTGTGTTTGATGAACACTGGGAGACCTCAAGAGCACTACTCCGGAAAGTGACAGTGTCAGCGTCGTCTGATGTTTGTGAATGTTGTGAACCACGCAATGGCTGGGCTACTGCTGCTGCTGAGGCGGGTCTGGTGGTGAGTCTGGTGAACCCAAGGGAGGCAGTGTTGCTGGTACCCTGTCCTGCCGCGTTTGCCCACAGAGTGGGATGTTTGGATAGCATGTGGCGGCTCATGCTGGTGGTGGAGAGGTTGTTAATACTTTTCCCCCTGCTCAGGCGAGTCTTGCACACCTTGCAAATCGCCATGGTAACATCCTCAGTGCAGTCTTCAAAGAAAGCCCAGACTTTGGAGCACCTGCCTCCTTGCTGGCGATTTCTGTTTCCTCCTCTTTTGCCTCTCACTCTAACTTCCACGCTTGTGGTGCCTGAAATTGCGCGCCGCCTACCTTGTGGCACAAGGCGAACTCGTGCAGCAGTGGGTTCTTCAACAGACTCATCTGTGCTGCTGCTACGACGGCGATGTTCTCGTTCACAAATAAAATCTGGGTCTCTGTCCACATTGTCCATACCCTCCTCTTCCATCTCCTCAAACTCGTCATATGTCATTGTGGGGGGCCGCCGCCGTGGAGTAGAGCTCCCCAGAACAACCTCTGCGCAGCTCACTCCAACGTCGTCTTCCAGATCTTGTCGGCCGACCTCCTGCAATTGCAACCCCTCCTGCCCAACTTGCTCTGGGATTTGGGTTTCCGAGTCCTCCTCGGACTCGCCTTGTATTTCAGTGCGCGGTGCATTTCCCACAGTTAATGGTTGTGAATCCGGGCACAACATTTCTGGCTGTTCCTCCATTGACCTTTCATAGGTGGAAGTTTGTTGGGCTGGGAATAGCTCCTGCGAATACCCCATTGTGTCCTGAGGTAATTCATAGGACTGGTTATCTGGCAGTTGTGTGCGTGGTGTCGCTGCCGGTTGTGTCAGCTTTGTGCCCACTGGCTCCTTGTAACTGGCTGAGGACTCGGACCTCGTGCGTGATGTGCTGGTGCTGCTTAACCCACTGCTGGACGCTTGAGAGGTCATCCAAGTAATTATCTGGTCCTGTTCTTTTGGATTTGTGAGGGTTGTTGTCCTGGACAACATGGGCGGTATTGAGTGGGTTTTCTTGGGTGCTCCCCTGTGGCCTGTACGTGAACCGTCAGGGGAAACACCTTTTCCCTTGCCCCTTCCTCTTTCACCGGATTTCTTCCTCATTTCACTTATCCTTACAGTACACGCTGACTGGCAGCAGTACAGTGGCAGTACAGAAATGCTATACAGTACCACTATTCCCAGCAGCGACACAGAGCACAATGCTATACAGTGGCGGGTGAGCGGTGTACTACTGTTCCCAGGCCCAGCAGACACAGAGTGGAAGTAAACACAATGCTATATAGTCTGGCTGAGCGGTGTACACAGAGTGGCAGTACACACAATGCTATATAGTCTGGCTAAGCCGTGTACACAGAGTGTCAGAAAACACAATGCTATATATAGCGTGGCTGAGCGAGGTGCACAGTGGCAGTACACACAATGCTATATTAGTCAGGCTAAGCCGTGTACACAGAGTGTCAGTAAACAATGGTATATAGTCTGGCTGAGCGGTGTACACAGAGTGTCAGTAAACAACGGTATATAGTCTGGCTGAGCGGTGTACACAGAGTGGCAGTAAACACAATGCTATATATAGCGTGGCTGAGCGAGGTGCACAGTGGCAGTACACACAATGCTATATAGTCAGGCTAAGCCGTGTACACAGAGTGTCAGAAAACACAATGCTATATATAGCGTGGCTGAGCGAGGTGCACAGTGGCAGTACACACAATGCTTTATAGTCAGGCTGAGCCGTGTACACAGAGTGTCAGTAAACAATGGTATATAGTCTGGCTGAGCGGTGTACACAGAGTGTCAGTAAACAACGGTATATAGTCTGGCTGAGCGGTGTACACAGAGTGGCAGTAAACACAATGCTATATATAGCGTGGCTGAGCGAGGTGCACAGTGGCAGTACACACAATGCTATAGAGCCAGGCTAAGCCGTGTACACAGAGTGTCAGAAAACACAATGCTATATATAGCGTGGCTGAGCGAGGTGCACAGTGGCAGTACACACAATGCTATATTAGTCAGTCTAAGCCGTGTACACAGAGTGTCAGAAAACACAATGCTATATATAGCGTGGCTGAGCGAGGTGCACAGTGGCAGTACACACAATGCTATATATAGCGTGGCTGAGCGAGGTGCACAGTGGCAGTACACACAATGCTATATATAGCGTGGCTGAGCGAGGTGCACAGTGGCAGTACACACAATGCTATATATAGCGTGGCTGAGCGAGGTGCACAGTGGCAGTACACACAATGCTATATTAGTCAGGCTAAGCCGTGTACACAGAGTGTCAGAAAACACAATGCTATATATATAGCGTGGCTGAGCGAGGTGCACAGTGGCAGTACACACAATGCTATATATAGCGTGGCTGAGCGAGGTGCACAGTGGCAGTACACACAATGCTATATATAGCGTGGCTAAGCGAGGTGCACAGTGGCAGTACACACAATGCTATATATAGCGTGGCTGAGCGAGGTGCACAGTGGCAGTACACACAATGCTATATTAGTCAGGCTAAGCCGTGTACACAGAGTGTCAGAAAACACAATGCTATATATATAGCGTGGCTGAGCGAGGTGCACAGTGGCGGTACACACAATGCTATATATAGCGTGGCTGAGCGAGGTGCACAGTGGCAGTACACACAATGCTATATATAGCGTGGCTGAGCGAGGTGCACAGTGGCAGTACACACAATGCTATATATAGCGTGGCTGAGCGAGGTGCACAGTGGCAGTACACACAATGCTATATTAGTCAGCCTAAGCCGTGTACACACAGTGTCAGAAAACACAATGCTATATATATAGCGTGGCTGAGCGAGGTGCACAGTGGCAGTACACACAATGCTATATATAGCGTGGCTGAGCGAGGTGCACAGTGGCAGTACACACAATGCTATATATAGCGTGGCTGAGCGAGGTGCACAGTGGCAGTACACACAATGCTATATTAGTCAGGCTAAGCCGTGTACACAGAGTGTCAGAAAACACAATGCTATATATATAGCGTGGCTGAGCGAGGTACACAGTGGCAGTAAACAATGCTATATATAGTGTGGCTGAGCGAGCGGTGTACTACTGTTCCCAGCAGCGACACACAATGACTGGGGGGGACCCTGGCTAGCGTGGCTGGAGAGCGAACTACCCTGCCTGCCTACCCAAAGCTAAACCCACAGACAAATGGCGGAGATATGACGTGGTTCGGGTATTTATTTAATTACCCGAACCACGTGACCGTTCGGCCAATCAGAGCGCGTTCGGGCCCGAACCACGTGACCCGTTCGGCCAATCACAGCGCTAGCCGAACGTTCGGGGAACGTTCGGCCATGCGCTCTTAGTTCGGCCATGTGGCCGAACGGTTTGGCCGAGCACCGTCAGGTGTTCGGCCGAACTCGAACATCACCCGAACAGGGTGATGTTCTGCAGAACCCGAACAGTGGCGAACACTGTTCGCCCAACACTAAACAGCAGCAGTAGAAGGAGGTGGAGTGACGTGTGGCACTGACAGCAGGCAATGCATAGTGTGGACCCTGGCGGTGGGACCACACTGACAGCAGCAGGATAAATACAACAGCAGCAGTAGGAGGAGGAGTGACGTGTGGCACTGACAGCAGGCAATGCATAGTGTGGACTCTGGCGGTGGGACCACTGACAGCAGCAGGATAAATACAACAGCAGCAGTAGGAGGAGGAGTGATGTGTGGCACTGACAGCAGGCAATGCATAGTGTGGACCCTAGTGGTGGGACCACTGACAGCAGCAGGATAAATAAGACAGCAGCAGGAGGAGGAGTGACGTGTGGCACTGACAGCAGGCAATGCATAGTGTGGACGCTGGTGGTGGGACCACTGACAGCAGCAGGATAAATACAACAGCAGCAGGAGGAGGTGGAGTGACGTGTGGCACTGACAGCAGGCAATGCATAGTGTGGACCCTGGTGGTGGGACCACTGACAGCAGCAGGATAAATACAACAGCAGCAGGAGGAGGTGGAGTGACGTGTGGCACTGGCAGCAGGCAATGCATAGTGTGGACTCTGGCGGTGGGACCTCTGACAGCAGCAGGATAAATACAACAGCAGCAGGAGGAGGAGTGACATGTGGCACTGACAGCAGGCAATGCATAGTGTGGACCCTGGCGGTGGGACCACACTGACAGCAGCAGGATAAATACAACAGCAGCATTAGGAGGAGGAGTGACGTGTGGCACTGACAGCAGGCAATGCATAGTGTGGACTCTGGCGGTGGGACCACTGACAGCAGCAGGATAAATACAACAGCAGCAGTGGGAGGAGGAGTGACGTGTGGCACTGACAGCAGGCAATGCATAGTGTGGACCCTGGTGGTGGGACCACTGACAGCAGCAGGATAAATACAACAGCAGCAGGAGGAGGTGGAGTGACGTGTGGCACTGACAGCAGGCAATGCATAGTGTGGACTCTGGCGGTGGGACCTCTGACAGCAGCAGGATAAATACAACAGCAGCAGGAGGAGGTGGAGTGACGTGTGGCACTGACAGCAGGCAATGCATAGTGTGGACCCTGGTGGTGGGACCACTGACAGCAGCAGGATGAAAATGAGCGCAGTGTAATATGTTGCCGCTTTAGAAATACAATAAATACATAAATAAATTCATAGGTAAATCAATGCAGCAGGCCAGCAGGAGGAGGAGGAGTCCGGTAGAAATACAATAAATAAATACATAAATAAATTCATAGGTAAATCAATGCAGCAGGCCTGCAGCAGCAGCAGGAGTCCGGTAGAAATACAATAAATAAATAAATACATAAATAAATTCATAGGTAAATCAATGCAGCAGGCCAGCAGGAGGAGGAGGAGTCCGGTAGAAATACAATAAATACATAAATACATAAATAAATTCATAGGTAAATCAATGTAGCAGGCCAGCAGGAGGAGGAGGAGTCCGGTAGAAATACACTAAATAAATACATAAATAAATTCATAGGTAAATCAATGCAGCAGGCCTGCAGCAGCAGCAGGAGTCCGGTAGAAATACAATAAATAAATAAATACATAAATAAATTCATAGGTAAATCAATGCAGCAGGCCTGCAGCAGCAGCAGGAGTCCGGTAGAAATACAATAAATAAATAAATACATAAATAAATTCATAGGTAAATCATTGCAGCAGGCCAGCAGGAGGAGAAGGAGTCCGGTAGAAATACAATAAATAAATAAATACATAAATAAATTCATAGGTAAATCAATGCAGCAGGCCTGCAGCAGCATCAGGAGTCCAGTAGAAATACAATAAATAAATAAATAAATAAATAAATTCATAGGTAAATCAATGCAGCAGGCCTGCAGCAGCAGCAGGAGCCCGGTAGAAATACAATAAATAAATAAATACTTAAATAAATTCATAGGTAAATCAATGCAGCATGCCAGCAGGAGGAGGAGGAGTCCGGTAGAAATACAATAAATAAATAAATACATAAATAAATTCATAGGTAAATCAATGCAGCAGGCCTGCAGCAGCAGCAGGAGTCCGGTAGAAATACAATAAATAAACAAATACATAAATAAATTCATAGGTAAATCAATGCAGCAGGCCAGCAAGAGGAGGAGGAGTCCAGTAGAAATACAATAAATAAATAAATACATAAATAAATTCATAGGTAAATCAATGCAGCAGGCCTGCAGCAGCAGCAGGAGTCCGGTAGAAATACAATAAATAAATAAATACATAAATAAATTCATAGGTAAATCAATGCAGCAGGCCAGCAGGAGGAGGAGGAGTCCGGTAGAAATACAATAAATAAATTAATACATAAATAAATTCATAGGTAAATCAATGCAGCAGGCCAGCAGGAGGAGGCGGAGTCGTCACGTATGGCAGGCAGCAGACAATGTATTGTAATTCCCAGGCAGGCACCTCATGTCCTCCTTTCGCCGACAACAGGTGCCAGGAACGTGCCTTCTATCCAGGCCTGGTTAATCTTCAAAAATGTCAGTCTGTCCACGCCCTCTGTGGACAGACGAGAGCGCTTCTCGGTGACCACGCCACCGGCCGCACTGAAGCACCTCTCAGACAGCACGCTGGAAGGGGGGCAAGACAATACCTCCAGGGCGTACTGCGTAAGCTCCCTCCAGATGTGCAAGCGCTCCACCCAGTACTCCATGGGGTCCACAGGCTCTTCGCTGCCGGTGTCAAGCTCACTGAAGGACCCCATGTACTCAGCCACCATCCGGATCATGCGCTGGCTGTGACTCTCACCGAAGGTGGCTGCTGCCCGCACCTCCTCTCTCGACTGCTGTACCTTCATGTAGAACGCCTGCGTCAATGACAGAAGGTCTCCTGGGCGCCTGATGCTGCTGCTGGCCGCAGGCACCTGCTGCTGTGCTGCTGGCTGCTGGACAGGGACAGAGGGAGTGGAAGGCCGGGGGAAGGCTTCCTCCAGTCGCCGAACAAGGATCTCCTGCAACTCCCTTGCTCGCTGCTCACGGTCTCTGGCAGGCAGAAACTGATCCCACCTCCCCCTCAGCCGTGGGTCCAGGATCATGCTGATGCAGGCGTCCTCCCTCGCTTGCATCCGCTTGACCCTGGGGTCTGTGCGCAGGTAGCGCAGCCTGTGCGCTGCCATGGGGAACAGGGTGGACCGTCTAACAGAGACATCAGGGTCAGCGTCCTCCTCCTCTTGTCCCTGAGACTCTTCCTCCTCTCTCCACCCTCGCACCACTGCTGCTGCGCTCCGATGTTCCCCCCCAGCAGCAACGTCCAGCACCTCCAACTCCTCCTCCTCCTCCTCCAGGGACTCAAATACCTGCGGAGCAGTGGACTGCACAGGCGGCTGCTGTTCCAGCTGCTTCAGGGCCTCCTCTCCCAAATCCACCAAATCGCCAAGTGCCCTGTCCAGCAGACAAACAAAGGGCACCCACTGGCAGAGGGATGCCCGTTGTTCACTCACCAGGTTGGTTCCCGGCAGGAAGGGAGCCAACACCAAGCAGACCTGCTGCATCTGCCCCCATTGCACGTTGGTGAGGAGCTGGAGTGTGGTGCTGCTTCTGCTGCCGGTGCCGGCGACAGTGGCATCATAGATGTACCGGTTGACAGCCCTCCTCTGCTCAACCAGCCGCTCCAACATCGCCAGGGTGGAGTTCCAACGAGTTGGCACATCTATGATAAGGCGGTGTCGTGGCAGGCCCTCCTGCTGCTGGATGTCTGCCAGTTTTGCTGCGGCAGCTGCTGAGCGGCGGAAAGTGCGCACAATTTTCCGTGCCGCTTCTAACAGCTCCTCCATCCCCAGGTAGGTGCGCATGAACTTTTGCACCACCAGGTTCAGGACGTGGGCCAAGCAAGGGACATGGAGCAAGTCTCCACTGCTGATGGCAGACAGCAGGTTGGCGGCATTGTCGGACACCACCAATCCCACAGTGAGGCCTCTGGGGGTCAGCCACGTCCTCTCCTGCTCCCTGAGGTACCGGAGCATGTTACTTGCCGTCAAGGAGTGTTTCCCCAGGCTTTTCATCTCCAGCAGCGCTTGGCAGTGGCGGGCCTTCACGCTGCTGGAGAGACGGGATTGCTTGACGGTGGGAGCTGCTGCTTCTCCCCTGACCCCGCGCGGTAGCACCACGTAGTGGGCGACTGGTGCTGCTGTGCCCGAGGATGGACCTGCTGCTTCCTCGCTCAGGCTTTCCACCAGGCTGACCCAGTGGGCTGTAAAGGACAGATAGCGCTCTGTCCCAAACCGGCTGCTCCAGGAATCCATGGTTATGTGGATCCGTGCACTGACAGCGTGATCCAGCGCGCGGCCCACGTTCTCCATGGCAGAGCGGTGCAGTGCTGGGATCGCCCTGCGGGAAAAATAGTGGCGGCTGGGGACTTGCCACTCCGGGATCCCAACCTGCAGCAGCGCTCTGATGTCACTCCCCTCCTGCACAAAGGAATATGGCAGGAGCTGGGAGCACATGGCCCAGGCAAGCAACCCGTTCAGCAACCGGATGCGCCTGTGGGCGGGAGGCAGCACCTTGGTCACACCAGGGAATGCTTTGCTGAGCAGGGTCTGGCGGCGTTTGCCTGCATGGGAGGATGAGGAGGCCACTGTGAAGGGAGCTGATGAGGCCACTGAGGACTGGCTGCCCGGGGGGGGGGGGAGTTGCTGCTGTGCTCCTGCTGCTGCTGCTGGATGGGCAGGAGGGTCGGCTGCTGCTGCTGCTGCTGAAATCTGTGCAGTCGCTGTCTGGCTCTGACCACTGCCTGCACCACTTTGCATAAGCTTCTCCAACTCATTAAAGTCCTCAAAATGTCTGCTCTGTAAGTGGGTCTGCAGGCACGAGGTACTCAATTTGTGGATATCGCGACCTCTGCTGAGACTGAGATTGCAACTGTTGCAAATTGCACGGGTCGGGTCCACTGGGCACTTGGTGAAGTACCGCCAGACTGGGGACTTCAACCTGCTCTTTGCGCTTGAGGGCTGGGGTTTTTGGGTGCCCTTGGAGGATTGTGCCTTTTTGGTTGTAGTTAGAGGTTTTCTGCGAGTGGTGATAGCGACTGAAGCAGTAGGCTGTGGCTCCTGCCTTCCACGCCCTGTGCTGGCCGCCTTGCTGCTGCCGCGCCTCTGCGCCAGAGACGCCTCCTCCTCCGATGATGAGCTGCCTTCAACCAACTGTGCTGGTGGTACTGGTGGCACATATGAAGGATCTATCAAGTCATCATCATCAACCCCAAACAAATCCTGTGAGCCCGACTCAACCAACTCCTCTACCCCAACATCCCCTGCATCACGCCCCTCCTCCTCAGCGCCAACAACAAACTTCTGCACCTGTAACTCCTCCTCCTCCTTGCATGGCCCCATCATCTCCAACTCATACTTCTCCAAAACATCCCTGTACATGGTCACAGTCTCAGGGGAGAAGAGCGTGCTCTTTGAGGACAGGCTGGTCGATGGGGTCACCGTGACCATGGCCTTAAGCGCTGGTGGAGGCCTGCTGCGGACAGGAGTGCTGGTGGCACTAGTCTCGCTGCTGCTGGAGGCCTGGCTGGAAAAGGTGGCTTCCTGCCCCGCCATCATTTCCACCACAGCCTGCACCTGACTCTCCCCAATGGGCCATGGGCGACGACCCGTCTCAAAGATGGGCGCAACACGCTGCTGTTGCGCCTCTGCTCCCTCCTCCCTGTGGTCAGTGGCGGCGCACCAGTCCCAGACCTGCTGCTGCTGGCAGTGGCTCCTGCAATGGCGCTTCCTCTCCTGGTGGTGCCTCGCCCTCTACCTCTACCTCTGCCAGTCATAGTGCACTATACAAATACAGTAAAAAAAAAAAGTAGAAGAGGGCGGGAAAGGGTGTAAACTTTAATAAAGTCTGTGTTGGTGGTGACTTGGTGGTGACTAGTAGTACAGTAGTAGACACTAGTAGTATGCACGCACGCAGGTAACTAAGAAACACCGAGCGTACTACGCTACAAGTAAGTCGTGTGGCAGACAATCGGTGACAATTAATAACGGTCACACACGGTCAGACGCAATCAATCAATAGGCTCGGGCAGGTGAGGTGACAGACAGTCACAGGTCACTCACAACGGATGCTGGTGTGGTGGCCTGTATGTGTTGTAAGTAACTCTTATTTATTACACACACTACGGATGATAATAAAATCACACAGTAAAATTGAAAAAAAAATTAGTGAACGGGTACTAGACTAGTAGACTAGTAGTATAGTAGTAGACACTAGAAGTATGCACGCACGCAGGTAACTAAGAAACACCGAGCGTACTACGCTACAAGTAAGTCGTGTGGCAGACAATCGGTGACAATTAATAACGGTCACACACGGTCAGACGCAATCAATCAATAGGCTCGGGCAGGTGAGGTGACAGACAGTCACAGGTCACTCACAACGGATGCTGGTGTGGTGGCCTGTATGTGTTGTAACTCTTATTTATTACACACACTACAGATGAGAATAAAATCACACAGTAAAATTGAAAAAAAAAATAGTGTACGGGTACTAGACTAGTAGACTAGTAGTATAGTAGTAGACACTAGAAGTATGCACGCACGCACGCAGGTAACTAAGAAACACCAAGCGTTCTACGCTACAAGTAAGTCGTGCGGCAGACAATCGGTGACAATTAATAACGGTCACACACGGTCAGACGCAATCAATCAATAGGCTCGGGCAGGTGAGGTGACAGACAGTCACAGGTCACTCACAACGGATGCTGGTGTGGTGGCCTGTATGTGTTGTAACTCTTATTTATTACACACACTACAGATGAGAATAAAATCACACAGTAAAATTGAAAACAAAAATTAGTGAACGGGTACTAGACTAGTAGACTAGTAGTATAGTAGTAGACACTAGAAGTATGCACGCACGCAGGTAACTAAGAAACACCGAGCGTACTACGCTACAAGTAAGTCGTGCGGCAGACAATCGGTGACAATTAATAACGGTCACACACGGTCAGACGCAATTAATCAATAGGCTCGGGCAGGTGAGGTGACAGACAGTCACAGGTCACTCACAACGGATGCTGGTGTGGTGGCCTGTATGTGTTGTAAGTAACTCTTATTTATTACACACACTACGGATGATAATAAAATCACACAGTAAAATTGAAAAAAAAATTAGTGAACGGGTACTAGACTAGTAGACTAGTAGTATAGTAGTAGACACTAGAAGTATGCACGCACGCAGGTAACTAAGAAACACCGAGCGTACTACGCTACAAGTAAGTCGTGCGGCAGACAATCGGTGACAATTAATAACGGTCACACACGGTCAGACGCAATTAATCAATAGGCTCGGGCAGGTGAGGTGACAGACAGTCACAGGTCACTCACAACGGATGCTGGTGTGGTGGCCTGTATGTGTTGTAAGTAACTCTTATTTATTACACACACTACGGATGATAATAAAATCACACAGTAAAATTGAAAAAAAAATTAGTGAACGGGTACTAGACTAGTAGACTAGTAGTATAGTAGTAGACACTAGAAGTATGCACGCACGCAGGTAACTAAGAAACACCGAGCGTACTACGCTACAAGTAAGTCGTGCGGCAGACAATCGGTGACAATTAATAACGGTCACACACGGTCAGACGCAATCAATCAATAGGCTCGGGCAGGTGAGGTGACAGACAGTCACAGGTCACTCACAACGGATGCTGGTGTGGTGGCCTGTATGTGTTGTAACTCTTATTTATTACACACACTACAGATGAGAATAAAATCACACAGTAAAATTAAAAAAAAAATTAGTGTACGGGTACTAGACTAGTAGACTAGTAGTATAGTAGTAGACACTAGAAGTATGCACGCACGCAGGTAACTAAGAAACACCGAGCGTACTACGCTACAAGTAAGTCGTGCGGCAGACAATCGGTGACAATTAATAACGGTCACACACGGTCAGACGCAATCAATCAATAGGCTCGGGCAGGTGAGGTGACAGACAGTCACAGGTCACTCACAACGGATGCTGGTGTGGTGGCCTGTATGTGTTGTAAGTAACTCTTATTTATTACACACACTACGGATGATAATAAAATCACACAGTAAAATTGAAAAAAAAATTAGTGAACGGGTACTAGACTAGTAGACTAGTAGTATAGTAGTAGACACTAGAAGTATGCACGCACGCAGGTAACTAAGAAACACCGAGCGTACTACGCTACAAGTAAGTCGTGTGGCAGACAATCGGTGACAATTAATAACGGTCACACACGGTCAGACGCAATCAATCAATAGGCTCGGGCAGGTGAGGTGACAGACAGTCACAGGTCACTCACAACGGATGCTGGTGTGGTGGCCTGTATGTGTTGTAAGTAACTCTTATTTATTACACACACTACGGATGATAATAAAATCACACAGTAAAATTGAAAAAAAAATTAGTAGACTAGTAGTATAGTAGTAGACACTAGAAGTATGCACGCACTCAGGTAACTAAGAAACACAGAGCGTACTACGCTACAAGTAAGTCGTGCGGCAGACAATCGGTGACAATTAATAACGGTCACACACGGTCAGACGCAATCAATCAATAGGCTCGGGCAGGTGAGGTGACAGACAGTCACAGGTCACTCACAACGGATGCTGGTGTGGTGGCCTGTATGTGTTGTAACTCTTATTTATTACACACACTACAGATGAGAATAAAATCACACAGTAAATTGAAAAAAAAATTAGTGTACGGGTACTAGACTAGTAGACTAGTAGTATAGTAGTAGACACTAGAAGTATGCACGCACGCACGCAGGTAACTAAGAAACACCAAGCGTACTATGCTACAAGTAAGTCGTGCGGCAGACAATCGGTGACAATTAATAACGGTCACACACGGTCAGACGCAATCAATCAATAGGCTCGGGCAGGTGAGGTGACAGACAGTCACAGGTCACTCACAACGGATGCTGGTGTGGTGGCCTGTATGTGTTGTAACTCTTATTTATTACACACACTACAGATAAGAATAAAATCACACAGTAAAATTGAAAAAAAAATTAGTGAACGGGTACTAGACTAGTAGACTAGTAGTATAGTAGTAGACACTAGAAGTATGCACGCACGCAGGTAACTAAGAAACACCGAGCGTACTACGCTACAAGTAAGTCGTGCGGCAGACAATCGGTGACAATTAATAACGGTCACACACGGTCAGACGCAATCAATCAATAGGCTCGGGCAGGTGAGGTGACAGACAGTCACAGGTCACTCACAACGGATGCTGGTGTGGTGGCCTGTATGTGTTGTAAGTAACTCTTATTTATTACACACACTACGGATGATAATAAAATCACACAGTAAAATTGAAAAAAAAATTAGTAGACTAGTAGTATAGTAGTAGACACTACAAGTATGCACGCACGCACGCAAGTAACTAAGAAACACCGAGCGTACTACGCTACAAGTAAGTCGTGCGGCAGACAATCGGTGACAATTAATAACGGTCACACACGGTCAGACGCAATCAATCAATAGGCTCGGGCAGGTGAGGTGACAGACAGTCACAGGTCAGGTCACTCACAATGGATGCTGGTGGTGACCTGTCACTCACAGTCAGTAACTAACTAACACAGTACTGAAACTAATAAAGTAACAGACTACAGCAGTAATAATTAACCACCCTGGCGTTCTGATAAGATCGCCAGGGCGGCTGCGGGAGGGTTTTTTTTAAATAAAAAAAAAACTATTCCATGCAGCCAACTGAAAGTTGGCTGCATGAAAGCCCACTAGAGGGCGCTCCGGATGCGTTCTTCTGATCGCCTCCGGCGGCCAGAAGTAACACGGAAGGCCGCAATGAGCGGCCTTCCGTTTTTCGCTTACCTCGTCGCCATGGCGACGAGCGGAGTGACGTCATGGACGTCAGCCGACGTCCTGACGTCAGCCGCCTCCGATCCAGCCCTTAGCGCTGGCCGGAACTGTTTGTTCCGGCTACGCTGGGCTCGGGCGGCTGGGGGGACCCTCTTTCGCCGCTGATCAGGTAGCACACGCGGCTGGCAAAGTGCCGGCTGCGTGTGCTGCTTTTTATTTTATTAAAATCGGCCCAGCAGGGCCTGAGCGGCAGCCTCCGGCGGTGTTGGACGAGCTGAGCTTGTCCAGACCGCTCAGGTGGTTAACTAAACTAGTACTACTAGTACACAACTAACTAGAATCCCTAACCTACCTAAGCTAGTAGTAGGCTAAGGCTACCTAGGCTAGCAGGCCTAGCCTGCTCACAGACTAACACTAGCCTAGCACAGTATACACTATACACTAGCTGACTAAAAACAATCAAAATACTAGCTAACTATATAAGACAACAATAAACGTGTTTAGGAGGTGTTTAGGAAGCAAAACGCTAGGTTTAGCAGTGAAAAGCACTTGCTCAGACACAGCACAGCACTGGAGAATCTCTCAGTACCAGCAGCAGTCACACAAGTGCGTGGCTCCGCAACATGGCCGCCGCCTTATATAAAGGAGGGGAGGGCCAGGCTCCCCTCCTCTGATTGGTTGCTAGGGTTGCCAGCTCCTCGGCAGGAGGACTTCTGATTGGCCCAATCACGTCATCCCCGAATCCCGAAGCCGAAACCGAACCCACAGCTCCATCCGGCCGAATTCCAGCGCGCGCATTCGGCATGCTTCGTATTCGGGTTCGGCTCGGAATCGCAGCATTCGGGTTCGGGTTCGCATGCGGAAAACCTAAAAAACACCCGAATTTTTCGGGGAAACTTGGTATTCGGGGTCCTGCTGAGCAACCCTGGTGACAACACGTGGCTTCTGCTGCTTGGCCAGCAAGAGGATTTCCAAAGCTTTTCCACTTCCCAGTCCAACACTGGACCCCATGCCAAAAGGTCCCCTAATTTTTACAGAGCTTTTTCACATACTTTTTCAATTGCGGAGTGCAAAAATGATTTGAAACAGAAGATAATAATAATAATTCCATTATTTGTATAGCACATTTTTCCTGTCGAGATCAAAGCACTTGCTAGGCAGCCACTAGAGGTCACTCAGTAGCAAGTTTAGCGAATCTCATCCAAGAACTCCTTACTGATTAGGTCTTAGGGGAAAGCTTAGAAGAAAAGTGAATTGGATCAATATGACACTCATCTGGTGATACAGTAAAATGACCAAAAATATATATTTTTATTTTGTACATTTTTGCAGTGAACAGCTGGATCTGGACCCAATAATTGGCAGAGAGGGTGTAGCTTCAAAGTTTTAATAAGAGAGGGACTGCAGGGTACGCTAATGAAGATCTTAAAACACTCCTTGCTGTTTTTCTAGATGAGCTTCTCTCCCACCACTGACTTCAATGAATTTCACTGTCCTACAGTAAAAGCTGAACTTCTGTGGAAATTGGCAAAGTCTTGCAGAAATTTGCAAGGCAGAGCCATGTCTTGAGGGCATCATTTCTGATTGTCTTCCTTTGTTTCATGGAAATTTCATAAATGTGATCACCACATAATCATTTGGATATGATTCAGAAATTCTTCATTCTTTTTGCCCCAGACCTATGGTTCAGTTTTAATTATAATTTATTTCCTTTATTTTTATTATGTGGCTAAAGGAAGTTAGACACTTAAAGATAATAATATAAAATAAATGCTCTCACAGTTGTATAAACCTAAATAAAGACCCACCCTAAACAGCTTGGGGACCTATGTTAGGGTCCCAAACCAACTGTCAAAATCAGTGGTCTGGTTACTGTGGAAGTCTGCTTATCTAACAAAATGAGTGTAAAAGGGAAATCTCACTTCTGTTATAAAATTTCTATAAACACAAATCAAACACAGATCGCTGCTGCACAAACCTTTCTCTCCTTTAATCTTACAATTAAGTATCTTTCCATTTCAATTTAGCCAGCTAAGAATTTCCAAGGCGGACAGTAAGCTCAAATTATATTTTGTTTGGCCAACATGGTAACCATATCCTGCAGTAAAAAATCACCCGAAATTCCCTTCTTTCCTTCAGAAGTCACTAGCTTCAGAGGGCAGCGGCCTTTGTAACTCATTATCAACACCTAAACTAATCCAATATGCCAGTTTATTTCAGAAAAATATGATGTGGATGCAAACAAGTTGAATAAACACCTTTTAATAGTCCCACTCCCAACAATATATAGAGCCAAATTTAACATGCAGTGTTTTTAACAACAAAATGGACTTTTTATTATTTGGATTGTCTGCTCCGGACTGCACATGCGCAGTACGGAGCAGCCCATCTTCGAGACCACTCGGGCTCCTCCCGAAGCCTGCCAAAGCCTGCCACAGCAGAGGAGAGAGCAAGATGGGGCCATAGGGCAAGCAGGCTGAATAGAGCATCTCAGACCACTTTTTATTGGCAAAGACTGAAGCTAGGAACCCAACCAAAGATAGATCGGGGAACCTATGGTGACGCGCCCCGATGAACAACCATCCCCTGATCCATCTTCTACCATGGGAATACGCAACGGCACATGACAATTGTAAACAATAGCTGAAACGATCATGGTACTTTGTGCGGCATCAGGGATCTTAAAGCTCTGACAGTTGTGAGCAGCACGCATCGCACAAAAGAATAGCACAAACATACCCATAGCGGGATATCTTGGATTGCTCATTGCAGAAAAAGTCGCATGGCCACAACAATTGCGTCGTTGGTTAGACCACTCCTGTGCTCTTCCGATGAATTATAAACTAGATTGTGGCTGTTGAGGGCAACTGAGGATGGGAATGCCCTAAAATGTTTCTGCTTTGCCTATGTGGCTGTGATATGCTTTATTAGTGGCTGCATTATAAGTGATTTTAGTTTTCCATTGTGCAAAAAAAGGGGATACTCCTGAATAGGAATGAGTTTCCTGAATTTCATTGAATTTCAATTTTCCGCATCAGAAATTGGCATTCCAACTTGGAATTCGGAATTCTGAGTGAAATTCCAAATTGTGCCATTTACATTAAAAGTCAATACCGCTGACTTCCACGGTTAATTGCAAAGCCCCCGTAAATGCAATCTTCACCAAATTTTCCAGATATCCTTGGGAGAATAGTGGGAACTAATGCAAAAAAATCCTAAGACCTTGTAGTGTTCAAGAAAATCGATTTTGAATACTTCAAACAAAAAAATGTTTTTAAAGTCAGTAAAATAAGATTCCACAATAGAATCCCGCCACTTACATTAACCTTTTTCCGACCGCGTCACGCCGATGGGCGTGGCCACGGCGGCAGCCCCAGGACCGCCTAACGCCGATTGGCGTAAAGTCCTGGGGCTGTAATTTGCATGAGATTGCGCGCATGCTGCGCGCGCATCTCATGCTCGGAGGGCGGAGCTCCGCCCCTCATCAGTCTCCGAGCGGCTATTGCCGCTCGGGAGACTGTTAGACGGCGATCGCGCCGTCTATTTACACTGTGCAGCGCTGCGATCAGCAGCAGTGCTGCACTGGGGACAGCCGTGTGACACGGCTGTCCCCCTGGGGGACAAGAGAGCGATCGGCTCTCATAGGCAGAAGCCTATGACAGCCGATCGCCGTAATTGGCTGGCTGTGGGGAGGGAGGGAGGGAGGGAGGGAAGGGTTTTAAGGAAACAGGGATTTTTATAAATAAAACAAACATGGGGGGAGCAATCAGACCCCACCAACAGAGAGCTCTGTTGGTGGGGAGAAAAGGGGGGGGGATCACTTGTGTGCAGTGTTGTGCGGCCCTGCAGCTTGGCCTTAAAGCTGCAGTGGCCAATTTTACTAAAAATGGCCTGGTCACTAGCCCTGCAGTCCTCAAGGGGTTAACCTTCCTGGCGGTAAGCCCGAGCTGAGCTCGGGCTATGCCGCCGGAAGGCACCGCTCAGGCCCCGCTGGGCCGATTTGCATAATTTTTTTTGCTACACGCAGCTAGCACTTTGCTAGCTGCGTGTGCAATCCGATCGCCACCGCTACCCGCTGATCCGCCGCTATCCGTCGCGCCACAGCCGTCCCCCCCCCCCCCAGACCCCGTGTGCTGCCTGGCCAATCAATGCCAGGCAGCGCTGTGGGGTGGATCGGAGACCCTTTTGACGTCACGCCATGGCGACGGGGGAAGCCCTCCAGGAGATCCTGGAGCCAGATGATTAGTGATTAGTACTGCTGAGTGCTGACTGCTATGGTTTTCGGACTGTAGTTAGTAATTGAAGCACTGGATGGCCACAGGCAGGTGTTGTTTTTATGAAGTCTGATATGCTTCTCTGGCTGATTCCAGGCTTATATGATTTCCTGAGTGTACACTTACTGAGCATTATCACTGCTGGAAAGAAAACTACACATTTTTATTTACAAAAAAACTTGTTCTACTGTACATTATATATATTTAAAGTGTTATGTATATTATATTTTAGCTTCTAATTCAGTGAGAAATGGTTAGACATTCTGTCAGGTTTTAAATGCTGTCTGAGTCCAGCTGTGAGATTTCTTCTCCCATCAAGAACAGGAAGAGAGAAGTAAAAGTGCTGTAATGGAAACACACAAACTGAGAAAGTGACAACATGTCTGGGAAGTTTTTATCCCTGTCTAGGTTCCTGCTGAGAAGATTTTCATCATTTCATGCCCCAAGGTCAGAACTTCTAAAAACAGGAAATAAGGGAAAATCTCCATTGTGAGTACAAAGACAGCTGTAAAGCTAAAATCTAAAGCTAAAATAAAAGACTTTTGGGGCCCATACATGGTACAATTCTTTTCATCCAATCTTACCATTTCTATGTAATATAAGAGAACTGCCTAATTTATCCTTTCCGTATATTCACTTAATTTACCTTTATACTACATAGAAATGGTAAGATTGGATTTAAAAAAAATTGTACCATGTATGAGCACCATTTGGCTGATGTTTCCCCTAAAGGGAACCAAGTGCCACTTTTCTTTCTTGGTTTCTAATAGTAATAGGTGTTTTCATGTTCACCCCTCCCCCTCTAGCTGCTCATTATTTATCCAGGGGAAGATGGCATACGTGACATCTCTAAACTCCTTGAAGCACAGTGTACTATCTACCCACCCCCGCTGATGAAAGCTTTTGCTTTCTCTCTGCTAAGGTATGCAATATAGCAGTCCTGATCTGCCTGAAACTTCTGCAGTTGGACAGGCCTTGGAAGTAGGGACATAAAACCCTCTGCTAAAACATTCAAATGTAAAAAGTAGAGGTAAAATTGATTTTTTTTTATGAATTAACCACATTGTTGGCATGCATTTTTAATGTGCTATTGAGATGTCCTAGGTGCTAAAAATGGTGCTTGGTTCAGTTTAAATATTACCAATATTTACCTGTACATTACTTGGTATGTGATGAGAAGTAGATGTACATGGCAATCTTGATTTGGTTCAAAGTAATCTGCAGACATAATGAATCCACTCAATTGGTCCATGCTTGAATCTGGAATATTTCTGCTCTAGGGATGGCTTTTGCACTACTAACTTCGGTGGCTCCAGTTTATGGACTCTACACATCCTTCTTTCCTGTTTTACTGTACATGCTACTTGGGACTGGACGTCACGTCTCTACTGGTAAGGCCATACAATTACATCAGTCCAATAATGCTATGTTTCCATTTTTGGTCTATGACCACTGATTATCTTCTTCCTGCTTGATGATGTTATTGCAACTAATGTGTACTGTTTTATGGGAGATACTGTGTAGATGGTGGGTGCTTTCTGGCCTTCTTGGACAAGCCCAGTGCGAAGCAAGTCTGGAGACAATCATTGTATTTCACAAATATCAAGGCTTTATTTGTGTAGTGGCGGCTGCCTACAACATATACATAATGCTGCTTACAATATATACATAATGCTGCTTACAATATATACATAAAACAGGTAACAAAACACAAACAAAAACCTTTCCACTAGATGCGTATATAAGGTAGCATATATGTTCACATGCTCTCTTTGGATGCATTCATATGCAAAAATACAACGCATGTTGATGCATTTGTCCACAGCAGCACAATTAAAAAAAAAAGAAGGCACACGGTGTCTGAAAAAATGCTGTGCGCACATAACTAAGCTTTCTCCGTACATACAACGTAAATGAAAAGATGTGCATAATGTGAGCCATTAGGAACCATCCATTGATTAACACTGGTTGCACAGTGGTTTGCAATTTGTTGTTAGAAAAACTACACGCTTAACCCTGCCTATACAACTTAACGTTGAAAATCCTGTCTACTGTGAGCAAGCCTACTGTTTGTCCCAAACTAAAAACAACATACAATATAAGCAACACTTTTTACAGCACAGAACAGGTACTTTGGATGTTTAGTCCACCAAAGACAGTAAAGTACGCTACCTGCACATGGCAATTTTTCCATTACTACCGCTGAGGGAGCATTGCCTGTTAGCCACGTGCGTTACCAGGTCAGTGTCCATGATCACCGCCCCTAGGGATTGATTATTTTCTTTCTAAATCAGTATTGCCTGCTAATTCTGAAGATAATTGATAAGGTTGTCTGTACAAAATGATCAGACTTATGTTACTAAATTATAGATCAAACAAAGCAGAGAAGCTTTTGCTGTCTACAGGGTGATTTTTAAATAGTAACCCAAGACAGCCTGATAATTTTGAACTGGCGATGGCAATCTTATCATATAGCTTCTGAGTGAAGTGGGACTTTGAGTTATTAACACTTCCAGTAACGTTTTGCCAATAAAATGTTTCCTAGCAGTTCTTATGCTGTGTTTAACATTTTAGAACAGAGATTAAGTTTGAGTTTCATGCCATTTTAGGCTTACAAGCAAGAAAACGAATAAAAAAATATTGATAAAATTGTTTTAGTATTTTTAGGCCACGGTCTGACAGATCACAATGAACTTCACTGCCGGGAGAAAATCTCAAAATTACAGCATAGTGGCAATTTCAGAAATATAAAAGGAAAGACAACCATCATATTTCAAATTTTAACTAGCCTCAAACAAAATAAAACATTTTTTGAGGCTAGGTTCACAGTGGTCACTGGTCAGTGTTATAATGCGTATGAACTACAATGCAGAATGGACAACACACTTTAATACAAAGCTTGCATGCAATGAGTTAGAATAACTGTATACAGAACTAGGCAGTGAGCTGACATGCAGAATTATGCTGAGCACTGTGAACAGGGCCTCAATTGCTTAAAGTGTTTGTTAAAAAATCTGTGTGTGGCTGACATTATAATTTTAGATGAATGTTTTTTTTTTCTTGACACTTTTGGAAAATCGATAAAGCAGACACAAAATAACTGTAGCCCTGTATTTTATGTGTAGCCACATGTAGCTGAATGTCATAATGAAACTTAATCATTCAGGTACCTTCGCTGTGCTAAGCCTGATGACTGGCTCAGTGATTGATGAACATCTTGTCCAAAATACTGAGGAGAGGAACCTCACCAGCGAGGAGCAGCTGGAAATCTACACTCAAAGAATAGGCATGGCTGCTGCTATAGCCTTCCTGATGGGACTTATCATGGTAACTACACACATTTTACTAATATAGGATATATTGTGACCAGGGGCGGACCTACCATGAAGATTCAAGATTCAAGCACTTTATTGTCATTGTGTAACACAACAAAATTACTTTTCATGACAACCCCATGGTGCATATAGGCAACATAGTGATAGTAACAAAGGTAGAAAGAGAAGAAATTATACAAATATGACAGGTATTACATGTACTTAAGCAATTTGTACACAGTGTTAATTATTTCAGGGAGGATTCAGAGTTTATCAAGTTTATGGTGGATGGGAAAAAGCTGTTTTTCAGTCTGTTTGTGTGTGTGCAGATTGATCTAAAACATTTACTTGATGGAAGGAGCTGAAACAAGGCATTTCCAGGGTGAGTGTTGTCCTTGATAATGTTTTTGGCCCTTCTCGTACAGCCAGTCTCATACAAAAGTTCCAGTGATTTTAGTTCAGTGCCGATAATGACCTCTGCTTTTTTAACAATTCGCTGCAGGGCTGCTCTAGTAGCCTTGGTGCAGCTGTTGTACCAGGCCGTCATGCAACTGGTCACAACACTTTCTATAGTGCATCTGTAGAAATTAACCAGCAGCTTCTGTGGGAAGTTAGCACACCTTAGTTTTTTGTTGTGCTTTGCCAGTCACAGCTAAAGCATTGTCAGCTCAGGACAGGTTCTCTGCGATGGAGATTGGAGAGGGTATAAGAAGAGTAAATACTTTATTACACACAGAGCAGGGAAGAACTAAATGGGAATTGATGATGGTGAAATTATGTAGAGCTGTAGGTACTGCGCTGGTTATAGGTATAGTTAGTCTGTCAGTAGCAGCACAGAGGAGGTGGGCAGGACCAGGTTATCTGCTCAGTGTTCACAGTGAAAGACTGGCTGGTGAACCCTCCCAGCTCCTCCCTGACTACCTCCTGAGGGTGATGATGGGAGGGGGAGGGGTCTCGGCAACTCACAGATTGCTGTTCAGTCCAGTTAGGATGCATCTGATATTCATACAGGATGTCAGCATTGCAAACCCAGCAAGCTAGCTATTAACAAATTAATGTACATGTATTATCTGTGTATAAAATGTGTTTAATCTATCTTTATTAAATGTATTCTTTCATTCAGTGGTGTTTTAGATTTCCTCGGGAGTCACCAGTAGCTACATTATAAGTAATAGGTGTTGTATATAGGTAAGGTTGCCCATGCTTGGTGGCACAGTTGTGGTTATCTTTAGCTTATAAACATGTGTAGATGCTTCAGAAAGTAGCAAACGTGAATATTTTCTAGAAACATATTTATGAGTAATATTCCATAAACTTGACTCGGTAATATGTACTGTACGGTAATATCTTGTTGTGATGTTTACAGGTGAGCATGTTTGTCCTACAACTTGGCTTCCTGTCTACCTACTTGTCTGAGCCCATAGTGAAAGCATTCACCAATGCTGCGGCTTTCCATGTGACCATCTCTCAGATACAAAACATGATGGGACTCCCTCTCCCGCGTCACACTGGACACTTCGTGATTTTCAAGGTCAGCCATGAAAGTTGTCACATTTAATAGAATCATAATCCCTCCCTTTAATAAAACCTAGTTAAACATTTTGCTTTACCTAACCTAGTTAAAATGTTCTCTTAAAGTGGAACTTCTTTGTTGAGACAAAAGTAATCACTTCAGTTCTGCTCTACAAATTGCTAGGAATAATCACACATTATTTTAAATTGATTAACCTGCATAGTGAACTCAAATGCTCAGCCAGTTCACACTGATTGTAATAGACTCTTCTAAAGCTACGTACACACATGCGACAACAATCGTTCGTTGTCAACGACGAACGAACTTTTAATTGATGAAAGAACGACCTAAGTAAAGTTAGTTTTAAAAGGTGTGTAACGATCAGATCGTTAGAACGAACGTTACATCACGTAAAAGTAACTATTGCGCCTGCGCATAAAAATAAAAAGTTCCATGGAGAAATAGTGAAATGCTCATGTCAAGCCTAGTACGAACGATCGTTTCCAACGATGTACTACTTTTGCAAACGATCGTCGTTGGGAAAAATCCGCCAAGCTAGATCATTCATTTTGAATGATCTAGCTCGTCCGTCGTTACACTTCATGGTCGTTGGCTGCTTTTTTTCAAACGATCGTCGTTTGAAAGGATCGGGGAACGATCGTTTCAAACGACTATAGTCGCATGTGTGTACGCACACTGGGTGTGTCCTACAATCTAGTTTTCACTCAGTTTGTGCAGATTTGACAAACAATCAACAATTGTTTCTTCTCTGTGCAACAAATAAAACATGCAGGTAGTACAGCAACAGCAGCTTTGTGTGCTGAAAGCAAGCACAACACAGAGTACCGATTCCAGACTAGAAATTTAATGCAACTTTTCCTTACAGTTTTGGAAATTCACACTTGCAAACTGAAATGCAGAGGGAGTTTCTGATAACATTCAACATTGCAAATGTACCGCATATACTTGACTATAAAGGCCGTACACACGCCATACTAAAGGCAACGACGGGTCCGTCGTCACCTCCCTCTGGGCGGGCGTTCCAGCGACAGTCCAGCATGTGTACAGTCTGTCTGCAGACTGATAAGGCTGTTTCTGAGCGATCTGCCCGGCGGATGATTCAGAAACAGCCTTATCAGTCCGCCGACAGACTGTACACACGCCGGACTGTCTGCTGAAAACCCGCCCAGCGGGAGGTGACGACGGACCCGTCGTTGCCTTTAGTACGGTGTGTGTACGGGCCTTTAGTCTAGAAATTTAGGTCTGACTCACTAAGTAAAAGTAAAGGGATTGACTTATACACGAGACAGGAGCAACCCTGAGCACACTGAGTAATGTGTGTACTATTATGTGTGTACTCACTTTCCCATTTGCAGCAATTTATCCAGTGGCAAGTGATACTTTCATGATAAAGGAAATGCCAAAAAACACAGGTCTGAAAGGCCTGTCCACAATCATTACCAAGGAAAGGGGGCAGTGTGTGTGTGTGTGTGGGGGGGGGGGGATTCTGGGCTGCAGGGAAGGAGAGTGAATCATTGCTGCACTTGGGGGCCTGGAGGAATTACTGGCTGCACTTTAGTGATAGGAGGGGTTAATGGTTGTAATACTGTATACTGTGCAGTCTTTAACCCCTCCTGGTCCCTAAGTGCAGCTGTTAATTATTCCTAGTCCCTAAGTGCAGCCATTAATTTTCCTTGGTAGACTTATACTTGAGTCAAAAAAAAATTCCAGCTTAAGAGTGTCAAATATTGGAGTTGACTTATACACAAGGTCGACTTATATTCGAGGATATACAGTAAGCATTTGTGCAGCAGTAATACAGCAGTTTTTTTATTGAGAGAGGAATCTAACTTGAAAACTGTAGGTGTATATGACTTATGACAGCATACAGAAAATACATAAAATAAATGTACTGTGCTTAACAGAAGTTTAACTACATGCACTGTTAGAAGGATGTATGACAATTGTAAAAATGTACAGACAACGGATGAATGATGGGAGAGACATGTATATTCAAATCCCTACACAACCTAGGCGCTGGATACCTGACGTAGTTAGCCCTGGATACCTGAAGGATTTGTTGCAACTGTGCAACTGTACAACTGTGCAACCTCACATCAAAAGGATCCAATAACTTGTCTACCCCCTAAGTTCAACTAAAAACCTTTGGAGCCAGAGCTTTCTGTCATGCTGCCCCTACCCTTTGGAATGCCTTGCCAAACTTAATCAAGACAGCTCCAACCCTAGACACATTTGAATCAAAATTGAAAAGCGACCTGTTTAGTCTGGCATTTATGATCACATAACACCTTGCCCTGTACACATCACTATGTACTGATCTGAGCCAAGCTTATGCACATTGGGTCCTATTGGAGAAAAGCGCTTTACAAATGTTTTATTGTTGTTGTTGTTGTATATGAATATGTGTTTTTTTTTCTTGTGCAGACACTGGCATCAGTTTTCAGAGCTGTGCATAAGACCAACGTAGCAGAACTGATTATATCTATTCTCTGCCTGCTGGTGCTGATTCCTATTAAGGAACTCAATGCTCGCTTCCGAAGTAAGCTAAGGACACCTATTCCCGGGGAGATCATTATGGTACGTGTGACATCCAGAAATCATGAGGCACGATGATGGATAAAATGGTTATTTTTCTTGTCATGAGTAGATGACTTATTTATATGTTTGTAAAGAATATACAGTATTTTTGAGATGGCTTTGCATTACGTGAAATAACCAGGACAAGCCTGGGGAATGTTTCACTGGGATTGTTTTGCAGCCAAAGAGCTGACGATCCTCGCATACAGCATCTGGGTGATTGGTTGCATGGTGGTGTAGTGGCTGCACTTTTGCCACACAGCATTAGAGTTCTAGTGTGGAGTTAGTAAGTTCTCCTTGTGTTTGTGTGAGCTCTCCCGGAGAACTCAGTTTAGAGTCAAAAACAGGCAAAAACAGCACTGATGCTGCCATAGGTCGTAATGTGAAGTACAGGTAGCAGTGCTCAGACAGTAATTTGGGCACCGTCAAAAGAAAGCCCACATTAAGATAAATATAGCGTAATTCGACTGCTGGCAGCCAAATTACGTCTTACCCCAGGGTCCATGGCGGCCTGAACGAGGAACAGTAATTAATGCTGCCAGGACTTTTTGCAGGAGTAGGGTGAACAATTTTTCAGCTTTATCCTGCACCCAAATTTCTCAGCCCCTTAATTACATGTACACCTCAATTTTGCTCGCAAACACATACATACAAGGCCGGATTTATACTTTTTGTGCCCCTAGACCAAGTATATTGGGACTCCCCTTCCATGTGCACCAATTCCCCTCCCATTCCATGTGCAGCCCCCTCTTCCATTTGCATCATCCATTTGCATCATCCATGTACTACTGCTCCTCTCTTTAATGTATAATTTCCTTTGGTAGCCATCAGCTTCCATTTTTCCCCTATTGCAGCCTTCTCTTTCATATGTATCAACCCCTATTTCTTGTCAAGGTGTCCCATTGGTCTGCAGCCGCCCAAGGCTCGGGCCTTTGTGGCTCTTCAGGAAATCCAGGCCTGCATACACACTGGATAGTGCTAATGTAGCATGAACTAATCCCCACAGGGCAACCGCTTTGCGGTATTATATTTAGACCCTGCATATTTTGGCATGCGAAAGCAAATGCATATTTGCATGAGCGAAGTCTTGAGATTAGCCAATAAGGCCAAATTTGCAAAGCCATATTTATCAGGTTCTACTTGGTTGATGCACACATTTTTTCTTTGTTGAAATCCATGCATACTGGTAGTATCACTGGCTTTTCTAGAAGAAACTGACCGCAAGGGTGGGAGGAGTAACTACTGGAGAGGCAGTCCCCGCAGCAACAGGGGAGCCCTGTGATGTACAGGGCCCCCATCTTCTTACCCTTCCCAATGCAGGCCCTTCCTACAAAGCAGATGTTTTAGAGGCTCTGCTTTTCATAATTGAGGGAGTCATGCATATAAGCACTGGCAGATGGGCCCCTTGGCCATAGGGGTTGCCACAGAGTGAGAGAGGGAAGCACCATCAAAAGTTGCAGGGGCAAGGGGTTATGACTGGTTGAGGTAGCGTAGCAGGTGAATAAAGTACAACACAGTATATACACACCTGACCAGGGTAGCTTAACCACAGAGGCGTTAGATTAGCGTCTCCCAAAAGTATTGTTCATGGCTGGACTGCAAAGAGTCGGTTTAATTTTTTTCAGTTGATTACTTTTACACTGGCCTATAGTGGCAAATCTTACCTAATAAAGTACAAGTGTCCCTGTGTCTGTCCCTGTGTCTGTCCCTGTGTCAGTGCTTTTGCACTACTGCAGAGGGACACCAAGAGCCCCAATAGTGTAATTCGTCTTGGAGACAACAAAATAAATGAGAAGTAAAAATTATACTTACAAACCAGGGTTACCATTAGGCAACCACTGTATATGCAGGTGGGGAGAACAATCCTGATCCCACTCAGGAATAAAAAGTCGCTCTCTGTAGACAGGAAAATAGGGTAACAACCCTCCACCCAGGGTGGACTCAATGTAGTGTACATCAGCGTTTTTTAACTGCTGTGCCGCGGCACACTAGTGTGCCGCGGGATGTTTCCTGGTGTGCCGTACAGGTCTGGCCTCTCGCCAGACCTGTTCCTACTGTAGGGCGCAGGAGGGGGGAAGCAGCGCTAGAAGGAAGGGCAGTGGAGGCAGCGGTGGGGAGGGGGGAAATATCCCCCCCCTCCCTCACCTGGGACCCCTCCTTCTGCCCCTCTCCCTCTCCATTTAGCGGTGGCAAGTGCGGGCTCGGCGGCGGGGAGACATGCGCAGAATTACTCACCACGCCACGTTCCAAGCGCCGGCAGCGTCATGTCGTCAGATCTCCGCCTTCAATGCCGCCCACTGTGCTTCCTGATTAGCGGAAGCACAGTGGGCGGCATTGAAGGCGGAGATCTGTGACGACATGACACTGCCGGCGCTTGGAACGTGGCGCGGTGAGTAATTCTGCGCATGTCTCCCCGCCGCCGAGCCCGCACTTGCCACCGCTAAATGGAGAGGGGCAGAAGGAGGGGTCCCAGGTGAGGGAGGGGGGGGGATATTTTCCCCCTCCCCACCGCTGCCTCCACTGCCCCTCCTTCTAGCGCTGCTTCCCCCCTCCTGGGCATCTATACTGGGGGGAACTGTACTAGCTATACTGGGGGCAATTAAACTAGCTATACTGGGGCAACTAAACTAGCTATACTGGGGGCAACTAAACTAGCTATACTGGGGGCAACTAAACTAGCTATACTGGGGGCAACTAAACTAGCTGGGGGCAACTAAACTACCTACACTGGGGGCAACTAAACTAGCTATACTGGGGGCAACTAAACTACCTACACTGGGGGCAACTAAACTAGCTATACTGGGGGCAACTATACTAGCTATACTGGGCACTATACTAGCTATACTGGGCACTTTACTGGCTATACTGGGGCACTACCTACCCATACTGGGCACTATACAGGGGCACTACCTATCCATACTGGGACTATACTAGCTATACTGGGGCACTATACTAGCTATACTGGGGCACTATACTGGGGTAACTATACTAACCATACTGGGGCAACTAAACTCCCTATACTGGGGCAACTATGCTAGCTATGCAGCCGCACCCCAGCCCCCCCTCCCCCCCACTGCGCACGGCACTGTCCACTAGGCGCAAACACCCGCCCCCTAACACCCCCCCCCCCCCCCCGCCGTTCCCCGGAGAAAAATATGGTCAGAAAGTGTTCCCCGGGCCGGAAAAGGTTGGGAACCACTGGTGTACATGATACAGAGGCGCCAAAAGAATAAAAGGTAATTAAATGAACTCAAAAAAACAACTGGTTAAACTGGTTAGAGAGGCGCCGAGCTCGCTGATATAATACAGATGCTGTGACTCCTACTGTATTTTGCCTGAGGAAGCGGGATGTATGGCCCGTGAAACGCGTTGCATTGTTTTTTAGAGTTCCGAATAAATTGTTGACTGTCTGAATCGCAGTCCTTGCCTGTGTCTGTTTGGAGGGGGTAAGACCACCGCTGCCTTCTCTGTTTAACCAGTTGGTTTTTTAAGTTCATTTAATTACCTTTTATTTTTTTGGCGCCTCTGTATCTTGTACACTTTTGCGCTACTGCGCATGTCAAGCACTGACAGCCCTTGGGACAGGACACAGGGACAGCGCAAGACAGCGGGATGCCCGGGCGAGCGTGTGTTTACATCCGGCAGGCACATGCGCGCGTGATGCGGGCGTGCATGGCGGGGGCGCACGACGTTCAGGGTGCGCATGCGCGCTGTGATGCTGCGGCGAGGACTGACCTAGAGCCCGTTTTTAAACGGGCTTAGGTCGTCTAGTATTAAATAATAGTAATATTATGGTGTGCAAGACTGACTATTATCCCATGTCTTGCCCAGGCCAGGTGTAACCTGTTTTCTCTATTACGTCTTTTTATGTGGTTAATGTACTGCAGTTAAAAAACCTTTTTTTGTCTTTGGCAGGTCCTTGTTGCTACTGGATTGACTTTTGCTTCCTCTTTAGACCACCGTTACAATGTGCAAATAGTTGGCAGCATACCAGCCGGGTAACCGTCACTTTCCTATATGTATAGAGTGTAGCACTGTGCCGTGTTCAGTAGACTATGCATGGAAATATAGGAAACTTGTCTCTGGAAAATGCTGGATCCATAATTCTTAGTTCAGGTTGATTGTGGAGTGTATATGCTTTAATTGTATAGTATGACAATAGGAGGAAAGCCAACAGAAGTCAAGGTTCCTTTTTAGTGAAAATGATGTGTGGAACATGTTAACCTATGTAGTGTGTGTGTGTGCGTGTTTATTTGTGTGTGAATGTGTGTGTGTGTTTTTCTCTGTGTGTGTGTGTGTGCCCTTAGGGCTCTTTCACATCAGAGCTTGCGTTGGAGAACGCTCAAAGCATACGTTTTGTTGTATGCGTTTTAATGCGTTTTGATATGCGTTGCACTGCAGTGAGTGTGCGTTTTTAATCCGTTTTCAATGCGTTACAGCACATAGAAAAACGCAAGTAATTTTTTTTTCTTTTAGTTTTCAACTTTCTACATTGTTCCTCTGTTGCATTCTGGGACTGATTGCCTGCGTTAACGGATTAAAAACGCGCATAGTGTGCGTTTTACATTAACTAACATTGTAACGCATAAAGCTAGCGTCGGCCGAAAAACTGCGCCTGGGTGCAGTGTAACGCAACGCACAAAAAGGCTGCGTTATATGTGAAAGCTAAAATGAAAGTCTATGGACTTTAATTTCACCTTGGGTAACGCAAACTTTACCCTTTGCGTTGAAACGCAGAAAATCTGCCCTAATGTGAAAGAGCCCTTAGTAATATGTGACCTGGTGGTTGTAGTATTTCTGCATGCATTTAGCTACAATGTATCAAAATCTACCTTTCAAAAATGTATGCATCCAATCCATGCCTTAACATGGAACCATGTTTAGGGTGCTTTGGTATATCTATGGGTATGGGGTACAGTATGTCAAACTCCTTCCTCCTCTTCCCTGCTGCAAAGGCATAAACATGAATGCTCTACAGTATGCATATATTTTGAATACTCAAGGGCCACGTCTGTACAGTAGGGTGAGTAAAAGAAGAACAATGCCCTCAAACAGATCCCTTGTCGAGACTTTGAGGGGGATCGGGGCTGCTGTACACATACTAGATTCTTGGCAGTGGTGGCCTCGACTGACACTTTTTTGCAGAGAACCATAATAATATTAGCCATTGGTCATAAATTGTGCCCACTGCTAAATGGATTAATTTTACCATCAGCCAGAGACAAGGTACGCCACTTTGTCCAAACTGGGTACTCCAGATGACTTGATTTACAGTTAAAAATAAACAAATAACCTAAATTCTCTAAGGGCTAATACAAAAATATACATATCCCTTTTTCACTTGCAAGAGGTAATCAGGGAAGAGCTGTGAAGGGGTACAAGCCAGTCTTTTGCTTTGAACACACAGAGCTGACTGCCCACCTTCCCCTGTGCTGCACTGGAGGAAGTAGAGGGAGAAGGTGGGCAAGTTCAGGTTATGGCTAGTGATGGTCATGTCTAGGAGCACTCATGGAGAAGCATGTGATCAGTTTGGTCAGGTGACAGATACAGTGGTGTGAAAAACTATTTGCCCCCTTCCTGATTTCTTATTCTTTTGCATGTTTGTCACACTTAAATGTTTCTGCTCATCAAAAAACGTTAACTATTAGTCAAAGATAACATAATTGAACACAAAATGCAGTTTTAAATGATGGTTTTTATTATTTAGTGAGGAAAAAAAACTCAAAACCTACATGTCCCTGTGTGAAAAAGTGATTGCCCCCCTTGTTAAAAAAAAATAACTTAACTGTGTTTTATCACACCTGAGTTCAATTTCTGTAGTCACCCCCAGGCCTGATTACAGTCACACCTGTTTCAATCAAGAAGTCACTTAAATAGGAGCTATCTGACACAGAGAAGTAGACCAAAAGCACCTCAAAAGCTAGACATCATGCCAAGATCCAAAGAAATTCAGGAACAAATGAGAACAAAAGTACTGTAATTGAGATCTATCAGTCTGGTAAAGGTTATAAAGCCATTTCTAAAGCTTTGGGACTCCAGCAAACCACAGTGAGAGCTATTATCCACAAATGGCAAACACATGCAACAGTGATGAACCGTCCCAGGAGTGGCCGACCGACCAAAATTACCCCAAGAGCGCAGAGAAAACTCATCCGAGAGGCCACAAAAGGCCCCAGGACAACATCTAAAGAACTGCAGGCCTCACTTGCCTCAATTAAGGTCAGTGTTCACAACTCCACCATGAGAAAGAGACTGGGCGAAAACGGCCTGCATGGCAGATATCCAAGGCGCAAACCACTTTTAAGCAAAAAGAACATTAAGACTCGTCTCAATTTTGCTAAAAAAACATCTCAATGATTGCCAAGACTTGTGGGAAAATACCTTGTGGACCGCCGAGACAAAAAGTTGGACTTTTTGGAAGGGGCGTGTCCTGTTAAATCTGTCGTAGAAGTAACACAGCATTTAAGCAAAAGAACATCATACCAACAGTAAAATATGGTGGTGGTAGTGTGATGGTCTGGGGTTGTTTTGCTGCTTCAGGACCTGGAAGGCTTGCTGTGATAGATGGAACCATGAATTCTACTGTCTACCAAAAAATCCTGAAGGAGAATGTCCGGCCATCTGTTCGTCAACTCAAGCTGAAGCGATCTTGGGTGCTGCAGCAGGACAATGACCCAAAAGACACCAGCAAATCCACCTCTGAATGGCTGAAGAAAATCAAAATGAAGACTTTGGAGTGGCCTAGTCAAAGCCCTGACCTGAATCCTATTGAGATGTTGTGGCATGACCTTAAAAAGGCGGTTCATGCTAGAAAACCCTCAAATAAAGCTGGATTACAACAATTCTGCAAAGATGAGTGGGCCAAAATTCCTCCAGAGCGCTGTAAAAGACTTGTTGCAAGTTATCGCAAACGCTTGATTGCAGTTATTGCTGCTAAGGTAGGCCATGTAGGTTTTGAGTTTTCTTTCTCACTAAATACTAAAAACCATCATTTAAAACTGCATTTTGTGTTCAATTATGTTATCTTTGACTAATAGTTAACGTTTTATGATGAGCAGAAACATTTAAGTGTGACAAACATGCAAAAGAATAAGAAATCAGGAAGGGGGCAAATAGTTTTTCACACCACTGTATGTAAGTCTCTGATTTGCCAGTCATGATCATGCACTAAAGCAGGATTTGTGCTTTGCAAATCTATCATCTGTTCAAACAAATCACATGCTTTTCCATGGGTTCTCCTAGACATGACTATCACTAGTTATGGCTATGAGCAGGATTTATCATTAAGGCTTTCCATGCCACCCCACACTGCTCTGAGATAGAACAAGAGCACTATTTTAGACTTGGAGGCCAGGCAGCAGTGGAGAGAAGTTGGTATGCGGTGGTGTACATGCTCTGCACTGCTGTATGCAGCAGCAGTGTCGGACTGGGAGGTGGAAAAACTGAGGAAATCCATCTGCTGGCCAAGCAGCAGAAACCCTGTGTTATCACTCCCAATAGAAACCTGCAGCAAGTCCCCACTGTGAGCAGCAACACCTGATTACTGCTGCTTGGCCAACAAGAGGATTTCCTCAGCTTTACCAGCTCCCAGTCCGACACCGGCCATATGTGTGAATGGGTCCTAAGTGAGTGCTGGTCTTTACAGATGCTTCTATTGGCTAATAATGACCATGTCCAGAGTGCAGTTGTGACCAGCCTCCCCTGCATTCCTCACTCCTGCTGCCATAGCCTCATCAAGTCTTTTCAAGTCCCTAGCCCAGGGATTTTTAACTTAGTCCTCAAGTACCTTCAGCCAGAGATGGACTACAATGAAATGGGGCCCTATGGAAGGTAGTAGCGTTGGTTCCTCCTTGTTTTGGTAATCTAATATAGGAGAAGTGTCAAAGAAAGTGGAAGATGGGCCCCCGACACCCACTAAGCCCCAGGCACCTGCCTAGGTTGCCTTGTGGATGATACTGCTCTGCCCCTAGCAGTGCATGTTTTGTGAAAATACACAGAGGTAGTTCATGAGCTCTGCCGAGACACTAGTTACCCCACCTGTGAATGTTTGTGGTTTCCTGCAAAACCTGCCCTGTTGGGGGTACTTGAGGACTGGCATCATGTGACTATCATGCTGGGGGCGGCAGACAGCAGAAGATTTCAGAGGTACAGCAGTTCGCTGCCCAGTTTTAAGCCTGACTATGTTTTGTAAAGGTCAGCATTTTGTTTGTGGGAAATATTGTAGAGATTTAGAAAGCTACAGTATGTACCGTAACTAACTTTAATAATTGGTTCTCTGTTTTCTTGGTTCTCAGTTTTCCAGTTCCCAAACTCCCCACCTTGAGCATCATTCCGGAGGTAATTGAAGACACTATAGCTATTACATTTGTGGGTTATGCTGTATCCGTGTCACTGGCTATGATCTATGCAGAAAAGCACAGATATACCATTGATCCAAACCAGGTGAGACATCCACTCATTACCTTTATCAATAATGTTATGATACTATTTACACATGGTAAATGCAGCCAGGGGCGTAACTAGAAACCACTGCCCCCCCCACCCCCTTCACACTTACAGACACACATGGTGTGCAGAAAACACATACAGAAAACTGACAGACGAGTGTGTTCCCAGCCTCAGCTTATTACACTCACTCTGTCCATCTCTTATGGAGCAGAACTGACTCTTCAGTCTTCTCCAGAGTACTTGGGGAGGGGTAGAGAGAGTGGGGATTGGTTGCTGTACACAAGAGCCTGCTGCACACTGAATAGGGACTGTCTACAAATATTTGTCTGCAGATGCAGTCATTAGAACAACTGTGCAGAGAGCAGAGCGTTTTTTTCCTTGTGCATTTAGTTGTCAGTCTCTCAGGACAGGGAAAATAAACTTCTCCTCCCCACGTGGCCTCCTGCTGCTTCTGGGCCTCCCTGCGGCTGTATCCCTTGCAGGGTCTTTTGTCACGCCCCTGAATGCAGCCATTTTCTGTGGATGGAGCGAGAAAGTGTATTACTATTTTTTTTTTAATTGCTGTCTGTATCCTTATAAGAGGGCATGTACAATAGAATCACAGGTTCAATTGGGTGGCAGGTGATAGAAACAGTTTAACAACTTCAGCCCGCAGCGCTCCTCCCATTCATTCGCCAATATCTTTAACACTAATCGTCACACATAAATGATCTATATTTTATTTTTTTGGCCACAAATTAAGCTTTTTGAGAGGGATACTTGTTTTCAGTAATTACTATATTTTCTATGCATTTTAAAGGCAAATACACACAAAAAGGAAAAAATACACTATTTCTCCAATTCCACCCCCTATAGGTTTAAAATAAGCAATGCTACTATAAATAAAACCCACCCATTGTATTTGCCCATTAGTCCCGGCTATCACAACATTTAAATTATGTTCCTAGTGCAATGTATGGTGACAATGTATTATTTGGAAATAAAGGTGTATTTTTCTGTTTTTTTTTGTGTCCCATCAATTGTAAGCCTTTTTTCACTAAAATTAATATAATTAAATCACTTCCAAAGCCCCCCCCCCCCCCAGTTACCAAGCAAACAATTTTAAGATTAAAAAAATAAATAAATCCATAAATAGTTGCCTTAGGGACTTATCTTTTTTTAAAATATGTAAGTCATAAGGGTATATTACTGTTCTTTTTTTTTTTTTAAATAAAAAAAACTGTGCAGGGTAATATCACTTTTTGCCACTAGAAGGCGATAAACGCTCCTTGGTTTACAAGGAAGTGTTTGAGCGTGAATGAAATTAAAAAAAAAAACATTCTTATGAATGGATATTGCCTTTGATCAGGCTCATGTCTATTCATTACAGGCACTGCGATTGGTTCAGAGAAGCTTTCTTTCTCTTCCCCAATTGCCAAAATGGAAAACTGCCAGGGTGCGTAGGCTGCGGCTCCACGCTCCCCGCTGGTGCCGCAGTTTACAAACTGGACGAGAATACTTGTCCAGTTTGCCTTTAGCTGCGCCTATCAGGACGAAAATACTTGTACAGATAGGCTTAAGTGGTTAAAAAGCCAGAGAAAACCAATGTAGCAAAATTCATTCTGATTAGCTAACTGCTATCCCTTAGTGATCCCTTCTCTTCATACCCTTCCACATAAGGTCCTTCCTGATGCCTTAAGCTGAATACTCACCAGCGGATGCAGGAAGATGGATCCTAGCAATGTCCCCCAACGACTAGCATCCCCTGATCCTTCTTGCTGCCAGGGGGTACACACGATGGCACATGGCGGGACAAGTCGTCAGGGATCTTAAAGATCCGATCCACTGTGACCGTCCTTATTGCTGCACTTCACCAAACGTTGTTGCGTAATCGCGCACCTGTACCCGCATCGTGAGAGCACAGAAATGATCGCTCGTCGGCAAACTAATTGCCGACCTTTGGAAAAATAGTGGTAGAAATCGTGTAGTGGGTGTGGGCCTTAACTCTAATCTCAACCCTATCATAAACCCTTTCATGATGCCTAACCCTAACCTCCCCCAACCCTCTCTTCCTAACCATAATGGACTGTCATATCATAGGAAGCTCCTACCCATGTATACGCTAACCCTAACTGCTACTGGCTTTCCCTTATATTCATCAGCAAGTGAGAGGGGTGGAGCATAAGATAAGGCTTTATGCTGCATTCATGTGTAAATTATAGGCTCCACCCTTCTTTTCATATGGCTCAATAAGAGCAAAATTGCTAGTGCAATGAATTATAATTCTTCATTGTGTAAACGTAAATGTAAAAGTCCAATGAACTTTGAGTATTTGATTATAGTTCATCTCTTTTTAGGAACTATTGGCTCACGGAATATCAAATATGGTTTCTTCTCTGTTCAACTGTTTCCCCAGCTCTGCTACTCTGGCTACAACTAACATCCTGGAGAGCGCTGGAGGACACACCCAGGTGAATTCTATCTTTCTTTTATTATAATATATTTATGTCTTTTTAGACATCAAGCTACCTCTTTCTAAAGGTTAACGGTACAATTCTTTCAGCAAATGCAATCTTTCATACATCAAAGGTCAGCGCAGGTTTAGAAAGTCATTGTATGTAGGGAATGGTAAATTCTTCACCACAATATATCAAATGCTCAGAGGTAGGTATCCGCCAAACATCAAAACTAGAAAAGGCTTACCAGCTCCCAACAACCCACATTATAAGGTTGTGAAATGGCTCATGTCACAGATAGCGTCCAGGGAACATCAGACGTCGTGAAGATCCAGTGGACATCCGTGTGGAGGTAAAGTTTCAGGAATTTATATAGGAAAACAAAAACGGCAATATCTAAGCGTAACCCGTTTATTTAGATAAAATTTCTTTAAAAGGCAGTAGACATAAAAACGATAACTCACATACGGGGCCCATAAACAGGGAACCCCAGAAGATTAGCGCGCATGTAATGGTCAATCGAAGATCAATAGACAATGGTGCCGCCTGTTACCTTCCCGACCGGTTTCGCAGTCTTGCGTCATCATCTCCCCTGATGACGCAAGACTGCGAAACCGGTCGGGAAGGTAACAGGCGGCACCATTGTCTATTGATCTTCGATTGATCATTACATGCGCGCTAATCTTCTGGGGTTCCCTGTTTATGGGCCCCGTATGTGAGTTATCGTTTTTATGTCTACTGCCTTTTAAAGAAATTTTATCTAAATAAACGGGTTACGCTTAGATATTGCCGTTTTTGTTTTCCTATATAAATTCCTGAAACTTTACCTCCACACGGATGTCCACTGGATCTTCACGACGTCTGATGTTCCCTGGACGTTATCTGTGACATGAGCCATTTCACAACCTTATAATGTGGGTTGTTGGGAGCTGGTAAGCCTTTTCTAGTTTTGATGTTTGGCGGATACCTACCTCTGAGCATTTGATATATTGTGGTGAAGAATTTACCATTCCCTACATACAATGACTTTCTAAACCTGCGCTGACCTTTGATGTATGCCTGACTTCTGAACTTTTGGACATTGTTCTTCTCAGCGGCGGTTCCATTGTCCCTTGGCACCGATATATATTTGCTACTAAATGCAATCTTTCATTGCGATTTGAATGATCGTAACTAATTGGACAGCAATTATCGAATGTTCACATTTACTGAACGATTCTTTCTTCAAATGCAATCATAAAATCCAACTTTCCAATCGATTTTATACTATTAAGCAATTGACCAATCAATTGCCTTCATAAACGGCAAACTTTCTATACAATTTGATCATTCAAAATACATCGAAAGATCGCATTTGGTGAAAAAATTGTACCGTTAATCCAAATCCAGCTGGATTTAGCAGGATTCACCCACGCTGGCTGCCATTTTCTGGAAATCTTGTCTTATAGTTATAAAACTACATAATGAAAATGGCAGAATGCTTTTGCATGGGAATGAATGTAAAGTATATGTAGTGTATACTGTATGTGGTACTGACTGAATGCACAAAATAGCATAGTACTATACTATAGTATATAACTCTGCCCTCTGAGTGATGTTTAGCCTAGGCTGTTTATTATGCAGAATTCTCCTCCAAGAGCATTCTGGGACAGCAGTTGTTATTTCTGTTAGCTTCGAAACAGCAGTAAACAAACATTTCTGCAGCGATGCACCCACCAGTAGAAAAGATGTGGCAACCTGTGATACATTTCAGAATGTAGATCAGGGTGAGGAAAGATTTAACAGTTGGCAAATAAGGACTACATAATTTATAAAGCAATATTTTAAAAAATAAGCTATTTTATTTGTTACATTGTATTCAGTAAAGTTCCTCTTTAATAATATCTTCAAGGGGTGGCAAACTCAATCACATAAAGGACCGAAATGTGAAACACAGTCTAAAGCTTCTCATACACACTAGGTTAAACTCAACAGAGGCTGCCAGTAGCGACCGCCTCTACTGAGAATGTGTACAGCGGCAAGTGATTCACCTGGTCGATCGACTTGGCCAAGCATTGTTGACCAGGACAAGGTGGTCCCTAGTGACTTGAAAGTTTGAAACAAGTCGATGTTGTCACCTGAAGAAAATGCCTGAGAAAATCTATATTTTGCAATCCTGCAATTTCCCTAAAATGTAAATAAATGTAACAAATTCCACAGTAGCGATTGCAATTATCAAATCGCAGGACGTGCAGCATTTTGGGAGCGTTGGCGCTTCAATGTAAAGTATTGAAGCGCTGGCAAATCGCTCATGAATCGCTACACAAAGAGATTTGTGTGTGATTTTAAATGACTGCACACTGTAAAAAAAATTAAAGAAAATGAAAGGGCCAATCAGAATTAAAATCACTAATCGCAAATCGCTATCACAATCGCTGACAAAAAGCTTACACTAAAACACTAATATTGCTACCAAAATCGCTGGAAAACGCTCATGAAATTGCTTACAAAATGCTAATTAAAAAAACGCTAGCAATTGCGCTAGCGATTTGCGAATTGTAGTGGGTTCCAGGCCTTAGGGTGTAGTGGAACACCATATAGGGCCTTTTTCCACTGCACAGCTGAATCGCAAAATTGCAAATCGCTAGTGATTTTTAAATCGCTAAGGTTGCTACTTTATCATAAAAATTATGAGAAGTATTTTCCACTATAGTGATTCGGTTTTTAAATCGCAAATTTCAATCGCTTTCTGGAGCGATTTTAAGAGGGATAATGCAATGCAAATGAAAAATCGCATCGCAAGCGTTTGTGATTGCTAGTGGAAAAGGGCCCTAAGGATATAGTATTTTGGTTTAATTTTCTCCCAATATTTTGACTTCAGACATCACACAAGAGTCAGTGCATGACTACTATGACTACCATGTGTGGTTATCAGTTAATTGTAAAGCGATAATCACTCTTATTTAATTCTGCTTTTAGAGGTTGTAATGCTGTGACTGATTGGTGTAGATATATCTGTGGCTGGAGTTGTCTTGGGTGATGGTTTTATACCCTTCTAAATACAAAGCATTGTGGGTAGAGTGATCTTCATTATGATAATATTCTTCTTTTGTATAAATCATATGATTTAATTTTGTTTCAGCTTTCCGGATTTTTCACCAGTGCTGTGGTACTAGTCGTTCTGATTTGGGTTGGTCCTCTATTTAATTATTTGCCAAAGGTGAGATTCCTTTTGCACCAAAATAACTACAGAATGTGAGGAGGAGGGGTAACCACAAAATCTATTTCACACTACATATACCTGAGTAAGGCCTCTATCACATGGGTAGTTGGTAGTGGAGCATCCACCGTCTAGTAACTAGATCCCTGGACCTGCTGGGCATTCTAAGCAGCTGCAGTAGTTTCTTGCAATGCAGTAACTGCACATCTGTTACAGATACTAAAAATTGTATTCATCCATGATGGCAGGGACTCCATGCCAGCTCAGTGTGATCCATTCTACTAAAATTTAACATACAGCCACTGTCAGGATGTTTATACTTTTCTGGATTCTGATTGTGGCCCGAAATTAAGCTGAGAGGGCATGCAAATGCTCGTTTCACCTTAAAAATCCCTGTTGCCAGTTCAACTTGTTCAAACCAGCGACAAGGGTACTTAAATCCGCCCAGAAGCTTGAAGTCATGGGACAAGATTTGTGGAACAGGATTATTCGCTCTAGAAGCCTGATTGGCGATCTTTCTTACAAAGCTATCATACGGGTTATTTAACATTATTTGCTTTTCTCGGTGTATTCACTATGGTAACTCTGTTCTGTTTTTCTGCAGGCAGTCCTCGCATGCATAAATGTTGTCAGCCTCAGGCAAATGTTCCTGCAGTTTCAGGAGCTTCCAGAGTTATGGAAAATCAGCAAGACCGATTTTGTGAGTTTTTCTTATAGATAATAAAAGTCACAACACTACTGCTAGATTCTTGGAAATATACTATTTAAAGTTCTTAAATTATTTGCTTGATTCTCAAGCAGTCTATACAAATACTTGAAGACATGCAAAAAGAAAAAAAGGTAGCTATTCTTTTAAAGCAGAACTGTAAATACTTTTTCAACACACTGTTTCACTTACCTGGGGCTTCTGCAAGCCCCCAGCAGCCGTCCTGTCCTGCGCCGGTCCTGCATGATCCTTCGTTCTCCCGCCGCCAGCTACTTTCGGTTTTGCCGCTGGGCCAATATGTCTTCGCGGCTCTGGTCACGAGTATCCTTTCTTTGTGTTCCAGTCTGCAATAGCGCTATTGCAGCGGAGAACGCAAAGAAAAGATGCACGTGGCAGGGCTGCGCTGGCCTCGACTTACAAGTTGAGGTAAGGAACGGCCTGGCGGCGGGAACATGGAGACTCGTGGAGGACCGGCGCGGGACAGGACAGCTGTGGGGGCTTGCAGAAGCCCCAAGTAAGTGAAACTGTGTTTAAAAAATATCTACAGTTCCGCTTTAAAGGAATACTGTATGGGGGTTGGGGGAAAATGAGTTGAACTTACCTGGGGCTTCTAATGGTCCCCCGCAGACATCCTGTGCCCGCGCAGCCACTCACCGATGCTCTGTCCCCGCCTCTGGTTCACTTCTGGAATTTCAGACTTTAAAGTCTGAAAACCACTGCGCCTGCGCTACCATGTCCTCACTCCCGCTGATGTCACCAGGAGCGTACTGTGCAGGCCCAGACCATACTGGGCCTGCGCAGTACGCTACTGGTGACATCAGCTGGAGCGAAGACACGGCAATGCAGACACAGTGGTTTTCAGACTTTACAGTCTGAAATTCCAGAAGTGAACCAGAGGCAGGGACAGAGCATCGGTGAGTGGCTGCGCGGGCACAGGATGTCTGCGGGGGACCATTAGAAGCCCCAGCTAAGTTCAACTCATTTCCTCCCACCCCCCCTACAGTATTCCTTTAAATGAATTGTCTTCTTTACATTGGCAGACAATTCATTTAAAAGAAATACATTTCTGCCACCTGTTGGTAGAAGGAAGTATTGCATTTCATGATGTTACAGCAAAGGCTTTATTATCACAAGTTAAAGGAAACCTGAAAGAGGCTGGTGATCCATCGTCTCAAGTACATTTAGCCATAGACCCTGAAAGCATGCAGATCAGATGTTTATGGCAAAAATCTGATAACATTAGCTGAATGCTTGTTTTAGGTGTGTGATTCAGACACTTCCAATGTCTGGTATTGTATAAGGGCTCATTTCCACAAGGAGCCGTGGCAGTTTCTGATTCGGCTGCGGCTCCCGTTCTGCTGCGAAGTCGCAGCCCGAATCACTAAGGCCATGTTCACATCATGAAATGCGGATGGTCGTGTGTTCAGAACACAATGCGTACGAATGCACGCAATCTGCGTTTGTATGCGTTGCGTGGCTGATCCCATTCACTGAAAGTCAGCCACGCGTTTTGTTAAAAAATGCGTGCAGCATCCGTTCGCAGACCGCACTGGTCTGGAATGCATGCAGTGTGAACATCAGACAGTGCAGTCTATGCACCTTCTGATGTTGTGTGTGTCGGCCTCCTGCACATGCAGGGCCCCACTCACATGCAGAAAAACGCAGCAGATTCGGCCCAGACTTGGGCATAGTGGAAGTAGGCCCTAAAAATAAAGAAATATGTCAGCCTCCATATACCTCTTGCTTCAGGATCTTTTAGAAAATTAGACGAATGGATCCCCTGGAATTGGGGAATGTGTGAGGAGGCAGTCCTGTTGGTGTGGGTTGTGGCTAAGTATAAATGGGTGTATACAGTAACATTGAGTTGGGGCAAATATTACTAATGGCAATCAAATATCAACAACAAGCAGATATTTATAATGATAAACAGATATTAATGCCATGCAGATAATAGCAATTATATCCTTCCTTATGGTGCCCATAGATGGTACAATACAATTGTCTGATTTTTCTGTTTATTTGACCAAAACAATCGAATAAAAGTTGAAAAGAATATTTTTTTTTCGATAAGGAAAAACGAACGATTATCCCATTTTTTCAATAAAAATCCGATCAGACATGTTGGAAAAATCTTTATATTTGATCTAACGGCATAATGGAACTAAACTATCTAATCGTAAAAAAAAATTAAAAAATTGTACCATGTATGGTCACCATTACGCTCAATGTTCCTACAAGAGATAGTGACTGAGATGCAAATAAGCCTGCACACAAATTTAATGGGAGTAATCGTTCTTATCTCAGTAACAGCTGACAGGTTTGCAAGGCATCTTTCAAAGAGAAACATGCAACGGTCCATAGCAATGATCTGGGTACACTCCGTGCATCCATGTGATCAGGAGGCCACTGAGCACCCATTAATGGCATGGGCATAATCACTTGTGTCTGTATAATATGGTTTTTGAAATACCTGGAATACATAGAGTTAATATGATAAGTATGATAAGAAATATGTAGTAGAGTCTCGGTTATCTGGCATCGAAAGGGATCAGCTGATGCCGGGTAAATGTGCTTTCTGGCTGTTTTAACCTCAATGTTAAAAGTAGGCCCAGCTAATACAGTACTCTATATACATGCCATGACCTCTGCATTAAATGTTAAAATACAGGAATTAAAGTATACATGGTAAACCTTGGGGGAGCCATGGAACCCAGGCTTTAATCACAACAGAGCCCACAAAGCCTAAGAAGTTGGCCTTTGTGCTGGTTGGTTGAGACTGCTGGTTAGTTGAGTTCCAGAGAACTGGTACTCTACTGTACTTTAAATTGGTGATGTTTATATACACAGTGACATTCTTTGATTTTGTTTGGCAGTCAGTATGGGTGGTCACATGGCTGGCGGTAATTATTCTGAATGTGGAAGCGGGCCTGGCAGTCGGTGTTGTCTTCTCCATGATGACTGTGGTTTGCCGGACACAGAGGTACGCAGTTACACATTTGGTTTACTTGCAGTCTTTTCTCTTTTTAAACTATCATTTGTAGAATCTTTGAAATGTTATTTAGATCTCATTGTTTTATGTTTTTTATCCTGCTGCTACACAAAAATATTGCTCAGATATTAAGCCAAAAAACAGATCGAAGGTCAAAAATAAAAGTGCTACAAATACTACCAAACACCCTAAACACACAAAACATTTTTCGAAAAAAAAATTCACATGTATCTGGTTCAATGTAGAGCTATGCCTTAGCAATTTTATAAGTAAATCCCATGATGGAGTTAAAGAAAAAAATCACCAATATAAGCTGAACATCGGTTAATTTTAATATCAAGAGCCAGATTGGAAACTTCTGAATGATATGTATTTCATGATTATTGCACAGATTTATTCAATAATAATGAGATACATACGGCCACAAAGACACTGTGTGCCTTTTAGTACACCATGAAATGTAGAAGAACCACTCCATCTGCTGCCTTGCCACTTTCAGTCATCTAAATTCTGTGACTCTCGGGTGATATACATGCTGACATGATACCTGGCAGGTGAGTGAATGCTACTACCTGCATTTCTTATGTATTGATCATTGTTTAAAATATCTATTATAGGAATTTAAAGAGGACCTGGCTGTCAGCCCCCTACAGCTGACCTGTGCCCGCGAAGTTACCAAATGGTCCTCCACTCCCCCAGCGCAGCTCACTTTCACTTCTGGCAGTCGCCGTCCACTGCACCTGCACGTCCTCGTTCCCATTGCCGGGAGTGTACTGCGCAGGCGCAGTAGAGATTTTCTCATGCATAGAGGTATATGGAGGCTGCCATATTAATTTTCTTTTAAACAATACGGTTGCCTGGCAGCCCTGCTGATGTCTGGTTGCAGTAGTGTCTGATTCACACACCTAAAACAAACATGCAGCTATTCCAGTCGGAATTTCTGTCAGGAGCCTACTATCTGCACGCATGTTAAGGGGCTGTGGCTAAAAGTATTACAAACAGAGGATCAGCAGGACTTCCAGGCAACTGGTATTGTTTAAAGAGACTCCGTAACAAAAATTGCATCCTGTTTTTTATCATCCTACAAGTTCCAAAAGCTATTCTAATGTGTTCTGGCTTACTGCAGCACGTTTTACTATCACCATCTTTGTAATAAATCAACTTATCTCTCTCTTGTCAGACTTGTCAGCCTGTGTCTGGAAGGCTGCCAAGTTCTTCAGTGTTGTGGTTCTGTGATGCATCTCCCCCCTCCAGGCCCCTCTCTGCACACTGCCTGTGTATTATTTAGATTAGGGCATCTTCTCTCTTCTCTCTTATCTTTTACAAGCTGGATAAATCCTCCTCTGAGCTGGCTGGGCTTTCACATACTGAGGAATTACATACAGGCAGAGCTGTCTGCACTCTGCAGGAAGAAACAGCCTGACACTTCAGTGGAAGATAGCTGCAGGGGGAAAGAAACACACAAATGATCTCTTGAGATTCAAAAGGAAGGGTGTATACAGCCTGCTTGTGTATGATTGTATTTTCTATGTGGGGACATACTGTACATCAACCTACTTCCTGTTCTGGTGGCCATTTTGTTTGTTTATAAACAAACTTTTTAAAACTGTTTTTAACCACTTTTAATGCGGCGAGGAGCGGCGAAATTGTGACAGAGGGTAATAGGAGATGTCCCCTAACGCACTGGTATGTTTACTTTTGTGCGATTTTAACAATACAGATTCTCTTTAAAATTAAAAAAAAAATATGTCAACCTCTGTATGTTTTTTACTTTAGGTTTCCTTTAAAGCTGTGTTCATTGATATACTTATCCTTTTAGTAATTCCCAGCTGTTATCTAAGTTCATTTTCAAACAAAGTATAGATTAATTTTATGTCTGGTGTCAAATGAGAATAAGAAATTACAAAGCTTTTTCAATATGTTATTTTATTAATTTAATGTACAATCACAATCTTTAATTTATTTTTTATGGTACATTTTAGGACTCAATGCTCCGTTCTGGGAAGAGCAGTCAATACAGAAATATATCGACCAGTAGAACACAATGACAAGGTACAGGTTATATATGTACATTAAAAGAATAAATTAACGGTAGCAGGAAAAAGGGTCGCTGGCTGAGGGTGGACGAAAATTATTTTCTGTAATGTACTGATAAACATTAGACTTTTATATATTTTAGATTCAAATACACACAACTGAAGTAGTTCAAGCCTTTTATTGTTTTAATAACCCATAGAGAATCTGTGGGATATTGTGAAGAGAAAGTTGAGAGATGCAAGACCCAACACTCTGGATGAGCTTAAGGCCGCTATCGAAGCATCCTGGGCCTCCATAACACCTGAGCAGTGCCACAGGCTGATTGCCTCCATGCCACGCCGCATTGAAGCAGTCAGTTCTGCAAAAGGATTCCCGACCAAGTATTGAGTGCATAACTGTATGCCAAAATCACCAATATTAAAACAATAATAGACTTGAACTACTTCAGTTGTGTGTAATGAATCTAAAATATATGAAAGTCTAATGTTTATCAGTACATTACAGAAAATAATGAACTTTATCACAATATGCTAATTTTTTTTAGAAGATCCTGTATATTTTCGTTATTATTTCCTATCCCTTTTTACAACTTTATTTATCGTTAACCAAGTTTGACAACGATGTTTATCGTTATCAGATTTCGTTATCCACCAGCGCCATTTTATTATCCAGCAGGGCCCTTTTTTCATGGCGCCCTTTTTTCATGTACGCAAATTAACTGTTAACCACTTCACCACTGAGGGGTTTTACCCCTTGAACACCAGAGCAATTTTCACCTTTCAGCGCTCCTTCCATTAATTCGTCTATAACTTTATTATTACTTATCCCAATGAAATTAATTATATCTTGTTTTTTTCGCCACCAATTAGGCTTTCTTTAGGTGGGACATTATGCCAAGAATTATTTTATTCTAAATGTGTTTTAATGGGAAAATAGGAAAAAATGTGGGAAAAAATTATTACTTTTCAGTTTTCGGCCATTATAGTTTTTAAATAAAGCATGCTACTGTAATTAAAACCCATGAAATGTATTTAACCATTTGTCCCGGTTATAAAACCATTTAAATTATGTCCCTAGCACAATGTTTGGCGACAATATTGTATTTGGAAATAAAGGTGCATTTTTTTCAGTTTTGCATCCATCCCTAATTACAAGCCCGCAGTTTATAAAGTAACAGTGTTATACCCTCTTGACATAAATATTTAAAAAGTTCAGTCCTTAAGGTAACTATTTATGATTTTTTTTTTTTATTGTATTTTTTTTTTTAATTACAAAAAAAATAATAAAAAAATTGGGGAGTGTGGGAGGTAATGAGTTAATTTATTGTGTAAATGTAATGTTTGTTTATGTAAAATGCTTTTAGGGTGTAGTTTACTATTTGGCCACAAGATGGCCACAGTGTGCTTGTTTACATGCGACCTGTAAGCTTCCTTCAGGACGCTTACAGGAAGCAGTAGGAGGCTGGGTGAATCACTATGATCGCGCTGTTTCTAATAGAAGCAGCGTGGTTATTGCGGGGGCTTAGATCAACGAACGGGAATGGATTTTCCCGTTCATTGATCTCCGTGCGAGCAGGCGGCGGCGTGCACGAGCGGCGGGTGCACGCGCACGAGCGGCGGGAGCGCGGACAGCGGCGCTAGCGCGGAAGGTACGGATTTCTCCGTCCCTGGTTTTTTAGGGGGGAAAAAAGGGACGGAGAAATTCGTACCGCGGGGGTTTAAGTGGTTAATGTACCTAATAGACAAAATGAAACAAGTAGTATGCAGCCACCCTGTGCACGACAGAAGTAACAAGCTCACAAGTGGCTGCTATCACACAAATAAATAATGTTAGCAGGTCCTCAGTATACACAATCAAATGTTTATCCACTCATAAAAAGCATAAAACAATTCAGGAGCATGTGCACTCACGTCACCTGGAGGGTCCACTCCTTGCAAACATTAAATAAAATGCATATCAAGTTCAGTGTGCAGTATGAGCAGTAAACCTGCCCTTTACCCTTGCCCTCACTTCTCAAAATCCTGACCAGCTTTGGCCTAGCACCATCATCAGGGGTGATCCGGCAGTGATACATGTCACAACAATGTCTTAAAGGTGGGATATCACTCTGAGAGCGTAGCAGACCTCGGGACCCATTAGTACAGTTCCTGAGTTCTGCTAGCAAATACAAATGGTACACATGACGAAGAGCTGGCAATAAAACGTCCATGAAACTACAATATGCCATAACTCAAAATGTTCTATTTGTTTTAATGAAAACATTTTTATGATCATCTGCCAGAAGCTAACAAAATGTTCTTGTAATTAGTGTTACGAAATCCCAGGTGTGAAGATTCTGTCCTATAATGCCCCCATCTTCTACGGAAATAGGGACATCTTTAAGGAAACAATGTGCAAGATTGTGGGGCTGACCCAGGAGAAAATTCGTAAAAGAGAGAAAGCTTTGAAAGCCTTAGAACAGGGCATGAAGATGAGGATCTCAGTGGTGGTAAGTTTATCTCTGCAGTATTATATTAAGAGCAATTGTGGCTTAAAGCGGACCCAAACCGAACATTTTTTTAATTCAAAATATTTAGTTGCACCACTCTGACACATACAAAGATAAATAAACACTCCTTCAAGCCTATGAGCATTTCAATGCATGCTTTTCAGCCTTCTCTTTCCATAACTAGGGTTATACAGGTGGCAGCCATTAGCAATTCCTCCATTGCCGGACACCACCTACTTCACCAGTCTGCCTTATTCTGTCCCGACAATATGAAAGAAAGGGAAGGGGTTCCTCCAATAAATGTAAACTATTTTATGTTTGTCATCATGCAGCTGAAAAAAGGCTGCTATTTATTATTATAATTTAGAAAATAGATTTTATTTCTGAAATCTTGGATTTTTAATTTGGGTCCACTTTAACTGATAGTCAACAGTGGATTGATTCTCACACAACTTTTCACCTGGAGGTAAAGGAAATGTAAACAGAAGTAGAAACGTTTTGGGAGTTTCGAAACTTACGTTCCAATTAAACATAAACATTTCTGATGAAAAGCAAGCAAACCATTTATATATACTGTATTGTATATAGTATATTAGTTAAAGCTAGAGGAAGAATTCCAGGCTTCCTGGAGCTAATGGGTATACAGCATATAAAGTATATAAAGAAGGGCCCTGTGGTCTGCTGTATGATGATGTGTAGTAATAGTTAATAAACTATAAATTGAGATACTATAAAAGAGATGTACAGTTTCTGAATGTTGTTAATTTTGGACAGAGAAGCAAAGGGATAGAGTTCCTGTAAGATCTGTATTTTATTTTTAAAAAAACTGACAAAGGGACTGCGAATTCAAGAAAACCAGGCCTGGTTGGCGTTTTGCACCTGTTGACACATTGTGATAGGTGCTTCCTTGTTTCCATTTTTGGATCCACATTCATGATAAAGTACACTATTTGTGTGATGCCTGTGCTGACCTACCCTTCTCATTCGTTGAATGGTATTATTTGCTTTGGAAGTGAGGCCATAGGGTATGAGTAAGGACTGACGTCCGAAACTTGTCAGCCTTGATGCCTGTTGTTAGTGTTACTGGATACGTCCATTAATGAAGGTGTTGAGCTGACAAGTGCGGACCTTCTCCCTTTTTTTCCACTCTGACACATACAAAGATAAATAAACACTCCTTCAAGCCTATGAGCATTTCAGTGCATGCTTTTCACCCTTCTCTTTTCATAGCTAGGGTGATACCGGTGGCAGCCATTAGCAATTCCTCCTTTGCTGGACACCACCTACTTCACCAGTCTGCCTTATTCTGTCCCGGCAATATGAAAGGAAGGGAGGGGTTCCTCCAATAAATGTTAAATATTTTATATTTATCATCATGCAGCTGAAAAAAAGGCTGCTATTTATTATTATAATTTAGAAAATAGATATTATTTCTGAATTCTTGTATTTTTAATTTGGGTCCACTTTAAGCCGTCTGTGGAAAAGAGGCCTAAAGTAACTTTTTACTTTTGAAACCTCACAAAACATTTTTTTTCTCTGAGTGTAGCCTGAAGAATGTATCTTTAAAATACCAAATTAGTGGTTAAACAACATACTGTATTGTTTTTATATTAGCTCAGTTTGCATTTTATTTTGCAGGATTCAGGGATAGCAAATCCCGTTTATCATGCAGATGAAGGCAGTCTAAAATATGAAACAGGTAAAATAAAGCTTGTCTGTTTAGCATTGATGCTGGGCTTTTTATTGTGATTCAGTGTCTTAGTATACACAAAAGTAACTGAAGCAATTTACCAAAATAGGCAGATTTTAACCATTTGATGACCGCAGACTTACACCCACCCTATTGACCAGGCTATTTTTTATAATTCAGTGCTCTGCAGCTTTAACAACTCACTGCAGAGCCATACAACTTAGTACACAAAAGAGTCTAGCCTCCTTTTGTTGCCACCAACAGAGCTTTCTCTTGGTGGCATCTGATTGCTGCTGTAGCGTCTTTTTTATTATCCTACTAATATAATAAATGGGAAAGTTCGGATGTTTGGATGTTTGTTACTTGATCATGCGAAAACGGCTGAACGGATTTGAATGAAATTTGCCACACACATAGTACATTACCTGGAATAAAGTATAGGATACTTTTTATTCCCATAACCAAAAATAGACAAATACAAATTTCACTGGAAAATGTAAACTGCAGACATTCTTACACTGTTACACTGGAGGTGTGTTTAGCTTCTAAGGGTAGAATAGTTAATTTGCATATATTCAGCAGTGATGCACTGGGAGACATCTCGAGCTCACTCCATCCTGAATTATCGCAAATTCTTTCTGTTTTAAGAAAGCAAACTATTGTTTTTTTTAACATCTTAGTAAGAGGGCTTTTAGGACCATTGTAGCCCCTCACACACTCCAATGACTTCTGGTTCACCATGAGCTTGCTGGTTAGTCTGTACCTCTCGGTGTTACAAACCCTACTGCATAGAGCCAAATTAATCCATGCCATGCACTGATGAGGATCAAACAATCCAAAACAGTCTGTATGCATGTTGGATTATTATGGCTCTGTACAAATTAACAAGCTGACACATCATTGCATTCCAGCGGTTCTGGAGGTGTGTTTAGCATCTAAGGATAACAATGGTTAATTTGCATATATTCAGCAGTGATGCACTGGGAGACATCTCAAGCTAACTCCAACCTGAATTATCGTAAATTCTTTCTGTGTTAAGAAAGCAAACTTTTTTTTTCTTACACTGTTAATGGTAGGGTTCTCAAACTTTGCACAGTTGGTCGATTTTCAAGGGGAATATTTCTGCCATTCTTGCACTGTTAATGGCACAAGCCTCAAACCTGCCATTCTTGCACTGTTAATGGCACAAGCCTCAAACCTGGCATAGTTGATCATTGGGTGACTGGGGTTCAATTTCAGAAAGGGGGTGGAGCCACAAATAGACAATCAGATTTGTTTCATTCCAATGCAAATTATTGTTGCCAAACACCGCAAAGCTCACAAACTTGGTCATTGATTAATTGATTAATTGTGTGTTAGGGTTAGGAAAGTGGGCACAGCCAACACCAGCCAAATACATAAGCGGGCAACGCAGGGTCATAAGTGGGCGGAGACAAATACAAATTTTACTGGGAAAATGTAAACAGCAGCTATTCTTACACTGTTAATGGTAGGGTTCTCAAACTTTGCACAGTTGATTACTGGGTGACTGGAATTAATATTCATAAAAGTGGGTGGAGCCTACAAAAAACAATCAAAAATTACCTATTGATTTTTCAGGGGAATATTTCATTGCTGCCACTCTTGCACTGTTAATGGCACAAGACTCAAACCTGGTACAGTTGATCATTGCGTGACTGGGGTTTAAATTTATATAAGGGGGTGGAGCCCCAAACAGCCAATCTGATTTGTTTCATTTTAATGCAGGTTATTGATGCCAAAGACTGCAAAGCTCACAAACTTGGTCATTGAGTAATTGAGTAATTGTGTGTTAGGGTTAGGGTTAGGAAAAGTGGGCGCAGCCAGCACCAGCCAAATACATAATTGGGCAATGCCGGGTCATCAGTAGGCAGAGACAAATACAAATTTCACTGAGAAAATGTAAACTGCAGCAATTCTTACACTATTAATGGTAGGGTTCTCAAACTTTGCACAGTTGGTCACTGGGTGACTGAGATTAATATTCAGAAAAGTGGGTGGAGCCTACAAAAGCCAATCAAAATCCACCTATTAATCTTTAAGGGGAATATTTAACTGATGCCATTCTTGCACTGTTAATGGCACAAGCCTCTTGCACTGTTAATCACTTGTATCTGGTACAGTTGGCCATTGGGTGATTGGGGTTTAAATTCAGAAAAGGGGTGGAGCCACAGCCATATTTATTTTATTTCAATGCAAATTATTGATGCCAAAGACCGCAAAGCTCACAAACTTGGTCATTAAGTAATTTTGTGTTAGGGTTAGAAAAAGTGGGCGGAGCCAACACCAGCCAAATACATACCTGGGCAATGCCAAGTCATCAGTGGGCGGAGACAAACACAAATTTCACTGGGAAAATGTAAACTGCAGCCATTCTTACACTTTTAATTGTAGGGTTCTAAAACTTTGCACAGTTGGTCACTGGGTGACTGGGATTAATATTCAGAAAAGTGGGTGGAGCCTACAAAAACCAATCGCAATTCACCTATTGATTTTCAAGGCAAATATTTAATTGCTGCCATTTTTGCACTGTTAATGGCACAAGCCTCAAACCTGGTACAGTTGATCATTGGGTGACTGTGGTTAAATATTTAGAAAAGGGGTGGAGCCACAAACAGCGAATCAGATGTGTTTAATTTCAATGAAAATTATTCATGCCAAAGACCACAAATCTCACAAACTTGGTCATTGACTATTGACAATTGTGTGTTAGCGTTAGAAAAAGTGGCCACAGCCAACAGCAGCCAAATACATACCCGGGAAACATTAGGACATCGGTGGGTGGAGAAAAATACAAATTTCACTGCTAGAATGTAAACTGAAATTTGGCACACACATAGCACATTACCTGGAATAAAGTATAGGATACTTTTTATTCCCATAACCAAAAAGGGGCGGAGACAAATACAAATTTCACTGGAAAATGTAAACTGCAGCCATTCTTACACTGTTACACTGGAGGTGTGTTTAGCTTCTAAGGGCACAATGGTTAATTTGCATATATTCAGCAGTGATGCTCTGGGAGACATCTCAAGCTCACTCCAACCTGAATTATTGCAAATTCTTTCTGTTTTAAGAAAGCAAACTTTTGTTTTTCTTACACTGTCAATGGCAGGGTTCTTAAACTTTGCACAGTTGGTCACTGGGTGACTGGGATTAATAATCAGAAAAGTGGGTGGAGCCTACAAAAGCTAATCAAAATTCATCTATTGATTTTCAAAGGAGTGGAGCCACAGCCAATTAGATTTATTTCATTTCATTGTCAATTATTGATGCCAAAGACCGCAAATCTCACAAACTAGGTCATCCTTGAGTAATTGTGTGTTAGGATTAGAAAAAGTGGGCAGAGCTAACACTAGCCAATTACATACCCGGGCAACGCCGGGCGACCGGCTAGTTAATTAAATAAATTGTGCTATTTTTTGTTTATTTCCCTCCCCCCCGAGATCCAATCAGTGATCACCTCTCATAGGCATCAGCCTATGAGAGGGGATCACATTGTAGGCCAATCGAGAGGACAGCTTTGTCAATAAGCTGTCCCCTTACAGCACTGCGTATAGATCGCAGCGGTGTATAAAGAAAAAGAACCCCGTTTTTTCCTCTAACAGCCTATCAGCCGCAATCGTGGGCTAGCAGGCTGTTTACGGAATGGAGCTCCCCGCTAATCTCCTCCTCCAGGACTTGACGCCAATCAGCGTTAGGCGGTCCTGGGGAGCCACCTCGCGGCTGCCAGTCGCCGTTAGGCGATCAAACTGTTGCAAGAAGTAATTTAACAGGGAGAGACGCCAGGTTAAAGGACACCATAGTATTTTACTCATAGTTGAATTTGTTTTATTTTTAAGCACTTTTGAGCATTTTTAAGTGTTTTTTGAGCGCAGGCGCTTCTGCAATGATTCCCTATGAGAGTGTTCACATATGAGCGGTTCGATTTTGATCCGCTCACCAAAGCGCTGCCTGTACCATTTCCAGGGAGATTTGCCTCAATGGAAGGTATAGGGAAATCGCAAAGTGTTTGAAAAAGCGCTTTGTATAGCGATTTCCCCAGCGCTTTTATGAATAAATACATTGTATTTATTCATTTCTGGGTGAAAGAGATCACTTCCTGATTGATGTCAGTAAGTGAAAAAACGAATCGCTCTGCAAAAGCGCTTTACAAAAAATCTGTAACACGCAGGTAAGCGACGGGAGGCGCTACAAAAAATTGCAAAACTGGCCTCAGCAATTGCAATTTATGTTGTGAACAAGGCCTTAAACATTTTGTTATTATGATTAATGATTTATTTAGTGCCATCATCCTCTGTGGCGCTGTATAGAGTAAGAAACAAACATGGGTACGTAAGAATACAGACAGATTGGTACATAAAACAAAGGTGGTAGCGAATATAATTGTTATAGTGATAAATATATTGTGATTAATAAAATGAACAGCAACTTACACAAATGGGCGAGAACCCTGCCTTTGTAAGCTTACAATCTAAAGGAATACAAAGGAATCAAGTGGTAGGGCAATACAAAAATATTAAATTATTACAATTATAAAAAATATTAAATATTGCAAATTAATATAGTTGATGTTATTCCCTCTGCTCCTCTACCTGGTAATGTTTTGTAAAGATTCCAGTGTTAAACGACCAAATAACTGACACCTGATGACTGATATCGAGGTTTTATTATTTTCTGCAGTTACCTTTTCTTTAAAGGATACCCGAACTGACATGTGACATAATGAGATAGACATGTGTATGTACAGTGCCTAGCACACTAATAACTATGCTGTGTTCCTTTTTTACTTTCTCTGTCTGGAAGAGTTAAATATCAGGTATGTAAGTGGCTGACTCAGTCCTGACTCAGACAGGAAGTGACTACAGTGTGACCCTCACTGATAAGAATTTCCCCTTTTTATCTCTTTCTTGCTCTCAGAAGCCCTTTTCTGCTAGGAAAGTGTTTTAATGTTTGACATTTCTTATCAGTGAGAGTCACACTGTAGTCACTTCCTGTCTGAGTCAGGACTGAGTCAGCCACTTACGTACCTGATATTTAACGCTTTCAGGCAGAGAAAGAAAAAAAAGGAACACAGCATAGTTATTTATGTGCTAGGCACTGTACATACACATGTCTATCTCATAATGTCACATGTCAGTTTGTGTATCCTTTAATGTACTGCAGCGAAGCAAGGCCTAAGTTTTCCAGTTAAACCACCAGATGGAGCACTAAGCAACTGTTATTGCAAATGTTATTATTACTTGTGATCTTTATGGTTTCCCCAACAAAAGAAAATAAATAAAAATACTTAACTTTTTTTTTTTTTTAGTACAGTACTAAATCAAATAAATTATAAAAGAAAAATACATAAATGAGAGCATTTGCAATACATTCTCTTTAAATAGAAAAAAAGCTTATAAAACCCCATAAATTCACGCGAAGCAACCAAATATATACAGTAGTTATGCAGAAAATATATTTTTTTTTTTTTTTTTTTACAGACACAGAAATCAAGTCCCTTATCATCGACTGCACTGGTATAATATTCATTGATTTTGCAGGAGCCCGCCTGTTTATACAGGTAAATTACTTTATTCTACACAGAATTTTTTTATCTATGCCTACACCTTAACTTGTGTTTACTTTGTATATTCATAAAAAATGAATGTTATTAAAAAACATATGAAAATTATTGAAATCTCTTTGCATGCAGGATGATGGTTACATTTTCTCCTCTGCAGTTTAAATAATATATATGTTTCATATTTACAGATTAAATATTACAAATTATTAAATGTGGCACCACATCAAAAGGAAACTTCCAAACCACTTTTTATATCTATCGAAATTTCGGTGCAAATAAAAATAATTAAAACAAAAATCTGATGCAGATCAGTTCAAACCTTTTGTGCTACACTTTCTAGTATTACAGGTAGGAGAGTACTAAAGACACAGAAAAATAAACCCACATCCTGAATAACTGAGCAGCCATAGCCTAATTCTTGCCGATACGTTTCTCACAGTATATTAGACCACAGAGATAGAAATATGATACAAAATAAATCCTTGTTTTTCCTTATCTACATTCCTGGATCATGGTGGATCCAAGATGGAATCAGATTTGGAGGAGTGCAAAAAATATCTCACTTAAAAATTACAGTCACAATGTTCTACACAAAGTGACCTTTCAGTGAACATGTAGAACTGCTACACAAGTATGTTTTGACATTTAAGTTTATGAAATGTACATTTATTTCCAGCTGCCTGGTCTCTCTAGCACAGGGAATGAGATTTAGGAAAACAGATTTTGCCAAAAGGGTTGAGGAGGGAATTACGGTATTTTTTTAAATTATATAAATGACTACACACTGCTAGCATGTAACTATTACAAGGTTTATTGGTGATTACAGTTTTTGCATCATTTATGTATTTCAGTGAAAGTAAATTTTTTTGCATAATTATTTTTTTTGTAAATTAATTTTTTAAAATGTGTGTATTCAGATGTGTATGGAGTGTCAGAAGGCGGGGATGCATTTGCTGCTTGCTGGATGTAATGGTGAGTGGTACAAATGCTTTTATCATTTATATCTAGAACAGGGATCCCCAACCTTTTCGGGCCCCGGGACCGCTTTCCAGTCCAATCACTTCTTCAGGGACCGGGGGGCACGGCGACGAGGGGGTTTCAGCAAATGGGATTGGGCAGGGTGTGGTGTGGGCGTATGGAGAACCATTGGACCTCTAAGCAACCACACTCGGACACCGATGTTCTCCCAGTATTAGGTAGCCCCCTCCCCAGTTTAGATGGCTAGATGTGCCCCCAGTGTTATGTAGCCCCTTCCCAAGTATATATAGTTAAATGTACCCCCAGTGTTATGTAGCCCCTTCCCCACTTTAGATAGCAAGATGTACCCCCAGTGTTATGTAGCCCCTCCCCGAGGTTAGATAGCTAGATGTACCCCCAGTGTTATTTGGACCCTTTCCCAGTTTAGATAGCTTGATATGCCTCCAGTGTTATGTAGCCCCTCCCTGAGGTTAGATAGCTAGATGTAGCCCCTCCCCGAGGTTAGATAGCTGGATGTACCCCCAGTGTTATGTGGTCCCTTCCCAGTTAGCTAAATGTGTCCCCAGTGATCTGTAGCCCCCCTCCCCGGTTAGGTAGCTAGATGTGCCCCCAGTGTTATGTAGCCCCCTTCTCAGTTAGCTAAATGTGTCCCCAGTGATCTGTAGCCCCCCCTCCCCGTTAGGTAGCTAGTTGTGCCCCCAGTGTTATGTAGCCCCCTTCCCAGTTAGCTAAATGTGTCCCCAGTGATCTGTAGCCCCCCCTCCCTGGTTAGGTAGCTAGATGTGCCCCCAGTGTTATGTAGCCCCCTTCCCAGTTAGCTAAATGTGTCCTCAGTGATCTGTAGCTCCCCTCCCTGGTTAGGTAGCTAGATGTGCTCCCAGTCAGCCTTACCACCGTGAGTCTGGCATCTTCTATCTTCTTCTTTCAGTAGTGCAGCATGCAGCAGAGTTTTTCAGCATCCAGCTATTCAGAGAGAGCACAACGCTGTAATGAGAACAGCGCCACCTGCTGACACTCTGCTGCATGCTGCTCTGCTGGAAGAAAAAAAAGAGAGAAGAGATTCACGGACCGCCACAACACAGCCCACGACCGGCAGTGGGCCGCGGACCGGTGGTTAGGGACCCCTGAAGAACACAGGAGGGTTATATATATATTTTTTAATTCTTTGACAGGTTTGTAATAAAATGTATGTGTATTAAAATTAATATAAATATGGGGTGACATGGATTAAGCGTACAGTAATGCCTAGTGTCTCTTTAATATTGACTTCACAGTAAATTAATATTTGCAATGACACAAATATGCTCTATAACACAAACACAAATCCATTCTAAAGTCTGCTTCTCAACTAATCCATCTCTGTACCTATTCCTCCCTCTCGGTCTGTCCTGCTGCCACTCATTGCCCATACAAATCATGGAACTCCATTAGCGATGGTTCGAACCTCAGATTTTCGGTTCGCAAACCTCGAAGACGAACTTCCGCAAAAGTTTGGTTCGCGCAAACTTTTGCGAACCGCAATAGACTTCAATGGGGATGCGAACTTTGAAAACTAGAAACATTTATGCTGGCCAGAAAATGATGGAAAAGATGTTTCAAGGGGTCTAACACCTGGAGGGGAGCGTGGCGGAGTGGGATAGACACCAAAAGTCCCAGGGAAAAATCTGGATTTGACGCGAAGCAGCGTTTTAAGGGCCGAAATCACATTGAATGCTAAATTGCAGGCCTAAAGTGCTTTAAAACATCTTGCACGTGTATACATCAATCAGGTAGTGTAATTAGTGTACGGTTTCACACTGACACACCAAACTCACTGTGTAACGCAACGCAAACAGCTGTTTGTGTAGTGACGGCCATGCTGGACTGGTGCACACCATGGCCAGAGTGCAGGCCGTGGTGGTTTTCAAGCCCATATGGTCGCCGGGCTGAGGTAGCTCAATGACAGAACAGTGACTGTCCAGCTTATCGAATTTGGTCTGTCCACAATGAATCAACGGCCTTATTATCTCGGGTGTGCCCCCCCCCCCCCCGAATTGAGCCAGCGGTCATTGCTTCATTGTGATACGCAAGCCCCTTCACCGCGGCAAGGTAACGATCACGAAGGGGAATTGACACATGTACATGCCCTTTGGTTTTGTTGCTGCAGTGCAGTGCAGCCAGAGAAATTAGGCAGGCATGTACACGCACCCGGAAAAAAAAGGGCTAAGGCAAGGCGTTGGACTAAGGAATGTCTGCATGTCCGACATCACCATGAGATCGCTAGAGCGTCCTGTACTTGCCTGCGTGGTCATGGGAGAAGGATTACTGGCAGTGATACCTTTATTCCTTTGTGCTGTGACATCACCCTTAAATGCACTGTAAAGCATAGTTGCAAGCTTGTTCTGCAAGTGCTGCATCCTTTCTGCCTTCTGGTGATTTGGAAACATCTCCGCCACTTTGGGCCTATACCGAGGGTCTAGTAGCGTAGCCACCCAGTAATTGTCATTCCCCTTGAGCACTGAACAACAGGTGGGTATGCAGTAATTGGTATTACTAATGTGCACCTGCCTGTCTCACACACACACACAGTTAGTCACTAAATGTGCTGGGCCTGGCAGTGGTACAGTAGGAATTACCACGGCTGTAAATGCAACACAAGTGTCTGTGGGACACACACACACAAAAAAAAATAGATCACAAGAACAACATTAGCTCTCAAAAGAGCTGTTGAGGATTAGGAGTGCTTTTTAGCAATAAGATCAGCAAGAAGGAGCAAGCTAACACGCCTATCACAAGAGCCTAACTAAGCTTTCCCTATGTCAGCAGCAGCAAGGTTCTCTCCCTTCTCTAACTACTGCAGCCACACGAGTGAGTGAAATGGCTGACGCTGCCTGCGTTTTATAAGGGGGGGGGGGGTGGCTCCAGGAGGGAGTGTAGCTTGATTGGCTACCCTGTGCCTGCTGACTGTGATGTAGAGGGTCAAAACTGACCCTAATGATGTAGTATAGGGGGCGGGTCGAACCACCATAAAGTTCACGTTCGATCGCAAACGCGAACCACTGAAGTTTGCGTGAATACGTTCACGGGCGAACCATTTGGGCCATCTCTAAACTCCATATCAAACTTTAATTGGGTCCTCATGCTTGTTGTGACTCCCTTCTCCATAGCCAGGTCTGTAGGTTTGACTCTACCATGGTTAAACCCTTAACTTCCTGAGCGTTACGTCAGGGGGTTTTGCTAGCCTGTGTCCCCATGCTTAATTTATTAGATCCAACGGCTGCAACAGGTTTAGCTAGCACCAGGCTAGCTAGTATAGGTGGCCAGCACGCCCCGATCACCCCCATCCAGCACTTATACATTACCCAGCCTGGTTCCAGCGATCGCTGCAGCCTTCCCACACAGCTACGGTCTTCTCTATGGGGAGGATCGAACATGATGTCACGTCGTCTCCGGCGTTATGACGTCATGCGCAGTCACAATCCTCCCCATAGAGAAGACCGGAGATGTGCGGGGAGGCTGCGGCGATCGCTGGAGCCAGGCTGGGTAATGTATTAGCAGCTGGATGGGGGGATTGAGGGCGATCAGGGGGTGTCGGCTACCTATACTTGCTAGCCTAGTGCTAGCCAAAGCTGTTACAGCCATTTGATCAAATAAATTAATCATGGGGGACTCCTGAGGCTAGCGAGCGGTATGCCCGGCACAGTGTCGGGCATACCGCTCAGGAGGTTATTAGCCCATGGCCACTCATCTGTTAAAGGGAAGGTTCGGGGAGGGTGGGTAAAAAATAAAAATCAATTTCCACTTACCTGGGGCTTCCTCCAGCCCGTGGCAGGCAGGAGGTGCCCTCGCCGCCGCTCCGCAGGCTCCCGGTGGTCTCCGGTGGCCGACCCGACCTGGCCGGCTGCCAGGTCGGGCTCTTCTGCACTCCAAGGCCCGGAACTTCTGCGTCCCACGCCGGCGCTCTGACGTCATCGGACGTCCTCCGGGCTCTACTGCGCAGACGCAGAACTACTGCGCATGCGCAGTAGAGCCCGGAGGACGTCCGATGACGTCAGCGCGCCGGCGTGGGACACAGAAGTTCCGGGCCTTGGAGCGCAGAAGAGCCCGACCTGGCGGCCGGCCTGGCCAGGTCGGGTCGGCCACCGGAGACCACCGGGAGCCTGCGAAGCGGCGGCGAGGGCACCTCCTGCCTGCCACGGGCTGGAGGAAGCCCCAGGTAAGTGGAAATTGATTTTTATTTTTTACCCACCCTCCCTGAACCTTTCCTTTAAGGGTCAGTGTGTATGAGGTGTGTGATTGTGAGTGGTTATCTGGCCAGATAGGTGGCTGTGGATGGAAATAAATCCATTTTATACAATTCTATTCATATTCATTTTCAGCAAATAAATTTGTGTGAAGATTGGTTCACTGGCGCAAGACATTTTTTAAAATATATTTTACTGTCTATGGAAGTGGGTAGGCGTAAGCCCACGGTTGCTAAGAGGCAATTTAGTGTTTTACTTTCTAATACTGTATAAGTTATTATGACCTTTTCTGATTGTGTCCTACGCCTAGTTATAGCTCAGTATTAATCTTTCTTAATAGTATATACACGTTTTTGAATATGATTTGAACCTAGTAAAAAGACATTTCAATAATTTGTGAACTTACAGTGACTTTTATCATTGCAGCAAAAGTTCTTAGAATGCTGGTGTCCATCGGTATCATGGACCACCTCAAAGAAGAGCAAGTGTTTGTTACTGTGCATGATGCTGCATGCTATGCTGAGCAAAATATGGTAAGGGATGAGGTTTTCCAGCAGTGTTTAATTCCTCATCCTTGGAATGATATGAATTCATTGTGGCCTTGTTAAATTACTGACATGTGACCTTACTGTATATAAATTTATAGGAGTCTCGTTCAAGTGATAGTCCATTTTTTTCTATGATAGGCTGAGTTTTTTGTTGCTGTAATCCTTAAAGCCACTTCAGATTCAGGATGTGAATTTCACATCCTGCAAAGCCCCGCACATGCAAGCGCTTGTCATCACAACTTGTGCATCCATTTAAAAGTAAATGATTGCTGCTGTAGCAAAAGCAGCGATCATTTATTAAAAGTTTTTTTTTTATTTTTTATTTTTTTTAAAGTTGATTAAAGTGACAGTGCCACACTAAAAAAAAACAATGTTTTTTCCTGTAGTAAACTGTCAACCCCTATCTAATGAACCCTCTGTGACACCCCTATTTGGCCTTAAAGGGCAACTGAAGCCAGAGGGATATGGAGGCTGCCATATTGATTTCCTTTTAAGCAATACCAGTTGCCTGGCTGTCCTGCTTATCCTCTGCCTCTAATATTTTTAGCCATTGACCCTGAACAAGCATGCAGCATAGCAGGTGTTTCTGACATTGTCAGATCTGACAAGATTAGCTTCATGCTTGTTTCTTGCATTATTCAGACACTGCTGCATACTAATAGACCAGTGAGACTACCAGGTAAACGGTATTGTATAAAAGTAAATAAATATGGCAGCCTCCATATATTACTCCCTTCCGTTGTCCTTTAAGATTCACGGACACCTGTAACAGCTGCCGCCCATAGCTATCAAATGTGAATGCTAGGGCAACAGTTTGGGGACCCAACACTGTATAGATGCATTGCTGTGCTGTTCCCTAGAAATGTATTTGTACAGCACTGGGGGTCCACAAACTGTGCACCCTAGCAATCGCATACAATCGCTACAAACACAAAGGTTGAAGATAATGGTACCCTACAGGGGTTGGACAAAATAATGGAAACGCCTGACATTTTGGCATCATAATCTTTGAACATGTTTTAAGCAATCAAAACTTGACATGTTAAAAAATGTGTTTATTATTTTTGTTATTTGATATGTTTAATTAAAATATCTGTAAAAAACAATTATTTAAACAAAAGTTGGTTATTATTTATAAAAATGGCAGATCTCTACATTTTGCATCCACCATTGCAGTTAGTACCTAACTGAAATGAACTATGCTCACGCTAGTTAGTAAGCAAAGCCTGACCTTGCTGGAGAACAGGTTTCATAGCTAAAGGTACTGGACAAGATGATGTAGGTTTGTCTCCATCTGAACCTGTTAGGGTTAGTGGCGGATGTTGGACATCCTGTAGGATACCGTTTTAGGAAATGTTCTTGACTATATCTTAAATTTTAGGAATTCCCGTTTAATCTTTCAGTCATGTATAGTTATGTGATATGCAGTGTCATATAATTGTTTGAGTTAAAATATGTTCACCATGATATGACTATTGTACTTGCTTGTTACTGTAAATGCAAAACTATGTTGGAAAACTGTTCTTCCTTCTTTACCAAAAATCTTTTGATTGAAAATAAAAATGGTAGATCTCTCAGACTTTCAAAGAGACCAAATTGTTGGTGCTCATATGGCAGGTGCTACTGTAACAGAAACTGCCCGAATGCTTGGCATTTCAAGAGGTACTGTCTCAAAAGTAATGACTGCCTTTGAAAGAGAAGAAAAAACATCCTCAGCAAAGCACAGTTGTGGCCGAAAGTCGAAGCTGTCTGAGAGAGACTGTCGGACTCTAAATCGAATTGTTAGAAAAGCTCAAAAGACCACGGCTCCTAAAATCAATGCAGAGCTAAATGAACACCTACAGAACCCAGTTTCCACAAAAACTGTTCATCGGCAGCTGCACAAATTTGGATTCCACGGAAGAACTGCAATTAGAAAACCTCTGCTCTCAAAGAGAAATGTTTCAAAGCGTTTAGAGTAGTGTAGAAACCATTAGAATTGGTCCCATGAGCAGTGGAAAAATTTGATTCTCTCTGACGAATCATTTACCTTATTTACGACCTCCGGCCGAGTAAATGTTAGAGGCAGCCGAAATAAGCATTTCATCCAGACTGCCTTCTCCCAACCGTAAAAAATGGCGGGGTTTCTGTGATGATCTGGGGTGCTATTTCTTGCAAATCCGCCGGGCCAATGATTTCCTTTCATGGAAGAATTAACAGCCGAGACTATTTAGGAATTTTGGGCGACCAAGTTCATCCTAAGGTTCAAGAACTGTTCCTGGAGGGGAATGCCATCTTTCAAGATGATAATGCCCCAATCCATACAGCTAGAATTGTTAAAGAATGGCACGAGGAACATTCTAATGAAGCGGAGCATCTCATCTGGCCACCACAATCCCCAGACTTCCACATTATTAAGCATTTATGGTAGTTTTTAGAGATTTAAGTAAGAAATCGATTTCCAACGCCATAGTCTCTAAAAGAACTGGAGGGTGTTTTAACTGAAGAATGGGCGCAAATTCTTTTGGAAACAATTCACAATTTGTATGCATCAATACCTCGGAGCATTGAGGCTGTAATGGCCGCAAAAGGATGACCTACACCATATTAAAATATATTTTGTTGATTTTCAAGGTGTTTCCATTATTTTGTCCAACCCCTGTACATTTCCATTGGTTTGTTAATGGACCAACGGGGAGCCTTGGAGGGATATTTAAAGATGCTTAGCTGAGTAGGGTAGTGTGGCGTGTGTCGCGGAAGGTGTGTGATTAACAACATTAAAGGACTTTATATGTAGTTGTGTTTTTATTTACATTTTACTCTTTCTGGAAATCTGGTAAGGGGCACGCAGTACTCACTTATTTCACCTGGGGAGGGGGTAGGCATCTTGGGGTCCCTTTCTTAAAGGGGGCTCCCAGGTGCCACCATGAAACCCCCCCCCAGGATATTCTCTGGTCCCACCCACTCCTGGGCACCGGAGGTGGGTAAGAGACCCTTGTCCATGGATTGGACAAGGGCTCCAGGGGAGAGGGGGAGGCTTAGCTGCCCCTCTCCTCCAGAGTCCCCCCCCCCCCATACCATGGACTATGTGTCCTGGTATAACTCAGGGTGCAGAGCCTACATGGGGGACAACGGGTAAAAGAGGCTCGAAAGGGAGGACCCCACATTTTTTTTTTATTTCCCCCAAAATCAATTTTTTTTTTAAATACATGTATGTTGTTATGCAAGTATGAATGCACGTTATGACTAATATATGAGTGTACAATGAAAGTATAATTAAAGTTTAAAATTATGACTAATTTTGTGTAATACACAAAATTACAACTAAAAATCAGAATTGAAGCATTAACCCATTCCACTCATAATCGAAATTACAAGTGTAATAAAAATTACGGAAACATTTTGTCGAAATTGGCCTTGCTGTTTGGTTGGCTTTGAACAAAAATGCTTTGCTTGGGTGAGATTTTCTACTCCTTCCAATGTTGAAAGTTTGACTGAATCAACAAGGGGAGAATCACAATGGCAATGGTTACCACATCACTTATAAATAGACCTGAAGTAACTGAGCAGTCAGTCACAGTGACTGATAAGAGTGTTTGGGCCAGTGGAAAGCCACCCAGTTCTGATCCATTTATGAGTGACAAATCAGCTGTTGCCATGACGTACAGTATCACTAGGAGGCGGAAAGGAGTGGGAGTGAGCCATGCAGAACTACCTTACACTCTGCACTGGAAAATCAGCCAGGTAGCGTATTTTTTTGGACCATAAGACGCTCCGGACCACCAGACGCACATGGGTTTAGAGGCCAAAAACCAGGGGAAAAAATATATACTAAACCTGATGCGTCCATAGTGTAGGGGCATCTTGTGGTGCTTCTTAGTAATCAAAACCATAACCGAACATCCAAGATATCTCAGATCATTGAAACTTTGTTTTATGCTGATGAAAAGACATCCAAATGAATCATGTTAAGTAGTAGTTCAGAAAGCATCAGTAATACACCCAATTAACAAATGCAGGGTTCTTGGTTGATGAGCTCATCAAGAACGCTGCATGGAGGGAAAGAGAGAGGAAAGGACCCCAGACAAAGCAGACCCATTAGGGCAAGTGCAGTGAGCGGGGGAGACACGAGATTCCGTAAACTAAGATGGTGGTCTCACTGCACAGGTCTGGACTTCCACATACAGGATGTACCATGCTTCCACCCAGCATGGGAAGTGACTGCAGCTGCTGCTGATTGGTGCCAATAGCCCTGCGGGTGGGACAAAGGTACTGCTCTTGGACCAATCACAATCCCTCCACCACCCACACCAATCAAGGAGGGGGGATTGTGATTGGTTCAAGAGCTGTGCCTTTATTTCACCCGCACGGCTATCGACACCAGTCAGCAGCATCTGCAGTCACTTACTAAGCTGGGAGGAAGTATGTTGCATCCTGTATACAGACACCGGCTCAGACAGGACAGAGGTACTTTCCCCACTTGCTGCGGCCCTACATTCGGACTATAACATGCACCCCCCCACACACACCCACACACTTATATATATATATATATATATATATTTTTTTTTGGGGGGGGGGGGGGGGGGAAATCAGTGTCTAATAATGTATACTAATACGCAGGTACCTAACAATAGGTACAAGGTTCTAAAGGGAGTTTCAACCCACTTTAAGCCTTGCACACATGCTCTATTTAGGTCTTCCTGACTGTGGATCAATCATAAGAATGATGCTGAAATTGAAATTAATTTGGAGCCAGTTTTGCTCCTTTGCAAAATATGTTGAAATTATTAAAAGTTGCCATTTTGAGATATTAAGAAAATGTTTTTCTTAAATTCTTGGCTTTCTTACGGTTGCCTGAACAGATGTGCCTTTTATTGTATTTTCTCTCACAGGATAACCTCATAAGTAAAAGTCCAATGGTGTGGGTGTGATGGTAAGAACAGAAGCCACATGGGGCTGGACACTGGATCATTTCAGACATACAGCAGAGCACTATGAGGATCTGGCCTGGAAAATAATTCATTTTTCCATGAAGCCTTTTGAAGGTGAATTAGGCAAATGAAGAGAGACAGAGCACTTACTACCATTCCAAATGGACAGAGTTGCAGCTTGCACAACCTGAGAGTACTGCGGACCCAGATGTCTCCTTTTTATAATTCACTGTTGAAGACACCATACATGATGTTTATTTAAAAGCCTTTATAGAGTGGATCCCTCGGCAAGTCATCACTGTATGTGAATGTTTTGTACCCTTTATTATGTCATTAAAGGTGTGACCAGAACGGTCAACCTTCATCTGGATACAAAGAGATGTAACTACTGTATCCTTTTTCTTCTCCATTCTTCCTCAGTGTTTTGCTCTCCCCCACCCCCAGTTTTCTTGTTGCCCTGTATACTGTACATATAAGTGGCCAGCCTTTGGGTTCTTGCTGCCCAATACGGGAAATGTTTGGCTGATGCGGCCAATACATGAAATACTGACTGTTTTCAGCCTAAGACCAGGCAGAACGCAACATGACTAAATGTGGCCAGGCAAGTCCCAAAGTGCCTTCCCCTTCCTGGGCTCTGCCTGATAAAGTTGCAGTGCTTGTGTGAACAGCTTAGGGCTCTGCAGGGTCACGGGAAGGCTTCAGCTCTAGCAGCTGCATGGGTTATGTGTGCAGAATAGAGAGGCAACACGGGGAGCTGCAGCCAGCAGCTGTGAACCTTTGGTCATGCTGTGTGTACTAAACGGAGGAGGCGGGCAGCTGCAGCTGACAGAAGAAGGCCCTGCTGTGTGCGAAGAGTGGAGGCACCAGAGAGCAGCAGCCGGGAGCTGAAGGTCCCACTGTGTGTGAAGAATGGAGGCAGCAGAGAGCAGCAGCTTCAGCTGAAGGTCCTGCTGTGTGTGAAGAATAGAGGCAGCAGAGAGCAGCAGCCGGCAGCTGAAGGTCCTGCTGTGTGTGAAGAATGGAGGCAGCAGAGAGCAGCAGCCGGCAGCTGAAGGTCCCGCTATGTGTGAAGAATGGAGGCAGCAGAGAGCAACAGCCGACAGCTGAAGGTCTTGTGTGTGCAAAACCGAGGCATCGGGGAGAGAATCGAGACTTGGACGGCCACATGTAGTCATGTTACGGTCTGGTTGGGCGAACTCTGAAAAAAGTCAGTAATTCATGTATTGGCCCCATCCATGAAATTTTTGCAGACAATACATAGGATTGCTGTTGAATAACACTTATTAAGCTATAAAAAAGGAGCAATATTGGGAGGTATGTTATTTATTACCGTAATGCAATCTAAATACATTAAGAAATCAAGTGCCTAGGGGTTATGTTTGAATTTTGCATAGGGTGCAGTGATTTCTAATTACTTGCCTGTTAATGTTAAACCGTTGAAACTTGATCTATGTTGTGTATTTTACTTTGCACTTGTGTATTCCTTCTTTCTAGAAAAAAATACAAAAATTAAAAAAACAAAAAAACGTTTGTGCTTTCCCTCATTTCAGACAAGGCATGGTTTCCTGCCCAGTAGGAGTGTCTGTGCTGCATATGTACAGAATGGTTCTGTCACAGCCACCAGTGTGTAGTGGAACGTCATATAGACATCCCAGCTATCAATGTATGCAGTAGAGATGAACAAAAAGAAAACTTGCTGTGTTAGACGTTTGCTCGCTCAAGTAAATCTATGTGGCTTTCACTGCTGGGTGATCTGCAATGGTTTTTGCTTCAGTGAAGTTAACTATGAATGGAGTGAGTGATGAAGGCTCCTAAGGATTTTCATTTTTTTCAATCTCAAAAACTGCTGATAGACAGCTATTTTTTGTACTATTAACTCCTCCCTCACCATAGACTTATCTTTTTTTTACCTGCAAATTTGTAAATTGATCAATAGGGCAGATAAATTGCTCATAACCCTCCATTTCTGCACCATTCTCTACAGGTAATAACTTCTTGCTGGCTGGCGTACTTCAGTTATTCCGCTTATCACAGTTTAGTGAATATACCCCCATGTCACTTCAGATATGCTTTACTCATTTCACTTATCATGCAGAAATTTGCCTTCTTGAAACAGAAGGTATTTGCAATAATTCAGGTTGGAGTGAGTATATAATGTCTCCCACAATGCATCACTGCTGACTATGCAAATCATCCTTTTATGTCCCTGAAAGCTAAAAACACTTCCAGGGCTACTGGAATGCAACGATGTGTCAGCTTGTTAATAATACAGAACCACAATAATCCAACATGCATACAGACGGTTTCAGACTCATCAGCACATGGCATGTATTAATGTGGCGGGAATTGAAACAACCAGAGTAACAGATTGCCCAGCAAGCTTGTGGTGAACCAGAACCTCTAGGAGTGATTAAAGATATAAAGGACCAAAAAGCCCTCTGACTTACCGTATATTCCGGCGTATAAGACTATGCGTATAAGACGACCCCCCCCAACTTTTCCAATTAAAATATAGTTTGGGATATACTCGCCGTATAAGACTATCCCTCTTCCAATGCACACCAAATAAAAATGCATAATACAAACATCATATACAGGTGCTATGTATGAACAGATACTGGAGCAGTACTGTATGTGGTACCCAGTATATAGGCAATTGACTGGTTGGATTGGTCAACTATCCCTCTCCCTAAGTGGATTGCTCAGCTCTCCCTGTATGGAAGAATAGATCCCGCTGTGCCCATAAGACACGCCTCTTTCACCCTTCTGGCCCACCCTTGTATCCCATTTACCTCCTTCTCTACCTCTCAGATCTCGCACAAGCGAACCTGCGCCGCTTCACTACAATCCTCAGCAGCGAGATATGAGAGGCGGTAACAGGATAGGGGGTATCACCCAGCAACAATGACACCTGGCGTATAAGACGACCCGACTTTTCAAAGGATTTTTAAGGGTTAAAAAGTAGTCTTATACGCCAGAATATACAGTATATGCTATGCAAAACAGAAATTTTCCATCTTAAAACAGAAGGTATTTGGGATTATTCAGGTTGGAGTGAGCTTCTGCGGTGTCCCACAATGTTTCACTGCTGAATATGCAAATCATCCTTTTATGTCGCTAAAAGCTAGCCACACCTCCAGAACCGCTGGAATGCAGTGATGTGTCAGTTTGTTAATTGTACAGAGCCACAATAATCCATCATTTTACTTATTAAGGAGTGTGTTGCTTCAGATAATCCCCACTTACACCCTCGGATAAAGAAGTGTTGTACAAAATAAGCACAATAACATGAGTTGTAGAAATTTTTAATTTTAGTTTTTAAAATAATTTATATGAACATAAAACAGAAAATGTACAAATATCTACATAAAGCAAAAACTATAACGCAACTGTCAAGTTTTCTTGCAGGAACATACAAAGTTGTATTTTTCAGTGCGTCACAAAACAAGACATTTTGTATTATGGTACAATAAGTTACAAAATTAAACCAATATTTACTACAAAGTATGTCTGTTGCTGCATGATTGTTCTGTGTGCTTGTCTGACATAGTGCAATGTACACTGCAGGGACCATCGGCAACCAGAGAGCTAGCTGATTTCTGATTGGCTGCTGCAGGCTACTGCATAAAACAGCCCTAGGCCCAATTGTATACAAGTCCAAGGAAGATTATTTTCTTGAGTTTAAAGGTTTGAAAAGGGAGGTGTTATTCTAATAGACCACCCCACACCCATTGCTATGTTCCAGCTAAGTGACCCTTCCCAGGCATTTCCTCTTCCTGTACTGTAGTTGTAAAGCATGTGATCTGCTCTCTATCATGTGTTTTCGGATTCCTATGGCAATATTTCCTCAAGCGGTGAGTGTATGAAAAATGAAATTTGTTGTCTGGGGTCAAGCTTTAAATACAGCTGTGTAGGCAAGCACACATAGCAAGCACTGCATGTAAACAAGTATGTATATACTCTATGTACTGTGTACAGTGTGTTACCTTTTATTATCTAGCACATTCACAATTTGTGCAGGTTGCGGAGACCTCATCATGGAGCTTTTTAGTTGGTGTAAAACAACAAACGGCAAATTCCGGCCATGTCATGATAATCTATTGACACCAATGGTTCTGTGGAATTTATACAGAGCTCACATTATCCTTTTTATCATTGGTCCTCTAAATCACATTAAAAAAAAAAAAACTAAACTAAACTAAAAAATGCTACTTACACTATTTACTTTATACAAGACACAGGGCCTAAAAGACACTCTAGGCCTCGTCTGCTAAAATTTTGACATGAGCTGGTATACATAAGTAAATGAAGAATGGGTCAATTAACCATTTCAGCCCGCGGGGATTTTTCACCTTATACATCAGAGCAATTTTCACCTCCCATTCATTTGCTAATAACTTTATCACTTCTTAACCCCCTTGCCGGTTATCCCAAGCTCAGCTCGGGGTAACCTGCGTAGGAAGATTTCTCAGGCCCCGCTGGGCCGATTTTCAAAATGTTTTTTCGTCCTGCACGCAGCTAGCACTTTGCTAGCTGCATGCAGTTTCTGATCGCCGCCGATTCGCCGCACCGCCCCCCCCCCTCCAGACCCCTTGCGCAGCCTGGCCAATCAGTGCCAGGCAGCGCTGAGGGGTGGATCGGGATTCCCTCTGCCCAGTAGGAAATCCCGTTCTGAGTGGATAGGGGATGCCGCTTGTCAGCGGCTATCATGTAGCGAGCCCTGGGCTCGCTACATGATTTTTAAAAAAAATGGTGCCCCCTTGCCACCAGAATTGGAACGGCAAGGGGGTTAACACAATTTATCTATATCTTGTTTTTTCCGCCACTAATTAGGCTTTCTTTGGGTGGTACATTTTGCTAGGAATTACCGTATTTTTTTATAAATGCATTTTAACAGGATTAATAAGAAAAAAATGGAAACATTTCTCAGTTTTCGTCCATTATAGCTTTAACCCCTTAAGCCTAACTGGCCGAAAATCCTCGTCCAGTTAGGCTGCGCGCAATCCCGTGGGGGCTCCCGTGCATGCTCCCACCGCCGGCCGTTAGCCCAGCGATCAATGAAAGGGAGTCACCTTGAGTGTTTTTTTTTTCTCCTCCTTGTGCTTCTCGCTAACCGGAAGCACAAGGAGGACGCACAATCCCGAGGGTTGCTGAAATGTTACACATCTGCTGTTACAAGCACCTGCAGTATTTATGCATTTTAATAAACGGTTGTTGTCCTACATTTACTGAAAATGTTATTGCTATGGAAACATGCATGGGGCTAAAGTAGTACGTAACATTTCATCAGCTCTTTTTATCCATTTGCGGACTGATGCAGTTGAAATCTATGTCCTGCATGTGGCAGCGTGGATCTGACATCAATCATCCTGCAGTGCAGTTACGCCACTGCCTCCATTTTCTCCCTGCCATCTCTATGACGGTAGAGCTCTGTGAGCCGGTCAGGAGCAGTTTTCATTCGCTCCTGGCCCTGCCATCACTGTAAGCCAATCCCATTGGCTTACATTGATTGACAGGGTCAGGAACCAATGAAAGCGGTTCCTGACTGGCGCATATCGCTCTGCCGTCAGAGACGGGAACCTTCGGCAGGGACAGAATGGCAGATTATTGCGGCAATTCGTTGGGTGGCAGCATTTTACCATACTAGCAGTCTCTGGTCCTTAAAGGGTCAGAGACTGCTGGTACGGAAATGGTTAATGAATCAAGGTTTTCAGGCTCACGTATGCTGTCCAGTGTTGTTCTCCAGCTGAGGAGGACCTGAGTTGGGCCTCTTTTCCACGGGATGTGTACTGCGCATTGTAGAGCAAGAGACACTGCCTGCTTGGAATTTACCCTTTCCGATTTCCATGGGTGATCGCAAAAATGGATTGGAAAGGATTAAGATAAAGGAACTAATTCAATTCGCTTTTTCTCCTAAGTTTCCTCCTAGGTGATATTTTCACACCTCATCAATAAAATGCCCTTTAATGTTAAGCATGAAAATATTTTAGATGCTTTTGACAATACTTTTTCACCAACTTTTTGGTTCTTTTTCAGCTGAAGTGCTGAAGTTATTTTAAACAGAAGATGAAAAATGATCTCCTAAGAGAAAACTCAGGAGAAAAAGTGAATTGAATAAGGGCCAAAGTCTATATTCAGGTACTCTAAAGGTTAAATAAGCCATAGAGCTGCAGAGTAATTTTCCTTTGGAACAAAATTGCAAGACGCTGGAATTCACGGACATGGATTCTGTCTCTGAGTCTACACTGACAGCTTGAACCACCCTCTCCTCTAACCAACATCAGGATCCTGGAAAGGTCATTCAGCCCCTCACCATATACCCTTCCATTCTCCATGTAGTTTTCAACCAGATAGTTCAGAGAGTGTTCTACTGAACAGCCAAATATATGTCAAGCAGAAGCTGTAAAATCTGAAAATTCAAGGGGAGAATTCAAATTCCCAGAGCATTACCCGGCTGGTGCGATCATACATATATTCATAAAGATCTTAAAACTATTCTAATGGCTAAATAGGTAACTTCCTGAGCACCATGAAACTGGTGCAGGAGACTGGAATAAACAGCCATTCCATTTACTTTCCAATTACATATTTGTCTTCTGATGAAGACCAGTGTAGTGTAAGCAGCCAGTGTGTTAGGTGACCAGCAATCCATTGTATACAGTGCTAGCGTGATCTCTAGCATTCACTCAAGGATTCCAACCTACTCACAGCTTCCTTTACCAGTGTAGGCAAGTCAGTGTAGCCAAGTCACAAACAAACAGGCACAAATCTCTACACAAGTCATCCAGCCACACGCATGAGACTGTTGTTCCATCTCACTGAAAACAGGTGGTTCCTATGCACTCATGTACGTTGTAAACAAGTGTGAAAACGTACAGAAGGTGGCAAGGGCAGGAATAAAGACCAGTGACACTTGTTTAAGGTTTACCAGGGAAGCTGGCAAGGCAACAATCAGATCTGGTAAGAATAGCAGATTTTACACCCAGGAGTATGCAGAAGTCTAATAAGTGTTGGCAGCTAGAACTAACGGAGGAGATTGGAAAAACACGCAGACATACTCACTTCACACAAACAGCACACCGTTCAGACCTACACTGGCAAGTATACAAAGCTAATGCTAAACATCATGCTCACACACAATTCACTGCAAGCTGTAAAAATAACCGTGATATTCGCCTGCAATTCTGATGTCACAATAAACAGAATGACTGTTAATTCAAGTTCACTTGACACTGTACAAGCGACAAATTGGCTCAGGTCAACCCTTTACAGCAGAGGATCACTATTACTAAGGTCATAAAATGTATACCACATCCAAATCTCGTGGCAACAACACAAAGTCCACTAGTCCGGACTCATAAGACTGTGCGGATTTGGCATAGCAGCAAATGTATTCACCTCCTGGAGGATCTGGTATCACACAACGTGCTACGTAACGAGGTTCATTTGATTCCTCCTGTGCAAAGGTCTTCCTCATAAGATCCACTTGTTAAAAGTATCTAGCAGCATCTTTACTGATTGGAGACCTGGCTGTTCGTTACTTTGCTATAAATCTGACGTAATTGAAACTAAAAATCTAGCTGCTTCACCGGTCTGCGAGATTCAAGGTTGTTAGCATTATCATTCTTTAGAGGTATTTATTTCAGGCAACATCAGAAGCTTCAATCGTTATTGGCTCTTCTGCAGGGAAATGTGACATCACTTCCTGACCGTCCCAAGCCACATGTTCTTCTTTGCTTGCAAATGTATTTCATGTTATATCCCTTGTAAATCTCAGTTCAGTGAGAATAATGGCTGCACAGTGCAGCACAATTTTTGGAAAAGCCAAAGTTTCTTCCATCAAAGCGTATTAACAATATAAATAATTCCCTCATTAGAATTCCCATGTTTATTACCGGTTCAGAATCAGAAGTCAATCTTTCAGTTTCCGGTCATGCACTTGAAGCGGTTTTTGAAGTAAAACAACTCATGTGCGTCATTTCTGGGTGAATTGGGATAGCGAAATTTGGAGTATTCTTTATCAGTTTGTGTTTGGGACCAGGGAAGGTGGATTTTTGAAGCATGGTCAACAATGACATCATCACAGGAGCCTACGTGCAATTCCTGCAGCCCATCGATAAAGAATTCTGTAAAGTAAAAGAACAGGCATGTATTATGTTACACCAAGCAAGGTTCTGAACTAGTTCAGTATACATATGCAGACTAGCTCTGAATATAACCATTGCTACTCTCACCTTGAAATTCTCAACCCATTGCAATGACACATTCAAAAAATCTGGTGTTATTAAATCATAGTGTTAGCTGTGAGTGTGATATTTGGAAAAGACCTGTTTGGATTTTGGTGTATGGTGATGTTGGTACAATCTTGTACGGTACTAAACTGCTGTTAAAATAACTGCCGTTATCACATGATTACATTTGCGTGAGTTCCACACTGAGAGGGCTCCAGCTGATAATAGCAGGCAGCCACACAAAGAGCCCAGCACATATGTGCGTCGTTGCTGTAACGCGGGTTTATTGCCGTACAGGATTGTAGCAACATCTAGAGATAGGCAACATTTCATTAAGTAGCACCCCCCCCCCCCTTCCCCCCCTGAGCCCCCCCAAAAAATAAAAAATTGAGATACCATACTTACATTTTCCTGTCAGAAGTCAGTGTTAGCATACAGTACTTAACTATCTAATTATCTTTTACTAAAAGCATTATTATTTTATTTAGATTACACTATTCCTTACATTTTATTACGGTTTACATTGTCCATTTTTTTTTAAATATTCCTGACTGATGCCCTACAAAAGGATACCTGTAACTACCTTAAAAAAAAAAAAAGTTAAATACTCACCTATGAAGAGGGAAGGATCCCTTAGAGCCTTCCCGGTTCTCTCTCCATCCCCACGTTCCACTGCCAGCCCCCAGCAATCCGACTTGAAGCCTTCGGGTCTAGTCGGAAGGCTTCAGAAGAACTCGTGTCACCAAGTAGTTACAAAGACGGGCGGCTCTGTGCTGCACATGCGTGAGTGCAGACTCAAGTCTGTGCAGTACACTAAGCCTCTCATCTTCGGACGTACTCAGAGATCCGAGTTCTTCTGAAGCCTTCCAAGGAGACCTGAAGATGCATGCGGTGGGAAAGTTGAATGGGGGACAGCGAGGGAACGAGGTGAACGTGCGAGGACCAGGAAGGCTCTATAGGATCTTGAGCCATCCATTTTCTTATGTAAAGTATGTAACTTTTTAGTTTTTATGCAGCTACATGTAGCCTTTAAATAACCGGCTCCATGCTCAAGGTGTTACCACTTCCTGCATCCGCCATGTCCCCAGCAGCCTGTTATCAACGCCTTTTTATTCAGCTGCCTGCCGGGTGAAAATCCTCTCTTTTGTGATAGCTCATGGCTGAGAAGGAGCACGTTTTGACTGTGCATGCGCAAGTCCGCAAACCACACATGCTCAGTAACTGTGTGCATTTTCACCTGTTCAGCAGGCATGTCCGCTAAAAGGTATCACTTGTGCACGTCTGGTTTCCTTCATGCCTGAACGGATCTTTGTACCGGGCAAGCACAGTTTGTGAACTTTCACATACCCTAAAGCACTCATCCACAGCTACACGCACTTCTGCAATACAGCATTTATAAGTGCTCTGCTAAGCCGCCATGGAGGAGGCCAAAGGAAGAAAACGAAGGCTAATATTTAACCACTTCAGCCCACAGGGTTGTCCATTTTTTTTTTTTTTTGCATCTGAGCAACTTTCACCTCCCATTCATTTACCAATAACTTTATCACTACTCATCGCAATTAATAGATAGGCTTAAGTGGTTAATTGAAATATAGTGACATTCAGGTTCACTGTGGTTTCCTGCAATCTGCACACTGGTCTTGTTTAAAAGGAAATATATATGCCTGCCTCCATATTCCTCTCACGACAGGTGTCCTTTAAAGGCAACCTGAAGTGAAAGGAATGTATTTATTATTCTCTAATGAAGAAAAACAGACCCAGGAGCACCAATGTTGGCTTCCAAAGTTGAAGTGTGCCACGGTCCCACCCCAGTACCAAGGGGTCACAGTAATGAATAGCTTCAATGACCGGCACCACATGAAGAGTATTATAGCTCAATCACTTTATTCTGCCATCCAATCGCAACGACAGACTGCTGTTTCGACCATATCCTGGCCTTTGTCAAGTTGCAGATAACATACAAAATCACAGTGCTCATATCAAACATTATTTAGGAAATAAAACACACCCATAACATCCCACAACCAATCCCAGCAGCTGAACACAAACGGACCTGATGGGAGACTGCATAGCCGTTAAGGCTACCCATCAGTAACAAAAGTTCAAAAAACAGCCTACCAATGGGGAGCAGCGCGAAACCGCCGCTCCAATAACCGCCGCTTTTTTGAACTTTTGTTACTGATGGGTAGCCTTAACGGCTATGCAGTCTCCCATCAGGTCCGTTTGTGTTCAGCTGCTGGGATTGGTTGTGGGATGTTATGGGTGTGTTTTATCTCCTATATAATGTTTGATATGAGCACTGTGATTTTGTATGTTATCTGCAACTTGACAAAGGTCAGGATATGGTCGAAACAGCAGTCTGTCGTTGCGATTGGATGGCAGAATAAAGTGATTGAGCTATAATACTCTTCGTGTGGTGCCGGTCATTGAAGCTATTATTCTCTAATGAACAATATCAGTTGCCTGACTTGTCACCGGCCCAGAAAGACCATGCAGATCAGATGCTGTGACTCTGTTCTGCTTCCACAGTCTGCATGCTTATTACAGGTGTGTGACTCAAATACAACTAGAGCCTAAAGCACTGCATGACAGCCAGGCAACTGGCACTATTTATAAAGGATTGAAGATGGCAGCCTCCTTATTCCTTTCACTCCAGGTGCCCTTTAAAGGGAACCTGTACTGACTAAAATTATTTAAAATAAACACATGAGGTAACTTCAAACGAACATTACATAGTTACCTTGCCATCAGTTCCTCTCAGAAGCTTACCATTTTCTTCTGACAATGATCCCTTCCAGTTCTGACAACATTTTGTCAGAACTGAAGTAGATCAGTTGCTGTCAGTTATAGCTGAGTGGACAACTGATGTACCAGGTAATGTCCATGTTGCCTATGGTTTAACTGGGTGATATTACAGTTTAACAGTGTGCTGACCAGGAAGCCGTTATGGGATAATGGCCATTTTTAAAATGGAGGATGGAGAATTCCATTAATCACAGTGGACAAATGGGACGCAGGAGAGGAGAAAGAGATTGAGGAGTAGACTACACAAGAGGTAAGTATCACCTGTATATGGTTATTTTGACTTTTTATTTTCAGTTCAGGTTTTCTTTAACCTGATTAACGGATATATGAAGTGAACACCGAGACTTGTTGCTGCTCTCCACTATCCTCTTCAGTTTCATGATAATTTTAATCTATTCGGTTTGGATATTTAGAAAGAGTAACTGCTTACAGAGTTGAATGTATTCAAGCATTTGTATTGCAATAAAAACAGCAGTGATTATTGAGAGACAATAAAGTCTCTACAGCAGAATACAGAAAAAAAACCCTAAAAGACTGTTGAAAGCAGAAACAAGAATAGTCAAAAGTTTACTTTGTTTGGAGTTTCACTTTTGGGGATGATTGTGGATCAGTTGCAGATTACATAGACAGGGCGGGACTTTTGGAAAGGCCACAAAGGCCTAGTGGCCTTAGGCGGCAGTAGCCCAAGGGGGCACCTGCACAGGAAATGGTGTAGCTGCATATGAAAGTGAAGGCTGCAAATTGGGAGCAACACGTGAAAAAAGGGAAGCTGATGCCCAAGGGAGCTGTACAAAAGAGAGGGGCTGCATACATGGAACGGGAGGGGCGATGCTGCACATGAAAGGGGAGCCCTAACATACTTGGCCTACGGCAGTTATAAGGAAACTTGGCTCTCCAGTTAAGCAACTACAAATTCCACAATGCATTTGCCTTTATGAATCATGACTGTGGCTGTTAGACTCCTGCAATGCATTGTGGGACTTGTAGTTCCTCAAAAGCTGAGGAGCCAAGTTTGCCTATCACTGGCCTAGGTGCAGTAAAAGTATAAATCTGGCCTTGCATATAGACCTTACACTTACCTAAATGTGCAACTCTTGACAACCGTGGATCAAAGCCAACTTTCAGCATTTTTTCTGTTCGTGCCAAGAAGAAGTTGACGACACCATCTGCCACCACACAGTTTGGAAATCCCTCAATGACATGATGATAGCCTTGCTGAGTCACGAGACAGTCGCCTTCCTTGCCTCCAGGCTGGACACTGATCTTCTGGCGGTAAGTGGTAGAATATCCTGTAATTTCCCTCACAGCGCCACCTACCTGTAATAAAACAAGTGCATCAGAACACATTATTTACTGGTTATCATACAAGTAAGCATCTTGATAATGGAGTTCTGAGGTCAAACGGGGGGACATTTATTCTAGGCCATCACCTGCTGTTCATTACAGAAATGGTAAGATATTAGGGAAGTTATTTCCTACAGATGGTACAGAGATTTACAAGTCTGCTGCACCACTGTGCTCTCTGGGTCAAAATAAAAACAAGCTGATTTAACTGTAAACTTAACCACTTAAGGACCGCCGTCCTAAATGAATTTTACCTCCTTTTCTTGTCACTAATACAGCTTTCTTTTGGTGCTATTTGATTGCTGCTGCGATTTTTAGTTTGTATTATATTCATCAAAAAAGACATGAATTTTGTAAAAAAAAAAAATGATTTTTTTTACTTTCTGTGCTGACATTTTTCAAATAAAGTAAAATTTCGGTATACGTGCAGCACGAAAAATGTGGACAAACATGTTTTTGATAAAAAAAAAAAACCCATTCAGTGTATATTTATTGCTTTGGGTAAAAGTTATAGCGTTTACTAACTATGGTGCAAAAAGTGAATTTTCCCATTTTAAAGCATCTCTCTCATTTCTGAGCACCTGTCAGGTTTCATGAGGTGCTAGAATTCCAGGATAGTATAAATACCCCCCAAATGACCCCATTATGGAAAGAAGACACCCCAAAGTATTCACTAAGAGGCATGGTGAGTTCATAGAAGATTTTATTTTTTGTTACAAGTTAGCAGAAAATGAATTTGTGACAAAAAAATAAATTAAAAAAAGTTTCCATTTCTGCTAACTGGTGACAACAAAAAAAATGAAATCTGCCATGGACTCACCATGCCCCTCTCTGAATACCTTGAAGTGTCTAGTTTCCAAAATGGGGTCATTTGTGGGGTGTGTTTACTGTCCTGGCATTTTGGGGGGTGCTAAATTGTAAGCACCCCTGTAAAGCCTAAAGGTACTCATAGGACTTTGGGCCCCTTAGTGCACCTAGGCTGCAAAAAAAGGGTCACACGTGGTATCGCCCTACTCAGGAGAAATAGTATAATGTGTTTTGGGGTGTATTTTTACACATACCCATGCTGGGTGGGAGAAATAGCTCTGTAAATGAGATTTTTTTTACACACAATTGTCCATTTACAGAGATATTTCTCCCACCCAGCATGGGTATGTGTAAAAATACACCCCAAAACACATTATACTACTTCTCCCGAGTACGGCGATACCACATGTGTGACACTTTTTTGCACCCTAACTGCGCTAAGGGGCCCAAAGTCCTATGAGTACCTTTAGGATTTCACAGGTCATTTTGAGGCATTTATTTTCTAGACTACTCCTCACGGTTTAGGGCCCCTAAAATGCCAGGACAGTATAGGAACCCTACAAGTGACCCCATTTTAGAAAAAAGACACCCAAGTTATTCCGTTAGTAGTATGGGGAGTTCATAGAAGATTTAATTTTTTTTGTCACAAGTTAGCGGAATTTGATTTTTATTGTTTTTCCACAAAGTGTCATTTTCCACTAACTTGTGACAAAAAATAAAATCTTCTATGAATTCCCCATACACCTAATGGAATACCTTGGGGTGTCTTCTTTCTAAAATGGGGTCACTTGTGGGGTTCCTATACTGCCCTGGCATTTTAGGGGCCCAAAACCATGAGGAGTAGTCTGGAAACCAAATGCCTCAAAATGACTGTTCAGGGGTATAAGCATCTGCAAATTTTGATGACAGGTGGTCTATGAGGGGACGAATTTTGTGGAACTGGTCATAAGCAGGGTGGCCTCTTAGATGACAGGTTGTATTGACACTGAAGTGCAGGAAGCGCCGGATGTTCTCAAATCGTGACCTGGACATGGCAATTAAGTCGTACCAGCAGTGATCAGAAAAAAAATTTCTGTCACTGCGGTGGGGCGGGTGAGGGTTTGGCCGGGTGATCAGAAGCCCGCAGGGGGCATATTAGGGCCTGATCTGATGGGAAGCAGTGACAGGTGGTGACAGGGGGTGATGGATAGGTGATCAGTAGGTGATTACAGAGGAGAATATATGCAAGCAATGCACTGGCGAGTTGATCAGAGGGGGTCTGGGGGGTAATTGAGGGTGTGAGCGGGTGATTGGGTGCCCGCAAGGGGCAGATTAGTGTCTGATCTGATGGGTAGCAGTGACAGGTAGTGACGGGGTGATTGATGGGTGATCAGTGGATGATTAGAGGGGAGAACAGATGTAAACAATGCACTTTTGGAGGTGATCTGAGGGTGGGTCTGCACGCAATCTGAGGGTGTGGGTGGGTGATCAGGTGCCCACAAAGGGCAAGTCAGGGTCTGATCTGATGGGTGGCAGTGACAGGTGGTGATTGACAGGTGATCAGTGGGTGATTATAGGGGAGAATAGATGTATACAGTACACAGGGGGGGGGGGGGAGGGTCTAGGGAGGACCTGAGGGGGGTGTTCAGGAGCCCCCAGGGGGCAGTTTAGGACCCAATCTAAAAAATAGCATTGAGATAGTGACAGGGAGTGATTAATGGGTGATTAGGTGCAAACAGGTGTCTGAGGGGTG